>NC_042617.1:514601575-515801575 GCF_901001135.1 Rhinatrema bivittatum | reverse complement strand
CCTCCATTTTATTTTCCATTCCCTTCCTAATAATTCCTAACATTCTGTTTGCTTTTTTGATTGCCACTGCACAACAGGATGACGATTTCAATGTATTATCCACTATGATGCCTAAATCTCTTTACTGGTTGGTAACTCCTAAGATAGAACCTAACATTGTGTAACTACAGCAAGGGTTACTTTTCCCTATATGCATCACTTTACACTTGTCCACATTAAACTTCATTTGCCATTTGGAACTATTTTTCTCATTTTATAAAATGAGTCATGAATTTACGTACTGTCCCCCTTCCAATCATTAATTCAAATTTGATCATATTATGATCACCATTGCCAAGCAGCCCCCCACCACCGTTACCTCTTTCACCAAATCCTGTGCTCCACTGAAAATTAGATCTAAAATTGCACTGTCTCTCATCAGTTCCTGAACAAATTGCTCCATAAAACTTTTATTCCATCCAGGCTCTTTATCTCTTTAGCATGATGTTTCACTTACCCAGTCAATACGGGTTAATTGAAATCTCCTATTATTACTGCACTACCAGTTTGGTTATCTTCCCAAATTTCTCTTAGCATTTCACTGTCTTTCTCACCATTTTGGCCAGGTGGACGGTAGTATACTCCTATCACTATTCTCTTCCCCAACACACAAGGAATTTCTACCCAAAAACATTCAGTTGTACATTTAGTCTCATGGATGGCATAGAGTCCTGTTGGACTCTATGCCAGTTGTACATTTAGTATCCAGGATGGCATAGAGTCCTGTTGGACTCTATGCCATCCTGGATATAAAGCACCACTCCGCCACCAAGATGCTCCTCTCTGTCATTGCAATATAATTTGCACCCCAGTATAGCACTATCCCCATTGGTTATCCTCTTTCCACCATGTCTCTGAGATGCCAATTAAGTCTATGTCACCTTTCACTGCTATACACTCTAATTCTCCCATCTTACTTCTTAGACTACTGGCATTAGCATACAAACATTTCAAAGTTTGTTTTTTGTTTGTATTAACATTCTACTTTTCAGTTGTCAGGGATAAATTGGAATCTTTTAGCTCGGGTGAGTTTTTAATTACAGACACTTGGACTACTTTTGTTATTAGTGGAACCTCTCTGTTGGTATCCTCTAACTCTAATGCTCCATTTGTGTCCTTTGAAGATACCTCCCTCAGAACCATGCACTGCTGAGCGACTGTCAGCTTTCCCCTTTATTCTAGCTTAAAAGCTGCTCTATCTCCTTTTTAAAGATTAGCGCCAGCAGCCCGGTTCCACCCTGGTTAAGATGGAGCCCATCCCTTCGGAAAAGACTCCCCCCTTCCCCAGAAGGTTCCGCAGTTCCTTACAAAACTGAATTCCTCTTCCTTCCACCAGTGTCTCATCCACTGTTATCTCTCTTACCAAATTCTGTGCTCCACTGAGAATTAGATCTAAATTGCTCCCTCTCTCGTTGGTTCTCAAGCTCTGTCAGGTTGGATGGGGAGCATCAATGCACAGCTATTTTCAGTTCTCTCTAGAGATGTTTGATTGGGTTGAAGTTCGGGCTCTAGCTGGGCCACTCAAGGACATTCACAGACTTATCCCAAAGCCACTCCTGTTTTGTCTTGGCTTTGTGCTTAGGGCTGTTGTCCTGTTGGAATATAAATCATCACCCCTGTCTGAGGTCCAGAATGCTCTGGAGCAGGTTTTCATCAAGGATCTCTCTCTGTACTTTTCTCCATTCATCTTTCCCTTGATCCTGACTGATCTCTCAATTTCTGAAAAACATCCCCATAACATGATACTGCCATCACCATGCTTCACCATAGGGATGATATTTTCTAGGTGATGAGCGGTGCCTGGATTCCTCCAGACCTGACAATTGGTTTTCAGGTTAAAGAGTTCAATCTTGGTTTCATCATCCCAGTGAATCTTGTTTCTCATACTCTGAGAGTCCTATAAATGCCTTTCGGCACACTCCAAGCAGGCTGTCATGTGTCTTTTACCTAAGAATGGCTTCCATCTGGCCACTCTACCATAAAAGCCTGATTGATAGAGTTCTGCAGAAATGTTTGTCCCTCTGGAAGGTTCTCCCATCTCCACAGTGGAACTCTTGAGCTCTGTCAGAGTGACTATCAGGTTCCTGGTCAACTCCCTGATGATGGTCCTTCTCCCCCAATTGCTCAGTTTGGCCAGGCAACCAGCTCTAGGAAAAGTCCTTTTGGTTCCAAGCTTCTATCCAATATAACAAAATAATCACTCAACAGATTCAAGCACCACAGGTCTTTACTAATAAATGGTTTTGAACTGGAAAAAGACCATTAGATTTTTGACATATACTGCATGCATAGTTTCTTTTGCTTTATGTCTGATTCATGGCAGAATGTAATCTTTTGGTTTCATTGGTTTATAGTAAACCTTGGTAGTAATATACACCAAAGAGACCAAACAATTACACTCTGTCATGTATTATAGTATAGTGCAATTCAGTGCAGTAAGTTTATCTGAAGACAGAATGAAGTGAAGAGAAGCACAGCCTTGTAGATTTAAATCCACTCACCCAGCCCCTCCTATGATGTCAGGGGGTTGTCCTTGCGGCGAGATTGTTGGAGTCGGGGCTGAGTACAAATATTGTACCAGAACTCATAGTACTATTCTAGTACTGAATGAGTGTGTCTGTCACACACACTCAATATAGTTCACAGACTTAATTCACATTGGCACACAAGCCAACTTGCAAGCAGAGTTAGCATCAGCCTGCTAGTGGTGAAAAACTCAGTCCCTGCCTTTCTAGCACTATCCTTCACATCCTGTGCAGAAATGTCTCCATCACACAGATACACACACACACATATATTTACAGTGGATGTCTGTGTACTGCTGACTGATTCCTTTTGCACGCACAAAAAATCTGTTAGAAACAGCACCAAGAAGAGCACCTTCTTGGTGCTGTTTCTAACAGATTTTTTGTGCGTGCAAAAGGAATCAGTCAGCAGTACACAGACATCCACTGTAAATATATGTGTGTGTGTGTATCTGTGTGATGGAGACATTTCTGCACAGGATGTGAAGGATAGTGCTAGAAAGGCAGGGACTGAGTTTTTCACCACTAGCAGGCTGATGCTAACTCTGCTTGCAAGTTGGCTTGTGTGCCAATGTGAATTAAGTCTGTGAACTATATTGAGTGTGTGTGACAGACACACTCATTCAGTACTAGAATAGTACTATGAGTTCTGGTACAATATTTGTACTCAGCCCCGACTCCAACAATCTCGCCGCAAGGACAACCCCCTGACATCATAGGAGGGGCTGGGTGAGTGGATTTAAATCTACACTCTCCCCAAGCGTCCCCCTTTAACACCAGGAGAAGGTTGCGCAGCCGATCCCTACCTGACATCCCTCAGGGATTTCTGTTTCGCCGCCAGACTACGCTCTCCGTCCTGCTGTGCTGCCGACATCAAACTCCGCAGGGGCCTTCCCGAGGTAGCCCCGTCCGAACGACCACTCACACCGGCAACTAGGGAGCCTAGCGAGGCTACCCCCGAGCACGACGATATCCTGCTTCTCCGCTCTCCAACTAAGGCCGCGGAAAGGCCTCTCAGCCCGACTCCACCAATCTCGCCACAAGGACAACCCCCTGACATCACAGGAGGGGCTGGGTGAGTGGATTTAAATCTACACTCTCCCCAGGCGCCCCCCTTTAACACCAGGAGACTGTTGCACAGACGATCCCTACTTGACATCCCTCGGGGATTTCTGTTTCGCCACCAGACTCCGCTCTCCGTCCTGCTGTGCTGCCAACATCAAACTCTGCAGGGGCCTTCCCGTGGTAGCCCCGTCCGAACGACCACCCACACCAGCAACTAGGGAGCCTAGCGAGGCTACCCCCGAGCACGACGATATCCTGCTTCTCCGCTCTCCAACTAAGGCCGCGGAAAGGCCTCTCAGCCCCGACTCCACCAATCTCGCCACAAGGACAACCCCCTGATGTCACAGGAGGGGCTGGGTGAGTGGATTTAAATCTACACTTTCCCCAGGCGCCCCCTTTAACACCAGGAGACCGTTGCGCAGCCGATCCCTACCTGACATCCCTCGGGGATTTCTGTTTCGCCGCCAGACTACGCTCTCTGTCCTGCTGTGCTGCCGACATCAAACTCCGCAGGGGTCTTCCCGAGGTAGCCCCGTCCAAACAACCACCCACACCGGCAACTAGGGAGCCTAGCGAGGCTACCCCTCGAGCATGACGATATCCTGCTTCTCTGCTCTCCAACTAAGGCCGCGGAAAGGCCTCTCAACCCCGACTCCACCAATCTCGCCACATGGACAACCCCCTGACGTCACAGGAGGGGCTGGGTGAGAGGATTTAAATCTACACTCTCACAGGCGCTGCGCGCCGAAGGAGCACGTCCAAAGGAGCAAGCCCCTTTGCGCGCTCCTTCGTGCAGCCCATTCAGCGAAACCTACAAATCCCTCCCTCTCCTAATCCAGCTTCCTACAACCTCCCCCAACACTTAAACAAAAAAAAAATGGATAACAAAATCCCACCACCAAATAATCAACACTCACCACAAACGAAACATAATTCTTCAAAACCTCTGCACAAATTAAAACATCCAAGCAACAACAAAAACAACAAACATATCCAACTATCAAACTATATGCTACTCTCATTCATACTTGTCAATACCCACTCAATAATAAAAAAAATCCCTCTATTCAATGACCTCCTCACGGAACTCAAACCAGATTTCATTGCAATCACGGAAACCTGGCTCAAAAACACAGATTCTGTCATAATAAACCAACTATCCAACCAGGATTACATTACCTCTTCAATTTCCAGAAAAAAACAAAAAAGGTGGTGGCTTAATGCTCATCCCTAAAAAAAGCCTTCAAATAACACTTCGTCCATCTAACTTTCCCCCACCATTTGAAATAGCTTTATTTGATTCTCCAAACTTCAAATCTGCCTCGTTTACTGTCCTCCAGGAGCACTCAATAAAAACTACTCCCCTCTCATTGAATATTTCATGAATAACATCTCTCTCAATAAACCCATCATCATCCTTGGTGACTTCAACATTCATTTCAACTTATCCTCCCACTCAAAAACCTGCCAAACCATCATTAATGCACTATCAACTCTAAATCTAGAACAAATAATTCAATCTCCAACACATAAACTGGTCACACCGTTGATCTCATCTTTATTAATATTGAAATCTGGAAATCAATCTCAACTCACACCACTGAAATTCCCTGGTCTGACCACCACCTCATCCAACTATCCTTCATACCAACATCAACCTAAAACCTCCTCAAATTACCCCAATCAAAATTTCCTACCGCCCACCATTCAACATTGAACTTTTACAAAAAAATCTCCAATGTGAATTAAACAACATAAATCTATCCAGCTCCGAGAACGCTACCTCATCATGGCTATACATCACAAAACAAGTTGCAGACAACATTAATCCCATCATTACAAAAACTAAACAACAACCCAAACACAACAATCAGTGGTATAATGAAAATATCAGAACTGCTAAATGCATACTCCAGAAAAAAGAAAGAGAATGGAGAAAAACCAAAAATACTACCACACTAAATAATTATCGGAATAACTTAGCTCAATATAAAAATACCATCAACAATGTGAAAAAGGAATTCTTCTCCAAAAAAATCTCCAAATTTCATCATAACCCCAGAATGTTATTCATAATAGTTCAGAAACTTACCAAAACCGCCCAAGAATCCTCATGCACCAAACATGGAAGCGACGACTTTGCTGATTTCTTCAACAACAAAATATCTCTTCTAATCCAATCCAATTTAACCAACAACAACCAAGACACCAAACTTAACAACAAGACAACCTCATCATGGTCAAACTTTGACACTGCCTCTACCATTGAAATTCAATCAATAATAAATAAAATGAACCCCGCCAGCCATCCATTGGACGTCATCCCGATAACAACCCTCAAATCAATCGAACCTACCATATCAAAAACCATCACCAAAATTGTCAACTTATCACTGAACGAAGGCAACTACCCCAAATGCCTCAAATCTGCTGTCATCAAACCAATCCTTAAAAAGAACAACCTAGATCCTGAAATCCTTAACAACTACCGTCCCATATCAAACCTGTCATTCATAGCTAAAACCATTGAAAAAGTAATTCACACTCAACTAGATGACTACCTGGAGACAAACAACATCCTATCTCTATCCCAATATGGTTTTAGAAAAAACCTAAACACAGAATCTCTCCTCATCTCCCTAAATGACATTATCATAAGAGGCTTTGACAAACAAGAAAAATTCCTGCTCATTCTTCTTGACCTTTCAGCCGCCTTTGACACAGTGAACCACACAATACTATTGGAATGACTATCCCAAATTGGTTTAACTGGCAATACCTTACGTTGGTTTTCTTCCTATTTATCTGATTGAACATACCAAGTATTAATCAACAACAACCTATCAAAAATAATCAACCTCAACACTGGTGTCCCTCAAGGATCAGCTTTATCTGCCACCCTTTTCAACATATACCTTCTTCCCATCTGCCAACTACTAAAAGAATACGGAGTCACACACTTCCTCTATGCTGATGACATTCAGCTCCTCATTGCCATACAAAATTCGATTGATGACACCTACAAGAAAACCTCAGAACTACTTCTCAATCAAACACCTACTGAACTCCCTTAAACTCATAATCAACTTTGACAAAACTGAACTATTACTCATGTATAAAAAAACGAAATCCAACTCCGCCACCCCTGACAATACTTGACAAACAAATCATAACTATACTCCCTACCAACCACACCAGGAACCTCGGAGTTACCATTGATAAGGAACTTTCTTACAGGAACCACATAACAAACAAAACCAAGGAAGGATACCACAGACTCCTACCCTAAGACACCTAAAACCATTTCTCAACCCCTACGATTTCAGAACTGTACTACAACTTCTTATCTTCTCCACCTTCAACTATTGCAACTCCTTACTAATTGGATTACCTCTCTCATCCCTCAAACCTCTCCAAATACTGCAAAACTCTGCTGCCAGAGTCCTAACTGGAACAAAAAGAAGTGAACACATCACACCAATTTTGACCTCACTTCACTGGCTCCCTATCAATGCACGTATTGCCTACAAATCAATGACCATAATCAACAAAATGCTAAACAACGATCATCAAGGTCTTAACTCCCTAAACATAATCCCTCAAAATCCTTCAAGAAACCTACGCTCCAATAACTCAGGTTACTTAAACATTCCCCCTATCAAAGATGCGTATCTGGCAACCACAAGAGAAAGAGCCTTTTCAATTGCCTCACCTAAACTGTGGAACACCCTACCTAATTTCCTGAGAACTCAACATGACCTAAAAACATTCAAAAAGGACCTAAAAACACTAATGTTCCGCAAATTCCTCACTGACTTTCAGACGTCTAATCATCCCAACTCTCAATTGAACTCTCAATTGTATACCTCTTAATTCACTCTCTTCTCCCTGTACCTGCATGCCCTCCCCATCTAACCTAATAATGCTCTCTGGACTTGATATGCTTATTTCTGATATTGTTTAAATGGTTTTTACTGCTGCTCAACTGCTAAGAATATGTTTAACGTTCATATTGCTTCTCTGTTACAAGATAAATGTATACTTTTGTAAACCGTTATGATGGCTTAACTGAATAACGGTATATAAAACTCAACAAATAAATAAATAAAAAAAATAAAATATCAATAAATTATATTGTGATATCAAAACCCTAGGTTGGCACTTCAAATTCTATCCTGCAACTGCAAGGAAAGGGAAGATGAGGGAATGGTGGGAACAGAGGATTTACTGCAAAGCCAGTCCAATCTCTGAGAAGTACAGCAGTACTAGTAGCAGCAAGAAAAATGGTGTCCTACCCCTAAACATAAAAGAGACGTTTTAGCTGCAGAAAGCCAGAAGTGGAAGCCAGCACAAGACACATGAAATTGAAATTGGGAGAGCATGTTCCTCAGCCACCTGTTCCTCTCCCTCTTGTTTTGCAATAGAGGCAAAAGGTAGGAGTGCCATCCACGGCTGGCATTAGCAGTACAGGGACAAGTGCAAGGGCAGCAAAAGTGCAATACCCAAAGCCAGCAGTGTAGTTTTTAATGATTACTATTTCTGAGGTCATGGAGGAAGTATTTTCAATAACTGATTCTGAGGAAGAAACTTCTTTGCAATTCTCTGTATCAGAAGGTATTGAAAAACTAGTAGCTGAAGAAAATTTGGGAGCTCTAGCCAGTAGCATCTTAGCCTCCAGTGAGCTGATGGGGAGCACTGTCATGAACTCAGCTTGTGAAATTGATTGCATGTGTGTGACATGTTAGCAGTGCAGGGCAAGTGCAGGGGTAGTAGAAGTGCAATATTCAAAGCCAGCAGGACATTCCTCCATGATTACTGCTTTTGGAGGAAATATTTTCAACAATTGGCTCAATGGAAGAATTTTGTCTAGGATTCCCTGAATTTGGGGGCACTAGTCACATTTGAAATGTGAGAACGCACATTCCATTCTGCATCTTTTTTCACTTCTAAAATTCTAGTCTCATCTGCAGCAGAGCGCCTTTTAAAAAGATCAGTGGCACTGAGAAGCTTTCTTTTCCACAAATTTTCATTTTTTTGTGCATTGCCCTTCCAATTGCAAATTGATTCTAAGCACCTATTTATCCTTTCAGACAACTACACAGTTTTCTTCCTAGTGCAAAGTAAATTAAACAATTATCAGCATACATTTGATATTTTAAGCCATCCTTTCTAATTAGAGCTGGACATATAGATTAAACATATAAAGAGACAACATTGATCCTCTGAGATGTGCTGCCAATCATTGACTCCCCTGGGTCAGATTTAGAGTTTCTGATCCATTACTTTTTGTTCTCTGTTTTCTAAAAAAGAAGAAAACCAGTGTATTTCATGCATAGCTGAGTTATCAGAATCAGCACCTCTATCCAAAAATCTATAAAGATTATTGATTAAAGCCAATAATGTAGTTTAAGTGCTATAATTTGCACCATAACCTGACAGGGATCTAAATAATCTTGTTCATTCTCGATTTGTTTTAACTGATGAGCCACAACATGGTTTAATCATTTGCTAAGTATAAATACAGGTTTAGTACTGGCCTGTAATTTTCAACCAAAGCTGGATCCAAATTCTTTTTTTGTAGTGGTCAATGAACAATTGTCTCTTTCAGTTTGGGAGGGAGGAATTCACTTTGATCAAATGACACATTTATAATATTATTTAATGGTTCTATTTGTTTACTATCATGCTCTTTTATCAAGAGGGCAGTTGCTAACTTTAACGTCCTTTAAAAAAGTCTGCACCTCTGCAGTGGATAACTTTTCAAAGGCCTTAAACTGTGTCATTACTTTCATATCATTTGGCTGATCAACCAAATGAAACATTTTAGAATCTAGATCCTCACAAATATGATCCATCTTTGAATTTTTAAAAATCTACTAGTGTGTTACAGTTTATAGGAGGTCAACAGTGCTTTGGGTTTCTTGATTTGATCATAAACATAAGCACATAAAAAATGCCATGCTGGGTCAGACAAAGGTCCATCAAGCATAGCACCCTGCCTCCAATAGTGGCCAGTCCAGGTTGCAAGAACCTGGCATATCCCATAAGTAGATCTTTATCCTGTTATCCCAGGGAAGAATATATAAATGTAATAAATGTAACTTTGATGTTCATATATTAAAGTTGTGACAGTTTTACTCTGGTGCAAATTGCACCAAATTTAATAATGAAAATATCTCAGTATTTTCAGTGGAGATAAAAGGGGTGAATTATTTCACCAGTACAAAACAGACAGTTAACTTTAATGAATGAAACCTTTGTATCTTGCTACTCCACAGGGTAACTATTGATATGTCATGCAGGTAAGGTTATCATCAAGATAAAACTTTCAAATATAAAAAAGATATATTCAGAAGAAAGGACTTTGTAGGCTGTGCTATTCTTTTAAAAGACCAACAAGAAGATGATGTAAATGGAGTGAAATGTGTTGTGATTCTGTATAGGAACCAAACGATAAGAGATAAAGTTCCTATAGCAGTTCTAGAGGGAACAGTTGTTAGAGGTCATGTTGCAGAGTCTGTGAGTTACCTCTATTGGAACAATTCTATTATTTATGAAACTAAAGCCTCTTTCATCACATAAAAGTAAAATCTCCCATCTTGCAGTATTACAGTCACATCTGAAGAAGGTCTCTGTATGGGATTGAAAGCTCATCTGGCATCACATCTTTTTTGTTGGTTCTTTTAAAGATATTAAAAAAAAAAGCCTACAAGATAGAATATATTGGCAGGTGCCAAATGACCTAAATGATATCATAAAAAGTGATTCACGCTTGTCAAATCAAAGGGCACAAGTCCCTTTTGTAATTTTAAAAGATAAAGCACAGTATTAAGAACATAAGAACCTTTGCGTTTTGTAAATATCTTTTTGATATATTTTTTTAAATTGCATACAAATACTATTAAAGACAGGCACTGAAAAACCTCTCCAGTGAGACCAAATGATGGTGTCCTAAAAATACTGTCAGGGCCAGTGCATCCCAATAGGTGAACTAGGCGGTTGCCTAGGGTGCCAGCCATTAGGGGGTGGCAAAGAGCAGCCATGTGGGGCAGCAAGCGGAGCCCATTCCACTCACGGGCAAGAGAAGTAGAGACTCTATGGGCCATGAGCAGTGCCTCTGTTTGTGCGTATGTGAGTGAGAGGGATTGCTTGTAAATGAAGAGCAATAGTGTTAGTGAGAGAGATGGAGGAAGTCTCTGTAAGGGTGCATGTGTGAATGAGACAAGGAACCTAAGTGTGTGTCTGAATGAATGAGGTAGGAACTGGAACCGGGGCCTGGACCATGGGGGGAGGAGGGGGGGCGGGCGCAAAGCAGAAAGTTCACCTAGGGCGCTTAATACCCTTGCACCGGCCCTGTATACTATACAATGCATTCAGAAAGTATTCCACGTTTTGTTACGTTACAGCATTATTCTAAAATGGATAAAATGCATTTTTTTCCTCCTCAGTCTACACACAATACTCCAAAATGACAAAGCGAAATCAGATTTGTAGAAACCTGTGCAAATTAATTTAATACAAAACCCCCCCCAAAATATCACATTTACATAAGTATTCAGACCCTTTGCTATGACACTCAAAGTTGAGCTCAGATGCATCCTGTTTCCATTAATCATCATTGAGAAGCACTACTCCACTTAATTCTCTACTCCTCTCCTTCCCTGACACCAGTGAAGTAAAAAATCAGAGCCGTTTGCCTCTGTCTTTCTCACAGTAAGACCACTGACTGCAGCAGAGAAGAGCAGAAAAGGCCCTTTGCCAATGCCAACGAGTACTTTTTTAAAGGTTTTCTTTAACTCTCCAGAGAGCTCCTGAACACACAACCTTTCTCTGCAAAATCCAACAGAATAAGTGGACTTTCTTTGTGCATACTCAGACCTTTCAGTGGGAGAACCTCAGGGGTAGATCTTAAAAGCCCTGCGCGCGTAAATCCGGGAGGATTTACGCGCACAGGGCACTCGCGCACCAGTGTGCCTATTTGAATAGGCCGCCGGTGCGCACAAAGCCCCAGGACACGCGTAAGTCCCGGGGCTTCGTAAAAGGGGTGGGAAGGGGCGTGTCAGGGGGCATGTCGGCCGCCGGGGGTGTGTCCAGGGGCATGTCCGGGGTCAGGGGGCGGTCCGAGGCAGGTCCAGGGGCGTGGTGACAGTTCGGGGGCAGGCCGGGAGGGTGGTCCAGAGTCCCCCGGCACTGCGGCCTGTGCCGGGGGATGCCGAGGTGGCGCGCACAAGTTACACCTGCCTCAAGCAGGCGTAACTTGTACAGCAAAGGTAGGGGGGGATTTAGGTAGAGCTGGGGGGTGGGTTAGATAGGGGAAGGGAGGGGAAGGTGGGGGGACGTGGAAGGAAAGTTCCCTCCGGGGCCGCTCTGATTTCGGAGCGGCCTTGGAGGGAACGGAGGCAGGCTGCATGGCTCGGCACACGCAGGCTGCCGATTTTGCGTAGCCTTATAAAATCTGGCGTACTTTTGTTTGCGCCAGTTGCGCAAACAAAAGTACGCGCGCACTTACTTTTTAAAGATCTACCTCTCAGTGTCAATTGATCCATATGGCAGCTTTAGGCTAGCTAAAAAGATGCTTCAGTGTAATTGGTCCTCCATCCAGTCTCCTTGCCAACCTTTCCTGCCTTGGCTTCAATGAAACTGTTATGTCACACAGGCAAGAATTGGTTGCTATAGTTACCATTTAATCCCTGTCTGCACTTATTGCTTGCTCAGCACATCCATAGACTTGAATGTGCCATTGACTTGATTGGAAAATAAAAAAATGAAACAAAAATGATCTCATTTGTTGCACTTTACCCATTTGTTTCAAGCAAATACACAACCCCAAGTTTAACATTGTGTTTGCTGTATTGTTGTATTTGTTGACGTGTGTTTACATTTTGCATGAGTTTTTTGTTACAGCTTATCATTTATGTGTTTTTGCTTTTTTGGGGTGTCATTATTTTATTTTAATGAATTTTAGTACTCTGATAGTATGTTTTTTATTATCAATGTTTATTTATTTATAAGCCATCTCAAGCATTGAGCAGGATAACTGGGAAATTAAAATTGAATAAATAAATATTATCTTTCATACCATAGCAAAAAAAAGAAAAAAACCCTCTTAACATTTACAGTTGAGTATGTTTGTAGAATACAAATGCAAATGTCTATTACTTGACCACCATAAAGTCCCTAACGAGCGCTATTTTTCACTGTACAGGAGAGATGCATTTTTCTTCAGTAACAATTATTGTTCTGCTTTTTATTATTTTTTAATTTTGTAATATAAGTTGTGGAATAGCCTAGTAGTTAAAACAGCGGGCTGTGAACTAGGGAAGCCAGCATTCAAATCCCATTGTTGCTCCTTATGACCTTGGGAAAGTCACTTTACCTTCCATTGCCTCAAGTACAAACTTATTGGAAGATGCATCAAGCCATGGTGGTACTCTAATAAGCATTAAACAGTATATATCATGTTGTATATCACACAATATAGCACTATCACAGTAATATCATGCAATATATGGGATATTTGATATAGAAAAAAGCCTTAGAAGATGATATGAGCAAATAAATTAAAAACAAAACATGTATTCATAAAAAATAACACTAAATAGTATTTTAACTATAGGACCATCATAGTAACCCCAACTATTGATGTCTTTTAGAACATTGATTGTGCTCCATCGATAGCTTAATGGGGTGCAGTTTTAATCATGGGTCCAATTTTTTTGAGCATGATCAAGGGAAGAAGTACACTTTAAAAAAATAAAATTTCAAATGCTCTAAAAAATTCTCAAAAAAATTGGACCCATGATTAAAACTGCACCCCATTAAGCTATCGATGGAGCACAATCAATGCTCTAAAAGACATCAATAGTTGGAGTAAATATGATAGTCCCATAAGAATAAAATACTATTTAGTGTTATTTTTGATGAATACTTGTTTTGTTTATAATATATGGGATATTTAGCATATCTCCACCTTGGTATCCTCCCCTATTACAATATCCTTCTTTGCATGCAATTTGCATGCATGAATATTGCAAACACAAAAAAAAGATCAATAATAATCAATTTGATGTAAACATTTTATCACGGCCGACCAACAAAATGGTCAGCCATGATAAAATAACACCTATTTGAAACACAGTGAGGCAGATTTTATAAATTTGCGCGAGCAGCGGGAGGCAAGTGAAACTTAAGAAGAGAAATCATAGGAAATATATTCATTTAAAATAAAATAAAGTGCATTAACATAGCTTATCTCCAGAATAACTAAATTTCTACCCTTTACTTACTGGTAGATATTAGAGAGGAGGTGGTTGGTAACCTATCCTCCACAAATTTCTTTAACTGATCAAACTGATAGAAAATATATACCTCGTTGCCTTTTTTCAATATGCATTTACAAGGGTAACGTAAAACATAGGAAAAACCTAATTCAGTAACTTTCTGTCTAAGAGAAAGGAATTCTCTTCTTCTAATTTGAGTGGCCTGGGCCACATCAGGAAATAGCTTTACCGGCTGATCATAGTAATTCAAGGGGAATTTCCTAAAATATGCTTTCATAATTAAATTTATATCTTGCTTATAGATAAAGGATGCCAAGAGAGTGCCTCTCTCTATAACATCCGTACTTGAATTTTCCAAGAAGCTTGTTAAATTAGCCGGAATATTCACTTGATTCATTCCTCCAACCGAGGCTCTCTTATTAACAAAGTAACAACAGTTTATAGATGATAGATTTTCAGGCAAAAAAGAGAGAGCTTCGGTAAGAAATTTTTTTAGTGTAGTGAAGGGGATTTCACCCACTATTTTAGGAAAGTTTAAAATTCTGATATTTAAATGTTTTGAGCTATTTTCAATAGCTTCCAATCTTCTTATGCAAGATATTTGATCTCTTAAAATAGTCCCATTGAATTCTTGTATCGCTTTAATCTTATTTTCCGCAACGCCGATTTTGCTTGAAATTAAAGTTATCTGTTCTTGAAATTCATCTATTCTCTGTTGAGAGTTATGGGCAACTGAGTTCATTTTCTTTTCCAATCTGTTCATGGAGGCCCCAAAACCCACCATCACCTCCCATATATTCTCCAGTGTTATAATCTGTGGTCTAGGTGGAATGACCATAGACTCACCTCCAGCTCAGATATACTCCGGGCTTGTTCTCCCGCAGGCTCCCCCTCTCTCTCCGTTCCTCCGGTGCTCTGCAGCCCTGTCTCTCCTCCTCTCTCGCTGGAGCCAACTCCTTCAACGGCGTTCTGAGGAGTTACAGCGCGCACATTTTCCGAGGTCGTGCCCCCCTCCTGCTGCGTCGCCTCCACTGCGTCATCGGTCAGCGTCGTAGCTGGTTCAATCTCGGAGTCGCGCTGAGCTGGAGGTTGGCGCTGTTCAGGGCTCAGAGAAACTTCCTCCAAGAGAGCTCCCTGCTCTCTTCCACAGGGACTCCCAACGGGCTCCTCGGTTCCCCGATTTTCTGGAGCGGACAGGAATCGATCAATTTCAAGCTGAGTCATCGGTGGTAAGGATTCGGTGGGGTAAATCCTTACTTTACCTTTTCTTTTTGCAGGCATAATGTAATATTTAGGTAATGAAGTTCAGAGTTGCAGCTCGAGCGTTCCTGCCTCCTGCTATCGGCTGTCAGTTTTTTTAACAAACCTCTTCTAGGTTGTGTTTTGAATTATCATATTTATGATTGTTTGTCTTGAGTTGACAGATATTGTTTATATTTAATTGCTGTACACTGCTGTGAGCAAATATTTTATTTGGAAGAGCAGGTAATAAATGATTAAATAATTATTATTATTATCACTCAAATTGTTTGTTTTTCTCATTGTGGTGCTACAGCATCAGTATGAATACTGTAGAATCACAGAAGCCCCTATCACCCACAACAGTGTTATAAAGTCACAGTAGAAACATTGTATCAAATTATATGGGATTGAAAGGTGTGCCAAGTATTCACACACTTCAGTTGCAGTGGAATAATTCTTAATTAAGTAGCAGTACCTTATAGTAATTATAAATAACTGGGATCTGTTGGCATTCAAAATGGGAGAAAATCAATGGAAAAACGGAGCCATTTTTTTCCATTGATATCACTCGTTTTTATTTGCTTTAATAAACCCTATAATGCCCCAAGAAAAATAAAATAAAAACTTAAAACAAAGATCTCTAATCATCTGTAACAGGAAAGAAGCCGTTACACAGGATTCCAACCTTTTCCTGCAATTCAGGCCAGATTTTCCACTGAGCAGCCAGAAGTTGCTGGGCTGCTGTGGAAACCCCTAGCACTAAAAGATAGCATAAGACTGATCAGGTGAAAGGCTGAAGGTGCTGCTCCTACAGATCTTGAGCTAATGCCTGGCTCTGGCCAGGAGAAAGTACTTTTCTAATTAAGGACCAGCCTAGGCATCTTGAAAAGCTTCACTTGCTTCCCAAAGAAGACAGAGGCAAAGGAAGATTGCTGCACAATTCAATGCTGTCAGTAGTGTTCGCATATCATGAAGAACAGCTGGTGGAAGAATTAAGCACAATAAATCAATGATTTGGTCACTTCAAATGATTTGCAGGATCTCCTCAATGCCCCCAGATGAAGTCTAATGCAATTGCACTTGTCAAGAGTCTTGATCAGGGGTTCCCAACCTTTCAGGGAACATGAGACCCTTTTCAGCTTCAAAAAGTTTCGTGGACCCTGCACATACTTTTCATGCCATAACGAATGAGATGCACTCCAGAATCACTCAGAATGTATACAACTTTGATCTAAAGTGAACAGATAGGGAGTGCAATTGCCAAAGCTATTTAAAAACTGCCCTCATAGTTGAAGGTTGAGGCCATTCCACCTTCCAATCCAGCTGCAATGGGGAAAAGAAAGCAAGTTCAAAAAAGCTCCAGGTTGGCAGCTTGGTGTGGCCTGGCAGAGAATCAGCACTGGGACCTGCAGACCTGCAATCTAATTTTCAAAGAGAAACTGGCTTCGTGGAGCGGGAGATAACTCCAGGCAGTAAGGTCCCTCGGATTGAAGAGATGCATAGGGGAGGATTCCTTGGTTCCATAGGCAGACCCAGTTGTGTCACCAACTCGGCTACAATAAAATTCCCCTCGGCTCCAGAATCGACAAAGACCCAAATCTGGATCTCCCCACCGGGTACTTGAGGGTTACAGGCAGAGTGCAGAGAGGAGCGGATCCGGTAGCGTCTAGGTGTAGCTCCTCGGTATAACCTAGGCACAGCCGTTTCCCGGACGCTCAGTACATGATGACAAGAAATGTCCTTTACCTCCACAATATAAGCAGAGGCCTAAAGAGCGCCAACGGCTCCTCTCTTCTGGAGTCAGTGGAGACCTGCCCAGCTGCATAGGTTCAGAGGCAGGACTGGCAGCCGGAGAAGTCCTTTGTAGAGGAGACCTGGAGGAGACGTGTAGGCGCGGCTGACTCCTATTAACCGGCCGGGTCCCTCTGTCCCGCTGTTGAAGACGGCGGTCAATCTTGCCCGCAATGTCCATTAAATCATTTAGCTCCTCAGGAATCTCCCTTCCAGCCAGTTCATCTTTAATCCGGCCGACCAAGCCTTCGAGGAAGATCCCTTTTAAACAGTCCTGCTGCCAAGCCAATTCCATAGCCAGGGTTCGGAAATTGATAATGTACTCCGCTACCAGACGTGTGCCCTGGCGGAGATGCAGGAGTTCAGAAGCCACTGTGGACTGGCGTGCAGGATCATCAAAGGCCAGGCGAAACTGAAGAAGGAACTCCTGAAGATTCTGTAGCAGAGGATCAGAGCGCTCCCATAAGGGTGAAGCCCATTCAAGCGCCTTGCCATCCAACAAAGAAAAAATATAGGCTACCTTAGCCGCTTCAGTGGGAAACTGTGACGGTAATAGAGTGAACCGTACCTGACACTGGTTCAGGAACCCACGGCAGGACTTACTGTCCCCTGCGTACCGGCTAGGAGCTGGCAGCTGTGTATTAGGAACAGTGACTGGTCCAGCAGGCCCTTGACGAGTAGAAGCTTCTAGACGAGAGGCCAATTGGTCCACAGTGGCAGCGAGAGTGTCTATACAATGTTGCTGCTGCTGAAGTCACTGCACCATCCCAGGGATATCCAGCAGACTGGGAGACTCCGCCGAGTCCATGGCCTTGCAAACTGTTGCAGTCTGGGAACTGCAGTCCAGGTGTGAACCCTTGAGCCGAACTCCCCTGAAGGCAGAGTAGGTCGGGAGGCGGAGCCACAGGCAAAGGTCTTCACCCGGGAACCAGGAACCCCCCAGGAGGAGCCCATAGGGTCCTGGAACCTTGGGACTTAGGAGCACAGCACAGTCTCTATTGCAAGGATGCCTGGGCAAGGGTAAATCACTGAGTCCAGTAAACAGGAGCCTGGAAGGCCCGGTGAAGGTAGAGTGGTCAGAGAGAGTCCCTGGCCTGTTGAAAGGAAACAGTCTGAGCACAGGCCCGGGGTCTGTAGTAAACCGTGGAGCGGAGCAGGTAGCAGAGGGGATCGGAGTCTGTAGCGTGTAGTGGACTGACCAGTAGAAGACAGAACTAGAGTCGGTAGTGTGCAACGGAGCTGGAACAGGAGGAGAGCAGGAATGGAGACGAACCCAAGTCAGGCTGGCAGCTGACGAAGCAGTCTCATGAATAGCGGAGGTCGTAGGCTGGCGGCTGGTAGAAGCAGAGTCAGGCACAAGCTGAGTTCAAGGCAGGCGGCAGGCAGGAGCGAAGTCGGGCACAAGCTGAGGTCAAGGCAGGCGGCAGGCAGAAGCGAAGTCGGGCACAAGCTGAGGTCAAGGCAGGCGGCAGGCAGAAGCGAAGTCGGGCACAAGCTGAGGTCAAGGCAGGCGGCAGGCAAAAGCGAAGTCAGGAACAAGCTGAGGTCAACCGGAAAGCAGGACAGCAGAAGTGCAACTAAGAACTACTAACAGTAGCGACCCTCGTTGCAAGGCAATGAGAAGGCAGGTGAACGCTGGTTAAATCAGGCTTGGGGCGTGGCGTCATTAACCCAGGCGGGGCCAGACTTCCGGCGGCCATGCATCCAAAATGCGCGTCCTTGCGCGCATGTGGCAGCAGCAAGCTGATCAAACAATGGCGGGCGCCCTGGAGGCCCAGTGAAGCCGTGGACGCGGCGTACCCCCCGTCGGAGGTAAGCCCCAAGCGTAACAGATAGGGGGAAAGCGGTAGAGACCGCAACAATTTCACTTTGTTTAAAAATCAAACAAGACTGGTCTGGGGGGATACAAGATGGTGACTGAGCAGCATGCAATATGCTGAGTTCCTGAAACCTATGTCTTTCCTCTTACCTAATTACTATATGTATATCTGAGATGGTTTGGAAGAGGAAGACTAGGCTGGCCACTTACCATGCAAATCTGGTCCTACAATAGTCTGGTTGATTCTCACGTGGTTCGCACTTTCAGGACATCTGGAGGGGAGATGCAGAGGTTTTCAGGAGAGGAAGAAATGCTCCTGCCTCCTCCTAGCCTGACTACATCACTGATAATAAATTTAAAAAGAATATGGGGTGGAAGAGTGTGTTTGTAGAAGTGTGGCCCAAAAGACAGCAATTAGATGTAGTCAGTCATTGGATGTTGTTGGATGCTGGACATAGGCCCCAACCCATTGCTTGTATTTCATGCATGGCAGGCAGACAGGCAGAGCAGCTACAAGACCTTCAAACCCCTTTCATTCATCTTGCTACTTGCATAGCAAATCTGGAAACCCAAGCAAAGGCAGTTTCATTTTCAGGAATACTAGCTGTTCCATCAAGTGTGGTGACCGCCTGGAGCAATGAGGGTTTACAATGTTCCCTGTCATTGAAAACACTTGTTCGCTGGGCACACTCATTGGTGGGCAAGGGAGAAAGTGCTGAGGCACTCTCCTTAGATCTTGCCAGATGTTGGACTTGTGGGACCAATATGTCAGCACATCTGTGTTCATGTCCTCGATGGTCTCTGCAAGATTAGCGTGTCAAAGATATTTGAGCTGCTATTTTCTTTGCTTGTGTCAGAAATGTGAATTTTTTCTCAACTGCTTTTGCGATTGTCTGGGACAGAAATGAGGAATGTTTTGGGGCAACCTTGCTTTGATGTTTTCCTGTGGAGGAGGAAGTGCAAGGCTTCAATGACAGGGTGCTGCTCTGATATACAGTACTGTCTTACCTGCCCAATAATGGTATTTCCTCCTGTGCAACATCCCTCCTCTACCTCAACTTCGGACACTCTAGTTGACAGAACTAGTCTGTCAGCATGTTCTTCATATGTGTTAGTTTGTTGGCCTGCAGGGTGAGTCTCCCTTTCACACGGGGATCACATAATGTAGTGAGCATATATGTGGGGTTTCTGATCAGAGCTCCTAGTATCTATGTCACCTGCTTTTCCAAGGACTACAGACAGTGCAACACCTCAGCTCCTATTCCCTCTTCCTATTGAAATCCCTCCAAAATTTCTAACAGGATGTTTACTATAGGGATGACATCTGCCAAGGTGGCACTTGTGGCACTCAGCTCCTCTGTGCCCTTAAAGGGCTTCAGGATTTTCACAAGGTGTCTCACGATGCCCAATCATGAGGCCCCTAGGGCAGGGGTGCTCCGGGGGGGGGGGGGCATGAAGGAGATTCCAGAGGGGCTGCAATTGGAGTACCGCAGGGGAAAATGCATGCAGCCACCAGTGGACCTGATCCCACCGGCAGCAGAAAAACAGAGAAAGAGGCCATGCAGCCACCAGTGGACCTCATCCCACCAGCAACTGAGCAGAGAAGGACAGCCTGGTATTAGAATTAGTGGTATTAGAATTCGTGAGAGAAGGACCTCCTGGGATGACGTCACCGGGGTCGGCATCATAGTTAGCTAGCTCCAGACCACCATCCCCCCCCATCGGACGCCATCCTCCCCCGAAAAACTTTGATATTATAATTTTTTGCTTGGAGTTGGATCAATTTATCTGGGGCAGCCGTTTCGCCGTGATCTGCAGCGAAAACGAAGCTTCTGAGGCTGGTAAGGACTTAAAAATGGTGCAGCCTTCCCTGCAGCATCAGTGTCTCGGGCCTGGACTCTGTTCCTTTCAATCAGCGTCCATCCTCCCCTGGAACGCTTTAATACCTAAAGATTTTTGTTCGGAGTCTGACCAGCGAGTCTGGGGCTGCCGTTTTGCCGCGATTTGCATCAAAAACGAAGCTTCTCAGGCTGGTTCAGTTTTAAATCAGTGCGGCCTTCCCCACAGCATTGGTGTCCCAGGCCTGAGCTCCCTCCCTTTGCATTGACGGCCATCCTCCCTACCTTATTTAGCATCTAGCTTCTGAATTTGTGGGGGTTGCAGAGGATGCCTGGGGCTTCGGAATTGCCACGTTTTGGGATGGAATTGAGCGTTCCTGGGCCCGTAATGTGCCATAGATTGGCGAGATCCTCTCTGCACCATCATAGTGTGGCCAAGATGGCTGCCACAAACGCGGGAGACCACACGACTCCGGTTGCTGAAGTATCGGAGGAAACCCTGTGCAAGATATCCACAAGGGTGGCTGAAGTGGTGGATGCCAGGCTCCTTAAAATTCAGACCTCCATCGAAGATGTTGTAAATGCTGTTGAGGGGCAGGCTAAACGGCTGGATGAAGCGGAGCACAGATTGCCTAATCAGGAAGACAGGCTGCATGCGGCAGAAAGGCAAGTACAAACGTTTACTGCACAGAATTCTTCATTGCTAGACCGGCTAGAGGATCAAGAAAATAGGAATCGCCGTAATAATCTTAAAATAATAGGCCTTCCTGAATCTGTGCCAGACCAGGAACTGTATGATCTTATTTAAACCTGGCTGCCCAGTCATTTGGGCCTGACTTTGAATACTGGCTGCTTGCGCTGTGAAAGAGTGCATAGAATGGGGCCGCCTAGAACCGATGCTGGCAAACCACGGCCAGTGATGGCCAGAAATCTTAACTGGTCTCACAAAATTCAGCTTATGCGAGCCTTTCAGCAGCACTCTGGAGTGGAGTACCAGGGGCACAAGATTCTGCTTTTCCATGATTTCTCCGCTGCAGTATCTGCACAACGGAAAGCCATGTCTCCTGCCTGCACAGAGTTACATAAAAGGGGGATACCGTTTGCCCTACTTTTTCCTGCTAAGTTACGAGTTCAACACAATGGAACTGTCCTCTTTTTCAGCAAGAAAGAATATGCCAATTCATTTATCTCTTCGCTAGAGCCAGGCAATGTTACTTGAAGGACAGAGTTATACTGGCTTTGCTGTGCCAGTGCCACAGTCTTTCTTCTGTTCCTCCAATGGATTACATAATTGATTGTTTCTGGTCCTATACAGAGGAATGGGCCGTTGTTTTATGGTTCTGTTGGTAGTTTCACCTCCCATGTTCTCTTTAATTTGTTCTAATATCTGATGTTATAAGACAAGTGTCGGGGGGGGGGGGGGGGGGATGGAT
This sequence comes from Rhinatrema bivittatum, assembly GCF_901001135.1. Lineage (NCBI taxonomy): Eukaryota > Metazoa > Chordata > Amphibia > Gymnophiona > Rhinatrematidae > Rhinatrema > Rhinatrema bivittatum. Next base: position 515,779,543 of record NC_042617.1, on the reverse strand, counting down.
GGGAGAGATGCTAAGGGGAGGAGGGGGCAGAGGAAAGCCAGTAAACCCTCCAGGGCCGCTGGGTACTTTGTGCCTCTTGAGGAGCAAGGAGTTCTGGGTGTGGATGTATTTGGGGTGTGTGAGGTGTGTGGAGTATGTGTGCTATGTGTGGGTATGGCTGTGGTTTGTGTGTGTGAGTGAGCAACTGGCTGGGGGGGAGGGGGTGTAGGGGAACCTCTTTCTGTTTGCAGGACGTAGTGTATTTATGGCTGTTTCATTGTATGCCAAGCTGTTTTCTAAGGCCCAGGCTGGGGGGCCTTGGAAGTCCAAATATGAATAATGACATTTTTTTATGTGTCCTTCTGGATTCAAGGTATGGCGCAGGTTAAAATTGTCTCACTGAATGTGGACGGGGTACACTCCCCGATTAAGCGAAAGAAGTTACTCACAATGTTTAAGCGCATGCGGGCCCAGGAGGTATTCCTGCAGGAAACGCACCTTTCAGATAAGGAGCACGCTAAACTACAAAGAGACTGGGTGAGTCAATGCTACTTTTCCTCCTTTAGTTCAAGGAAGCGGGGGGTTGCCATTCTAATCCATAAAAATGTACCATTTCAGCTAGCGCAGACATACCAGGATCCAGAAGGGAGATATGTGATTGCTGTAGGTACAGTCTATGATCAGAAAATGGTGTTGTGTAATATTTATGCTCCTAATATATATTCTCCTCTATTTTTTGCTTCCTTGGTGAGTCGTCTACCTGAGTTCCCTAACTATCACCTGGTAGTCGGGGGGGACTTTAATACAGTGGCTAATAAGCAGCTAGATATTAGACCCCCCCAAGCCTATACAAAATCAAGACAGGAGTAAAGGTGTCAATCTCTTATGTGATGAATTGCAATTAATGGACATCTGGCGGGTATTAGGGGTGTGCATTCGTTTTCGCCGTATTGGCGATCCGCAACGTTTACTGCACTATTCGTAGTATTCGTGGGGAAGCGAAACGTATAGCGATTCCCCACGAATACACGAATATTCGCCGAATTATACGGCCACCTAAATAAAAATTTAAACAACCCCCCCACCCTCCTGACCCCCCCAAGACTTACCAAAACTCCCTGGTGGTCCAGCGGGGAGTCCAGAAGCCATCCCCTGCACTCTCACACCCTCGGTGCTGTTTTCATCATGGCGCCGATAGCCTGTGTCACAGGGGCTACCGGTGCCATTGGTCAGCCCCTGTCACATGGTCACCGGCGCCATCTTGTGCTCCTACCATGTGACAGGGGCTGACCAATGGCACTGGTAGCCCCTGTGACATAGTATGGGCAAAGGCTATCGGCGCCATTTTGAGTCCTGGCATCGGACGGCCGGAGTGCAGGAGGTCGCTCCGGGACCCCCGTTGGACCCCCAGGGACTTTTGGCCTGCTTGGGAGGGCCTCCTGACCCCCACAAGACTTGTCTAAAGTCCAGCGGGGGTCCGGGAGCGACCTCCTGCACGCCGTCCGTCCGCATGATTTGAAATTGCGGTGTATCTCTTCTTGCGCACCGAGACGCGTGTAAATGAATGCACAAGTGCTCATTTTTAAATTAGCCTACAAGGTTTTATGGGTGGTTAAATGATCTCCAGTGGCTAACATGAGTGTGTGTGTTATAATGGGACTTCACTTCAGGTATGGAATCTGGGCATATATTTGGATTCTCAATTGGTTTTTAAGTCTCATATTCATCATTTGGTTAAGGTCTCTTTTTTTAAATTTATAATAAGACCACTTAGATATTTTCTGAAGCCGGATTTATTTAGAACACTTCCACAAGCTTTGGTGCTGAGTAATTTGGATTATTATAGCAGTTTGTGATGAAACTTCCCACTAAACTGCTGTTTTCTTTGCAATTGGTGCGACATGCAACAGCCAGATTGATCAGCGGTACCATGAAAACTGACCATATTATACCAATATTGTTCACTTTGCATTGATTGCCAGTAAGATGGAGATGTCAGTTTAGAACAATGGTCATAATGCATGTTACTTTCTGAGAATAATTGTATTTTAGCTGTTAACTTACATTGGTATGAACCTTCCCATCTTTTGAGGTCTTCTGGCATAAATTTATTACAGTTGCCCACTAGGGGTGTGCATTCGTTTGCAATATATTAGCAATCCGCAACGTATATGTCCATATTCGTTGTATTCGTGGGGTCGTGAAACGTATCGCGATTCCCCACGAATATAACATATCATCCATTCCATATGTTTGGCGCCGCAAGCTTTTCTTAGCCGCCATTTGAAATTGGAGAATGCCATTTGGGTGTATCCGTAGCCAAAAACTAGCCCTTTCCTATGAGTCATCAGTGACCTCACAGCCCTGTCAGGGTGGGTCGGACTGGTTGGCAAGGAGACCAGAATGCAACGTATCAGTGAAAAGAATTTTTGCAATGCCACCAATCGCGCTCTCACTCAGTGGTCGGTGACATTTTTCGTGATGACCCAGCACTATATATACTTAAGCACGAGGCGTGCCACGCACTTTCTTTGCACGGGTGATCTGGGGAGGTTGGGAGGTGGTCTATCTCTGCAGAAGGTGGCTGCACTCAGAACTAGTCTGAGTTCTCAAATCTGTATTCAATTGCTAGCTAGGCTAGTTACTTAGATAGAAAAAGATATTTGTTCTTCATTTGGCTGCAGTGCCAGATAGCCCTGTTTGGTTTTTTTTAAGCACTTTTTTTAGTGCCACAGAGAGAAGCTGCTAGCTAGTTTGCTGGAATTTCCATAGAAAAATATATTTCATAGATTTTCCTACTCCGCCAATTCCAGATTTTTTGTTAACTGCATTTTTTAATTGAACTCACTCAGTTTCTCTGTGCACTGGGCATCAGTGCCAGTGGGCACTGGGTAGTTTTGCAGTCTCAAGTATATTATTGGGACAGTCTGTGCAGCCAAAGCCCCAGTGGGCCTCTTTTGTAGTTACAAGCTCGGTGTGTGCACACACATTACATTAGTGCATATCAAGGCACTGTGCCCGTGGGCAGCCAGTAGGCACTAGGCAGTGACATTAAATCCATAATGTCGGAGATCACGTGAGGTAGCGTGGGAGATGGATGTAGGTTTCCCCTGCTCCGTGCTTCGCCTCCCCATCCAGCCCCATTTACAGTACTAAAACTGCTTCGGACCCCACAAAATCTTTTTTTCACATAATCTGCTTGTCGGCGGCATATCGGGCTTTGCAATGATGACGTGCGTGATCCGTAAAGAAAAGGAGAGGGAGAAGGACAAAGCTCGAGACCACGATCCGCCATCTTGCCCCGAGACCACGCCGCTCGCGTCCTCCAAATCATTATCGGACCAAGAGACGATCAAAAGCGCGGTGGCAGCGGTACTTGGTCCGGAATTAAAGACCATTGCGGACAAGCTATCGGAATTGACCCAAACACTTAATGGATATGAAGCCCGATATGAGGAGGTGGAAGGTAGGGTCTCTGATCTGCAAGATGGCCTGGCCACTGCACAGCGAGACATTATGGCTCTTCAGGCCTCGATGGCGCAACAAGTGCAGTGCGCCGAGAACCTGGAGAACCGTTCCCGCCGCTCCAACGTACGATTAATAGGGTTGCCAGAGACGATCAGAGACCAGGATCTCTCGTCTTTTTTAGAAACCTGGCTGCAGGACCAATTGGAGCTCCCGAATACTCACGGGCCTCTGCGGGTGGAGCGTTCGCATAGGCTAGGCCCCAGGCAACTTAACACTACGCGACCCAGGCCAGTGCTTGCCAAACTTCATAATTACACCCATAAAATGGATATACTGAGGGCAATGAGAGGGGGCCATTCACTTCTCTATGATGGAAAAAAAGTCCTTCTCTTCCAAGACTTCTCCGCGGGCGTCGCAGCACAAAGGCATGCTATGGCACCTCACTGTTCTCACCTTATCAACATGGCCCTGCAAGCTACATTAATATATCCGGCGCATCTCCGAGTGGTCACCTCATCCAGAACAAAATGGCTAGACAGCCCAGAAGCAGCTCAAACCTTTGTAAGTGAGCACCGGAATGCATTACCGGCAGATCTGAGAGCTGAAAAGGATTACATAAGAATGGTAAAGGCATGATTTTCTTTTTATGTAGGCATACTGTTAAGCACCTCGCCCGCGGCCATCCCACACACGGGCCTGCTCACCTTTATGGTTCCACAGCGGGTCCTGGGTCGACCTCTCTCGCGGTAGTTGCCAGCCCTGCAGGCCCCGGCGTCTCGCGGCGGTGGTTGCCAGGCCTTCCACTGCGCGCCAGGCCTCACGCCGAGGCTCAGCATCCTCTGCCATGTTAGCCATGTCCCTACACGTGCGCGCGCGCGGACGGCTCAGACTCATGTAGGGCCAAGGGCGGGTGTTAGCTCCGCGGCGCGCCAATTGATCCCTTGATATAAAGAAGTTCCTGTCTATGCTTCCTTGCCTTGGCAATCGGGTTGGTTTGTTCTAAGATTGCCTCTGCGTTTGTTCCTGCTCTTGCCTGTTCCTAGTCTTGTTCCAGGATCCTTCTGTTTCAGTTCTGTTCTTGACTTGTCCTGCATCCTAGATCCTGCATCCTGCTTGTTCCTGTGATCGTCTGTCCCTCAGACTGTCTTACTGGTACTGACCTCAGCTTGCTCCTGACCTGCCTACCTGCCTGCCGCCTGCCTCAAGACCTCAGCCTGCCTTTGACTTCATCTGACCTCCGGTACCTGACCCCTGCTTTACTGACCATTCCTCGGACTGACTGCTGGACCTTGACCTTTGCCTGCCTGACCTTGTCTCCAGATTCTGGCTCTGTACCTCACCTTGTCATCACCAACTCTGTTCTGGTTCTCCTTGTTCCAACCAGCCTCCAACTTCAAACCCGATTGTGCTCCACCTGTGTCCGTGAGCACGCCGGACTTTCATTCTCTCAGGAGACCCTGTGAGGCCCACCTAAGTCCAAGTGGCCCGGGTCCCTATGGGCTCCTCCTGGGGGGACCTTGGGCTTCCAGTGGTGAAGCTCTTCACAGCCTCTGTCTCCTCCAGTGCTATGACCCCTGGGGGCAGTTACCTCCTGTTCCCTTTCAGGAGGCATTCCTTCACTGTCCCAGGACAAGGGTCCACCCCTGAGCGCAACACATACAAATAATAATGACTATGAATTGATTATTTTGTTCATGTTTTACTGTGTTTTATATCTTTTTATATTTTATGCATTGTATGCATGTTTTTATGGAATCTACATTGAACACATTTCATGGAAGAAGCGGAATATGAGTGATTAAATAAATAAAATACATACATAAATGTTTTGAACAACAGAACTGGAATGAAGAGTGATGTTTGGACAGAACAGGCTGCAGAAGAGCTCCGGACACTGAAGAAAGCCCTACAGGCTTTGAAAGGACTTTCTTTTTTCCCCTATGCAGGAAGTCATGGGACCTTGCATGGTACATGACCCTACTCATGTGCCCCCATACAGTAGTATAACTGTACAAACATTTTCTTTCAATCATCTATTTGCTATAATGCTACTTTGTGTTTGTGGACAGCCTCCCCAATGTGTCAATGCTTTTATATATTTGGGAATCTCTGTGTCTAGTGATAACATCTCTGATACAGAGATTGCATATTGCATTCAGTCTGCATCCAAAGCATTTAGAAGGTTGTCAAAATCTCTTTGACATTACCATAGCATCACCACAGCAATTAACATGAAGGTCTACCATGCTGCAGTGCTGACTGTACTTCTGCATGGCATAATGTCCACATGCCTAAGCATTGGCTCTCAAAGATTCTCCTTTATGCTGAGCTAAGTTAGGGGCAGGTGACAAAAAAGGTCAAAAATAGAGTTATAAGGGCATTTTGAAAAATAAATTGAAAGAAGCAAATATCAATATCAAGAACTGGGAAGAATTTGCCAGAGATAGATTTAAATGGAGATCTGTGATGAATGATTCTATTCAAACAGCTGATGCTAACAGGGAGGCAGCATATCAACAACACCATCTTCAATGGCACCGTATTGTCCATTTAGTCACAGAGGCTGCTTCCTTTCAAATTCTCAACTGTATTTTTTTGGCTTCTCATCGCTGGGCTAACAGGTGTTAAATTTCCCTCCTCTACAGTCATTGTCATATGTGACAAACTGCTGAATATGCACTAACATAATTTAAGGTGTACATTAAAAACTTCAGCCGCGTCTGGAGGGTCAGGAGTACTGGCTAAAGCACATCCTCAGAGACAAGAATGCACCATACAAGAAGTGCAGTTACGTGTCCACCAAGAACGTCAAGAGGTGTCCCAATGCTGCTCCCAAGCCTGAGAAAAAAGATGGTGTTGTATTCTGTGCTAAGCATGCCCACAAGAATGCCTTAGCACTTCATGCCCAAATGAAGAAGTCAAACCATAGGCCAACTGGTGAAACACTGCTATGCCAGCTGAGCTCATATTCCAGAGGAGATCTAGGATCACAAATTCAGAACAGAAGTCGCATCAAGGACAACAGAATTCTAGATGAAGACAACTGGAGTGATGTTGTCGAGCAGGACCCTGCCATGGTGGATCAGACATGGAGAGGAGACCCTGACAGTGAGACCGACAATATAGACAGTGACCAAGAGGACTCCCTAAAACATGCTGATGTCTAGGGATGTGAATCGTTTTTTGACGATTTAAAATATCGTCCGACATATTTTAAATCGTCAAAAATCGTTAGGGCCACGATACAATACCAATTCCCCGATTTATCGTCAAAAAATTGTAAATCGGGGGAAGGGGGAGGGCAGGAAAACCGGCACACTAAAACACCCTAAAACCCACCCCCGACCCTTTAAATTAAATCCCCCACCCTCCCGAACCCCCCCCCCCAAATGCCTTAACTTACCTGGGGGTCCAGCGGCACACTAAAACACGGCACACTAAAACCCCTTAAAACCCACCCGACCCTTTAAATTAAATCCCCCCCCTCCCGAACCCCCCCCCAAATGCCTTAAATTACCTGGGGGTCCGTAGCGGCGGTCCATAGCTTAAATTACCTCCGTAGCGGTGGTCCGTAGCTAAATCGGGGGAAGGGGGAGAGCAGGAAAACCGGCACACTAAATCGTGTAGTCTTCAGCCAGCGCCATTTTGCAAAATGGCCGCCGCAAAATGGCGGCGGCCATAGACCAAAATGATTCGACGAAGGAGGTCGTTCCAGACCCCCGCTGGACTTTTGGCAAGTCTTGTGGGGGTCAGGAGCCCCCCCCAAGCTGGCCAAAAGTTCCTGGGGGTCCAGCGGGGGTCAAGGAGCGATTTCCTGCCGCAAATCCTTTTCCGTACGGAAAATGGCGCCGGCAGGAGATCGACTGCAGGATGTCGTTCAGCGGAAGGGGGGGGTCAGGAACCCTCGCTGAACGACCTCCTGCAGTCGATCTCCTGCCGGCGCCATTTTCCGTACGGAAAATGATTTGCGGCAGGAAATCGCTCCTTGACCCCCGCTGGACCCCCAGGAACTTTTGGCCAGCTTGGGGGGGCCTCCTGACCCCCACAAGACTTGCCAAAAGTCCAGCGGGGGTCTGGAACGACCTCCTTCGTCGAATCGTTTTGGTCTATGGCCGCCGCCATTTTGCGGCGGCCATTTTGCAAAATGGCGCTGGCTGAAGACTACACGATTTAGTGTGCCGGTTTTCCTGCTCTCCCCCGTCCCCCGATTTAGCTACGGACCGCTGCTACGGAGGTAATTTAAGCTATGGACCGCCGCTACGGACCCCCAGGTAATTTAAGGCATTTGGGGGGGGTTCGGGAGGGGGGGATTTAATTTAAAGGATCGGGGTGGGTTTTAGGGGGTTTTAGTTGCCGTCTTTTAGTGTGCCGCTGGACCCCCAGGTAATTTAAGGCATTTGGGGGGGGGTTCGGGAGGGTGGGGGATTTAATTTAAAGGGTCGGGGGTGGGTTTTAGGGGGTTTTAGTGTGCCGGCTCACGATTTTAACGATTTTCACGATACTTTACATACCCAAACGGCAACAATACGATTCCCTCCCCCTCCCAGCCGAAATCGATCGTTAAGAAGATCGAGGACACGATTCACATCTCTACTGGTGTCTACACAGCATAAGAAGTGGCACTGATTATGCGTGAGAAACTTGATTTGCTTACAGACTCTTTATATTGACCAGTTCAAACGCTTGCAGCTCCTTCAGACATATTTCAATGGCGCCAAAGGCATGGGGACTTCAGTATGATTCCTACAATATAACAAGGGTGCATATCAAAATACTTCAATGCAACACTCTACTGGATGTTAATGTTTTTATGAATGTTTTAGCACCTACAGATCCCAACACCTACACATGAAACAATTATTTTAACAAAATCATCTAAATTAAAAAGAAATTTCAATAAGAAAGAAAAGCGGGCTTTGTACATTCTAATAAATCAGTATTTGGTTGCAAAACACCATCACATCTTGACTCCTTCCTGATTTAACATTGACTCACATCAAAAGTTTAATCTACTAACTTTCATTGAGCACTTCCATTTATCACAGCTTTTAAGAGAACAACATATTCAGGTTATTTTTGCAAACCTTCAGACAGTTGAATTCTCAGCTGTCTGTTGATTCTTCCTTCACTTTTTTGTAGTTCCTCTCTGAACATGAGAACAGATGACCCATACAGATTTCTCTTTTTATTTCCAATAGTTTGCAGACATGTTTCTTTAATTCACATTTTTCTCAGGCCCAGCCCTTTCTTTTTCTTTTCTCTTAATCACGCTAAATGTAAATTGTATATAAAGGGCACCAAGGTAAATGTGAGATGTATTACACCTTACTGATTGTACAAATAGAGTTGATTGAAAGACTGAAGGGCAGGGATCAAGAACACAATGATTCAATTTTTTTTCACAACAGAAAATTCAATTTAGCTACTCAGCTTAACCACCTGCACCATACAGATTGTATGTATATTTCAGAATTCCTCAGATAAGTAATGCTGGCTTTTGAAAATGGAAAGGTAATCTTGCTCAACAGAGGTGAAAGAAAAGTCAAATTCATTCTTTTGCTGGAAGCAGAAAAGTGGCATTTTTATTTTCTGTTCTCTTTCTGTAATTATATTGCATTTATTAAACTAAGCTTAGCAATATAGTATAAAAGCCAGGCTGTATTCTAATAAGTAACTCCTGGGGGAATTCTGCACACAAAATTTTAAAATTCTGTAAAATTCTGCCTACTTTATATTGGTCAAAATAACACAATATACATTACAGCCTTTAAGTAATTAACTTAAAAATGTAAGACAGAAAAATAATTATTCAAAGATGTAGAGTTTTAAATATTTTGAGCAGAATTCCCCTAGAAGTACACTGTAGGAGTGTCCCTTACACCCTTTCTCCCTACTCCCCTGGCTAAACCCCTTTCACTCTGCCCTCTCAGCCTCTAAATTCTCCACTCTCCACTATCTCTCCCCTTCCCCTCCAACTCAACTCCTTCAACTATTTCTATCCCGCAGCCCTCCACTCCTAGAATTTGACCACTTTCTCATACAGTCTTTCACACAGGCTCTCTCTGTCCCACTCTCACACACATACATGTTGCGAGTGTAGCCTTCAGGGGCCGATGGAGCGGGCTCAGCGTACGTCACTTAGCTCATAGGAGAGCGGAGCCCTTGGGCCATAGGACGGCTCAGGTAGAGACATGAGTCACACCCATGGTGAGGTGTGTGTGCAGAATGGGCGGCACCTGAGCAGAGCTGGATGGAGCTAAGAACACAGGGCTACAACGTAGGTCTCTGGCTAGGACTAGGAACTTGGAACATTGAAGAGCTCAAGGAGGATGACGTGGAGCTTGGGACTCTCGAAGAGTACATCGTGAAGCTTGGGACTTGGAACGTGGAGACGTGGAGATAAAGACTTGGAATGTGGAGCTTAGAACATGGAGCTTGGAACGTAGACTTGGAACGAAGACATGGAGACTTGAGATGTAGGCTTGGGTCGTAGACTTGGGATGAGGAAGGCGAGTCCCTCAGGTGCCCTACACAGCACAAGGGCTGGTCGTGGACCACACCAAAGACTCAGACGAAGAACATGGGGACATGGGAACTTAGACGTAGACTTGGAGATGTGGACTAGGACGAGGAAGGTGAGTCCCTCAGGCACCCTACACAGCATGTGGGGCTGGTCGCGGACCACACTGAAGACTCAGACAAAGAACATGGACACAGGCGGTGATGAGCAAGACCCTCAGGCACCCTACACAGCACATGGGGCTGGTCGCGGACCACACTGTCCTCTTCGCACCACACACAGCTGGATGTTCAAAAACGATTCACATCCCTAGTAGGCAGTCTGGCATGGGGCGTGCAGTTGTTGATTCATCTTCTTCATCTGGGCAGGTATCTCTACACAAGCTGTCACTTGAAACTCTTATGATTCCATGCTTTATTGCTCACATATGTTGGTAAAGGAGCATGGTGAACCCCTTGATGGTCAGATAGTTATTTAGTAACAGATCCCATCCAGATCTTATGAATGCAGCAGTGGCGATGCATGACAAGGAGCCTTTGCTTCCAACATTATTTAAGGGAAGACTCCCATATTGAACACAGTATAGAGATTTTCCTCTTGAAAGAGGTGCAGTGGCCCAGAGGAGAGCCAGAGCCAGATTGTGGGCCCCATTTTGTTCAGGCAACTTGTTTTATTCAATAATATGCAGTATGTCTGTTGCTTTGATAGTGTCACCAGGTTTAAGATGAGTGACACTGAGCATTTTGGTTGATAAGTAGATTATTTGGATAGCTGATTCGCTTCAGTTTTGGTATAAGTAGCATATCCTATCTGATAACCTTTGGCACTGCCCAGTAAGGGGGATCTTTTTCTCTTAGCTCCATCTATCCAAGGGTAAGGTGCGACTTAAACTAAACACATAAAAGTTGCAGGGCAGTTATTAGTTGTGGTCTTGATATGTTTGTTGCAATATACAATATGTACCACTGAGCTGTATGTTACACCAATATACCAGGTTTTGAACATGGGCCCAGATGGTTTATAATATTATACAGCATTACTGAGTTCATGATATGGCTGCAGCAAGGTTAGTGGGGTGTCCTTGGGGAGCGAGGTTTAGCTGCTGTGGGATGTGGTGGATTTGACCACATCCAAAGACTCATGGCAAGTATTGTATTTATGAGCTGGTTGGACAAGTTGCATGGGTGGGAGAGCTGAGATGAGTTGCTTGTTAAGTCTGTAGTTTTGAAGGCCAGGACTGGCCTGCTCACCACCCAAAATAATTATATTGCATATTAATAAGTGACTCTTGCTCTTTTATGGACAACATTTACATAGTAATCAATAAATGAACTGCAAAATAACATGATGGATGAGATTTTGAGGGACCTGTGTCCCAGACAGCGAAAGGCAGAAAGGGGTTGGCTTCTATGACCAACCCTGCAGCAGCATAATATTTAATGAGTGGTTATCATGTTTCTTATTGAGAGCTTAAGAATTGAAATGCAGCAGACGAAGGTGTGATCACTCCATGGGAATTTAGGAATTTAGATGGCATATATGTTGCTGTCCTATGATGGAATCATATGCAATTAACCTATGCTGAGTACATATTAGGGGTGTGAATCGTGTGATCGATCGTCTTAACGATCGATTTTGGCTGGGGGGGAGGGAAATCTGATCGTCGTGTTTGGTTTTTTTTTTTGGTTTTTTTTTAAATCGTTAAAAATCGTAAATCGGGGGAGGGCGGGAAAACTGGCACACCAAAACAACCCTAAAACCCACCCCAAACCTTTAAAACAAATCCCCCACCCTCCCGAACGCCCCCAAAATGTTTTAAATTACCTGGGGTCCAGTGGGGGGGTCCCGGCGCGATCTCCCGCTCTCTGGCCACGGCTGCGTTAAGAGAAATGTCGCCGGTGGCCCTTTGCCCTTATCATGTGACAGGGCAAAGGTAGCGCCGGCGCCATTTTGGTTCCTGGCTCCCGACGTCACGCGTGCAGGAGATCGCTCCCGGACCCCCGCTGGACCCCCAGGGACTTTTGGCCAGCTTGGGGGGGCCTCCTGACCCCCACAAGACTTGCCAAAAGTCCAGCGGGGGTCCGGGAGCGACCTCCTGCACGCGGGCCGTATTGCCAATATTCAAAATGGCGCCGGCGCTACCTTTGCCCTCACTATGTCATACGGGCAAAGGTAGCACCCGGCCATTGTCAAGTGCTATTCTTCAACTTACTATTTCATTTTCGGGCTACAGATGAAATCTATTTGAATTGGACACTCATATGTTTTCAAAACTTTGATAAAATATTATATTTATTTATTTATTTATTTACGATTTTTATATACCGATGTTCATTTCAAAAAGAGATATCACATCGGTTTACAATAAGGTACAATAGGTAATTCACTATCCCCTAAAAGGGCTTACAATCTAAAATGTTTGTACCTGAGGCTAAGAGATTACAAAAATAAAACCATCAAAATCAAAGTTCTTAACAATTAAGCAAAAGCTATAACAAGGAGCATATTAAAGAAATAACACAAAGGGTTGCACGAAGGGGTGCTTGCTTGGTGCCTGTCAAACTGCCCGGCTCTGTTTGCAATGATGTCAGGGGAGGGGGCGGGTCTCAGAATCATGGTTTTCCCCACAGAAATCTCTTCTCAGTTTCAAAGGCAGTTTTTTTCAATTTTTTTGTCTTTTTACCTTAGATGTTAGCTGTTACAAGGTGATCAGCACTGGTGGGTAGCCCTCCCCATCACAAGCACCTGCTGGCTTGGCGCCTTTCAAACTGCCCGGTTCTGTTTGCGATGATGTCAGGAGAGGGGCGGGTCTCAGAATCATGGCTTTCCCCACAGAAATCTCTTCTCAGTTTCAAAGGCATATGTCAATCGCTTCTTTTATAGACAACATCTCACCGCAAATGACGAGAGGTCCGGACGGCAAGTGGTTTCACTGCCGTTGGCTGGCTTGCTGAAGCGGTAACATTGAAAAAATCACTTTGTGACATAAACAGCACTGAGAATTCACATACTTAGGGGCGGATTTTCAGAGCCCTGCTCGCGTAAATCCGCCCAAAACCGGGCGGATTTACGCGAGCAGGGCCCTGCGCGCCGGGAAGCCTATTTTACATAGGCCTACCGGCGCGCGCAGAGCCCCGGGACTCGCGTAAGTCCCGGGGTTCTCCGAGGGGAGCGTGTCGGGGGCGGTCCCGGTCGTCGCGGCGTTTTCGGGGCGTGTCGGCAGCGTTTTGGGGGCGGGTACGGGGGCGTGGCTACGGCCCGGGGCGGTCCGGGGGCATGGCCGCGCCCTCCGTACCCGCCCCCAGGTCGCGTCCCGGTGCGCAGGAGGCCCGCTGGCGCGCGGGGATTTACGCCTCCCTCCGGGAGGCGTAAATCCCCCAACAAAGGTAAGGGGGGGGTGTAGACAGGGCCGGGCGGGTGGGTTAGGTAGAGGAAGGGAGGGGAAGGTGAGGGGAGGGCGTTAGAGGATTCCCTCCGAGGCCGCTCCGATTTCGGAGCGGCCTTGGAAGGAACGGGGGTAGGCTGCGCGGCTCAGCGCGCGCCGGCTATACAAAATCCATAGCCTTGCGCGCGCCGATCCAGGTTTTTAGCAGATACGCGAGGCTCCGCGCGTATCTACTAAAATCCAGCGTACTTTTGTTTGCGCCTGGAGCGCAAACAAAAGTAGGCTATTCGCGCTCCTTTTAAAATCCGCCCCTTAGTCTTTTTGTTGTGTATATATATACAGCTTGGAGAAGAGACAGCTAAGTGGGGATATGATAGAGGTCTTTAAAATTATGAGAGGTCTAGAATGGGTAAATGTGAGTTGTTTATATACTTTTTCGGATAATAGATGGATTAGGAGGCACTCCATGAAGTTAGCAAGTAGCATATTTCCAACTAATTAGAGAAAATTATTTTTCACTCAATGTACAATTAAGCTCTGGAATGCCAGAGGATGTGGTTAGTGGCTGCGCACGCATGTTATAAAATCAGGTGTAGATTTGTGCGCGCCAGGTTGCACACACAAATCTAAACCCGCACATAAGTTGTTTTAAAATCTGGCCCTTTGTGTAGCTGGATTTAAAAAGGTTTGGATAATTTCTTGGAGGAGAAATCCAATAACTGCTGTTAATCAAGTTGACTTAGGGAATAGCAATTGCTATTACTGGCATCAGTAGCATGGGATCTACTTAGTTTTTGAGTACTTGCAAGTTGCCAGGTATTTGTAGCCTGATTTGGCCACTGCTGGGCTTGATGGACCCTTCCCACCCAGTATGACAATTTCTTATGTTCTTATGTTTTTACGTCAAAGTCATTATTTCCCTAGCTTCTTAGCCACAGAGAGCTTCCAGATCACTTTAGGCATCCCTACAGGGATTACCCAAACATTTGTCACTATATTTTCTAGGGATGTGAATCGTTTTTTGACGATTTAAAATATCGTCCGATATATTTTAAATCATCAAAAATCGTTAGGGCCACGATACAATACCAATTCTCCTGGCTGAATGACCTCCTGCAGTTGATCTCCTGCCGGCGCCATTTTCCGTACGGAAAACGATTCGCGGCAGGAAATCGCTCCAGGACCCCCGCTGGACCCCCAGGAACTTTTGGCCAGCTTGGGGGGGCCTCCTGACCCCCACAAGACTTGCCAAAAGTCCAGCGGGGGTCCGGAACGACCTCCTGCAGTCGAATCGTGTTGGTCTATGGCCGCCGCCATTTTGCGCCGCCATTTTGCAAAATGGCGGCGCAGAATGGCGGCGGCTGAAGACAACACGATTCAATTGCAGGAGACCGTTCCGGACCGCCGCTGGACCCCCAGGTAATTTAAGGCATTTGGGGGGGGGTTCGGGAGGGTGGGGGATTTAATTTAAAGGGTCGGGGTGGGTTTTAGGGTGTTTTAGTGTGCCGGTTTTCCTGCCCTCCCCCTTCCCCCGATTTAGCTATGGACCGCCGCTGGACCCCCAGGTAATTTAAGGCATTTGGGGGGGGGGGGTTCGGGAGGGTGGGGGATTTAATTTAAAGGGTCGGGGGTGGGTTTTAGGGTGTTTTAGTGTGCCGGTTTTCCTGCCCTCCCCCTTCCCCCGATTTAGCTATGGACCGCCGCTGGACCCCCAGGTAATTTAAGGCATTTGGGGGGGGTTCGGGAGGGTGGGGGATTTAATTTAAAGGGTCGGGGGTGGGTTTTAGGGGGTTTTAGTGTGCCGGTTCACGATTTTAACAATTTTCACGATACTCTAAACACCCAAACGGCGACGATACGATTCCCTCCCCCTCCCAGCCGAAATCGATCGTTAAGACGATCGAGGACACGATTCACATCTCTAATATTTTCCTATTTATTGATGATAAATATAAATCCTTTCTCTACACCCAACTCTGCCCCCTGGAATGCCCACATACAATTCAAGTAAAATGTGAAATTGTGTTTTGCAAGTATTTTTACATACATGGACCCAAAAATGATTTTCAAATGGTAATTTGCATAAAGAAATCAGGATTTCTATAAGAAAATTATGATCAGTGGTCTGCTAGCTATTCCTCAGGGACTGCCATTCTCACCTCTACCCTGACCCAGCAAGGGAAGCCACCATTTGTTGCGGCCTCCTGCCACCACATGACACGGCAGATACACTGATGCTCAGCTCAAAGGTATGTCCTTCTTAGGTGCGTGCACATGCCATTGGGCTACATTTAAAGGGCCTATGGTGGGAAAAGCCCGCAGCCCCATCTGATGACCTCATGAGCCTTGGGCCTATAAAAGGCCACTTCTACCAGTTCTCCTTGCCTTGGCAATAGGTCCACTACTTTCCCAGTAGAGAGAGGTGCCTTAGGGGGTCATTTTCCAATCGGATTGCTCATGATAAGGGACATTTTGCACACGAAAAGTCCCTTATCGCGTGCGATATCAAGATTGGGGTGGAGTCGGGGCAGTGTCAGCCCCGGAACAGGAGGAGTCGGGGCAGCACCAGGGCTGACACCGCAAAGACTTCGCCGACAGCGAAAGGTACGCGTCTTTTTCGCTGCCAGTTTCATGCCGAATAACTACACCTTTTATGGTGTAGTTATTTGTCGTGACACTAGCAGCGATCACACTGCGGAAGTGCGATCGCTGCCTGCTATCGCAGGACTGCCCCCCCCCCGGCCCCCATTACCACCGTATTCACTATGCCTTGCAGCATTAGAAAGTCCATCCCTCAATGTTTGTTCCTGTCTTCCTATTTCCGTTCCAGTGTTCGTGCATTCCTGGTCCTTGTATTCATTGTGTCCTGTGGTCTGTCTTTGACTTTTATTCAGGTTCTCATCCTGGTCAGTCTTAAGTTCCTTGGTGTCATCTATGCTCCTTGCCCATTTGTGCTGTTCCATGCCTCCCTGCCTGCCTTCCTGTCTCCGACTCTCTCCTCAGACATATCTTCAGTTTGACTCCTGCTTGCTTGACCTGACTACTCCTGATCTCCACCTGCCACTGACCACAGCTTGACTTTTGGCCATGCCTGTATTCCACCTGTCACCGACTACTGCCTGTTTAACAACCACGCCTGAACTCAGTCTGCTTGACTCTTGCCTGACTTTGGACCTCGCCTGAACATTGCCTGTCTTGACCACAGCCCATCTCTGATCACGTCTGAACCCAACCTGCCCTGGACAATGACATGAGATCCAACCTCTTCCACAGACTTCCATCTCATCACCAGAGGCCCACACATAAGTCCTGACAACCCCAGCACCAGAGAGTTCAACCTAAGAGGAATGAAGGCTGGTACAGGTGAAGCTTCAATTAGGTCTCTGCCACAGCCAACTCCGCTAGCTGACGGCGGGGTCCTGCAGGGCCCCTCCCTTCAGGTTGCGCCAACTCCACCTTGGTCCAAAGGTCTATGCCCGCAACATAAATACTTTTGAAAAATTAGTCTTAGAAAGCGTGCCTGATACACATGTACGAAAATCCAATCACACAAAGTACATGTTATAAAATCGGGCGTACATTTGTGCGCACCGGGTTGCACGCACAAATGTACGCCCGCGCGTACCTCTTAAAATCCGGACCTTAATGTTCTACAGTCATGCCCTATGCTTTCTTTCATTCCCTTTGTTTCTCCATATCTAGCTTTCAATACTATCCTACTTGCCCCACTCTGTCTCCTCTATGTTGCAGAGATATCCTCAGCCATAAACTAGAATAACTGTTTCATTTAATATCATTTACTACATTCTCCAAGACAAAATCTGAACTTTAATTCAACTGACCTCTAACTACAGACACAAGAAACTAGCTGACAGTGATAATCATTCCCAAATGGCAGAACATTAATCCCATCCCACTGTTCAATATTCTGAACTAGTAACTGTCATCTATCAGCGCCAAATCCGTACATTTTCCACTACAGAAAAGGTCTTATGCATGATAAAATGCAAGCACATTGGCTCACAATAATAGGCATGCCAAGAAATAAATTGCCACAATTTATTGAAGCTGATGAATACAATCACTATACTTTTTCTCTTTAAAGAAAGGCATGCGCTATATAGATTGCTTGATATTGCAAAAATAGACACAGAAAGCTGTTAACTAACCCCTTGTAATCTTTTTTTTTTTTTTACTTTTACTGGCTTTAAAATTCTTGCAGTAACTCCACTGAAATTATGTTAAACCCTTCAAAGCAGCCATGTTTGGAACACCATAATCAAGTATTGCATGCTGAATGACTTTTCATTGGTTCACGTATTGCATATGAGCAATACTGTTTGTAGCACAAAGTGGAGGAAGGATTATCAAATTATGGGCCTCATTTTCTAAAGTACCGCATTTTTCTAAAGTATCGCAGGCCTGCGGTACTTTAGAAAAATGCGGTAATAAGGGGCGGGGGGCTGAAACGGGGGGGCGGTCCTGCGCTAACCGGCAGTGATCGCACCTCCGCGGTGCAATCACTGCCGGCATCACGCCCAATAACTCCACCATAGAAGGTGTAGTTATTGGGCGCGAAATAGGCAGCAAAAAGGTTCCTTACCTTTTCGCTGTCCGCGCCGTCCTCACAGAGTTGCTCAATGAAACCAGGTAAAGTTGATATTACTGACCAATGTTTCAATATACTGTGTTTTATAGCTGTGGTTTTAGATGAATACGGAAGTGTGCAAACTATTCTTGAAACTTTCTCTCTATGCTGGACTCTCAATAAGTTATCTCGATTTGCATAAAGACCACGCTTAAACATTGGTCAGTAATATGAACTTTACCTGGTTTCATTGAGCAACCTATTTTTGCCACTAAGAAGGGTAAAAATTTAAGAGAGAGATTAAAAAGAAGAGAGATTTTAGGAGCTGACACCCAGCTTTGTGGCCAGTTTCAATGTGGCCACACTGCTCAGTCTGTTCTAATGTATTGCAAATTCAACAGTATCAGTTTAAATCTCATGCCCGTCCATATGTATTATCAGGACATTTCACTTGTTCATCTGAAAGGGTGGTCTACGCCATTGTGTGCCCCTGCACATTAGTATATGTGGGTCATACTAATAGAACTATAAGACAAAGAATAGTGGAACATAAGAGTTGTGCACACACTAGAAAAGAGTCAGCTCCACTGGTAAGCCATTGGGTACAGAAATCACATAGTGTAGACGATATAAAATTTTTTGTCATTAAACAATGTTGGAATGCTGAGGGAGATACACAGCGCCTTTTAACTCAATGGGAAAAACAATGCATTTTTGATTGGCAAACCTTGACGCCTCATGATTTAAATGCAGAGATAGAGTGGACAGCCTTTTTTTGAAGGAATATATGTATTAATTGCATATATAATGTTTTTTAGTTTATATACACTACTGCCAGTATTTGTATAAATGTGGAGATTTTATGTTAGTATGGTGAGTGTAGTGTATAAGTATGGATGTTTATGGGTTTGTGAATAATATTAGGTTATGATTTGAGGTATGAATGATGTCGCTATTGTAGGAAAATGTGTGGATGGTCGGTTAGTTTATATGTGGTCATGTCGTGGCGGATGTGAGTGAGTATTTGTAGGCGTATTTGCGTTGTTAGACATCACAGGTACAGTGGGTATATGTTAGGTTATTGGTCAGATGTTTGGTATCATGGAGTGTTTGTACATGTAGTTGGTAAGTGAGTGGAGGTTTTTTGTTTTTTATTTTATATTTTTTTTGCTTTGGTTTGATATAAAGGCAGTGTATGATGACGTCATGACATTGCGTCCCGTCGTGGGGGACGTTGAGGCGTGCGGCTCACTGCGTTAGGGCGGTGGCCTTTTGCAAGGTGTTTAAAAAGTTCAGGGAGAGATGCCACTGTTATGAATTGCGCTGCCCGCGGGTTCCCCCGCAAGCAGGCCACTTACCCTCACTGCCTTTCTTCACCGACGCAGCAGGACGCCGCCATTGGCTTGCCCACGTGGCCCGGAGGCCGCCCACCATCGTCCGGGCTTCCGTGGCCGGAGCCGCGGCTGTCTTCGGGGCTGGGACCGCCCCCGACGCCGATTCCACCTTCAAGGCTGAAGGCCGCAAAAGCCCCGGGCTCGAGTAGCGGCAGGAGCCGCCCCTGGGGCTTCCTGCAGCGGCTGGAGCCGCTGCCGACGTTGGAGCCTGCGCTCAGGCTCAGCCCTGCCTCTGCTGACATCCTACACACAGATGCTGTCCAGGCCGCTGGCCATGGTCCTGCACAGCCCCTGTTTCCTGCTCTCTAGGCGCGCGGCCGCGTCTTCTTCTACTATTTAAAGGGCCAGACACAGGAAGAGTCTGGGCCCTACCTTTATGACTGTTTCCTGTATCAGCCCTATAAAGGGCTGCTCTGTTAGTTGTCCAGGGCCTTGCATCGTTGTCGAGTCTTCGCTCTGGAGGCTCCGGCCTGCCAGAGTCCATGTAAGGTCTTCCAGTCTTCTAGGAGCTCCTCGTTTCGTTCAGCTGTTCCATGTCCAAGTCTTCATGCCTGAGGTCCTCGTCCAGGTGTCTTCATCCTCTTCGTCCTGGTGTTCCTGCCTTCTGTGATGTTCTCTCCTACACCATGCCTCATCTTCGCTCTCGAGCCTTCTAGTCCGGTAGGCCGGGGGTCCCTCAGATGCAGTACTCCTGAGAGGACTAGCCTGCCGGTGGACAGTTGTCCTGTGCTCCTGAGCCGTCAAGTCCAGGATGTGTGTTCCTGTGCTGTCCCGCTCCCGTCGTGGTCCGTGACCAGCCTTGGGGGCTGTGTAGGGCGCGTAACGGACAGGGTGGTCCGCGACTCAGTCCCGCGGGTGGCCTGAGTAGGGCGCCCTGAGAGACAGTGCCAATGTCCATGCCCCGTGTTGCCTTTGTGGATATCAAGAGTCTCATCTGGATGTCGTCCGCATCGATCCCAAGTGTCTACGTCATGGATGCCATTGCATCAGCCTTGTGTCCTCGCCATGGATGCCGTTGCATCAACCCTGAGTCTTCGTGCCTTGTGATGCCATCGCATCAGTCATGTGTCTTCCTCCCTGGATGCCGTCGTATCAGTCATGTGTCTTCCTCCCTGGATGCCGTGCATCAGCCATGTGTCTTCGTCCCTGGATGCCGTTGCATCAGCCATGTGTCTTCGTCCCTGGATGCCATTGCATCAGCCACGTGTCTTCGCCTGGATGCCGTCGCATCAATCCACAGTCATGTCTTCATGTCAAGGCCCGTCTGCCCTCAACCTCAGGCCAGGCCTGCTGCTCCATGCTGCTCGCAGCAGATCCGAAAGGGCCCAGAATGGTCGGAGGACCATTCACCTTCCAACATCCTTGGATGTTTGGCCATGGGAGCTTGCCGGCCTGGTGGAGGGTAGACCATCAGCCATGCGGGGCCACCGTCATCCCTTGGCTCAGCTCAGAAGGACTGGGTCAGGCTGAGGCCCATGGGCACACGAAACCACCGATGTATAACAGCCACTCACTATGGCGAATCTGTGGCACAGTCGGACGTTTTTGAGCTGGTTAGAACATGGATGGATTTGTAAATGATCGTTGTTTGCAGAATATACTATCTGGAAAATTGTTGAAACGGTAAGTGACTGGTACCGTATAGAATCTAGGTATAGTTTTTTGTCTCTTACATAATGAGGCAGAGTGTTTAGTAAGGGTGTTTTGGTATAATTTAGGTTTCCATCATCAGTGAAGATATTTGCTGCATCATGAGGAACATGGTCTTTCGAAGAAATGGGAAAAAGTTGGTGGCAGATTTGAAATCGGTGGACAGCCTGGGAAAAAGTTAAATAATAGACAGTAGAGATGTGAATCATGTGCCCGATCATCTTAACGAAAAAATCTGATCGTGGGTGATGTGGGTGATGTGAATCGGAATTGGTTCCGATTCACATCATTATTTTTTTTGTAGTGAGGCCCGACCCGTGAGGATCTCCCGTTCTCAGGCCGTCGGCTGCTACTCATAAAGATGGTGCCGATGGCACTTTGCCCTTACCATATGACAGGGTATCCGTGCCATTGGCCGGCTCCTGTCACATGGTAGGAGCACTGGCTGGCCGGTGCCATCTTTAAAGATGGCCGCCGCCTTCGTAAAGATGGCCACCGCCATCTTTAAAGATGGCCACCGCCTTCGTAAAGATGGCCGCTGCCATCTTTAAAGATGGCGCCGGCCATCCAGTGCTCCTACCATGTGACAGGAGCCGGCCAATGGCACAGATACCCTGTCATATGGTAAGGGCAAAGGGCCATCGGTGCCATCTTTATGAGTGGCAGCCGATGGCCTGAGAATGGGAGATCGCTCCCGGGACCACCACTAGACCACCAGGTATGTTTTGGGGGGCTCGGAAGGGTGGGGGAAGCTAAGGGGTCATTTTTAAAGGGTCGGGTGGGTTTTTTTTTTATAGGGCCATCGGCGCCATTTTTGAGTGGCAGCCAAAATAGCGCCGATGGCCCGAGAGCGGGAGATCGGTCCCCGCGCCACCACTGGACCACCAGGTAATCGTAAAAAGTTTTGGGGGGGTTTGGGAGGGTGGGGGAAGGTAAGGGATTCGTTTTACAGGGTCGGGGTGGGTTTAGGGGTTTTTTTGGTGTGCCGGTTTTCCCCGCCCTCCCCCCTCCCCCGATTTACGATTTTTCATGATAAATCGGGGGAATGTCTATTGTATCACGACTCTTAACGATTTTTGACGATTTAAAATATATCTGAAGATTGTTTTAAATCGTCAAAAAACGATTCACATCCCTAATAGACAGTTTATGGTAAAAGCTTATGATATATTAATGGTGGTAAATGTGTCCTTGGTATTAGTTTTAGTTGTATCTAAAATTTGGTTTTGTTTTCTCAGTGGTTGCAGTCCCCCTGAGGAAGCAGACACATGTGAAACAGGGGCCGCTTGTTGGGGTCAGACCACAGTGAACATTTGTTGATAGTATTCGAAGAATGGTCATTTCAAGGAGAAGAGATCAATACAAGGAAGTCAGCTGAATAAAGACCAACTAAGGATATGCAAACAATGATGTATATCACTATATAATCCATGTTTTAGTGAAGTAAAAAGTAAAAATGGATGAAAGCCGGATATAGATTGTAAGTGGGTGTATCCACAGGGAATTCATGTGTATGATATTGTACTAAGGCATGAGAAGCATTCTTATATAAACCTTTAGGGTTATATGGCTGACTACCATATTGTATTTGATGCAATGTTTTTAGAGTGTGAATGAGGGGGTTTGTGGGTTTATATTTTAGGACACATTTCCTAAATCACTTTTGAAATTTGAGGTAATAAAATTGTATGCTTTTCTCTTACAAATTGTGTGGTCATTCCATTTTATTACATCATTGTGAACTTTTAGGGATTGGGGGTCAAGTCTTAAAGTGACTTTCTAGTTTTCTTCGGGGTAGGGAACAATTGGTGACTTTTCAGGGTTCTCTCTCTTCTTCTAGTAAGTTGAATTTAGGGGTCCCCCATGGTTCTACCTTATCTCCCCCTTCTTTTTATTTGTTTTTAATTCCATTTGGTAATTTGATTTGGTCATTTGGTTTTTCTCCATTCATTTATGCTGATGACCTACAAATTTTGGCTCATTTAGGAAATTCGCCCAAAGAGGTTCTTGGCAGATTGAATTCTTGTTTACATACCATTTTTCAATGGTTTCATGAAAACAAGTTGGTTCTCAACTCAGAAAAGACTGAGCTATTAAAAATTGGATTAGGCAATATTCCGGTAGCCCTTAGTTTGAATGGACTAAAGCTAACGCCTAAAGATCAGGTTATGTCTCTGGGAGTGATTTTGCACTTTGAATTCTCTTTGGAAAAACATATCTCTCAGGTGGCATGCAATACTTAAACTAGGTTGAAATTATTAGGGCAATTGACCATACATGGGACTGACTGCACTTAAGGCAGTGGCTTATGTCTTTATTCTTTCACAGCTGGATTATTGTAATGAGATATTTTTGGGATTACAGTGAAAATTGATTCAAAAATTGCAACTCATTGAAAATGCTGCTGCTCGAATGGTTTTGGGAAAATCTCGGAGAATTTCAGTCAAACCATTTTGTTGGAACTGCATTGGTTACCTAATGTGGACAGATGCAGGTTCAAGAACTTTGTGTTGGCATTTAAAATTTTAAATGGCTTTGGTTCTCCTTCATTGAGAGGTACTTTGGAATGGCATGTAGCCAAAAGAAATGTACACTCTACAGGAAGATGATATTTGTGTCTCCCTCCAATGAAAAAAAATGTAAATATTCTCATTTGGGTATGAGATCATTTTCCAATGTTATTCCAAGTCTTTGGAATAGTTTACCTGTGGAAGTGAGAGAAGAGGTACCATTTAACATGATTGTGGAAGAGATTAAAAACCTGGTTTATGTCTGTTAACAATTAGTAATTTTTGGTCTTAGGCAGAGCTTCTTTTATCCAGGTAAGGAGGTGGGAGACTGAAAATTGAAGGATAAGCTGTTACGCAGCGTGTTAGTGGATTCCTTTGTAGACAACAGTCTTACCTTAACTCAGGGTATCAGCTGATAACCGGCAGGGAAAGTCCAAGCCAATCCGAGGTCGTGACAGGCAGCAGGTAAACAGAGTCCAATATCAAATCCGGGGTCATGACAGGCAGCAGGCAGAGTACAAATCCAATTCGAGGTCATGACAGGCGGCAGGTAAACAGAGTCCAATATCCAAACCGAGGTCAAAAGAGGCAGTGAGCAGAAAGCAGATAAAACTCCAAACCAGAACAGGGAGCAAGTAACAGGGTCAAACTCTATTCCGTGGTCGAGGCAGGCAGCAGGCAGAGAAGGTCCAAGGCAGTCCAAGGTCAATAACAGCACCGAAAACAAAGCTGTAGCTGAGGCAATGCTGTGCTGGGCTCAGGGGTTTAACTCTTCAGAAGTTCCCGCGCAAACGCAGGAACTTCTGGTCTTGCCGGCGACACGTCAGAGAGGGGGCGGAGCTTAGGCGCACTGAAGCTCGGCGCGTTTTGCCGCTGACAGAACCTGCCATGCTGCGCTGTGGCATGGAAGCCCGGACCTGCCGCCACTGACGGGTAACAGTACCTCCCCCGCAAAGGCCTTCCCCGCTGCTACTGGAGCAAGGTTTAAGAGGAAAACATTGATGAAACTGTTGGAGTAGATGAGGTGCCTGGTCATTACAAGCAGGCTCCCATGAGTTCTCCTCTGGTCCATAATTTTTCCAGGAAATTAAATACTGTAGAATTCCTCTCGATCATCTGGCAGTCCAAGATTTCTTTAACTTCGTATTGTGTGTTGTCTTGAATTATAGAGGGAATGATGGGTTTAGTCCTCCTGGAGGGCCAAGACAAAACTGCAGGTTTAAGCAAAGATACATGAAACACATTATGGATGCGTAAACTGGAGGGTAACTTTAGTTTATAGGTGACCTCACTGAGTTTCAATAGGAAATGGTCCAATGAACCTGGGAGCAAATGTAAGGGATGTTGTGCGTAATCTAAGGTTCCGAGTACTCAACCACACCAAATCCCCTTGCTAAAGTTGCATATCCACTCTCCTAAGTTTGTCGACTTGCTTTTTAGCTTTATTGGAAGCTTGTTGTAAGAGACGTTGTGTCTGTCTCCAAAGCTCCGTCATGGATTGGATAGTTTGTTCTACCGCCGAACAGGAAGAAGGTGCGGTAATAGGAAGCAGAATTTGAGGATGATAACCGGCAGGGAAAGTCCAAGCCAATCCGGGGTCATGACAGATGGCAAGCAAACAGAGTCCAATATCCAATCTTGTGCCGTGACAGGCGGCAGGTAAACAGAGTCCAATATCCAAACCAAGGTCAAAGGAGGCAGCGAACAGAAAGCAGAGCAGGGAGCAAGTAACAGGGTCAAACTCCAGTATGTGGTCAAGGCAGGCAGCAGGCAGAGAAGGTCCAAGGCAGTCCAAGGTTAGTAACTGCACCGAAAACAAAGAAACGCAGGAGGAGCACCAGCACAAGCAAGCTGAGGCGCAGGGGTTTAAATCTTCAGAAGTTCCCGCGCAAACGCAAGCACTCCGGTCTTGCCAGTGACATGTCAGAGAGGGGGCGGAGCTTGGGCGCACTGAAGGTTGGCGCATTCTGCCACTGACAGAAACTGCCACGCCGCGCTGTGGCAGGGAAGCCTGGACCTACCGTCGCTGACGGGTAACATAAGCTGTACTAATAGGTTTGTTGGTCTATGTATTGTTTTGATTTTTAATGGATATGATTTTTTGATGCTTTTGTAATTGTATGTTTATTTTATTTTTGTACATCGCTTTGGGCTTAAATTCGTATCTGTAAAGCGATTAATAAATGCGAATAAATAAATATATAAATTGATGTTGGAACAATGAAGAGATTCTCCTAGGCTAACTGGCCCTTTGGACTGTTTAGCATAGGTGACTTTCAGGGGCCTATGTACTAACACTTGCAAAATAGATAACTCAAGCACATTATGGGATCGATTTTAAGACCCGCACGCACACGTCCATGTATGCATGGTTCCCGGCATGCACACATGGACGCACCAATTTTATAACATGTATGTGCCGGTGCGCACATGTTATAAAATCCGATGGCCGTGCGCACATGTGTGGGCGGCCCGTGACTCTCGCGCATGGGGCGGGGGGGGGCGGAATTTTATAAAACATCGTATGGTAACACCAGTAGGGCTTCCACAATTCCCTCCCAGCCCACTCCAAGGCCCGGCCATGCGCGTAAACCCCAAACTTTACACGCATAGCCCTTTTAAAATCCGGGCTTTTGTTTGCTGAACTTTTCATAGTGCATAGGTGTTATGCATTTCATTATTTTCTTACATTTGTAATAAATTTGCTTTTTATGCACATGCTACAAAATGTGCACTAATTTTTCAAGCTCAATTTTTTTTATTGGATTCTTAGTACAAAGGCTCTCTTATGGACTGAAAGGTCAGGAGGACACAGGAAGCCATGTGTAAAGACCACTGCCCAGTTTTAGAGGTCAAGAGCTGTCACATTTCTTTGGTTTGCTAAACTCCTTAGGATAAGGAACAAAGATTTTTACAGTTATCTTCTGAAAGTTGTTAGGGCAGAGAAGTGGCTTTCATAAAAATCCAGACTTAAACCTCTAAGTTTAAGGTATTTTTTTTCCTGTGGTCTAAAATAAATTGTGCCAGAGAGCATTTTTAATTCCCTTTCTCTGTGTGAAACTTGTCTCTCCATCATCATTCACCTGCCTGCCTGTCACAGTGGGTCTTCCAATGACTGATACTACTGCCAAATTCTTATCTATAATTTTTCAATCCAATAACTTAATTTTCTAAAAATAGCACCTTCCAGCTACACAGAATCTCATTCTTCATATTTTTATTATCACATTCCAATAACAGTGTGGACAATAAGCCAATCAAAATTTAGAATTTTGCCTGGTGGTCCACTAAAGGTTCTTATAAAATTCACATCCCCAATTCAATTTATGAATTATATATGAAGCTCCTACTAAAGAAAAATCTGCTGGGAAGTAACCAAAGTTGGAATTAGAGAAAGGTTTTAGATTGAGGTTCATTGCTGAATGCAAGACATGGGGAGGACAAATTTGCAAAGCCTTTTACCCTTATAAACAACAATTTACCTTGGTAAATGACTTTGCCAAACATTGTTTTCCGCTTCCCAGCTAAAAGCATGCACTGAAAAGCTCATATATTTAGCGGTGTTAAAACGAGATGGGTGGATTTAGGCCTGGGGAAGAAAACAGCACATGTACAAAACTTTTTGAAATATGGAAAAACTATTGTGTCCCTTTATGGTGGCCTGCACAAAAAGGAAGTGAAAAGTATGCAGGTGAGTATAGTGCACAAAGAGAATGATATACTTAAGGGTAAAAAAACATTTTTCAGAAACAGGTTTTTGCATGAAAAATTGCACAAAGCAAACATGCAAAAATCCGCTAAACTTTAGGAATTTTGCATGATTTTGTGCACAAAATTTTTTTTTACAAAATAAATAGTGTAGTCTGCTATATGCCAAAGTTTACTTAAATTCTTCAGTAATGACCTGCTGAGTTGCAAAATCATGTAAAGCCACTCATTTTTGGTGAGTTTTGTGAAAATAGGTACATGAAAACCTGTTTTCACAAAAAAATGTGTACACCTCAAGTTTTTCCTGCCAGCCCTAAAGTAGTGGACTTCAATCACAGTGGAGTGGCCCTAAAAGTGCCTCGTGGCCCATGTGAATTTCCCTCCAAGTGTCACAGAAAAAAACTGGTGATCCAGTGGACTTCTCCCCAGTTGTAACAAGCCTGGCCTGGTGGTCAAGTGGGCCCCACCAACCTAACTCCCCAGCCTCTTGCAGGGGCTAAATGTAGTAGAGTCAAGGAGACTAGGTAAGCCCTGCCTTTCTAAGTATTGTCCCACCCCCCTCTCATGCCTCCCCCCTGATCCTCATGGCCCACCTGAACTTTCTTCATATGGGGCAGGTCTTGTGTAGGCAGGCGCAAACCCCTAGGGCTCCTTTGAATTGTTTTTTATTTTGGAACATTGTTGGGATTTAAAATTCCATTTGGTAAGTCCATTCTTAAGCTCTGTAAAGAATAGTATCAACCCAGGAAACAGAACAACAAACCACCATTATCATCTAAATAGATAGTTTCCTTTAAAATGATAATGTTGATCATGAAGGTACAGAATTATCCAATTAGTGTGAATCACAGGAAAAAACATATTTAATACTAAACTTCGGGCAAATATTTTGATTAAAATAGTAGGCGGACAGGGGATGACCACCCGGTTTCATGACAGATGGGGCTGTCCTGTTTTGTTTTTCTTTTAACTTTGAGACAGGAGCTAATAAAACTGGGATGACTCACTTATTTCTTACAACCCTAGATGCACACTGGCTAGAAGTGTAAGCATGAATTTCAAAAGCTCCAGCATTAAAACTGTGCACATACCTATAGAAAAAAAATATAGAAATGTATTGACTTTCCATTGCTCTAGACCCAGTTGATATTATCCTTTCAGCAGTTCTTCCTCATTTCACTGTTTGAACTATAATTGAATTGATGATTGCTTCTTTCATTTAGTTAGTAGCACTACAGTATCAGTAGAGTAATTAATTTAAGCACCCCTTTTAAATCCTGTTGCTATTGATTACTAGGGCACAGTTAATTCTCTTAAGTAGATTTGCAAGTGAAGTAAAGCATACAGACTGACGTTTACAGCTGTATTATGAGACACTCCTTTATAGTGAATGCTTCAATAGCACTGGAAGTTTCATTTTCTTATGTGGTCAATAATTATTGTTTGCAATATTCTAATTAGTGACCATGCATTAAATGTACTCTTGGATACATTGTATAAGAATATTTCAATCCTACAGTGACCATTAAATTAAAATAACTCTAATAACTTGGGTCATTCAAGAAGAATATTTTTGTAGGTGCTGTACCAACTAGAAATACACCTGGAAGTACTATCCCACTTTTCTTCCATCCTTCCAATTCATATTTATTTAAAAATATATTCTTTTAATAATTAACAATGGAAAGTAATTAGCGCTTTATGTTTTCTTTTCTGCATTGTTTTTACATTTAATACTATTTTATAATGCAATAAATGGTGTGTTTTCAATTTCTGTCTACATTTAACAGTGTTGCTCATGCTCTCTTGTTTTTAGTTTGCTTCAAGATAACAGATAACAGATAAAACGGAGCATGTCATAATGCCTCTATATCACTCCATGATGAGACCACACCTTGAATACTTTGTACAATTCTGGCCACCGCATCTCAAGAATGATATAGTTGCGATGGAGAAGATACAGAGAAGGGTGACCAAAATAATAAAGGGGATGAAACTGCTCCCTTATGAGGAAAGGCTAAAGAGGTTAGGGTTGTACAACTTGAAGAAGAGATGACTGAAGGGGATATGATAGAGGTCTTTAAAATCATGAGAGGTCTAGAATGGGTAAATGTGACCGTATGGCCAGCGCCATTTTGTACGGCAAAACGATTCGAGTGCAGGAGGTCGTTCCCGGACCCCCGCTGGACTTTTGGCAAGTCTTGTGGGGGTCAGGAGGCCCCCCCAAGCTGGCCAAAAGTCCCTGGGGGTCCAACGGGGGTCCCGGAGCGACCTCCTGCACTCCGGCCGTCTGATGCCAGGACTCAAAATGGCGCCGATAGCCTTTGCCCATACTATGTCACAGGGGCTACCGGTGCCATTGGTCAGCCCCTGTCACATGGTAGGAGCACAAGATGGCACCAGTGACCATGTGACAGGGCTGACCAATGGCACCGGTAGCCCCTGTGACACAGGCTATCGGCGCCATGATGAAACCAGCACCGAGGGTGTGAGAGTGCAGGGGATGGCTTCTGGACTCCCCGCTGGACCAACAGGGAGTTTTGTTAAGTCTTGGGGGGGTCAGGAGGGTGGGGGGGTCCGGGAGTGATCTCTTGACGTCGTTTTTCCGTACAAAATGGCGCCGGCCATACAGCGTATGGCCGGCGCCATTTTGTACGGCAAAACGATTCGAGTGCAAGGAGGTCGTTCCCGCACCCCCGCTGGACTTTTGGCAAGTCTTGTGGGGGTCAGGAGGCCCCCCCAAGCTGGCCAAAAGTCCCTGGGGGTCCAGTGGGGGTCCGGGAGCGATCTCCTACGCTCCTGACGTCGGGGGACAAAAAACAAAATGGCGCCGGCGCCATTTCTACAATGCACCGGAGGCCCGAGAGTAAAAGATCACACCGGGACCCCCCCTCTGGACCCCAGGTAATTTAAGGCATTTTGGGGGGGTTCGGGAGGGTGGGGGATTTATTTTAAAGGGTCGGGGTGGGTTTTAGGGATGTTTTAGTTGCCGGTTTTCCCGCCCTCCCCGATTTACGATTTACACGATATTTAAAGAAACAAAACCTTGACGATCCGATTCCCTCCCCCCCCCCCAGCCGAAATCGATCGTTAAGACGATTGATCACACGATTCACATCTCTAATCCTGATGTTTCAGAAGGGATGGCTACTTAAACCTTACGCTCTGTGGAGAAGGCTTCCCCAGACACAAAGGACAAGGGTTGAAGATATGTGAGCCCTAGTCTACTCCCTAGATGAGGTAAGCA
This sequence comes from Rhinatrema bivittatum, assembly GCF_901001135.1. Taxonomy (NCBI): domain Eukaryota; kingdom Metazoa; phylum Chordata; class Amphibia; order Gymnophiona; family Rhinatrematidae; genus Rhinatrema; species Rhinatrema bivittatum. Next base: position 515,749,094 of record NC_042617.1, on the reverse strand, counting down.
CCAGTGACAGTGAAGTAGCAGTCACCGAGAGATTTTTACAGAAAGCAAGTATTCAGATACTCTTTATGGGGAGATTGTTTGACCTACCCATCCCACAAGGATGCCAGGGCTGGGACAGCCTGATTCCTAAGAAAAATTACTGACAACAAGACTAAGAAAAAGGATCAAGATCTTAGAGACCTCCCTAGGATCTCCATCTCATGGGACCAGGACAAGCTGGGTGACCATGAATAATCTGGACTCAGGTAGGACTTTTTATGTTTGAGGAAAACGCTCCAACAGAATTCCCATTTGGGCCACTGGGAGAGCTTTGTGCACTTTAAAATTACTTTGGGAAGCTTTACCCAGATAGTACCTGAGATAAGGGACACCTACCAGAAGAGAAAAAAACCACCTTTGTACATCAGTCAGCTATAACTTCACATTTATGGAAAAATGGACTATAATTTAATTGTTAAAGAATCAGTAAACATTTAATTTAACACCCAGTGCTTTGCCCTGCCTGATTTGTCCCAGCATCTTACCCCTTGAGATGCCAGAGCTGCCACCACGCAGGAAGAAAACATACCATCACCTGGGCCATAAATGAGAGCTTCCCCTGACAAAAAGGATCCACCATTGAGATAGAGAGTCATGTATGGGAGGAATGCTAGCCAGATGCATGCCCCGAAGATTAAAAATTAAGTTTGTGTGCCCTTGGGACTTAACCCCCCAAGCAAGGGTTACATAAGTATAAAATTAAAAATTATTTTTAAAATAGTAAATATTATTTTTAGATTATAATACTAAAATCCATTATTGCAAACCCAACACAGTGACTTTTATTCACATTTTTATAATTTCATTTTGCATGAGAGCTACTATTTACTTCCTGTGCATAAATACATTTTATTGAGCTATGGGCCCAGAGATTAAGAAAACAAATAACTAAACATGGAATCATGCAAGAGTTTTAATGTATAGTTCCCTGATTTATTTTGATAAATCACAATGCTTATACATATATTTTTAAAGAATTTTCTCAGTTCCTAGAAACTTCAAATTTAAAATTGGAAAGCACATTTCTTCAGTTTATTCCATCTGATCTACTTTCTGGTTAAACTAGATCCAGTGCTTATCCAGATGAGACATGTGATTGTGTTTCAATTAGAAGACTCTCACATCAGCAACAACTGGGGAAAGTAAATTAGAAAATGCTAAATGAGAACACAGAAAAGGCAATCTCTGCAAGAGCCTGATTTGCAGGACCCAGGCAATCAGCCTGGGGCACCTCATAAATTCATGTTGCTGTCCATGAGCTGCCACTGCCATTCTGCCTGAAATGCATTATGTGTGACAGTTACATAAAATACATCAGTCCATTAAAATTAAAGACAAAGGTCAAGATCCCCAATATTTCAGTAAGCAAAAAGAACTTTAGTGTGGATTGCTTAATACCCAGATTATCAAGAAAATTCTGGTTTTTATTTTTCCATATATGAGAGCCTTATAAAGAGTCTCTCTGGGGATATTCTGTAGCACAAGCGTGCTGCTGAAAATCCCATGTGAGTTATCTTGCTAACTTAGGGGGTCATTTTCAATAGCTTTCGCATGCGAAAAGGGACTTTTCGCATGCGATAGGGTGATCAGGTCGGAGTCGGCCCCAGAAGAGGAAGAGTCAGGGCAGCACCAGGGCCAACGCTGCGGAGACATCGCTGGAGGCGAAAGGTAAGGACCCATATCGCCGTCAGTTTCACAGCGAATAACTACACCTTTTATGGTGTAGTTATTTGGTGCGAAAGCCGCCAGCCAGCGCACCGCAGTGGTGCGATGGCTGCTGGCTTTTGCAGGCCCGCCCCCCGCTTCGCCCCCCTGCCCCCCCCCCCCCCCCGGTACCACACGGTTCACAGAGCCACACAATGATAGAAAATCTAGCCCTTACCTAGCTGTTTTCCTGTGAATATCTACTTCTTTGTATTTATTACAAGTTTATTAAATGCCTGTATGGATCCTAATAATTATTATAATGAAAGATTGCCCAAACTGTAGCCTCACTGTGTTCATAGGATTGCAATCCACCTTTACTCAGCAGAAACAGGTTATCAATTAATTTCCCCTTTTAATGTGGTGTAGGATACTCCGGTCTTGATACTTTCTTCCATGAGTGAGAAAGGGGTTACTTTAAAAGACATCTCCTCTCCATGATCTCATAATTTACATAATCACAAAGAGCTTCCCTGGAGACAGAGGAGAGAGTCAGGCACATAAAAAGAAAATTTAAAAATAAACTTGAAATTAAAAATATTGATTGAAAATAAGAACCACACTAAAAGAAAAAAAAAATGATTTATAATTTAAAGAAAAATTTAACTGGCAAGTAAGAGAAATAAAACAAAATAAAAAAATTAGATTTTTCACAAATTGATCTTTAAATAAACCCTTCGTATATTAAGTAACATTTTTCTGTTTTCCTCAGGAGCCTTCAAGCCCTCCTCTGAGATTTTTAACTGGTATGTATTTTCTCTTTCTTTCTAAAACAACTAACTTTCACTCTTGTTTTTTCTACAGGCTGTTCAAGAAAGTAAACTCACTATGTAATTTATTTTCTTAACCTTACAGATATCTGGATTTTCTTCAAAGCTAAGACATCAGATAAATAAATGGTGTACTTTGTTTTTCTGAAGTTTATTAAGCAATTTTACTAATCAAGAATTTGATTCTTTTCTTCCAATTGGAGTTAATTTTCAAAAGGGCTTATGCACATAAAACTGAGTTTGGGGACGATAACTTTGAAATAGCCGCGTGGGTGCAATTGTACGTGCGTTTGCTGGCTTGCAGTCAGAGATGCATCCATTTTATAACATATGCGTGTATATGTGCACATGTTATAAAATAGCCTGGATGTGCGTATATGTACACACAATTCTAAGTGGACACGGCCACGGGCGCGCAAATGCCAACTCTACCATATAAGTGGGGGAATTTTATAAGGGACACACACCACCATAGCTAGTTTTCCTAGTTCATTCCCAGTTCGCCCAGTTTAGAGATACGACTTTTAACCCCCTCTAATTTATTAACTTCCCTTTCCCCCTGTTAGTCCCAACCCTTAAAACCCCGCTGACTAGCCTAGACTTTTTTGTTTTTTTATTTATATGCCATCCGTAGCAGTAGTAAAGTTATGTGGCAGGGGAACCTGGCACGTACCAGTGTGGCTAAGTATTTATGCACACATCTCTTGGGCTTCTCCAACACACCCACAGTCCACCCACGGCCTACCCTTTTTTCTAATCTTTTGACTTGTTCGCGTAGCAGGAAATACATAGTAGGAAATGAAATGAAATTTCCTATTTCATTCCATTTTGTTCTCAAGCAAAATGATTGAAAGTATGATGAAATTATGTTGGTTTTCACATTTTGTTCTGAAAATAAAAATATTGATCCATCAGGCCTAGGTTCCAAGCCCAAAGCCAGGGCCTTGCATAGGGAATAGGCCGAGGTCCAAAGCAGGGGCCTCATCCTATGCTCGAGCATGACACTAGGGCCTCATTTAGGTATAGGCCATGACCCTACACAAGAGCCGTGGCCTAGGGCCAAGTGCAATGCTGGGGTCTCGACCAAGGCCCAGGCTTAATGCCAGGGCATTGACCAATACCCCCAAAATTGAAAAAACATTCCTGCTTCATTGGGGTTTCAGCAACAAGGTCCAGGCCCAGGTCCGACACCGGGATCCCTGGAACCAGGTCCCAACACCAGGCTTGGGTCGGACCTAGGCCTGACACCGGGGTCTTGGCCCAGTCCCAGCCCCAATGCCAGAAATGATGTCATCTGCTAGGAGTGTGTGTGCGTGCTTGTGTGTAAGAGTGCAGCTGAATAGGGTTCACTAGGGGGTCGGGTGTGTATGAGTAGAAATGACTGGGAAAAGAGTTGTGCATGGTGGTGAAATGACAGAAAAAATGAGTAGCATAACCTTGTTGATACTCAGGAAACAACATTTGAGGAGGGAGAGAGAGAACAGCGGAGGAGAAGGAGGTACCATTAGAAAGAGTATACAGGACAAGGTCAGTTTTTACATTTGTCTGAGGAGAAAGTATTATGCAGGTTTAGGTTCAACGGGGAACCTATGTGAGCAGTTAGAGCAGGATATGTGCCCTTCTACTCAAAGAAGCCATGCCTTGCCAGTACATCTCAAGGTCATTGCATCCCTGGCCTTTTTTGCCACTGGCACTTTCCAGACACCTCTAGGAGTTCCGGCAGGAATAAGCCAGTCAGCAATCTTCCTATGTTCAGATCACATTCTGGCAGCTTTTCTCAGGAAAACACATCAGTATATATATTTCTTATATAGTGACAGCAAAACCACCAAATTATAACAGATTTCTAACAAATTGCACATTTCCCCTTAGTTTTGGGGGCTGTCAATTACACATATGTTGCTATAAAACTACCTGCATGCAACAAGGCCACATTCTAAAACCATGAGAGCTTCCACTCCATCCACATGCACATGGTCTGCAATGCCAAGGGGATCATCATGGATGTAGTGCCCAGATTTCCAGAGTCCTGACATAATGCCTACATGCATTCACAATCAGGAATTCATGACTACTCCCAAACTGGCCATAAGAACATAAGAACATGTCATATTGGGTCAGACCAAGGGTCCATCAAGCCCTCATCCTGTTTCCAACAGTGGCCAATCCAGGCCATAAGAACCTGGCAAGTACCCAAAAACTAAGTCTATTCCCTGTTACCGTTGCTACTACTAGCAGTGGCTATTCTCTAAGTCAACTTAATTAATAGCAGGTAATGGACTTCTCCTCCAAGAACTTATCCAATCCTTTTTTAAACACAGCTACACTAAATGCACTAACCACATCCTCTGGCAACAAATTCCAGAGTTTAATTGTGCATTGCATGAAAAAGAACTTTCTCCGATTAGTTTTAAATGAGCCACATGCTAACTTCATGGAGTGCCCCCTAATCTTTCTATTATCTGAAAGAGTAAATAACCGATTCATATCTACCTGTTCTAGACCTCTCATGATTTTAAACACCTCTATCGTATCCCCCCTCAGCCGTCTCTTCTCCAAGCTGAAAAGTCCTAACCTCTTTTGTCTTTCCTCATAGGGGAGCTGTTCCATTCCCCTTATCATTTTGGTCACCCTTCAATCTCTGTACCTTCTCCATTGCAATTATATCTTTTTTGAGATGTGGCGACCAGAATTGTACACAGCATTCAAGGTGCGGTCTCACCATGGAGTGATTCAGAGGCATTATGACATTTTCCGTTTTATTCACCATTCCCTTTTGTTGCGCCTCTGCCCGCGGCTGCTCCGCGGACAGGGCCTTACCTTTTTCCGCGGCTCGGTCTGCCACTGAGCTGCGTTGCCTCCTCCTTTGCAGCCTGCTGCCATTGGCCAACCCTCCTCTCATTCTCGACCGGTGCCGCACCTCCGATCGCCATCGGGGGAATTCCACCCGCCGGGAATCTCCTTTCTTCTCGGCATGTGCCACAGCTGGAGCTCCTCCACTTCAAGTGCTGCCACCGATTTTCCTCGTGGCAGGGAGCCGCCAGCTTCGTCTCCTCTTCCGCGGAGCCTGTCCAGCCCCAGCGCTGCTCCTCTTCAGCGGCAGGAGCCGCCTCTGGCCTTCTCTCTCACTCCTCAATATCGTGCAGGCCTTGGCTCCACCCCTCTATGCTCCAGGACTCCCTCTAGAGGCTGGCCGCATGGCTCTTCTCCTCTTTTAAAGGGACAAAGTTGGAAGTTCCTCTTCAGCCTTCCCAGATGACGTTTTCAGGGCTCTTCCTGTTCCTGCCCTATAAAAAGGTGCTGCTTCATTCTTTCAGTGCCTTCAGATGGATCAACATCCTTCAAAGAGTCATCCTCGGAGTTCCATTGTCTCCAGCTTCCATGCTCGGAGTTCCACTGTTCCAACGTGGTTATCTTCAAGCTCCTGTCCAGAAGACTTCATCTTCAAGTCTTCTCTATTCATGATGTCTTCTTCATGATGTCTTCGTCCAAGGTCCAGGTCTTCCCTGTCATCAACCTTCCTCTCCTCTCAGTGGAAACACTGAGAGGAGAGGATCACCTTGCTGGTGGCTGAAAGGAATCAGTAAGTTTTTGCTTGGGACATTGACTTTTTTAAAAGTATTGGGGCAAAGTTAACTATTTGGGAATATTATTTAGTGTGTTTGTGTGTTTGTGCCTTTAATAGTCAGAAAGGTAGTGAATAAACAAGTTAGACTGTTTGCATTTTTAAATAGTCAGTCAATAAGGTAGCAGTAGGTAGGCAGTGAATAAACAAGTTAGACTGTTTGTATTTTTAGTCAGTCAATAAGGTAGCAGTAGGTAGGCAGTGAATAAACAAGTTAGACTGTTTGTATTTTTAGTCAGTCAATAAGGTAGCAGTAGATAGTGTGTTTATTTTTAAAAGTCTGCAGAACTGAGTGTTCTCCAGACTTTTAAAGAGCTGACTGTTTGTTTTTAATACTAACTGAGTGCATTGTATTGAAAAAAAAAAAACCCAAACCCCCCCCCCCCCCCCCCCCCCCCCCACACACACACACACACACAAAAAAGTAGCCAGAAGCTAGAAATAAGCTAGGAGCAGTATATACCAAAGTAAAAAAGTTGAATAAGTTCAGCTCAGTTACTCACCTTGGAAAGGTGTTGAGGTAGTGTGATTGGGTTTGAATAGGGACCAACATTTGTTAATCAAGGGAGCAGTGAGTCACTCAGGCTGACTAACTAAGTGTGAAGATTGTGTGTTTGTGAATAGGTACTATTCTTTGTTAATCAGCACAGCAGTGAGTCACTCAGGAAATCTAACTGAAAGGTCACACAGGAAATCTAACTGAAAGGTCACGCAGGAAATCTAACTGAAAGGTCACTCAGGAAATCTAACTGAAGAGTCACTCAGGAAATCTAACTGAAGTGTACATCTCCTAAGGGATTGTTTTGCACTAATTTACCTTAGAAGCACATTATAAATTAGAAGGAAAGAGCTCAGTAACCCACATTCCAGTGGAAACACTGAGAGGAGAGGATCACCTTGCTGGTGATCTTTATCTCTCTCCCATCACAGCTCCAGCTGCATCCTCTTTCTCCTCCTGCCACAGCATGAAAGCATGTCCACTAACCCAGTAGTGAGTCGGGGTGTGGGACAGCTCAGCCACTGCCACAACAGACACAAGCCGGCAGGAAAGGCAACAGGAAGTGGCTGGGAAATCCCACTGCTGAAACATTTCTTCTGGGGTAGTTGAAGGAGTCCCATGTCTCCTGCACCATTAGTGATGTCGGCATGTCAGCTGTACAGAGTGCCATCAGGCGGAATAGTGTTACAAGTCCGGAGCGGGGTGCTCTACCATAATAGATGTAAAACTGGAATTTTGCAAGACTGGTGATGTAAAGGTGAGGCCTTGCTGTATACTTTCACTTTTCAACATGCTCTCTCATGCATACATTCTTACTACTAATAAAGAAAATTTAGGACCAGATTTTCAAAGGGTTAAGCGTGTCGGGCCTATTTTCAAAAGGCCTGGCGATGCATGTAAGTCCTGGGGCTTCCAAAAAGGGGCGGGGCGGTCTGGGGCAGGGCGGGGGTGTGGCCAGAGGCCTCCGCACAATTGCTGTGCTGGGGATCGCGCGCCGGCAAAGTTCAGCTCCAGGGCTGCAGTAAGTTTTCAAACAAAAGTGAAAAAAAGAAAAAGGTAGGGGGAAAGGGCAGGGGAGGTAGGGGAAGGGAAGGGAAGGTGGGGTGGGTGGGTAGGGAACGGAGGAAGGCAGCACTGTCTGGCGTAGGCTCGGCGCGCACAAGGTGCATAATTGTGCACCCCCTTGCGCGCGCCGACCCCCGATTTTATAACATACGCGCGCCTGCACGCGCCTGCACGCTCTTTCTGGTCCTGTCCCAGGAGGGGACAGGACCAAGAGGGCCATTGCTATTGATCTGAAGAGCTATATAGAATTGGGAGCTGTATAGAGCTATGCTGTGCCCCACCTCTTTTCTCCATGGGCATGGGCGGATTGCAGGAAAATATCAGCCTGGTGGATTTTTTTCAAAATCAGCCAATAGAGTACCTGCCTGTCCCTCTCTGTGCTTTCCCTGCAGAGTATGTTTCAACAGCTCTTAAAAAGCAGGCCAAACTGACGCTTGAGAAGTACATCTTATGACCTGAACTGAGTCAAAAAAATCTCCCACATAAATGTCACATTTTCCTAAATAAACTATATTTACATGCACTGCTGTGGTGTCAACTCGGAAACCCTGCACCCTCCCCCCCCCCCCAATCCCACCCCAAAAAAAAAAAAACCACTTAGAATCCAAATGGCTTTAGGAGTATTAGGCTCGATTTTCAAAGAAATCCAGCTAAGTGAGTTAGTTGGATAAGATTTATTCAGCTAATTCACACGTGATATTCAGCGGCACAGCTATGCCACTGAATATACCCAAATAAATTTCTAGTTAACTGGATAATTCTTATCTGGCTAACTTTAGTCCTGCTATTGAGCAGGTCTAACTTATCTGGTTAACTTAACCACATAACTCTGAATATCGGCAGGAACTCTGAGCGCGGAGGTGTGGTAGCTTGCTCTAGAGGGATTGTGAGCCCTTGGACTACGATGCGGCTCAGGGAGGAGCCTCAAGACACACCATGGGAGGTGAGAGTGTTCAAGCACGGGCTGGAACTGGAACAAGGCTGGACCAGGACCGAGACATGGAACATCGAGGACTGGAACTAGGCAGGCTCAGACCTCCACTGGACCTGCACGCCAGGTGAGACCCAGCATCGCAATGCTGGTCTCAAGAGTAGCCCTTCAGCCACTCGGTAGCCCTTCCAGGCCTGCCACTTGGGGACAATGAGTCCGTGAGGCCAGGCGGAGGCTGAGGGCAGGAACAAGATGAGACATCGAACTGAGGAACTTGGAAGACTCAGACAAAGACTCGAGGAACTTGGAAGACTCAGACGAGCACTCAAGGAAATTGGAAGACTCAGACGAGGATTCAGGATTCAGGCACTAGTACAGGGTGAGTACTGCACCACAGCATGCCCTACACAGCCGCCCATGGCTGGTCGTGGACCATGCTGGAAGCAAAGCAGACTCCAGGCGAGAAGATGAAGACTTGAAACTGGAAACCTGACGAAGATTCAGGAGAGGCCTGCACCGAGGCGCACCCTACACAGCCGCCTGTGGTAGGCACTCCGAAGACCAGGAACAGGATTCAAGACTCAGGATTCAAGGATTAAGAACTCGGATTCAGGAACAGACCTCGGCATTAAAAGCAAGGGCCTTCTGGAGACTTGCGCTGCAGACATGAAGACAGGCCTTGTGACACTAAGTGCCCTACATAGCCCCCCATGGGTTGGTCACGGACTACAACAGTGGCACGCCAGGAAAGGTGGATGAGCAGGAAACCAGGACGAAGAGCCGGAGATGGGAACATCAGGACCAGGACTGGAACATCAGGAACATGGAACATAAGGAATGTGGAACATCAGGACACCGAAGAGACGACAAAGGAGCTCCAATGAAGAACGGGTCCAGGAACATTCACAGGAGACCAGGAACATCAAACATGAAGATCATCAAGACAGGTGGAGAAAGTGGAGGAGAGCCCTTTTATAGGGCTGGACATGACCAGGAGTGATGACATCATCTGTTGGGGCCGCTGGGCTTTTCCCACCGCTGGCCCTTTAAATAAAGTGCGGAGGCATGCACGCACCTAGAGGAGCCCAAGGACTGGCAGTGGAGCAGCAATGTCGGCGGTGATGGCAGCACCCAGGCCGCGAAGATGGAGAGTTTGACAGCGGCTCCCTGCCACAGAGTACAACGCCAGCGGCTACACTTTACCACAAAAAGAAGCGGGCGATAGTGGCTTCCACGCCACAAGAAGCAAGGTTCAGAGTTGGCGGCGTCCCAGGCCATGAGGAGCAGCAGGAATGGTGGCTCCCCTGCTGGAAGAGGCAGCATCGGCAACGGCTCCACGCCGCATAGGAATGACAACAGCAGTGGCGGTCATAAAGGTAGGCAGTGGCGTCGGGGCATCCAGGCCGCGTGGGAGCAGCTGACAGCAGTGGCTTACTGCCGCGAAGGTCGGCAGAGCCGGCATCGGGGCCCAGAGAATGAAGGGAAGGCGGTCGTGCACCGGCCCAATCAGCATGGCACAGGCAACAAGGTGAGAGGCTGCTCATGGGCATGACCGCGAGCAGCATTGTAACAGCACCCCCTTCTCAAAGCCCCCCTCTTCAGCCTCTTCTCTTCGGCTGAAGACAAGAAGGCATATCTTTTATACCAGCTGGGGAACTTGGGGGTCCAAACATAAGATCTTCAAAATGCTTTCTAAGGAGCTGAAGCGATGAAGACTGTACACAGACACAATAAAACTCAGAAGAAGGCATGTCCCAGACTGAACTAAAGGCACAGATGTAGTAGTCAGAGAAATTATGCATTTAAATACCACAGTTATTGAAATGTAATGATACAAAACCTATCTATACATATTAAAACTAACTAGCACACTCATCAATGTTATGACATTATAAAATCATGTCAAAACAATACAACACAACATAGGTACATACCTAAAAATAGTAAAATACCTATGATGTACAAAGATTTCTTCAATATTTTCCAAGCATGTAATTTATACACAAGTTGATTTATACAGACAATTTTTCTTATAAATATAATATACAACTGTAATTACTTCCAATCAGTTTATCCAAACTTGCTGCTTGTATTACCCATGTTCAAAAGTCACTGATTATACTTTGATTTGCTCTCCTCCCTTATGTTCCCCGTTCTCAAACTTGACTTGTACTTCCTATATTTCCACTTGGTTTGTACCTCCTGTATTTCCTTTCCGACAAAGAATTTCACCCACTCGACATTGGGCTTCCTCAGGGAAATTTCAATTTAACAGGATACCTTTCCAAACCTCCTTTCACAGCTGTTTCTACAATTGTAATGGACAATTTTAAATAACTACCTACTCTTATACACTAAATCTAATCCATATATTACTACAATCACTCACCCTTTATAGAGAATATTTATAATCTCTTCGCACTTTACGGACCTCGGCATCTTTGTAGTTATATAAAATCTTTTCATTGCTGTCTTAGCATTCATTTCAAAGCTGTTTCACCATTTCTACAATAAAATTAATACACATGTTCTCAGATAGTACCACACACGACTATACCAATATGAACTCCTTGCACTGCATCCACTTACCCAGATACCGGAAGTGACTTCAACAGACGTCTGAACGTAGCGTCCTCCCAGAGTGACCAAATACTAAGGAATATTTATACTCATACTCAATCACTCAATTAACAAGTCATCACTGCTTATTAGCTCCAATTGCATTCCATGAATAAACACGCTCCATTATTCTCAAAAGAAGGCAAACCATTCTCATACTTACAACCTTATGACTAACCGGATCCTACCCTTCGCCTTCCAATATGTAAAACAACTCAAACACGCCTTACCAATATTCTCCCTTCAAAATTATGGATACAACTATTTCAACTATCCACTTTATGTCATTATCATCAGTTGATATATTGATCACCAGCAATCATACCCACTATGAGGATACGAAAAAAGTGAATTCAATTCATTCAGATAAAACTTCCGGTCAGGCCTAGATCTGAAGCTGGGGCATCACCTAGGGCATAGATTGAGGACCAAGAAGAAGCTACAGCCTATGCCCAAGTGTGATGCCAGGGCCTTGGCCTAGATCTAGGCTCAAGGCCAAAGCCTCACTAAGGGCAAAGGCCAAGACTCAAATCAGGGGCCACGGCCTATACCTGACCATGACGTCAGGGTATCAGTCTAAGTCCAGGCTGAGATCCAAGCAAAGGCCCAGGCCCCTCAAAATAATTTTTCAAAGGTCGGGAAATTTCCTGACTCCCCACTTACCAGATCCGTGGAGTATCTGACACAGCAGCCAGCCCGGGTACTGATGCCTGGGCCTCAGCCTAGTCTGGAGCTCAAGCCTAGGCCTGATGCCAGCACCTGGTCCAGAGGCTGGGTCTCAATGCTAGACCCAGTCCCGTCACCGGTGACTAAGCTCAGGGTGAGGCCCAGGCCCCGAGGCTGGAGCACTGGCCATGTAGGTCCTCTTGTCTTCTTTCTTTTGCAAGTGACGGTGTCCACTGGGGATGTGCCAGAGAAAATTAACTATGGTTCATCCTCCTCACAGAGGGCACCATTTTCTGTACAGCAATGCCGTATAATGACGTACAGTAAAATGGTACCCTCCGCTGAGCAGGATGCACCGGACTTAATTTACTCCAGTGCATCTCCAGTGGACACAGTCATTTGCAGAAGGAAGACGACAAGAAGAGAATCTACATAGCCAGCGCTCTGGCCTCGTGGCCTGGGCTGAGGCCCTGGCTTTGGAACCCGGCCTTCGGACAGGGTTCCGGTGTCTGGCCTGGGCTCCAGCCTAGGCTGAGGCCCAGGTATTGGGACCTGGTCTCCAGATCAGGCCCCAGCATCGGGCTTGGGCCCAGGCTTTGGCCTAGGCTGTGGTCCAGGAGTCATACCTGGCAGAGGTCGAGGCCCTGGTGTTTGGCTTAGGCCCCGATGTTGGACTTAGGCCAAGGCGTTGGGACCAGGCTTCCAAGCCTCAGACTTGCATAAAGGCTAGGCCGAGGTTGCGGCGACCAACTGCAGCCTCATCCTACGCAAGGCCAAGGCTTCGGTCTGAGTCCAGACCTCACCAGCAGATCCCTACTAGATCGGGTAAGAGGGGGTCTGGGGAATCCTGGCCCTGGAATTTTCCCAGGTGGGAGGGACAAGTGGTGTGGACTGAAGGCCTTGAGAGGCCCCGTTCCTTTTTCTTTTCCTTTTTGGTTGTTTGATTTGTTTTGGGGTTTGTTTGTTTTTTTAAATGAATTAAACATTAAACAAAATTTGAGGGAAAAAACCCTCCAGAAAACTAAACGAAAAATGAAACACATTTTTTAACCCTGCATGCCCCTATCCTATGGACAGTTCAATGGAAAATTTTGTAGCAATTTTCCAAAGTCCACTTATATGCGTAAAGTGCATTTATATATGTACAACCCATTTTTAAGAGCGTAAATGCTTTTGAAAATAAGGCCCATAAGGCACACCAATGTGTGCATCACTTTGTAGACTCATTCCCGGTTTACTATCAATTCTTAAGTGTATTTCATCTGCCTATTCTTGTGCCCTAGGCATCTCTTTGAAACCCTTAATAAACACTGCTCCATTCCTATCTGAGCAGCAGAAAAGAGCTATAAACACATCCTTTTTAGAGCAATTTTATTATGATGACAGTAGAATAAGCACTCTGGGTGTATACACCAGAGCTGGGTGAGCACAAAGAGCTTCTGATCATTATTAATCAAAACTCAGAGTGCTACGAGGTTTCTTATTAGTTTTGATTTTTTAATACATACTTATAATTGGTATAACACATTACAATAAAGGGTAAGTTATTTGGCTGCATAATTGCATTTTTTAACATAAGCAGATTTAGTAGAAAATGGCATGCACCTAGTATGCTCTAGTGCCCGTACCAAGCATGCTAACATAAGCCAGGACATAATCTTGAAAATCCCCATCACACCAGGTCTGCTATCATCAGTAGAACTTGACAGGTATGACACAGTGCAATGAGATTTGTGGCTTAATGTAAATGGAGTTGACACCTTTGAAATGCAAGCCAACTTAAATGAATGATGTCTGTGAGATCTCGGTCTGTAGGTTCACAAGAAGGTGGCACGATATAAATCACTGTGTTATATGGCAGGCTCTTCTTATCAGGAGGTACAGAAGCCTTTTAGAAGAAATTCTTATGTCAAAGAGGCTACAACTGGAGAGTTGAAGAACCTTGAAAAATCTAATGCTTTCTTTCCCAGTCATTTATCTCCAGATGTTTCCTCCAGCATGAAACCGTTTCCATTTGAAGTCCGTAAGCAATAATATTTATCTATGCCAAGTCTGACAACAGGGTGGAGATGTGGATAATGGGGAAAGTTCTGCCTGGTGGGCTGCTGCTTTAAAATCTCCCAGCCTGTGTCTAGTCAATTTTAAAATTCCATTCCTTTCAACGTACCTTCGTACCCCTGCCGCCTTTTTATAGCATGCTTCATCTGTCGCTCATTAGCATTCCACAGATGTTAAGTAGATTTAGAATGAAAAGAAAAAAAAAAGAGAAAGTCCTGGGAATAAAGAATCTATTCAATCCGAGTATAGTCTTTCCTGTGCAGCTTTCTATCTCACAGTAACTCCCAATGCCAAGTCTGGAGGCTGGGATTGCTCAACCTGTCTAACTGCAGCCTTGACAAAGAGTAATCCAGAGTTTGCTAAAGGGCACAAGGATGGGAGAAACCTTTTTGTACTCAGTACATCCTCTAAAAGAAACAGGGAGGCAGGCTGTGCCCTCCCCAGTCACTGCCTCACCTCTTTGGCTCTTCATTATTGCTTGCTGACCTGGAGGTGGATCGAGGATGGTGAACTAACTCTAACCCCAGGACTATGTCCCTGGTTGCTGATGTTCATCTTGGTTACAGGGTAAGCTGGAACTCTGTGATTCTGACTGAAAATATGTGATGGTATTATAAGCCAGGTTCTCTTTACGGACTGCTACAAAATCGGGTATTGTGATGAATGTACAACTAATATAAAGAGGGACCTGGCATTTCAACATGCTTTTCTTTAGGGCTATAAATATATCTGCTTTTGTAAACATAAAGTTTGCATATTTGCTCTTGAATATTGATCAGAAAATAATCAGTAAACTGCTAGCAACAACTGCCAGAAAATTTTAGAAAGAGGACAAAGTGTATACAATTTCTTTAGAAAATAAAACTACAGAATTCTTGTGCTGAACCAAAGTAAAACACAGAGGAACTTTTTTGTTTCTTCAACCCAGAACTGAAGACTAGTGACGCTGTGACACATAGAGATTTAAAGAAAACATTTTCTCACATACTATGGAGCTCAGTATTTTAAAAAGTTTGAAATGAACAGGTTTTTTACTTACTCCCTGTGTGTGTGTGTGTGTGTGTGTGTGTGGGTGGGTGTGTGGGTGGGTGGGGTGTGTGTATGTGTGCGGTCTGAGTGCTGTGCACTTTCTGTGATATAGCTGTGTGTTTAGTAGGTGTTATGCAGAGATACGCTTTCAATAGTATTTGTTGTACCAAAAGGCAAGGCAAAAGCCTGATTTTATGCTGTAACACACTTTTTCTAAAGCAATTTTGAAACTTTTGCTGTTTGCCAGATGCCATTTGAAAGGGCAACAAGTTTTGAAGAAGAGGCAGCTTCAGTTCTAATGCAGCTTGAATAAATGAAAGGCAGAGGAAAAGACTGGAGCAGCATATGGTTTCAAGCTGAAGTTCTGTGTAATGTGATTTTCAGGAGTCTCAGCTCAGTAATTAGTGGGAAAGTCCAGATTTGAAAACCACCAGATGAAGACCCGAACAATCTGACAAGCTGGGCAGTTTCTGCTCAGTAAGAGGCTCTGTACAGCTGGAGTTTTGCTTAATTACTGTACCATGTTCCCTTTCAGAGGATGGCCCCCATTTGTTATTGTTAAAAGTCATTATGGGGATCATGAGAATGAACTTGCACTAAAGCTGCTCAGTTGTACTCTGAAAGCAGATTGCAGATTCCACTTTTACCAATCTAAATGTAGACACCTTGAAATTTGCTTCAAGGTTTAATTTTTTGAAGGAGTTTATACCGGAGAGCAAACTCTGAATTGCCTAATTGCTTGCATTCATGCTGAGTACACCTGGGACCCATGTAATGAACTTTTTTCCCATAGACACAAAATGGGAAAAACCGTACAGTTCATCTGGCCTTAAATATGTAATGCATGGAACTATCAGATATTTATAGTCAGAAAATGTAAAATGTACATGTAGCAAGTCTTTGGAATCAAGGCAGGTACAGGAACACATCTTAAAGTCTTAACCCATATATTATACAGTTTCCTTATTGTTCAAAAGATATCTGTGCTTCTCTTGAACCTTTTTAAAATTGATTGCAGTGTCTGCTATCCCAGTTTCATAGCAAGCATATAAATTGCACTGTAGCTTGTTTTGTGCTAGCACTTTCGATATATAAGCTATAATTCTCTTGAGAGTAAAATTAAATATTTTATGTTATTTTTACATGAGAATTAACTTCTTTTTTCCATCATAATTCATATCTGTAGCTGATCTCTGTATAATGTACATTGTTGTTATTGCTTCTAGTGAATATAGTTGAACCTTCTTATGGTGAAATATTTTTTGTAATCAGTAGTTTTATTAATTGGTTCATTGTAGTTATATTTTCTATTTGTTTATAGGGTGCTGTGTGATTTTTTCAAAATGGTTTGTTTTAATATTCAAACGCACACTTACAATTATTTGGACACATAAGGCACACACAACATACTCTTTGAAGATCATAGCTTTTAGAAATGTAAAATCTTGCAAATATAAAAATCTGGATTTTTAAGTGGTCTGCATTTTTTATATGCAAACATATTTATTGATTTTTGGAAACATTGAGTTACAAATAAACAAACAAACCAAAAAGAACATTAGAGTAACAAAAGGGCAAAAATTACATTGTCAGCATTACACCTCCAAAACCATAACCATGAACAGAAAACTCAATGTTCCATCTATATTCCACCCTTTAGAGTAGCTAGCATTCAGCATTGAACTCTCAATTTATTATAACCTTTTTCCTTTTGTGTTTTTTGAATAAATGGTTGGCTAGTAGACCAATAGGTTGTCAATCATTTTACCCTTGAAATTTGTAGAGTACCACTTAGTCATTCTTTTGCATAGTATAGAGCATACAGCCGGCCTCAGAAGAGTTAACCCTTTGCAGTAGGTTGGCATTTACCTTAACAGGATAACTGAGAATGTAGTTCTAAGAGAGACACAATTTAAGTTCTTACACCAAGCCCTCATTTCACTTCCAAGCTCTTTAAAAATTCCCCCAGAGGTTTGGGCCTCCTTTTGGCATATAGCAGCTTTCCCCAAATATCAACGGTCATCAGGGCTGGTGCAAAGGAATTAGACACCCTAGACCAGGAATGGCCAGCTACGATCCTCAAGAGCCTCAAACCAAGTCTGGTTTTCAGGCTATCGACAATGAATATGCATGAGACAGATTTGCATGCACTGCCTCCATTGTATGCAAATCTATCTCATGCATATTCATTGTGCATATGCTGACAACCAGGCTTATTTGTGGCTCTCGAGCACCTGAGTTGGCCATCCCTGACCTAGCTCAGGGGTGGCCAACTCCAGATCTTGAACCTTGAATCTCTGGCTTACTTAAAACACGTTTCCGCTTCTGGACAGATCAGGAGGATGCCTTCTTTACAGACCCCCTAAAGTGTGCGAGATCTTTCTAGCCTGCAGTATACTACATAACCTTGCACTAAACAGACACATGCCTGCTCCAGAGGAAGGCCATCAAGAGAATGAGGATGATGAGGAAGAAGAAGAGGATCTGACTCAGGCACAATTGCAGGAGATACATCGCATGAGGCTATACAACAAAGGAGTACTCTGAAAGACATTTCAGAAGGTGATAGTGAATTTATTTACAAAAATGTACAAGAAAAATAAAGTATCACTTCCTTGGCCAGCCTCTTTTTCTGGCTTCAGGAAGCTTAGGCTGCCCAAACTGGAGCTCCTGTGCAGTAGACCTCTGTCACTGCTCACACTGCGCTCAGAGGGCAAAGGAGCTTGTGGCAGTTCAAGTTCATAACTGCAGGAATGTTCAGCCAGAATGAGCACTAGCTGTGGTGGTGCTGATGACAGCAGCATGACAGCTGGTGCAGGTGAGGCCGGTGCTTGCTGAGGTGGCATCCAGGGAAAAGATGGTGCAGGCTGAGGTACAGGTGTCTGGGGCACAGGAGGACCTTCAGCATGGGGAGGTGCCATACCTAGGAATGGTGTGCCATAAGGTGGAGAGTACTGCATCCAGGGCCCCATGAAATGCCATGTAGTCACTGGTGGCTGCAGCTGCAAGAGGGGTATCTTCTACAGCATCTCCCTCCACACTGCAGTTTTCTCATCTGTTGCCCGGCAAAGCTCCCATACCATCTGCTGAATCCCCTGAGCTTCGTTCCTGATGATCTCACGGAGGGCCTGCACTTCCTTCTGGATGGTGTCTCAGAGGACCTCTGCTTCCTGCCTCACCACATCATGCAGCCCAGAGATCACCTCCAAGACTGCAGCTTTGCTGTATTAACAGCCTCTCTGCCTCTCTGGTGACCATTTCAGGTTCAGGGTCTTTCCCCTGGTCAGATGCACTGCTGTCCTGTGGGTGACCCTATAGCAGGTCAGCTATTATGTCATCCTGCTCCTCTTCCTGCAGCTGCAGTTCCTCCTCCTCCTCTGGCTGTTGCTGCTCCTCAGGAGCTCCCTCTCCCTCCTCATCCAAGCTGTCTTGGAATTACCTGCAGATGCCGGTACTGCCTTTGGGGCTGTCTAGGTTCTTGACCTGGATACTCATCATCAGCCTCCTCTAGAAAAAGAAATAGGTAAATATCAAACTCTGGCATTCTGTGTGTTTTGTCCTTTGGTTCATTCCCCTGTGGTCTCCACTAGATGGTCTTAATTACTGTTAGGATCAGTGAGTGTGTGAGCCCTGGGCCAAGGTGAGAGATGGTACCGCCCACAGGGAGGAGCCCCATGAGCCTCACCGTCGGGAGGCGAGGTCTCAGCTGATGCCAGACACGGTGTAAGGCTAGAGTCTTTATTAAAGAGGTAGAGCCGCACTACCCATGGAGCAGGAGGTGCAACAGTAAAGTCTTACAGACTCAGAGGAGTCACGGGGACTGTGGAATGGGGGATACCCAAGGAGGATGCCTCAGTATAGTTGGTAATGGTCCGCAGAGTGGGGTACACCGATGAGGTCTTCAGTAGAGATGGTAGTGGTCCGCGAAGCGGGGTATCCCAAAGAGGGTCCTCAGTAGAGATGGTAATGGTCTGCAGAGTGGGGTATGCAGATGAAGTCCTCAGTAGAGATGGTAATGGTCCACAGAATGGATTACACTGAAGAGGGTCCTCCATAGAGTCGGTAGTGGTCCGCAGAGCGGGGTATGCCAATGAGGTCCTCAGTAAAGATGGTAATGGTCCACAGAGCGGGCTACACTGAAAAGGTCCTCCGTAGAGTAGGAAGTAGTCCACAGTGTGGAGTACTCATGGCAAGAGTAGCGATAGTTCCAGGGAAGCCCCGGGGAACGGAGCAGACAGGAGTCCTGAGCATCAGGCCCTCTGAGGAGAGGATAGCCAGAGACAAGGAGAGGGCCCCTGAGGAGTGAGAACCCGGAACGTCTCACGCCAAGGAAGCAGGAGCTGGAACAAAGGGTCTTCTGTGAGCGAGGTGGGTTCAGCAAGGAGGGATCTTGTTGCCAAGTTGATGGTAGGTAGGGCCAGCCGGCTTAAATGTCCTGGAGGAATGACATCATCTGGAGGGGATGTCCCCGAGGTTCCCGCCATGACGTCCCTAAGACTGGCCCATGCGCGCGTGCGCCTAAGGGATTCAGACGGCAAGATGGCGGTCGGCAGCGTCCATGCCACCCCAGGAGGCCTGGGAGTGGCAGGCAGGTCGAAGACAGCTGGCAGAGGCCGCCAGTCTTCTCCACAGAGTCAAGGTTGTGAAGAAAGAAGTGAGCAACAGCGGTCGCAGCCGTCTGCGACCAACAGGCATAACAATTACTAGTCCTTGGGTACAGAGCTATAAAGCGGCATATCATTCTATATTGCCTCTATTTATTTATTTAGCACTTTTATATACCGATATTCAAGTAACAAAGTTACCAATCACGTTAGTTTACATTCCAACAATAACCATGACATGAGAATGTCTTACATTAAACCAGGGTGCTCAAACTTGGATACAAAGAACTGGGTTTAACACAGTATATAAGCAAAGTGGATTGACTGGCGAACCTAATGCTTGCTGGTGTAGTGTTCAGTGACTAAGAAGAGATGGTCAATGAGGATGGCAGGACCCAGGAGGCTGGAAGAGTCTTCAACCTCAGAAGCCTACGGCTCCCCCGAGAGGAGCCCATGAGAGCCCGAGCCGCTGGGACTTAGGAGAATCCCCTAAGGATACCTGAGGAGGCGGAGGAAGCAGAAGTCGGAGTCCAGGAACGAAGCCAGGTCAGAAGCCAGAAGTCAGAGGTCCGAAGCCAAAGCCAGGGGCAGAAGCTGAAAATGGAGTCATTGGACGGAGCCGGGTCAGAAGCCAGAAGACAGAAGTCCAAACTAAAACCATGGGCGGAAGCAAAGACGAAGTCAATGGACGAAGCCAGGTCGGAAGCCAGAAGTAGAAGAGATGATCCAAGATCCAAAGCAGCAACTAACAACTCAGAGGACTGAGTGAACCTCGTTGCAAGGCACTGAAGATGTCCAGAAGCAGGGTTTAAATACCCTGATAGCATCTGACATCATCTGAGGCAGGGCTTGAGTTTTCCCGCGCTGGCCCCTTTAAAAAGAACTCCTCCCCGTGTGTGCACGCACCTAGGGGGCAGGGCCAGCCGCGGCAGATCGCCGGCATCTCCCCCGAGGAAGGAGAGATGCAATGGAGGCAGTGCAGGCCCGAGGAGGCCTCGAAACGGCCCAGGCCGTCCCCGAGGTAGGTGGAGGTGCACGGCCCGGGACTGTAACAGCTGATAGGTACATTGGTATTCTCCCACAAAACTCCTCCTTCTCTTTCCTCTGCTGATGAAAAACCAACATCCCTAGACCACTCCTTAATTACAATCAGGTCTATCCTGTAAAGTGCGGCCGCGTTTACCCTGCTCCTAAGCCGCGTTCTACTCACTTTCCGGCCGCGTTATCCCTTCCTGTGATCCCGAATCCCCTTTAACCTACTCCTACCGCGTCCTAAAATCCCCGGCCAACCCCTTCCGCACGCGGCATGTATATTGCATGCAAACGAGCGAATTAGCTATTCCCTAGCATCCCGTAACCCGCGCCCCGACTATCGCTATCTTTCCCTGCCGTTTTGTTGCGCGTTTAACCTGCTAACTTACCGCCTACCCTTACCCCTGCGGTAGAGGCAGGGGTAAGGGTAGGCGGCAAGCTTTCCCCCAGCCCCCGCTCACCTGCCCCGGCCGCGATCATGGGTGCCGGTCTCCGGGGCAGCCCCAGTCCTCTCCCCTCCTCCCAAAGCAAAAAAAAAAGCGAAAAAAAACGTAAAAGCAAAAAGTAAGTCGCTTTGCCGCTTCACACTGTCAGTGTCTCTTCTTCTCTCTTCCCGGAGCAAGGCTGCTTTTCGCGCCCTGCTTCGGGAGGAGGGAAGAAGAGACACTGACGGTGTGAAGCGGCGAAGCAACTTACTTTTTGCAGCCCCGATCGGAACTCTCCTGCCTCCCGCTGCGCGACTTACTTTTTTTGCAGCCGTCCGGCCATAGGGAAGATCGTATCGTGGCTCCCCTGCCTCCCGGGGAAGATGGATGCCAGCACGGGGGAAAGCGGCCCCTGTGCATGCAATTGGCCGCTCAAGACGTGACGTCACATGCCGTGACGCCAAACGTCGTGACGTCACATCTTGAGCGGCCAATTGCATGCACAGGGGCCGCTTTCCCCCGTGCAGGCGTCCATCTTCCCCGGGAGGCAGGGGAGCCACGATATGTTCTTCCCGATGGCCGGACGGCTGCAAAAAAAGTAAGTCGCGCAGCGGGAGGCAGGAGAGTTCCGATCGGGGCTGCAAAAAGTAAGTTGCTTCGCCGCTTCACACCGTCAGTGTCTCTTCTTCCCTCCTCCCGAAGCAGGGCGCGAAAAGCAGCCTTGCTCCGGGAGGAGGGAAGAAGAGACACTGACAGTGTGAAGCGGCGAAGCGACTTACTTTTTGCAGGCGTCCATCTTCGCGAGCAGCTGGAGGCAGGAGAGGTCGTCCGATGTCCGGAGGGGGGTGCAAAAAGTAAGTCGCTTCGCTGCTTCGTACTGCCAGTCCCTTCTCCCCTCCTCCCGGAGCAAGGCTGCTTTTCGCGCCCTGCTTCGGGAGGAGGGGAGGGGGGACTGGCAGTCTCGACTTCCTGGTATCTGTCATTTCAAATGACTTTTGAAATGACAGATACCAGCGTGGCGTGAAGCGTTAGGCCCACACACCCAGGATACTGTATAGGCGCTCTATCCAGTAAAATGGGTTGTGCGGGCCTAACACTTCACGGACCCTTCTTAGACGCGGTTTACATTTGCATAAAATTATTGTTCAGGATCGAGCGGTAGGTGAGCTGCACTGTGCGTGCGGCAACCGCGGGTGCGCCAGGCACTAACGCAGCTCTTCCTACCGCTCGGTACTGGATAGACCTGAATGTGTGTTCTCAGTTCCCCCATTTCACTGTATTAATAATGATCCCTATGTGCAATCCCCCTACCTCCTGTGAGTCTTTAATCATGCCTCTCTCAGTCATATTACTGTAAACATGTGTCATAATAGAACATGTTTGGTACACAACCGTGAGTGGCTCTCTGGGTCCCTGGGCTACGCAGAAAGAAGTAAATGAAGTTTGCAATGGTAATGTGATTAATGTTTCTTTCTATATGTGGTGCTTTTCCATGTCATTGCACATTGCAGCTGTATATGGAGATGGTGATAGTGCTGCAGAACTTCATTCCAACACTGATGCTTCTGATGGCTCCATACCTCCTTTGCTTGGCAGATGGCTATCCTTCCTTGACCGTTGGAACAATGGGTGAAAGTGAAAAAAAAATACCTGAACTCATAATAAATGACTAGAATTGTAAAGTTGCCACTCAGTTTTTTGTTGGGCAGGGGAGTTTCCCTAACTAGGTACTCCCTCCTTCCATCCTTCTCCTTCTCCCTCTCCCCCTCTCTCCATCTCCTTCCTCTCCCCACCCCTCTTTCCCTCTCCCTTCACCCCTCACTCCACCCCTCTCTCTCTTTCTCTCCCCTCCCACTCCCCCTCTACCTTCTCGGCCCACCCCACTCTCAGCCATCCATCACTGCACCCTACCCCCTCTGTCACTACATATGCAATAAACACACACATTAATATGAATAAAATTTTCTTTTACTTAGTAGAAAAAACTCTGTATATACAAATATATTTTTTAAAATTGGGGAGGGGCACATTAGGGACTAAATATATATATTTTTTAAAAACCCAGGGAGTTAGGGTGGCAGGTACGAGGGAGAATGATCAGGACCATGGCATGCAGTTTCCCAGGACCCTTACAGCTGCCCCCATGAGCTGTAGGGCCCTGAGAATGGAATCTGTGGTCTGGGTTATCCTCCCCTGATAGGCATGCATAACCCTCATCTCCTCTACCACCTCCCTCAGGTAAGCGTGAAATTTGCCCCTTGTAAGAGGCTCATCATCGGGAGAATGTGCTCCCAAGGATGAGCCTCTGGGCTGCTGATCTGCGGGGGGTGCAGAGGAAAGAGAGGGCCATGCATGCCTTCCTGGGCCAGCAAAGACTGGCCCGTCTGGGTCCCCACATCTCTTAACTCCCTGGGCAAAACAGGGAGAAGGCCCTACTGGATGGGGAATGGGAAGAGGCCTGGGGTGCCCCTCTTCCACAGGGGGTGGCTTGATCACTGCCGCTTCGATAGGTGGGGGAAGAGCATCCTACTGCCCCCCAGTGGTGGCTGCTGCAGGTGCAGGGGCTGGGGCTGGTCCTTCCTCCATGTCTTCTGCTTCAGCAGCACCTTAAAACAAAAGCATGGGTCAGAATGATGTGTACTTAAATGTGGAAATACATGTTATCTATATATGGACATTGCCCAGTAGGATAGAAGATTAACTTCCCACCAGCCCCAGCCCACTCAACACGCAGCTGATCCAGCCACCCCCTCTTCTTCAGGCGCAACCATCGGGCTTTCTTCTTCAGGCCCTCTATCTATAGGAAAGAAATAGGAAGTGGATCTATATACAGACATCCAACAAGGACTGAATTACATAGTCTGGGTAAACAAATAAGCATGGGTATAGCTTACTTATTGCAGCGGTTACTACTCCTAACTAATTAAGCTAGATATTTCACTTAGATGGAGCTCCAACACTGCTCTCTACATTAATGGTGGGGATGGAAGGGAAATAGAACCAAAAGGTTACTAAGAGCCAAGAGTAACAGATAAGTATGAGAAAAAAAAATAAATAAAAAGTGCAAAGCTTACTGGGCAGACTGGATGGGCCGTTTGGTCTTCTTCTGCCATCATTTCTATGTTTCTATAAGACTACCATGACTGTGCTCTGTGGCTGGTAATGGGATCTCCATACTGGTATGAAACAATGAATGCTATTACTAGATTTAGCCTCCATGAAGGACCATGATACCCCACTTCACTAGTCATGTAGCTGAGGTAATATCCTTGTGGAGTTAACATCAGTCCTGCAACTGGTCCTCATGTATGCCTTCTCATTGCATTGTTAATGATTTGTTCTCCTAAGGTCTGTGCTTCTCAAGTCACTCTTTGGCCAGCACCTAGGCATGCTGGTTTTCTAGTTATCCTCTAGAAGCATGCATGCTAATGAGTAAGGGATATTGTCAGCTGGGCATGGCAGACTGTCTCATGCACAATAATTGTGACTACCCTGAAAACCTGACTACCTAGGTGCAAGCCAGAGTCATAGGATACAAGGTATTGATGGACATAACTGCAGGAAACCATTTTATATTCCAAGGAAAGGTTACTACCATCTCTTCCTTAAAGTATTTACAATACTTGTGGCTGTAAGGCTTCAAGCATTCCATGTAAATGTGGCCTAATGTTTTTCTTTCCTAGTGTGACCTCATAAAGCTATGATCATCCATGCAAATAATCTGAGGTGTAAACATTATAGTCTTCATACATAACCATATAATATAACTCTATTGTGTGGCCACTAGCATCCCCCCCAGGCATAACCTGACCTTCACACCCACCAGTGCCCCTATATGCAGTAGCTTACATAACTATAAAGACAATCAACTTACTCCATGCTGGTAGGAGGCATGCTGCTTATATTACTGCAGCTGCTGTCTCCATTCCCTGTGTAGCAGGCAGAAATTGGTTCACCTGCCTGCCACCAGAAAGAGGTTCCGCTCATCAGCCACCACCAGGGACACCAGAAGGGCAACGTCCCTGGTGTTGAAATTTGGCTGCCTGCCTCTCCCTGCCATCTTGCACGCACGCAATGAAGAGAGGAACAGGAAATCCCACCCTCGCGCTTCCATGTGCCAGCGCGAACATACATGCTCCATTGGTTGGGGACGCAAGCAATTCGTGCCCAAAACATGCGTGTATTTTGCATTGCTCGTGTACAAATTTCACGCTTACCTGAGGGAGGTGGTAGAGGAGATGAGGGTTATGCATGCCTACCAAGGTACATTGGTAGTCTCTCCCTCAAAACCCCTCCTTCTCTTTCCTCTGCTGATGAAAAACCAACATTCCTAGATCACTCCTTAATTACAATGTGTGTTCTCAGTTCCCCCGTCACCCTGTATTAATAATGATCTCTATGTGCAATCCCCCTACCTCTCTCAGCCATATTACTGTAAACTAGGGATGTGAATCGTTTTTTGACGATTTAAAACAATCGTCAGATATATTTTAAATCGTCAAAAATCGTTAGAGCCACGATACAATAACAATTCCTCCGATTTATCGTCAAAAAATCGTAAATCGGGGGAGGGGGGAGGGCGGGAAAACCAGCACACCGAAACAACCCTAAAAACCACCCCAACCCTTTAAAACAAATCCCCCACCCTCCCGAACCCCCCCAAAATTTTTTAAATTACCTGGGGTCCAGTGGGGGGTCCCGGCACGATCTCCCGCTCTCTGGCCATGGCTGCGTTAAGAGAAATGGCGCCGGTGGCCCTTTGCCCTTAACATGTGACAGGGCAAAGGTAGCGCCGGCGCCATTTTGGTTCCTGGCTCCCGACGTCACGCGTGCAGGAGATCGCTCCCGGACCCCCGCTGGACCCCCAGGGACTTTTGGCCAGCTGGGGGGGCCTCCTGACCCCCACAAGACTTGCCAAAAGTCCAGCGGGGGTCCGGGAGCGATCTCCTGCACGCGTGACGTTGGGAGCCAGGAACCAAAATGGCGCCGGCGCTACCTTTGCCCTGTCACATGTTAAGGGCAAAGGGCCACCGGCGCCATTTCTCTTAACGCAGCCGTGGCCAGAGAGCCGGAGATCGCGCCGGGACCCCCCCACTGGACCCCAGGTAATTTAAAACATTTTGGGGGGGTTCGGGAGGGTGGGGGATTTGTTTTAAAGGTTCGGGGTGGGTTTTAGGGTTGTTTTGGTGTGCCGGTTTTCCCGCCCTCCCCCGATTTACGATTTTTAACGATTTAAAAAAACAAAACAAAACACGACTATCAGATTTCCCTCCCACCCCAGCCAAAATCGATCGTTAAGATGATCGATCACACGATTCACACCCCTACTGTAAACATGTGTCATAATAGAACTCCCTGAGGGCTGAGTGTTAAGTGGAAGGGAAATATGTGATCAGAAGAGGAATGGAGTTCAATGGGAAGCAGATAAGGAATGGGAGGCCTGAGCAAAGAGGATTCATGCTGTCTCCCATTCCCTGACCATTAATTCCTCCTGCTCTTCATCTATTCTAATTTTCCCCTCCATACCCTTTTCCTCTGCTCCTCTTTAGAGTCCCAGTTTCTTCCCTTCCTCTACCTTTTCCATTCTTTCTTCTTCCTTCAGCAAGGCCACAGTTTAATGGGCCATCCTGTTCTTAATGCCATGCCAGCCGCCACACATATGCCTCTCTATTACTAGTAATGGTCATGTTTCTTGCATCCTTTCCTTCAATGTTCACAGCTATCCCTCATCCCCCACCCTCCCTAACACATACAAGAGCGGGATGATTGTAAGATGCAGGAGACTTTGCAGGTGTCAAATGGCACTGTGATGCCAGACTGTGATGGAAGAAAAGCAAGGTGCGAAACACCAGTTAGTTACTAATGAAAATCCATCTGTCTCTGCTTTCAGATTTTTCTTTCAACATGGTACAGTACTTAGCATGACTAAAAGAGGCTTTCCTGTTGATATGGTTCCTGTTAATAACCTTACTTCTGCCAAGTTTCCTAAAGTTTTAAAATTTAAGTGCATAAATATTAATGGGGTGCTTTCTATGCAACAGCATGTATCTGAACTTTCTATCAATCAGCATGGCATTACAGCCTATTACAACGTCAGCAAATAACCAAATAAAACATGATGATTACAAATGCATGAAGACAGGTATCCTAGCTGCAGTGGAAAAAAAATATATTTTTCACAGCATGCGGGAAGCAAGAGTGAAATTTTATTTAAGTAGAAAAGGGAAGTTCAGTAAAACATATGAGAATATGCAATTTATTTCAAGGAGTAGTAGTCATACACTGAAACATTCTGTCAAAAAAATGGTTAAAATGAGTATTCACATGCATTTTAGATCACTTTAGTCAAATATACATGGGATGCAGTTTGTAGTAGAGATGTGAATCGGAACCAGAATCGGTTCGGATTCTGGTTCGGATTCACATTTTTTTTTTCATCGGGCCAGATCGCGGTTTTGTTTATCGGCTGTGCCCGAGCCGATAAACAAAAAACCCACCCCGACCCTTTAAAACTAATACCTTAGCTTCCCCCACCCTCCCGACCCCCCCCAAAAAAACTTTTTACAGGTACCTGGTGGTCCAGTGGGGGTCCCTGGAGCGATCTCCCGCTCCCAGGCCGTCGGCTGCCACTAATCAAAATGGTGCCGATGGCCCTTTGCCCTTACCATGTGACAGGGTATCCGTGCCATTGGCCGGACCCTGTCACATGGTAGGAGCACTGGATGGCCCGCGCCATCTTGTGCTCCTACCATGTGACAGGGGCTGACCAATGGCACCGGTAGCCCCTGTGACATAGTAAGTGCAAAGGCTATCGGTGCCATTTTGATTACTGGCAGCTGATGGCCCGAGTGCAGGAGATCGCTCCTGGACCCCCGCTGGACCACCAGGGGCTTTTGGCAAGTCTTGGGGGACCCTCCTGACCCCACAAGACTTGCCAAAAGTCCAGCGGGGGTCCGGGAGCGGAAATGTGTAGAATAGAGGCAAAGCAAAGTGCAATAGCTTAATTCATAATAGTAAGGTATAGCAGTTTGTCTGTGAACAGTCACATTATTTCAAAAAGTCTGGTATTGCATAAGAACATAAGAAATTGCCATGCTGGGTCCATCAAGCCCAGCATCCTGTTTCCAACAGAGGCCAAACCAGGTCACAAGAACCTGGCAAGTACCCAAACACCAAGAAGATCCCATGCTACTGATGCAATTAATAGCAGTGACTATTAGCTAAGTAAATTTGATTAATAGGAGTTAATGGACTTCTCCCTCAAGAACTTATCCAAACTGCACTAACCATGTCCTCTGGCAACAAATTCCAGAGCTTAATTGTGCATTGAGTGAAAAAGAATTTTCTCCAATTAGTCTTAAATGTGCTACTTGCTAATTTCATGGAATGCCCCCTTGGTCCTTCTATTATCTGAAATTGTAAATAACTGATTCACATCTACTCGTTCAAGACCTCTCATGATCTAAAGACCTCTATCATATTCCCCCTCAGCGGTCTCATCTTCAAGCTGAATAGCCCGAACTTCTGCAACCTTTCCTCATAGGGGAGCTGTTTCATTCCCCTTATCATTTTGGTTGCCCTTCTCTGTACTTTCTCCATCACAACTATTTATTTGTTTATTTATTTTTAATTTTTATATACTGATGTTCCTGTATACAATACATATCGCACCAGTTTACATGGAACTGAACTGTCGCCTCAGGGGCAGAATACATTGGAACAGGTTGACAAAGAACTTATAGAGAGACATTCATAAACACGATTAACTGCAACAATGTACAAACTCAAAAACATATGTACAGTGGGATGGATACCATCTATCTTTTTTGAGATGCCGCGACCAGAATTGTACACAGTATTCAAGGTGTGGTCTCACCATGGAGAGATACAGAGACACTATGACATTTTCCGTTTTATTAACCATTCCCTTCCTAATAATTCCTAACATTCTGTTTGAATTTTTGACTGCTGCAGCACACTGAGCCAACGGTTTTAAAGTATTATCCACTATGATGCCTAGATCTTTTTCCTGGGTGGTAGCTCCTTATATGGAACCTAACATCGTGTAACTACAGCAAGGGATATTTTTCCCTATTTGCAACACCTTGCAATTTTCCACATTAAATTTCATCTGCCATTTAGATGCCTAATCTTCTAGTCTTGCAAGGTCCTCCTGTAATGTATCACAATCCTCATGTGATTTAACTACTCTGAATAATTTTGTATCATCCACAAATTTGATAACCTCACTCGTCGTATTCCTTTCCAGATCATTTATAAATGTATTGAAAAGCACCAGTCCACTTACAGATCCCTGAGGCACTCCACTGTTTACCCTTTTCCACAGCCATTTACTTCTGGTGAGCTTTATTTATGCCAAAGTAATTATATACATAGATTAGCTGATTCCACACAAATGGATTATCAGCTGCATGCAAGCATAGGTGGACATTTCAGTGCATTGAAAACAGGAATTCCCAGACTCTATTTGAAAAATCTGCCCATACATCGCATTTCCAAAATGTGTGCACGCGGTTTGTATGATGTTAACATGTGCACTTGAAGTCATCACTTAACACCATATACAAGAGTACTTTACATTGCATAGTAGGCTAATATTAAAAAACAGTGTACCCAGGTAATACTTTATGTATGAAAGTCAGCTGGGTTTGTGCACGCTGTGAAGTAGGCGCCCTTTTGGAAATGTATCTCTTAGCACCGATATTGGGAACTTATTGATATCACAAAGCCAAGAACAAGACTGAGAAAGATTGAGAAAAGAGATTAAGAAGTAAGAACTGGAAAACCAGGTGCAGTGCAGATAATGAAGGCAGTGATATGGCAACCCGAAACCGGAATAACAATGTTGATAATGTTTTGAAGTGCGCTGCCAGGACTCCATTAGTACTGGAATAACAGGTATATCCATAGCCTCTAGTTTTTCTGCATCCCTTCAAAAGTAGATTCTGCACCAAGAGATAGAAAATCCTGCCGCAATTATGCTGTACAGTTGCATACATTTATATAGAGTTGCATACTGAATGAAGTAAATTTTAATTTCATTTTATTATATTTCTTGTGTGTCAGATAATTAATAGTGAAGTCCATATTCAGACACAGTCCAGATAGAAAAGTTAGCCAGATAAACTTATCTGGCTAACATTGGACGTATGTTCAAAAGTGCAGCTGCTCTATTGAATATAGCTGGCTATCTTAAAGATAGCTGCCTAACTATAGTTAGCTAATTTTAGGACAGCTGTTTAGACAACCAGACTTAGCCAGCTAAGTCATCTGGCTAATAGAGATGAGATTCGGCCGAACCTTTCAGTGTGGCCTTTGTTATCGGCCCGCCGCAGGAAATTTTGTTTTTCTGCGATTCGGGTTGATTTTATTTTGGCTGCCCCCCTGAAACAAAACCCAAAACCCGCCCCAAACCTTCAAATTTAATGAATTACAATGGGGGGGTTGTAAAAAAAAAACAACCTAAACCCACCCCAACCCTTCAAATTTAATTAATTACAACCCCCCCCCCCCCCAAAAAAAAAAAACAAACGTGCCAAAATTCCCTGGTGGTCCAGCGGGGGTCCTGGGAGCAATCTCCCGCTCTTGGGCCATTGGCTGCCAGTAATCAAAATGGCACCGATGGTCCTTTGCCCTTACCTTGTGACAGGGGCTATCGGTGCCATTTGCCGGCCTCTGTCACAAAGTAGGAGCAATGGACGGCCAGCGCCATCTTAAAAAATGGTGCAGGCCATTCCAGGGAGGGACAGAGTTAGATGAATAACTTAATCTGCTATCTCCAATACTAAGACTTAGCTGGATAAGTTATTTGCCTAAACAGAGACAGAGTTAGGATTTTTAAAGCCCCTAGGCACTCTTGGTGCTGACAGGGACTTTCGGTAAGTCTTGGGGAGGTTTGGCAAGTATTGGGGGGTCAGGAGGGTGGGAGGTTGCAATTAATTAAATTTGAAAGGTTGGGGTGGGTTTGGGGTTTTTTTTTTAATGTGCTCTTTCTTCCCCCCCCCCCCCCCCCACACAAAACGATAAGAAAATCACACGAAATTTCATGGGTTTCCTTATCGTTTCGTCCCCCCCTCCCAAAACATGACGAAATAGGAAATATCATCTCTATTTCCTATTTTGTCGCAAACGAATGCACATCCCTACTGGCTAACTCTGAATATCAGAGCTAGGCGGCTAACAACGCCTCCCAGTTACACCCCCGGAATGCCCCTAACTTCTCCAGCTAAATCCTAGCCCCCCTAACTTATTAGCCAGAAAGAATTTAGCTGGATATGTGCCCAAATATTAACTTAGGTGGATAACATCTCAATTACCTGGCTAAATGCTTTTGAATACGGACCTCAGTGTTCTTTGTTAGGGCACAAAACAAAGTTAGTGTTCAGTTTCAGGAAGGGGAGGGGAGGGGAAGGATAAAGAGTAGAGGTGGGAAAGGGGATCTGGGGGATGAGAGAGGAGAAGAGATCTCAGAGGAGGAGGGGCAATAATCAAAGCAAAACTACCCACATATTTTAACTTTGGTTACTGCAGCAAACCATATGGGTAAAAACTACCCAAAGAGTTAGCCAGACTTCTGGTAGTTAGATGTTCTAAGGGGTAGATAATTAATCAAAAGCCCTCTGCAGCACTTAATATAGGCACTCACATCCTCCTCTGATTCATCCATCACCCAAACAAAACAAACATATTACTATTTATTTATTTATTTATTTATGTATTCATTTTTATATACCAACAGTAGATCAAAGATATCACATAACATAAGGCCCAGGTTTATTTACAATATATTAAACATTACAAGCAATTAAGCAAGAAAGAGGATGTTAAATCCCATACACATAACAAACAGTAAAATTTCTCTTCAACCATCTTATGGGTCAAACATTTCAGCAAACACTTTTCTAAATATGGCTACTAACCAATCCATGCCCATCTTACAGCTACTAGCCCAGTCAAAGTCTACTGCTGAACTCGGCCACCTGACTAGTCAGTGATGATCTAGCCATGATGAGATAACTGTATCCACTATCCAGTGACTGAACTTTAATCTGAAACACTGTCACTTGTGGTGTCATTAGGTGGAAACATTGTGGGACTCTCAAAGACCCTTGCTCTATGGTGGTATCACTCATAGAGTTGGAGTATCCCTAAATGCATCTCAAATAAGAATGAACATGCTCATAAACTGATAACTGGGGGTTTGAAATGGTTATACTCTGCCACAAGTAAGGACAGCAACTCGCTTGCCTTGACTCATTGCCCACTAGCCATGACCCCAGGTTACTAATGCCTATGCCTAGTTCAATAATATGCTGAAATGAACTTAAGAAAATATCCAGCTCAATTTCAGAAAGATGAATACTATCAAATCTATACAAACCAGAACAATCAACTATGATTAATTCATGAGGTATCACCAAACCACCCAATAAGGCTATACATTTTGAAATTTCTGATCTAAGTCATCTGCAAATCTGATCAACAGCTTTCATATAACAGAATTCCTTACACAGGAAGACTGGAGGATTGCTAATGTAACCCCAATATTTAAAAAGGACTCAAGGGACGATCTGGGAAACTACAGAACAGTGAGCCTGATTTCAGTGCCAGGAAAAATAGTGGAAAGTGTTCTAAAGATCAAAATCACAGAACATATAGAAAGACATGGTTTAGTGGAACAAAGTCAGCATGGCTTTACCCAATGCAAGTCTTGCCTCACAAATCTGCTTCACTTTTTTAAGGGTTAATAAACATGTAGATAAAGGTGAACCAGTAGATGTAGTGTATTTGGATTTTCAGAAGGCATTTGACAAAGTTCCTCAAGAAAGGCTTCTAGGAAAAGTAAAAAGTCAATAGGTGGCGATGTCCTTTCCTGGATTACAAACTGGTTAAAAGACAGGAAACAGAGAGTAGGATTAAATGGACAATTTTCTCAGTGGAGAGGGGTGGGCAGTGGAGTGCCTCAGGGACCTGTACTGGGGCCCGTGCTTTTAATATATTTATAAATAATCTGGAAGTAATTAATATTATTTTAGATGTAACTATTGTAAATAGATCCTTCTGTAAATAAGTTCCTTCTATTGTTTTCACGGTTGCTCTTTATTCTCTATTTCACGCTACCTATCTTTCCCTCTCTTCTCCTGTCTCCATTACCCCCCTCCTCTTTCTGGCCTGCTCCCATCCCCGGCCCCCTGTTCATTGTAATTCCTCCTTTAATTGAGTTACTTGTAAACCGGCGTGATGTGCCATACGAACGTCGGTATATTAAAAACCTGTTAAATAAATAAATAAATAAAAGATGAGTGTGGTAATCAAATTTGCAGATGATTCAAAATTATTCAGAGTAGTTAAATCAAAAGCAGATTGTGATAAACTGCAGGAGGACCTTGTGAGACTGGAAAAATGGGCATCCAAATGGCAGATTAAATTTAATATAGATAACTGCAAGGTGATACATAGAGGGAAAAATAACCCATGCTATAGTTACATGATGTTAGGTTCCATATTAGGAACTACCACCTAGGAAAGAGTTATAGGCGTCATAGTGGATAATACATTGAAATCGTCGACACAGTGTGCTGCAGCAGTCAAAAAAGCAAAGAAAATATTAGGAATTTTTGGAAGGGAATGGTAAATAAAATGGAAAATCTCATAATGCCTCTGTATCGCTCGATGGTTAGACCACACCTTGAATGCTGTGAACAATTCTAGTCGCCGCATCCCAAAAAATATTTAGTTGCAATGGAGAAGGTACAGAGAAGGGCGACCAAAATGATAAAGGGGATGGAGCAGCTCTCCTATGAGGAAAGACTAAAGAGGTTAGGACTTTTCAGCTTGGAGAAGAGACGGCTGAGGGGGGGATATGATAGAGGTGTTTAAAATCATGAGAGGTCTAGAACGGGTAGATGTGAATCGGTTATTTACTCTTTCGGATAATAGAAAGACTAGGGGGCACTCCATGAAGTTAGCATGTGGCACATGTAAAACTAATCGGAGAAAGTTCTTTTTCACTCAAAGCACAATTAAACTCTGGAATTTGTTACCAGGGGATGTGGTTAGTGCAGTTAGTATAGCTGGGTTTAAAAAAGGTTTGGATAAGTTCTTGGAGGAGAAGTCCATTACCTGCTATTAATCAAGTTGACTTAGAAATAGCCACTGCTCTTACTAGTTTCAGTAGCATGGGATTGACTTAGTGTTTGGGTACTTGCCAGGTACTTATAGCCTGGATTGGTCACTGTTGGAAACAGGATGCTGGGCTTGATGGACCCTTGGTCTGACCCAGTATAGCATGTTCTTATATTCTTAATGAGAAAACAAACACCATAATATATCAATTCAAGCCAACTGCAGCGAGTATTTTAGGTATGTGAGTCCAGAAAGGTTCTATGATATGAAGGTTCAAAGAAGCCATAATTCACATTAAGATGCTTCACTAAACCCTTACAATGATAATGTAATATTAAATGGGCTCCCTTTAATAAAACCTCAGATGTCATAGACAGAAATCTTTTCCTACGATCTTGAGTATTCCTAGTAATATCAGGATAAATCCACAATTTTTGACCATAGAATAAAAGTAATCTATTGCGAAGAAAATACCTGGGCACAGTATTTCTTTCTAATATAAAGGCAAAAGATACAAGCAATGTATCTCTTTTGGAAATCTCAGTTTCAATACTGGCAGCCAACAGTCCAAGTGCAGGAGGTCACTCCCAGACCCCTGGCAAGTCTTGTGGGGGTCAGGAGGGTCCCCCAATGATTCTTTCAGGGTTTTAGCACAGTGCACACTATTTGGCACTAGTCCCAGACAGGAGAGGGAGAGAGAGAGAGAGAGAGAGAGAGAGAGAGAGAGAGAGAGAGAGAGAGAGAGAGAGAGAGAGAGAGAGAGAGAGAGAGAGAGACTTACTATAGTGCCTATGCCCTACATAGGTATTTGAATCCCTATGGGAGGGCTACCTACTAACTCGGGGTGGGGATTAGGTATGAGCGTCGGGGGTTGGGGGCCACTTTTGCATTCCACATGAGACCTACGGACAGAACAGTGGTCTCTAGTGCAGATTTGCTGGCCGTCGGAGTGAGGACGCTCACACCAAGAAGTGGTTTGGGCAACGTTCTCTCCACCTAGCTTGATGGACACTCTACCTGGGCAACAACATGCTAGGTGGAGAAAATGTTGGCCAAATCTCCGCTTGGAGTGAGCGTCCTCACTCCGACGGCCAGCAAATCTGCACTAGAGACCACTGTTCTGTCCGTAGGTCTCATGTGGAATGCAAAAGTGGCCCCCAACCCCCGACGCTCATACCTAATCCCCACCCCGAGTTAGTAGGTAGCCCTCCCATAGGGATTCAAATACCTATGTAGGGCATAGGCACTATAGTAAGTCTCTCTCTCTCTCTCTCTCTCTCTCTCTCTCTCTCTCTCTCTCTCTCTCTCTCTCTCTCTCTCTCTCTCTCTCTCTCTCTCTCTCTCTCTCTCTCCTGTGGATGGCGATAATCCTTTTCTGGCCCGTAGCGCAGTCCATAACGTGAAGTTGGAGTTGTAGTTAAAATCCGCGATAGCAGCCTCGCTACCACTGTGGTTGTTTCGCCGCACACGATACACAGGTTCCCGCTTTACATATGCTCTGCCCCAACTCCGCCCCCTGAATACCAAATGACTAATTTGCATTCGCGTTAACAGCTGTTAACGCGATTCGCGAATTTATCGCACGCGGTAAAGTGCTTTGAAAATGAGGCCCTTAGGGAATAGCCACTGCTATTAATTGCATCAGTAGCATGGGGTCTTCTTGGTGTTTGGGTACTTGCCAGGTTCTTGTGGCCTGGTTTGGCCTCTTTTGGAAACAGGATGCTGGGCTTGATGGACCCTTGGTCTGACCCAGCATGGCAATTTCTTATGTTCTTAACCAGCTTTGATAAGGCTGAAGTTATCTGGGCACACATACTGGATAACTTTAGACCTGCTCTCACCACTGGCAGAATTATCTGGCTACACTTAGCCAGATATCACTGATATTCAAGGATATATGGCTAGATTTAAGACCTTTCCCTGGAACACCTATTTTTTTATCCGGATGAATTTTAGATGGGTAACAACTTATTCAGTTAAAGCTTACCTGGACAGTGGAGAGGGGCGTGTATGTGTGTGTGTGGGGGGGGGGGGGGGGGGGGGGGGTGGAGGGCATATTTAAACCACCAGGGTTGTCTGGCTAAGCCCTGAACCTGATAAACCATTTTGAATATTGACCTCAAAGTTTAGTTGTTATTGAACTACACCAGAATAAATGATAAAAATAGTATCCACTGTTGGTTTGACAGCCATTATTTAATTCAGTTCAGCATTTTGATTGCTGTCCTAACAAGCTTTTCCAGCAGCTTCTGCCACACTACTTTCCAAATAATTGCTAGAATATCATTTAAAAAGAGAGAGCTTCACCTCCATTTTTAAACTACCCCCCATAAACCTTTACAGTTTCTTTAAACAGGAAAAGGTAAATTAATTAGTGTTCTATTTTTTTCTACTAACAAAGAGCCTAATTTTAGGAATGAATAAAAGAAAAATATTCAGTTTGATTCATTTATTCATTTCATAAGGCACAGTCATTCATCAAGTTTCTCTAAAATGAAAAACAAATTGTTAGTTCATTTCATTTGTTTTTTCATTTTACATTGAAGTCAAAGGGTGAAGTAATCCATTCTGGATGTGCATTCATTTGAAATGACATGAAAGATAATTGTCTATGACACTTAATGGCATTTTCAAAATGAAGCAAGAGAAAAAAAACCACAAAATTTTGTGTTTCATCTTTTATCCTTTTTTGAGTGCACTATTCAGAAAAAGTGTGCACCATTTTCGAAACAAGAAAAATTGGGGAAGACCTACACAATATAGAAATTTGTACATAAATGAAACGAAATGACACAACACAAAATTTTTGGGTGTGCGCACATCCCTACAATCCAAAACCCTATTGAAAAAGAAAAATTGCACCTAAGCCCAAGTCCGAAGATGAGGCCCTGCCCGAGGACAGGTCCCATTGCTAAGGCCCAGCCCTAAGATCAGGCCCCACGCCAGGAACCAACCTGAGGCCAGACCTATTGCTAAAGCTTAGGCCTAGGTCAAAGTCTAGTCCCAATGCCCTGCCTGATTCGAGGCCTGTTCCCAATCCCAAGGCCGACCTGAGGCTAGATCCAATTTCTGAGGCCTAAGTTTAGGCCCATGGCCTGGGCCCAGTCTGAGGCCGGGTCCAGTATTTCTGATGTTGTGTGGATGATCATCTGGGATTCAGTGATTACTTGATGGTGTGGATAAATATTAGGGCACAAGAAATGAAGGTTCTTTCAACGGCAAGGTTCCTAAACTTCAGGAAAACTGACTTTCTTAAAATGGGCAAGTACCTCAAGAAGTCATTAGCTGGATGGGAAAATTTAGGGAATGTAGAAGAGCAGTGAGCAACTCTAAAATGAGATATCATAAGAGCAACTAATCTTTTTGTTAAGAAAGTAAATAAAGGAGAGAAGAAAAAGAGGCTACTATGATTTTCTAAAGAAATAGCTAAAAAGATAAGGGAGAAAAGATTAGCATTCATAACTATGAGAGATCGCAGAAAGAGGAAGACAGGTGACAATACCTGGAAAAATTAAGAGAAGCTGGGAAAGTAGTCAGGAATACAAAAATTCAAATAGAACTAAAAATAGCAAAAACAGTAAAAAGAGGAGACAAGACTTTTATTAGTTATGTTAGTAATAGAAGAAAGTGCAAAAGTGACATTGTGAGACTCAGTTGAAGGAGAGGAATATGCTATTTAATATTAAGTTATTGTTTGTCCTATTTTGTTTTGTATGTTTTTTGTACTCTGCTTAGATTTCAGATCAGTGGAATATCAGTTTGATTAGATAAATAAATAGATGGAGTGGATGATGATTAAAAAGCAAAATTGCTTAATAAATATTTCTGTTTGGGGTTAGAGTGGAAATGCCTGGAGAGGACCACAAAAAATAAACACAAATAAGATTGGAAGTGAGGTAAACCTCAAACTGTTGCGCATGTGGACCCTTGGACAAGGGTGAGTTGACACTACCTGTGGGGAGGAGCCCCATAGGTCCCCACCTTCAGTAGGCGAGGCTAGAGCAGGCAGAGACCCCTTTGGAGCTTTACCAGTACCAGCCCATGTTCCCCTTAGGTTGAACCCTCGGGTACCGGGGCCAGCTGGACTTATGTCGGGTCTCTGATGAAGGAGGCAAGTGACGTATCTCGTAGTTAGATTCCAGGCAAGGGTCAGAGTAGGCGGGTATCTCATGGTCAGTATCCGGTCCGGGGTCAAAGCCAATGAGATCCAAGAAGCAAGGAAGGAGATAAGGACTCAGGAACCCAGGAAGCAACCCATAGCTCACCAGAAGCGAGGAGACCTGTTGCCAAGGCTTCTGCTATCAGCAGCATGCAGCTAAGGGGCTGATGTCATCAAGGAGGGCTGGCAGCGTTTTCCCGCCATGGGTCCTTTAAGAGTTGGAAGGAGGTGCATGCACGCCTTGAGGGAAGTCCTGTATGAGAAGAAGTCAGCAGCATCCCAGCCATGGACGAGGCAGGGGAGACGCATGGAGAACTAGGACGATGCCATAGCATGGCTGAAGCCGGGTCCCATCACCATAACCCAGGCCTGGAAGCTCAGGATCAAGCTTTCTGTCATCTTCTTTCTTCTTCTATCATCTTCAAAATGGTGCTGTCCAGTGGATTGACATGCCTCAGTGATGGCACTGCAGCACCTGTCTTCTGAATGGATGGCACCATTTTAGAACATAAGAACATAAGTTATGCCATACTGGGTCAGACCAAAGGCCCATCAAGCCCAGCATCCTGTCTCCAACAGTGGCCAATCCAAGTCAAATGTATCTAGCAAGTACCCAAAATTTAAATAAATACCATGCTACCAATGCCGGCAACAAACGGTGGCTACTACTTATTGATTAATAGCAGTTAATTTACTTCTCCTCCAGGAACTTATCCAAACCTTTCTAAACTCAACTACACTAGCTGCATTATCCACATCCTCTGGCAACACATTCCAGACTCCAGAACTTAATTCTACATTGAATGAAAAATAATTTTCTCCAATTTGTTTTATAAGTGCTACTTGCTAACTTTATAATGTGCCCCCTATTCCTTCTATTATCTGAAAGAGTAAATAACCAATTCACATTTACCTATTTAAGTCCTTTCATGACTTTGTAGGCTTCTATCATATCCCCCACCCACCCAGCCATAATGGCCATACAACAATATTGCACCATCTGCTCAGGAGGAAGGCACCGAAGTGATGTCCCTGCAGTACATCCTTCCACTGGATGGCATCATTTTGAAGTGGACATAAGAAGATGGTTGAAGACCTAATCCTAGGTCTCTGGACCTGGGCCAAGGCCTGGGCCTGGGTCTCAGTGACAGGACCAGGACTCAGCTAGGCCTTTGTGTTGGCCTGGGCCTGGGACTCGATGATGGGACCTGGTGTTGGTCTGGGCTTGGGTCTTGCCAAGGGGGCCTGGTGTGACCCTGAGCTTGGATCTCAGCATCAGGACCTGGCCTTGGCCTGCCCTAGTGTCATCCTTGGCCTGGGCCTTGGTGATGGGACCAAGACATCTTCTGTTTTATTTTGTTTCTATGTTAGTCTCAGTAAATTATTATTGTCTGTTGATGTACTTCATTCCTTTATCTGCTTTTACTTGTCATTATTTATTTTTAGTATGCTATGTTAGTTTACAAATATTTGTATGTACTTTACATGGGTTTACCATTGCAAGATTTGTGATTAGTCAAGTAATAAGAACATAAGAACATAAGAACATGCCATACTGGGTCAGACCAAGGGTCCATCAAGCCCAGCATCCTGCCTCCAACAGTGGCCAATCCAGGCCACAAGAACCCGGCAAGTACCCCAAAAACTAAGTCTATTCCATGTTACAGTTGCTAGTAATAGCGGTGGTTATTTTCTAAGTCAACTTAATTAAAAGCAGGTAATGGACTTCTTGTCCAAGAACTTATCCAATCCTTTTTTAAACACAGCTACACTAACTGCACTAACCACAAATTCCAGAGTTTAATTGTGCGTTGAGTGAAAAAGGGGCACCCTGCAGCGCTTCTCACCCCACAGTCATGGGAGGGGAAGCGAAGGAAACAGCTTGATCTTCACCTAGAACTGGAAAGAAGCAGCGATGTAAGTGCTGCGATCATTAGACCCCGCCTCCCCATGACATCAATAACATCGGACTGTTAAGACAGCCTCAACACCAGGCGTCGCGTGTGGGAAGCCAGTTAACATCAAGGGGCACCCTGCAGCGCTTCTCACCCCACAGTCATGGGAGGGGAAGTGAAGGAAACAGCTTGATCTTCACCTGGAACTGGAAAGAAGCAGCGATGTAAGTGCTGCGATCATTAGACCTGCCCCCCCATGACATCACTAACATCGGACAGTTAAGACAGCCTCAACACCGGGTGTGGCACGCCGAAGTGGCGTGACAAAGGGGCTCTCCCCTTTGTGCACCCCTTCGTGCAAACCTTTGTGTATATGTAAAAATTTATTTTTATGTTTCCTTTGTTAACTAAGCTGTTTCATTGTATTCGACTAAGGAACTTTTTCCTGCTTTTTCTGTTTCACTGTAAACTGGCATGATTTGCATTTAATGCAAGAATGTCGGTATATAAAAGTTAAAAATAAAAATAAATAAATAAATAAAAAAGAACTTTCTCCGATTAGTTTTAAATGTGCCACATGCTAGCTTCATGGAGTGCCCCCTAGTCTTTCTATTATCCGAAAGAGTAAAAAACCGATTCATATCTACTCGTTCTAGACCTCTCATGATTTTAAACACCTCTATCAAATCCCCCCTCAGCCGTCTCTTCTCCAAGCTGAAAAGTCCTAACCTCTTTAGTCTTTCCTCATAGGGGAGCTGTTCCATTCCCCTTATCATTTTGGTAGCCCTTCTCTGTACCTTCTCCATCGCATTTATATCTTTTTTGAGATGCGGCGACCAGGATTGTACACAGTATTCCAGGTGCAGTCTCATCATGGAGCGATACAGAGGCATTATGACATTTTCTGTTTTATTAACCATTCCCTTTCTAGTAATTCCCAACATTCTGTTTGCTTTTTTGACTGCCGCAGCACACTGAACTGACGATTTCAATGTGTTATCTACTATGACGCCTAGATCTCTTTCTTGGGTTGTAGCACCTAATATGGAACCTAACATTGTGTAACTATAGCATGGGTTATTTTTCCCTATATGCATCATCTTGCACTTATCCACATTAAATTTCATCTGCCATTTTGATGCCCTATTTTCCAGCCTCACAAGGTCTTCCTGCAATTTATCACAATCTGCTCTTGATTTAACTACTCTGAACAGTTTTGTATCATCCGCAAATTTGATTACTTCACTTGTCGTATTTCTTTCCAGATCATTTATATTGAAAAGTAAGGGTCCCAATACAGATCCCTGAGACACTTTACTGCCCACTCCCTTCCACTGAGAAAATTGTCCATTTAATCCTACTCTCTGTTTCCTGTCTTTTAGGCAGTTTGTAATCCACGAAAGGACCTTGCCACCTATCCCATGACTTTTTATTTTTCCTAGAAGCCTCTCATGAGGAAATTTATCAAATGCCTTCTGAAAATCCAAGGATACTACAACTACCGGTTCACCTTTATCTACATGTTTATTAACTCCTTCAAAAAAGTGAAGCAGATTTGTGAGGCAAGACTTGCCTTGGGTAAAGCCATGCTGACTTTGTTCCATTAAACCATGTCTTTCTATATGTTCTGTGATTTTGATGTTTAGAACACTTTCCACTATTTTTCCTGGCACTGAAGTCAGGCTAACCGGTCTGTAGTTTCCTGGATCGCGCTGGAACCTTTTTTAAATATGGGGGTTACATTAGGGGTGTGCATTCGTTTTGAACGCATATGTAAAACGCAACTTTTTTTTTTTTAACTTAAAAAAGTGATGAGGCGCAACGATCGCGATTTCCAACTTATTCAACATTTGAATAAGTTGGAAATCGCGATCATTGATCCTAAATAAACACTTAAACCCCCCACCCTCCTGACCCCCCCAAGACTTACCAAAACTCCCTGGTGGCGACGTGACGTGGACGTCACCTGGTCCACCGCGGTTCTGCTCCCGGACCCCTCGTTGGACCCAACCGGGACTTTTGGCCAGCTTGGGGGGGTCAGGAGGCCCCCCCCAAGCTGGCCAAAAGTTCCGGTTGGGTCCAACGAGGGGTCCGGGAGCGGAACCGCGGTGGACCACGTGACGTCCACGTCACATCGGAGTGACGCGGACGTCACGTGCTCCTCGCAAAGGAATACAGGAATGGCTTCCTGACTCCCCGCTGGACCACCAGGGAGTTTTGGTAAGTCTTGGGGGGAGATTAAGGAGGGTGAGGGGTTTAAATTTTTATTTAGGGAACCGGTGCACGTATGGACATAGCCTCAACTTATGGAATTCTATATATGTCCATATTGGCCGAAATTGACCCTCACCTTCGACTTATGGACTTATGAACATAAACTTTTTGTCTGCACATCCCTAGGTTACATTAGCTATCTTCCAGTCTTCAGGTACAATGGATGATTTTAATGATAGGTTACAAATTTTTACTAATAGGTCTGAAATTTCATTTTTTAGTTCATTCAGAACTCTGGGGTGTATACCATCCAGTCCAGGTGATTTACTACTCTTAAGTTTGTCAATCAGGTCTACCACATCTTCTAGGTTCATCGTGATTTGGTTCAGTCTATCTGAATCATTACCCATGAAAACCTTTTCCAGTACGGGTACCTCCCCAACATCCTCTTCAGAAAACACCGAAGCAAAGAAATCATTTAATCTTTCCGCAATGGCCTTATCTTCTCTAACTGCCCCTTTAACCTCTCGATCATCTAACGGTCCAACTGACTCCCTCACAGGCTTTCTGCTTCGGATATATTTTAAAAAGTTTTTACTGTGAGTTTTTGCCTCTACAGCCAACTTCTTTTCAAATTCTCTCTTAGCCTGTCTTAGCAATGTCTTACATTTAACTTGCCAACATTTATGTATTATCCTAAATTCTTCTGTTGGATCCTTCTTCCAATTTTTGAATGAAGATCTTTTGGCTAAAATAGCTTCTTTCACCTCCCCTTTTAACCATGCCGGTAATCGTTTTGCCTTCTTTCCACCTTTCTTAATGTGTGGAATATATCTGGATTGTGCTTCTAGGATGGTATTTTTTAACAATGACCACGCCTCTTGCACACTTTTTACTTTTGTAGCTGCTCCTTTCAGTTTTTTTCTATTTTTCTCATTTTATCAAAGTTTCCCTTTTGAAAGTTTAGCACAAGAGCTGTGGATTTGCTTACTGTCCCCCTTCCAGTCATTAAATCAAATTTGATCATATTATGATCACTATTGCCAAGTGGCCCCACCACCGTTACCTCTCTCACCAAATCCTGTTCTCCACTGAGAATTAAATCTAAAATTGCTCCCTTTCTTGTCGGTTCCTGAACCAATTGCTCTATAAAGCTATCATTTATTCCATCCAGGAACTTTATCTCTCTAGCGTGTCCCGATGATACATTTACCCAGTCAATATTGGGATAATTGAAGTCTAATGCAAAAGATCTCTAGTAAATAAACCCACGAATACAGTGAACTAAATTGAAATACGTGGTATATAAGATTTTAAAAAATTATAACGCTGTACATATCAATATTTTCTTATGAATTTAAGGACCATCATACCACCCCCAGTGCTCACAAGTTAAACTTGCATTTCATGCACTTCATTAGGGTCACTTTTAATCAATTGGTCCAGATAGCTCACATCCAAGTTCAATTTTTTTATAAATTTTTTGGTATAAGTTTAAAAAGAAACAACTTCCCTTATTCATGAGTTGTCGGGGTCATTCATCCTGTAGCTGTCGGGGTCACTCGTCCGACGCGCGCGTTTCGCAACACAACATCATGACCAAATATCTTATCTAGATATAATGATCAAGAAAAAAGATACCACCGTTGTTACCACCATATATCGGAAACCAAATGACCGCAACAATCTGCTTAGATTCGATAGTTTTCACCCGACCAGTTTCAAGACTAACCTTCCTGTGGGCCAGTTCCTTAGATTGAGGAGATTGTGTACGGATCAAGATGACTTCAAAGTCCAAGCGAAAGATATGGCCAGTCGTTTTTTACAACGCGGTTATCCGACACATTGTATTAAAAAAGCTTACCGGCGAGCACTTTACTCGAACAGAGAATATTTATTCTTGCCGAAAAATTCTGAGCCGGGATCAAACCCACACACCATGGTGTTGAAACACACTCTTCCATTGGCACCAATCAGTAGAGCCATGAGGGAACACTGGAAGGGTATCCAGCAAATTCACCCTTCATTAAATCAA
Organism: Rhinatrema bivittatum; assembly: GCF_901001135.1. Lineage (NCBI taxonomy): Eukaryota > Metazoa > Chordata > Amphibia > Gymnophiona > Rhinatrematidae > Rhinatrema > Rhinatrema bivittatum. The sequence goes on along the minus strand of NC_042617.1, from coordinate 515,704,579 downwards.
CCTCTGCGGATTGCATACTCCAGGGGTAAAAACTTTCGGGACCATGTTGTGCGTTCAAATTGTTCTAAACCCACATTGAATAAGGAATCTGTTCAAACTTGTGACAAATGTAAATTTTGTCCTTTGAAGTCTCCTCAGACTCAAATTGTTACAACATCGGGGAAAACCATTACATTACCTGAATCTTCCTGTCATTCAACCCATGCCGTTTATGCTATCTTTTGTCCATGCCCATTGACTTATGTGGGCATGACAAAAAGGAAAATTAAGATTCGTCTTACTGAACATAAATGTTGCATTAATACCAATCGCGTTGAAGAACCTCTAGTTGCTCACTTTAAGGAATTTAAACATGAGTTCGATGATATTAAATGGACTGTGTTAGAAATCATCAATCAGCATTGGAGAGGTGGGAATCGTGTACAGACTTTGAGACAGTGCGAGCAGAAGTGGATTTTCCAATTAAAATCAGTGATCCCTGGTGGCTTGAATAAAGACATTGAATGGTTTCATTTCTGGTGATTGCCCGCCGAAATCAGGAATCACTTGACTGTCAGGTGGATACTAGAAGCAATTGCATTTAAAATCAGACCGACCCAAGCCGCTCCACCGCTAAGAACTTTAAGCGGGGAGATGGCGTTGGGTTTGGTAAGTTACACTTGTTTACCTGTTTTCTCCCTCTGCAAGTGCACATCGTTAAAACATTGTTTCTAAAGAAGTGAAATTGCTGAACTTAACCATTAAAATTTTTATATCCTAGAAAAATTGATGAACCTATAACACCATTGAAGTTCCTTCCTTTGCATGATTTAACTTTGCCTAAAGATCTGTTTGTATCCCCGCAAAAAAAAGGGGAGTGCTGGATCAGGAGAGCTTGAACGTATGTCTCTGAAGCAGCTTGTGTTGCGAAACACGCGTGTCGGACGAGTGACCCCGACAGCTACGGGATGAATGACCCTGACAACTCATGAATAAGGGAAGTTGTTTCTTTTTAAACTTATACCAAAAAAGTTATAAAAAAATTGAACTTGGATGTGAGCTATCTGGACCAATTGATTAAAAGTGACCCTAATGAAGTGCATGAAATGCAAGTTTAACTTGTGAGCACTGGGGGTGGTATGATGGTCCTTAAATTCATAAGAAAATATTGATATGTACAGCGTTATAATTTTTTTAAATCTTATATACCACGTATTTCAATTTAGATAATTGAAGTCTCCCATTATTACCGCACTACCAATTTAATTAGCTTCCCTAATTTCTCTTAGCATTTCACTGTCAGTCTCACTATCTTGACCAGGTGGACGATAGTATACCCCTATCACTATAGTCTTCCCCAACACACAAAGGATTTCTACCCATAAAGATCTGGTTTCTACCAGGCCCCTGCATTAGTCCTCGAGCCTTGGCCTCAATGATGAAACCCAGCATTGCCTGGGCCCCAGCATCGGGCTTGGGCCTGGGCCTCAATGATAGAACCTGGCCTTTCTCAGGCCCCGGTGCCTAACCTAGTGCTGTAACTGGCATGGTGCTGAGCTTCAGCAATGAGACCCATCTTCATACAGACCCCAGCCTCAGGCCTGAGCCTTGTCAATGGGAACAAGCTTTAGCCAGGCTTCTGAAGGGCCGGGGCCTGAGCAGGGGCCTCGATCTGGGCCTTGACAACAGGACTCAGTCTTAGGGTGGGCCCCAGAGACAGGATTAGGAAGAGGCTTGGTCCCACCGGAGGCCTGTTTTTGTAATAGCGTGCCCTATTTGTCACATTTTTCATTTTTGTTTAAAACAAATGCATATCCTTACCTAATTTAGGAAATGAGAAAAGCATAAGTGCGAAGGGTAAAGGAGATGCCTAATTTAGGATCCTATTTGCTAGAAAGAAAATAAGGGATCAACTAAACAGGATTTAATCATGATGACATGAAGGAAAAATAAATGGGCAGGTATTTCACATCTGTCTTTATCACACTGCATTGTCATTAATCTCACACAATGCTACCCCAGAACATCTTCTCCATCTGATTATCTAATGAGTCAAGAGGCTACTTTTTCCCCCCAAGTGGCAGGGAAATGATAATTCCCAAAACAATCACAGGCTTCATGTCCTGCAGTTTCACCCTCCTAATACAGTAATTTTTATGCAATCAACTCAAGGTGAAGCTTTTGTGAGTAGATGATTAATGCCAACTAATTTCTTTTCCGGAGGTGTGTTTTCTCCACAAAAGCCTTTTCCTATTTCCATTACAATTAGAATCCTTGTTGTTCAAGCACATTATAATGTTTGATAGTCTGAAGGATTGCGCTGCTGGCATTTTGCAAGATTAATTAATTTGCTGCCTTGCTCATTGTGAAGGAAAGTGTGAATGATGCAGCATAATCCCCAGGGCCCAAATGCTGCTGTCAACTGGCATTTCTAAGCCTGAACCCTGAAACTCTTCTCTTTTGTTCAGGTTGCCTGCTCTTTATATCTTCTAAGTAACAATAATTTGGATTTATTGAGTGCCTTTCATCTAGACAGGACTGCAACAAGAGTTTTGCAAAGTAACTACTGAAGTACCCTGCGGATGGGAAATGCTTCCAACAGGGGCAGGGAAGAAGAATTTAATTTTCTTTCTTTTTTGCCTTATTTCAGGAGGGTAAGGTAAGGAAGAGGGAGAAAAAATGTTTTGACCACAGTTGCACTGAAAGTCATTGGGAGAACACGATTTAAAATCCCATCCCGAGATATCTCTTAACTTCTAAGCACTAGGTGGATCCTCCCTGAATGATGCTGGGAATGATTATTGCAAGCAACTGGGCTGCATATCAGCACTAACTGCCCTGTTGGAGCCTCTGCTTCAATTTGGTGGTTACAAACTGCAATAAATGCTTTTGTTTCTGTGTTCCTTATCATTATGGCCATCACACGTCGTAATTATTTATTATTTCTAGCCCTACATCAGTATGCACCGCACTTTTCCAGTACAGAGCAGGTAACAGTAAAGGTCCTTGTCCCAGGCAGCTACCATTTCCAGTAAATTAAGAAACGGTAATGAAAGTGAGAGAGGCAGAGCGCAGTGAAGCCAAGCGTGTCACACAGCCAGTATGCCACTGTGATAGATGTTGAACCTGGAAACCTTAGAGGTCTTAGATTTCACAGCTCTGTGTTTTAGCCCCTGGGTTGTACTGGTAATGATAATTATTATATTGTATGTAATGGCCTTTCATCTGTAAATTAGTGACTCACATCTAGTCCACATAGGTTAGGTAGTGACCAACAGTCAGTCTAAGCTCCATGTGAAATTATTGGTGATCCTTGTGAATTTCATAGTGGCTAGGTCTTGATATCACTACACCTATAGTCTCAATGCAGCTTGTAATACCTGATTACAAGTAAAAAGCAGAGTATTATTAGTACTATTTATCATTTATAAAACATTATTACTTATACACAACACTGTACAGATAAAAATAAAAGACAGTCCCTGATCCAAGAAGCTTGGATAATTCTTTTTACAGGTCGTATATTAAATCTAAAGAAATAGTCAAGGTACTCTGTGTAAGCAAAATCCCTCCCTTGGCACATCCCCCTGGTAATACCTGCAAGTCTGGATGCAGCTGTCACAAATCCAGGGAATTAGAACTGGAAGCTCCATTTTAGACAAAGACAAGGTGAGCCTCGGCTAATGCTTCTTCAGACAGAAACTCTAAAGTGGCTTTTCCTCAAGCTTGCAGTCCTACTTATGACTCCAGCTAGGAAACTCCACTCCATATACAATGGAAGCAATCTATGTGGATAGCTGAGACAATAGGGAAATACCTGTCACAACTGGAATCTAGTTAATTCTGGGGTTACAATCTATTCAGGAAGGATAGGTTAAGAAGAAAGAGAGTAGGTGCATCACTGTATATTTTTAAAAAATGATATTACAGCAACAGAGCTTCAAAGCTTACAATGTAAGGAGGAGGCACTATGAGTTAGTTTGGAAAGAAGGAATGGAACATCTATTTATATTGGTGTTATATACAGGCCTCCTTCACGGGCAGAAGAAATGGACAGTGATTTAATGGGGAGGTGCTAATGCTACGTGATTTCAATCTTCCACATGTTGTTTGGGACATCCCAGCTATGGTCTCTTTTAAATGCAGGGAGATCCGGCATTCTTTGCAGGGAGAATTGTTCAGCGACTAGTAATGGAATCCACACAGGAGGGGTGAAGCTGGATCTGGTGCTTACCAATGGGTCCTGTGTTTCTTTTGTCATAATGGATGATCATCTGGGATCAGGTGATCACCAGATGGTGCAGTTCAGTATTAGAGCACAGGCTCATTCTAGGGTGAGGATCCTAGACTTCAGGAAAGCTAACTTTGTTAATATGGAGAGAACCTCAAGGAGTTATTACCTGGATGGGAAAATCTAGGGGAAGTAAAAGAGCAGTGGGGAAAAAGTCAACAAGGGCAACTAATCTTTATGCCAGGAAAGTAAACAGAGGAAAAACAGGACACAATGGTTTTCTAAAGAAATAGCTGAAAAGGTAAGGAAAAAAAGGTTAGTGTTCATAAATTACAAGAGATCACAGAAAAAGGAAGACAGGCAGCAATATCTGGAAAAGCTAAGAGAAACAGGGAAAACAGTCAGGTTGCAAATGGAAGAAAAAATAGCAAACATAATAAAATGGGTGAGCAAGACGTTTGTTAGATATGTTACTGTAGAAGAAAGTACAAAAGAGGCACTGTGAGACTCAGAGGTGAAGGGGAGGAATACGTAGAGGCTGATGAGGAAAAAGCTAAATTGCTTAATGAATATTTCTGTTCAGTGTTCACTTGAAGAAGGACAAGGAGTAGGATGACAGAAAATGGACGCAAATATGTCCTCTACATTGCATAATGATGCCAATATATCCTTCCCTTGCATATGTAAATCCCGCCGTTTCTAAATCCTTTGTCTGTCATTATATTGTTGCTAACCTAGCGATTAGCTTCCAATGTACATAAGTTGCTTCATTTGTAAATTATTACTCAGGTCATTCGCTTGCCTGTTAAATTATGTTCTCTGTACAAGGTTACGCCATTTCCCTCTGATAGCTATTAGTTTCTATTCACCAGTTCTTAGTTTATTGTAAAGCCTGTTGCTGCATTCTGTTTTATGTAAACCGATGAGATGTTCACAACGACTGTCAGTATATTAAAATATTTAAATAAATAAATAAATAAATAAATAAATAAATAAGATTGGAAGTGAGGCAAACCTCAAATGATTTTCAGAAGCAGAGGATTAGCTTAGTGGTTAGACAAGCAGGATACGAACCAAGAAAGCTAGGATTCAAATCCTGCTGACAGTCCATGGGACCTTGGGCAAATCATTTCACCTTCCCTTGCTTCCTACAAACTTAGGGCCTCATTTACCAACCTGCATTATGGCTATTTACCATGCAGTAAATGGCCTAATGCAGAGATAATGTGCAGTATTTAAAATACTGCAGATTACCCTGCTCCCCCCCCCCCCCCCCCCCACCAGCACTGCGGTACCATAAATAATGCTAATCAAATAATTTGGGTTGCCTCAAGTATGTCAAAGTCTCCAGAGGTCTCCATAGACCTCCCTGCCTCCCACTCCCTTTCCGCCCCTGGAAGTGGTCAAAGTGTAAAATACCTCTGCGGACACAGCCTGCCCTTAACCACCAACCCCATCCCCTTTGACTAAAGATTGAAGCCAACCTAGAGTTTGACTCCCCTACGCTCATTCTCAGGACCCTCCTGGACTTACAAAAAAAAAAACCCTGGTGGTCTAGGTGGGCCCCAAATACCCCCTTGGCTCTGTGCCCAGCAGCAGCCATTTTCCAAAATGACCCAGCTTTCCCATCACAGGGTAAGGGTAGCTTCAGCCAGTCAGCACCATTTTGGAAACTAGACTGCCTGGGTGCAGAGAGGGGTCCTAAACACCAATGGCCTGGGGATAGACAAGAGAAGAAACTTACACTATGAATACTCACATTTTACACAGGTATAACTAGTGCACCAGAAACAAACATTTTTCAGTGGAAAGGAGGTTCTATGAGACTCCAATGGAGTAGATTCAGGATCAGTAGTAGAAAATATTTGAGAGAGATAGTAGTAGATGCATTTAACAGCCTCTCAATGGAGGCAGTGTGGGGAGGGGAATAGTAAATATATTTCAAGGAAATATGGGATAATCACAGAGGATCCATATTTATTTTTTTTAAAGGCAAAGAGGGCTTTATTTTCAAAGCATTGAATGTTTGTTTGTAGTGGATACATTGGGAGGTAATAAATTGAAGGTGCACCTCTGGGTATATAGCAAACAGTTTTCAGCTGCTACACCTAGTGCATCACAAGGTCTTGGTCAATGAATTTGTTGTCATAAGTGAGATAGCAGAAAGGGCAAGGTAGAACTACATTCCTGGCCTTCCTGTTAAAAGGTAAGCGTTGGGTGTGTTTCTCAGGCTGCCCATCCACCCCTTTTCCTGTTTTTCCTATATAGTAGGGCAGAGGCTGATTTCCCGTAGCTTTACCCACTTTTCCATCTTAACTCCGGGTCTCCCCAGACACTCTTATTTGTCTGGCTGGCTGGCATGACTAGATTGTGAGCTCCATGGAGCAGGAACTCTCTTTTATGTGGATCTATATAGCACTGTATTAATTTGGTATCAGTATATTAATGAATAATGCAGTGTTTTTATAATAATGGTATAGATTTGGCAAACTCAAGAATAATGTGGAACTATTATGATAATAGCATAGATTTGATGAACTGTAATCAGGGTTGAAGTCTTCACATTTAGTGCCAAATGTGTCAATCCCTTTTGTTTCTATTACCATGTAACTACATTGGGAGAAACATTAGGAGAAATGCCTCTCCTCCATTACCACCCTCCTCACGAACCTCCAACTATCACTCAAAACTAGAGATGTGAATCGGAACCAGTATCGGTTCGGATTCTGGTTCCGATTCACATTGTGAAATTTTTATCTTGCAATCCGATCGGGTTTTTTTTTATCGGCTGCACCCGAGCCGATAACCAAAAAATACAGCTGACTCTTTAAAATGAGTTTGTTAGTATCCCCCCACCCTCAGGACCCCCCCCCCCCCCCAAATTTTTTAAATACCTGGTGGTCCAGCGGGGGTCCCGGGAGCATTCTCCCGCGCTCAGGCCATCGGCTGCCAGTAAACAAAATGGCGCTGATGGCCCTTTGCCCTTAGCATGTGACAGGGTATCCGTGCCATTTGCCGGTCCCTGTCACATGGTAGGAGCAATGGACGGCCGGTGCCAGCGCCAGCTTCTCCCTCGATTACTCTTCCATGTTATTATTTTAAGCTAATTTATTTTGTTAGTTTTATGTCAACTACCATGTTATTATTGTTATGCTAATTATTTTGTTTCCTTTATGTTAATTACTTTTATGTTTTGTATGTTTTTGTTTATTATTATTCCACCAAACATTATATAATTTATATCTCATGTTAGTTACATCCATTGAACCTTCTTTTTGTTATGCCTTTGCCCTGTTATTCCCCCCCCCCCCCCCACCCCCCGTTACTACTGCTCCCCTACCTCCTTTGTTCACTGTATTTCTTTTAGTTCATTGTAAACCGATATGATGTACCCACGATTGTCGGTATAAAAAAGTTGTTAAATAAATAAATAAAATAATATGTGCATAGAGTTTTTCTGTCTTCATTAAAGTAAACAGTACTAGTAAGCGATGAATTTGATAACTGGTAACATAGTACTACACCTCTCTGTTATAAGTTTGATTAATTGCATTGTGGTACTGTAAGCAGTATGAAGGTGTTCTGCAACCTGTCTGATACTGTACACTTCTTTTCCCCCTCCTCCACACGTATTGGGACCGGTAGTGCTACAGAAAATTATCTCTATTACCTTCTTATACCTATACAAACCGAATAGCTCAGAAAAGACTACTGGGTTTATCCATATAATCACTTTTATTTGTGAGACTTTTCAGGTTTAGCAGTTAGAATAAAATAAACAAGACATATCTCTAAAGTCCTTGCTGCTTAGCATCATTTTATACTAAGTAAAGCTCTGCATCAATAGTAGACATAAACATATCAGAAAGTTCAACTTGGCTTGGGTACATTAATAAATGTATCTAACTAGCCCCCAAACTTTAGGAGATTACCTTCTGTTTCACTCTGGTGCACTCTCTGGCTGGAGGTTTCAGAGACAGTCTTATGTGAAGAGAGCTTGCGTTCTTAGTCCTGTGGTAGCTGGACTAGGAACAGGCAGGAATCTCTTGTGTGAAGGTGTCTTGCCTCAGACACAGTAGTTCTCCCTTCACTGCTGAGATGGGCAAGGGTGATATCTTGGGTGTCATCAGCTATTGATTGTCTTTCATTTGCTAACCCTTCTTTTGTTGGCCCTCCTCCCTGCTGCTTATAACAGTCCAGACATGCATATGCAAAAAAGCTCATGCATAGTCAAGCAGCGGGTGGATGGTGTCCTTTCTTCATTTCAGATCAGTGACCTTCCCCCATGCATGCTACCCTTGGCTCAGGGAGGTCACCTCTTGACCAGCACTGGTCTGCCATGTCAGCAATTTTTTTCATTTCAGATCACTGACCCCTCTCTCCCATTTGTGGGGGGGGGGGGGGGGGGGGAGACGGACTGCTCCTGTCTGATGAACTGTCCTTCGATAGACTGTTTTCTGCTCTGGGTAGATTAAGTTATTTCCGGAGTTCACCTGTGAGCCCCCTTCTTGGAATGTATTTTTTTTTCTTGTCTCCAAGCAGAGTTGTTTGTTTGTGTCTCTGACATGTCCCTATGTCCTGGGGCAGCTTACTTCATTATTTGCGGGAAGAAGCTTATAGCTCTTAAATTAAACAGGCCGATCAGATAACCTGGGCAGCATTGCTGTCCTGACCAAAAGTTCCTCATATTGATTTTTTCTGTGCTGAGACATACTTGTCAGCATCCGTCTTTTAAAGTCTGTGTCATCTGGGGTCAGTATTCATAGAAGTTAGAATTCATATTTTGTTGTATATAGTGGTAGAGCGTATTGTATTTTCCTACAGTTTCTCTGTGGTATCAATGTGGCAATGCTACAGAAACTAGCAAGAATGTGTCTCCATTGTATTAACAGAAAAAATAAAAAACATGCCATTAGTAAAAATAACCTTAGCTTCTCTGCTAGAGGTCATATTTTAATTAGTACTGCAAGTAAATCATTGGTCAAATCTTTTGCTTTTGTTACAGATTGTATTTTAACATTCTGTCATTTAGTTGGAGAAGAGAGAGAATTAACAACATTTATAGAGAGCAGTAGCAGAGCATGAGGCCATGGCCAAAAAACACCACAGTAATAATTAGGCTTTCTGATGTCTGCCTTGCATTTTGATTTTGTTCCATAGAGTCAGTGAGCTGTTACTGTAGTTTCTTGTTCAAAGAGTTATGATTTGCCAGGCCTGAAAGAGTCTGGTATAATGAACCCAGCTGCTAATGACAGACAGCTGTCACTCCAAGTGTGGCCAAAGTTGTGTACAAGGAAGAGGAGGAAGCGTGGTGTTTGGTTTAGAATTGTTTGAATCCTGAGGAAACAGGAGAAATTTAATTCTACTCATTTACCTGCAGATATAGAAAGAAAAATCAGAAACAGGTTTTAAATCTTTTAGTGGTTTAGTTCAAGATTTAAAATCCTAATCATTGGTTACTATACATGATTTTGCTGGGGAACAGAAGTGAATTCTGACAGCTATTAAAGGCTTTCTCCCAGAGGTAAGGTCGCCAAATAGGTTGATTTTGTGCATAACTTGACAGGAATCAACCTCACTCATAAGCCAGGGTATGTTTATGATTTTAATCTCTCAAATTCACTACTAATGCCCTTCTTAATTCCTGCATTTGGGTCAAAGAGTGCTTCCTTCTGGAGTTCATAAGGTGTAACATACACAGACAACATATGTAGATATGACTGGAAGTTTTTTTTAATCAGGCCAGTGAGAATACAGTTGAGAATGTTTCTGTATCTTTCTGCCACATTTTCTTGGTCTCTGAATGCATTCGATACTTGAGAATCTTCCCTTGTTCCATATCAGCTACAGAATAATTGCTTGATACTAACACCTCTATAAGCAATGCTGTGCTTTTCTCCTGGTTTTCTTGTATCAAACCTTTTATCTGTTGGAATGGGAATGGACCAGTTGATCACAACTTCTTCATTCTCTACAATTCTGGTCATGATCCCAGTGCTTTTCTGGTGCAGTGATGTTATGACAGTTACACAATTTCCAGTGGATGAGCTGTGCCACTTTATTATTGCTGCGACTGCGACCCACAGATCCTGATACGGGCGCAGCCGCTAGCTCATAGGAGAGCGTGAGCCCCTGAACCACGGCACGATTCAGAGAGGAGCCCCAAGCCACACCGTGGGAGGTGAGAGCATGCAAGCATGGGTGGAGCAGGAGCAAGCAGGACTAGAACTAAGGCAAGGAATTCAGAACAGGAACCAGGCAGAATCAGCCCTCTGCTGGACCTACACGCAGCAAGGAGACCCAACAACGCAATGTTGGTCTCAAGGGTGGCCCTCCGGCCACTCGAAAGCCCTTTCGGACCCACCACTTGGGAACGATGAGTGTGTGAGGCCAGACGGAGGCTGAGGGTAGGAACAAGATGAAGACTTGGAACTTGGAAGGACTCAGACAAAGACTCAGGTTACTCGGAAGACTCAGACGAAGATTCAGGTTACTCAGAAGGTCTCAGGAAAGGTTTCAGGACTCAGGTGAAAGTACTGGGTGAGAACTGCTTCGCAGCGTGCGCTACACAGCTTCCCATGGCTGGTTGCTGACCACGGCGAGCGAGAAGCAGACTCCAGGCGAAGTAGTGGAACTTGAGACTGGAACATGTCAAAGATTCAGTAGAGGCCTGCACTGGGTCGCGCCCTACACAGCCACCTGTGGCTGGTCATGGACCACACTGGAGCAAAGCAGATTCTGGCAGAGTCTTGGGCATGGACGGAAGCAGGCAAGGAACTCCGAAGACCAGGACAGGATTCAAGACTCACAATTCAAGACTCACGATTCCAGACTCGGAACTTGGAACTCGGAACATTAAAGACAAGGGTCTTCCGGAGACTTGCGCTGCAGATGAGAAGAAGGCCTTGTACCATGAAGTGCCCTTCACAACCCCCCATGGGCTGGTCACAGACCACGACGGTGGCATGCCAGGAAAGGTGGATGCAGGAAACTGGGAACTGGTTGCAGAGGTGAAGACGAAGGCATCAGGACCAAGACATCAGGAACACGGAACATCTGGAACATCAGGACTCAGGAACGGAACCACGGAACATCATAACATGGAACAGCTGATGAAGAAGCTCCGACGAAGGATGAGACCAGGAACATCAGGACGAGGAGACCAGGAACACGGAACGAAGAGCCATCTAGACACGTGAAGACCACGGAGGACCTTGACCCAAAGAGGAACACAGACAACTGTGGATTCTGGATCGAAGGCCCTGAGGAACTGGAAGTGAGCCCTTTTATAGGGCAGAAGCAGGAAGTTAACTGAAGAGGACTTCCAGTTGGGCCACGGGCCTTTCCTGCTGCTGGCCCTTTAAATAGAGTGGAGAGGCGCATGCCGGCACCTACATGTCGACACCAATAGCTAATCTCCCTCTCCATGGACTTGTTTCGCATTAATAGTTTGTAATGTTCTTGTTCCCAGTTATGTTATCCAAGTTGTCTCTCCCTGTTCTCTGTAAGACACTTGTTGTCATTGTTTAATATTTATATCTGTTGCAATGTAAACCGGAGTGATAACTCTGTTACCTGAACTTCGGTATAGAAAAAGTTATAAATAAATAAATAAAATAAATACAGGAGGGCCTAGGAAGCAAGACAGCACCATGGACAGCGGCGTCCCTGCTGCGTGATGAAGAAGCAGGCAGAGGTCCTGGCAGCGGCACACAGGCTGCATAGGAGGCAGCGGCAGCTTCCTGCTGCCTGAAGGCATCCCAGCGGTGTCTTCCCCCACCGAAGGAGTTGTCAGCGGTAGCAGCTTGGAACCATGAAGATGGAGGCCTCCTGGAGACGGCAGTAGGCCGCGGGGAGGATGTCAGCAGCATCCAGCTGCACAGGCAAGGCCCCAGGGAGCGGCGAAGGACAGCGAAGCCGTGGCAGGATGGTCCGAAAGTGGCCTAGGCCGCACAGATCAAGGCCCCAAGGTGAGTAGCGGTGGTGAGTAGTGGAGAGGCCTGCTCGTGGGATGGGCTCCACAAGCAGGATTGTAACAATTATTCCTTTCTGAATACAGGCCTCCTGACATCAACATTTGACTTCTAGCAATGAGGTAAGTAACCATTTCTTGTTCTGTTTCAGAGATTCCGAGTTTCCTTTCTGTAGAACTAGAGGTCATGAAATGAAATTCCAACGGGAATGACTCAGAACCAATTGTATTTAATTAAATCTTAAGGGTTGGGCATTTTGGGTTTTTTTCAGTTCAGGACAGCTGAAAAAAAATTGGCCCAAACCAAAAGGTTTGGCCGAATCACATCTCTATTGAAGAAAAGGGTACATGGGGGTAACCTGTACGGAGAGGCAGATACTACCCTTAACAGAAGGCACGGGGATTACTACCATTAACCAATTTGCCTTGATGCTTTCGATGCAACGTTATTCTCCGCTTTGATAGAGGTGCAAAAGGCATAAAGGGGATTAGGATTCAGATGGCAGCCAATGCTGGGCCCTGACTTTTACAGTCCAGGCTACTGATATCAGACATTAGGGAAAAAGCACAGGACTGCTTCTATGGCCAAGACCAAAAGCAAAACACATTCAAGCATTATTGTCTGAATTATCAAGAAAGCTGCTCACTCTGTAAAAGTATTGTGTGGCACCCCTATGGATTGGCCACTAGTTGTCCCTAGTAGCGCACAGATCACCTTACAGGAATATCACAGTTCAGCTCCTCCCCTAGAGGCAGCTTGAGTGGGTGGTCCTGTAGGAACTAAAGCTGGGTGTGGCATTTGAGTTTGGATTTTGAAGAGTGAGGAGCTTGTGTAGTTTTTGTTCCAGAGTGGCCTACCCCCTCACTAAGTATCTTTTTAGGTGGCTATTCCTTTCTATGTACTCCATGCCAGATTGGAAACCCCTATATTTAGTGCCAGAGACTTTAATATTTTTCTGCTTTTGAGAGTTGTTTTACTGGAGTCCAGCCTGGATTTCTCCCTCTAATAGCTTTACCTTGGATCTGGAGACCAAGAAACTGAAGACCTGCCAGAATCCTTCTAGGTCAGAGAAGGACGGTAGTGACAGTGTCACTCCAAAGGTTTTGCCCAATCACCTCTCATTTGGTGACTGGGCAGTAGTTCTTGATCTCTGGCTGCAACAGACCTTCTCTCTGTATGGTCTCAAGGATAAGAATGAAGAACTCGGAAGACCCTCCATAGGATCTTCATTCTCTGGGACACAGGCACAGTCCAGGAACAATTTCAGATCAACTGGTGGACTCAGGTAGGACTGTATATTTCTAAAGGGGACCCTGTGCAGAATAGGATTACCTCAGAGACTGGGCCTCTCATACACTCAGTGAGGAGGGTTAGGAATCACCCTGGAACCTGAGTCAGCGGACGTACACAGAGCAAGAGATATATCCAACTGTACAATCAGTTATGTATTCAAGTTGGACATTAATTACCTTTTTTCAACAATCAGTAAACTTTTATTATTTGAATACCCAGTCCTGTGTCCTGCATCATCTGTCCCAGCCAAGCCTCAGTATCACACTAATCAGATACACACTGATAAAGGATTCACTTCACCGCCTGGGCCAGAAACATTAGTTCCCCCTCCCCACAGAAAGGACTCACCTGTAGGGTCACAAGGAGGAGGGAACTGTTGGAAAAGGAAGACAGCCACAGCTATATAAATTGTTTTGTGAGCCCTTGGGGAATATGCCCATCCAAAGAAAAGGATTACAATTGCAAACAGCAATTTTGTTATGGATTTGACAGTTGCTTGGTTTTGATTGTAAATATTACTACCTTTAACATAAGGCTTGGGGGTAACCAGCATGGAACAGCAGTTATTACCATAAGAAACTTGCTGGGCAGATTGGATGGACCATTTGGTCTTTTTCTGCCCTTGTTACTATGTTATCTGTTATGATATCTGTTACCTGTTATGTTAACTATTTTACCACTTTTTCTACATTGGCCCTGAGCCATCTTGTCCATAATCCACTATCCTGTACTGCAATTATCAATGTCTCATCTTCATGTCTAAACTTACCTCTCCTTAACCATTCCTGAGTCAGAATTTCTGAAGCAACTCCCTGTATTTCCCACTATATTTAAGCTTTTGTCAATTGATTTTCCTTCTTTGCTGGTCAGATTCTTTAAAGAGATTTTTCTCTTGTTTTGCAATTCTGTTGCTTCTTTCCCATCATGTGCTAGTAAATTCTCACACATTCCTTCCACTTGCCGAAAACAATCATCCAAGCTTGAGGATGGAGACTGATTTTTGCCATGTTCTTTCATACGTTAACGCTTTTTGAGTATTAGGATCTGTTGATGCTGATAGGTGTGCTTGAAGGTCTATAATAGCAGTTCTATATGTATAATGTATTTCTATCATACCCATACCCCTTCAGCTCTTGGAATATACAAACATGGCCTACAGTGATTTTTACAGATTACTTGATGAAAATATTTTCTTCTTCTTATATCCAACTATTTAAGATCTTTATTGGGCCAGTCTACTATTCCAAAACTGTAGGAGAGTGCAGGAATTTCAAGTTGATTGATAGCTTGTATCTTACTGAGTGCTTGATGCGTCAAGCTGAATATTACATTTCCAAGTATATTAAATGAAGAAGGTACCACATCTGTGAGGCCGCTATTTAGCACTACTTAGGTGGAAAAGTAGGGATTTGTCTGGCTAAGTGGCGGCGGCTAAATATCTTATCTCGTTCAGCAGTCGCCACTTGGCTGGATAGCTATTCATCCAGTTAATTAGTCACATAAGTGGTGGGTGGGATATGAGCTTTCTAGAGAGGATCTACTTATCCAGCTAACATATCCAGATAAGCAGCTAAATTAGGTTAGGTTAGGTTAGCCAGATGAGTTAAGACCTGTTCAATAGCTGGTCTCAAGTTAGCCAGATAAAATCTATCTGGCTAACTAACGATTTTGTCGGGGATATTCATCAGTAGCATAGCTGTGATGCTGAATATTACTTGTAAGTAGGGACCTTCATTTTCCTTTTTTTACTTGGAAATTTATCAGGGTTTATTTTCATAAGAATGAAAACGGGAGAAAATCAGTGGAAAAAAATTACTCAGCATTTTTCTAGGAGAAAATCAGTGGAAAAAATTACTCAGAATTTATCTGGGTTAATATCAGAGTTTAGTTTGGTGGAGAGAAGTGAGGACAGGGTGATGAAGGGGGTAGATGGGAAAGATGGGGGAAATATTAGGGTGCTGAAAAGGGAGATGGGGAGAGAGCATGAAGGATTAAGCATAGAGAGAAAGGTAGGATGCTTAAAAAGAAAGGGGATGGGGATAGAGGTGGCAGGCTGAAGAGAAAGAGGAGGGGTCTGGGGGACAGAAAGAGAGATCTGTCTCTCAAAAAAAGCAATGAAGTCTCTGCAGCTCCAATATAATTTATGGTACTATGTTGGGCCTATTGAGCTTATACAAAGTAACATAGCAATGACAGTAAAAAAAAAAAAAAGACCAAATGATCCATCTAGTCTGCCCAGCAATTTGCTTATGGTAGTAAGAAAAATGAGCCTTTGTTGTTTTTCTTGTGGAGGGTAGGGGTATGGGTATGGATAGGAGTGGTGGCAGGAGGGAGAAGAGAGCAAAAGGAGGGGGTAGAAGCAGGGGAAAGGAGAAGGAGGGGGCAGAAGGGAGAGGAGCAGAAGGCGAAGGGAGCCTCCCAACAAAAACAATGACCAGGCCTCTCTTCTCAGGCCCCTCCTCTTTGTTCCTGCACCCAGTCACCCCTCTAGCATCCCATCTCTCTCCCCCACTCCCTCTTCTCCTTCAGTCCCTCCCCTTTCCCCCTAACCCCACACCCACTTGCTCTCATCCCCTGCCCCATCCATCCTTTCCCCAACTTTGCTTTCTCCCCTTGCCCTATCTAATAGGGGTGTGCATTCGTTTTGAACTTAAATGGAAAACGCAACTTTTTTTTTTTTTTTATAACTTAAAAAAAAGATGAGGCTTAAACGATCGGATTTCCAACTTATTCAACATAGCTATGTTGAATACGTTGGAAATCGCGATTGTTGATCTAAATAAAAATTTAAACCCCTCACCCTCCTTAATCCCCCCCCCCCCCCCAAGACTTACCAAAGCTGGCCAAAAGTTCCGTGAGGGTCCGGGAGCGGACGCGTGGGGAATCACGTGACGCCGCGTCACTCCGACGTGACGCCGACGTCACGTGCTCCTTGCAAAGGAGTTCAGGAATGGCGTCCTGACCCGCTGGACCACCAGGGAGTTTTGGTAAGTCTTGGGGGGGGGGGGATTAAGGCGGGTGAGGGGTTTAAATTTTTATTTGCACATATGGACATAGACT
Source organism: Rhinatrema bivittatum (assembly GCF_901001135.1). Taxonomy (NCBI): domain Eukaryota; kingdom Metazoa; phylum Chordata; class Amphibia; order Gymnophiona; family Rhinatrematidae; genus Rhinatrema; species Rhinatrema bivittatum. The sequence continues at coordinate 515,688,043 of NC_042617.1, read as the reverse complement.
CAACTTATGGAATTCTCCATATGTCCATATTGACCGCAAATGGGACCCCCTTTCGACTTATGGACTTATGAACTTAAACTTTTGGTCTGCACATCCCTACTATCTAATACCTCCCTCCCCCTCGTTCACTCCCCCACAATCCCCTCATTCCTCAACCCCCCCACCCATCTCCTTCACTCTCACCCCCACAATCTCTTTACTCCCTCCCCCTACAATCCTCATACTCACATTTTTCATTCCCCCCCCCCCCCCACACACACACACACACACACACCCCCAGCACTGCCGCGATGCTACAACTCACCCGCCACCTAAAGAATCTTGGCCTTACAAGGCCTTGGGTCATGTCCGGCTCCAAGACTGTCGGCACCTGATGATGTCATTCAGGCACCGGCAGCCACTGAACATGAAGAGAAACCGATGTGCTGCAAGGCTAGCACTGGATAATTGACCAGGATCGGGGCAAGGGTTGTGGCAGCAGCGACCACTGCCACCCCCTGGGGAGGTAGAATAGCACCACTTTTTGCTGTGTCTGTTGCCATGGCCCCTGTGCCCCCCGCCCCTGCTTCCGATGCCTGCCAATTAGGAAAATCAGTTTAAACCGATTTTCACCTTTGTAAAAACCCAGTTTAAACCTAAAATGAAGGTCCCTGTTTATAAATTAGCCAGATAAATCTTATCCAGCTGACTCTTAAACGTTTATCTGTGAATATCTACTCCTAGTAATTTAGGGTAATGGGAAGAGTAGTGTTAAAACAAAAGATTGCTGAGTTTAAAAGACACATAAAAGAAGGTGGTTAAGTGCCTACTGGGTATATTTCATAGTTTCATAAACCCAACCTTTTATAATCATCAGTCCCAATATATACTTTTTTGTCCCAGTGTTCAAACTGTCAAAATGCTCGAATTCATTAATCAATCAGGAGTGAAAAAATACTCTTATCAATGTTTTTCTAAATAATCCCTACACAATCATAATATTGTGTTCACACACCTTAAATTTGCACCTACTCTGAGACAGCTGCAGTCTGATTTCTGTAACAGGAACATTTGCTTTGTGAATGCGTACAGTTCAACGTGATGCATATAGAAGAGGGGCAGATACAGCTTTTAGAAATGGAGTGTTGGCACTACCTACTCTTAATGATTGATATTTTGGGGGTGTTCCTGTGATTTCCCTAGTTTTTAACCCTATGAAGATTTGTGAATGCTGTTCTTTATGGACATTTACAGCAAGATGAGTTCACAAGATAGATAATTGATCTATTAACATAAATGCGATAACGGTGACAGTTATTTTTTAAATTTGCATAAAACATGGCACAGGTTTTATTTCATTTCTGCATATCAACAGACAGGTATGTTCTATCGATTGTGTGGCCCCAGCCTTCAAACTGTAATGTTGATTAGATTTCCTAGCAAATATAGGGGTGTCTATTCTTTAAGCATCCTGAAGCATTTTTGGCCTTTTGTAAAAATAGAAGCTTTCTTGCTCATGTGAATTTGTGCTGTGTAGATATAATGCTGGAATCATCTCTATTACTTACCCTCATGCAAGCAGTTTGTTGGATTATGGACCATGTTGATATTATTTTGGGAATAATCCAGTGAATATTGGGAAATATACATTTCTAGGGTTTTGCTTGGAAAAATGTTGTATGATGGGTGTCCCAGCAAGGAGCCCTTTTCCATCATTTAAGAAGCCTGAGAAGAATTCTAGGTGAGGGAGACAATCTGATTTATACTTGGATGCTGCTATAGACTGGTGAAAAGATAATGGAAGATCTAAAGATAGTTTTTCTTCTAGGAGAGTGTGGTACTAGATGGCTTCATTCTGGCAAATTCACTCAATGCATTTGGACTTTGTTAATGGGGAATGGTTGATGCTCTAAATAGAAAGTCTCCTTTAAGAGAAATGGGGGTAAGAACCTGTAAAGGGCATGTTTCACCCACTATAAAAGGGGTGGTTGTGGATTCGGCAAGATGAATTAGGAGTTGAACCAAGCTTTCCCATAACATCAACCTGCGAAATATCCCTGCCAATATCCCCTCAGTGGTAACACGCTAGAGAACTATATAGATCTTCTCTAGAAATCACATGATCTTTGGCAGGCTATTATCTTTGGCAGTCTATTATCTTTGGCAGTCTATTATCTTCGGCAGTCTATTATCAAAACCCAACCTCTAGCCTATATTAGGCACCGCTCATGTTAATTATGTTATTACCCCCATATATCTTAATTATGTTATTACCCCCATATATCTTAATCCAAGTTAATTCGACCTGTTCATTGTAAGACATTTACTTGTCATTGTTGTTATTGTTTAAAATGTAAACCGAATTGATCAATAATTTTGTTATTGGAAAGTCGGTATAGAAAAATGCTAAATAAATAAATAAAATGTTTCACCCACTATAAAAGGGGTGGTTGTGGATTCGGCAAGATGAATTAGGAGTTGGTTGGAGAGAATCCATCAAATGCGTTCTGCCTGAGGTGGTCTCGCGGGATGTGCATTTGTTTGAAACAAATGGGTAAAATATAACAGATGAGCCCATATTTGTTTTATTCATGGACCCCCAAAATGAATGGAGGGGGTCCCATGAATGAAACAAAAAATATTCATCTCATTCGTTGCTGTTTCCCATTAATTTCCATTCAATGGTGTTTTGCACCGTTAAAGTCTATGACTGTGGGAAGCATATCCTCAGTGAATTGTAATTTATGAGTTTGGTTACCAAAGCTTTGAGGTCTTGAGTTGGATGGACATGGATCAAGGGAGAAACTTATTAGACGTAAATCAGCTAGAGTCTTTCTGAGACCTTCTTCTGTGATTGAGGTAAATGAATTACACATCTCTGGTGTTTTGGTATGGTTAGACATATCTTTATCTGAAGGAGAGTGATTTCTTCATATTGTTGAAAAAGGTCCTTGATTTTGTTTTCAGAGAAGGCAGTGATTTTGCTTGCTTTTAGTTTTGGTTTGGCTGTGAGATTTTGTTGTGCTGATGGTTTTATCAGCCTTCTACTATTTCAAATAATTTCTGGTTGGGTTTGGGAATTGCACAATAGAATGAGAAAAGTATGGGATTTTGTGCCATGATTATGGCCTTATGGTATGTTGACATGTGTAATTTGTACTTCATTCTATCCTCTTCTAGTAGAGTTTTGCACTAGTTTCTTGCAAGCTTTCTCTCTTGGAATTTTAGAGCTTGGAGTTCTTGTGAATACCAAGGTCAGCATCTGTGGGGATGGCATAGAACTTTATTTTAGAATGTGATTTTGTCTAAGAATTACACCAGATTGTATTTCCATACCTTTATTTGGTCAGCTACAGATAATGGTTCTCATCTATAGGAGAGAATTCCAATGCATTTAGCAGCTTTTCCTGGGTTTCAATTTTCTTGTTCCAGACCACTTTCAAGGATCTAGTCATGTCAATTTGTTTAAAGTCACCACTCAGAAGGAATTAAATTAGTGAGTTGTCAATCTATGAGAGCAGTGTTATTTTAATGCCATTTACTTGAGGTTATAAATTTTCCACTCCCATGTGGAAAACCAGATCTTTTTGTTATATGGAAACCGACTTGATTTGATATGTATATCAAGAATGTCGGTATATAAAAACCCTAAATAAATAAATAAATATGAGGATTTAATAGACTGGGTGAAGCTTAGTGTCATCATGGTGGTCAGGAATTCAGTTGTGAGTGATGTTGGCTTATCTATGCATAAATTAAAGTTACCCTTGACCACAGTTTTTGTGACCGATAGCATTTGATCTGTGATCAATTCTAACAGTTACTGTGGGGATGAGATGTTATTTCTGGGAGGTTGCTTGCTATACCACTAGGAGACCAATTGAATTTACCTCTCTAAGGCATTTTCCCATAGTCACAGAATGGGTGAAATGTTTTAGTGAATCAGGCCCTAAATGAGACTAGTAGACATTCTAACTTAAATCACCATTGTGAATGGAATTTGGCATGACTTGATAGTGATTCAAGGCACGATTGCCACTTCTCCATGTTTCCTTGGTTTGGGTTTGTATATGATAGAGAAATCCTCTGAGCATAGTACATTTAGGGATACTTCACTTGTCTCATCTAACCATGTTTCTATTATCCCTAGGATGTCAAGATTTTGTTCATTTATAAATTCTTGGACCTTTCGGTATTTTTTGTTGACTGATCTGGCATTCATTAGGCCTATGTGTGCATGCATTGCTATGAGGTGTTGTTTTGTAATTGGGCTGTTGATGGCCTTTTCAGGGTTGATGTGCAGGTTATACATTTCTTTGCCCTTGAACATTTATTTTTATGTGGTCTAAGGTGGCCATGATTTTCTCTCCCCATATCGCTAGGATCTTTGGGATCTGTGTGGTTTCTTTTGAAGTTCAAGACATATTTTGAGTCAATGCTTTGTATTTGGTAGATGATCTTGCAGGTTTTAAATAGCATTTCTTAAATGGTGATTTAGTTTATGTGGGTTTAGTCTAAATTGTAATATATTTTTCCAGTATTAGTGGGTTTTGAATAGCTCAGTCACAATCACTGGGGTGGTCTCTCATTTGAGGGAGTGAGACAGCACAGTCTGAACATAAGAGTGGTCTCTTATTTGAGAACAGAGGCTAGCACAGTCAGCACATAGGTGTGGTCTCTCATTTGAGGGAGAAAAGTAGCACTGTCTGAATGTAGGAGTGGTCTCTTATTTGAGGGAGAAAGGTAGCACAGTCTAAGCATAGGAGTGGTCTCTCATTTAAGGGAGTGAGGTAGCACAAATCTTAAGCTGGAGGGATTAAGGTGGAAAGCGCATTGATTGAGAAAGGTAAAAATTATGGTAGTAATAGAAAAGTTTGCTCTACATTTTGAGGGGCAGTGGTCAGAACCTCGTCACATAAAAATCACATGACGGGGCACACAAAGGGGTATACCATTTGAAATGACGCTTTGGTATCAGGCCTGCTAGCAGGAGAGCACACTTTTGGCTCAGCTCTATGGCCTCTCCTCTCGCCAGATGATGATGAGCATGGGGGCAGAGCTGGAGAAGCCCTGTTCCTGAGGTGGAGAGAGTTGGGTAACTGATCCTCGGTGGTTGCAAGGGAGGGGAGGGGAGCCCCTGACAGCATGGAGGGGGGGGGGGGGTCTCCCTTCTCATGCCCCTTGTTACTGCTGTCTCACAAGGTCACTCAGCTCTATAGGCCCCCTTCCCAGAAGCGATTATAAAACTATGGGTTATACAGCTATGAATGAGCTGTGTATGATAGACCCTTATCTTTCATTTTCTGTCTTTTCAATTCAGTAGTGTTTATTTTTGCCACTGATTTTCCAATTAGCTTCTAGAGTGATAATTCTTTGGCTTTAATATTTGTTTTAGAATTTAGGATAGTTTTATTTGCAGACGTTTGCTTATTAATATGTATTTAATTTACTCTGCTGTGAAAGAGGTGGCAAGGTGAGAGGGCAAGCAAAAGAGGTAACAAATTATATTGCATATTATCTGATGAGTTTATCTACTACTGTTAATGCAATAGAAATACTTTTGTTAAGCTCCTTCCCTCTTTGTTGAAGATTTGGATTATTTTTAGCTCAGAAGTGAGTTTTGGCTTTTTCTCTGCATCCCTGTAAAAGATTAAGGACAGCTGTTGAACTGTAACACTTACCTGAAGACTGGCTAGACCGGGCTGACAGCACTGGGGTGAAATATTGGTCTGATGAGATTATAATTAGTACTCAAAGGGAAACAACAAAGTAAAAAGGATCCTCTCTAGTAAGTGAATTCAGTCTGATGTTAGCAGATGGTAATTGGAATCCCATTCACACTAATCATGGCATGACTGTGTTTTACGGACTGTCATGCAGTTGCAATATCCAAAGGACATGGGAAGATGAGGATGGTAAATCGTTTTTGTTTTGTTTTTTTCAAGGATCCAAATTGTGCCAGATGTTTCTAACTAGTATTCCAGGCATCAAACACCATCATGCCTGGCAGGAGCTGGAGTTTAATGATTCTGGAATCAATCCAAGAAAACATCGCAAGTATTATTTTTAGTGAAATATTCCATGCATAACTTCTTATGGGTGACCTTGAACTGTTAACTCTCCTCCTCTCTTGGACTTCTTATTCTGACTTTGCTCTGGAAGGAGGAGGAAACAGCTCAGTCATGGAAAGCAACTTTAATAGACTGTAAAACGCATACAACCCTGAAACAAAGACAGTCACTTCCTATGCAGCATATGTTGGTTTGTTGAAGTTTCAGAAGGCTCCAGCATTGATATTTAAAGGTAATCTTGTGCACGTCATACTTGAAGTAGCTCCTTTGTAAGTCCTACTTTGGGTAAATGAGCATTTGTTTTTATTCTTCTTTACCTGAAAATTCTTTTGCATGGTGGCATGTCAAAAATAAAAATAAAGGCAACAACCTTAACCATAAAGTTTTCTTTATATCATCAGAGGCAAGCAGTCCAGTAATCATGGTGTTTCCTGGACTGGCAGTGAAGTGGTTAAAGATCAGATTTGTGGACTGTGAGATCTCCTGAGAGACCCTGATTTCATTCATGCTGTTCACTGACCACTGTGAGATCTTCGGCAAGTCTCTTAGCATCCCTTTTTCCAAAGCAGGTTGTGAGCTCTCTGGCAATGGACAATATGCAATACAAAGTGTAGTGTCCCAGTGTTTTTCAGAAATCAGGACCAATGCTGTCTGACCTCTGGCAACTTAGTAATGCTAGCCCCAAAATTTGGGGCAGTTTATAAGCAGAACTGAACTGGCTGGAAGCACTAGCAAATCCTGGTCAAGATTACTGGCCAGAGCATCTTCTACTGTGCTGCACAGTGGTGTACTAAGGGAGGTGAGAGTGACAGCTAGGAGGAGGATGTCATAGGAAGGCCCCCACCCCACCCGCACCTTCAGAACTCCATACGCCAGCGGCCAAAAAGAATAAATAATGCCAGCGAAGACCAGGATCATCCTTTGGGGGGGGGGGGGGATGTGGACACTGTTCCCTCTAAACTGCACATGTGCACTGCCATGCACTTTTAATCCCCCCCCCCCCAAGGAAGATTGGTGGGGCTGTGGTGGAGCTCATCGCACCAGGGCCCGAAGAAAACAAGAGACCCGCAAACCTCCAGGTGCTCCTTCTCCTTCCTGCCTGTGCGGCCCTGGAAGAAAAAACATTGCCGGAGCCGCGTGAGCAAGAAGGAAGAGGAACAGCGCCTGTGGCAGGGCTGCCATGGATCCCATCTCGCTGTGCCTTGAGAAGTGGAGGCCTGGTAGCAGGGCCGCCACAGATCCCATCTCGCAGCAGCCCGAGAAGATCAGGGCCATCGCAGAGCCCATCCCGCAGCAACCTGCTACGTGGAGGCCCAGAGGCTGAGGCCCTGTAGAGTGTGTGTTGAAGAATAGGCCGAGCAGACAACCAAAAATACCCAGACGCCTCTGCTGTACTGTGGCCTGTCAGAGGTGAATGAACGCTGAGTGCTTTTCTGAGAATGACTTGCAGAATGTCCCTGAGCAGGTATACTACTGGCACCAACAGGAAGAATGGCAACATTTACTTCATAATACAGGGAAACTGGGTCCAGGCTGCAAGCCTTTGTCTTACAAATGCATAATTTCAATGGACAGAAAACAGTTGAAAAGAAGATCCTGTGAGGTGACAGTTTTTAATTAAATCCTGGTGCCAAGAAACGGAATTCAGGCCTAACTCCTATTCAAGACCCAGACTGCGATTTGTTTACACAACAAAGAATATCAAAAGAAGAACAGAAGAATACATTGCATCAAAGCCAGGGTGATACAGGAACTTTTATCATGGAAGGGTGGTTTCAGGAAAGACTAGTAAATGAATGATTTTTACAACTGAATGGAGGATGTCCTCACAAGCATTTCCTATACATGATAGATTGTCATGACAACAGCATAATGTATCTTTGTAAAGAAGTCTTTGGGCAGTCACGTCATTCATTCTGGAAACTTCGTAGTGCTGTATTTTGATTATATAAGTCAGGGCAGGTCATATATTCATAGAGATGCTAGTTATTACAGATAGAGGGCATATAGCAACTCCCAGGAACACTTATCTTTGACTCTTGTTTGTAAGCCAAATAAATTAAATTTTAAATCTTTTGCTGAGTCAGAAGTGTTCTTGTTGCCCTGGCTTTGAGTCCAGAAATTATACAGTGTGTGTGTGTGTGAGAGTGAGCTGTGGCAGTCAAAAAAGCAAACAGAATGTTAGGACTTATTAGGAAGGGATAAACATGTGATAATGCCTCTGTATCACTCCATGGTGAGACAGCACCTTTCTGGTCGCCGCATCTCAAGAAAGATATAGTTGCAATGGAGAAGGTACAGAGAAGGGCGACCAAAATGATAAAGGGATGGAACAGCTCCCCTATGAGGAAAGACTAAAGAGGTTAGGGCTGTTCAGCTTGGAGAAGAGACGACTGAGGGGGGATATGATAGAGGTCTTTAAAATCATGAGAGGTCTACAATGGGTAAATGTGAATCGGTTATTTACTCTTTTGGATAATAGAAGGACTAGGGAGCACTGCATGAAGTTAGCATGTAGCACATTTAAAACTATTCGGAGAAAATTCTTTTTCACTCTAGGCACAATTAATCTCTGGAATTTGTTGCCAGAGAATGTGGTTAGTGCAGTTTAGCTGGGTTTAAAATAGGTTTGGATAAGTTCTTGCATACTAGCATCAGTAGCATGGGATATACTTAGTTTCGCGGTTCTTGCCAGGTACTTGTAGCCTGGATTGGCCATTATTGGAAACAGGATGCTGGGCTTGATGGACCCTTGGTCTGAGCCAGTATGGCATGTTCTTATGTTCTTATCTGTGGGAGTGAACCTGTATGTTGTGAGAGACAGAGAGACAGCATGTGAGAGCTTCTGTGTGTGTGTGTGTGTGTGTGTGAGAGAGAGAGAGAGAGAGAGAGAGAGAGAGAGAGAGACAGTTTGTGTGTGAGAGTTGTGAGTTTGTGTGAGAGAGCATCGAGAGTGAGAACCTGGTGTGTGTGAGAGAGAGACAGCATGTTAAAGTGAGAGCAGTGTATGAGACAGCATGTGAAAGAGAAAGCCAGTGTGTATGTATGAGAGAGACAGCAGGTGAAAGATAGAGCTGTGTGTGTGAGACAGCATGTGAAAGAGAGAGACAGCCTGTGAGATTGAGAGCCTGAGTGTGTGTACAGTGCCAGTGGAAGGGGGTCCAGCCGCCCTAGGTGATGATGATGACATGACGTGATCTCTCTTTCTCTCGTTCTCCGCCTGATGCACACTGCAAACAACCCAAGCTCCTCAAATGCATTAAACTAAAAAAAACAAGAGGCCCCCACCTTCGTTACCTACCCTATGTCTTGTCCCTCCTGCAGTCCCTTCAAATCTGCTGCTCTTACCAGCTACTCCATCACCCCGCCCACTTCCGGCACCCTAGACCATCACCTACTCTGCCTAATGTTTCCACTGGTCCTCTCTGTATGTGAGAGAGAGTGTGTGAGAATGAGAGTCTGAGTGTGTGCTTGAGGGAGGAAGGAAAGAAGACAGGTGAAGAGAAAAGAAACAGAAAGAAAAAAAAAGAGACCATGTAAAAACAATTGGGAAAAGACCAAATAAGGTATCAAATAAGGAGGAAAAAAAGCCTGGGACCAACCGATTAGAAAAATAAGATCAGACAGCAAAGGTAAAAAAAAAAATTTTTTTTGAATTTTTAATAATTGGCATATGTTATCTTAGGGAATGTGCATAACAATTTTTGTATTTTTGTATTTTGTTCTTTTGGAATTTCCATTTTAATTTGTCTGCATGTTTCTGTTTCTAATTTGTAGTCCCTTATTCTGTATTAGGTAAGGGTCTATCTGTGTTCTGGGTGTGTAACTGAGGTGCGGTATTTCTGCTGGTATGTAGTTTTTCTGTAGGGCTTTGTAGCAGTACGGCTTGTTCTGTTAATGCCAGTAGGTGGAGTATTAGTTTTCTAGGACATGGTATAATATTTACATTGCTGCCGTGTCATAGATAAGGTTACTGCTGTTTGAGTCCTGAGATAGTGCTGGTATGGTATAATATGGCAAGGTTCTAGGTGACTGCTGCACATTGATGGGAAGCATCTGCTGGTACAGAGGAAGAAGCGGTGCCGTTTATTTGTATCTTCCTGCGCCATGCAGAGGAAGAGTAGATGGGAAGAGATGGCTGTCACCATCAACAAGGTGCATGGGAGCGTTAGGGAGAGGAGGAAGTGTTTCCTGAGGTTCTTGGTGTCTGGGAGGATGGGAGAGTGCTTGTTGATAGAATCTTGGTTGGAAGGAAAAGGGCTTCGTGGTGTATTTTGGTGGGGGGCAAAGACTGTGGAGAGGGGTCATGGGGGAGGCTGAATGAAGTGTCTTGGGAGAAGTGGAAGAGGCTTCGTGGAGTCTTTTGGGGGAATGCAGAGTAGAATCTCCATCTTGAGGAAGGAACCCCTCTTGTCCTTCAATCATGGTTAAGGGCCCCTTTCTGGACATCCCTGGTATAGCCTATCCCACTAGCAGCTGAAGAGTGGAACAGGCCCTCAGGGCCTCTGTCAACAGTCAAAGAAGAGAGAGGGAGAGACCCAATGTGAGTCAGAGAGTGTGCATGAGTAACAGAGAATGTAAGAGAGAGGGCATGTGAGAGAAAGTGACAGTGTAGGTGGTGTGAGACAGCGAGACCATGTATGAAATAGAGCATGTGAGTTGTGTGTGAGAGAGTATGTATAAAAGATCAAGCAGGTATGTTATGAGAAAGCAAGAGCATGTATGATAGAGGGTGCATGTGTGTGTGTGTGGGAGAGAGAGCATGAATGAGAGTGATTTTATTGTTTGTTTTATGAGGAATGCCAATTCTATTTTTCCATTATTACACTGCATACAAGTCTGGCTTGCAGTGGTCTCCAGTTCAATTTTTAAGAACATAAGAACATAAGAAAATGCCATACTGGGTCAGACCAAGGGTCCATCAAGCCCAGCAACCTGTTTCCAACAGTGACCAATCCAGGCCATAAGAACCTGGCAAGTACCCAAAAACTAAGTCTATTCCAATTTACCATTGCTAATGGCAGTGGCTATTCTCTAAGTGAACTTAATAGCAGGTAATGGACTTCTCCTCCAAGAACTTATCCAATCCTTTTTTAAACACAGCTATACTAACTGCATGAACCACATTCTCTGGCAACAAATTCCAGAGTTTAATTGTGCGTTGAGTAAAAAAGAACTTTCTCCGATTAGTTTTAAATGTGCCCCATGCTAACTTCATGGAGTGTCCCCTAGTCTTTCTACTATCCGAAAGAGTAAATAACCGATTCACATCTACCCGTTCTAGACCTCTCATGATTTTAAACACCTCTATCATATCCCCCCTCAGTCGTCTCTTCTCCAAGCTGAAAAGTCCTAACCTCTTTAGTCTTTCCTCATAGGGGAGTTGTTCCATTCCCCTTATCATTTTGGTAGCCCTTCTCTGTACCTTCTCCATCGCAATTATATCTTTTTTGAGATGCGGCGACCAGAATTGTACACAGTATTCAAGGTGCGGTCTCACCATGGAGCGATACAGAGGCATTATGACATTTTCCGATTTATTCATCATTCCTTTTCTAATAATTCCCAACATTCTGTTTGCTTTTTTGACTGCCGCAGCACACTGAACCGACGATTTCAATGTGTTATCCACCATGACACCTAGATCTCTTTCTTGGGTTGTAGCACCTAATATGGAACCCAACATTGTGTAATTATAGCATGGGTTATTTTTCCCTATATGCATCACCTTGCACTTATCCACATTAAATTTCATCTGCCATTTGGATGCCCAATTTTCCAGTCTCACAAGGTCTTCCTGGAATTTATCACAATCTGCTTGTGATTTAACTACTCTGAACAATTTTGTGTCATCTGCAAATTTGATTATCTCACTCGTCGTATTTCTTTCCAGATCATTTATAAATATATTGAACAGTAAGGGTCCCAATACAGATCCCTGAGGCACTCCACTGTCCACTCCCTTCCACTGAGAAAATTGCCCATTTAATCCTACTCTCTGTTTCCTGTCTTTTAGCCAGTTTGCAATCCACGAAAGGACCTCGCCACCTATCCCATGACTTTTTACTTTTCCTAGAAGCCTCTCATGAGGAACTTTGTCAAACGCCTTCTGAAAATCCAAGTATACTATATCTACCGGTTCACCTTTATCCACATGTTTATTAACTCCTTCAAAAAAGTGAAGCAGATTTGTGAGGCAAGACTTGCCCTGGGTAAAGCCATGCTGACTTTGTTCCATTAAACCATGTCTTTCTATATGTTCTGTGATTTTGATGTTTAGAACACTTTCCACTATTTTTCCTGGCACTGAAGTCAGGCTAACCGGTCTGTAGTTTCCCGGATCGCCCCTGGAGCCCTTTTTAAATATTGGGGTTACATTTGCTATCCTCCAGTCTTCAGGTACAATGGATGATTTTAATGATAAGTTACAAATTTTTACTAATAGGTCTGAAATTTCATTTTTTAGTTCCTTCAGAACTCTGGGGTGTATACCATCCGGTCCAGGTGATTTACTACTCTTCAGTTTGTCAATCAGGCCTACCACATCTTCTAGGTTCACCGTGATTTGATTCAGTCCATCTGAATCATTACCCATGAAAACCTTCTCCATTACGGGTACCTCCCCAACATCCTCTTCAGTAAACACCGAAGCAAAGAAATCATTTAATCTTTCCGCGATGGCCTTATCTTCTCTAAGTGCCCCTTTAACCCCTCGATCATCTAACGGTCCAACTGACTCCCTCACAGGCTTTCTGCTTCGGATATATTTAAAAAAGTTTTTACTGTGAGTTTTTGCCTCTACAGCCAACTTCTTTTCAAATTCTCTCTTAGCCTGTCTTATCAATGTCTTACATTTAACTTGCCAATGTTTATGCTTTATCCTATTTTCTTCGGTTGGATCCTTCTTCCAATTTTTGAATGAAGATCTTTTGGCTAAAATAGCTTCTTTCACCTCCCCTTTTAACCATGCCGGTAATCGTTTTGCCTTCTTTCCACCTTTCTTAATGTGTGGAATACATCTGGACTGTGCTTCTAGAATGGTATTTTTTAACAATGACCACACCTCTTGGACATTTTTTACTTTTGTAGCTGCTCCTTTCAGTTTTTTTCTAACAATTTTTCTCATTTTATCAAAGTTTCCCTTTTGAAAGTTTAGCACGAGAGCCTTGGATTTGCACACTGTTCCTTTTCCAGTCATTAAATCAAATTTGATCATATTATGATCACTATTGCCAAGCGGCCCCACCACCGTTACCTCTCTCACCAAGTCCTGTGCTCCACTGAGAATTAGATCTAAAATTGCTCCCTCTCTCGTCGGTTCCTGAACCAATTGCTCCATAAAGCATATTTTTATTTATACTTTGTAGTCTGTTTATTGTGTATCTGGTGACGGTCTCTGTGTGCTCTGCATGAGTGACAGAGGTGAGGTATTCTGCTAGCAGGTAGTTTCTGTGAAGGGATCTATAGTATCCTCTCTTGTTCTGTTTTCCTAATAGGAGGTGCATTGGTGTTTTAAGACCCAGTATTTGCAGTGTTGCCTTTTCAACAGTAGGATTCAGTGCTGGCAGTGATACTGTTTTGGTTTGGGAGGTTTTCTATATATAGGGCTTCTCTACTCCCCCACACGAGTATCCCACCTTTTTTCCCCTGGATTGATAGCTGTTGCGTCCTTCGGTCTCATACAGCTTCAACCTCTGTGCCTCACCTTTCTTCCTTCTCTCTCCTCAAACCTTGGGAAGTTGGCTGCTGCTGCGTCTACATGCCGATCTCTCCGGCGTCCCTGTAACAGCAACAGCAACGGTGTTCACCATGTTTCTCCTGAGGGCCTCCTAGTGTGCACATGCGCATGCCACCCACGTCTTTATCCATGTCATGGTGGGAACCTCGGGGGCGTCCCCTGCGAGTGACGTCACGCCATCCAGGTATTTAGCCTGCCCTTCATTTGCTAACAAACTGAGTTATCAAGGATTGGAAAGCCTCCGGTCTAAGTTGCTCTGCCGCTTCCTTGCTGCCGCTGGAAGCCCTCTCTGCCCTTCGGGGTCATTCATCTCTAACCTGGGTACCCGCTTCTCGGGGGCCCTTGTGCTTTCTTTCAGGTGCCTATCTAGGATAGGGATGTGAATCGTTTTTGACGATTTAAAATATCGTCCGATATATTTTAAATCGTCAAAAATCGTTAGGGCCACGATACAATACCAATTCCCCCGATTTATCGTCAAAAAATCGTAAATTGGGGGAAGGGGGAGGGCAGGAAAACCGGCACACTAAAACCCCCTAAAACCCACCCCCGACCCTTTAAATTAAATCCCCCACCCTCCCGAACCCCCCCCCCAAATGCATTAAATTACCTGGGAGTCCTCCGTAGCGGCGGTCCGTGGCTAAATCGGGGGAAGGGGGAGAGCACGAAAACCGGCACACTAGATCGTGAGGTCTTCAGCCGGTGCCATTTTTCAAAATGGCCGCCGCAAAATGGCGGCGGCCATAGACGAAAATGATTCGACGCAAGAGGTCGTTCCGGACCCCCGCTGGACTTTTGGCAAGTCTTGTGGGGGTCCGGAAATCTCGACCTCGCTGAACGACCTCTTGCAGTCGATCTCCTGCCGGCGCCATTTTCCGTACGGACAATGGCGCCGGCCATACGCGTATGGCCGGCGCCATTTTCCGTACGGAAAACGATTCGCGGCAGGAAATTGCTCCTTGACCCCCGCTGGACCCCCAGGAACTTTTGGCCAGCTTGGGGGGGCCTCCTGACCCCCACAAGACTTGCCAAAAGTCCAGCGGGGGTCCGGAACGACCTCTTGCGTCAAATTGTTTTCGTCTATGGCCGCCACCATTTTGCGGGGGTGGGTTTTAGGGGGGTTTAGTGTGCCGCTGGACCACCAGGTAATTTAAGGCATTTGGGGGGGGGGGATTTAATTTAAAGGGTCGGGGGTGGGTTTTAGGGAGTTTTAGTGTGCCGGCTCACGATTTTAACGATTATGACGATACTTTACACACACAAACGGCAACAATACGATTCCCTCCCCCTCCCAGCCGAAATCGATCGTTAAGACGATCGAGGACATGATTCACATCTCTAATCTAGGATACCGGGTATTCGCTCCTCAAGGGCCTGCCAGGATCTTCATCAATACAGCTATCTACTTCAGTGAGTAACTAACCTTGCACAGCCTACCATCTACCTGAGTGTGGGACTGGTCTCCTCTGCTGAGGACTCCTGGACTACTTCTACTGGGTTACCTCACTGCTGCTGCCCCTAGGCAGTACCACCAAGCTGTATAATAAATATGAATTCTCTGTGTCTACGTGTATAGAATCTAGCCTAGTACTGCGGTTCCTCATGGGTCTCCTCCCCGTGGGAGGGGCCATCTCCACAGTACCCAAGAATCCACTCCAACATCTCAAACCATAACAGATTGCTAACTCCATGGATTCGGCTCAGCTCACGGCTTTGCAGGCCATTCATTCATCTCTAACCTGGGTACCCGCTCCTCGGGGGCCCTTGTGCTTTCTTTCAGGTGCCTATCTGGGATACCGGGTACTCGCTCCTCAAGGGCCTGCTCCCCCTACCTTGGTGCCTACAGTTCAACTACTTCTGCCTGCCAGGATCTTCATCAATACAACTATCTACTTCAGTGAGTAATTAACCTTGCACAGCCTACCATCTACCTGAGCGTGGGACTGGTCTCCTGTCCTGGTCTCCAGGACCCCTGGACTACTTCTACTGGGTTACCTCACTGCTGCTGCCCCTGGGCAGTACCACCAAGCTGTATAATAAATACGAATTCTGTGTCTGCGTGTATAGAGCCTAGCCTAGTACTGTGGTTCCTCATGGGGCTCCTCCCCGTGGAAGTGGCCATCTCCGCAGTACACACGAATCCACTCCAACACCTCAAAACCATAACAATAGCAGAGAGCACTGAAGAGGACGCATATGTGCCCTTGCCCAGGGCACCACTTCCAGGGTAGCTGCCATCAAGCCAAGTACCTATAGGTAGGACCACACTGTCGAGCATATGGTGTTCATCAACTGACGCACTTGAGACATCAATCTCTGGATCCAAACTTCTGGTAGGAAAACTCTTTCTTGTCCCGTGTTGAACTGAGTTTCGCCCTTTTATAATAGGGCTTTTATAATAGGGCTGCTTCAGGGGTTTCTTAATAAAATACAGATATACTTTATCCCACCTTCGTCTAGTTAAAAATATCAAACACCTGGTGATATGTAATCATCCATGTTATTATCCTCTTTTGTTCAGTGAACAAACCAACTTGTTGAATTTCTTATAACATCGGTGCAGTGTAACCACACTTATGACTTCTTTGGAAGATATAATCTTCAGTACTTAAATAAATCCTATTCTTTATCCAAGCTTTAGTCTAAAACTTTAGATATTGAGGAAACTGCTTACAAACTGCTTACAAACTACTTACAAACTGACAGCCAGATAATGCAATAAATAAAATTAAAATAACTTGAAATAACAATTAGTATAATAGTGAGTAAAAAAAAGAACTGAACTTATAGAGATTATGTTTCGCACTGATCTGGAAAAGCTAGCTTAAAAAGGTAATGTTTAGTGATTTTTTGAAGTCTTTATTATTGGATAGTAATCTGAGATCAAGGGGTAACATGTTCCATAAGATTGGGCCTGCGATGGAAAATTCACGCTCACGTGTCATAACTTGTCTGGTTGATTTGGGGGATGGGACTTTTTGCCCTAAGATTTCAGCATGGAATGTATAAATGTAGAATAGCAGATAACCTGGAGTTGTTATTATGGATGAGGTTGTGTATTATGGTCAAGGATTTATATTGAATGCACCAATTTGTGTGTCACCAGGCAGCTCTTTTCCTGAGACTTGGCTTGAATCAGCCAATTGTCCAAATACGGGTGGCACCAGGATTCCTTCTTTTCACAAGGCCGCCGCTACCACCACCATAATCTTGGAAAATGTTCTGGGAGTGATGGCAAGACCAAAAGGCAGCACCCAAAACTGATAATGGCACCCCAACACCACAAAGCATAGAAAGCATGGATGTTCCTATCGGATAGGAATATGAAAGTAAGATCCAAAGAGGTCATAAATTCCCCCAACAGCACTGTCATTATAATAGAGATTAAGGTTTCCATTCAAATATGAGTCACCTTCAAGTGACAGTTGACCATCTTGACATCCAAGATAGGACAAAAGCAGCCCTCCTCCTTTGGCACAACAAAATAATTGGAATATCGCCCCATACTTTCTTAAGACGTGGGCACCAGAACCACAGACCTAATTCTGAGAAGCCTTTGAAGCATGAACTCCACAGCCTGCTTCTGCGGGAAGTGGCTAGGGGTCACCATGAATACATCCCGAGGAATACTGTGATATTCCAGTTCATACCCTTCATGTATCACCTCCAGGATCCATTGGTCCAACATGATCTCGACCCACCCCCAATAAAAGAGAGAGACGTCCCCCTATTTCCTGTTCCAGACGATGGGTCAGCAAACCTTCATTGGGAAGCTCGGGAAGATCCAACAGCCAAGCCCATTCCTCTCTTGGGCTGCTGGGGATAAACAGACTGAGACCTACCAAAAGGCCAAGTCCGCTGAAAGGTTATCCCTCTGTAGGGACAAAAATGCCTGGAACCCCGGAAACGACCCCTCATACCAAAAGGGCGCTGTAACTATTTCTTATCCTCCGGCAACCGAGGCACCGGAAACTTGCCCCATTTACTGGTCAGTTTCTCCAGTTCGTTCCCAAACAAAGGCTTTCTTAAGATCAGCCTCAATCCTTCTATCATGTACATCCTTCAAGGCCACTCCTCCCTTTATGGGGATAGTTGTCCGCTTAGGCATGTCACATACCAGAACATCCACTTTGGGAAAATGCAAACGCTCTCTCACAGCCGGATCTAGTTGGTACAGGCCTTCCAATGTCTGACCCCCTTTAAAATTTGCCTCTGGGGCATCCCATTCCAGATCAATCAATTCCTGAATGGCATCCATCACCGGGAAAAAACAAGAGGCTTTACGTAAGGAAACCAAAATGTGATTCTTCCTCGGCTCTGACATAGCTTCTGAACCAGGAACACCCAGCTGTTTCAAGGTCTGGTAAGTCAGGGCCGGCAGTTCATCTCTATGAAAGAACTGCAACATGGTTCGATATGGTTCCAGCCCTGGAAGAATTTCCCCATCTTCTAAGGAATCCAGATCAACCTCATCATCAGTGCCATCCAGAATCCTGTCAGGAACTCCTGCAGGAAGCCAAGGCGAGCCCCAGCGCTTAAGCATAGGACTGAAAGAGGGAGGAGCCAGCAGCTGAGGGTCCAACTGAACAGAAATGGGGGAAGCAGAGGACTACGCCTGAAGAAAGACTTGTAAGCCTTGAAAAGATTCCACCCAAGAAAAAGCAGCTGGGTCTAGACCAAGCCCAGAAGGAACTGGAGCTGGTCCCACAGAACTGCCCTCATCAGTGGAGGAGTCAGTCAAGGGAGAACCAAGATATGGCATCCTCCCAGTCAAGGCCATGACCAACCCATCATCAGAATGGGAAGAGCCAGGCTTAGCAAAATCCAAGGAAGACAACTCTCCCTGAGAGTCTAAGCAGCGCTGCACAGGTTAGAAACCAAGTCAAGCTGAGAAGTCCTAATACGACAGGCAATAAAAATAGGAAGAGACTTAGGCTTCTTGCTTACCAGCGGCATTGTTGCGGTATACGTGCATTGGAACGGCTCGCACTCAAAAATGAAATGCGCCCAAAAAATAAGCACCTAGAAGAAAGCACAACAAGGCGCACACACAATCTCTGCACCAAGTTAAGAACATTAAAAAGTCTGTTCACGTAAAAAGCACACCCAATAACCGAGTGTACAACGCGTGCACAGAGCTGACACACTGGTACACCAACGTCCTCTAGATGGCAACCTGAACATGCACAAGAGTGCACAAAAACAGCCGCTGCAGCCTACCATGCAGCGTGCAAGAGAAAAGCCTAAGTATGAGGCCTAACCCACCAGGGCCTCTCAACCCGCCAGGCTGCCCAGTTAACCAACCCCAACGGGAGCAGTAACGAATGTCGGTACGCTGTGCTGAAAACAGAGACCAGAAGAAGTCCTGAAACCCTTCTGTCTCTGATTCAGATAAAACTTTCTCCTTTTTTTTTTAAACCTTATCTGAGCTCAGTGCTTACCGGCTGAGTACGGAGATGGTCTCCAGCTGCAGGGAGAGAGGGCATCTGCCTTCACCGTCGTACTTGCCTCCTGCACCTGGTGCCTTTCAGCTGAACTAGCAGCTAAGTTCATGCCAGGAAACCCAGCTACCAAATCAAGGCAGACCTCTGAGGGACTACCGAAATCACCTCAGGAATTCTCAACTGGGGGAGCAATCTTTAGGTATTACCGCAGGAGAGCAGGGCTTTCTTTTCCTGAATTTAGAATTTCAAATTTCTCCTTTCAAAAAGCTCAAAGTAATCCCCATAGGGAGATGTATGTCCACCATTTGCTGGAGACGGAGAATACTGACAGGCTGGGGTCACTGAAGAGTTACATATACTGTGATGTCAGCTTGCTCCACCTCCATCTGCTGGCAGGGGAGCATAAAGCTACAGGTCCTGAGTCCATCTGTCTACACACTAGGAAATATGCAAATATGTCAGTGTGGAGATAGGAGTGCAGGAAGGTTTTTTTGTTTCTTGCCTTCAGATTGTGCTGATATCATAATCTAAAATAATAAAGATTTGGCTATAGAAACGAACTCAATATGCGATGGAGTCTAGCAACCGTCATATATCGCCACTGTGAACTCTATGGCTTATATCATCAAGCCCGTGAGACACTGGGCTTGTCTAATCATAGGTTGCTGGAGAACAAACAGGTGCAGGCACTGTGTGAATTACTACTATACTTGCACTTATCTTATTCCACCAATGATAGGATAGTATATACAGTCCTGAAGTGCATGCTCTGACACTGCGGTGTTTCGGAGTATCTGACTCCTTCCAAGGGACCCTCCAGGTGGTGATATACTGACTTGATAATTCTGTATGGAAATACAAGAGAGTTCTTAAAAATGCCTGTACAGGCTAATGCAACAACAATTGACTAACAGACTGAAGGGTAAAAACTTACAGTACCAGTCGAATGCGGTCAGTCTAAGAAGCTACGGGACCGCTTGTGTGATATCGCTGAAAACAAAAATGACAATGAATGCCCAACCTTCTTATTGTTTATCAAAAAAGTGCCGGCATAAAAACGAAAACCTTGTGGATATGAAGTACTTACGTGCACAATGAAAGTGCAGCCTCACAGTGGTTTGTGCCGCTAAATGACAGGAGGGATGCGGACAAAAACGCCGGATTTAAAGGAGAATCCTCCAACTGAAACCGAAGCCGGCAGGAAATGACGTGTGTCACCCCCAAACATGGTGGTGACCATATATGGAAAATGACATTTCTAGGGGATTTCTTGCATTGATTGAAATACCATGAAGGGGCAATGACGTCACGATGGCGGCCATTTTGAAAAACTGGGGGATGTCAAGGTAAATAGAGTAGAGTGATTGAATAGCCATAAACGGGCAATGACATCACATAGGCGGCCATTTTGACAACACAGGGGGTATTTCAGAGTGAGTAATCCTTATAAGAAAAATGACGTAACAAGGCAGACATGTCATAGCCAAATCTTTATTATTTTTTATTGTTTCTTATTTTTGGCTATTATTGAGTCATAATATTACTACTGATATCATAATCTAAGCATACTCAGTATGGTTCCCCACTTTTTTTCTGTAAGGAACTGATATCAAAATGACATTGCATGTCCAATAAAAAATAATGAAGCCAACACACTAACCTGCAGAACTTCCCACAGATTAGTGGCCCATTTCACCAAAGGTTTGCTACAGATGCAAATGAGCTCCATAGCAAGCTTTTGCAAAAAGCTATGCTACTGGACCTGGTTGAACAAGATTACTTCATCTTATTGAGATGTAGTTCTTTCTCTGAAAACCTACCAGTGACGTTTTCACTGATTCCTGCATTAATGAGCTGTTTTGCATGGTAGTATAGCACAACTACTTATCAATGCAAAATTTTAGTAAACTTTTAATATGTAACAGCTACACATGAAATTTTACTACTTGTGAAAGGGGTAAATTTCAAACCTTTGCGCAAATTGGCTCTATACTTTGTTAAAATATGTAAAAGCCAAAAACACACTGGTGTTTTTGCATATTTTGGCCGTTTGCAATTTAGCATGCATAAGTCCCCTTTTGTGAAAATATGTTATGGCTTGTACATTGGCCTCAAAGAGAAAAATGAGGCAGCTAATATATTCCAGGGCTTGGACTAGGAATGCCTGAACTGCCTCATTTCACCCTATTCACCCCTATTGCACCTCCCAGGCACCCTGTGTTCCAACTATGAATAGCAAGTATTTTAATTTATTCACCTTCCTGATTAACTATTCATCTTAGCCTTCTTTCTGGCTGCACAATGGTGGAATCGTCGCCTTTGTTATTTAGATTTTACTGTCTGTACTAACCTTTCTGTCACTGATGTAAGAGATGCTACTGCTGACTCATTTTCCCTGGATTATTAGATATGTTATCAGCTATTTCCTTCCTGTGGTGCCATAACACATAATTGTTTCACTTCTGTACTGCATAGTACTGAATCAAGGAGGAAATTGACTGTGAGCATCATGGTAAGCTCTATCTCACTGACTGCTTGATAAAGTATTTGTGATTGTCTAATAATTATGACAAAATTTTGATGTTTCCTTTCAGTTTGCTTAGGAAGCAAATAGAAGCATGTTCGGGGACTCATACATTAAATCCCACAAATCTTATCTTATAGAGCTCATGCATGAGTCTTTTAAGTTCCTCTGTTCTTTTGAATGAACTGTCTACAAAACTAAAGTTTAAAAAAATGATTGTAATCCTTTGTTCGGGAGTTTATTTTTTCCTCTAGGACAATAAAAGTTTATAATCTTCAGGGCTACTCTTTCTATCATATTCCCTCTCTCTGCAGATCCCAGTGGGGTAGTTTTTATTGTGAGGGTGGAGGGAAGGAAATTCTTCTTGGCCCAGGTGATGGAATGTTTCTCCTTACGTATGTACATCTCTCTCATAATTGTATTTTCCTCAAGGACAGACAGGCTGGACACAGACTGGGAGTTCAAATGTAATTTACTGATTACTTCCAAAACATTAGTCATAATCCAGTATACTTTCCACAACTGAAACTGTACATTAGAACTATTACATAGTCTCTCCTGGGGTTCTTGTATCCATCTTTCTAGTTCCTGGGGGCAAGCTTGCCCCTTTTTCCTCATCATTGAACAAACAGCCCCGGAATTAGGGGAATCCTATTGGGAACGCCAAAATCCTTCCTGAGTCCAACGTTCTGTCTCTTGCCCACAGCCTATGTCCTGGTCCCTTTGGTGTGGAGATCCAATTGGAAGTCTCCAGATCTTGAAGTTCCATCCTGCACTGACTTTCAATTCTGTGTGATTTCTCTTGGGGGGGGGGGGGGGGAACTCTGATGTTTCCAGTCTTGAACAAAGTTCTCAAATCTCCTGACTCCAGGTGGGAAAAAATCTCTACACAAACAAAAAAAGGGGAAGAATCCAAATTACTTTGGCCAAAAATCCCATGTTGGGTTATGCTGTCACTGGTCTTGCTTCCTCTAGGGACTAGAGGATTAGCTCACAGGTCTCCAGCCCCTACTCTCTCGATTAGAGGGGTTGCCCCTCTCCAAAGGATACAGGGTGTTCCCCAGAATAAGAAAAAATTATCCCAAACCTGACCAAAATATTCAAAACTCTCTCTCTCTCTTCCAAAACTGAGGCAGACCCTCTCAGAAAGGGAGTGTGCCGATGAAGTATCCCCTCTGATCTCAGGAAAAATACCAAATTGGGTTTGTGAGCCCAAACTCAGCAGGGGAAAGGAAAATAGCTCTTATTTCTCCAAGAGCCAACTCAAAATGACCACGCTTTCTATACCATTAACATCCCCTGGTGCCCTAGGGATAGCCAATCATTGGAGAGACTGAAATGGAATTGAAAATCCTACTAAACTGTTATTACGAATAGGAAGGAATCTAGCGCCATCTAGTGGCTGACTGAAGGATCGGCCACACTATTTTGAAAACAAGTCAAGGATATGCATTTAGAAAGTGCTAATTTGTCTTTTTTTTTTTCCAGTTTACAATGATGCTGCTTTGGATATTGTGTACAGTGCTGGGACTGAGTCTTTTAGTATCCATCAGTTTGGCTCAGAGTGGGGAAGAAATTCCGGTGGATACAGGATCAGGGTTTATTGCAGAAGAGATGATGGTCAGAACTCAGGAATCTAAGAGTCATTCATCGAACTCAATGGATTGCAGTCTCACATTTTTCACACCAGGGCCTTCAGCATGTTGCAAAGGTAAAGATGAACCACCTGCATCCCAGGAAGAACTGGCATATCTCAAGGACCTTATCCAGGACACAAACAGGATCATACAGAGCCTCCAATATACTATCAGCTCAGAGGCGGGGCTGCTCAGCTACCAAGATATCATTTCAGAAGCCCTCACAGGCATCAGAGAGGACAACCAGGAATTCTACAAGAACTTAAATAAGGTCATACATGATTTCCACACAAAAATGGAAGATGACAATCCTGACACTTCAGAGGAAAAAAAGAAGTAAGCATATTTCACATTAGTTGCTAAAATACTTAGGGGATAATTTTCAAGGGGACTTCTGCAGGCAAAACATTGTTTTAGGTACAGAACTGGCCTTTTACAAAATTATCTGCCCAATATTCAGGTAATCTTTACAAGCATTATGTACTGTTTGCACATAAGTTTACCCAGACTGAATGGAGGCATTACTAGATAGGGATGTGAATCGTTTTTCAACGATTAAAATTATCGTCCGATAATGTTTATATCGTCTTAAATCGTTATAAAACACGATACAATAGAAATTCTAACGATTTATCGTTAAAAATCGTTAAATCGTGTTAGTGCGCACTAACTCGAGTTAGTGCGCACTAACTCCCCGTTAGTGCGCACTAACTCGATTTAGTGCGCACTAACTGAAAATGATACAAATAAACACTTTCCAGGTCACTGAAGGTCAGTTAGGAATGAATATGTGTTCCTATTGGCTGGCTGCCCTCTTATCTATTGATGTTACCAAGGTTACCACTGAGGTGATGGTTGGGGGGATGGGAAATGGAACTGGAAACTAACGAACACCAACAGAAAATGAAACAAAGTGTTCACACTTCCCAGGTCAGTAAAGGTCACTTAGGAATGAATATGTATGTATGTATTCCTATTGGCTGGCTGTGCTCTTATCTATTGATGTTACCAAGGCTAATACTGAGGTAATGGTTGGGGGGATGTGAAATGGAAACAGTTGGAAGCTTGACAAAAAAAGTAATGTAATGATCAGCACTCACGTGACTAGAACTTGTTTGTTTATTATTTTTGTTAGCAGGCACCTGAAATGCTAGTGCATGTTGAATTTGCCAATCACTGTGCATTTTAGAAAGGTGGTCCTGGCTGGAACTGTACACAGTTCAAATATATGTAATTGATTGTTGGTAAGTGTATTTTTTAAGTAGCCACACTGGCACAAGTATGTTTACTTTTCCTCCTACTTAACTCACTAGCTCAGCTTTGTAAGAAGGGCTTCTCTGCTTGTGTGTTGTTTTTGTTTGGTGTGAGGAGAGCAGAAACATCAGATCTTTATTCAATCTACTACAGTCATCTCTTACAGTGCCCTATCCCTATTAATACCAGGAGTGTTGTGATCTTCCTGCACACAGTGCCCTAACCCTGATACCAGTCTGAGACAGCTCCCTCCCTGCATTACTAGTGAGAGGCTGGCTTCACAGACAGGGGGGAGCTGCCTGACCCTCACTCCTGACTTCCCCCATGTCCCAGCTAGTGAATGGTGTGTGGGTGAGGGGGGGGGAGGATGGTGAAGTCTGAGACAGCTCCCTCCCTGCATTACTAGTGAGAGGCTGGCTTCACAGACAGGGGGGAGCTGCCTGACCCTCACTCCTGACTTCCCCCATGTCCCAGCTAGTGAATGGTGTGTGGGTGAGGGGGGGGGGGAGGATGGTGAAGTCTGAGACAGCTCCCTCCCTGCATTACTAGTGAGAGGCTGGCTTCACAGACAGGGGGGAGCTGCCTGACCCTCACTCCTCCGGGGTATTGTGATCTTCCTGCACACAGTGCCCTATCCCTGATACCAGGGGTGTTGTGATCTTCCTGCATGCAGTGCCCTATCCCTATTAATACCAGGAGTGTTGTGATCTTCCTGCATGCAGTGCCCTATCCCTATTAATACCAGGAGTGTTGTGATCTTCCTGCACGCAGTGCCCTATCCCTGATACCGGGATGTGTGCAAGAAGATCACAACACCCCCGGTATCAGGAATAGGGCACTGTGTGCAGGAAGATCACAACACCCCCAGTATCAGGAATAGGGCACTGTGTGCAGGAAGATCACAACACCCCTGGTATTAGGGATAGGGCACTGTGTGCAGGAAGATCACAACACTCCTGGTATTAATAGGGATAGGGCACTGTGTGCAGGAAGATCACAATACCCCTGGTATCAGGGTTAGGGCACAAGTTCTAGTCACATTGACTGATCACATTACTTGTTTTGTCAAGCTACCAACTGTTTCCATTTCCCATCCCCCATATACTGTCAGTAGGAAGCTTGGTAACATGAATAAATAAGAGGGCAGCCAATAGGAATACATATTCATTCCTAAACTGACCTAAACTGACCTGAAAAGTGTCAAATTGTATCATTTTCAGTTAGTGCGCACTAACTCCCAGTTAGTGCGCACTAACTCGAGTTAGCCCTGCCACACGATTTCTATCGTTAAGACGATATGGAAAACGATTCACATCCCTATTACTAGAGGTGTAGTACATGCATACTCTGTATGCTAATAATACAGTTGTTTATTTTAGGCTGAATTTTATTTTTGTGTGTAAACAAATTTATATATATGAATTGTAAAGTCCCCCCCCCCCCCCCAAAAAAAAAAAAGAACCTTCAATTATAAACAGTATATAAAAATAAATAAATAGGTATACGAGTACATTTTCAGGAAAAGTTTGTGTGCACCAAATAGCAGGGGCAACTTTGCAGGGTAGATTTGGTGGGATAATTTCCAATGCAACAAACATACATGCATAAGTTCACTCATGCAAATTTGTAGCACAGGTTATGTGAGAAATTTAAAAATAACGCTCCCTTTTATTAAATAAAATGCATACAATACAGTTTAGACCATTGTGACAGAGATAAAATAGGAACTATCTTAGGTGAACAAATCGGGTAAGCAGCTGATATCTTGAATAAACAAGCAATTCCTTTCCCAATTTTAATGCATAAAGAATTACCTTGGGAAATTTTGAAAGGATGAGTTAAGTGCTGGGAGGATTTGCTTATTCAGAATTCAAGGAGAATGGATTTCGCATGTGCATTTTTGATAGGGATGTGCAGGCCAAAGATTTTCATTTCATCTTGCTTTGATGGGGATTGTCATTTGTTTTCATTTTTATTTCATTTTTTTGGTTTTCTTTCCATGTTCAGAAATTCATGTGCATAGTTCCAGAGTGGCACACAGAAAAAAAACACTTTGTGCCCACCCATTGGACGGTATGTGCGCAAAACTGGTAATTGTGCAAGCGCCAAGCATTTTTTTTCTAGGTGCAGTTATGAACAGCTTGCACAGACCGCTGAAAACAAAGGCAAATGAAAATTTGCCTTCCTTATGGAGGCCCTGGCAATTTGCTTTGCTCCGAATGGAACAAACCTAAATGTGGCTTTTTTTTGTTCTGAAAAACACATTCCTTTCAGATGAATGTACATCCCTAATACTTGCCCTAACCCTGGGCAACAGAGTGAGCTCAGATGTCCATAAATAAGAGACTGAGCTGGTAATAGGGTCTAGAGCATGTGAATGAAGAGAAGAGGCATGGGGGTGGCTTGCGGGAATGACAGCTACTACCTGGAGATTAATACCCTTACTCAATAAACATACACATGGTTAATGCGACTCCAAATTGCTCTATGATTCAACGGCAAGAGGAAATGTGGAAAAAAGGATTTGCATTCACAAAAAAGCGGGGGAGTAGCTTGCTTGTTACAGCGGTTACTACCCCAAACCAAATAAGCCTGATCCAGCATAGCTCTCTGCTTCAATGGCAGGGGGAATGAACAAAAGAGGATTTATATTCAGACAACAACCAACAAGGACTGAATTGCACAGGCTTGGTAAACAAATAAGCGTGGGAGTCGCTTGCTTATCACGGCGGTTACTACCCCTAACCAATTAAGCTAGATACTTCACTTAGATGCTGCTCCAGCACTGCTCCCTATATCAATGGCGGGGGTAGAAGGTAAATAGAACCAAAAAGTTACTAATAAAGGCCAAGAGTAACAGGTAAGTATGAGAAAAAAAATAAGTCTGAAAGCTTACTGGGCAGACTGGATGGGCCGTTTGGTCTTCTTCTGCCGTCATTTCTATGTTTCTATGGATTTCCAGAAAGTATTTGGCAAAGTCCCTCATGAGAGACTTCTTAGGAAATTCAAATTTCATGGGATAGAGGGCAGTATCCTATTGCGGATTGTGAACTGGTTAAAAGATAGAAAACAGAGAGTAGGGATAAATGATAAATTTTCCCAGTGGAGAAAGGTGAATAATGGAGTGTCCCAAGAATCTATTCTGTGACCACTGCATTTTAATATATTTATAAATGACTTGGAAATGGAAGCAATGAGTGAGGTGGGCAAATTTGCTGATGACACAAAATTATTCAGAGTTGTTAAATCACAGGATTGTGAGAAATTGCAAGAGGACCTTGCAAAACTGGGAGACTGGGCATGCAAATAGAACATGAAATTTAATGTGGACAAGTGCAAAATTATGCACTTAGGGGTAGATTTTCAGACGAGCGCGAATAGCCTACTTTTGTTTGCGCTCCAGGCGCAAACAAAAGTACGCTGGATTTTAGTAGATACGCGCGTAGTCGCCCGTATCGGCTAAAATCCTGGATCGGCGCGCGCAAGGCTATCGATTTCGTATAGCCTGCGCGCGCCGAGCCGCGCAGCCTACCCCCGTTCCCTCCTAGGCCGCTCCGAAATCGGAGCGGCCTAGAAGGGAACTTTCCTTTGCCCTCCCCTCACCTTCCCCTCCCTTCCCCTACCTAACCCACCCGCCCGGCCCTGTCTAAACCCCCATCCTACCTTTGTCGGGGGATTTACGCCTCCCGGAGGGAGGCGTAAATCCCCGCGCGCGAGCGGGACTCCTGCGCGCCGGGCCGCGACCTGGGGGCGGGTACGGAGGGCGCGGCCACGCCCCGGGCCGTAGCCACGCCCCTGTACCCGCCCCCAAAACGCTGCCGACACGCCCCCGAAACGCCGCGACGACCGGGCCCACCCCCGACACGCCCCCGACACGCCCCCTCCGAGAACCCCGGGACTTACGCGAGTCCCGGCGCTCTGTGCGCGCCGGGAGGCCTATGTAAAATAGGCTTCCCGGCGCGCAGGGCCCTGCTCGCGTAAATCCGCCCGGTTTTGGGCAGATTTATGCGAGCAGGGCTCTGAAAATCCGCCCCTTAGGGAAGAGTATCACAAATTACAGCTACATAATGCATGGTTCCACTTTGTTTAAAACTTGTACCACTGATAATCTTTAAATCATGGAGTTGCTGCATTTATTCAAAATATAAAATTATACATATGAACTCATTGTGTGGATCTACTTGATAATAATACTGCACTTTTCCCTTGGATTGTTGTTTCCCACATTAAGAGTCACCATTCAGAAAAAGGATCTAGGTGTCATTGTTGATAATACATTGAAGTCTTCTGCTCAGTGTGCAGCAGCAGCAGCCAAGAAAGCAAATAGCATGCTAGGAATTAGTAGGAAAGTAATGGAGAATAAATCAGAGAATATCATAATGCCTCTGTATTGCTCCATGGTGCGACCTCATCTTAAGTACTTTGTTTAGTACTGGTCACTAGGGATGTGAATCGTTTTTTGATGATTTAAAACAATCGTCAGATATATTTTAAATCGTCAAAAATCGTTAGAGCCGCGACACAATAACAATTCCCCCCGATTTATCGTCAAAAATCGTAAATCGGGGGAGGGGGGGAGGGCGGGAAAACCGGCACATCAAAACAACCCTAAAATCCACCCCGACCCATAAAAGAAATCCCCCACCCTCCCGAACCCCCCCAAAATGTTTTAAATTACCTGGGGTCCAGTGGGGGGGTCCCGGCGCGATCTCCCACTCTCGGGCCATGGCTGCGTTAAGAGAAATGGCGCCGGTGGCCCTTTGCCCTTACCATATGACAGGGCAAAGGTAGCGCCGGTGCCATTTTGGAGGCCCCCCCAAGCTGGCCAAAAGTCCCTGGGGGTCCAGCGGGGATCTGGGAGCGATCTCCTGCACTCATGACGTCGGGTCCCAGGAATCAAAATGGCGCCGGCGCTACCTTTGCCCTGTCATATGATAAGGGCAAAGGGCCACCGGCACCATTTCTCTTAATGCAGCCATTCTATCTCCCCAAGTTCTGCTCCATCTCTCCTTCCTCACTTTCATGTTCCTCTCAGTTTCATTTCCACCTGCCCTTGGATTTCAATCTCTCTCTCTCTCTCCCTCTCTCCTCCTTTCCCTTTGGTTATTCTCCATTTCCCCAGGTTCTGCTCCATCTCTCCTTGCTCTCCATCCAGATACTCTCGGTTTCTTAGGTTGCAATGTTATGTGCAGGCCAGCAGGTTGATGACATAGTGAGTATATGCTCCCTATCTCCTTGACTGCTCTTGCAGTCAAGGAGATCTCTCCCCGAGGTCTCCCGAGGCCCCCCTGGACCACCAGGTAACTTTAAAAGGTTTTGGGGGGGTCGGAAGGGGGGGGGTCGATTTAAAGGGTCAAATGGGTTTTGTTTTTTTTTTGCGGCGCGGGCCTCCGTAAAAAAAAAAATAGCGATGGGTCAGGTCGGGTCGGGAGGGGGGGTGGGTTGATTTAAATGGTCGGATGGGTTTTTTTGTTTTTTTTGCGGCGCGGGCCTCCGTAAAAAAATAATTAGCGATGGGTCGGGTCGGGAGGGGGGGGGTCGATTTAAGGGGTCAGATGTTTTTTTTTTGGGTTTTTTGCGGCGCGGACCTCCGTAAAAAAATAATTAGCGATGGGTCGGGTTGGGAGGGGGGGGGTCGATTTAAAGGGTCGGATGTGTTTTTTGTTTTTTTTTGCGGCGCGGGCCTCCGTAAAAAAATAATTAGCGATGGGTCAGGTCGGGAGGTCGATTTAAAGGGTCGGATGTGTTGGGGTTTTTTTGCGGTGCGGGCCTCCTAAAAAAATGTGAATTGGAATCGGAAACGATTCCAATTCACATATCTTAACGATCAGATTCGAGCCCCCCCGCAGCCGAATCTGATCGTTAAAACGATCTGGCACACGATTCACATCTCTAATATTTAGTCACTCTGTGTTTGCGGCAGCCATCTTGAAAGTTGACCTTTTACAACAGCCACATGTGTTTTTGGTTAAAAAGTTCTTCTGCAGGAAAGAATAAAATATTTTTTACAAATTTTGCTGCAAAACTATACAAAAGTATTTAGTTATCATTTTGATTTTATTTATTTTAAAATTGAAAATGTTTATAGATATGTAAAATGCATCGATTCAGTGATGTTCCCAAATGGGAACAATGGGCACAACTGCGACTATGTTCCCATTTGGGAACATCCTTATATTTAAGTGATTTGGCCTCATCAAAAGGTTATCCTTTCAATGTTGATGTTTATTGTGGAAAGACCAACTGCGAACAGGATGGTCAGAATCAAAGTTTTGGGCTAGGTCATCGTGTTGTGACATCATTACTGAGCTGCATAGAAAATCCATTATGCCATGAGGTATTCTTTGATAACTTCTTCACTTCATATGATCTTCTTCTGGCACTGCAAAAGCAAAACATCAAGGCCACTGGAACTGTTCACGAAAATAGGTTGATGGAGACAAGCCAAATGAAAAAGAAGGAAAGAGGCTGCTTTGATGCCGTATGCGACGGACATGTCTTGGCTGTGAAATGGCATGACAACCAGTGTGTTATTGTAGCTTCAAACTACAACAAATTAGAACCACTGGGAAAAGCAAGAAGGTGGAGCAATGCCAGAAAGTGTCCAGTTGACCTTCCACAGCCAACGGTAATTGGCTTATACAATACCCATATGGGAGGAGTGGACATACTGGACAGATTTATGGCAAACTACCGTCCAATGTTTCGTTCAAAGAAATGGGGGTGGCCTCTATTTGTCAACGGCATCAACATGGCAGTTGTTGCAGCTTGGCGTCTTCATGTTGAAGTAGGAGGTAAATTTGATCACCTGGAATTTCGTCGGTACATTGTTCGCACCCTGCTTCAGCGTTTAGAACATCGCACACCATCGACATCTGGACCTTTCAGTAGACCAGTCAGCGATGTGAGGTTTGATGGTCATAATCATCACCTTACTCCATCAGAGAAACAAGGAAGATGTAGGATGTGCAAGAAAAACTCCCGCCTAGTGTGCTCCAAGTGCAGGGTTCCGCTTCATCTTCATTGCGAACAGCAGTATCATAGCCCAGAGCCAGTTAGCAAACTCTGCTGATTGAGAACACAGTTACTAAATAGTTTCCCATAGTTAATTAAATGGTTTTCTGTGGTTACTAGATAGTTTTCTGTCAAAACTGCTTAAAATACTTGAGTCTATGATTTTAATGTCATTAGTTCATAATTAAAACAGTGTTGTTCCCAAATGGGAACATAGTACCATATGTGCCCATTGTTCCCAAATGGGAACGAAGCACCATCTTGGGTACGTGACAAATATTAAAAAAATTTGTTCAGTCAAGTGATCCTCTCATGTCATGAGTTTCAAACTTTAAGCTAAACCAAAATTGCTTCATCACGTAAGATTTGGGCATTAATGGGTTAAGACAGGATTTTAAGAAAGCAAGTGCTAGTGAGGTGAAGACACAGTAACAAGTAATTCCAAACAGAGAGCGTGTAGCAATAGAGAAAGATCTACCACCAACTGTGACTAGATTATATGTTGGGATAGTGAGAGAAAACAGCAGCAAATTGAGCAGTGGTGATAGGAAGGATGAGGAATAGAAATAAGATCAGAGAAATAAGTAAAAGCTAGTCTGTGTAGGAAATTAAAAACAATGAAGCCGATATGCATAAAAAAACTGAAGCTTCTAAATTTGGGTATGTAGGTAAGGCTCCTAATTTGCATGTCTTTTTCAATCACACTTTGGTGTCTATCCTTTTGGCTGAGAATTCATCTAACTTTAGGCACCTAAAACCTATTCATATGCCTAGATTTAAGCTTCTAGGTTAGGTGCCTAATGCTGAAAATCAGTGCTAAGCACCTAATGTTTTTCCTTGCCTTATCTCTGTCTCCCCAGCCACCTACCTTTTACCCTCCTAAATTTAGGATCCAAGTGAAAGTAGGACCCTAAATTTAAGAATTTAGCCCTAGTAAATTTTCCAAAGTTCCAAGCTGGGTCCTAACTCTCAAAATTAGGTATCTAACATCCCCTTAAAAATGGCCTCAAGGAGCTCTCAATTCCCCAGTTTTGAACTTGGAAAAGAGGCCATATCAAAAAGCTATTTGGAAAGGCTGGTGAATTTAGAAAAATCTAATCAATGCTGGATCAGAGGCTGCACAAAAGGTCAAAGAATAGCAAAGTGGGCTATAATGAAGCATTTGGAATATGTCCAGTTGCAAGTCACAGAATGCATTTGCTGTATCATTATAATATTCATGAGCCTGGATAGCCCTTTTTGGACACGCAAGACCACTCATGTGACATCAGTCCCTTACAGAAATAAGGTGACGAAACTGCACTGAGAATTCATGGGCTGTGACATCAGTGCAAACTGAGGACACAAAGGCAAAAATGTCTGCCCACACTTTAATCTCCACACCACTCATTTGCACACTCTATCCATCACTAATTTCATAGATTTCATAGGATTCAATGGGAAAATCCCTACTATTCTCACACATGCACAAACAAAAAAAATATTTTTATTATTAGGAAAACACACATCAATGATTAAGTAATCTGTAGTGTCTGAAGAACTGCTGCTGTTCAAAGCCAGTCTAAATGTAAAAATAAATACACTTTTGCCTATCTATGCATTTTTTTTCCATCTTTCACTCAGAGCTGTCCTATCTATGATAGCGTAGCCTGCACTGCCTCTGTCTTCTATGGAGCTTGCAATTTAAGAGCCTGGATCCCAGATGTTCTCCTTCCTGCTGCTTGTCACCTTACTTTGCATTTACATCTGCTTCAGTAAATACATGGGATGCTTCAGTTGAGTCCAACTAAGTTGTTCATTTTCACAGAGATACTATTATTCAATCATTTGCTGAATTCTGTACGGCTGGAACACTGGAAGGATATTAGTTAGCCCTGGTACTAAACTCTACCGACTCGGGCATTCTGCTTTCATTTGCTGAGGTTCACCAGTAATAGGCACGTGCACAACCCTGTTACTCAATGCAGGATGTTATAATGCAAACTTCCAAATCAGGAGGAATCCAGCTGAATAAGCAGGCACAACCTCCCTAGAGCTCATAAACGCTCTACAGGAAGTTGAATCCACCAAGCCAGCATGCTGTCCACTTAACATTTCAGTCAGCGAGCTCTCTCCAGAGTGACTCCAAGAATGGAACAAACTCAATACAAAACCAAAAGAGCAAACAATTGGCAATCAACTCCTGCTGGTGCAAGAATGTACCAGTGCAGTAAGTAATCATAGAATACAATAGGACAGCTTTCACAGGACCTTAACATTAAGAAGTGCCATGCTGGGTCAGACCCAGGAATATCGAGCCCAGCATCCTGTCTCCAGGTACCCAGGTACCCAGCAGATTCTCAATAGTTTATCTATTTCTTGTATCTCAGCCACACACCTTCACCTTACAAACACCATACAGGTCTCAACCCCTGCATCGGTATTTATAGCCACACAGCCCTTTTCTGCCCAGCAGCAAAGCTAAGAGCATTGGAGCCTCATCTGTCACACAAAAGGGCACCATCCCTGCATCACTTGCCCTTCATCCCCAGCAGAGACAACAGAATTTGTCATTTTGTATGTATCAAAATCACCCCTAAAACCATATTTCTCGTTATAGTATGCACTTGTGTCTTTGCTAATTGATGTATTGCATTAAAAGCATTTAAAGCTAAGTTTTAAAAAGAAGATTTACAGATATTAGAGAAGCTGAGCACATAGGAGTTCTGGGTCAAAGATAAAAACATCAAGAGTAGCAGTCATACAGCGCACAGTAAAACTCAGATAGAGAGGAGGCAAAGAACACACTGAAGTCCTTGCATCCTTCCTCCTGCCTCTTCTTCTTCCCTTAAATTTTCCTGTGGCTATTCCCTAACTGTGGGAATAAAACAAATTAAATGCAACATATTTTATCACATTTTGTTTGCTTTCAGGATCAAATTAGCTACGCAAAAAAACACTTTTCTAGACACAATAATATTGGTCAGCTAATTTTTATTAAATAGGGTAAAAATATCCCTGATTTAATAAGACGTTTGGCCAAATAAGAATATTTGAATATTCTTATTGCTCTTTAATACATCTACTCCTAAATGCGAACCAACAGATTCACCAATACAACATGGAGCATTGCAGATGTTCATCTTAACTGCAGGCCAGTGCATACTTGTAAACACTTCATCCTGGGAATAAAAACTAATTGTAAAAATAAAACATCTATGATACTTAGCTGTAACGATCTGTCAAACCTCTTTCTTAATGAGGCCATTGTGTTCTTTTTCCTCTCTGCCTAGGCTGAGAAAAGACTTTCTGATGATGGATCATTTGCTAAAAATGACCAGCCGCATTGCTGAACAGATAGACACTGCCTCACAGGACGTGGATAGGGTGCTGACCCGACATATAGAAAAATCCACTCTCCTCACCTACAGGAGCATGTGAAATCTTGAGTCAGAACAAAGTCCACCTGCAATGACAAGCTCCATGCACCCGAGGAAATAACACCAGTTTCAAATAGGTTTTGTAAGCCCCAGAAATAAATTGTTTATGGTATTTCTCTGCATTTTATATTCTGTAGCACCATGTTATAATGTATTTATTACAGGTCTGGAATAGGCAATACAGGAAACTGCTTATGATGCAAAATTTTAAAGGCGCCAAATCTCCATGCCAAAGAGGATCCTACTTCTGCTTGCTTTAGGACCATCTGTAGGGACAGCTTCGATGGGGACTAAGATGGAACTTTGTCTATATGCACCAAAAATTTAAATCCAGCCTTGGTTAATTACATTAATTTCTTTTCCTATCCAGCAAGGAATGGAGACAACTACTGTTGTGGCAAGGTGAGAGAGAAGCTTAATAAACAAGCTTAATGCATTTCACTTTCGCCTCTGGGAGCTTGGATACCTGTGAAATGAGTTGGATCTCAAGAAAGCCGATGAACTAATGTACAAAATGATTTTGTAAAACAGGACTTCATGTGACATAAAAAAAAGCATGCAAAACAAGCTGAAATTTTGGTGTTTTCCATGTTTTCTCACACGAAGCCCCCTTTTTGCAAAATCACTTCATGCTTTCTCCTTTTGTAAATATTAAACTTGTGCACATAGTCTGCTATGTACAGAAATGTACTAAAATTTTCAGTTGAGTTGCTGTGAATTAATGCAAAATAGTTTATTAACTCAGAATTCAGTGAAAACTGGTGCTCAAAGATGTCTTTCTGGACTGGCATTCACAAGAAAAATAACTACTCCTCAGTAATGTGTAATTATCTTTTTCGGCATTCCCAGGATCTCAGGTTTGTGGACAAGATTTTTACCAAGTTCAATTGCATGTGAATGAGGCCACTAACCCATGGGAAATCCTGGGGATTAGTGTATCAGCTTCCTTACCTGAGTTCCTCAAATCAAGCACAATGGGACCAATATTCAACCAGCAGATAGCTGGATAAGTAAGACTTATCTAGCTATCTAGCAGTTGCTAAATATTAGGGATGTGCAGGCAAAAGGTTTTTGTTGCGTACGTGATACGTATTCGTGGGGGGTCAATTCCGTTTCATGCGGAAGTATGGAGAATTCCATAAGTTGTCGATCTGTAAATACGTTACTACGGTGAGTTAAATTATTGTCCCAGCTAAAATTAAAATTAACTACAACCCCCCACCCTCCTGACTCACCCAAGACTTACCAAAACTCCCTGGTGGTCCAGCGGGGAGTCAGGAAGCCATCGCTGCACTCGTTTGCCGGTTTCATCACGGCGCCGATAGCCTGTGTCACAGGGGCTACCGGTGCCATTGGTCAGTCCCTATCACATGGTCAACGGCGCCATCTTGTGCTCCTATCATGTGACAGGGGCTGACCAATGGCACCGGTAGCCCCTGTGACATAGTATGGGCAAAGGCTATCGGCGCCATTTTGAGTCCTGGCGTCAGATGGCAGGTCGCTCCGGGACCCCCGTTGGACCCACAGGGACTTTTGGCCAGCTTGGGGGGGCCTCCTGACCCCCACAAGACTTGCCAAAAGTCCAGCGGGGGTCCGGGAGCGACCTCCTTGCACGCCGGCCGTCCGATGCCAATACTCAAAATGGCGCCGATCGCCGTCATAGTGAGGGCAAAGGCGATCGGCGCCATTTTGAGTATTGGCATTGGACGGTGATTTTGAGTCTCAAAATGGCGCCGATCGCCTTTGCCCTCACTATGACAGCGATCGGCGCCATTTTGAGTATTGGCATCGGACAGCCGGCGTGCAAGGAGGTCGCTCCCGGACCCCCACTGGACTTTTGGCAAGTCTTGTGAGGGTCAGTAGGCCGCCCCCCAAGCTGGCCAAAAGTCCCTGTGGGTCCAAGGGGGTCCCGGAGCGACCTGCCGTCCGATGCCTGGACTCAAAATGGCGCCGATAGCCATTGCCCATACTATGTCACAGGGGCTACCGGTGCCATTGGTCAGCCCCTGTCACATGGTAGGAGCACAAGATGGCGCCGGTGACCATGTGATAGGGACTGACCAATGGCACCGGTAGCCCCTGTGACACAGGCTATCGGCGCCGTGATGAAATCGGCAAACAAGTGCAGCGATGGCTTCCTGATTCCCCGCTGGACCACCAGGGAGTTTTGGTAAGTCTTGGGGGGGTCAGGAGGGTGGGGGGTTTAAATTTTTATTTAGGAGGCCGAATAAAACAGAAATCTGTTTAATACGTGGGGAGTCGCGATGTGTTTCGCCTCCCCACGTATTTAACAGATAGCAAAAAATAAGTTGCGGATTACAAATACGTGGAAAACAGATGCACACCTCTACTAAATATATGTTCAAGTTCAGTGACTGCTAGATAGCTGGATGTCACCCTCTTATCTGGCTCACTGGCTAACTTGTACTCAGGCCGTGGGTAGATCGGGGTGGTGCTACTTCGCCGGATAACTTATCTGACTAAGTAGCAATATTGGTACTTAGCCGCATGAAATTTTGTACTATGTTATCTCACCCTAGCTTGATGGACTCTATAACAGGGTACCATCAAGCTAGGGTGAGAGAACATTGTAGAAATTTCATCTTTGTGAGACTTTCCTCACGCCAAATGACATCAAATCTTCACCAAGATGTACTGTGCTGTTCGTACATCTCACTCTACATGTGAAACTGGCCCCTAAGCCTTAAACCACCACCAACACCTCACCTCGACCTATTACATGGCCCTCCTATAGAGATATAAATAGGTGCTCACAGTGAGGCTCTCTCTCTCTCTCATGCAATTCCAAAAATGTATTGCATATTGTGTTATGGCCATTTCAGGCATATTGCACAGCCTAACATCAGGAACAATGGTGCAATATTGCCCCTCATTTAACTAGATCCCACCCCTCCCAAAAATGTGCATTAATGCCTTAACGCATTTTGATGAATGATCCAGAATGTTACTTAGGCCTGGATTTTCTAAGGTCACAGAACTTAGAGAATCCGGTGGTAATGGGGGGTGGGGGGGGCAAAGCGGAGGGCGGGCCTGCGAAAGCCGGCAGGGATCGCACCACTGCGGTGTTATCGCTGCCGGCTTTCGCACCCAATAGCACCATCGTAAAAAGGTGGTGCTATTGGGCACGCTACTGGCAGCGATAAGGGTTCTTACCTTTTCGCAGCCAGCGATGTTTCTGCCGTGTCCGCCCAGTGCCGTCCCGACTCCTCCTCTTCCAGTGCTGACTCCGCCCTGACTCCGCCCCAATTTAGCTATCGCACGTAAAAAGGGACTTTTCGCATGCGATCCCGTTAGAAAATGACCCCCTTAGCTGGCTGGCCTCTCAATATCTAGCCCAATAAAATCCCCCTACTGTTTTTGTACTATTGGTGATTTATTTAAGAGGAATAGCCAAAAGTCAGAGATTCAGAGGGGGCTTTCCAATATTTGGATCTTTAAGTGATTATACAAGTACCACAAGGAGACCCTTTGCAGAAGATTATGGAAATCAAATTCAGAAGGCTGAATTCCCATGCATCAGGTTCACTGGCTTATCCATCCCAATTCACTGTACATTGGGATGTGAAAACTTATTTTAAACATTTCTGTGAATTGATTTGACAAAACTCTTTCAAATAAAAATGTATTAAAGGCAAAATCCAATGTGGAACCACAGAGAATTCAGTACAGATCCACAGCAAAAACACTTTGGATTTCAGATCTAAGTGAGATTTTTCTGAAAGCTAGGGAAATTCAAAGGATCATCCAAGTGGATCCCAGAAAAATCCACATGTTCTGTCTAACCTGAACCTAAAATCTCCCTGGTTCAAGTTTGATGTCAGATGGTTCACAAATCCCTACCTTTGCATTGCAGTCATGATTCTACAGCTAAAAGTGTAACTATTTTAGAGTTTTCTATTGATTATATTTTTGTCCTACAAAATCTCCAATACGATCCTCCTTTTCCTCAAAAGGAACTGCAAGGACAATATAGCAAGAGAATGAATTATTCTACAAAGAACTGACAAACTCTGCAGCCACTAAACTGCTTCCTTCTTCCCAGGGCCTGTTGCTCATGGCTAAAAATACCATTTGTTAATTTATGTCAGCTCAAACATGCAAAAATCAGTTTCCTCTTTTTCTGGGTCACATTGTTTTGTTGTTGATTTTCACATAAGGTATAAAGTGCTCACAATGATCCACAATGCTTTAAATGATGAATTTCCTTCCTATATCAATTTGTTAGAATACACCACCCAGTTAGAAGTTTAAGATCAGAAGGACATTGTTTACTTGATGTTCCTAAGTCATAAAGTGATTCATCTTGCAGATTCAAGAGAAAGATTGTTTTCACTAGCAGGTGCTTTATTGTGGAATCAGCTTCCAATTATTTTACAGAAAACAAACTTGTAGAAAGACAGTTAAAAATGCTTTTATTTAAACAGTTGTTTTATCAATTAAGAATGTGCTTAGAATGACTTATGTAAATTTTTGTATTACTGACCATGGCCTGGTTATTTTAACCGACCACTATTTTAATGTCTGTCAATATGTTTTTAAAGTTTTGTCATGTTTATTGATTTGTCTGAAGTATTTTATGTGTGTACTTTTGTAAGCCGCCTAGGATATGAGATAGTGCAGCCTATGCATTTTGTACAATTAAAATTAAATTAAATTAAGATTAAACTAATTGAACATTTGTAAAAGCCCTTTTATCATTAACAAATCTAAGGCTACTTTATGTTGTCAAAAACAGTGTATGCTTGACTCACAGATTTTAAAAATTGTATATACTGTATATACGTAAGTACGTATGTGCCACTGTCTGTAAGTCTGCAACACACTTCTTATTGGTGAGACCAAATCCTGCTGACACAGTAGGAGGCTTCCTATTGGACAGAGTAGGGGGAAAGAAGCCAGGAAGCCCATGATGGGGGAGGAGAGAGAAGACCATAGGGGAGAGATTGGATGGAAAGGAGCCATGAAGGGTCCATGGAGAGTGGAGGGGGAAGGAGGAAGAGGATCAAGGTGGGAAGGAACAAATCTGAATTGTTTAATCAAGTCATTTTTATGGACATCTATCAGTTTATCTACAGTATATCTGTGTAATCAATAGGAGGACTATTTGTTTTAAATGACAGATTTTATTTTATTCTGTCATATTACTAATGGGGAAAGATTTTTTCCAGTCTTTGCATTTAAGTACTAATTCGGTGTTAGACTGTGTATTCTACAATAATGTAGATGTTTTGAAAACAAAGTCGAAAAGCAAAGCGCAGCATATATAAAGGAGAAAAAGACATCAAAGTGGTAAAAAACCTGAGGATGAAATAAAGTAAAATAAAATAAAATCATAAAAATAGCACAAAATATTAATAGCAAGCAAAAAACAATTGCAAGAAAGACAAAAAAAATCAGCAGCATAACTATCTTCAGTAATCACAGAAATAGATTTACTGTATTACAAATTCAAAAGGACAAACAAACATTATAAAATGTGTTTCTAGACACAGCATAGCCATGTTTTGGCTCATCACCTACTTCAGGGGTGCAGTCACTTCCGATAGTACCTTATAGATAGATACCTGGAAGAGGAGAAGTAGTTAAGCCCCCTATTTGAGTTTTTTTTAACCACCTTGCTGCATTTTTGTAAATATCACTCTCTGCTTTTCTATTTACTCATTTGTGATGTTTGTCCTCTCTTGCATTGTTATTGATGTTTTGAAAGCACTACACTGATGATCCTAGACAAGCAAGTGTCACTACTACACCTTAAACTGAGTATCACTGGCATAAAAGTGAAGGCAGTATTAATTGTGATGCCTGCTCCACCACAGTAATATGCTTTCATAAACTGAAAAAAAAAAACCTTATAGAAATTAAAATTAGTTTTAAAAGAATCATAGTACCACATTTTGAAATAAGGGAGGGTGGTGTTTTCAATTCAAATGATTTATGATTAAAAACAGAAAAGTAAAGAGCATTTAGGAGATTCATAGATATTTGTGAATATATTTGTCAATAGAATTTTCTTCCCACAGGTTTAAATGCTTTTATACTGTAATAAATATATGTGTTAAGCTCTATGACTTCTCTTTTTCTTCCTGCATATTTGTCATTCTTTCATTTGCTTTTTTGCAGCTTCTTATCTTCCACCTTTTTCCCCTGACAGCTCTTCAAAATGATGCATTAAAGTGATTTTGGAGAGTTTCTGGCCCAAATTCATTATGACAGTCTTGAGGATACTGAAGTGCTGAATGGCTAATTTAACAAAGTATGGTTATGCTAATTTAGAGGATCAAAAACTATTTCATTTCACCTCTAAAAAATGAAATGACCTAAAATTATCGAACACCTTGGTACTGAGGTATCATATGTTAGCACCAACGCTATTGGTTACTAATTTAGGGGCCTATTTAGTAGGTGCATTAATGCATTAATGTGGGTTAAAAGGCTTCAAGGCACATTACCATTAACATAGAACAAAGGCAAAGTGCACACAAATATTTAAATGAACTGCATTGCATAAAAATGCTTGCAAATCATCTCATTAATATTAAAATGGATTATTATACATTGCATTAAGCCACACAATTTGTAGTAAACCTATAAATTCAACTACACCTCAAAAATGTTTGACAAGAGCATCTGCAGGTTAATGCACCAGCCAATGTCCTGGTCTAGCTTCTCCAAAATGACCAAGTTTGATCCTTGCCCTCCCTAATGATCATTTTAATTCCCAGCATGCGCTTTGAGATGCTTAGATTCAGTGCATGGAACTGTGTAATGAAACTGAGCCTTAACTAAGCCTCATGTTAGCCTGCAAGTAGTGGAGAAACACAAGTTAGTTGGAAAGCTGCTGCAGTGATCTCTTGTTTTTGTCATCCCAATTAATAATACAGATCAAAAAACCTCCTAGTGGACTGGACACATGGTTTGATTTGTCAACATTCCCTTGAGGCATTCAACAAAGCAAGTTGCTTTGTTCCACTATTCTTCTTAACTGGGTTCCAACTCCGTAAATTTGTTTTCTTTCTTTTTTCCTTTTTTATTTTTACAAATTTCAATCATGTCTTTTTTTTTTTAGCCTGAAAATATTTTATCCTTTTTTCATCTGAATATCAGTCTCTTCTACAAGCCCAATAATACTCTTCTGGGCAGTCCAGTAACAGGGCCTTTTGATGTAGAAGCGCTGAGAGGTGCCCCAAGGAGTGGGGGCACAGAGACACAGTCTAGTAATGGCAAAGCACTGAGACAGGTCTATAGCAGAAGCATAGAGACAGTGTCTTCTGACGT
Organism: Rhinatrema bivittatum; assembly: GCF_901001135.1. Classification (NCBI taxonomy): domain Eukaryota; kingdom Metazoa; phylum Chordata; class Amphibia; order Gymnophiona; family Rhinatrematidae; genus Rhinatrema; species Rhinatrema bivittatum. Next base: position 515,645,667 of record NC_042617.1, on the reverse strand, counting down.
AGAAGCTCTGACCCAGACTCCGAGGGGCGGAAGCGCCGTAACAGGATCTCTTGATGTAGCAGCGCTGAGCCAGATCTTGAAGAGTGAAAGCACTGAAGCAGGATCTCCAATGTAGAAGCACTGAGGCTGGTCCTGTGGAAGCACCGTGGCAGGATCCCAAGTATAGAGGCGCTGAGCCAGGCCCCGAGGAGCGGGAAGCATCGAGACAGGGTCCCAGGTATAGAAGCGCTGAGCCAGGCCCCGAGGAGTGGGAAGCTCAGAGACAGGGTCCCAGGTGTGGAAGTGCTGAGCCAGGCCCCGAGGAGTGGGAAGCGCTGAGACAGGGTCCCAGGTGTGGAAGCTCTAAGCCAGGCCCCGAGGAGTGGGAAGCGCCGAGACAGGATACCGATGAGAAGCGCAAGGATCCGTAGAGCAGGAACAACAGGTCTAGAGTACTGGAGCAAGCACCAGAAAGGAACCAGAGAACTCGTTGCCAAGTCGGTTAGTGGTGGTTGGAGGTAGTCCTTAAGTATCCTGGGCCAGTGATGTCATTAGCCGGGGACGAGCCTGAAGTTCCCACCATTGTCCCTTTAAAGGGAGGACAGATGGCGCGTGCGCCTAGGGAGGCCCAGGGTCGTAACGCTGGTCGGCGGCGTCCCAGCTGCCATGTGGAGTACAGGGAACCAGGAGGAACATGGCGGCAGCAACTGGCCACAGCCGCGAGTGTACCAGGAGTTGAGAGCCAAGCCTAACATGACATGAGTTGAGCCGGCCACGGGTGGCCGCTGCCGGCAGCCATAACACTTAGATAAAATTCAGTAGGGAAAAAGGAAATCTGCAAATGAGTGAAATTGCCTTGATTTTGCTTCAAGTAGCTACACTGATGAACTTCTTCAGAATATAAACATGCCTGCTTCTTAGCAGTAATATCTTTGGATATTATTTGTTGTGCTCCTTTTTTTTAAAGCAAATTTTATATTTTATATTTTAGTATATTTTTTAAATAAAATGTGTGCAATTTTTTCTTGCCAAGGTGGTTTTCTCCAGCTCCTTCGTGTTTCTAACTCATTTGGAACTGGTTTCCTTTGAGCTTTAAATCAAAGCTATGTGATAGGGATGGATGTGCATGTAAACATTTTTTCGCGTTGGTTCGAATTGTTAATTTCTTTTATTGGCCTCCATAATTGGTTTTGTTCATTTCAAGTGAAATTTTTTTTTGTTTATTAATATCATGTGTTAATTCACTTGCCATTAAAGATAATAGGAAGCAAATAATTGTATTTTATTTATTTTTATTTCTTGCACTTACCAACTGCACTATTCCGAAGACTCAAGATAACCTATTTTGGGAAGAGCATGCCAAGACGCCAAGACACCAAGACTGGGGGCAAAGTGGCATGAATATACCAAGGCACAATTACAGGGCAAAGTAGCCCAACCAGAAGCATCAGCATCTGAAGGCACCATGAGAGGAGCAAGGCAGAACCAGGAGTGGAAAAACACATCATGGCTCCAAAAGAAGGGCAAAGTGCATCAACAATGGTGTCATGAAGACCCCAATGCACTAAAAGAGGTGCAAAGCAGCACCAACAGTGGCATGAACACCCCTAGGCACCATAAGAGGGGGAAAGAAATACCAAACATGATGGGAAATACCCCAAGGCATTGATAAATGGTCAAAGCAGCACAAACAGTGAGATGAAGACCCTAAAACACCATGAGAGGGGCTAAGTAGCCACTCACAGCGGCAAGAACAACCTAAGGCTTCAAACGAGGAGCGAAGGGTACCAGTCAAATTGGTATGAAGACCCTAAGGCACCAAAGGCACCAAAACCAGTGGCATCATGAGAAGAAAGGAAGGGCATTCTGGATGTAGTACCTATCATCCCGTTACTCATTAAAGGGAACAGTGGTATGAACATCTCAAGGCACAGTGAGAGGAGTGAAGCAGTAGCAGTAGAGGCATGAGCATGACAAGGCACTCACAAGAGAATAAAGGGCACTAACCACAGTAACATGAACACCACAAGGCACCTACAGAGGAGCAAAAGGCACCAAAAATAGTGGCATTAGCACCACAAGGCATCTAAAGGGGAACAAAGGGCCCATTATTTACAAGAATGACATAAGGCACCTAAAAAGCAACAAAGCAGCAGAAGCAGTAGCATGAACACCCCACAGCTAAAGGTCTGGGGTATGGCAAACAGCACATTGATATCAAAACCCCCAAGAGATAGAATGTTGGATATGGCAAACAACAGCATGGCATCAGAACAGAAGGTATCATGAGAAAGTTAAAGGGCACCAACAACAGTGGCATGAACAGCCCAAGGGTCCAGAAGAGGAGCAAAACAGCACCAAAAGTGGCATGAATACCCCAAGGCTCCGTAAAGAAGCAAATCAGTACCAGTGGTGACATGAGGGCCAGGAGCAGGTCAGACAGTAACAGTGGCAGATTAACACAAAAATGGCACAGAACCAGATAAAGCCAGGGTGAAAGGAGAAACTTAAATTCTTTTCTTTTTTATATTTTTATGAAGCGTTAGTAGAGAGCAGGACAGGAAAACTCAGCCAGGTCCCGAGAGTGGTACAAGAAAACAGCAAGGCACAGAAACCAGAAGAGAGGCAAGGAATGAGGAACAGGCAGTCCAGCGCAGGAGTGAGAAGAGAGGCACCTGGCAACAATTGAGCAAGATGCTCAAGGTCAATACTATGGGCATTGGTTCTCTATAGGTGGGTACTCAGTCTCCTGCCATTTAAATGGAAATTCCAGGAAACCCAGCAGAGGGGTTATTTTAAAAAAGACCAACTTTTCCACTATCTCCAGTGCCAGTTATGAGCAATGTGGACTTATGATGTCCCCTTTGTGTCCCTGGTATCAGTAGACATACTGGTTGGTGGGCTGAATATGATATGCTGCGCCATATTGGTAAGAACTGGTCAGATTGTGGCCTTGTGTACATAATATGCCAATAGATCTGTGGCTTCATCCTCTATGGGCCCTCCAAGATAGTGTGTAACTGATATTTGTGTTGGCATCTCCTCTAGTAGAGGAAGATAATCCTCTCTGCTGCTAACCACTGTAACTATGTCCTATTTAAAGAGGGAATGTTCTGCCTTGGCGACAGAGAGGGGCAGGGTGGAGGAAGTGGTAACTGATGGGGCGTTGTGCTGGCTGATACTTCAGTGTAGGGTACCCACTCTTTTCTCTACTGCATCCCCTCTGTCTCTGATTCATGCCACCTAGCCAACTACATCTCCTTCCACTGAATTAGTTGGACCAGAGAGCAATATTCACTTTTACTCATGGATCACACAGAATGGCTAGTATGTAAGTATCCTTCTGGGGGAGGAGTTTCAGCCTAGGGATGTGCAGAGCAAAATTTTATGTTCATATTTTTTATGTCCGAAAGGGGGTCCCACTTGCGGCCAATATGGACATAAAAAAAATCCAATGAGTTGGGTATATGTACATATGTGCAAAAAAAAAAATTAAACCCCCTCACCCTCCTTAATCCCCCCCCCAGACTTACCACAACTCCCTGGTGATCGAGCGAGGAGTGAGGACGTCATTTCTGCAATCCTTGGCGAGAAGCATGTGACGTCGGTGGCACGTCGAGTGACGCGGCGTCACGTGATTCCCGGCTCGTTCGCGCCGGACGGCTCGTTCGGCCCAAAAAGAACTTTTGGCCAGCTTGGGGGGGCCTCCTGACCCCCTCAAGCTGGCCAAAAGTTCTTTTTGGGCCGAACGAGCCGTCCGGCGCGAACTTGCCGGGAATCACGTGACGTCGGCGTCACGTGATTCCCGGCTTGTTCGCGCCGAACGAGCCGTCCGGCGCGAACTTGCCGGGAATCACGTGACGTCGCGTCTGAGTGACGCGGCGCCACGTGATTCCCGGCTCGTTCGCGCCGGACGGCTCGTTCGGCCCAAAAAGAACTTTTGGCCAGCTTGGGGGGGTCAGGAGGCCCCCCCAAGCTGGCCAAAAGTTCTTTTTGGGCCGAACGAGCCGTCCGGCGCGAACGAGCCGGGAATCACGTGACGCCGGCGTCACTCGACGTGCCGCCGACGTCACATGCTTCTCGCCAAGGATTGCAGAAATGGCGTCCTCACTCCTCGCTCCATCACCAGGGAGTTGTGGTAAGTCGGGGGGGGGGGATTAAGGAGGGTGAGGGGGTTTATATTTTTATTTTGGCTCAACAATCGCGATTTCCCACATATCGAACATATCTATGTTCGATATGTGGGAAATCCGATCGTTTATGTCGAATCAATTTTTTAAGTAAAAAAAAAATATGAGTTGCGTTTTACTAATGCGGTCAATCCGAATGCACACCCCTATTTCAGCCTATCTTGCACCTGCTTCTGTACGGACTCCACAAATACTAATGCCTCTCCTGTCAGCCCTTGTTCCTGCTGACATCCCTTTAACTTATTCTACACAATGTTTGCAATGGGGATCACCTCACCAACTGAGCCTCTTGAGAAACTGAGATCCTCTGTGGCATCCTTGAAGGACTTCAGGGCTCATATCAGCTCTGTTATGTGTATCCAGTCATGATACCTTATGGGACAATCCACATCCAGCTTGCCTACTAAAACCATATGATAAATTACTGCCCTTTGCTCCACGAACTTCTACAGCATTAGATAGGTGGACTTCCACCTGATGCATATATCCTGAATCAACCGCTGTACTGGCACATCCACTTCTTCCTGCTTTTCATATAGCTGATCCCACCACTATTTTTCTGCACCTCTCAATCACTTCTTTCAGGACCAAGCTGCCATGTTGCTCCTTGACCCCTAGGGTGTCCTTTTTTATCAGGTGCCGCAAGTCTACAAAGCAATAGATCTAATCATAGGCCCCATCCTACACTGTCTTTTTTTATATTTGCACCACTGTCTGTCAGAAATAAATTAGACCTCACAAAAGACTAGCCCTTGTACTGCTCAAAAATAATCATCTACCACTAATCAGAAAAATACACAAGAATATGTTTGTTTAATATATTTCTCTTTCAAAAACACTATGAAGTCGATTTTAAAAGGTGCACGCATGCATCCATGTACGTACGGTTCCCACTATGTGGACATGGATGTGCCAATTTTATAACCTGTATGCGTTGACGCACACGCATGTTAAAATATAAGACTCCCTCGCGCACATGTGCACCCAATTTTAATATCGGCACGCATGTGCAGGCGGGTTGCGACTCACAAGCACAAGGAGGGGAAATTTTGTAAAGTATGCATGGAGAGATCGGGCCTTTGCCCAGTTCCCTCCCAGTCCACTCCAATTAAGGAGCGGACTGGCAGGGATCTTTCCTACACCCCTACCTACCCTTCCTCCCTTTTCCCCTCTCCTCCCTGACCCCTAAACTAACCATATCGATCCCCAATTTATTTTGTTTACTTACTTACTGTTCCTATGGAGTAGAAGTAACTTCCACGCACTGGCTGGCTGCCGAGGCACGCTTCCCCGGGTCAGCATTTAATTGCGCTGCCCCCCCCCCCCGCCCCTCCCCCAGCCCACTCAGACCCCACCCCCAGCCTACCCTTTTTGTGAACTCCGCACTTCCACATATTATCTAGGCCAGACCGTTTTAAAAATGTGTTCGGGCCAACCACGTGCATATCTACCAATTTTTACGCACACTGGGTTTTGAAAATTTGGGCATTTATTTGTTTAAACCCCCCTATAGACTACCAAGCCATGTATCAAACCGAAACTGCTAGTACATTTGAACAATATACACATTTCCTTACTGATGCAAAACATGAGATATTGAATATGAGAGTGGAAGAGAAGAACAAAAAATGATCAAGGGTCAAATATGATAAAAGAAAAATCAAAGGTCAAAACCCCCAAAAAGCAAAGAGTCAAAAAATTAATTAAGCCAGGAAATGAACAAAAATGTATATAAGAGGGGACATAAAACACTGTGTAAGAAAATCACTTGCATGAATATCAAAGTAAAAAAGAAGAAAAAATGCATAGATTCACATATAATAATCTTTCAAAAAAATATAGACCATTCAATGCTCACATTTAAACCATGTGGAGAAACAGTATTGAGCATATGAATCCATTTCTGCTCCCACTGAATGAGCGTCCGAGAGAAGTTATCACCGTGGGATGAGGGATGACAAACCTCTATCACAGAAAAGCATAGATCCTCAGGAAAGTGATGGAAATCTTGCCAGTGTTTGACAAGAGGAGCATTCTCTTTATGGAGCCTGAAACAGGAAGAGTGTTCAAAAATATGTGTTCGGATTTGATGTATGCTTCCATTCAGGCCCTGACTGGACCAGTAGTCATGGCCCATGGCATATATTTCTAAGATTTGCACCAAGAGACTTTACAGGCAACTGGAAGCAAAGATGTAATTACATGAAGACACAATGTCATATTTTTTCTGCAAAGTTTTGCCAATTTTCAGGTGCAAATATCTCTTTTGTGTAGCTTTTAATTCTTTTCATTTGCAAGAGCATCTTTTTTTCTACAAAAGTCACCCTGTTTCTTTCTGAGACTTGATCTTGCTTTGGTCAGAATTAAGGCCCCAACGATACGCATCATTTGCATGTGTGGGCGTGCAATGTTAAAAAGAGGCATTTTTGGCGACCTGCTGTGTAACATGCAAATGAGCTAGAAATGTGAAATTCTACAGTGCGGCAAAGCTTGTTGTGCTTACCATGTTTGTAGTTTATGACACATCTTGCTTCGACATACTTTTATAAATGACCCCTCAAAATGGACATTTTATTGTGCTGTGTTATTTACTGCATGGAAACCTGAACATACAAAAGTATCACTTCACAAGGAACTATGGTAATATCATGTTAGCAGTGTGTTGTGGCAGAGATTTTTGGAACATGCCCTAGCCTGTGACACCACTATGCTCTTTGTGTCCCTGGTATCAAATTTTTCTTTGCGCCAAAGGAGGACATTGCAGCAATTAGACTTGTTCATGAGAGGTTTAGCAAAGCTCGTACAGTTGCAGGCATAAGGGAATATCATCAACTCAAGCCCATTGATGCAACTAAAATTTTTTAATAGCAAAATTTCAAATGACGTCACTTCATTCATTGCAAGTGTTGTGGGACATGAATGTGAATATTTTCATGCCCTTCAAGTGTCCAGCTTTCAACCTGGTCAGTATTTAGCTTGCATCTATGATAAATCCTGGTGGAATGGCCAAACATGCGAAGTCCCAACTGAGGAACGTGATGTCTTGGTCAATTATTTGCAACCTCAAGGTCCTGCCAGGTCATTTTACTAGCAAGCCCGTAGAGACTCCTGTTGGGTTCCAGAAGAGCACATTATGGCTACCCTTGATGCACCCATAGCAACTTCATCAGGCAGGCAGTACATTTATTAACAAGCCACTTTCTCATGCATTGATGAGGCATTCAAAAGTATGTTCAAGACAGAAAAAATCACTAAGGGGTAAATTTTCAATGCGGTTCGCGTACGTCCATGTGCACATGGTTCACAGCAGTTGCAAATGGAAATGCCGATTTTATAACATGCGCCTGGTGAGTCGAGTGTGCAAGGGGGGGAATTTAGCAATGCATGCTCGGTGATGCCATCGGGCCTTTGCACAGTTCCCTAACCCCCTACCTATCCTACATCCCTTTTCCCCTCTCCTCCATGACCCCTAAACCGACCCTATAAGCTAATTTTTTTGGTTTTCAACTTACCTGCTCTAAGGAGCAGAAGTAAGTTCCACACGCTGGCCAGCTGCCGGCGCACGCTTCACTGGGACAGTTCCTAATGGCGCTGCCCGACCGTTCCCTGCCCTGCCCAAACCCTTCCCCTGGACCACCCCTTTTCAGACACCCGGCACTTCCGCGCGTACCAGGAGATACGCATGTGGCGATGCCAGTCTGAAAATGCGCTCAGCACGCATGCGGCCCAGCCACGTGCGTATCTGCTGGTATTGGAGCATGACAGGGATTTAAAATTCCCCTGTAAGTGAATTTTTGTGAAATCTGCAGTTTAAGCAATTCTTGTATGTAGTGTCTTGCATTTTCTTGTTTTGTGCTTAAATAAAAGCTTGGAAACCTGTGGCTGGTACCGTCTGGCTGTCTGGAATGGCCCCTAAGCAACGGGGTTGTCAATTTTGCTAAATTTGCAGTGGCTCAGGCACCACTGAACAATGCAAGGTAACTAATCAGCATACAAAGTTTTGCACTGACTTTCATGACTAATTTATGAAAATATGTCTAAACAAATATGTGTCAAAGTCTACACGTGTGGTAAGCACAGTAAACTGAACTGCATTGAAAATTTCACATTACTACCTCATTTGCATGAATCACAGTTGGGTGACAAAGATGGCTCTTTTTAACATGGTTTGTTTAAAGTTGTTTACCCCTTGTTCTGTGTAAACCGATGTGATATGATACTTGTCATGAAGGTCGGTATAGAAAAGTTAAATAAAAAATAAATAAAATAAAAAACATAAGTCCAAATTTTCAAAGCCAGGCGCACACAAAAACCAGGGCATACACGTGTACCCGGGCCATGCGCACACTGGGGCAGATTTAAAAACCTACGTGCACGGCCTACATTTGTGCGTGCTACCTGGCACGCACAAATGTCCGCCCAATTTTATAACATGTGCGTGCAGCCGCTCGCATCTTATAAAATCTGGGGATTGGCGTGCGCAAGGGAGTGCACACTAGTGCACCTTGCGCGTGCCGAGCCCTACGGGAGCCCCTATGGCTTTCCCCGTGCCCTCCAAGGCCGCTCCGAAATTGGAGCACCCTCGGAGGGAACTTTCCTTCGCTCCCCCACCTTCCCTTCCCTTCCCCCATCTAACCCACCCCCAGCCCTACCTAAATCCCCCCCACCTTTATTTTGTAAGTTACGCCTGCCTCTGACAGGCGTAACTTGCGCGCGCCGGCCAGCTGCCAGTGCACGATCCCCTGGCACAGCAGCAAATGGCCGCTGTGCCAGAGGCCTTGGTCCCACCCCCGTCCCACCCCCGGACCAGCGCCCCACCCCTTTCACAAAGCCCCGGGACATACCCGCATCCCGGGGCTTTGCGTGCGTCACCGGGCCTATACAAAATAGGTTCGGCGCGAGCACTAGTGGTTTCATGCGTAAATCCTGAGGATTTACGCGCATAACCCTTTTAAAATCCGCCCCCACTGAGCACATTTTTAAAATGCCCCAGCCACTTGCCTATCTCCTAAAGGTCTCCCAGCTGGCGAGCATTACCCTGGTATAGCAGAAAGTGATCCTGTACCAAGGACCTGCTCTCCTGGTGATGCATGGTCCTCTCACATTAAGAACAAGTCTCCCAGGGCTATTGCCCAGGAGGGAAGGGTTAGGTCGGCCATCATAGTTGGTGATTCAATTATTAGAAATGTAGGTAGCTGGGTGGCTGGTGGACATGAGGGCCACCTGGTAACTTGCCTGCCTGGTGTGAAGGTGATGGATCTCACGCATCACCTAGATAGCATTATAGACAGTGCTGGGGAGGAGATGACTGCTATGGTACATGTGGGCACCAACGACATAGGAAAATGTGGGAGGGAAGTTCTGGAAGCCAAATTTAGGATTTTAGGTAGAATGCTGAAGGGTGGTATTCTCTGAAATGCTCCCCGTTCCAAGTGCAGTTCCCCAGAGGCAGGCAGAGATCCAGAGTCTCAATGCATGGATGAGACGATGATACAGGGAAGAGGGATTCAGTTTTGTAAGGAACTGGACGACCTTTTGGGGAAGGGGGAAAATTTTCCAAAAGGATGGGCTCCAACTTAATCAAAATGGAACCAGGCTGCTGACATTAAATTTCTAAAAGGAAATAGAGCAGCTTTTAAACTAAACAAGGGGGAAAGCCGACAGTCACTCAGCAGTGCATGGTTCAGAGGAATGTATCCTTGAAGGATACTAAGGAAACAGGAGAGTTAGGCATCCCAACAGAGGAGTTCAAATAAATGCAAAAGAATATAAGAACATGCTATACTGGGTCAGACCAAGGGTCCATCAAGCCCGGCATCCTGTTTCCAACAGTGGCCAATGCAGGCCATAAGAACCTGGCAAGTACCCAAGAACTAAGTCTATTCCATGTTACTGTTGATAATGGCAGTGGCTATTCTCTAGGTGAACTTAATAGCAGGTAATGGACTTCTCCTCCAAGAACTTATCCAATCCTTTTTTAAACACAGCTATACTAACTACACTAACCACATCCTAAGAACATAAGAACATAAGAATATGCCATACTGGGTCAAACCAAGGGTCCATCAAGCCCAGCATCCTGTTTCCAACAGTGGCCAATCCAGGCCATAAGAACCTGGCAAGAACCCAAAACTAAGTCTATTCCATGTTACCGTTGCTAATGGCAGTGGCTATTCTCTAGGTGAACTTAATAGCAGGTAATGGACTTCTCCTCCAAGAACTTATCCAATCCTTTTTTAAACACAGCTATACTAACTGCACTAACCACATCCTCTGGCAACAAATTCCAGAGTTTAATTGTGCGTTGAGTAAAAAAGAACTTTCTCCGAATAGTTTTAAATGTGCCCCATGTTAACTTCATGGAGTGCCCCCTAGTCTTTCTATTATCCGAAAGAGTAAATAACCGATTCACATCTACCCGTTCTAGACCTCTCATGATTTTAAACATCTCTATCATATCCCCCCTCAGGCCCATGTGCCTATAATAAAGAATCACCTAAGCTAAAGAATTCCAAATTATCCATATCAACTGAAAAGAAGGTTGTTAATGCAAACAAAAAAATACACTTTCAAATGTCTGTATGCCAATGCCAGAAGTCTAAGAAGTAAGATGGGACAGTTAGAGTGTATAGCAGCAAATGATGAGATTGACATAATTGGCATCTCAGACACCTGGTGGAAGGAGGATAACCAATGGGACAGTGCTATATCAGGGTACAAATTATATTGCAATGATAGGGAGGATCAACTTGTGTGGGTGTAGCACTTTATGTCCAGGGGGGTATAGAGACCAACAGGATAAAGATCATACAAGAAACTAAATGCTCAAGAGAATCTATATTGATAGAAATCCCATGTGTGTTGGGTAAGAATAAAGTGATAGGAGTATACTATTGTCCATCTGGCCAAAATGATCAGACAGATAATTAAATGCTAAAAGAGATCAGGGAAGCTAACCAATTTGGCAGTGCAGAAATAATGGGAGATTTCAATTACCAAACTATTATCATAGAGAGTCAATACAGTAACCCAAACAAAATATAAATAATGAGGGAAACCAAAAATATATATTTATAGAGAAGCCTAAGTGACGGTGTCAGCAAGCCTGACGTTGAGATTTTTTTTAAAAAAGAACCCATCCGGTCTTCTAATCATTCACCATCACTGTCAAAAAAGAAAAACTTTTATTTAACTCAAAAATATTATTAATTTTATATTTTTTGTTTTAGTCTTTTTTGTAAAAATCAACTCTAATCCTTAGGAAAAGTATGACCAGCAATCTCTCTGTAGAATGATAAACGCAGCCCTACACGGCCGGTGTTTCGCAAAACATGCTTCCTCAGGGTCGAGTGAGATTGTTATCACAAGAGTCCTTGCCGTTTTAAGATGGACACAGCGTCTCAACAGTCTTCTTCATCGGGAAGAGGATCTTCATCGGGAAGAGGATCTTCCCGATGAAGAAGACTGTTGAGACGCTGTGTCCATCTTGAAACGGCAAGGACTCTTGTGATAACAATCTCACACGCCCCTGAGGAAGCATGTTTTGCGAAACACCGGCCGTGTAGGGCTGTGTTTATCATTCTACAGAAAGAAGTTCAAAAAAGATCTTAAAACATGGTGTTTTTTAGAAGCATACAGAGATAATACCCAAGAGTTTTTATGAATCTATAGCACCTTTTATGGTTTTTTATTTCTAACTTTACTTATGCTATTTTAGTTTTTTAAATAACTCTATTTATTTTATTTTATTGATGTTTTATTGTATTTATTTCTGTTTTCTTAACTGTCTTAAGTTAATTTATTATGTAAACCGTTAAGATAGAACTCTTTGTTCTGGGCAACGGTATATAAAAATTGCACAAATAAAATAAAATAAATTGCTGGTCATACTTCTCCTAAGGATTAGAGTTGATTTTTACAAAAAAGACTAAAACAAAAAATATAAAAATAATAATATTTTTGAGTTAAATAAAAGTTTTTCCTTTTTGACAGTGATGGTGAATGATTAGAAGACCAGATGGGTTCTTTTTTTAAAAAATCACGTCAGGCTTGCTGACACCATCACTTAGGCTTCTCTATAAATATATATTTTTGGTTTCCCTCATTATTTATAGATTTCAATTACCCCAATATTGACTGGGTAAATGTAACATCAGGACATATTAGAGACATAAAATTCCTGGATAGAGAAAGCGAATGCTTCATGGAGCAATTGGTTCAGGAACCAACGAGAGAGGGAGCTATTTTATATTTAATTCTTAGTGGAATGCAGGATTTGGTGAGAGAGGTAACGGTGGTGGGGCCACTTGGCAATAGTGATCATAACATGATCATATTTGAACTAATGACTGGAAGGTGGACAATATGTAAATCTACAGCTCCAACATTAAATTTTCAAAAGGGAAACTTTGATAAAATGAGGAAAATAGTTAGAAAAAAACTGAAAGCTGCAGCTGCAAAGGTTAAAAGTGTACAACAGGTGTGGACATGGTTTAAAAATGCCATCTTAGAAGCACAGACTAGAAGTATTCCATGCATTAATAAAGGTGGAAGAAAGGCAAAACGATTACCAGCATGGTTAAAAGGTGAGGTGAAAGAGGAAATTTTAGCCAAAAATACATCCTTCATAAATTGTAAGAAAGATCCATCTGAAGAAAATAGGAAAAAGCATAAGAATTGTCAAGTTAAGTGTAAAACATTGATATGGCATGCTAATACAGAATTTGAAACGAAGTTGGCCACAGAGGCAAAAACTCATAATAAAAACTTTTAAAAATATATCCAAAGCAAGAAACCTATGAGGGAGTTGGTTGGACCATTAGATGACCAAGGGGTTAAAGGGGCTCTTAGGGAAAATAATGCCATTGCAGAAAGAATAAATGAATTATTTGCTTCTGTGTTTACTAATGAGAATGTTGGAGAAATACCAGTTCCGGAGATGGTTTTCAAGGATGATAATTCAGATGAACTGAACCAAATCACTGTGAACCTGGAAGATGTAGTGGGCCAAATTGACAAACTAAAGAGTAGCAAATCACCTGGATCAGATCGTATGCACCCCAGGGTTCTGAAGGAACTCAAAAAATGAAATTTCAGACCTATTAGTTAAAATTGTAACCTATTATTACAATCATCCATTGTATCTGAAGACTGGAGGGTGGCCAATGTAACACCAATATTTAAAAAGGGCTCCAAGGGCAATTTTGGAAACTATAGCCAAGCCAGTGAGCCTGACTTCAATGCCAGAAATGTTGTGGAAAGCATATAGAAATATGTGGTTTAATGGAACACAGTCAGCGTGGATTTACCCAAGGCAAGTCTTGCCTCACAAATCTGCTTCATTTTTTTTGAAGGGGATAATAAACATGTGGATAAAGGTGAGCCAGTAGTTGTAGTGTATTTGGATTTTCTGAAGGTGTTTGACAAAGTCCTCCATGAAAGGCTTCTAAGGAAATTGAAAAGTCATGGGATATGGGGTGGTGTCCTTTCGTGGATTACTAACTGTTTAAAAGACAAGAAACAGAGAGTAGGCTTAAATGGTCAATTTTCTCAGTAGAAAAGGGTAAACAGTAGAGTGGACCAGTGCTTTTCAATGTTTATAAATGATCTGAAAACAAAGGCCTGCTTAACTGCACACTTACCCACGACCGCCTCCGACCCTGACCACGAGGCAGCCCCTGCCTTGCGCCGCTGTCTCGCCATCCTGCCGACCTTCCTCCGCCGCCGAGGGAACACGCTGCACGCTGCCGACGTCCAGCCAATCAGGGGACAGCCCTGATTGGCCTTTAAAGCTGCGAACCTCCCGATCGAAGTCCCTTCTTCCGGACGCCACAGCGAGACGAGGGCGACTCGGAGCGGTGCCAGGCCTGCGCGATCGGCGCCGGAGACCCGCCGGGGTAAGGCCTGCTTAACTGCACACTTACCCACGACCGCCTCCGACCCCGACCACGAGGCAGCCCCTGCCTTCCGCCGCTGTCTCGCCATCCTGCCGACCTTCCTCCGCCGCCGAGGGAACACGCTGCACGCTGCCGACGTCCAGCCAATCAGGGGACAGCCCTGATTGGCCTTTAAAGCTGCGAACCTCCCGATCGAAGTCCCTTCTTCCGGACGCCACAGCGAGACGAGGGCGACTCGGAGCGGTGCCAGGCCTGCGCGATCGGCGCCTGAGACCCGCCGGGGTAAGGCCTGCTTAACTGCACACTTGCCCACGACCGCCTCCGACCCCTACCACGAGGCAGCCCCTGCCTTCCGCCGCTGTCTCGCCATCCTGCCGACCTTCCTCCGCCGCCGAGGGAACACGCTGCACGCTGCCGACGTCCAGCCAATCAGGGGACAGCCCTGATTGGCCTTTAAAGCTGAGAACCTCCCAGGCGCCGCGCGCCGAAGGAGCGCGACAAAGGAGCCTGCTCCTTTGTGCGCTCCTTCGTGCACTCCCTATGTGTACTCCCGCATACGTTTCTGCTTCCACAACCCTCAGCAACCTTCCAACCCCTATATTTGCCTCCCAGCACTCAACCCATGAATCTACTAAAAGCAATCTCACAACTCACAACAATCTAACCCCACACACAAAAAACACACACAATGGCCTTAGCCCAATACATCCCCAAACTACCTCATCGCTACAACCACCACCACACTCCTAAAGCCACACCCATCACTAGACGCCTCACCAAAATCCACACCAACCCTAACATACCCTATACCACAATCACACTCATTACACTACTCCTCATCAATGCACAATCGATCACCAAAAAAAATGCCAATCATCCATGACATACTCACAGACGACCAACCAGACATATTCTGCATAACCGAATCCTGGCTGAAACACTCCGACACTGTCCTACTCAATGAACTACCCAGAAATACATACAACATATTCTCCATACCCAGAAGCAAAAGAAAAGGAGGTGGCCTACTATTCCTAGCTCACAAAAAACTTAAATTCTCCTCCCACTCCCTTAACTTACCACCTCCACTAGAAACCAACCTATTCAAATCTAAACATCTCCAAATCCTCCTCCTCTACGCCCCACCTGGATGCCTACAGCACAACCTCTCACCCCTAATCGAATCCATCACAACCCACATCAACTTACAAGAGCCAGCCATTATACTAGGAGACTTCAATCTCCATATCGACTCCCATCCACTTTCTCCCACCAGTGAACTACTCCTATCCACCATGTCTGCCATTGGATTCACCCAAATCATCAACATGCCCACACAAAAAGCGGGCCACACCCTGGACCTAATCTTCCTAAACAACAAAATATCTGCAACTGGACCACCCTCCACAACCCCCATCCCATGGTCCGACCACAGCCTCATACAAGCCAAGCTTCAACTCCAATCAAACCCACAAAAAACAGACAACCGAATCATCGAATTCACCAAACCATGCTCCAGTGAAGATATCGCCGAACTGTTACCGGAGGCACTAAAAACAATCAACCTAAATGACGCCAACACCGCCACAAACTCCTGGATATCCATCAACGCAGACATAGCCAACACATTATGTCCCACGATAAAAAAGGAAATCAAACAATCTACAAAGCAAAAAGCCCCATGGTACACCCAAGAACTGAAAACCTCAAAGCGAACACTGAGACAAACTGAAAAACAATGGAGACGAACCCCCACCTCAAACCTGAAAGACAAATACAGAACGCTACTACACAACTATACAACAGATCTCAACACAGCAAAGCGCAATTTCTACACGTCAAGAATTCATGATTAACAATTTAACCCAAGGACCCTCTTCGCCTATGTCAAAGATTTAACCAACCCCATCCAAAATGACACAACGCCTAACTCCAGCAACATCTCCAGCGAAAAACTAGCTCAATTCTTCAAGGACAAAGTCGACAACATTATTGCCAAGATTCCCCAAACCCACAATGACCCCACTGCCATCCACCCCTGCATCCACATATGGTCACAATTCGCACCTGTTGCTTCTACAGAAATCGAACCCATCATCAAAAAAACCAACCCTGCATCCCACCCATTAGACCCCATCCCCGTCAAAACCCTAAAACTCATCAGAGAGATCATTGTCAAACCAATAACCTACATCATCAACTTATCCCTCGAACAAGGAATCTTCCCAGAAAAACTCAAAAATGCCATCATCAAACCAATCATCAAAAAACCTCAACTCGACAAATCAGACCCAGCAAACTACAGACCAGTCTCTAACCTCCCATTCCTAGCAAAAATCATAGAAAAAACAGTCAACAATCAACTTACAGACCACCTTGAAACCCATAATGTTCTTCAGCCAGCACAGCACGGTTTCAGAAAATTCCTCAGCACTGAAACCCTCCTCCTCTCCCTCACTGATACCATCCTCAGAGGCCGTGACAAAGGCAAATCGTTCCTCCTGATACTCCTTGACATATCAGCCGCCTTTGACACCATCAATCACAGAACACTCCTCACCAGACTTAAAGAAATTGGTCTTCAAGACACCACAATCAAATGGTTCAAATCCTACCTCTCAAACAGATCCTACATCGTCAAGACAAACTCATCCGAATCCTCTCAAGTGCCCCTCACACATGGGGTCCCACAAGGTTCTTCCCTTTCCTCAACCCTCTTTAACATTTACCTCCTCCCACTATGCAAATACCTTTCAGATGCAAACCTCACCTACTTCGTCTATGCAGACGACATACAAATACTTCTCCCCATAAACAAGTCCATCCAACTCACCATGGAAAAATGGAACAACCTCAGCTCAAATCTATCCCAATTACTATCCCAACTATCACTATGCCTCAACCAAGCCAAAACAGAAATCCTTCACATCCACGATGACCGTCCCTCTTCTCCCCTCAAGTGCACCCCCTCCAACCACCCAGGAACCTCAATCAACACGAAAGTGCCACAGATCTCGCAAATCTCACTCACTCCATCCACAAGAAACCTAGGAGTAACAATTGACAGCCAACTCAACTTTAAACAACACATCTCCAATACAATTAAGGATGGATTCTTCAAACTCCAAACCCTGAAAAAACTTAAACCCCTTCTCCAAGCGCACGACTTCCGAACAGTCCTTCAATCAATTATCCTCTCAAAACTCGACTACTGCAACTCCCTTCTCATCGGCCTACCAGAAATCCACATCAGACCCCTCCAAGTTCTACAAAATGCCGCCGCCAGAATCATCACCAACAACAAAAAATCCTCCCACATCACACCTACCCTCAAAGAACTCCACTGGCTACCCATCACACAAAGAATCCATTACAAAACACTCACCCTCATGCACAAAAAAATACACAACAACAAAATGAACTGGCTAAACAACGCAATACATCCACACCCCACACAAAGAACCCTCAGATCCACCAACACTGGCCTCCTAGCCATCCCCAATCTCAAATCTGCACACCTCAACGCAACCCGCAAACGAGCCATAACAATAGCGGGACCCACCCTATGGAACACCCTCCCCACCTGTCTCAGAAATGAACCATCACTGCAAACCTTCAAAAAACACCTTAAAACATGGCTGTTTTTAAAAGCCTTCCCACCCGACCCTTAACCTGCCCAAACGCAACACACCTCATCCCATACTCAGTCTTCTCACCCCCCTGAATCCCTCATTCCACTACCTCCTCCCACCCCACCTTCCCCCCTCCCTTCCCTCACCCCCTCCCACCTTTATTCCTAAATTACTTTACCAACAAGTCCCTAAACCTAAATTTTTTTATCAACAACACATTCATGTACATATGTTATTTCCTATAACCTTTTGTTATATCCTATAACCTTTTGTTCCATGTACTACTGTTATAATATGTTATAATTGGTTTTTTTTTTGTTACCATGTTATAATGTAAAATAGGGTGGACTACGCCCTATTCTCTTGGTTATCTGGAAACCGATGTGATATCTCGATTGAATGTCGGTATATAAAATAAATAAATAAATAAATAAATAAATAAAACGACGAGGGAGGTAATCAAATTTGCAGATGATACAAAATTATTCAGAATAGTTAAATCACAAGCGGATTGTGATAAATTGCAGGAGAACCTTGCGAAACTGGATGATTGAGCATGCAAATGGCAGATGAAATTTAATGTGGACAAGGGCAAGGTGATGCATATAGGGAAAGTTAATCCATGCTGTAGTTAGGTTCCTTATTAGGAGCTACCATCCAGGATAAAGATCTAGGCGTCATAGTAGATAAAAGTGATCACCCCACGTATTTAGATGTGCAATTGTAGAAGTGACTAAGCAGAAAACCTTTCAGCACTTTTAGCACTTATTTTCCTGCCAAAAAAAAAAAAATTAAGTTCAGAATGAAAATGGTGAATCATATTGATTTCATTTGTTTTGTCTGTCAACTGTTTTACTTTTATGAATGTTTTTATGTAACGTGCTTCAATCATACCTGTAGAAGCTAGTAAGAAGTCAATAAATCAAATCAAATCAGCTGAATTATTTTATAAATGGTTATTAACACTGCTACTTTAAGTGACTCAAACTATCTAAAAGATGCAACAATCTAGAGACAGTCCTGCATTACTGTTTTTCTTATGGCTTAAAGGAGGACAATAGTGCTTAAAATCTACTTATGCAATTATTTTATTGTATAAAACTATATACATTTTAGAAAAGGTGTTGACTGGATAGAATTTGGAACAAAAATCTTCCATTTATCTACAGAATAGGTAGCAAAACATTATAAGCTCCCCTACATTGCCCTCTCAATGTGCCACTGCCTTTGCTTCTGAAGGATCCTTCTCAAAGGGTGAGCAGCTAATTCAGTCTCCATGCCCTATCAGTAATGAATCTTTCTGCTGAGGCTCTCAGTAAGGGGGTCTACTAATGCCAGTGTGGCAAATGGATTTATAATTTTAGGAACGGGACTAGGATAAACACCTCAAGTCTTGATTTTCTGATGGTATTGACCTTCAATGTTTAGCGACCAGACCCAAATCTGAACTGGTGACTTACAGCTGAATGGCATTATATTCCTTTTCCAATCAGTCAAGCCAGTTTGTAGAGTATAGTTTGCACACTGTCATTATAAAGTCAAGTTGCCTAGAGTTACTCTCATCTATTGATTGTTTTCAATAAATATTCCAAGGAAAATGTATATCCATGGAAAACAAAATATACTCAACACAGACAGTCACAAGATGTGACCATTTCACTGCTAAAGACTAGATTTTGCTAACAAGGATTTTTTTTTTCATTTAAAGGGATCTTAGATGGATCAGATTTGCAGGAAGACCTTGTGAGACTGGAAAATTGGGCATCCAAATGGCAGATGAAATTTAATGTGGATAAGTGCAAGGTGCTGCATATAGGGAAAAATAACCCATGCTATAGCTATACAATGTTAGGTTCCATATTAGGAGCTATCATCCAAGAAAGAGATCTAGGCGTCATAGTGGACAACACATTGAAATTGATGGTTCAGTGTGCTGAGGCAGTCAAAAAAGCAAACAGAATGTTGGGAATTATTAGAAAGGGAATGGAGAATAAAACGGAAAATGTCATAATGCCTCTGTATCGGTCCATGGTGAGACCGCACCTTGAATACTGTGTACAATTCTGGTCACCACATCTCAAAAAAGATATAGTTGCAATGGAAAAGGTACAGAGAAGGGCAACCAAAATGATAAAGGGGATGGAACAGCTTCCCTATGAGGAAAGACTAAAGAGGTTAGGATTGTTCAGCTTGGAGAAGAGACGGCTAAGGGGGGATATGATAGAGGTGTTGGGGTAGAATTGTCAGTTATGTCACGGACTTGCTGGATGTTCCAATTCACTTATCTCCGATGCTGTTGCTTTTTGGCTGCATTCCTCCTTTATAGATTCGGGGATCTGGACCTCGCTTGTTTCTCCAGAAAGTGAGCCTGGTGGGGGAAAAGGTGATACTTATGGGCTGGAAAGGTCCATTGCCTCCATCCTTTTGGGTATATCGTAATCAACTTTGCCATATGATGCAGATGCACGATCTGGCTTCCCGATGTTCTCCTCTCTATCGAAGGAAATTCTTGTCGATATGGCAGCAGTACATCCAAGCACACCCACACAGATCCCAGAGCCTGATCTTGAATGACTAATATTTTTTCTTATTTTTATTTTCTGCATTCTCCAAGGACTTATAGACACTGCTTATTTTGTTTTGGACTGACACAGTGTGGTATCTAGTTTTCTGCCTTAGGGGAGGTGGGGGAGGGATGAGGATGTGATTCCTTATGTGCACTTCTGTGGTTTCAATGTATGTATTTTGCCTGAGGATGCATCAAAAACCCAGCATCTTCTATTATGCTTGTTTGTTCATCTAAACAATAAAAATCATTTCAACTAAAATCATGAGAGGTCTAGAATGGGTAAATGTGAATCAGTTATTTACTCTTTCGAATAATAGAAGGACTAGGGGGCACTCCATGAAGTTAGCATGTGGCACATTTAAAACTAATCAGAGAAAGTTCTTTTTCACTCAATGCACAATTAAACTCTGGAATGTGTTAGTGCAGTTAGTGTAGCTGGGTTTCAAAAAGGATTGGATAAGTTCTTGGAGGAGAAGTCCATTACCTGCTATTAATTAAGTTGACTTGGAAAATAGCCACTACTATTACTAGCAACAGTGACATGGGATAGACTTGGTTCTTGGGTACTTGCCAGGTTCTTTTGGCCTGGTTGGCCACTGTTGGAGACGGGATGCTGGGCTTGATGGACCCTTGGTCTGACCCAATATGGCATGTTCTTATGTTCTTATCCTATTATAAAACCCGCTATTTTGTGCACAGTGGGGCAGATTTTAAAAGCCCTACGCGCGTAAATCTAGCTGGATTTACGTGCGTAGGGGGGTTACGTGCGCCGAGTCTATTTTGCATAGGCCCGGCGACGCGCGCAAGCCCGGGACGCGCGTATGCCCCGGGGCTTGAAAAAAGGGGCGGGGTGGGGGCGGTCAGGGGCAGGGGCGTGGCCGCCCCTTGCCCGGCGGTCAGGGGCGGGGGATCACGCGCCAGCACTTGCCCGGGGGATTGCACATCGGCACTTGGCCGGCGCAAGCAACCTATGCCTTCCCAGAGGCAGGTGCAACTTGCATAATGAAGGTTAGGGGGAGTTTTAGGTAGGGCTGGGGGGTGGATTTGGCAGGGGAAGGGAGGGGAAGGTGGGGGGGGGGGGCGGAAGGAAAGTTCCATCCAAGGCCGCTCCGATTTCGGAGCGGCCTCGAAGGGAACAGGGAAAGCCATCGGGGCTCCCCTAGGGCTCGGCGCGCACAAGGTGCCCAAGTGTGCACCCCCTTGTGTGCGCTGACCCTGGATTTTATAACATGCGTGCGGCTGCGCGCGCATGTTATAAAATCGGGCGTAGATTTGAGCGCGCCGGGTTGTGCACACAAATCTACGCCCGCGCGTAGGTATTAAAATCTGCCCCAGTATGTATTATCTAAGCATAAAGAAAATGATTTGATAAAAATTGCAGTGGAACTTGTTAGATCCAGGTCTTATGTAAGAGACATATCACTTTACTAAGAATGAGATTGTTGGTAGTAGCAAATTCATTTTTACTATTCTGTAAATATTATTTCTTTTGAACTTCAGAACCTGTCTGTTGGGCAATCTAGGTAATGAAGGTCAAGAAATCCATTACAAAATGACCTTTTGTATGGAGTATAGGACAGTATAGGGTTATAATATATCTGTAATCTAATGCTCATGTTCATAGAGAACATATGAGCATTAGATTACAGAATTGGCATTTTAATTCTTGATTTCCTTGTTTCACCATAATAAATATGTGATTATAAAGCATCTAGATATTCATTCCACAAAGCAATTCACTCTGGACGTTCTTCTGGAAAACTCAGAAGTCTTCCAAAAAAAAAGCATGCAAGAGTAAGCCCCCCACACAAGGTAAAGCTGAATGTTCCTCAAGCGAGCACCATGACGAAAATGCCATGCTTCAAATAGCTCCATAAATTCAGCCATTTACCTGATTCTGAAATTGTGCAGGACTGACACATATAAAAGTGTCTCCTCTTTGAAATATGTGAGAAATAAGTGGAATGTCAAGAAACATTCAGCAAATGATTGCAGCCAACACTAGGGAACCGGGAACTGATCTATAATGATAACGTAGCATTGTAAATGACACCTTTTATAAAAAGGCAAATAGTTTCCACCTCCTGTTCTCACAGTGAAAACTGACTCACATGAACAATATATATATATCACATAAAAATAAGTGCTGCCTTGGGTATATATTTGCCTTTTCATCATTGCTGAAGCGATCTCTGAGGTAGAGACCCATAGTGGTCCTGAAAAGAGCACCTAGGGATAAAGACATTTTCTTGGTCTAATTAAAAATAGTCCAAAATTCTAAAAGTATCCAGTTTTTTCAGCTTTGGGTTAAGTTAGTCTTAGCTCTTAGCCAGTGTCACATGTATCTAAAATCCAGAAAGAGAGCATGCATTGTTCTGTACATCCAGCAAACTGTTTGATACTTGTTGTTCTATACAGCTAGCCAATTTCTTTTCTCTCACTTCCTTTTCTCCTTTCCTACCCCCTGCTGCCTACCTGGATACCTGTTGCAGAAACCAGAGAGAACAAAAGCCCATGGCAAAAGCAAGCTACATGGGCCAGATGTACTTAAAACATTTTTCCCATAGACACAAAATGGAAAAATCCCCTGGGGATGCTGATGACACTTAGACATAGTAGTAAATCTCAGAAAAATATAGCACAACTTAAATAGACTGAGGTTTGCTGGACTGCACAAAAAAAAATCCTCTCTATTGCTATAAATGTCTACCATTTCTCTTTTTTCATTTTTTTTTCAGTGCAATTTATTTCAAATAGCAGAGCAAAACTTTTACCAAAGCAGTTCAATACAATTCATAAAAAACATATAAAAATAAAGTCGCCATTTGAATGAAAATATCTTCAGTAATGGACAACTTTTAAATAATAGTCTTCCTAGAATTTCACCATCCAGTATAAAAAAATATTTAATATACTTGCCATGGTAAACAGGAACTGTCACATGCTAAGTGTTCTTCACAAGTGTATTTAGTAACATATAGCTGGAACAGCAGTGACATGTACGGGCCCTTGCACAAAGTGACATAATAACATACTCCAGAGACAGTTATTTAATGGAATAACAAAGGCTGCAGGTTTAGTCAAGGAAAGACCTTAATACATAATCCTAACCTATGTTCCTGAGTTTCATTGTGTAACCTGTGTGGAGCTCTAAAATAATCTGGGGAAGGACCATCTGTCCAACTCACCCAAAGCAAGCAAAGCCAGAAGATTCCCCTTTCCACCACCCATGCCTTCTGGACAGCTTGTCCTATGAAATCAGGACTGTCAGGTCCCCAAGCCTCTAAGTCAGCCTAACCTAGACTCACTGGCATGTTATCCTGCAGATACTTGCCACCTGGGCAACAGGCCAACCATATATACCCCTCTCCACTCTCAGGCTCAAGTACCATGGCTCATCTACATATCTTACCCAGCTGCCCCAGGAGAGGACTCCAGAGGTCACTGAGAGCTATGCAGGCTTCAGTCTCCACAGCCCCAGCACCCCTTGCAGTAAAAAAAGAACTGGAACTCCTTACTATAAATGTATTACTGGTTTGATATAGAAGTAGTTTAAGTGAAAAAAGAGGTAATACAGTAGGTAGTTATAAGTAGATTAACTGTAATGTTTTGAGGGTTACTGACAAATATTAAATAAATCAATAGACTAAGCATACTTTAGATTAGCTTTACATCTCTAAGAACATAAGAAAATGCCATACTGGGTCAGACCAAGGGTCCATCAAGCCTAGCATCCTGTTTCCAACAGTGGCCAATCCAGGCCATAAGAACCTGGCAAGTACCCAAAAACTAAGTCTATTCCATGTTACCATTCCTTAGAAATTTTAACTTGATAAATCAACAAACTTAAGATGTAGTTAGCAGTCCAACAATGAGAAGGAGGCTATCCAGTATTTTGCACTGACTGCCACATGTGTGATTATCTCTCATTTGATGAGAGGTTGTATGTGTTCACTAGGTGTAAAGAGCTCCTAGCCCTCAGAGAATGAGTCTGATCTCTGGAGACAGAGCAGTAGATAAGGAGAGGCTAAGGGAGACAAAGAGGTATATAGAGGAGACCTTCAGGGACATAGTAGAACATTCCTACCTCCAATCTGGCAGCCACTGTGCTGTCTTGGAGGAGAAAGGTTGCCTGGAAGGAGAGCAACACCTTGGTGAAGCAGGAAGCAATCCTGTAGCTAAAATCTGTCCTCAAGGTGATGTAGTATCCTCTCTCACTGTCTTTAGGGGCATGTGCCCAGGAGGGATGTTGGGGACATACCAGTTCCGGAGATGGTTTTCAGAGGTGATGAGTCAGATGAACTGAACGAAATCACTGTGAACCTGGAAGATGTAGTAGGCCAGATTGACAAACTAAAGAGTAGCAAATCACCTGGACCAGATGGTATGCATCCTAGGGTACTGAAGGAACTAAAAAATGAAATTTCTGATCTATTAGTTAAAATGTGTAACCTATCATTAAAATCATTCATTGTACCTGAAGACTGGAGGGTGGCCAATGTAACCCCAATATTTAAAAAAGGCTCCAGGGGCAATCCAGGTAACTACAGACCAATGAGCCTGACTTCAGTGCTGGGAAAAATAGTGGAAACTATTCTCAAGATCAAAATCGTAGAGCATATAGAAAGACATGATTTAATGGAACACTGTCAACATGGATTTATTTACCCAAGGGAAGTCTTGCCTAACAAATCTGCTTCTTTTTTTTGAAGGGGTTAATAAACACGTGGATAAAGGTAAACCGGTAGATGTAGTGTATTTGGATTTTCAGAAGGCATTTGACAAAGTCCCTCATGAGAGGCTTCTAAGAAAACTAAAAAGTCATGGGATAGGAGGTGATGTCCTTTTCTGGATTACAAACTGGTTAAAAGACAGGAAACAGAGAGTTGGATTAAATGGTCAATTTTCTCAGTGGAAAAAGGTAAACAGTGGAGTGCCTCAGGGATCTGTACATGGACCGGTGCTTTTCAATGTATATATAAATGATCTGGAAAGGAATACGACGAGTGAGGTTATCAAATTTGCGGATGATACAAAATTATTCAGAGTAGTTAAATCACAAGCGGATTGTGATAAATTACAGGAGGACCTTGCAAGACTGGAAGGTGTTGCATATAGGGAAAAATAACCCTTGCTGTAGTTACATGATGTTAGGTTCCATATTAGGAGCTACCACCCAGGAAAAAGATCTAGGCATCATAGTGGATAATACTTTAAAATTGTCGGCTCAGTGTGCTTCAGCAGTCAAAAAAGCAAACAGAATGTTAGAAATTATTACGAAGGGAATGGTTAATAAAACGGAAAATGTCATAATCCTCTATATCACTCCATGGTGAGACCACACCTTGAATTCTGTGTACAATTCTTGTCACCGCATCTCAAAAAAGATATAGTTGCGATGGATGAGGTACAGAGAAGGGCAACCAAAATGATAAAGGGGATGGAACAGATCCCCTATGAGGAAAGGCTGAAGAGGTTAGGGCTGTTCAGCATGGAGAAGAGATGACTGAGGGGGGATATGATAGAGGTCTTTAAGATCATGAGAGGTCTTGAACGAGTAGATGTGAATCGGTTATTTCCATTTTTGAAAAATAGAAGGACTAGGGGGCATTCCATGAAATTCTTTTTCACTCCATGCACAATAAAGCTCTGGAATTTGTTGCCAAAGGATGTGTTTAGTGCAGTTAGTGTTTAGCTGGGTTCAAAAAAGGTTTGGAAAAGTTCTTGGAGGAGAAGTCCATTAACTGCTATTAATCAAGTTTACTTAGGGAATAGCCACTGTTATTAATTGCATCAGTAGCATGGGATCTTCTTAGTGTTTGGGCAATAGCCAGGTTCATGTGGCCTGGTTTGGCCTCTGTTGGAAACAGGATGCTGGGCTTGATGGAGTCTTCTTCTGACTCAGCATGGCAATTTCTTATGCACTTATGTTCTTAAAGGTTAGGACATCTGTGGAGGTAGTTGATGATTTGATTATTAGGTATGTAGATAGCTGGATGGCTGGTGGATGTGAGGATTGTTTGGTAACTTGCCTGCTTGGTTGGAAGGTGGTGGTCCTCATGCATCACATAGGATTTTAGATAGTGCTGTGGAGGAACCAACTATATTGGTACATGCAGATACAAAGACAGGAGGAAGTTTTTAGAAGCAAATTTAGAATTTTAGGTAGAAAGTTGAAATCCAGAACCTCCAGGGTAGCATTCACAGAAATGCTCCCCAATTCATGTGCAGGACCCCAGAGGCAAGCAGAGCTCCAAAGTCTCAATGTGTAGATAAAGTGATGGAGCAGGAAAGAGAGTTTTAGGTTTGTTAGGAACTGGGCATCATTTTGGGGAAGGAAAGGAGGGTCTTTACTGAAAGGATGGGCTCTACATGAACAAGTGTGCAGTCAGGCTTTTGGCACAGACCTTTAAAAGGATAACGTGCAGCATTTAAAGAGGATGGGGGAAAGTCGACAGTCGCTCAGAAGTGCATGGTTCAGAATGATGATGTATCTTTGAAAGATGCTAACAGAACAGAGAAATGAGGGCATCCCAGAAGAGAAGTTGCAGTAAATGCAAATGTAAAGAGCAGACAGCAGAAAGATAACAAAGTATCCCTGTTGAATGATAAAACATACTTTGAGATATCTGTATACAAATGCTAGAAGTCTAAAAAATAAGATGAGAAAGTTAAAGGTGAATTTTAAAAGTCCAGTGCGCACATCAATAAGGGGATGTGCGAATAAGTCAGGCTCTTGCATGCTGATCGTATTTTAAAAAGCGCCCAGATGTGCGTGTAAATGCCATGGTACGCACATCTCAAAATTTTTCAAAAAGGGCAGGGTATGGGCATGGTCTATGCAGGGCATGGACGTGAACCAAAGATGTGTATGTAAACAGTTATGTGTCCTGGTGCACGCCAAGGTCTCATGCTGTGTAACTTTACTTCTGTTATGGATGACATGTAAGTTAAAAAATAAACTCGGCAGAACTGGGTTAAGAATATTTTGCATACAGACTATGTTCTGACTTATGCCCTACCTATCTTGACCGCCCTCTCAGCTGCTCAGCTGGGGTTCACATGTTTTTTTTTAGGAATGTTATAACACTAGTTAAGGCCCCGACAGGAAATTCCCCCACTGATGTAAGACATTTATTATTTATTTATTATTTATTAATTATTTTTGTTATACCGAGTTTCATGATAGGGATCACATCAACCCGGTTTACAAATAACAATGTGTGCAAAGTATAGCGTAACGTAATAAATATTTCCAATACAAATTTGAACTTTAAATACAGAGAATCAATTAAAAGGTGTGAGAAAGTTACAATATAACAGGGAAAATTAACTTGGAACTGGAAGAGGGGAGAGGTTAAACAATGCAATATTTACATTTAACACAATTAAAGTGATAGTGCAGCAGAGTAAGTAAATAAGCCTATTTGCATGAATGTGACGGTACATAAATATGAGCGGTAATATAAACAAGAGAATCAATATGACACAGTAGAGTATGGTGATGATATGATAAAACTCAAAACGTAATAGTGATAAGATTATGATAGGTGGATTCTTATTTGGATCCAGAGGTTACATGGCAGTTTGTGTTGATGAGTGTATTTTATTCAAGGCTTGGAAATGCTTTTTTGAAAAGCCAAGTTTTTAGTCTTTTCCTAAATGTTAGAGCGCATTAGGGATGTGCAGACCAAAAGTTTAAGTTCATAAGTCCATAAGTCGAAAGGGGGTCCCATTTGCGGTCAATATGGACATATGGAGAATTCCATAAGTTGAGTCTATGTCCATATGTGCAAATAAAAATTTAAACCCCTCACCTGCCTTAATCCCGCCCCCCCCAAGACTTACCAAAACTCCCTGGTGGTCCAGCGGGGTCAGGACACCATTCCTGAACTCCTTTGCAAGGAGCACGTGACGTCGGCATCACGTCGGCGTGACGCGGCGTCACGTCGGAGTGGCACGGCATCACGTGATTCCCCTCGGGTTCGCTCCGGGACCCCTTGTTGGGCTGAAAAGTAACTTTTGGCCAGCTTGGGGGGGCCTCCTGACCCCCCCAAGCTGGCCAAAAGTGCCTTTTGGGCCCAACGAGGGGTCCGGGAGCGAACCCGAGGGGAATCACGTGACGTCGGTGTGATGCGGCGTCACGTGATTCCCCTCGGGTTCGCTCCGGGACCCCTCGTTGGGCCCAAAAGGAACTTTTGGCCAGCTTGGGGGGGTCAGGAGGCCCCCCCAAGCTGGCCAAAAGTGCCGTTTGGGTCCAACGAGGGGTCCGGGAGCGGAACCGCGATGGACCACGTGACGTCGGCGTCACGTCGGAGTGACGCGGACGTCACGTGATTCCCCACGCGTCCGCTCCCGGACCCTCACGGAACTTTTGGCCAGCTTGGGGAGTTTTGGTAAGTCTTGGGGGGGGGAGGATTAAGGAGGGTGAGGGGTTTAAATTTTTATTTAGATCAACAATCGCGATTTCCAACGTATTCAACATAGCTATGTTGAATAAGTTGGAAATCCGATCGTTTACGCCTCATCATTTTTTTAAGTTAAAAAAAAAAAATAAGTTGCGTTTTCCATTTAAGTTCAAAACGAATGCACACCCCTAGAGCGCATGGCTCTTGTCTTAGATCAGGTGGTATAGAGTTCCACAGAACTGGACCTGCTGTAGAGAAGGCTCTGAGACTCAAAGATTTATGTTGATAGGTTTTGGCATTTGGAATTTGGAGTGACTCTTTGTAGTATTCCCTAATAGGTCTGGCAGAAGTGTATTTTTTAATTGGTATTTGAAGATCTAGTTGCGTAAGTTGGTTGATGGTCTTGTATATGATGTTGATGGATTTATACATGATTCTATAGTGGATTGGTAGCCAATGAAGTTTTTGGAGGATAGGGGAGATGTGGTCCATTTTCCTGGAATTTGAAAGGACTCTGGCTGCGGAGTTCTGAACCATTTGTAGGGGTTTGATGTAAGAAGCTGGGAGGCCTAATAGTAAAGAGTTGCAATAATCTAGTTTTGAAAAAATTATTGCTTGCAAGATTGTTCTAAAGTCCATAGTGTGGAAAAGTGGTTTGATTCTTTTCAGAATGTGTAATTTGTAGAAGCAATCTTTGGTGGTTTGGTTAATGAATGTTTTAAGGTTGAGACGATTGTCTAAGATAGCTCCTAGATCTCTTACATGGGTAGATTGAAGGAGTGCGGTTGGTTTTGGAAGTGTGTTATTGTTTTCCGGTGATATGAGCAGAAATTCCGTTTTTGAAGCGTTAAGTACGAGGTTTAGGCTGGTGAGGAGGGGTTTAATTTCTAATAAGCAACTGTCCCAGTGTTCCATTGTTTTTGAGATTGTTTCTTTCATGGGAATCACGATCTGTACGTCGTCTGCGAAAAGGAAGTGTTTCAGGTTTAATTTTGTAAGAAGTTGACATAGTGGTAACAGGTAGACATTAAAGAGCGTGGGTGAAAGTGATGAACCTTGCGGCACTCCTCTGTTAGAAGGGTGGTATTGGGATTCTTTATTGTGGATTTTGACTCTATATCCTCTGTTTTCTAGGAATGTTTTGAACCAGTTTAGTGTAGAACCTGTCAATCCAATATTTGCCAGTTGTTTTAGGAGTAGGGTGTGATTGACGGTGTCGAAGGCCGCCGAGAAGTCAAGGAGGATTAGTAAAAATGTTTGGCCTTTATCAATTCCAGAAATGAGGAAGTCCATGAGAGAGAGTAGTAGGGTTTCAGTGCTTGCAGCTTTACGGAAACCATATTGGTTTGGGGACAGAATACTGTGGTCCTCTAAGTAGTTGGATAGTTGGGTGTTTACCAATTTTTCCATGATTTTAGCTATGAATGGGAGGTTGGAAATCGGGCGGAAGTTGTTGGGATCACAAGCATTTAGATTTGGTTTTTTTAGCAGTGGCTTGATTGAGGCTGTTTTTAGGTCATCTGGGTAGATCCCATGTGATAGGGAGCAATTTATGATTTCTGCCAGTGTTTTTGCTATAGTATCAGGGATGAGAAGAAGCAATTTGGAAGGGATTTGATCAAATGGGTGTGATGACGGTTTCATTCTCTTTAACACCGAATGTATCTCTGTGATTGTGATGGGTTCGAAAGCGTTAAGCTGGATGTTTTTGTCTTGGGGGAGATATGTGGTATCTGGAACAGTAGTGTTTGTAATCAGCTGATTGAGGAGATCCGATATTTTTTTATTGAAATGAAGAGCCAATTCATCTTCTTTAGTCTGGGCTAACTCTGGTGGGATATCTGGAATGATGGGTTTAGTGAGGCTGGAGACAAAGGTGAATAGGGCTTTTGAATCAAAGATTAGATGATGAACTTTCCGGGCGTAATAGTCTCTTTTTGTTTTCAGCGTGGTACTTTTGTATAAATGGAGTGAGCGTTTGTATTCAGATAGAGAGGCCGGTGAGGGGGCTTTACGCCATTTTCTTTCTTTCTGCCGAAGTAGTTGTTTGAGCTTTCGCAGTTCATCATTAAACCAGGGTTGTCTTTTGGATACACTAGAAGACCTTGTTTTGGTTGTCAGTGGGCAGAGAGTGTTTGCTATAGATTTAGTTATTTTGGACCAGGATTGGAGGGCCGAATTGGGCGTAGAGACATCAATGAGTGGTAGATCTGAGGTAAGAAGGTTGCTGAGGTGTTCCGAGGAACAAGGTTTTCTGTATAAGAAAGAGGGTCTTGAGTTTAGATTGTAGTCTGATCTTGGTAAAGAGAAGCTGGTGGAGATTAGCGAATGGTCAGACCATGGGACTTTTTTGCAATTTGGTTGATTTGTAAGAGAAATACCGGAGTTTATAAAGAAGAGATCGAGTGTATGGCCTGCTTTATGAGTGGGTTTGTTGATTTGTTGTTTGAAACCCATTGCTGACATTGCGGTGAGGAAAGCTTCACAGTTTGTTGAAAGAGGGACTTTGTCAACATGTAAGTTGAAGTCGCCCAGGATTATAGCAGGAGAGTCCAGATTGAGATGTAAAGTTATGGTTTCAATAATAGGTGAGGCGTCTGACTCTAGTAATCCTGGAGGGGCATAGACTAGAAGGATTTGGAGATGTTCTGATTTGAACAGTCCTACTTCTAGTTTGGTAGCTGTGCTGATGTGGTGGTGTGTGAACCTTAAGGATTTTTTAGCAGCTAAGAAGATACCCCCTCCTCTTTTTTTTTGTCTTGGGATGGAGAAGAAATCGTACGTCTGTGTTGGTAGTTGGTTAATGAGGGTTATATCTGTGGATTTGAGCCATGTTTCTCTTATGGCACAAAAGTCTGGGGTTGAGTCCTGCAGTATGTCGTTTAGTATAAGGGTTTTGTTGGTGAGCGATTGAGCGTTGAAAAGGATGATGGTGAATAGAGTGAGACCTAGGAACTGTGTAGTGGGGGAGATCATGATTGGGATGAGTGATTTGTAGGTGCGTGGGCGATAATGCATAATTGGATAAGGTTGGATCGGTGCTGGAAGAGTGTTGTTAGACGCTGAATGTGCTGCTAGATGAGCTACTGGAGTCTGGATGAGTGCTGCTGGAGACTGGATGAGTGCTGCTGGAGACTGGATGTGTGCTGCTGGAGACTGGATGTGTGCTGCTGGAGACTGGATGAGTGCTGCTGGATGAGTGCTGCTGGAGACTGGATGAGTGCTGCTAGATGAGCTGCTGGAGACTGGATGTGTGCTGCTGGAGACTGGATGTGTGCTGCTGGAGACTGGATGAGTGCTGCTAGATGAGCTGCTGGAGACTGGATGAGTGCTGCTGGAGACTGGATGTGTGCTGCAAGATGAGCTGCTGGAGACTGGATGTGTGCTGCTAGATGAGCTGCTGGAGACTGGATGTGTGCTGCTGGAGACTGGATGAGTGCTGCTGGATGAGCTGCTGGAGACTGGATGAGTGCTGGATGAGTGCTGCTAGATGAGCTGCTGGAGACTGGATGAGTGCTGCTAGATGAGCTGCTGGAGACTGGATGAGTGCTGCTGGAGACTGGATGTGTGCTGCAAGATGAGCTGCTGGAGACTGGATGTGTGCTGCTGGAGACTGGATGTGTGCTGCTAGATGAGCTGCTGGAGACTGGATGTGTGCTGCTGGAGACTGGATGAGTGCTGCTGGATGAGCTGCTGGAGACTGGATGTGTGCTGCTGGAGACTGGATGAGTGCTGCTGGATGAGCTGCTGGAGACTGGATGAGTGCTGCTAGATGAGCTGCTGGAGACTGGATGAGTGCTGCTGGAGACTGGATGTGTGCTGCTGGAGACTGGATGAGTGCTGCTAGATGAGCTGCTGGAGACTGGATGAGTGCTGCTGGAGACTGGATGTG
Source organism: Rhinatrema bivittatum (assembly GCF_901001135.1). Lineage (NCBI taxonomy): Eukaryota > Metazoa > Chordata > Amphibia > Gymnophiona > Rhinatrematidae > Rhinatrema > Rhinatrema bivittatum. The sequence continues at coordinate 515,613,101 of NC_042617.1, read as the reverse complement.
TGCTGCAAGATGAGCTGCTGGAGACTGGATGTGTGCTGCTAGATGAGCTGCTGGAGACTGGATGTGTGCTGCTGGAGACTGGATGAGTGCTGCTGGATGAGCTGCTGGAGACTGGATGAGTGCTGGATGAGTGCTGCTAGATGAGCTGCTGGAGACTGGATGAGTGCACGCCATTTGCATGACTTCTCCCCACCTGAGTCCCTGGGAATGTAGTTTAGCCTGGCACTAAGCATATCATTTGGGGTTACTCAGGACTGAGTCATACGCAATCATGAGATTATTGCATCGCACTTAGATTAGAAGTATATATATTTGCACACGTATACTCCAATCTAAGGCTGCTTTCACTACCTCACATCCTTACATGCATGGTGTGACCTATGATTTCCTTTTCTTCTTTTCCTTCCTCATTCCTATTAATATCCTTTCTTCTCTCTTCTTTTATTATTATTATTGCATCATTATTATTATTGTTACAATTTTCACTATTATGCTTATTATTTCATTATTATAATAATTATTATTATTCAGTATTATTTCATTATTTTTATTATTATTCATCAGTATTATTATTTCATTATTATTTTTCCATTTATAATTGCCTTATAGTCAGGGCTATGGCTTGTTGGCTCATGTCATCTAGTTGAGACCTGCACAGTTAACCTGGTATTTAGGTTTAAACAGTGAGGTGCTCCCTTGACAGCCCTTCCCTGTTTAAAAAGGGGGGAAATATCAGGAATATCCCAATTCTTTCTAACAGGATATACAGCCAAAATAGACTCTCTGACATCAGTAAAATGGACATTGCCTATTTTGCTATGAGTACCCAAATAAAGAGACTTTGCAGTTCTGTGTACAGGACTAGCCTAGGCAGATTTATGGACCCTACACTAGATGAGTGGCACCAAAAGAGGCCAAAAGAAACATAGCACAAATGATGCTTTGTGTGAATATGTACCAGAAAAACATTAGAGGCCTCTCTCTCTCTATGGCCTTAAGTCCAAATCTAAGATCAAAATTTATTAGTGCCCTGTCAAAGATGAACAACTGGAAATCATCAACACTGACCACTTCATGAACCTGGAGATGAGACAAAGGACTGACAAAAGAGAAGGAAGATCAGCTAATGAAATCCTTAATTATGCATATACCTGACTATGTATGAAACTGCTGAATTATGCATAGGTGAACCCTTAAAAAGCAGCAGTAGGCCAGCACTCAGGACTGTCATCATTCGATCATCACCCATCAAAGAGAAGTAGATGGTCCATCCAAGTGCTGTCACCTACCCTGGCTGAGCTCCCATTACCTCCTCTAGAGAGAAATACCAATTCCCTCCCAGGTGTCCCTGAGTAGAGGAGCCGAGTGCACCTTGCTGCTAGAGAGTGACAAGGGGAAGCCCTTCTCAGCTTGGGACATCCTTGCCTGGGGAATAGAACTAGCCACTTCAGAATCCAGGGTCCAGGGTCACAGAGAGACCAGCCTGCTGAAGATCCATAGAGTGTGTTGCTGAGAGGACTCAAGATGGCCGCCAGGTAAAGACGCGGGGAGAAACCTCTTACGGCATTTTTCTTGAAACTTGAATTTCTTCTAAACCATGCCTCACACGAAATGCAAAGCAAAGCTGAGAGGGGTAATGACGAGTTCACCCCCCAGCGACCAACTACAGCCACGTATTGAAGGCTTCTTCACAGCAGACACAACCATAACGCCGAGAAGTGCAGTCGCTGAAGGGAGATCAGCGGAGCGGGACTTCTCCCTTCTGACTATGGATACTATTCTAAGCCCTGGCGCTTCAGACAGACCCGTTCCCCCAGGCCAAATGACGCTGAGGGTCGAGGAAGTGACTGCACCTTCCCCTGTTGATATACAGGGGACAACAGAAGAACTGCAGCAAAATCGGGAGACCCTGGGAGTGAACCCGGGGATCCAAATTGCCCTCGAATGACAACATATCAGCACAGAGATTGGGTTAGATACCCCAGGAACATCAACGCAAAGTAGGGGAACGGGCACAAGTGGGAACTGGGTAGATGAGAAGCCAGAGACGCTGAAAACTGACCTGGTGAAATTTACAGCACTACCCATAACAATGGAAGGTATTTGTGGTGCATTAAAATCTATTGAGTCCTCTCTGACTAAGCTGTCTCAGGTTACAATAGATACAAAAAAATCAAGTGTTAATAAATACCAATCTATTATCTACCTATAATCAAAAGTTGGAAGAAATGGACAAGAGACTTATAGATATAGAAATAATTACTCAAAATTTAATTAAGTCAGACCAAATGGTAAACAGAAGACTGGAAAGTCTTGAGAATGCTTCAAGAATGTGTAATTTAAGGTATTAAATTTCCCTGTGATCAGGTTAATCTCTCCACTGGAATTATTCAAGACCTATATGTTAAAAGTATTAAATATTCCTGAGTCTGTACTTCCTCTGATAATGAAGATTTATTACCTACCTCAAAATATTTCCGGGAAAAATGAAGAAAGAGAACAACCTGCTCAATTGGATATTTCCGAAATCTTGGAACTTTCTAATGAAACAGAAATTATTCAGAGGAGACCGGTCTTAGTGAAGTTTGCATTTATATCAGAGCGTAATAACATCCTAAAAATGTTTTTTCGTAATAGGCAACATCTGTTTTATGGTCAAAAGGTCTGGGTTTACCCAGACCTGACCAGACCTACACAGATGAGACGAAAAAGTTTTCTTGGGTTAAGAGCTGATGTATTAAAATTAGGAGCGAAATTTGTTTTACGATATCCATGCAAATACGCTATATATTACAATAATGTTAGCTATGCCTTCTTTGAAATGGATCAGTTGAGAGCATTTCTGGAAGCTCACACCCAGAGATAGTACACATGTGAGTTCATATATATAGTAGGTTATGTCAATTACCTGGCGACCTGAATTATGCTAAAATATATCATTCTTTGATTTTGCTCCTATATTACTAGTCCTTCCCATATTTCCTATATTTTTGGTACAAAGAGTAAATTGTTATACTTTATTTCTTTTTTTTTTTGATTTACATTCAGATTTGTACTGTATTGTCATAGCAAGTTGTATGCTTGTTATATTATGTTAAAAATTTGGAAAATTAAAAATAAAAAAAAAATAAAAAAGAGAGTATGTTGCTGCAAGTCCCATATAGCAAAAAATTGTAGCTCTATTCTATATCAGTCAGTTAATAAGTTAGTGCTTATAAATCTCTGCTAAAAAGAGGTAAGGCCAGCATTAGCTAATTGTAATCTGATAAGCACCAGATGTTAAGCACGTTCTTCTGTTTCCCTAATTGCTTGTGTATGTCCTGATGCAGTGTTAAGCTTAGCCCTGTGTAATGTAGAATAAGCTTTTCTTCAGACCGTATGAGTAATTTTCTAAGCAAATGGACAGGAGAGTTGCTGGAAAATAGTAGATACATACATAAAGGGAGGTGGGGCTGGAATTCATAGCTCTTCTCCCTACAGAATGAATACTTCAAGGCCCTAAAAGAGGGATAAAGGATAACAACAATGGCATGAACACCCCAAGGGGTGAATTATATGCACTGGTGATTTGGAATTCTCTTTCAAAATTAGTATGGACAATTAAAGACTACTTGACATTTAGGAAACAATATAAAGCTTGTTTTTTAACAATTGCTTTCAAGAGATGTTTTTTTTTAGTAATGTTCAATTTCATTATTATCTGATTTTTTATGATGGATTTTTATTTGTAGTAGTATGCATTTTATTCCTTGGTATAAGTCACCAAGATCTTTTATTGCAGGCATCTAATAAATCTTTGAATGAATGAATGAATGAATGAATGAATGAATATGGCATAGAGTGAAGTATATTACAGAAACCATAGTGGCAGGAATACCCTAAAACTTAGAGTGAGTGGTCTGGCAGCAAGCACAGTGACTTCAGCACTCTAAGGAATGCTTGATGACTATGTACATGAAGAAATTATTTTCTCAGGCTTTTAAAGATTTGAAATTATTTTAAATAAGAATTTTTTAAGTATCAACAGACTAGGAATACACTTAAAGATAGGTATAGTTAAAACTGATAAATTTGTGATGATTTGCTGGGTTTTGATATGTCAAGTTCTTGAAGGTCTGATAATTGGACAGGTTTACCCATTTCATGCCATAACTGAAAGTAATTTCAGTATTATTGCGAGATGGATTGTTTGCTGATTAACTATAAGATCTGAGAGAGTGTTTTATGTCCTAGAGCAAGAAATTTATTTTACATCATTGGAGAGAGAATATTGTTACTATTGTTACAGTATGATATATTTTGTAGCTTAAAGAACAAATGCATAATCAAGTAGACTTTCAAAACCCTATGCGCAGCCAAACCGGGAGATATGCGTGTGACTCATAAGCACGTGGGCCATGCGGATTTTAAAAGGCTCACAGTGACACGCGTATCTCCCAAGTATGCGCATTACAAAGGTTTTGATCTAAAGGGGTGGGGCATGGGCGGGCTAGGACAGCCATGAAGTCAGTGGCGCCAAGCTTGCGCCGGGATCCCACAACCATGTAATTTGCTTCTGCTACAGACTGTGTGTAAGTACTGAAATAAAGAAATTAGGGTAGTCAGCAGTGTTTTAGGGATCAGGGAAAGTAGGGTAGAAGGGAGACAAGTTAGATAAGAGGTTTAAAGTATACTCCTTTACTGGAGCAAACTGGGAGGGAACAGGGAAATAGGCCTAATGCATCGCCATGTGTAGCAGCTGAAATTCCCCCCACTTACATGTGCAATATGGCATTCGCACGCACCTGTGTGCATTGATATAAAATTGTGTGTGCATATACACATGGTTAGCTGATTATATAACATGTGTGCATAAACGCGCGCGTGTTAAAAATTAGCATGCCCGTGTGCAAGCATCGGCAAACGCGCATACGTGCGCATGCGTGGGTATTAAAGATTCACCTCGATGCATTTGTTATTATTTTTTGTTTTTAATGTTGATCTGTTTTCTGTCAATTGTGTATGTATTAATTTTAAGGATGTAAAAGTGTAATCCACCTAGAGCTAAATTAATAAATAAGAGTCACACACAGAAATATTAATACAGTGTCACAGTGTCACTGAGACACTGACACTTTTATACAGATAAAGCAAGCTGATCTCCATCACAATTAGTCACTGGCCACTTTGCACACATTGCAAAAGTCAGTCTCTCTGTATGGTTTTTACAGACACTGACACGTGATGCCTTCATGCTGAAGAGAAGTGCAGTCTTACTCTGTTGATATACAGTTGCATATATACAGAGATATAAAGTTGATCCTGCTATTAGCAGCACAGCTAGGACACAGTGATAGTGACTTTAAGAGTATATTTTGCTTTCTTCTCTAAATCTAAAGGTTTTTTTTTCTAATCTTGTCTTTAATTCTGGAACTTTGAAGCAAGGAGCATCACAATCTGTGTCTGCTCTTTGGGGAATAATTGAGAACAAAATCAGCAGTGGCTGTTCAAAGTGCTCTTAGTTTCATTTTCACCTTTAAAAAATGATGAAGCTAATCCGTGCAGCTGCCAGCTAAGATAGACTAGTTGATGACTCCACTCTGTCTGACTTGGAATAGAAAAAGTGCATGCACATTATTTTCCTCTAGGGACAGCAGACCACCTTTTTGTTTGGGGTGGGATGCCCAACAAAGCTCTGCCCCAACTCCACCTTCAATTCTGCCCCAAGATCTGCCCATGTTCCCACTGCCAATTTTTTACTTTACATTTACAATTAATGCCATTCTGTCTTACATATATTAGACCTGGGGGAATTCTGTACTACTGCAGAGAACAGACTTTGCACAGAATTCCTGCCTGCACAGAATTGCCATTTTCTGCGCAGAATTTGTCAAAGATGGAGGAAGTCCTGGTGTGCCGTGAGCGGAGTACGTCCCACTCACGGCAAACATGAAGGCCCCAGTGAAGAGGGATCAAACTCTGGGAGCGGAGATAGAGTGGAAAGGGGTTGAGCCAAAGGGGGAGGGGAGAGATATTGCAGATGGAGTTGAGGCCTGAGACGGCAAAGTGGCCAGAGGAGTAGGGACACTCTTACAGTGAACTTCTAGGGAAATTCTGCTCAAAATAATTTAAAATTCTTCATCTTTAAGTAATAACTTTTTTCTGTATTACATTTTTAATTAATTACTTAAAGACTGTCATGTTAGTATATTGTGTTATTTTGTCCAATATAAAGGTTGCAGAATTTTGTAGAATTTTAAGGTTTTGTGCAGAATTTTAAATTTTTTTGCACAGAATTCCCCCAGGAATAATATATTCCTTGCATAAATCTTAGAATATAATTATTCATTCTCAGACCAATTACCGGTAAATGTTTGATGCTATAAATCCAGATGTAGTGATAACATTGAAAATGACTAAAACAGAATTAGTAATAGGAATATCAGTACTAATTGACCATTCTGTACTATATGGAGAGATCATCAAGTACCAAGAGCGAGGGCTGTTATGTTACATAGCACCCCCCCCCCCCCCCCAAGAAAAAACAATAAAAGCTTGGCAGTGCCCACCTAATATGGTATTATATTGGAGCTGCTGAGCCCTTTGTTATTATTCTTGTGGGAAGTGAGTAGGGTTGGAGCCAGGAGGAAGAGAGAACACCAGGAGGTGGAGTGGGAGCAAGGAGAAGAGATCAAGAAAGGAGAAGTCTGAAGGGAGAGGAGGGGTGATGGGACAAGGGGTAAAAGCAAGAAAGAGTGACGGGAGGATGTGCGGAAGTGGAGAGGAATGGGGATGGGGAGAAATGTATGATGCTGAAGAGGGGAGAAGAGGGAGATGGGAAGAGAGCACGAAGGAATGGGGATAGGGAAAGAGGGATGATGCTGAAGGGAAAGCATGATGAGAATATGCTGTAGGTGGGACGCTGAAGTGAAAAAGGAGGAGGCTGAAGGGGAGGCAGAGGAGAAAGAGTAGGCCTCAGGGAGCCAGGAAGAGAGGCCTGCGCCAAGAAAAAACAACAAAGGCTGTTTTTCTTGTGGGGAGTCGGGATATGGGCAGGGATAAGGGTGGGGGGCAGGAGGAAGAAGAAAGAGCAAGAAGACGGGCCCCGGGAGCAAGGGAAAGGAGAAGGAGGGGGACTGAAGGAGAAGAGGAGGTGGAGAAAGACCAAAGGGAGAGGAGGGTTAATGGGGCAAGCTGAATGGAGCAAGGGTGGAGAGAGACAGGGCCTGAAGGGAGAAGATGAAGAGAGAACAGGTGGATGGGGAGAGAAGTGGAATGCTGATGGGGGGAGTGGAGAGCCCTGTACCCCTCTCACCTTGATTCCTTCCTTCCCTCTCTCCACCCACACCCCTTACTTTTCCAGTTCACTCCCTCCCTCCTGCAAACCGCTCACTTTCCCCAGTTTACTCCATCCCTCTTCCACAAACCCCTCATTCACCCTGGATAACTCCCTCCCCCCCCCCCCCCCCCGCCGCAAGTATACTCCTCCCCCAGCAATTCCTGGTTCACTACCTCCCTGTCCCCTCAGAATCCCCTCACTCTCTGGCTCCTCTCACTTTAAAACAGGAGGAAGAGGACGGCAGCCTTGCAGCTCTTTCAGTACATTCTCACTCCTCCCCTACCAGGAAAAAAGGTCTGAGCATCGGGCATTGAACCTCAAAGTGTGCTATTCAGGCCCTGACAGGGGAGAAGGGAGGACGCACCAGAGAGGGTGCAAGGCTGCCGTCCTCCTCATGTCTCAAAGTGAGAGCAGCCAGTGAGCTAGGGCAGGAGTGGCCAACCTTTCACTCATCAAAAGCCACAAAACCAGAATTCACAGTAGCAGAGAGGAAGGAGGGTGCCCCTCCCCTCAAATGCCAATTTGTTCAACTTCTTCCTTGTCTCCATCAGTCTCAGTCTCACTCTCTCCCCCACCCTAGTTCCACTACTCTCTTTCAATCCCCCTCCCCCACTCTACCCCACCAATCTCTTTCCTAATCCCTAAATCCTATGTTCCATAACACCCTAGCTCCATCAGTGTCTTTCTAGCTCAATCTCTCTACCCTGCTCCCACCAGTCTCTGTCTCTTTCTCAGTCCCCCCAATCTGACCCATGAAACTCTCTCTCTCTCAATCCCCCATTCAGATGACCCTTCTTTCCTCCTCTTAGTCAATCACCTACTTCCCGGTTACCCCCTCAGCCAACCAGCCAGCCCCAATCCCAGCAAACCTACCTCAAACTTGAATCTGCCACCCTCCCCCTCATGTTGCTGCCTGCCACTGTGGTACTGATGTAATTAGCAGTTAAATTATTTTTTTTTATTAAAATTCTCTCATTGGCGGCCAGTGTCTAGGAGGCCTGGAGGTGGCAGCAGCCCTCCATTGTTATTTTTAGGAGGAGGCTGTTCGGCACTCAGAGGACGCTTGCTGTGGCAACATTGAGGACTGCCTGTAAGGTTTGAGGAGCTAGGAGCAGCTAACTCAGAAGTTGGTGGTGATGGCAGCATTGAAAAACTGGAGAGGATGGCCTGCAATGGAGACAGCAGAGGGGCCATGGAAATGAGGTCAGTGGTTATGAGGGGAACCTCTTGGGATCATTATCACTTCAATTCCAAAGTAGGAGCAGCATGCCAGTGAGGAGGCAAGAGTTATGCTGCGCTACCGGCATCCCTTCAGCATCAAAGACTGCCGATATGCCATGTGCTTCTCCCATTGGCCTGCACACTGCCACTTCCTTCCATGGTCATTGAAAGAGTCTTCCCATTGGCCCGTGCAGCCGATGACACTACCCTCCTCTCTTTGGCCACATGGGCTAATTATTCCACTGCTACTAGAGCTTTGAAAAAGCCTCATTTTCAGAGTTAGAGAGCTGCATGAAGCTCGAAAGATGCTCATTAGCCACTCCTGAGCTAGGGGATTTGGTGGGTAGAAGGTTGATTGCACCATCCACTGCTATCAAATTTGCTCTTCCAGGGCAGGTGTGGGAGAGGGGAAATGTGCTGTCCAATGCCACTAATGCTTGCCAGCAGCAGTGTTGCTAGATGGGCAGTTTTCAAGCCCAGTTGGGTTATTTTCCAATAAACGTGTGTGGGAAATTTTTCCATTTTTTTGGCTGCGGGATTTTGAGCTTTTTTTTTTCTTGGGCGTCATTTTGGGCATCTTGCAGGAAGCGGAAGGGGAGCGTGGTGAGCGAGGAATATGTACTTAAAGCGTCAAAGCATGAAGTGCCAACCTTTCCCTGATGAATCACAGTCACAACAAGTTGCTGCAAGCTGTGAACACGGTCAGACGACAGTGACTGCATGGCATCAATACAGGTTGTCAATCACACAACAAAACCCACCCACACCAACTGGTGTACTCTAGTACACACCAATGTCAACAACCAAAAATACACAGTGTACTAGTTCAACAATTGACATAACACCCAGAAAACGCCAAACACATTTTGTAAGACCCTCTATTCACGAGTAGACATATGATGTGTTCAACTCGTTTTTCATAGTGGTCACTATTACTTTAATCATTTATGTACTCAATTTTTGTTATGTTTTTTCAAAGTTTTTTTAAAAAGTTCCTCAAAAAATTTTAGGCACTTGCCAATCCAAAATACAAACGGGTACTTAACCGCACTGAAAAGGTCCCAGGTAACCCGACATGGCCATGTTTCGGACCGCTGTCCTGCTTCAGGGGAAAAGAAGGAAACCGATTCAGATGATTGTGGAAAACTGCTTCTTGCGGCGTCTTTATTCCGTGCAGATCAATTTCTTCCGGGCAGGCTGCATTTCAGCCCGCTGAAGGCAGCCTGCCCGGAAGAAATTGATCTGCACGGAATAAAGACGCCGCAAGAAGCAGTTTTCCACAATCATCTGAATCGGTTTCCTTCTTTTCCCCTGAAGCAGGACAGCGGTCCGAAACATGGCCATGTCGGGTTACCTGGGACCTTTTCAGTGCGGTTAAGTACCCGTTTGTATTTTGGATTGGCAAGTGCCTAAAATTTTTTGAGGAACTTTTTAAAAAAACTTTGAAAAAACATAACAAAAATTGAGTACATAAATGATTAAAGTAATAGTGACCACTATGAAAAACGAGTTGAACACATATGTCTACTCATGAATAGAGGGTCTTACAAAATTTGTTTGGTGTTTTCTGGGTGTTATGTCAATTGTTGAACTAGTACACTGTGTATTTTTGGTTATCAATACAGGTTGGCCAGTATATGTGCACATGTTTCCCTGTGTAGATTTCTGTATGCAGGAATTTGTGTACTATCGTGCCTGCTGTGTTGTTTGTTTGTTTTTTCCTTTGTTCTGCACCCCTTTCTTTAGCCAAACCATTACAAAATAAAAAAAAAAAAAAGAAAATCTCTTACAAGCACCATTTAGAGGCAGGAGGCAACACTGAACAGGACTACCTTGATTTTTAGGTGGCGCTTCTATACCTCTGCTAATGAGTCTCGACCAATTCCTGTGCACACCACATATTTGCCAGCACGCTTTTCAAACCCAAACTGCGTGCAAGAATTCAATATCTACACAACGCGTACATTTTTTAAAATTTTCATTTGCTTTTACAATATTGCACTGAATGTGCAGGGGTCAGCATGGCCGGGGCAAAATATATATAGTGCCCTGGAGGGGGTCAGGTCTGGTCCCCAACGTGGATTTGCCCCTAAATTAAAGTTCTAATGCATCTTGAATGGCGCAGCTCTGCACACTGAACATAACAACCTTGATTTTATACTTTTCTATCAATCATTTTTTACTTTTTTATATACATTTTTAATTTTGTAAACTTGTATGCAGACAATGCAGGAATTTGTATACTATAATGCAGAATAAAAACTATTTTCACAACTTTTGGGCTAGATTGGGTGACCAATTGGGCTGAAAAAATTTTTGGCATCTGGCAACACTAGCCAGCAGAAATTTGGGGGGCAAGGAATGGTCCCTCCATTCAGATGCCTATACTGCTGTCATAGACTTTTATAGGACTGAATTGAATGAGCTGAAAAGGACTCAAAATCTTGAACCACCATGCCCATTTGGTTTGGTTGCCAGGAACCAAACTGAAAATTGACTCATTTGGATCAAATTTCATATTTGGATCATCTAAATGCACGTCCTTAACTAGATCTCTACACACTCTCTGTCAGTTGTCTCATTTTTATATACTGAATCTCTGCTTTAAATCTTCCTATCTTCCTTTGCTTTCCAATAGAATTGTAAATCATCTCCCTCTCCTCTTAGTTAAACTATACTGGGCTCTAAATTAAGTTTCAGAGTAACTAAACGCTCCTTATATTTAACTTCCTATTAGTCGAACTCATTGTTTTCTCTTTTAAATTTTGCTATGGACGGACCGACAAGCGCCTGCGGGGAGGGACCCCCTTAACATGGCGCTTGCCAGCCTGAGGCCCCCTTACCCACTCTCCTCTTCTTTCTTCCCGCCCCGGGATCCGCTTACCGTGAGCGATCCTGGGGTTGGGGAGTCCAGGCGGCGGTGAGAAGAGCCCCCCGGATCGAGGGGCGCTTCGGCAGGGCTGTGGGCAGGCAGTCGGGGCGTGATGACGTCACCACGCAGACGGGCGGTGACGTCATCACGCCGGCGCGCGACGACGCGGCGATCTCGGCCCAAGGTCTCGCGAGACCTCGGGCCTTAAAAGGCGGAGCGAGTGCCGGGCCAGGCCTTTTCGGCTGGCCGGCGCTCGCGTTTGGAGGAGGCACCCCGAAGCTGCGGGGAACCGGGAAGACACGTGGAAGGGCAAGGCAGATCGGCGGCCCGAGGCGCGACAGCAGTGGTCCGAAACGGACACAGCGGCAGCATAAACCGCTGAGGCAAATAAAGCTTTAAAAAAAAAAAAAAAAAACGGAGAGGGGGCAGCGCTGCTAGCGGCGGACGGACCGGCTGATCAGCCTGAGGAGCGTTGCAACGGGCGATCAAGCGGCTGCAGAGAACCCTCCCCAGCGCTGGACGGAGACGGAGCGAGGAGCAGCGTAAAAAGGGAGAGACTGGTCTTAGGGACAGGACAGAGGACGCCGGAGGATACCAGCGACCGGGGCACGGCAGCTGAACCGTGAGTACATGGTTATCTCGCCGGAACAGGGGAGCGTGTGACTTTTGGAGCAGAGAGCGCCCCGGGGAGGGACTTTTAAGTTGCGGAGGATTTAAGGCGCGGGAGGGCCCTTGTTCAAGCGGAACTGAACTTTAAGCAAGAAACTTTTGCAAGGGAGACTGGTGCAAGGGAGACTTGTGCATGTGAGGAGCGGAGGCGACGACTTTCGCAAGGGAGACTTTGTAAGCGAGGCTGTTTGCCAGGGAGACCTTCGCAAGCGGGAGTTTTGAATTGCGGCGAAGCAAGGATGGCAGGAAGAGGAAAGAACGCCGGCCCTTCCCCGAGACAGGCAAGGGGGCGGAGTCGACAGCAGAAGGCAGCCGAACCACGGATGGGGACCGAGACGAGACCCGATCCGGCAGTCGAGGCAGGCGGGCGTCGCGGAAAACGCCTTAGGACGGCCACCGCCAAGGCTCGAGAGTGGGAACGAAGTCAAGCGGATAAAGGAAACAAGAGACAGACCGGAAAATCTGCAAAGGGAACGGCACCGGCACCGGCAGCCGAAGGCAACGCGGCGCCTAGAGAGGCTGCAGGAGCGATCGAGACGCAGCCAGGGGCCGGACGATATGGCGCACCCCCGTGGGGCTGGCCTTCGTGGCCTCCGATGGGGCCGGTCGGAGCGGAGGCGACAGCATCGGCACAGCGGACCCAAGAGGGCGGCCCTTACAGTTACAACGCATGGCAAGCGCAGATGTACCCACCATGGTGGCAGGTCCCGCCGCCATGGTACACGGCACCAGTAACCGGAGCGGGCGATCAGCCATCGGCCGGCGGAGCGAGAGCAGAGACGGCGACAGACTCAGCGGCGGGGAGTAACACAGGCGTGACCACAGCGCATGGGACAACTCGGGGTGAGGCCTCTAACACCATCGAACAGACAGGGATGGCACCAAGCGCAGCAGAGGCAGCACGAGGGGCGTGCAACGAGGTGACCGGAACCGGGGACGGAAGGACGGCATCGGCCGGAGACACAAAAGGCAAGAGGGCCAAAAGAAAGAGACACGAAAGTGGCTCCTCGGGGCGATCCTCAGGCGAGGAGTCGGAGGAGAGTGAGGCGTCAGGGGCCTCGGCGGCCTCCCCCACTCGAGACCCGGGGGCCGCCAATGCGACCGCAACAGCTCTGCCCAACATGGACGAGTTGTGGGAGAGCGTGCCGAAGGCATTACGGAGCAAAATCCGCAAGCGTGAATACATAGATATATTCACAATATTAGAGGGAAGAAAGGGGGCAGCGGAAAAAAGGAAAGGGAAGAAGAAGGAAGAGCAGAAAGGGGACGAGGTGAAGGTAGCTAGGAATATCACTAATTGGACACGGGCATTCCTGAGGATGGTTAGTGTAATTGGGAGGGAGGACCCTTCACAATACGCCCCCATGCTGAGTTATGCGGACGCAATTTTGGAGGCATACAAGGAGTATCAAGGGTGGTGTTGGCTGAACTACGATGAGAAGTTCAGGGATAGGATGGAGGATAACAAGAATTTGTCATGGGCAGCTCAAGATGTGGGATTGTGGCTGCGTCAGATGACCAGCAAGGTTATGGAGTCAGGGGCGGCACGCAAACCGTCGAGGCCATCCGGCGGACAGGCCGGTGCGGGTAGTTCACATTGGGGGGACAGTGGTAACGGTAAAGTGTGCTGGCGCTTTAACAAGGCAGGGTGCACCTTTCAGGATTGTCGGTTCAAACACATATGCGCAGTATGTGCGGCACCGCACTCCGCGGCGAGATGCCCAAAGAAGGGGCAGGGATTCTCAGCCGGGAGTAATGGTAAAGGGAAACAATAGAGCAGTGGGTAAGGCACCGTCCCCGGTGCGGCTATCCGCCATGGGGGAATGGCTGGAAAAATACCCAAAGCAAAGGGAGGCTAAGCAGTTGTGGGAGGGTTTTGCATATGGTTTCAGAATTCCATTTCAGGGTAGGATCACGGACACGGGTTACACAAATTCAGCTTCAGCAGTGAGACAAGCTGACATAGTGCGAAGAAAGGTAGAGAAGGAAATTGAGTTGGGCCGGATGGCGGGTCCCTTTGCGGACCCGCCATTTAGGAACATGATGTTGTCACCCCTGGCAGTAGTACCAAAAAAGGAACCGGGCGAGTTCAGGCTTATACAGAACCTGTCTTACCCACCGGGGCGTTCAGTGAACGATGGTTTGCCAGAGGAGGCCTGCACAGTGCAATACGCCTCCTTCGACCAGGTCGTGGCGTTAGTACGGCGCTGCGGGAAAGGCGCGTTGATGGCGAAGGCCGACATTAAGTCGGCATTCCGACTGCTCCCAGTACACCCCGATAACTTTCCCATACTAGGTTTTCACTTCCAAGGGTCATATTACTTCGACAGGTGCATGCCGATGGGGTGCTCGGTTTCTTGTGCATACTTTGAAATGTTTAGTACGTTTCTGCATTGGGTGTTACAGCAGAGGGCAGGGAACGTCAATGTGGCGCATTACCTTGACGATTTCTTATTTGTGGGACCAGCTCACGCGGACACTTGTGCTAAAACTTTGTCTGCATTCCAAGACATGGCCCACGAATTCGGGGTCCCTTTAGCCGGGGAGAAAACGGAGGAACCAGTGACCACATTATCATTCTTGGGGATTGAGCTGGACACGCAGGCCATGACATCGCGGCTGCCGGCAGAAAAGTTGCACAAGTTACGGACCATGCTCCGGAGGGCCTTGGCATGCAGCAAACTTACGTTGGGGGCTATTCAGTCCATAATCGGCAGTTTAAATTTTGCCTGCCGGGTGATCCCGATGGGGAGGGCATTCCTGAGGCGTTTGGCCGACGTGATGAGGGGGGTTAAAAACCCGCGACATCACATCAGGATCACACGGCCAATAAAGAAGGACATGGCTATGTGGCTGGAATTCCTGGATAACTTCAACGGGGTATCAATATGGCAGGACGAGGCAGTGTCAAATCACGATCTGGACATACACACAGATGCATCGGGAGGATGGGGTTTTGGGGCTTACTGCCAGGGCGCATGGTGCGCAGCACCATGGCCACCAGAATGGATACAGAGCGGGTTGGTGAGGAACATCACATTCCTGGAGCTCTTCCCGATTTTAGTGGCTCTCACGGTCTGGGCTCATAAATTGAGCAATAAAAAGATAATATTTTGGTCAGACAATTCGGCAGTCGTAACAGTTATTAACAGGCAGGCGGCACGTTGCTCCAAAGTGGCGGAACTGCTAAGGGAGGTGGTACTGCAAGGTCTGCGACTGAACACAACAATACGAGCCAGGCACGTGCCAGGTGTTCATAATCAGGTGGCTGATGCGCTATCCCGAGCTAAGTGGGATCTCTTTCATCAACAGGTGCCAGAGGCAGACGTCGAAGGAGCCCCCATACCGAGCCGGTTATGGCTGATTGGAACATAACCGAATGGGGACTGTTGAAGGCATCCGTTGCTCCAGCGACATGGAAGGCCTACTGCAAAGGGTTTACCAGAGTACAGGCTTTTTTGAGGGGGCAGGGATGGCAAGGGGGTAGGATAGAGGGAAGGCACATACAGCGATTCGTGGCTGTGGCAAAGGAGGAGGGTTCATCCAGGGGGGCGACAGTCAACCAGTTAGCGGGTTTCGCCTTCTTCGCGAAGGCACAAGGCTGGGGGGACCCCCTGGACGACTTCATGGTCAAGAAGATGCTGGCAGGGTGGGCCAGGGCAGTAGCCTGGAAGGAAGATGGGCGGCGGCCAATAACCCATGAGATATTGGTGCGCTTATGGTACGCAGTCGCACAGGTATGTTCCGACGGGTTCGAGGTGGCATTGTTCAGGGCCGCTTTTTGCACAGCATTCTTCGCGGCCTTAAGAGTTAGCGAACTGGTGGCAGCATCCAAACGGGATACAGGAAACGACGGCATATTACTGCACAACGTAGTAGTGGAGGGACAGGCAGTCAGGCTAAGGGTACACAAATCAAAAACCGATCAGCGGGCAAAAGGGGTAGAGGTAAGGCTGGCCCAGGTGACGTCCCAGGTGACATGCCCAGTGAGGAACGTGTTAAATTTTCTGCAGGTTAGACCGAAAGGGTGTCGCCATCTATTAATTCACGGGGATGGGGTACCACTGACTAAATTTCAATTTGCGGCAGTGCTACGGAAGGGATTGGCCGCCATCGGGTTAAACCCGGGCGAGTACGGTACTCACTCGTTCCGCATTGGGGCGGCGACAAGCGCAGCCCAGGCGGGTTTACCTATGGAGGTCATACAAAAAATTGGTAGGTGGCGGTCGGCAGCGGCCAAGAGATACGTTAGGCCGGGGGCTGTACAATTGGGTCACTAATCACGCAATTCCTCTTACCCGCAGGTCGCGGACTACGAAGGAAGATAGTGTGGGTTATGGGACACTCCTTCGTACATTGGGCGGCCAAGAGGGCCCGGGAGAGAACATATGGAGCGCACTTGGGGTTGGCACCAAGGGGAATCCTCCTGACATGGATGGGAATCCGTGGAATGAGGCGGGAACAACTGATCCCGGAGGTACAAAACAGCCTGCGTACCCGCCAGAAGCCGGACGCCATAGTCATACACCTAGGGGGTAACGACCTGGGGGGGGCAACGGCTAAGCAGCTCATTGACAACATAAAACACCTGCAGGAGATACAGGAGTTGACACGGGACACCATCATAATATGGTCCGAAATCATACCCAGGCTTAAATGGCAGGGTGACAGACTATGGGCCAGAGGGAGGAAGAAAGTGAACAGGCAGATTGAGGTATGGGCTAAAGCAACGGCGATAGTTACCATACGGCATGATTGGGCAGACGAGCCATGCACGGGCTTGTACAGACAGGACCTGATTCACTTATCAGACGTGGGGTATGACATATTTAACAATGCAATACAGGAAGCGCTGGAGCGTGCGCTGACCAGGTTGGGGCCGCAGTAAGGGTGTTGGGGGGTCCGGGACAAGTGTAACCACTATCCCGGCCTGGTGGCGGGGGTACCCGAGTCAGGGGGCCAGGAGGGGCCTGGAGGACACGGTGGACAAACCGGGGTCCTAGAGGAAGAAGTGCGTAGAGGTGGGCGTGGGCTGCCCGGGGGGGGTGGCCCCTCGGCTTGGACATGGCGAGGGGCCGGGAAGATCGTGTGGCGGACTGGCTAAAATGGCGGACGCCGGTACGAAGCCTGGTTTTGTTATATTTGTCGTACGCACTAAGACTCGGGTACAAAATGTTTGGTTTATGTTAATTATTAATAAACGCTGCGGCCTGTTTTCACCAATTATGGTTTATGTGTGATGATTGTACGGTTGTCTGAGAGGGGAAGGGGGGTGAAGGGACACGGGAGTGCAAGCTGCCAATGTTATAACTTTTATTGGTTCATCTAACTCTGGAGTTCGTGCATTGCTTTTATAGCTCCAAGAGGAATTTAAATTTCTCTTCTTTCCCTTTTTTAAAATTAACTGTACACGGTCTACTTTTATAACTCTTTTTTTTATTTCATGTACTCTAGTTAGTTTTATCAACAGAATAATAACTATGGATCAGTACAACTTACAAAATTAGATCTGCAGCCATCCACGTTTTGTTGACACCGGCGACATCTAGTGGATCCCTAATGACATGATTACATTTATAGGATCGAGAACTAAGTCAAATATTTCCTTCCATCCCTACTCCTGTACCTGAAGTACAAATGCACAAAGAGATCATCCCCATGTATATATACCAAAATCTACACATATTTAGCAGCTCCCTAATATGCATTTAATTTCTTTCATTGTATTCCAGTAAACACAAAGTTCCTTCTTTTATTTTTTTCTTGAAGCCTAGGCAGTGCTATAGGAGTTTTTGCCAAAATGTTGTACTAATTATCTCGAGCGGGTGCATTCGATTTATACGCTTTAATCGGACATCTTTCTAAATAAAGTTTGGCCACTAGTTAGAGAAGCCCAGTGGTGTGCTGTCAATGTCCTATCCTAGGGCTCTGGTTCCACGCCATGATGAGGCGCACTTTGCTTTCATAAAACAATTTAGCATTGCCCTCAGGGGCAGGGAAATCCATTCCCAGCCCTCGCTCCTTCTCGCCCCCCTGATGAAAGAAGGCTGACCTTGGTGATGATGCCACTTTCCTTCCCCCTATCGTCGTCATCAGTAGGGTAAAGGGTGGGGAGGGGCAGCCTGCCGGCAGGGTGGAGCCTCTTCGCGGGAAAGCTTTGCCGGGGGCGGGGGTGAGGCGGGAGATCCCATGCCCGTGGGCGAAGGGTTAACGAGACCTGAATCATGCTGGGAGCAGAGCCAGCTTTAGCCGGAGTGTTTGCTCTCAGTCGCTTCGGCTTCTTGCTACCGAGGCGCAAGTAGATTGTGGTTGGGAAGGAGGACATTAAAAAAAAAAAAAAAAAAAGGAACGCGCTGGTTTTGCTTCTGCTCCCTCGGATAAACTTTGGGCGCAGTTTGACTTGGATGCCAACTGACCGATGTCTTTTTTTTTTTTTTCCTAAGATATCATCCAGGCTTCCAGAAAATAGGTAAGGGTATCTTTGCAGTATCAGAGTCCAGATTATGCAATCCTGTAGAAAAGGAATCCCCTCTTAGAGGTAAACCAGGAGTGAGTTTTGTGATTGAAAAACTGTGGTTAGAGATCGAATCAGTATTCAAGGAAACTTAAGCCCCTGTGCTCTCCTTTTCTCTCCGTATATTTAAGAGAAAAGCTAAAAGTTTCTTACTGAAAGGTAAGTCAAAATGAATTTCCTTGCGTTCCCGCTGGTTGAAGACCATAATAATAATAGACCACCTTCCCAAGTTCATAAACCAACCGCGCCTGCCTTTCCGTAACCATAAACACGTGGAAGACTCAGATTTTTCATTCGGAGTTTGTGTGTCTGAGGTTTTAGCCTGTTCACGACTGTGGCAAGGCATCGGACATTTAACAGTATTTTGGGGGAGCAATGCCATTCTAATAATCATTAGAAGGCATATTGGCACTGTATAGGATCGGATAGCAATGGAGGACATCGTTTTATGTAGCTTCGCTGAGGGATTACAGAAAGTATCCCCAACGTAGTTAGTTAATTGTATGTAAAAAGTTGTGTTTGATGCATTAGCTAGAAACCTGAGCCTAGTAACGTTTTATACTTTTTAAATATCAGTTTTCCAAACCATTACTTGTTATGACTAAACTTAAATACGCTTAAGCATTTCTGCTTAAAACAAAGACGATTTAATGTTTTCTGAGTTAGGAACCTTTTCATTTCATTTTATTTCTGGATTTTCATATGTGGAATTTACAGTTTTGCTGAATTTTTCATAAATACAAAGAAAAAACATGTTTAAAAAGTTTTAAAATGAATAGGAAATCCAGCATATAAATATATGCCGCATGCATTTTCTAACACTTGTTCTCCTTTGTTGTGACATTTTAAAATAACTTTTTCACATGCTGATTGATTGGAGCCTTTCTTAGCACCCAGCTCATTTCCTACACGCAAAATCGTCGTCCCTCGTGTTTCCATTTGGACTTCTAGAACGCATAGGTCCGACGCCAGCCTCTGTCCCACTCAGACAGCACTTTCTCCTCCAACCCACTTTCACTGGCATTATTTCCTTCCGGAATTGTATTGCCATAATTCGCTGGTTTCAGAGACACTTGGTTAACAACGAACTTCACTCCGTGTTCACTAGACTCGCTGTTGTGGTTCCCTCTGTATCGTGCAAAACTTTTATTTTTAATCTGTTGATGGGTGACGGGGTACCTCCAGTGTTGCATGCAGGTTCCCTACCTTGTATTTCTGTCGAGAAGCAGAATAATCTTCCCCTCGGTATTCATTTTGTCCCAGTAATGGGGGTGGGGGTGAGGGATGTAAAGGATGAAAACAATCCATCCATAAAGATCTTGTTGGGACTAATAATAATGTCTTTGTGATCTTAACTGATACACGTATTCCACCGTGAGTGCACAAACTTGCATAAGCTTGTTCAAGCTAGGAAATGATATTCTAACCATAGAGGTTTATTTATAAATTGTGGAAAAGTTATTTCACAATGTCTCGCACTATTTCACTCCAGAAACGCCTTTGGTTAAAAGTAAGGTAACTGGAAGATATTTCACCGTGTTCTTCTTCTACAAAGAAAGTAATAAAGATTAATTTTGTTTGTGCCAGTTTTAAACAACTCGTTTTTTATAGACTGCTGAGCTATATCAAGTTCAGTCTACCAGGCTGCCTTTTGCCTCTGGATTTTATTGATAGAGTTGTCCTTTTACGCACAACGGTCACATACGCCTCTTAACTCTGGCACGCCGTAGCTCACGGACGCCCGCCCCTCCCACCCTTGACCACGCGACAACAGATTAGGTAAACCAAGATAACTTTTATTAAGTGGATGAAACGGCCACAGCCAAAATTAACATTATAACATTCTTACTTTATATTGCAGCAGCTTAAACGCAATTGGCATTAGCTAAATGCCACGCCCTCACCGGTACCTTGCTTGTTCTTCCCACCCCAATGCTTTTTTGGAGACGGCAGCCCTCCATCCTTCCGCTCCGTGAAGGTGGTATACCATTGGCACCCCGCTCCGTGAATGCCAATCCCGCCTTCCGCTCCGTGAAGGGGAACACCCGCCACTGGCATCCCGCTCCGTGAACGCCTCCGTGGCTACTGCCGCTCCGTGCAGTATTCTGCCGCCTCCTCCCACCCCTGGCCTTGCGGGCCGCGGTTATTGCTTTTGCCAGGCCTTCATTGGGCCACCCCCAGACCGGCCATTATCTCGGTCTCCGCCATGCTTAGTTATTTGCCAGGCCTTCATTGGGCCACCCCCAGACCGGCCATTATCTCGGTCTCCGCCATGCTTAGTTATATCCATGCCCCCGTTTTCCCCCTATGCAAAGTCCTTGGTGCTGTGCTCCTCCCCTTCCCCCTCCCCCAACACCAAAAACTTCCCCTCTATGCAGCGATACATCCCCTTATGCTCCGGTGAGGGCACCCGCTGTTCCTTTTGTTATGGCTGTGACGACTTATCCCCCCAATCCCAGTGCCCCCTTGCGCTGTGGGGTGGTGGGAGGGTTGCTCTCGATTCCAGGCTGCAAATGTGCTCCCCCCACCCCGCCCTACCTCTAAGTACCTGAGCTCAGAGACGCCGCCTTCCTTGTCTCATTGGCTCATGCTCAGGTTTGAACTGGCCCCTAATCCTATTGTCCGCCCCTCTCCGCACCTAGGCTGTGCCCCCTCCCCCCTCCCTCTTGCCTGCCGCACGTCTGCCCAGTTATACGGCCCATGCCTCAAGAGGCGGGCCTCCTTAACTCTGGCACGCCGTAGCTCACGGACGCCCGCCCCTCCCACCCTTGACCACGCGACAACAGATTAGGTAAACCAAGATAACTTTTATTAAGTGGATGAAACGGCCACAGCCAAAATTAACATTATAACATTCTTACTTTATATTGCAGCAGCTTAAACGCAATTGGCATTAGCTAAATGCCACGCCCTCACCGGTACCTTGCTTGTTCTTCCCACCCCAATGCTTTTTTGGAGACGGCAGCCCTCCATCCTTCCGCTCCGTGAAGGTGGTATACCATTGGCACCCCGCTCCGTGAATGCCAATCCCGCCTTCCGCTCCGTGAAGGGGAACACCCGCCACTGGCATCCCGCTCCGTGAACGCCTCCGTGGCTACTGCCGCTCCGTGCAGTATTCTGCCGCCTCCTCCCACCCCTGGCCTTGCGGGCCGCGGTTATTGCTTTTGCCAGGCCTTCATTGGGCCACCCCCAGACCGGCCATTATCTCGGTCTCCGCCATGCTTAGTTATTTGCCAGGCCTTCATTGGGCCACCCCCAGACCGGCCATTATCTCGGTCTCCGCCATGCTTAGTTATATCCATGCCCCCGTTTTCCCCCTATGCAAAGTCCTTGGTGCTGTGCTCCTCCCCTTCCCCCTCCCCCAACACCAAAAACTTCCCCTCTATGCAGCGATACATCCCCTTATGCTCCGGTGAGGGCACCCGCCAAAGTAGGAAACAGTAAAACCTTATTTGTTTCCTACCCCCACTAATTACTAAAGCTGCTGTGGCCGTTTGCAGGGCGAGGATGAAGATATCTACCCCAACGTCTGATAAGTGAACCCCATCCGGCCTATACATGCCTGAACATGAGAGCAAAATATCATCATGCTTGATGACATATCCCCCTATAGCTCTCAACCATGTCCCCACTTCTTTGTTCAATTTGTGCCTGCTTTTTTCGATGGCTTTATGCGACCTCGCGTCCCTCCATACCAATCGGGGGATAATGTGGGACCACACCAATACCACGGCTGGCCATATAGCCTTAATTGCAGTCAAGTCCTTCTTGGTCGTGATTATTAAGTCAATGTTTTTGACTGCGACCAAATCGTTACCGCCCAAATGACAGATGATAATATCAGGCTGTGGTAGTTGCCTGGCGTATTGGAGGATGCAAGGCATTAGTTGGACCCACCTCATCCCTGGTTTGCCGAGCCAGAATAAGCTGGCCTTGCTACGCGGTATGCCCATCTGCTCGCTGGAGGTCTTTTTCTTGGTTCTAATGTGCGCCCAATAAATGTATGAGTGCCCCATGATCCATATCACTTTCGCGCTCCCCGCTGACGAGTCTATGATGGACAAAATAAAACGGTTATGTGTAACAGGACGGTAAATATATGCTTTATATGTTTCCCAGTGAAACTGTTCATTGGGCTGTCTGGTTATTGGGTCGTATGTATGTTTTGAATTTACCGGATTTCCACCGCCCTAGCGCCTTAATTTGATCTTCGCTTAAACCGCTGCTGCTGGCGAAGGATGCTGCGCCTATTCGGAATGAATGTGTGTGATAAGCTCCCGCGTCTTCCCCTATCTTTTCCAAGCCTTTGCGTAGTATACTGATAAACTGGTAACGCGATAGCGCATTGCCATCTTTGTGTTTTAGAAAGGGCCCTCCCCCCAGCAGGCGTACTTTGAGGTATTCTGTTGTAGCCCTTATGGGGCATATCTCCCCCGTATGAGCCGGGTATAATGTAATCCAGCGACCTACTGCCCGTTGATCAGCTTTTGCTCGCCTGAGAAAGATCTGTACTGTCTCCTTATGTTTTCTATCAGGAGACCCCCATCCGATGCCCTGGTGGTCACCTTTGCCCTCGGGATAAGCTCGCTGTTTCTAAATGCACCAAAGAACATTAGTGAAAAAGCCACGGTCCATAGCTTTACCTCATAATTGTCCCAAACTAGGCTGGGGAGCTCCTTTACCAGTGCTTGTAGCAGCATTGGTGTGATAGGCTTTCTGGCGTCCCTTCTAACTGGTTCTTGTCTCCGCCAACCCTCTAATATCTTTTTTATGAGAAAGGAGTTGCTAATTGTGCCTATACCCCATAGTTTGGAGACGAAAACAATAGCAGCTACATGTTGCCCTGCCTGTGCTCTTGATACCCCCGAGTTCTTGAGGTAGAGCAAGAACTCTGTTACATTTCTCTCTGTCATTACATTTCTCTGTCATTGTCCCCTGAACTTGCGTGTTATTTGATTGGCAAAATTTTTGGAACAAGCTCCAGGCGCGTGCATATGCTCTCCCCGAACTCTCTGCCAGAGCCGATCTCCATATGGAGGCGATTTAATTCCCAAATCCGAGGAGGGACGCGATAAGGTTGATGCTCTGCTTCCGGGGCCAGGAATCTGAAACGAGACCACTGACAACGAGACAATGCATCAGCAATGCCGTTAGCTTCCCTCGGAACGTACTTAGCCTTAAAGACCAGGTTAATGCGCAGGCAGAGCAGTACTAAATCCCGCAATAGCCTAATGACCCTAGGGGAGTGAGCGGTGAGAGAATTTATCGCCTGTACAACCGCCATGTTGTCTGACCAAAAAACCACTCTTCTGTTGTGGAAACATGCTTTCCACATGTGATTGCTGCAACAATGGGGAACAATTTGAGAAAAGTGATGTCTGAGTAAACCCATGGCTTCCCACTGTACTTGCCATCGTTCCGCGCACCATTTCCCAGCCAGATAGGCCCCAAATCCAGCGCTCCCCGCTGCGTCGGTGTAGAGCTGCAGCTCCCTATTGGTCATGATTGGTAGGCGTGTGACCATTTGCAGAGTATCAATTTCGATACGGAGAAATGACAATTTTTTGTGACTGTCCTTCTGATTTGTGCTTAGCTAGCGGAATACCTAATTCGTCAGCTTTCCGGGTGAATGCTTCGAGGGCTTGCGCACAGGCCTGTGTGTCCCTATGGCCGGTAAACAGAAAATCATCCAAATAGTGTATGATTTTCCCTTTCCCGATGTCCTGCTCTACAGCCCATTGCACAAATGTGCTAAACCTCTCAAAGTAGGCGCAAGATATAGAGCAGCCCATCGGGAGGCATTTATCGAAGTAATATTTACCTCGGAATTGAAGCCCCAACAGATGGAAGCAGCTTGGATGTATTGGAAGCAAGCGGAAGGCTGATTCAATGTCGGCTTTTGCCAACCATGCCCCTTGCCCCCAATGCCTCACCATGTCTACTGCCTGGTCGAATGAGGCATAGGCGACCGAGCATGCTTCGGGGTCCAAGTAATCATTCACTGACCCACCATCTGGGAAGGATAAATGGTGAATCATTCGGAATTCCCCTGGCTCTTTTTTGGGAACCACCCCAAGGGGGGAAATCCTAAAATGAGGTAGAGGTTTGTCATTGAATGGGCCTTCCACCCTTCCCATGTCGCTTTCTTTTTTGATCTTTAGTGCAATGACCTCTTCATTATTCCTCGCAGATAACAGATTCTTAGCCTCTGTGGCGGTTTCTGGCCCCATGAAAGGTATGTGAAAACCTTGGGAAAACCCTTCGTATAGCCATCTGGCCTCCTTGTGCTGATAACCCTTTAAACAGACCTGCAAGCTATGTATCTTAATGGGGGTAGGTGCTCTAATGAATTTATTGTTGCTCTGTGTGGGGGATGGTTCCTCCCCTTGAGCATTTTGTTTGAGGGTGGCCTGCACCTCATCCCATGCAGGCGTGTCTGAATTTGCAGGCAGCAGCGAATCTGCAAAAACCAGAGTTGAACAGCCTACAGATGGGAGTCCCCCCGCCCCTAAATCTAGTGGCTTGCCCCCACCTTTGCCCTTGACGAAAGGGCTGACCTTGCCGAAATGGAAATCTTCCCGTAAAAGTATGTTGGCGAGGAGTTAACCATGTACTCGGCTGGTATGCATTGCCAGCGAAGCCAGGGACAACCTCCTGCGCCTGTCGGTACGGTGTGATTTTTGAGAGCCAGAGGTCAATATCCTTGCGATCCCGTTCTAAACCTGGGTTCACAGCCATATTCCTTCTGAACTGCTCATCATACTCCAACCAAGCCGTACCGCCATACGTGCGATAAGAACCACAAATGACGTCCTGGTAAGCAATTAAGGAGCAACATTTTTCAGGAAATTTTTGACCTATGATGGATGACAGAATTCTGAATCCTGCTGACCAATTAGCTAGCGTCTTAGCGATGAAGGGTTTCTCCCTAGCTGAGAGTTTGCACGCTTCGTGGCATTTGGAATCGGAACCCTCCCCTTCTTTCCTGAGCAGCTCGAATATATCTACATATTCGCTGCGCCATATTTTCTCTTTTAACGCCTCTGACACATGCGCGGTTAGTGAGCCCACTGTACATGTGTATTGTGCAGCGTTATTGCCATTCGTGGCTGAGCTACCAGTAGTATTGTGCCCATTGGTCCCCAGCTGACCCACCGTTGTTCCAACCGCTGTAGCTGTGGCTGGGGTTGTTGTTCCAACAGCTGTGGCTGTGGCTGGGGTTGGTGTCACAAGTAAAATATCCCCCATGGGTCGTCCTGACTGCCCTGTTTCCTGTGTTGGGCTAGTGTTAGCATTACCCTGCCCATGCCAGTTATCGAAAATAGCTTTCATAGCAGCGAAAATGTCAGTAGGAGCGCTTTGTGGCCCCAGCCACACTTTGCTGCCATTCCTTGGTGGTGGGTAACTGGGCTGTGTTGGGGGTACCTGCGCATTACCCTGGCCCCGGTTTAAATCAGGGTACTCACAGTTCTGTCCTTCTTGCGGTTGCCCGTGTTGTCCATGAGCTGTCTGTTGACGTGCTGGTGGCTGGGTGTTGCCAGCTGAACTGTTGGAGCTGGCCGCTGCACCGTGCTGTGGACCGATGGGCACTGAGCCAGGGGATGGGCTAGTGATATGCGTTAAGGCATCCAGCATTGCCTTCACCCTGTCCGTGCCATGGATAGCAGCCGCTGACAAGGTTTGGTCCATGAGCTGACGCAGCTGTCGTTCGGTAACATTGCCGAAGTTCTCTCGTGGCGGTGCTGCAGGGGTCGGTGCTGCAGGGGTCATGCCCCGTGGAGGGGGCTGCTCCAGTACATAGCAGCCCCAATGGCTGATGCTACGCGGTTGTCGTGTGCTTGCGGATTTCCTCTTCTTATTCCTCTGTGTCTTGGTCTTACATTTTTCAACTTCTGGCGTTGCCGCGAAGTTTTCCTGCAATTTGCTTGGCTTCCGACGTGCTCGCTTGGCTGGAGCCTGAGCCTGGTCCAGCATAAATGCGGACGGGGCAGAAGCCATAGCAGACTGAGTGGTAGCCATGCTGTGTAGACATATTAAATGGTTAGATCCCGCACAGTTTTTGTTTTTTTTTTTTGGGGGGGGCATATGAATAGGTAGCCAAACGTGGGTGTGCGCACACCTGCTAAGGGGGGTGGGGGCAGCCGGGGTATGGGAGGGCGGTGGGTGGGGTGCAAGGAGCCGGGGGGGGGGGGTGCACGTTTGGGCCCGGCAAGTTTGGGGGGGGCTGGACGGGAATAGGATGGGGGGGGGGGGCAGCTGAGGAAGGTGGGGGGGGGGGCGAGGGGCGGCCGGACTCCGTGGGGAGGCGGGAGTGCCGGCGCATGGGGGGGGGCCTGGGGAGTAAAAGAAAAGTAATAGTAAAAGAAAATCCTGAAAGTCCATGTGCTGACCTCCCCAAAATGGCCGCTGCCATGTGCTGACCTCCCCAAAATGGCCGCTGCCATGTGCTGACCTCCCCAAAATGGCCGCTGCCATGTGCTGACCTCCCCAAAATGGCCGCTGCCATGTGCTGACCTCCCCAAAATGGCCGCTGCCATGTGCTGACCTCCCCAAAATGGCCGCTGCCATGTGCTGACCTCCCCAAAATGGCCGCTGCCATGTGCTGACCTCCCCAAAATGGCCGCTGCCATGTGCTGACCTCCCCAAAATGGCCGCTGCCATGTGCTGACCTCCCCAAAATGGCCGCTGCCATGTGCTGACCTCCCCAAAATGGCCGCTGCCATGTGCTCCCCAAAATGGCCGCTGCCATGTGCTCCCCAAAATGGCCGCTGCCATGTGCTCCCCAAAATGGCCGCTGCCATGTGCTCCCCAAAATGGCCGCTGCCATGCGCTGACCTCCCCAAAATGGCCGCTGCCATGCGCTGACCTCCCCAAAATGGCCGCTGCCATGCGCTGACCTCTGCTGGCAAGCCCTTCCAATAAGAACCACAATACCATGCTAAGATGTAAGCCGACCTTTCATTAATATTTTAATTTACTTTGTATAGAGCTGCATAGCGCAGCCTAAATCATATCTATCAAGCTGAGGGTCCTGTACCCCTTATAATTCAGTATAAACGTGCACATGGGACAGCTGTCCCTTTAAATAATAACCAAATACTAAATATCACCTTTAGGATTAATATAAAAAACATCCTGTTAACCTGGCTGAGCACTCAAATGCCATACCGCTGTCCCATAGACATATCATCAGAATTCCCAACTACGGGATGCTGGCTACTTTTTAATTGTCAGATTACTTAGGTATAACAAAGCACATCCACAGGTTGATGAGGTAGCATGGTAGACATGAAGCCTGACCACTTCCTATCAATTTAGAGAGCGAGGGGTAAAGCAATACATAGAAAACGTCGATTTTAAAGTAAAGCAAGCCTACAAGATAAGTGCTCTAACCACTGAGCTACCAAGCCTGCTACTGCCAGCCATGTGCTCTAACTACCTATGCATTCACCATGTGTAGACCCCTTCAATGGCGTTTCTTAAGAGGCTACAAGTGAAAGATAACCAGCCCTGCACTCGCTGCCCTTTCAATAAATACAGCAACATGCAGAGCAAGCATTGTGCTGAAAGCCAGCCATGAGTGCATAAAATATATATATATAATAACAGGTAAAGTGTGGCCATGTGCCCATGGCGTTTCACTAAATATATATTAGTTAAAATATATATAACCAGCCATGTGCCAAGGTATTTCCTTAAATAAAATAACATTCCAGGCAGAAGCAGCCATGCATTCAAAGCCTTTTCATTAAATAAAGTACTGGTAATGCAGAGCCAGCTCAATGCAAAAGGAGGGGGGGGGGGGGGTGAGCATACCTTCCAGACCTTAGCAACACAAAATTACCATTAATATTCTCAACATTTTGCCTATCAGCCACCAAATCTTTGTACTTTACCCAATGATGTAATCAAAGAAATCGTTCCTGCTCCTATAGCTGATCTGCTCCTCTTACAGCACAGCCGTGCTGGAGGCAAAGTGAAAGTAAAAGCAAAACTGTTGTAGCACAGCCGTGCTGAGATCAGCCTGTTGCTCTCGATTCCAGGCTGCAAATGTGCTCCCCCCACCCCGCCCTACCTCTAAGTACCTGAGCTCAGAGACGCCGCCTTCCTTGTCTCATTGGCTCATGCTCAGGTTTGAACTGGCCCCTAATCCTATTGTCCGCCCCTCTCCGCACCTAGGCTGTGCCCCCTCCCCCCTCCCTCTTGCCTGCCGCACGTCTGCCCAGTTATACGGCCCATGCCTCAAGAGGCGGGCCTCCTTAAATTCAATAATTAAAATATGCAAAGAAGCACTGCTCTCTAGAGGCAGTTTGTACCCAAGGTAGATGTATTCTGCCCTATTTTCTTTTCTCTGACGTGTAGATCAGATGTAATTTTGATTCTCTGGTTTTCTAGGAACACAGCTTCCTCGCTGCCAAGAAACGGAAACAAACATTTCAGTTCCTTCTCCCGTTTCTGAAGATATTCAAGGAATCTGCGAGCTTGAACTTCAAACACCTTTTCAGTCTTCAATAAAGGAGAGTACATAGTGGAGAAAGCTGATTGAAGATTTTATTTCAGCGCCAAAGACAGCTCTTTGCTTCTTTCCCCAGCGGCACGCTTTCAGTACATGACAGCATTCTTTGGTCCTTACTAATGGACTGAATTGGCATTTCATAGCACTGACGCCCATTACAAGCAGCTTCCCTGTCTTATCATTCAAACATAACACAGCTAGGTTCAGCTGTGGGTATTCCATCAGGTTAGGAACTTGCAAATGAAAGCTGCTTTTCGGATTACTAACTTTAAGAAGACCATTTTCATTCTAAAATAACTTAAAGTCAAGGGAACTCTCTATTCTTCTTCATACAACATGAATCAGTTTATGGGTGGTGCCCCCTCACTTAAAAACGCCCTTGTTTGTTGTGCCATGGTGTTCAGATCAGGTAAGTGGGTGCAGAATAACAATGAACTAAGTTACCATCTACAACAGGGTGACCAACTCTGGATATCCAGAGCCTTAAACAAGCCTGGTTTTCAGAATAACCACAATGAATATGCATGAGATAGATTTGCATACAATGGTGTGGATATCATGAAAGCCAGATCTATTTGTGGCTCTTGGGAACCAGAGGTGGTCATCCTTGATCTAGAAAAAGGAAGGATGAAACAAGTTCAAAACTCTGCATTCATTCATTTTTTTTCATTCTAATACTTGATACTAATAATTGATTATAGAGCATTAATTCTATCAACTTGCATAAATAAGTAAATAAATTAAGGAAAACAATACCACTTCAACGCTGCTTTAACAGCTAAAGATGTTTTCCATACAGCATTGCCCAGCACACTCTAATTGTAAAAAAATAATAGAAAGCATTAGAATGTATTAACAGGATAAACATTTCACTTTTTGCTCATTATATCACTAACTGTAGATGTGTGAAAAAAAATTGATGGCAAAAGAAATATTTGTGAAAATGAGCATAGATGTCAGAATGGAGTGGGCCACAGCGGCTATAGACCCACAAAAATCTGCCCTTCTTGAAGAATCACTTCAGGAGATCTGGGACCAGGTCAAGCTGTGGCAGCTGTTTGGCTGCAGGAGGAGGAGAGCAGCCATGCTGCAGTTGCATCCTACACCTTTGCAGCTTTGGGTCCGACTGCTGCTTTCAATCACATGGGACTTTGTAGAGCTGCATGGTTCAAAACAGCCATCAGGCCAGGTGGCAGAGGAAGATGATGTGGCTGAGGCGCACTACTTCCTCTAACTACTGATCAGCAGAGAAGGGAATCCTAGAAGGGGAGAAAGAAAGAGCAAGAGGGGATGAGAGAGCCAGGGGTAAGGGAAGACAGTGACAACGGGTGGGGAAGGAGAAGAGAGAATGAGGAGGTAGGGGAAGACAGTAAGGAGGAAGGGGCAGGAGAAGAGAGAAGGAGGGGATGTGAAGGCAGGGAGAGGGAGAGAGATACCAGCGAGGAGCATGGAGACAAAGGAAAGGGTGGAACTTAGTTAACTTGGCTCCCTCTCAACAAAAATTGCATTCCACTGCCCATAAAAATTAGCATATTTGCTTTTAAAATTGTC
Organism: Rhinatrema bivittatum; assembly: GCF_901001135.1. NCBI lineage: Eukaryota > Metazoa > Chordata > Amphibia > Gymnophiona > Rhinatrematidae > Rhinatrema > Rhinatrema bivittatum. Next base: position 515,582,440 of record NC_042617.1, on the reverse strand, counting down.
AAAATTGTCTTTTAGCAAATTGTATTTTTAATGATATAATTCAATGGTTTCTTTTTGTATAAGAAGCAAAAAATCAGAACAATGTATTCATTTTGTTTTATTTGTGAACCCCTTCTTTTTATTGGTTTTTTTTGTTTGTTTGTTTTTGTTTGGGGGTTTTTTTTAGTGAGGAAATTGTTGAACTTGTGAATTTTGCTTTTCATCTTCCACTCAGAAATTCTTACTTAAGGCAAAGAGTGCACAGGGAGAGGAATATTTCCCAAACTATCTGTGAATTTAAAATTCTACTGTTGGCGCATCGTAGCTGCATAATTTAAAACCTTCACTTTTTATTTTTTTTCTTATTTGAAAACTCTCATTGCTGTGCTCCTGTGCCATATGACAGCACAAGATCCTGATTTATTATGCCTTTTCCCCATAGACACAGAGTAGGAAAAAAAACCTTATTAGCAAATCAGGCATGGTCTGTAAAACACAATAAAAAAGTTTTTATAAAATTAGAGCACTACAAAAACTGGTTTGTGTTAACATTTTTGCTGCTCTTTCTCACTCTTACTTTGTTACTATGTCACTCTGTCACTCTCTTACACAGATATATCAATACCACCAAACTTGTAAAGTTACATATTTGTTTCATAAAAACAATAGTGCTAATTTTTGTTCACGGATCTATAGATCAGCTTTAGCAATAATTTCTATGTCTGCTGGAGTGATGTGACAAAGTGTACCTGCACTAGATAACAAAGATATTGGCCTGTGTAGCAAAACACGGTCTTACTATAAAATACAATATGCCTCTTAGTCAACCCCTGCATATTTAATACAAAACACCAAAAAAGTAGAATATTAACTTTTTGTGGTAGGCTCTTTATGTCCGGTATAATGAATTAAGGTTATAGCCACACTATGGCTATACCTGTGATCAGGCTACTACACCGATGTAATATGAATTTTTCCTTTGCCTGTTTTATGAGATTTTTCTATTTTTTCTTTTATATGTAAATAAAATTTCTTGATTCAAAAGTACATCACTCTCTTGTTGTCAAAACACTTAGCAACACAAAGGTATATTTACTACTTATCTTTATCTTCTGAGAGGTTTCATTTTGCTCTATCTTGCTCTTTCTTATCTGTAATGTCCTGCTCGGTGTATCATGTGTTTCAACAACAATCATTTGCTTCAGGGGCTAACAAGAGTACTTAACACACAAAATATTTTTGTCATAATCATGTACTTTAAACCCAAACTAGAGTCCTACCAAGTTAATTCTTTAAACCAACTTACTGTCTGTTTGTGGGCTTCCTGGTCTTCAGCATCCTACCTGATTTTAAAGCAGTTTGACCAATCAGAGACTCACTTCTAGATGACATTGTCATTTCTGATTGGTTGTTTGTCTATTACCTCATCTGAATCAGAACCAGTTATGTGAATCCTAATGTTTTTTAATGTAGACCAAAGTGTTGATTGAAATTGTTGATTAATAAAAATATGTCCATTCTATTTCTTTATTTAATCCTTGAGAAATGATAGTGTTCCAGTTGTAAATGAACTATTGTTCCAATTGCAGAAAATGTAAATCAAAATCTCCTCCTCTCGGTGATCTTTGTAACTGGATCAGGCAAACAGCTCACACGTCTTTTACTGTGTAGGATGCTGCTATCCAGTGTGCTACCACTGGCACTTCCTGTTCAGTAGATGCCCTGAGGTTTCAGAATACAAAAGGAGTCCCAGTTGTACAGTGAAGATCAGGATTTTGTACAAAATTGGAATAAGATCCTGAACCAGTGTTCTTTGAATATTATGATTCTTATTATAGAGAAAGCACAAATGGTAACTGTGCAATTAAAAGAAGAAGAAGAAGAGATAGTTCTGGAGGAACTGCACAAAGAGGAAGGGGAAGGTTAATCATGCTCATTGATCAAGTTTCAAACACAAATGGATAAGTTTAGAGATAAAATTAAATAACTAAAATTAACTAAATTTACATGAGATGAAACTGATGACAAAAAAGGTAATAACTATGCCTTGTCCTCAGCGAATGCTTTTAAGAGTCGCAAAAAGCAAGTTATGGATCCTCAAATGACCTGTCGGATGAAGAATTACAGAGAACCACTCACAGGCAAGAGGAAGAGGAATAAGAATGAACACCATCATCATATTCTATGAGAAGAGACCGTTCCTTTTTAGGCCTAGCAGGACAAATCAGAAACTATCATGGCATGCCAGTTCTATCAATATCCGAATGCCAGACACAGTTGCATCTACGTCAATTCAAGAATCATTAATACTAATACAACAAGAAGAGCAAAATGATTATATGGCAGTGATAAACATATCCAGTAAGGTACTGACAACAGCACAACTATCCCTTCTAAACAGAGGCTTATCATTTGTGCCAGTAAATAAATATGAACCTTTTGAAGAGGAAAAGCATCTACAAAAATTCTGAGACAAACTTTTTTTCATTTCAGCCATCAAACTTGGACATTTCAGTATCCTCTTGCCCATCCAAATGGGTACCCGAAGTACAATAGATGCAGTGATCTCTACCTTTGCTGAGTTAGTCCACAAAGATAGTATTAAACCCGGAGGAATATTACACAGAACCTGAGGTAATTTGTCAAGAGATGAACATCAAGTATTACAAGAACTAAGAGATGATTACTCTATAAATATAAAACAGTGGATAAGGGAGGCTCAACAGTAATCCAAGATGTGGAAGACTATGTGAAAGAGATTAAGCAACAATTTAGAGACCCTACTTTCTATCAGGTGCTTTTACAAGATTCCACCCCCACGATTAAACATCAAATAGACACCCTAGTAGATGAAGTGATAGAAGCAGGGTGGATTACAGATAAAGAGAGCAAATTTGTGGAGGTATCACATTTGGCATGCCCAGTGTTTTACACAGTATTGAAGATACATAAATCTCTGGTGCAACTGCTAGGATGCCCCATAGTCTCCTTAAAAGGATCTCTATTAGACCCCTTATCTCAATTCATATATATTTTTCTGAGACCATATATAGCACATCTTCTGGCATATGTTAAATATTTAGCATATATTATTGCAATCTTAGAACAATACCAGGGACTTTTGACAAATTTACATTTAATCACAATAGATATTACAGCATATTACACGAACACGAATACCTCAAATGAGAGGAACAGCACAGCGGGTCACTAATGATTTTATAATGGAGTTGGTAACAATAGCTCTGCAAAATAATTTCTTTAGCTTTAATGGGACCTAGTACCAACTAATTAAAGGGACAGCAATGTGGGCCTCTATGGCCCTGGATTTAGCTAACCTCTATGTAGGGGACTTTGATGCATAGTGGTTACCAGTTTGCCTATTCCAGGAGAACATCCAGCTTTGGAAATGCTTTATTGATGACATTTTCATGCTGTGGGCAGGGGATTCAGAAGATCTGGAGAAATGCTTGGCTTGGTTAAATAAGTGTGATAAAAACTTACATTTTACATCAACGTTTAGTAAAGAAAAACATTTCTTATTTAGACATATTAATTTTTCTCACTAGGGAAGGGTTTCGGGTTTCCATGTACCCTAAGGAGACAGATTGTAATACTTTACTTCACTACTCAAGTTTCCACCCAAGACATCTTCAAGACAATCTTCCAGTAGGGCAATTTCTACATTTTATTTATTTATTTATTGAGTTTTATATACCGTCGTTCGGTTTCGCCAAAACAACGGTTTACAAAGTTTCGATGTTTAACAGAGTGTTCAAAAGTTCAAATGCTTAACATAGTTGTCTTAGTCATAATAAATATATTTTTGTTGTTAAATTGTACAGGTTATATTACATGCTTTGGATTAGTTCTGCAAGTTTGTATGGGCTGGTGGGGAGGGAAGTTGTAGCATAGGGTCACAGGGTGTTTTGGTAGGCATTGGTGAACATCCAAGTTTTTAGTTCTTTTTTGAAGGTTTTTAAATTTTGTTGTGTTCTGAGTTCAGTTGGGAGGGAGTTCCATAGTTCGGGGCTTCCTAGGGAAATGGCTCTCTTCCGAGTTGAGGTAAGTTTGTGACAAGCAGGTGGAATTTTTAATAGACCTTTGTTAGCTGAGCGGAGATTTTGGTTTTGTGAGTGGAGTTTTATGGATGCACTTAGCCAATTTGTTTGTTCTTCATTTATTATTTTGTGTATTATGAATAGTATTTTGTAATCTATCCTGTATTTTATTGGGAGCCAGTGTAGTGAGATGAGAGTTGGAGTAATGTGATCATATTTTTTTGTTCCTGTGAGTATTCTGGCAACTGTGTTTTGAAGGACATCTGAGATGTCTTTGTTCCACAGTTGAAGTGTTTAAGCTACAATCAGTCACCATGAAGCAATGGTTTCTACAGAGAGGATACCCTGGTTATATTATCAAAAACGCTTACAAACAAGCAAGATGGGCAAACGGACAATTACTTATGACCACTACTCCTAGAGACACTGAACAAAAAATTGTGGTTTTATCCTTCAATCCATATACCCAGGAGCTTAAAAGAAGATTCAAGAAACACTGGCAAGTGTTATATGTGCCGTCTGTTCCGTCCATGGCACGGCACGGCCCCCTCACCTCTCTGCAGTGTCTCCAGCGCCTGGTTCCTTATCCCTGGTGGTGGTGGGCCTCCAGCTCCATCCTCGGGCCAACCCTGGTGCCTCCATCTCAACTACAGACCCTGGTGCTCCCAGTCCAGCATCGGTACTTGCCTTTGCAACAAGTCTTCTCACTGGTCGAGTACTTGTTGCCTCCTGAGAGATTCATCTCACTCCCTATTACATGAAACCATGTTAGCACTAGGCTATAAACTGTCAACTTCCAACCCCACACATAAAGCCGGACATTCATTGGATTTGATTTTCACCAACTTTGAGCTTTGTAAAAAAAATTGCCAGTACTATAATTCAAGTACCTTGGTCCGACCAGTTTTTTAATGTATACAGAAGTCGAATTTAACTATCCTGTAATTTTAAATAAAGATATCTCCTCTACGATAACTTTTCAAACTAAACCCAAATCAGAGGACCTAATTACCGAATTTAAAAATATAACTGAACAGATCAAAACAAAATCAAAGACCACCACAGAAGCTACATTAATATGGATGCAAGAATCCGCAAATTTAGAAAAAGATTTAACTACCACAATAACAAAAACAATTAAATCTAAAACATTACACAACCCATGGTATAACAAAAATTTGGAAAAAGAAAAATGAGATTTAAAAAAATTGGAAATCAAATAGAGAAATTTCAAAAAACCCCAAAATTTAGGAATATACCGCACAGCCTTAAATAAATATTAAAAAAAAATTGATAGAACAAAAAATGAAAATTGAAAAGTTTTTATACAATTCTAGAGCCTTATTCTCAATAGTCAACAACTTGACAAAGAACCAAATTGAGAAGGACATTTGTCTGCCAGAAGACAAGTGCAATGAAGCAGCATTTTTCTTTAAGAATAAAATAGACATGCTTAATTCTAATATTAAGACTGCAGTGAGTGACCAAGTAAAATTGCCAAAGAAAACTGATATAGAATGGAACAGTTTTGATCTAATTTCTTCTCTGGAGATAGAAAACCTAATAAGAAAAATAAATCTAGCCAAACATCCAATTGACCATATCCTGGTCCTTAAGCTTAAAACCATTGCTGAATCCATCTCACTGGCTTTTACAGAAATCGTTAATTTATCCTTGGCAGAAGGCTTACTTCCAGATCTTTTTAAAAAAGTGCTATTATCAAACCAATTTTGAAAAAACCCAGTCTTGATCTGACTAACCTGAATAATTTTAGACCCATATCAAACTTGTCTTTTTTAGCAAAAATTTTAGAAAAAGTTATTCAAATACCATTGGATGATTTTTTAGAGTCTAATAATATTTTATACCCAAACCAATTTGGTTTTAAAAAACATTTTAGCACCGAAACACTTTTAATTGCTTTGACTGACACGGTTTTAAGGGGTTATGACACAGGGCAAAGTTATTTTTTAATACTGTTGGTCTTGTCCGCCACTTTCGATACTGTAGATCATGAAATTTTAATAAATTATTTAATAGAAATAAGGATTTTAGGGACTATGCTCAAATGGTTTGTATCATTTCTCGCCAATAGATCTTTTCAAGTGAAAATTAACAATTCTCTCTCAGATAAAATTCCAATTAAGACAGGTGTTCCTCAGGGGTCTACTTTATCGGCAACACTTTTTAATATTTATGTTTTACCTATCTGTCATTTACTCTCAGGTCTGGGTTTACAATTTTATATGTACGCAGATGACATACAGTTTTTAGTACCTGTTGAGGAATCCATTGAATATACTTTTAAAATTATTAATGTTTACATCTCTGCTATAAAGCAATTACTACAGAATTTGAAATTAACACTAAACATGGATAAAACCAAAGTAATTATATTAGAGAGAAAATGTAGGCACAATCATATTCCTGATCTGATTCTTGATAAAACTGTTAAGATAACCCCTTCCTATTTTTCCCACGACCTTGGAGTAATCATTGATACTGAACTGAACACGAGAAAGCATATCGCTACCAAACTGTGGTATGGCTACTTTAAATTACTTATTCAAAAGAGGAAAGTGTGCAATTTTAATCATTTATTTTTACAAAACATTATTTAACAAGAAATGTGTCCACATTAAAAAACACACACATCCACACTCACTCACTCATTAAAAAAATATATATGTTACTGGAAAGATACACATGTGTATCTTTCCAGTGAGTGAGTGTGGATGTGTGTGTTTTTTAATGTGGACACATTTCTTGTTAAATAATGTTTTGTAAAAATAAATGATTAAAATTGCACACTTTCCTCTTTTGAATAAGTGATACAGATTATATAGAGGAAATAGTTCCAATTACCCAGTGTTTGTACCTTGTACTTTAAATTACTGACATTGAGAAGATTGAAACCATTTTTGGCACAAAACGATTACAGATCAGTTCTTCAATCTCTTTTTTTCGCAAATTTAGACTACTGTGATTCTCTCCTTCTTGGTTTACCTGCTCAACAATAAGACCGCTGAAAGTACTGCACAACTCGGCAGCTAGAATTCTTATGGGAAAAAAGAAGTTCGATCATATTACCCCAGTGTTGGTATCCCTTCACTGGCTTCCAATACACTATCGAATACAATACAAGGCTGCATGTTTAATCCATAACTTAATTTACGGAAATAGAACAGAATGGCTGAACTTTTCTATAAAACTACATGTACCACAGAAGAACTTAAGATCTGCAAACCAAGGCCTATTATCTATACCAACAATAAAATCAGCAAGATTGAGTCAAGTAAGAGAATGGGCAGTATCCGTAGCTGGATCCAAGCTTTGGAACACCTTGCCAACATCTTTGAGATTAATGTCAGATAAGAAAAAATTCAAGGCTGAACCTTGAACCTACCTGTAGCCCGTTTACTCAGAAAACGGGCTACAGGCAGCTATCTAATGTTTGTTTTATCTAGATTATATTTTGTACTACCATATTTTAATATTATTTTAAGAGTGAATGTTTTTATCTTTGCTTAACAGCTAAATTCTTCTATTAACGTTCTTTTAACATTTTAGCTGTTACCACTACTTATTTAATGTTTTATTGTATTTCTTTTTATCGTATTTATATTGTAAACCATTGAGAAGGCTACGGCTAATGTGACGGTATATAAAAAACAATAAACTATAAATTCCCATGTTCCTGTTCCTCGCTGACCCTGGTTCCTGATTCCTTTGCTCCTATGTTCCTGCTCTTCACCTTTCCTCGGATTGACTACACGGACTTTGACTCTACTTTGCCTGACCACGCCGTTGACTCTCTCCAAGCCCAGATCTCTGCTTTGCCTGACTACGCCGTTGACTGTCTCCAGACCCAGACCCAGACCCCTGCATTGCCTGACTACGCTGTTGCCTCTCTCTAGACCCAGACCCCTGCATTGCCTGACTATGCTCTCGCCTCTCTCCAGATCCATATTTCTGCATTGCCTAACTACGTCGTTGCCTCTCTCCAGACCCAGACCACTACATTGCCTGACTACGTATTTGCCTCTCTCCAGACCCAGAACTCTGCATTGCCTGACTATGTTGTTGCCTCTCTCCAGCCCAGACCTCTGCTTGCCTGACTACATTTGACCATCTCCGTGATCAGACCTCAGCCTTGCTTGCCACTGCTTCCAGATTTCCGCCAGCCCTGACTCAAGCTTGTTCCATGACGCCTCTTCAGCCTATGTCCTGGACATGGCGTATTCAGGCTTCAGCCTGCTTTTGCTTGGGCAACCCCTGTTTGCCTTGGTTCCTTTGGCACCTGGGTCTCTGGGACACTACCTCATCCACCTAAGTCCAGCCGGACCCGGCACCCAAAGGCTCAACCTGCAGGGAACGAGGGCTGGTATTGGTGACGCGTCCGCTACCCTCCCTTTATCAGCCCATTCTGCCTGCCAATGGTGGGTACCTGTAGATCCCTACCTACAGGTTGCATCAACCCCACCTCGGCCCAAGGGTCCACTTCCAGCACAACAGCAAGTCCTTAGAATACATACAGTGTTTCAGCAACCACCAATATTTGCAATGACCCAAGCAAAAAATCTCCATGATCAGATAGTACATTCAGCATTTTTTAAAAGAACCAAGAACATCTTTGGATCACCCATAGGGACATTTCCTATGTGGGCATTGTAATATTTGTGATAAAATGATCCAAGTAGCAGAACTTAGGCTGCCTACTCAAACATCATTTCAAATTATATCAATATCTTTCTTATACCTCAGAAGGAGTTATTTATACCTTAGATTAATTTACATTGGAAAAATATTGTGAATATTTCGCACAAGGATTCAAGAACATTTGAGCCACATTCGCTGGCAAAAACAGAAAGCACCAGTAGTAGCATACTGGATAGCAGCTTGCTTGATCCAGTTACAAAGATCACCCAGAGGAGGAGATTTTGATTTACATTTGTTGCAATTGAACAATAGTTCATTTATAATTGGAACACTGTCATTCCCCAAGGATTAAATAAAGAAATAGAATGGGCACATTTTTATTAATCAAGAATTTCAATCAATGTTTTGATTGGTCTACATGAAAAAAAAACATTAGGATTCACATAATTGGTTCTGATTCAAGATGAGGTAATAGACAAACAACCAATCAGAAATGATGATGTCATCTAGAAGTGAGTACCTGATTGGTCCCATAGCTGCTTTAAAACCAGGTAAGATGCTGAAGACCAGCCTAAGATGGTGGCCAGGAAAAGGAAGCAGGTGAACAAATATGTTGGTTTAAAGAATTAACTTGGTAGGACTCTAGTTCGGGTTTAAAGTACATGATTATGACAAAAACATTTTATGTGTTAAGTACTCTCGCTAGCACCTGAAGCCGACGATTGACATCGAAACACTGTCCGTGACAGGCATGATACACCAAGCAGGATAATACAAATAAGACAGAGCAAGATAGAGCAAAATGACATTACTCAGAAGATAAAGATAAGTAGTAAATATACATCTTTGTGTTGCTATGTGTTTTAACAACAACAAGAAAGTGATGTACTTTTGAATCAAGAAATGTTATTTGCATATAAAAGAAAAAATAGAAAAATCTAATAAAACAGGCAAAGGAAAAATTCATATTATATTGGTGCAGTAGCCTGATTATGGATATAGCCATAGTGTGGCTATAACCTTAAATCATCATACCAAACAAAAAGAACCTACCCCAAAGAGTTAATATTCCCTCTTTTTAGTGTTTAGTGTATAAAATATTGTCTTAACCAAATATTAGAAAGATCAATTTAAAATAATAGCAATCCCCTGTCATAGGTGAATATAGTAGGGATGTGCATTCATCCAGGACGAATTAGGCAATTTCAACAAAATTACCTAATTCGTCCTGGTTCGGGGAGCCCGAAACCCAAAGGAATTTTTCCCAAAATTTTGGGAAAAATTTGTTTTCAGGTTTACTGCACACTAAAACAAAATTCAGGTGTCCCCAAATTTTAAAGGCCTGAACCACGAGAAATATAAAATTTCCCAATGCGGGCCGAAAACAAAGCCTAAACCAATAGGTTCGGGCTTCGCATATCCCTAGAGTATAGGAGGGTAAACACCCAAATTAGGAATCTAGTATGTCCTTGATCATAGTTGCTCATGAACATTATTGCTATAGTATTAGTAATAAATAGGGATGTGCATTCGTTTGCAATGAAATACTTCCTATTTCATTGCAGTTCGGGGGCCTGATGAACCGATTGGAAACCCACAAAATTTCATGTGGTTTTCTTATCGTTTCTTGGGTGGGGGAGAAAGGGCACATAAAAAAAACAAAAAACTCAAACCCACCCCAACCCTTCAAATTCAATTAAATAAAAAAAACCACCCTCCTGACCCCCCCGCAAAACTTGCCAAAAGTCCCTGGTGGTCCAGCGGGGGTCCCGGGAGCGATCTCCCTCTCTCGGGCTGTCGGCTGCCACTAATCAAAATAGCGCCGATGGCCCTTTGCCCTTACTATGTGACAGGGGCTATCGGTGCCATTGGCTGGCCTCTGTCACATGGTAGGAGCAATGGTCGGCCGGCGCCATCTTAAAAAATGGCACGGGCCATCCATTGCTCCTACCATGTGACAGGGGCTGCAGTTTCTGGAATCAATTACAGGATCCAAAACAGCATGGTTTTAACAGAAGCAGTTCTTCTCAAATGAATCTAATCAATTTCTTTGACTTCATTGTCTAGAGATTTGGGCAGAGCAAATCACTAGGTGTAGTGTACTTAGATTTCAGAAAGGCCTTCAACACAGTTCTGCATTGTAAGCAACTTATAAACAAACTGAGCACAAATTTAGGTGTGGCCCTAAATTGACTGGGTTAGAAACTGTGTGGTGGGAAGTGACCAAGGATGGTGGTAAAAAGGAGTTTACTGCAAGGATAGTGTGAGGTTACCAGTATGGCCCAATATTTAGACAAAGCAATGGCGCGGGCCATCCAGTGCTCCTCCCCCAAAATGATAAGAGAACCCCCATGAACAATTTCGTGGGGTTTTCCTATCGTTTTGGGGGAGCCCCCGATTTCAGACGATTTTGAAAATATTGACGATATTTTCAATCGTCCGAAGCCCGATTCACATCCCTAGTGTTCAGTTCTTATCTCTGGTCCTTGTTGCTGTCTTCGTGGTCATTCTTCAGTCCTGTTCCTCAGCCTTCTGCCTTTTGTGTTCCTGGTCTCTGGCCTGCCTCTCCTGCCCAGCAACCTTCAGTTGACTTCAGCTTCCCTCTCGAACTTGATTGAACTCTGCCTGTTACTGACCATTGCCTGGACCTTGACCTTGATTGAATTCCACCTGCTATCAACCATTGCCTGAACCTAGACTCCGCTGAATGCTGCCTCCCTGACTACTGCCAGCCTCTGGCTCTGCCTGTCTTCAGCTTGCCCCATACACTGGCATGTGACTCAACAACTATGATGGACCTTCACCTCCTCTGCAGAGGCTCATGCCCAAGTCTTGCTGGACCCGGCACCAAGAACTCAATCTAAGGGGAATGAGGACTGGTATAGGTGAAGCTCCAGTTGCGTCTCTGTCACAGCCAGCTCCCCCAGCCGATGATGGGGACCTGCAGGGCTCCTCCTTTTAAGTTGCATCAACTACACTTTGATCCATGACCACAACATGTTTCATATAGGAGGCTTGCAAATAAGATGAGTAGTCAGGGCTGGATTTGAAGGTGGTAAACTGGGCTATAAACTGGATGAGCAATAGATAACAAAATGCTGGGGAATGAAACTCTCTCCAAGGAAAGGAAGGGATGTTCATCAGTGGAGAACCTCAAGTACGAGTCCTGGCTCTAGTTTTATTCTGTTCAATATTTCTGTAAGTGATATTGCAGAAGAGTTGGTTGGAAACAGGTTTATCTTTTTGCAGGTAATACAAAGATCAACAAAATGGCTGGCCAATCTGGTTCTTAAGAGTCACAAACAGGCCAGGTTTTCAATGATATCAATAATTAATATGCATGAGACAGATTTGCATGCACTACCTCCATTGTATACAAATCTATCTCATGTATATTCATTGTGGATGTCCTGAAAAACAAGCCTGTTTGTGGCTTTTACGGATCAGAGTTGGTAACCTCTGATCTACAGCAAAGGGTTCTCAACCAGTTCTCAGGATACACCTAGCCAGTGAGGTTTTCAGCATATTCACAATGAATATGCATTAGATAGATTTGCATACAGTGGAAGCAAGCCTAGTCGGTCAGTGAAATTTTGGAAAATAGTGCCAACCGAGCCCTCACACTGAACACCAATGAGGATTTTAAAGCAATGGGGTGTGGGAGGGTCCTGAGGTCTGGGGTGTAGGACACTAGGTTACCAATATTAATTTTGAAGCGTTGGGGTGGGAGGCCACTACTGGTATGTTACATATGGAAAGAGGTCTGGGGTGGGGGACTCTCTTTTTGGGGGAGATTGACTCAATAAGGAGGGGTTGTGTGGGGGGCTGTCATCTTGTGGCAACTTTAATCTATATTTAGAGTGGTGGGGAGGATCTAGTAAAACCCCAGATGATTATTTTTATACTTCTGGGGCAGGTGTCGTTTTGGGTCGCTGGGCCCTTTAATTTTACCACAGTAGCATCAGGACCCACGTTACAGTGCTCCCACGATAGAATAACATTTATGAAAAAGATGTTGATAAAGATATTAATGAACTGAAGATGGTACAGAGAAGGGCGACCAAAATGATAAAGGTAATGGAATGGTTCCCTATGAGGAAAGGCTGAAAGAGATTAGGGCTGTTCTGCCTGGAGAAGATACGGCTGAGGGGGGATTATGATGGAGGTCTATAAAATCATGAGAGGAGAAGTAAAACTATTGGGGTATATTATTTAGTGTGTTTGTATGTCTGTATTGACGAGCTAGTCAGAGGGCAGGCACAAAACAGGAGTGTTGTGTATTTTGTATTAGGGATGTGAATCGTGTCCTCGATCGTCTTAACGATCGATTTCGGCTGGGAGGGGGAGGGAATCGTATTGTTGCCGTTTGGGGGGGTAAAATATCGTGAAAAATCGTTAAAAATCGTTAAAAATCGAAAAATCGAAAAATCGAAAAACCGGCACATTAAAACCCCCTAAAACCCACCCCCGACCCTTTAAATTAAATCCCCCACCCAAATAACTTAAATAACCTGCGGGTCCAGCGGCGGTCCGGAACGGCAGCGGTCCGGAACGGGCTCCTGCTCCTGAATCTTGTCGTCTTAGCCGGCGCCATTTTCCAAAATGGCGCCGGAAAATGGCGGCGGCCATAGACGAAAAAGATTGGACGGCAGGAGGTCCGCGAATCGTTTTCGTACGGAAAATGGCGCCGGAAGGAGATCGACTGCAGGAGGTTGTTCAGCGAGGCGCCGGAACCCTCGCTGAACGACCTCCTGCAGTCGATCTCCTGCCGGCGCCATTTTCCGTACGAAAACGATTCGCGGCGGGAAATCGCTCCCTGACCCCCGCTGGACCTCCAGGAACTTTTGGCCAGCTTGTGGGGGGCCTCCTGACCCCCACGAGACTTGCCAAAAGTCCAGCGGGGGTCCGGAAGGACCTCCTGCCGTCCAATCTTTTTCGTCTATGGCCGCCGCCATTTTCCGGCGCCATTTTGGAAAATGGCGCCGGCTAAGACGACAAGATTCAGGAGCAGGAGCCCGTTCCAGACCGCTGCCATTCCGGACCGCCGCTGGACCCGCAGGTTATTTAAGTTATTTGGGGGGGGGTTCGGGAGGGTGGGGGATTTAATTTAAAGGGTCGGGGGTGGGTTTTAGGGGGTTTTAGTGTGCCGGCTCACGATTCTAACGATTTATAACGATAAATCGTTAGAATCTGTATTGTATTGTGTTCCATAACGGTTTAAGACGATATTAAAATTATCGGACGATAATTTTAATCGTCCTAAAACGATTCACATCCCTATTTTGTATTAAATAGTCAGATATGCAGGCAAAAATCAGAAAGTTGTGTGTTTTGCATTAAATAGGTAGTCAGAAAGGCCGGCAAAAAAAAAACAGAAGTTTGTGTATTTACATTTCCCAATCTTCCCACCTCTCTCCCACCCACCCCTAGCTCATCCTTTAATTTATAGGCAGGTGACACTGTCACATTAAAAAAAAAATAAAAATAAAGAAATAAAAAATTAATCAGCCTTTTAACTTAAATTCAGAAATTCCCCACACTTTATCAAGAGTTTAATCATTCTCTTTAGGGCACTACCAGATAAATAGTAAAAACACTAATGCATTTAAAGGACCCTAACTGTATACAGTCCTGCTCCCATAGCAACCTAAAACAACTAGTAACTGAACAAATTTAAGATGAAGGCAGCAGTCCAGCAGCAAGAGGGGGCTTCCCAGTCTTCTGCATCGAGTGTCACATGTATGATTTTTTTCCTGCTGGTGAGAAATTGTATGTGTGCATCCAAGTCCAAAATCTAGAGGCTAGAGTGGCAGACCTGGATGAGATGAGGCAGATAGAGAGATATATAATGAGATCTTCAGGGACATCTTAGCCAAGTCCTAACTCCAGTCTGGATCAGATAGCATCAACCTGGTGAATCAGAAAATGATCCTGTAGCAAGGACTTGCTCTCCAGGAGGTGCATTGTCCTCTTGCACTGAGGATGTGTCTCCCAGGGCTACTGGCCAGGAGGGAAGAGTCAGGTCAGCCATCATAGTTGGTGATTCGATTATTAGGAATGTAGACAGCTGAGTGGCTGGTGGGCCTGAGGATTGCCTGGTAACATGCCTACTGGTGCGAAGGTGGTGGACCTCACACATCACCTAGATAGGATTTTAGACAGTGCTGGGGAGGAACCGGCTGTCATGGTACATGTGGGCACAAACGACGTAGTAAAATGTGGGAGGGAGATTCTGGAAGCTAAATTTAGGATCTTAGGTAGAAAACTGAAATCTAGAACCTCCAGGGTAGCGTTCTCTGAAATGTTCCATGTTCTACGTGAAGGTCCCCAGAGGCAGGCAGAGCTCCAGAGTCTCAATGCATGGATAAGGAGATGGTGCACGAAAGAGGGATTCAGTTTTGTAAGGAACTGGGGAATCTTTTAGGGAAGGGGGACTCTTTTCCGAAGGGTTGGACTCCACCTTAACCAGGGTGGAACCAGGCTGCTGGTGCTAACCTTTATAAAGGAGATAGAGCAGCTTTTAAACTAAATCAAAGGGGAAAGCCAACAGTCACTCAGCAGTGCATCATTTGGAGGGAGGTATCTTTGAAGGATACTAATGAAGCATTAGAGTTAGGGTATCCCAACAGAGAGATTCTAATAATAAGAAAAGTAGGCCATGTGCCTATAATTAAAAACTTACCTGATCTAAAAGATTCCAATTTATCCCTGTCAACTGAAAAGCAGAAAATACAAGCAAAAAACACAATTTGAAATGTTTGTATGCTAATGCCAGAACTATAAGAAGTAAGATGGGAGAATTAGGGGCACATTTTCAAAGGGGTACGCGCGTAAGATACGCGTGTAACCCCTGAAAAGCTGCCCCTTCCACCCCCTGTGTGCGCCGAGCCTATGCTGCATAGGTTCGGTGGCGCGCACAAGCCCCGGGATGCGCGTAAGTCCCGGGGCTTTCCTAGGAGGGCGTGCCGGGGGCGTATCAGGGGCGTGTCGCGGCCGGCACGTCATTGGGGGCGTTCCGGGGGTGGGGCTACGGGCATGGTTCCAGTTCAGAGGCATTCCGGGGGCATGGACGCGGCCTCCAGACCAGTCCCCGGACCGGAACATGGCGTGCCGGCGCATGCAAGTTACGCCTGCCTTGGGCAGGCGTAACTTTTGAAATAAAGGTAGGGGGGGAATTAGTTAGGGCCGAGGGGCGGGTTAGTTAGGGGAAGGAAAGGGAAGGTGGGGGGCGCCGGAAAGAAAGTTCCCTCCGAGGCCGCTCCGATTTCGGAGCGGCCTCGGAGGGAACAGAGTCAGGCTGCGCGGCTCGGTGCGCGCAGGCTGCCGATTTTTCGCAGCCTTGCGCATGCTGACCCCGGATTTTAAAAGATATGCGCGGCTATGCATGTATCTTTTAAAATCCGGCGTACTTTTGTTTGCGCCGGTTGCGCGAACAAAAGTACACGCATGTACTTTTTAAAAATCTGCCCCTTAGAGTGTATAACAGTGAATGATGTCATAGACTTAATTGGCATTTCAGAGACATGTTGAAAAGAGGAAAACCAATGGGATAGTGCTATACCAGGGTACAAATTATATCGCAATGACGGAGAGAAGCATCTTGGTCATGGGGTGGTCCAACGAGATAAAGATCTGCATGAGACTAAGGGCAGATTTTCAAAGGAGTACGCGTGTAAGATACACGCATAACCCCCAAAAAGCTGCCCCTTCCACCCCCTGCATGCGCCGAGTCTATGTTGCATAGGCTCGGCAGCGCGCACAAGCCCCAGGATGCGCTTAAGTCCCGGGGCTTTCCTGGGGAGGCGTGTCGGGGGGCATGTTGTGACCAGCACATCATCGGGGGGCATTCCGGGGGCGTGGACGCGATCTCCGGACCAGCCCCCGGACCGGAACATGGTCTGCTGGCGCGTGCAAGGTACACCTGCCTTGGGCAGGCATAACTTTTAAAATAAAGGTAGGGGGGGAATTAGTTAGGGCCGGGGGGTGGGTTAGTTAGGGGAAGGAAAGGGAAGGTGGGGGGGCGCCGGAAAGAAAGTTCCCTCCATGGCCGCTCCGATTTCGGAGCGGCCTCGGAGGGAACGGAGGCAGGCTGCGCGGCTCGGCGCACTCAGGCTGCCGATTTTGCACAGCCTTGGGCACGCCAACCCCGGATTTTAAAAGATACCCGTGGCTACGTGCGTATCTTTTAAAATCCGGCGTACTTTTGTTTGCTCTGGTTGCGCGAACAAAAGTACGCGTGCGCGTACTTTTTTAAAATCTGCCCCTAAATGCACAATCGAATCTTTATGGGTAGAAATGCCTTGTGTGTTGGGGAAGAGTATAGTGATAGGAATATACTACCATCCACCTGGCCAAGATGGTGAGACGGACAGTGAAATGCTTAGAGAAATTAGGGAAGCTAATCAAATTGGTAGTGCAGTAGTAATGAGAGATTTCAATTAACCCAATATTGACTAGGTAAGTGAAACATCAAGAGATGCTAGAGAGATAAAGTTCCTGGATAGAATAAATGATAGTTTTATGGAGTAATTGGTTCAGGAACCAACGAGAGAGGGAACAATTTTAGATCTAATTCTCAATGGATCGCAGGATTTGGTGAGAGAGGTAATTGTGGTGGGGCCGTTTGGTGATATTGATCATAATATGATCAAATTTGAATTAATGACTGTAAGGGGGAAAGTAAGTAAATCCATGGCTGTAGCACTGAACGTTCAAAATGGAAACTTTGATAAAATGAGAAAAATAGTTAAAAAAAAATTGAAAGGTGCAGCTACAAAAGTAAAAAGTGTGCAACAGTTGTGGACATTGTTAAAAAAAATACCATCCTAGAAGCACAGTCCATATGTATTCCTCGCATTAAGAAAGGAAGAAGGAAGGTCAAGCAATTGCCGGCAGCATTGCTAAAAAGTGAGGTGAAAGAGGCTATTTTAGCCAAAAGATCTTCATTCAAAAATTGGAAGAAGAATCCATCAGTGGAAAATAGAATTAAGCATAAGCATTGACAAGTTAAATGTAAGACACTGATAAGACAGGCTAAGAGAGAATTTGAAAAGAAGTTGGCCGTAGAGGCAAAAACTCATAATAAAAACTTTAAAAAATATTTCTGAAGCAGAAAGCCTGCGAGGGAGTTGGTTAGACTGATAGATGATCGAGGGGTTAAAGGGTCACTTAGGGAAGATAAGGCCATCGCGGAAAGATTAAACAATTTCTTTGCTTTGGTGTTTTCTGAAGAGGATGTTGGGAAGATACCTGTAGCGGAGAAGGTTTTAATGAGTGATGATTCAGATCAACTGAACCAAATCACGGTGAACCTGAATGACAAACTGAAGAGTAGTAAATCACCTGGCACTGGCTTCACTTTGTGGTGGCACACCATCACTTTCCTTCCCCTGTCCCCTTCCCCCATCTGTCATCATCACCGTGCCTTCCTTCCCCCACTGCACCCCCTAGCATCACCACTTTCCCCTCCCTGCCCTTCTACCCACACCCCTACCTTCAGTACTGTCTTCCCTTCCTTCACATACCTGGCATCAGCACCTTCCCTTCCCTCCTCCCCACCCCCTGGCATCAGCATTTCTCTTTCAACCCAGACTCCTGACATCAGCACCACCTTCCCTTCCCTCCTACTGCCCTGGCATCACAATCTTTCTTCCCTGCCACCTCCCTGGCATCACCACATTTCCTTCTCTCTCCCCCTGCTCCCACACTTTGGCACCATGATCTTCCCTTCCCTCCCATCCTTCTAACATCAGCGCCATCCCTTCCCTATCCCATGTATGGGCATCACCACCGCCCCCTCCCTCCAACTCCCCTTGGCATCAGCACCATCTTCCCAACCCTCCACTCTCCACCTCCTCTCACAGCTTCCCTTTGAAGTCGGAAGTGTTTGGGAGGCCATAATGCAGGGAATCGGGGGTGAGGCGAGAGAGAGGGGGGAAAAAACCTCTTCTACCAGCAGTGGCAGCTGTGCCCTGGCTTCATCTTCCTTCTGCAGGAGGTCAAAGGTTTGCAGTACAACTGATAGCCCCCATAGTACACTGGTTGGAAACCTCTGTTGCAGGGGTATTTTCAAAAGGATCAAGCCAGCTAACTTTGGTAGTTAGCCAGCTACACTCAAGCTTTTGAAAATTTACCTTTACCAAGCAGTCACCCATGTTCATTAGGAGGCTATATTAAGCTGTCCAAAATGTGGGCATTCCTGGCTGTGTGGTTGGAGGATGAGTGAGGATGGGAAGTGGGAAGGTTCTTAGCAGGCTAGCAGGAATTATCATGGGTTAGTTAGGTGGCTATTTCTATGTGCAGGAAGAGCAGGCTTAAAGCTAGTTGGCTATGCTGTAGCTGACTAAATTTAGATAAATGTTCAGCCACAGCAAATCCAGGGTAGTTGTGGCTAAAACATTCCCTAAATGTAGCTTACTATAAAACAGCCAGCTATTTTGCCCCCTGGCTTCTTAATGACAATTCACTCCCTAGTGTTTAGTTTACATACCATCATATTTCCCTACTAGAAATATGATGGTATCTTGGTATGTATGTGTGTGTCTTTTTCAACCTGAGCCTATGAAAGCAAAATCACTATTTACTTGACTGTTGTCCTGGTTAGCATGCAAGGAGCAAGTTGTCCTCTGTATGTAGTACCAGGATGGAGCCATTTAATCCTCTTTGCCTCATGGCACGCACTCACCCAGGAACACTTTATAAACTGCAAATCGTTAGGCATAATTTGACATATTTCATATTTTATCCCTTTTTCTTTTATGACAACAAGGACATTGGCACAGAAACCCAGGTTTTTGCTGCAGTAGTTCATTCTGGCTGGAAACGGTTTCATCCTACCTGTTTCACAGATTTGCTCAATAGCACAACTCTGTGGGCTTGGATAAGAATTGTTTTCCCCATCCTGGCATTTGAAAGGCATCCTCTCTTACTGCTAACCATTGTCTGAATTATAAACTGACCAATTAAAAAGCACTAAGATCCCAAGCATCCATCCAAATTCTGATCATGCATTGTCTGCTTTCTGAGGGGCAGCCACAGGGAGCATGTGTGAGAACAGAAAATGCACTTTTCTGTGTTTATTTTTTATTTTTTCAATTCACAAATACTAAATTCAATTAAAACTGTTATATTTAAAAGAAATCAAACTGACTTCGACTGTCAATTAGTGGGTAATACCCAGGCTAGCCATCAAGGGCTATTGTAAAGAATCACCGTCCATGCTCTAGGTTGAAGTTAGCATTCTGTAGTACATATGACATCACATTCATTTCTGTAGCAACAGATCAGATGGTAATGTCAGAGCAATGGGGGCTTTGTGATCTCAGAAGAGAAGAAGTCATAACAGAGGCCTGAGACACAAAGCTACTGTTTTCATTCATGGATAATAGATAGTGACAGAAGGAAAAAAGATGCACGTATCAGTAAAGAGGTGATGCATGTATTCTCGCTCAGAGCATTAAAGATGTCATCCTGTATTAGTTGAATGGAGGGACTGCAGTTAAGCAAAGCTGAGAAATTCAGTGTATTGCAAGCACAGCAGTGGGAGATGATGCTCTTTTGGACAAACAAATTGTGCCATGAGGGATATATACCATTGTATGGCACTTATTAGCATATTGTACAATTACAATATATTATACATGACAAAAAACTTTATATCCTAAAAAATTATAAAGACAGTCTCTCCTTTCCCATACATTTATTTCATCTTTGTTTGGCCTCATTGGCCTTTGTGTATCCTTACAGCTGCAAATTGCAACAATAGAACAATGGTAACACAAAAAAGGGAAATCATTCTATTTAGTTCCAGTTACATGAAAAAAAAAAAAGAATTTCTGCCACACCAAGGGATAATTTTAACTATCAGAATTATCTCATTACAACAGATGAAAGGAGGTTAAGAATTCTAGGCTATGCTAAACTCATATTTTGGAAGGAAGTTTGAGTGTCTGCCTATAATAAGTAAGTTAAACACTGGAGTTATTTCTATTTTTCAATTAAATAGTGTATGAAATAGATCTGGGATTTCAATCAACATAAAAGATCCAGGTGAGTGTCTCATAATGTAGTCCCATAAGCATAAATATAGCCTCATGGCTACAGACTGTTAAAAGATTAAAAGTATCATCTGAAATCTAAACACAAATGTTGCTAATCAAATGCGGTAAAGAGTCTCTGTAATCTGGCACCACCTTGTTCTCCTGCCTCTGCAGGAAACATCATACAGTGCATGCATCACTTATGGCATGGCGGAAAAGTGCCAACCTAGCTGCAAAATGTCTTCTTCACAAGCAAAAGAGATCTTTACGTGTTCCCTTCCTTCTCTCTCCCCACAGTCTGCTGCCTGATCAGGACCCATTCTCATGCTGAAGAGCACCTGTTCAGACACCTTTTCTCCGATTACAACAGATGGTCACGACCTGTCCCCAATACTTCTGATATTGTCATTGTCAAGTTCGGCTTGTCCATTGCTCAGCTGATAGATGTGGTGAGTAGCTTCAGTCTGCTGCAACTGCGTGTGCTGAAGAGGTTCTGGTCCATTTCTGTTTTTCTAAGTCCCAACCCCAAAGTCTCTGTGTCATGGTTGTGTCCCCTTCACGGGATGAGAAGGATCAGTATACATTGGGCGTAGGAGGTAGAACTTCAGGACTAGACTAAAACGGCATGAAGATATGGAAATTTATTTTACAAAGACCAGAGTTAAGCAAGAGCTAGATCCCTTTCCAAAGTTTCTCCCTCATTGCAGCAATGACTGGACTAAATAATGCTGAGAGAGGATATAAAATCCTCCTGTGAATGAAGGCTCTTGCCATCAGATCCCAGCCCTGGTTTTGTCTGAGTTGGAGGCCTAAAGAAACTAGAGGAAATGGCAGCCAATTGCCCACCCCACCCCACCCCCACCCCCCCAAAAAAAAAGAAAGAAAGAAAGAAAAGAAGGAACTATGTCAAACTCATGGCAACTTGTATACCGTGCCAGTCACTGTATGCCTGAAATTGATAATCTAGTGATGGGTCAACACTTTGGAAAGGGGCTAAGTGAAAAATACTCGCAAGGCAAATTACACTGGTAAACAAATTTCTGGGAACATTTTGTTTCCTCCACAACCTTCGGTGAAACAAGTAGATTTTAACAAGCTGAACACAAATATGCATTTATTATATCTGTATCACGTACCGTTTGCCAGAAAAGTGTGATATACATTAAGCATTGTTGTTACCTGTCTGTAGTGGCATAAGCTATAATGGCAATGTTGGCACCAGAAAACAAAACAAAAAATGTTTTACCAAAGATTTTCATTTGAAATCACTGTCCAATGCTTCGTGGATGAGAGTCCAATCATAGTCACCCAGCATGGAGGAGTTCCACTTGCCATGATACCATTTCTCCATTTTGACAATGTCTTAATGAAACCTTTCACCAGGTTCATCACTCACAGTGCCAAGGTTGTCTGGGAAGAAGTCCAAGTGGGAATGAAGAAAATGTATCTTCAATGACATGTTGCACTTCATCAATTTGTATGTCTGAAGCAGATTTTCAACCTTTTCGACATAGTCTGTTGCCTTATAGTTGCCTAGAAAGTTACAAATGACATTCTTGAAGGCTGGCCACGCAACACATTCTGTACCTTGCAGAAGACCATCAAAGTGGCTGTCCTTCATCACAGCTCGGATTTGTGGGCCAACGAAAACACCTTCTTTTATCTTGGCGTCACTTATACGTGGAAACATTTGCCGCAAATATTGTAACACAAAATTGGCCGTTTCTCAAAAACCTTATGGTGATGTACAACTTTCGAAGTAATATCTGTGATCAGCATCAAAAAATCTATTTGGAACAGCAAAAAGCCTGAAGGAAACAAAACCTTTGTTTACCAGTGTTATAGGGAATATTGCTTTTTAGTTGTGTCATGTTAATGTAAAGATTACTGTCTTATGTGATGTCCTGTGATGTCCTATGATGTCATATGGTAACTCTGTTTTCCTCAATGAAATCAGGTAAGGCTATAACCTGATTAGGGATGAGCCATCTGGGACTGCTGGGAAAATCCTCAAAAATCTCAGTGATATCCAAAATGGGCTTGAGAAGCTAAGGAAATCAGTGGCAGATTTCTGTGAACCCGCTTTGGATTTTCTATAGATCTGTTGAGAATTTTGTTACTATATCTTGTGATATACCCTCATTTACTCAACGGCCTTGCAGTCAGATTGTTGCTTACCTGTTTTGCTGCCTTGTGAAATGAATTACTGAGAAATTCTCCCCACCCCATCCCAACCCCTCTGGTGGACTGAAAAGAAACCCTTTATAGCCTTCTCTCTGTTTTATCAAAAATATCTTTAAACACCATTTACACATGTGGCAGTCTCACAATAAGACTACCAGAATTCTGTTGGGTGAATCCAGGACACTTTTTCCCTGAAGTACCAGAAGAGAGTGAGCAGATCACTGGGGGACATTATTCAGTGCACTGTCTTATAGAAAACTGTAGTGATCTATTCTCAAAATATGCCTAAAAACACATTCTTCAAGCTTTGTTAACACAAAGTATTTTTTGGCCTGATACAAAAGCCTCAGGGCTGGCATGTATGGCCAGATTCAACAGAATTAATTATGCCCCAGAAAAAGTCAACTCAGTCAACAAAATCACCTATAGGGTATAGGGATGTGAATTGTTTTTCTGACGATTTGAAATATCGGTATGATATTTCAAAATTCGTCAGATATCGGAGCACCCCCAAAACAGATAGGAAACCCCACGAATGGTTCGTGTGGTTTTCGTATCTGTTTGGGGGGAGGAGAGAAAGGGAACACATCCCAAAAAAAAACCCCAAAACCCACCCTGACCCTTTGGATCTAATTGATTAGCATCCCCGACCCCCCCCAAAACTTTTTTAAAATACCTGGTGGTCTAGTGGGGATCCCGGGAGCGAGCTCCCGCTCTCAGGCCGTCGGCTGCCAGTAAACAAAATGGCGCTGATGGCCCTTTGCCCTTACCATGTGACAGGGGCTACCGGTGCCATTGGTTGGCCCTGTCACATGGTAGGAGCTATGGCTGGCCGGCGCCATCTTTAAACATGGCGCGGGCCATCCATTGCTCCTAGCATGTGGCAAAGGGCCATTGGCGCCATTTTGTTTACTGGCAGCTGACGGCCCGAGAGTGGGAGATCGCTCCCAGGATACCCGCTAGACCACCGGGTACTTTAAAAAAGTTTTGGGGGGGTCGGGAGGGCCGCTGGACCACCAGGTACTTAAAGAATGTTTTGGGGGGCTCGGGAGGGTGGGGGGATTCTATAGAATTTGATTTTAGGGGTCGGGATGAGTTTATTGGGATCGGGATCAGTTGCAGCCGATAAAAAAATGGCTATGATTCCGATCCCACGATTATGATTCCGGATACGATTCCGGACCCAGTTCACATCCCTAATAGGGGACAATATTCAGCTGCTGGCTTGTTTGCAAAATTAGCCAGATAAACTTATTCAGCTAACTTTGGCGGGATACTCAGTAGCACAGATGCACCATTTAACTTCAGGACTACTCTATGGCATGACCAGAGTTAGCCAGAAAAGTTATCCAGCTAACCTGACACCCCTGGAACTCCTCTACTATTTTTTTTTCAATTTTTTTTTCAATTAGAAATGTCATTTGGAAAATTGTCCATTTCTAAACTTTGAAAATTGGGTGTTGAGTTTTTATATTTGATATTTAGATAGATACCCGATTGGTGGTGAATTTGGTGATTGGTGTATTACACTTTGTACCCCTCTATTTTATCCATCTAAAATGTAGCTGGATAATTTATTTATTTATTTAAGGTTTTTTTATACCGACATTCGTTGTTGGACATCATTTCAGTTTACAGGCAACAAGGATTCAGCAACAGAGCTGAACAGTGTAATCAATGAAACAGCTTTTACAGAGTAAAAGTTTAACAGATTAACATAACCAACTAAGCAGACTATATTTGAGTTATCTGCAGACTATATATGAGTTATCTGCATACATTTTAGCTGGATAAGTGCCCAAAATAATCAAAAGTTGGCATTTAGCTGGATAACTTACAAGCTAAATGTTGTTGAATCTGGGCCCCATGAATTCTATGTGGGCAACATGTCCAGATCAGAGACTTCGAGCTGAGACCTAGGATATTTTACATAATTAGTTATTAATATTTTCAACCAGACAATTAAAGTTTCCAACCTTTGTCTCTGACTTGATTTTATGGCCCAATATAATTTATTTATTTATGAACATTTGATATTCCATCTTTTCCCAAAGTTGGTCTTAAGGTAGATTACAATAAATGTAAATAAACAGAGGCATTAGAACAGCTTAATCAGAATTTGCCACTAACTTAACATTAGGATTGTGAACAGTTTCAAGGCCTAGTTGTGTCCCTGTTGTATATAATACACTCTCATCGGAAGTTCAGAAAGTTGGGGCAAAGATGTGGAACGTAGGGGAAGGCCTAGCTGAAAAGACATGCCTTAGCTTTTTTCCTGTGTTAAGGTAGCATGGATCCAGGCACAAAATTAGTGATATTTTCTTCCAAATTGTTGATGCGTAACAGCTGAAAGTGCAGTCTTGTGCAGGACAGCAGTCAGCGGAGGAGAGAAAAAGAGCCAATTCAGCATAAAGGAGCTCCCGTGAGGGTGTGTAAGGGGAAAGGAGCTGAGAGAGGTATTCAGGGGCTTGTTTGTTCAAGCATTTGAAGATAAAGCAGAGCATGTAAAATTTTATCCTGCTTTCTACTAGGAGCCAGTGAAGTTGATGTAAATAGGCTTGATCTGATCAGTTGCTTTTGCACATACCAAAATTCTCGCAGAAGTACTTTGTAGGAACTAGAGGCGCTTCAAAGTGTATCATGAGATGCACTTGTATAGGGACCTGAAATCAAGGAAATTATGCAGGTACATGAAACTGGGCTTACTACTTTCTAGATGTCAGGTTCCAATGTGAGGTTTTGGTCAAGTTGAACCCCCTAGGCTTCATACTGACTGCTTACAATATAATGTGGCATCTGCTAGTGAGGGAAGCAATTGTAGGGATGACCTTTTTCCTCATTCTCTAGTCTTGTCCCTGTTCCCTTTTTCATAGTTTTATCTCTATCTCTCTCTCTCTCTGGTGTTCTTTTTTCTTTCTGTTTTAGTTGTCTCTCCCTTCTTTGTTTCTTTCCTTCAAATTGGATATTTTAATACTTTTTCTTTTTATCCTTCTTGCTCTTCTTGTTTCTTCTCTTCCTCCTTGTCTCCTCTTTCTGTTCTTCCTCTTCCTGCTTGGTATCCTTTCCCCATTCCTCCTCGGTCTCTTAGATCTTCTCCATTCCTCATACCCTTCCTATATTATCTTCCTAGATTAATTTCTCCTTTCATTCAGGGTCCTCTATCCCCATTTCTCACCATCCCTGGTTCTCTCTCCTTTCCCACCTCTCCTCACTCTTCTCTTTCACCACCACTCTTCCATCATGGGTCTCGTCTCCTTCTCCCTCTACCCAATAACCAGTCCTCTCACCCTCTACCTCCATCCTCAATCCTTTGTTCCTCAACTTTCCCCATATTCAGGATTCCCTCAGTCTCTAGTTCCTCTGTCTCCTAATCTGTGCCCTACCCTTCCATCTCTTGCTCCATGTCTCTCCCATGTCCCTGTACCCCTTCCACACAACCTGGATTCTTTCTTCATCCCGTGTCCTTTATCTCATCCTACTGCTCTCAAAAATCTCTCCCCACATGACCACATCTCCTCTCCCTTAGTCCCAGATGTTCTCCTTGCATCCTTTTTCCCTAGAGGGCTGCTCCTCCCTACCCTATCCCGAAATCTCCAGTGTAGTCTGGCCAATCTTGCCCCAATCCCCAGTCCTCTTTCTCTATGCCCTCCTTTGGAACTCCATTCACTGGAGAGTATTCCCTTCCCTCCCAAAGGCCTTGATCAAGGCTCCTTCTCCTTAAGATCCTATATACTGCTGCATCTCTCTCTCTCTCAAGAGCTTGATCCAGGCCCCCATCAGGATCTTACCCTTTTCTTCTCTTCCTGGCCAACTTTTCTTCCCTATACACTGCCATTGCCCGCAACAGATAAATCCATCTGTAGCTTTTCAAGTTGGAGTGGGGTGGGAGGGAGGCTATCCTGCATCTCTTCAGTATGGAGGAATGTAGATTAGGTAAGAAGGGTTGCATTCTCATTTCTCTAGAAGGTGGGGTAGAAACGAAGGGAGCGAGGCCTTGTATGATTCCCTGTGGGAATACATAGGAGCTGGGAGGCCTTCCATGACTTTTCAAGTTCACTTCTGGCCTGCTTTCATCACCCCTCCCCACCTCATGCAGCAGGCAGAAGGAGCAGTACTTAACACAGTGTCAGCTTCCTGTGCCCCACGGGGTCATTCTTGCAGTATAAGCTAACTGCTTGCTGATACTGCAAGACTGGCCCTTTGTGGCACAGGAAGTTGGCATCGTGTTAAGCACAGCTTCTTCTGCCAGGTACATGTGTATGTGTTGGGGGGGGGGGGGAACGGCACAATGATCATCAAAGCTACATCTTTACCTCACTGTTCCTCTCACTGGTTGTTAAGAGGACGGGAAAAAGAGGGGATAGAAACAAGGGATGTTTCTCCACTGTCACACTTTGCTCCTTCAGTAACCTCAATCAACCTTATATCAGTATTTTTCATTTTAAGGCTTTCATAATTGTAACAGACAAGAGGACTCAACAGATTCCCAAAAAACCTAGAAGCTGTAATGGTTTGATGTAGACAGTCATAGCTCTCATGTATGGTTCATGCAGGGCTCACTGTACTGTAGGATTTTTTTCCATTTTATTTTCTGTGGGCAAAATGTTTCGTACAGGTGGTCCACAGAGAACTGAAAAAAGCAAACAAAATGAAACAGCAAAGTCAACCAACCTGGATGGAAATTCAGTATTTTCTAGTGCATATCTCCCATCTATTAGGGAGATATGCTCTGTCTGCAAATATTTCAAAGAAACCCTAAATGATGTAAAAAAAAAAAAAAAAAAAGTTCACAGACTTTAACATCCTCTACATGGCCTCTCCTCTTACTTGTTCACTCGTCTCTCATCAGGTAAGGATCACATACAACGTTCAGTAGTTTCCTACTCTTCTTCCACATCTTTTCTCATATGTAAGACAACTGATGCAGTGACTTCTTGTGGCCAAGAAAGTAGGAACTTAAGACCTACCTGAAGGGAGAAAAATGGGTGGGCATAACCCACATTTACAGATTTTTATATTGATCAGTGCTATGAGCACTTTGGAGTCGTGATATAGGGAAATGATAAAATTAATATATTTTTAAAGCACCTGAAAGGGTGAAAAGGTTAAATTGCTTCACTCTTCTATCAGTCCAATTTCTGTAACCAAAGACTGTATGGTGCATATATAAAAAAAAAATTGATAGCTATAGGGGAGATAT
Organism: Rhinatrema bivittatum; assembly: GCF_901001135.1. Classification (NCBI taxonomy): domain Eukaryota; kingdom Metazoa; phylum Chordata; class Amphibia; order Gymnophiona; family Rhinatrematidae; genus Rhinatrema; species Rhinatrema bivittatum. The sequence continues at coordinate 515,554,319 of NC_042617.1, read as the reverse complement.
ATGCTATATATAAATAACATATACGATACAGAATTGTAAGTTAAGAAGTGGTAAACTACAAAAAAAACAACAAATCAAATCCTGAAAAGGTAAGCAATTTTATTATCCATTCATGTTTTCTTCTTAACTGCTGAGGCCATAACTGGGAAATTATGAAAGCTGCCTAGAAAATCTACTTTTATGTATCTGTAATTTTATTCCAGCTTAACTGAAGTCTGCCAGCTGAACCCTCTTTCAAAGCTGCCTTTAGCCACTCTCTGCTGATATAGTGAAATCATCACCATGGTCAGTCCCTGGCTTTTTGGAATGACAAAAATCCAATATTAAGCCTCCAAATACCTTTACTGAAATCAGAAACACGCATTAACCTATTAGGCCTTGTTCTTTTGAGATAGGAAAACCCATCTGGCCACTGCAGATAGCTGACATGCCTGAGAAAACCTGAGAGGAGGCAGCTAATTTGTGAGATGTACTGAAAGGGTCAGCAGAGGGGGAGTGAGTAGAGAACACGAAGGGTTGTGCTATCAGTTGGCCTTCTGTCAACCATTGATTTTACTTCAGACAAATTGCTCTTTCAAGCAGATTAAAATTAACGCTCGCTCTTTTTATTTCCTCGTCCTTTTTTCAGGATGAGAAAAACCAGATGATGACTACAAATGTATGGCTGAAACAGGTAATGATTAATTTAATTTATTGCAATGTTTTATCACAAGATTTGCCAGAGGAGATACAATAAGAAGAGAAGAATGCTTGCGATGAAGCAGAGCTTTTGAGGTCCTCTTTTCATCTGATGGATCAGTATACAGAGGGTTACTGACTCAGTGAACAGGCTGCACCACGGACAAGAGCAGCACTGTTGAGGAGAATTTAATTTATTTAGATTACGGTATAGCTCACGCTTTTTCAAGGCAAGTTACATTCAGGTACAGTAGGTATTTCCCTGTCCCCGGAGGTCTACAATCTAAGGGGCCCATTAACTAAAAGTCTTCTCCCAGTTTGTGTCGATGGGAAAAATGCATAGCAAATAGGGCCCTATGTTTGGACTGGATGATTGCACAGATGATTCTGGCATTGCTGCGGGAGATGACGGTTGGTTATGGTGCCAAAAAATGTTCATGGTTTGGTTGTGCTTCTGTTAAAGCTCAATAGTTTTGATTTTGGTTAGCTAAAAATTATAAGAAACATTTTGAACTTGGCTCCTGGTTGTCCAAAATACTTTAAACCAGGCCTTTGACATTGCTGTAGCGGTATTAGCAGAGAGGAATATGGAGACTAACATCATACCATTTATTTTTTGGACACACATTATTCCTCAAAATGAATAAATCATTCAATCCAAATCTAGAAAACAAATAACTGTTCTATACCACATAAAAAATATCCACACTGTTTCCTTCCAAGATTTATTTATTTTATTTATTTATTAGCTTTTATATATCGACATTCGTGGGTACATCATGCCGGATTACGATATAACTGAAGGAGAAAATTACAAAAAAACAGGGTGGGGGAGAGAGAGCAGATAGCAAGAGAGAAGGGGCGAGAGAAGAGAGGGAAAAACAGGAAGAGGAGAAAAGGAACAGTACCTGATGGAAAACAACAGAAGAACATAATAAGTAGCATTGCAAATTATACACTCAATAAGGGACTAAGATCAGTGAGTTACTTAATGAGAGTTGCACATTAGTCTCCCATTTCACAGAGGACATCTTTTGTATTGTTCCCAAAAACATCTGGGTCCTATACACACACATAGGCAAGTCCTAGTGTTTTCCTGGGTGGCCACCATGCCAATACCCTGGGGCCATTATTCTTCTCCCAAAACAACACAGTTACAGGATCATCATGGATACACATTCCCAGGTGACCTCTGCTCACTATTTCTATGCACTTAGATGACACTGCTATCAAAAAATATACAAAGGGAATAAACAGGCTTTGTTTCTGCTGGTCCTTTTGCTGTCAGCAGCATCTAGACCAGTGGTTCTCAACCCTGTCCTGGGGACCCCCCCCCAGCCAGTCGGGTTTTCATGATATCCACAATGAATATGCATGAGAGAAAATTTGCAAGTTATGGAGGCAGAGTATGCAAATTTTCTCTCATGCATATTCATTGTGGATATCATGAAAACCCGACTGGCTGGGGGGGGGGGGGGGTCCCCAGGACAGGGTTGAGAACCACTGATCTAGACAGAGGAACCTTTATGGATGATGGCATTAAATATTTGATCTGGATCCTAAAACTCCTTTTTGATTCTTCTGGCATCCTGTGACTTCACAGTGTACAAGCCCCTATGTTGCCACATACTTCAACTCTGAATGCACTCCAGGATTGAACAGAATTTTCTCAGAGACCTCAATACTCCCCCTACTGGACTGAAACACTTCTAGTTACACCATAGAGCATGAGTGTCCAACTCCAGTCCTTGAGATCCACAAACAGGCCAGGTTTTCAGAATATTCACAATGAATATACATGAGATAGATTGGCATACAATGGTGACAGTCCATGCAATCAATCTCATGCATATTTATTGTGGATATCCTGAAAATCTGGCCTGTTTGTGGCTCCTGCCTCTTCCTTGAGGAGTTGGGGGCTTCTCAGAAATTCCCCAAGGTGGGAAGGAGCTACAGAAGCTAGCTTCAGTCTTTCCTCTGCAGAGTAGGGCTATTCAAGTTTTGAACTGATCTTGAAAAAGGAAGTAAGAAGATGTCTCTCTGGTAGAAAGTAGATAGAAAGGAGTTGAGTTTGGGAATCCAAGGAGAAAGGAGGCCTGAGATTGGCGTGAGAGGAGCTAGTCCTAAACCCAGATAGTTCCAAATCCAATATCAGTCACATTTTTTGAAAAATCAGAAAGAAAATTACTTTCAGGGAGAAGTGAAATGATAATTAAGCAGCAGGGAGCTACTGCAAAAACCAAAGATATTTGCAGCATCTAAGGTCACTTGAAATAAAGGGTTATGGAGAAAGTTGTGCCTGAGAGCCTAAAATAGATATACTTTTTCCCCTGTTTTATACATGTTTTTTGCATGTTACTGATTGAGCTGGGTGATTACACAAGCAAAACCATTACCCATTAAGGGATCAGTCAGATCATGTCTGCTTCAAGAGCCACAAACAGGCAGGAGCTAACCTCTCACTAGTTGCTTTCCTCACCAGGAGAAAGCTTATACAAAACTCTTTTCCTCCAAAAGGTTCTGCATGACTTGCAGAACACAAACACTAAACCTGCCTCTCTGTACTGGAACATCCTTACTAAGGCAAATCAATCCAAGCGTTATCTTTGATACTGTTGAAGGCTGGAAGTTTTGTATATTTAAGATGAAAAGGCTCAGATTAGTTCCTGAGAAATCCATTTCACAAACCTTGGATTTTAACACCCAATTTTGTCCCATCTTTAATTTTTCCTCATGGTTCTGCTGCTGCTCAAGAAATGGCGTCCTGGTGGCTCTGGTGGTAAGTGCTCTGCACTGGCATATAAAGAGTCCCTGCTTCAATCCCCAGATCAGGTCTTTCCTTCCCCTTGGTGGCCAGAGATGGGGATGCTACAGTCCCCAGGGAGAGTGGCATCATGGTTATTGCCCAACAGATGACACCTAGTGGCTGGATGCAGGACCTGTGATTTCAGGGCTGCAGAAGGAGTCCTGTTGCATGGCACCACCAGTCCAGGATTGGCACTGCAATGACTGGGCCAAATGTAAGTGGGAAGGGAATATAAAATTGGGAAAATCACCAGGTAGTTCCAAATGAATGCTCAGGGCACCAGATCCCAGCCCTAGCTCTAACTGTGCTGGAAGTACAAAGAAGCAGGAGGAAACTGCTGGGTCAAAAAAAATGGCATCCTGCTGATTCTTGGTCCATGGTTCCTGGGTTTACTCTGCTGATGCTGGCTACCCTCTGCTTCTGACATGGTTTCTGAGACTATTTTCAGCCCTTATCTTGCAAAGCTTTTTACCACAATCACAGAATGGAAGAAAACTCTTAAAATCAAACCCATTGTGTGCAGAAAGTAATTTTAAGGGAACACAGTGCTGAAGAAACATGAGCACCATTTTTTTTGAGCCAATCAAGCTGTCACTTAACACTTGACAAAATGAGCTTCTTCTCTGCACAGGCGAAGGAGGGAACTCATTTTGATTCTTTCTTTTTTCTTTTAAATTATCCACATATATAGACTAGGCTTAGCTGTTTTGCTTGTTAAAAGGAGGCATTAACTTTTAAAGTCGCACAATAAACACTCAAAACTTCTCAAATTCAATCCATGAATTTTATTCTCATAAGGCAAGATCTCAAAATCAATTCCCTGCTATCAGGAGGTTCCCTGTTCATGAAGTTTGGATGGAGAGACTAACTAAAACAGTCAATGAAGGAGAAATTTTCAATGGCATTTCCTGATCAGTAATTACAGAATAGAAATGAATGAAACCTTTGCAAGGCATTAAATGTGTTTGTTATAAGAAACAACTCTAAGGGGAGGGAGAGACAGACAGACAGACAGACTACCTATAAGGACCTCAAGGTAGTCAAGTATTTATATCTCTATAGAAGGAGCATCTAATAGCTGGAGGTGAGGTGTTGGTGTTGGTTTAGGGGCTAGTTTTCCATGTAGAGTGAGACGTACAAACAGCACAGTGCACCTCAGTGAAGACTTGATGTCATTTGGAGTGAGGAAAGTCTCACAAAGATGACATTTCTACCATGTTCTCTCACCCTAGCTTGAAGGTTTCTATAACAGGGTACCATCAAGCTAGGCTGAGATAACATAGTACAAAATTTCATCTTTGTGAGACTTTCCTCACTCCAAATGACATCAAATCTTCACCGAAGTGTACTGTGCTGTTCGTACAACTCTCTACATGAAAAACTAGCCTCTAAACCATCACCAACACCTCACCTCAAGCTATTAGATGCCTCTCCTATAGGCATATAAATAGTTGCACACTGTGAGGTCCTCCCCAGAGGCTCTCTCTTTCTACTCTACTCTCCTCTTCCTCTTCCCTCTCCCCTCCCAAGCCCAGAAATGGCTGAAATACAATTTGAAAAATTTATTGTGAATTGTGTTACAGCCGTTTTGGGCATATCACACAGTTTAACGCCAGGAAAAAAGGTGTAGTTATTTCCGGCATTAAAACTGTGCAATAGGATTCATTATACTATCGCACAGTACAATATTGCCCCTCATTTTCCTAAATCTCACCCAAACTCCTCCCTAATCCCGCCCCTTCCCAAAATTTGCATTTGTGCCATGTGCTAGTGTTATTATCACATGCATTTTCGAATCATTGTGTGCGTTAACACCATAATGCATTTTGATGAATGGCCCTGTCAGTTTGTTAAAACTGAAAGTTTGCCATAAGGAAGACAATTTTCAAAGTGATTTATGCAGGATAGTTTCTCTTTGAAAAATAGCTACAAGGTCCATGGATAATAGAAAGATCATGTAGGGATGTGCATTTGTTTAAATGAATTTGCAAAACAAAACAAATAAGGACAATTTGTTTCATTTGAGGGGCCCACAATTTTTTAGGCCCCCCCCCTCCCCGAATGAAATAAAGCTTATAATTATAATTTGTTTAAAATGTTGGGTCAGGCATTGGGGGGGGGGGGGGGGGGTTAATGGTTTGATTTTTATTTAAACAAATTAAATAAATCCAATATTCCACGAATCAAACTTTGTGGGAAAAACCTCCAGAAAATGAACTGAAAAACAAAACAAATTTTTTCTCCCTGCACATCCCTAGAGAGAGGTAAACAGTGGAGTGCCTCAGAGATCTGTAGTGGGACTGGTATCATTTAACTCATTCATTAATGATACAGAAAAGAGAGCAGTGAGTGAAGTGATCCAATTTAATAATGACACAAAATTATTCAAAACTGTTAAAACACAAGCAGACTGTGAGGAACTGCAGAAGGATCTTGCCAGACTGAGGAATTGGGCATATAAATAAAATTTAATGTGGATAAGTGAAAAGTGGTGCACATAGGGGGAAAAAAGTCCAATTATAGGTACACAGTGCCCGGTTCTAAGAGTCACTGTCCAGGAAAAGGATCTTGGAGCCATTGTGGACTCTACATTGAAATCCAGTTCAATGTGTCATGGCCATCAAAATAGCAAACAGAATTCTAGGAATTATTCAGAAGGGAATGGAGAATTAAACTGAGAATATCATAATGCCTCTGTATAGATCTATGATGCAACCACACCTTGAGTTTTGTGTGCTGTTCAGTTCACCCCATCTCAAAAAAAGATAATAATGGAATTAGAAAAGGTACAGAAAAGGGCAACAAAAATGATAAAGGAGATTGAACAGGGCTCCCTTATGAAGAAAAGTTCAACAGGTTAGGGCTCATCAGCTTGGAGAAGAGACAACTGAGAGGGGACATGATAAAGGTTTATGAAATGATGAGTAGGGTAGAACAGGTAAATAAGGAAGAGTTATTTACCCTAGGAAACACTCCATGAAACTAACTGGTAACAGACTTAAAACAGATTTGAGAGAATATTTTTTCAATCCACACCTAAGTTATGGCATTTCTTCTCAGAGGATGTGGTCAAAGTTAATAGCAGAGAAGCACCACCTGGTAATAAGCAACAGAGAAGGGGGTCTCCCAGTTACTTCTAACTTACCTGGCTTGACCACTGGCAGAGACAAGATGCCAGACTTGATGGGCCATTGCTCTTACCCAGGGAATCTAAAATCTTTGTGATCCAATAAGCCACATACAGTGGAAATTGTTTGGGTAATGGGAAGGGATTTAGAGTTGAGAACTTGGCTCGTGATTTTTCAGCTCATCTCTAAAATGTCACTTTCTACTGCTGCCATACCTGATTTGATATATTGCATTTATGTTAAATAACCCTTTTATGAGGACTTCTTAAACTTACACAATGTAATGATATCTATAAAGGCTGAGGGCTAGATTTTAAAAGCCCTGCGCAGGTAAATCCTGCCGGATTTACGCGCGCAGCGTACTCATGCACCAGCGCGCCTATTTTGCATAGGCCGCCGGCGCACGCAAAGCCCCGGGACGCGCGTAAGTCCCGGGGCTCCGTAAAAGGGGTGGGAGGGGGCGTGTCTGGGGGAACGGAGGCAGGCTGCGCGGCTCGGCACACGCAGGCTGCCGATTTTGTGCAGCCTTGCGCGCGCTGACCCCGGATTTTATAAGATACGCGTGGCTACACGAGTATCTTATAAAATCTGGTGTACTTTTGTTCGCACCGGTGGCACGAACAAAAGTATGCACGCGTGTATGTTTTTAAGATCTACCTCTGAGTGTTACAATGAAAAGGAGACCTTTTAGAGCTATTTGCTCCCATCCCCAGATGAGTTGCTTGATGACTCTTTTTCTTTGGTTTTCCAGGAATGGGAAGATTACAAGCTGCGATGGAACCCTGCAGATTATGACAATGTCACTTCGATACGAGTTCCCTCTGAGATGATTTGGATTCCAGACATTGTGCTGTATAACAAGTATGTGAAACAGCTTAATGTAGGGAAATCATTCACTTTACAATGAAGTTCACTGACCATTTTTATAGCTACCCTCAGGCTTGAATCCATCCTTTTGAAGGTGCGGTCTCCGGAATTGTACACAGTATTCCAAGTGAGGTCTCACCATGAACATATATGGGGTAATATCATCTTCTTATTTCCGCTGACTGTTCCTCCCCCTATGCACCCAAACATCATTCTGTTTTTTGCAGTCATCTCATCTATCTGTGTGGCCTCCTTGAAATCATCAGATACAATCAGTCCCAGATCCCACTCTTATGTATAGAATTTCACCCCTAGACCAGAGATGGCAAACTCCAGTCCTCGAATACCACATCAGGCCAAGTTTTCAGGATATCCACAATCAATATGCATGAAATAGATTTGCATACAATGGAGGCAGTGCATGCAAATCTTTCTCAGGCGTATTCTTTGTGGATATCCTGAAAACCTTGCTTGTTTGTGGCACTTGAGGACTGGAGTTTGTCACCCCTGCCCTAAACTATGGGTTTTGCAGCTCTAAATCCTACTCTCTGTCTCACCCAGCTACCAAAGCCAATATGGTGCCTGGCTCAAAGATGCTGTCACTGTGAGCTTGGAAAAAAAAGGAAGTCACTGTCAGTCCATATAATGCCAGCAAGGATAGGCTGGTTAAAATAATACTTCAATTGGTCCTGCTTCTTGGTTGACCTTTCCTTCTCCCATGCCACCCTAGCTATAGGAAGTTTAGGATCACTGATTGCAAAGTCACAAGTATTGTGCTTAGTATGCTAGGTGGCAGGGCAGCTGCCTTCAGAAGAAAGCTCCATCAGTTTTATTTGTCCCCTAGGATAGCATGGGAAACAAATACTTATGCAAATAAATGATGGAATTTGTCATTCGTATTCATTTCCCAAAATCCAAAACAAGACGAGAGTTGTCCTGTGAGAAGGTTTGCAGTGTGCTCTACCAACACCAGATAAGTGATGATATTGGGCAAACATAAATTGATTAAGGCATTTTGTTTATATAGGATGCTGAAAAGTAAATATTGAATGCAAGCGTGAACCTTTTTCGAAGTTGAGTGCCCTTTAAAAATTAGCGGGAAAGGTTGAATATAAACAGCTCCTGAAGAAGCTGTATAGTGAAACATCGGCCGGGTGTCGAGCTGATACCTTTCTGTTTGAAAGATTGGGACTACAGAGAGTTGAAAATACTATTTATAAAAATTGAAAAATGTCAAAATTTATTTGAAAAAAAGAAAAAAATATTATACACATTGAAATGTACTTGCACCGCAGATGATTAAAAGACCGGACGGCTTCCCTTTACAAAAAACTAGGGTAAGCATGTCGTCAGGCTTGCTGATGCAGTATATTCAAAACATTTTTGGAATTGTTTTTGGTATTGTGTGTAGTTTTGAGTGGTATTGAGCAAGAGAGGGATTTTTTGTTTTTCCTTTTTTTGGATACATTTAAATAAATGTAAACATAGAATTTGAAAGAGACTGGGGTTTCAAATATCATGAAACTGAATCAAATTTCGTACAGTTTTCTCCATATATGATGGAGAAATGTCACTGACAAAGCTGCAAAATCTTTGAAAATTCCACTGAACTCAAATCCAGCCGAAATTCTCACATTCAAGTTTGACCTTAAATGTGCTGTACAAATTCAGTTGTAATCCCTCTATCTTTGTACTTTCTTCCAGTGTTTAATAATTGATCCTTCTTTTATTTTCTTCCAGTGCTGATGGAGAGTTTGCAGTGACTCACATGACCAAGGCCCACCTTTTCCACACAGGGAAAGTTAAGTGGGTTCCACCTGCCATCTACAAGAGTTCTTGCAGCATTGATGTGACATTCTTTCCTTTTGACCACCAGAACTGTAAAATGAAGTTTGGCTCTTGGACTTATGATAAGGCTAAAATTGACCTGGAGAGCATGGAACACAATGTGGACCTTAAGGACTACTGGGAAAGTGGCGAGTGGGCTATTGTCAATGCTGTTGGTAAATATAACACTAAAAAGTATGACTGCTGCACTGAAATCTACCCAGACATCACCTACTGTTTTATTATTCGAAGGTTACCATTGTTCTACACCATCAATCTGATCATCCCGTGCCTCCTGATCTCCTGCCTCACTGTGCTGGTGTTCTACTTGCCCTCTGACTGTGGGGAGAAGATTACGCTCTGTATCTCAGTTCTGCTGTCTCTCACTGTGTTCCTTCTACTTATCACAGAGATCATCCCATCTACCTCATTGGTGATCCCCTTGATTGGAGAGTACCTCCTCTTCACCATGATTTTTGTCACACTCTCCATTGTCATAACTGTGTTTGTGCTCAACGTTCACCACCGTTCACCTAGCACACATAAGATGCCTTTCTGGGTACGAACCATCTTCTTGGACTTCATTCCCCGCTGGCTGTTCATGAGGCGTCCACCTGCAATGCTGCCACCAACCAAGGGCATCATCAGCCAGTATGACCCACCAGAAATTAAACTGAGCACATCTAGGTGTTGGATAGAAACGGATGTGGATGAGAAATGGGGGGAAGTTGAGGCTGAGTTTCACACTTGCCATATGCATCAGATGGGGTCAAACAACAGTTTTGAGTACCATCATGACAACACTCAGTCAGTAGGTGAAGGGGTAAGCCAGGCTCAGACACAACATCTGGCAAAAAATGACAATGTAGTGCCAGATCCTGGCCTTATGCTGTCTCCCAGCTTCCTGAAAGCGCTGGAAGGTATACACTACATAGCAGATCACTTGCGGGCTGAAGATGCTGACTTCTCGGTAAGAATCCATTTTAAAAGCTTAATTTGTGAACAAGTGAGGATATAAAGCACAGAGATAACTAGAATTAGTTGGTGTCCTATTCAATAGCACAAAGGTAGAAATGTTATTGTATGCAGAGGACTAAAATGCTATTAATTTAGATTTTAAAATAAGTACTACTGCTATTTCTGGGAACTTTGTCCATTTGTTAGTTCTTACAAAGTATTAAGGTATTGTCCATAGTATACAATCTACTGTCTTTCTTGACTCTGTACTATATGAACTAAACTGCATGGCCTATTTTATGCTGAGGAAAAGGAGGATAACTAGTGTCACACATCACCTAGTGTAATTGATACCTTGAATTCCTCCTCCAGATTCCTCCATAAGAATGGATTCTAAGGTGGTGACTTGGGTTCAGTGAGGGCATGTCATGCTGGTCCTGAAATTATGTATTGGAAGCAGAACTGCAGACTAATAGCAGAAAAGGACTTGGAGGAAAAAGCAAAGTGCACACAAGGCTGGCATCATGGCTGGCATCATCTTCTGCCATGCAGAAGACTTGTGTTTGATTCCCAGGTCTGGCTTTCACTCCCCAGGCCAGCTAAGGATGGAAATGCTGCAAAAGCAGTGTTCACAGATCCCAGAGAGAAGGAGAAACAGCAATTGTTTAATGGTGATGCCTACTGGCTGGAACTAGGGTTCAAGCATACCAGATTCTGGAGGGAATCATTGTCTGTGGTTCCCATCCAAGGACTATCACTGTATGAATATAAAAAAATGTGATGAATGAGGCCATTTTCAGTTTGCTCCAAATGAAATGGACCAAACATGACCTTTTATGTTTTCTTAAAACATCCTATAATTTGGGAGTATTTTTATATTCATTAAAAAAAATGACCTCTTTGAGGCCTTCCAACTGCCAAGAAAGCTGGCTGGGGCCTCCACAGACCCCTCTGACTCCCCAACCAATCCTCCTCCTTCCTTGCAAAAGAAGGCTTGGAACCCAGGCCTATCTGGTGGGGTCCCTGTGACATCCTGCCCATCCCACAAAAAATATTTTCAGAGCCAGGCAGGACCCCTGCCCCTACTTACCCCTTCCAGTCTCCGGTCCCCTGGTCCAAAATGAAGGAGGAGTCCCCACTTGCTCTTACCCTGCTTTGCAGTGCATTTAAAAATGGCACTGGCCACCCTGAGGAAAGCATCAAGATGACATCATTAAGTTTTCTGGGGAGTGCATGGAGCTGAGAGGGGCTCGGAATCCAAGTCTTCTTTTGTGGGGCAGGGTGGGGAGGGGATTGAGTGTGATCAGAAAAGCCCTTGAGGCCTTGGTTGGCTTTCTTGGAGGTGGAAGTGAGTCAGAAGACCTTGGGTCTCTTTTGGTTATTTTATTTGTTTTTGGAGTTTAGGAGGGGGGTTCAAAGTTTTTCTTTGAAAAAAAACAAAACAAAACATTAAATGAACCTAAAAATGAACAGCAACCCCCCACCCCTGAAAAAAAATGACAAAATAAAACTGAAACAAAATTGTTTCCATACATACCCTTATTGCCTAATAATACTATAATAATAATAATAATAATAATAATAATACATAATAATACTCATTGAACTGGAAGCTCAAAGGTGCAGGAAAAACGGACAGTCCAAAAAAGGCAAATAAAAATGATCAAATAGTGTTTCTTGCTGTGAGGATTATTGTTTTTGTTCTTTCTAAACTTTGAAATAAGATAAGCTGATAGTTGTTTAGTCTGTTTAAGTAGGAATTGGTACGGAGTGGCAGCAGGGCAGACAGAACTGAACAGTTAAATTAGTCCATATATTCAACCATACTTAGGTCTTGATTTGCTAAGGATTTTTTTTCCCATTCTTTGTCTACAGACAAAACTAGTTCATTAATGGGTTAAGTGTGTAGCTGAATATCCGCTTAACTCCAACCATGCAAAATATCACTAGTGATGGATTTAGGATTTTGCTACATCTAGGCACTAGTGATGCTGTGACCCCCTCCCTTCCCCTGGACAAGAAACAGAGCAGAAGATCTAAGGCACAGCCTTCTTTGCTCTGCTCCCCCCTGCTCACTTCCTCCCCTCATGACTCTGCATGACAGGGAGGGAGGGGTGGATTAGGGAACAGAGTGGTTTTTTGTTTTTTTTAATTCTCTGTGTGAGGTGAGGGGGCAGCATGGAGCAGTGGAAGCTGGAATAGGAAGAAGAGAAGTTTTTCTTTGCTCCCTCTCTTCCAGCCTGACCCCCTCCCCTCTCTTCCGAGTGAGATTCAGCAGAGCTGGAAATCTGCAAATCTTCACTCATCTTGCTGCCCCCCCTAGATTTTTTGCCACCCTAGGCACAGGCCTAATGTTCCTATTGGCAAATCCAGGCCTGAACATCACACTAACTAGACAGATTTGAAAGGTCTGCCCAGACCTGGCCTGTTTTTTTAACCGGCTAAATTTGTGTGCACAGATTTAGCCCTATTAGCAGGGGAATATTTTTAACCAGATAGATTTATGTGGTTAAAAGCTAATTTTTAATATTGGCCCCCTAGAGAATTCATCATTTTATCATGCACACTTTGTAAACAATAATAATAGTAATCACTTTGGAGAAATCATATAGTTTTTAAGTTGTCATCATACCTGGGAACTCTCAGAATTTCACTCTGAGACTCAGGGAATTTGCCTCAGTTGCAGGATATCAGGGGAATCACTAGAAATCTCAGGGCCTCTCTGTATATAGCTCAGCCACTACCCTGCCTCAGTAAGCCTGACCAGAATAGGAGAAGTGGGAGAAGTCTAGAGCAGACGCTGCAAGCAGCATTTGGAGAGAAACTGAAGAGGGGCTGCAATACACACAAAACCCAGCTTGCAGCTGTGATTCCAGACTTGTGAATTACTCAGCTAAAGGTAGAGAGAGGATGTACAAAACATGGAGCTGGGAGTTACAGGGGGTGGGAGCAAGGAGTGCTGGGGTCAGGGAGAGAGGAAGGGGAAGTATGTTGGGGGTCATCTCTGGTGGTAGGTGAGAAAAAAAAGGATTAGTTGAGAGGGGTGGAAGGGAAAAATTTGAAACATACTATTCCATTCTTCACCCACCCCTACCCCGCTAATCAAAAGCAATCTCAGAGTGACCACAACTCAAAAGTTCCCAGGTATGGTTGTCATGACAAATCTTTTCAAATACTTCAGAAATGCAGCTCAGACAAAAGAGGGAGTAATAAACGTTGAAAATGCAAACCAAGAATTGGCTGCTTAAATTATGTAAACCCTTCATTCAAGATATAAAATTATATTATGCCATGGGTTGCCTCCTAATTATTTTAACCAGAAATGAATGTTTAAGGTGATTGAGTGCACCTGGCCTCTAGGTTAGTGCAACACAAATTTGCTATCTTTGAATTGCAACTGTTTGCTGAAAACATCTGTTAGAGATTATCATAATGATCCATTTTTTTCACCTGGTACTGGTAGAGCCTTACAGCATCATGTTTCAAAGGCCCAGTTTTACTTTTACTTTTCTCTTGCTTCCTCTTTGAATATGTATGTTATTCAGCTCAACCGTCAATGGATTGGGGTTTGGCATTGTTCTTGCAACCACTGACTTGTGACATCGTCAGGGCAACTTCTTGTCTCATATACCTTCCCCCTAACCCCCACAGTATTTGCATCCATGACTGCTCATTGGAGGAAAGATTCTAAATGTCAGGTTGGCTTGTTACTAGTGGACCACTGGGCCAGCCCCCTGATGTTTCTGATTAACAAAGTCATTAATATATTGTAAGGTTTGTTGGTCTACTGGGCTCTCATCATCACAAACATGTTAGATTAGGTTTTCATCAAATAAGACATGTAAACTGAGCATTTCACACTTTTGATGAAGGCCTCATGTTCTATTGAACAGTTTATTAAAATAAGAAAGGGCTAAACATATCAAGATATCACCATTTGACGAGGAATCTGCTCTGTTTTTAGGTAAAAGAAGACTGGAAGTATGTTGCCATGGTGATTGATCGGATCTTCCTCTGGATGTTCATCATCGTTTGTTTGTTAGGGACAATGGGACTCTTCCTTCCACCCTTCCTGGCTGGAATGATTTAGGCTTATTTGTGGATATCAGGCATCTCTAGCACTCTACTGGACTTGCGTAACTTGAAAATGTCAAAATAAATCCCATGAAGTGTAAGAACAGTCATAAATAAATTACTGAGGCAGACTTTATTTCTGTCCACGTAGCACCAGCCTAGTTCCATTTACTCAGTATAGTTGCTGGATGGTAGTCCTATTTTAGATACTTCGAACATTTTCACTTGCAAATGGTCATACAAGGTGGGGGTATTCAGGCTAAATAATCTTCTTATAGCTAAATAAATGACAGAAACAATAAATAGATATATTTTTTTTTCATTTTACAAATTAAAAACTAGCTATCTAGCAACACAAAGAGATTATTCAGGGTCTACTGAAGGGCATGTCACTGTTGGATGTGGAACCCAGAGTCAGATGGATACTAGGGTATGTGGTTCCTCTCCTGTTTCTTCTCCACAAAAGGTGTTCCTGCTGGGAACTGCTGAAGCCTGATACGACTCACTCCAGCCCTGACATTTGTTCTGAACAGGATAAAGGGAGGGAAATATAATCCAAGGCCCTTAGAAATAGGATTTTCACTCAGTTCAAAGAAGCAATCATTAGACTGGAGGTGATGTTTCCATCATAAATAAATCTTTATTTAAAGTTCAACTTCTTCAATGGAAATGATTTGACAAAATGCATGCTTATCAGGAGTGGAATTCATGTTCTCAAACTGCACTTCAAAAACTCACTCTCAGGATCTTTTGAGTTTACTTTCTGAACCCTGGATCTCCTTATGGAATGACTCTCTAGTAGGGATGTGCATCAGGTGCCCAATCGTTTGCACTTTCGGGTTCATGTAGCCTTGGGAACATCTCGTTTTCCCGCGGATCGGCATTTTTTTTTTTTTTTAAATAAAAAATCGTTTTTTGGCTTAGTGAGCGCTAACGGGAGTTAGCGTGCACTAACAAAAAATAACAAAAATAAATGTTATTTTGTTAGTGCGCGCTAACGCCCGTTAGCGCGCACTAACCTGAAAAACGATTTTCACGAAAATTTGGGGGGAAAAGTGTTAATTCATTATATCGGCTAAAACATGAAATGAAGAAATATCGTACAATATTTCAATTCGTTATAAAAACGATTCACATCCCTACTCTCTAGAACCTGATTTCCAAAGCTCTGGATCTTTCTGACCTCCTTGTTGCACTGGATTGGCATTGCTCTATTTTCTTCTCCCTTTGGTATAGTAACATAGTAAATGACAGCAGATAAAGTCTACACAGCAGTGATTTTATGTGCATTTTCCCAAAGTAGATCAAATTCCCACATTGAACCCACTCCCATTCCCAGGGTCCTCTTTAGGGTTATAATTGCTACACTGTGCACATTACCCCATGCCTACTTGGGTTGCACCCAAGCCTTTCATCTCCCTTACCATGAATAGGCAATGCCTCTGAAAATGTTATGGTCCTTGCCCAACACATAAATCCATTTCCTAAAGTCTGGAATTCTCTCTGTACATTACAGACTTCATTTATTGTCAGGTTATTGGTACCCAAATGCATTACAGGATCATTGTCAGAATGCCATTCTTCTGGTTTGTATTGTTGCTAGCTGAGGATCCCAGTACGCATTTACTGGATGGGTGCACACTCTTCTGAAACATTGCCTTAGTGACACTGGATCATGCTGGCTGAGCAACCCAGGTGCAATTGCAAGGTCCCCAGCACCCTCACTAGTGAACCTCTAGCTACACAAAAAAATAAATCTGATCTCCACAAACAGGACTTTCTCCTGCAAGGGATAAGCAGCCCTAAGAATAAAGAGTATCATCCAGAGTTGGGAAATCTTTACTTCTTAACCTAGAAACACAACCAGGGGACAGACAGTTGTAGAACCTTCTTCCCTCAGTTCTTTCCTAAAAAAAAAAATTAAAAAAAATCAAAAGACAAAAAGCTCACAATTCTCTTCTGTTGAGAAAGTGGCCACTCTCAAAACACACCACAGGTCTAACACTGCAGGTCCCTGAAAGGGAGAGAGGAGAAAGCTGCTTCCTCTCCTTCCAACTTCTACTCTCACTACTTTACTTAGCTTTGGAAACACTCTAGGGATCATTATATTACTTATACTGCTGAAATGACCTATTGTGCTACCTCCCATGGAGGATGCTTTTGTAAATGGTTCAGTCCCCCTTCCTATTCTCACCAAAAATATGTAATCTCTACCAGAGACTCTGGGTCCTTACAGGTACAAAGAGTGAGAGAGTAGAAAAAGAGCGAGTATGATACTATTACTTCTCCTTGTCATTACTGTAGCTCTACTAGACATTTGGAGATCTATTCAAGACAGACAAACAGATCAAATAAGATACTTAGGGGGTTTCATTTCCTTATGGAAAAAGATTGAAACCAATAAGAGTATGATTAGAAGAACCAAGGCTTAAGATTTAAAAGCAGTCTCAAAAAGTGGGGTTTTATACTGGATATAATAAGGTAAATGATGAGACCTCACCTGGAGTACTGTATCCACTTCTGGGAGCAGTACCTCCAGAAAAAGATAGATTAGAAGCTGTCCAGAAAAGGATTACTAAAGCGTTACAGGGTCTGTACCAGAAGCTCTATGATATGGACTTTAGGAAGATAGGAGATAAGCATGGAGGATCCTTAGAAGCAAAAAAAAAAAGGGAATTGCTAGCAGCTGGATTTGTTTGCAGTCTACATCCTGCCAGAAACCCAGGTGCTCATGTTTTCAGCTGTGTCTGGCAGGCTACACATTCCTCATATTGACTGAATTGGTGCAGGGAGTTGGTGGAAGCAATGCTGTCTATAAAGATCATGGGATGTTTGGGTAACTGAATGCTGGTGGGTGGCTGTTTGGATAATTGTGACAGATTTTGGCTGGACAAGGAAAGGGAGGAGTGCTGGGTATAAATTAAAAGTGGGATTTTGCATGCTCAGCAACCCAAGATGCTAGATTACAGTGGAAGAAGATAACTAAAACTGACTTGGATAAGGAGGGATATCTTGCAGGTAGTTATCCCCTATGACATAAAGAGTGATATTCTGCATGTAATCATGCTCTATGAGATGGATAAGGAGTGATATCCTGCATGAGGTTATCCCCTATGATATAGATAAGGAGTGATATTCTGCATGTAGTCATGCTCTATGAGATGGATAAGGAGTGATATCCTGCATGTAGTCATGCTCTGTGACATAGATAAGGAGTGATATCCTGCATGTAGTTATCCCCTATGACATAGATAAGGAGTGATATTCTGCATGTAGTCATGCTCTATGAGATGGATAAGGAGTGATATCCTGCATGAGGTTATCCCCTATGATATAGATAAGGAGTGATATTCTGCATGTAGTCATGCTCTATGAGATGGATAAGGAGTGATATCCTGCATGTAGTCATGCTCTGTGACATAGATAAGGAGTGATATCCTGCATGTAGTCATGCTCTATGAGATGGATAAGGAGTGATATCCTGCATGTAGTCATGCTTTATGACATGGATAAGGAGTGATATACTGCATGTTGTCATGCCCTATGAGATGGATAAGGAGTGATATCCTGCATGTTGTCATGCTCTTTGATATGGATAAGGAGTGATATTCTCCAGGTAGTCATGCTCTATGACTAGTAGCCAGGATTTATCCTTAGCAGCGAGAAGAGGAATACATGAGCAGGCAGGATAAATAAGTTGGTCTTTTTCTGCCATCATCTACTATGTTACTATGTTTCTGTAACCTGTTTATAGGGTGACACTAAATAATTACAAATGAATTATTTCTTCCAGCCTTAAAGCTCCAATTCATCTTTCTAAAACACAGTCTAATTGTTCATATTTGCCAAAGGCATCAACCAGAATGAGGGGCATATGTATCTCAAAATTAATACCTGAAATGATAATGAGTGATTTAAATATCAATAAAGAGGAAACATGAAATCATATGAATCTCTATTGCAATGAATGGTGGAGACTATTTTAATAAATGAGGGATAGTGAGTTGTACTTATTCACGTTGCCCAAGGTCTTCCAGGTTAGTGCTGGGGGATTTTCATGAATATTTTTGGAGACCCGCTGATACAGGTGGAAAGTCAGGTACTGTGCTGCATATTAGATAGATCTTCAGGGTGTTGAAAATGTTGGATTCAGCAGTAAAAGGCATAAAAAAAACTGGAATCGTTGAAGGTGCATGCTTTTAGGAAACACAAAAGGAAATAGAGTAAAACTGGAAAAAAGTGGGATCCTGAAAAGCTTTTGTGCATACATCCAGAATGCATAGTAGTGGCATTTACTGTACTGGACAAAAAACTGCTGTCTAGTGAGCAAGTTGCACAGAACAGGTTAACTCTTTTGTTTTGTTTTGTATTTTTACCAAATATTTGTATGCTGCCACTAAATAAAGGTAGGTTTGAGATCTGTATTGTCTTTATGAAATTCAATTTGACTCAACAATTTAATTATATACCTATTTTACACCACTCTAACCAAACCTACTTGATCCATAAATCACAGCAATGTTATTTCTATTACTACAGACAAAAATTGAATACTAGCTGAATATATGTTTGTTTATAGCACTTATCTGAGAAAATACATATTTCTCATTTTATCTTGCAGGTGAATAATAGCATGGCATAGCTAAAGGATTCTGTTAATTGGTCTATTTTTCTATGGAACTTATATACTATGTAAGCATAATGATACTTCAAGGACAGATCACTACATTTTTCCACTCGTCACCATTATTCTGTTCAAGGGAGTATATAAATAACTCACCTAGCCTGCAACTTCTGCCAAGCCATAATATTGAATAAAAAATAGAGATGTGCAGAGGCAAAATTTTTGTTTTAGTTCATTTATTAATTTGGTAGGTCTCCTCCATTCATTTCCTAGTTTCAAACAATATAAATTTTAATTTGTTTCATTTGTTTTTTCATTTCCTATTAAAGTCAATAGCGAAAGCAATGAAGCCTATTGTGAGCTTCAAAATTGGGGATTTCTAATCAATACTAATGAAACTTGTGAGTAGACAATATCAGAAGGGAGAAGAGTACTCCAAGGAACCAAGATTATGGCAAAGTATCAATAAAAGGGGAATGAATAGCCTAAGGGGGAATGAAGAAAAGATGATATATTCCGACAACAACCAACAAGGACTGAATTCCACAGTCTGGGTAAACAAATAAGCATGGGTGTAGCTTGCTTACTACGGCAGTTACTACCCAAATCAATTAAGCCTGATACTTCACTTAGAAGCAGTCAAACACTGCTCTCTACATTAATGGCGGGGGTGGAAGGGAAATAGAACCAAAAGGTTACATTAATACTTCACTTAGAAGCAGTTCCAGCACTGCTCTCTTCATTAATGGTGGGGATGGAAGGGAAATAGAACCAAAAGATTACATTAATGGTGGGGTGGAAGGGAAATAAAACCAAAAGGTTACATTAATAGCGGGGGTGGCAGGGAAAGAGAACTAAAAGGTTACTAAAGGCCAAGAGTAACAGATAAGTATGAGAGAAAAAAAAGTGTGGAAGCTTGCTGGGCAGACTGGATGGGCCATTTGGTCTTCTTCTGCCGTCATTTCTATGTTTCTATATAAAGGGGCAAAAGGGTACTAGCAGTGGCACAAGTTCTCCAAGGTACCATCTGAGCGGCAAAGTAGCAGAAAGAGTGTCAAGAACACCCTAAGCTTCAAAAGAGGGCACCAACAACAGTGGCATGAGGCCCCAAAGGCAGCACAAGAGGGGAAAAGTGGGGCCAAGTGTGGTATGAATATACTAAGGCACCCTGAAGGGAAACAAAGCAGCAAAGGTGGCAGACAAAAAACACAGACACTGATAGAGGGTCAAGGAAGCACTAAGAGTAGCATGAAGACTCCAAGATACCATGAGAAGTGCAAAGCAGCCATTCACAGTAGCAAGAACACCCAAAGATGTAGAGTCTGAGTTATGGCAGGAATACCCACAAGGTATAAAGTCTGGGGATAAGCAAGGGTGAATGGCAGAAAGACTCCCAAGTTAAAGAATGAGGGGCTATATAAACAAAGCAGAATGGCAGCAAAATTCACAAGTTGTATAGTCTATGGTACAACAGAAAGAAAGATTGGCAGCAAGACCCCAAGGTATAAAGTATGGGGTATGGCAGCAATGCTGAGTGGCAAAAAGACCCACAAAGTAGTTCATCAAGAGAATAGCATCAAGACTCCCAAAGTGGTATATCAGAGTGGCAACAAGGTAGAGGGGCAGCAAGACCCTAAGATGTACCAAGAGAGCTGAGGCAGAAGGAAGAATGGCATCAAAATCCCCAAGGCATAGAATACATGGAATTGCAGACAGCACAAAGACATCAAAACCCCAAGGTATAAAGTGTGGATATTGCAAACAGTGCAATGGCATCAATACCTCAAGACATATCATGCTTGGAATTGCAAATAACTCAAAGGTATCAAAACCCCTAAGGTATAGAATGTGGGAAATCATAAACAGCACAAAGGTATCAAACCCCCCAAGGTGTAAAGTGATAGGAATTGCAAACAAATAAAAAGACATCAAAATTCTCAAGACAAAGTGTAGGGAATCACAAACAGTACAAAGGCATCAAAATCCTTAAGGTGTAGTATCCTTGGAATCAAAAACAGCACAAAGAAATCAAAAGCCTCAAGGTATAGAGTGCAGGGAATTGCAAACAGTATGAAGGCATCAACATCTTCAATGTGTAGAGTTCAGGGAATCTCAAGCACACAAAGGCTTCAAGCCCCCCATGATGTATACTATGGGGAATTATAAATAGCACAAAGTCATCAAAACTCCCAAGGTGGTACATCAGGGCATGACAGATAGGTAGCGTGACAGCAAGACCTCAAAATTGGTACATGATGGGCACTACATCTAGGCAGAATGGCAGCAAGATCCCCAAAATGTAGCATCAAGGGCATGGAAGCAAGTTATAGTGACAGCAAGACCCTCAAAGTCAGGAGCATAACAGGTAGATTTTGTGACAGCAATTTGCCAAGGTTATACATCAGGAGTATGGCAGCTGGGCAGAGTAGCAGCAAGACCCTCCAAGGTACTTTCAGTTATCTTACTACTCACATGAAAATTTTAGAAAGCTGAACAAAGTCAGATTGAATTTCAACCAACTTTTCTATCAACTTTGGTACCAGCCTTGAATGATGAAAAATCACAATGTCTCCTTCCATTGAAAAGACACATTCACTGGGCTTGCTGGTTGGTGGCTAGAACTGACCAAACTGTAGAGTTGTATGCTCAATACACCAGCAGATCTGTGTCCATGACCTCAATGGTCTGTGTTAGATAACATGTAACAGAAATTTCTGCTGGAGTCTCTTGGAAGGGGAGGGAGAGACGTTCTTGCTAGCTGCTTTAGCTATGGCT
The DNA here is from genome assembly GCF_901001135.1 of Rhinatrema bivittatum. NCBI lineage: Eukaryota > Metazoa > Chordata > Amphibia > Gymnophiona > Rhinatrematidae > Rhinatrema > Rhinatrema bivittatum. Next base: position 515,532,583 of record NC_042617.1, on the reverse strand, counting down.
TGTGTCAGGAGAGATAGTTCTGTGTGGGCAACATTACTTGCATATTGAGGTGAGGGAGGAAGTGGAATCTGAAAGGGTACTGTTCATGCTCACACTACTCGCTAGGGTAGCCAATCTTTCCTGCACTACATCCCTGCTGCATATCTGTTTTGGCACCCAAGTTCATGCTTCCTAGCTGTGAGTATCTCCTTCATGTATGTGAGATGCTGGGACTGTAGGGTGAAACTCCTTTCACCCATGGATCACAGAGTGTAGCAAATATGTAAGTTTTGTTTTTTGTCAGAGATCTCAGTCTCTCTTGCATCTGCTGCTGCAAGGAGTCCACAAACTACAGCACCTCTGCTTTCATTCCCTCTTGCTTAAGGAAACCCTGACTCTTTTCATCCAGAATATTTACTATAGGGATGATCCCACCTAAGATGGTGTTTCTGAATCTCAAATCCTCTATGGCACCCTTGAAGAGATTCACAGTTTGTATCAGCTGCCTCATTACTACCCAATCATGTTACCCCAGGGGGGGGGCAATTCACACCTATCTCAGTTTTCAGAAACAGATGATGAAGGGGTGTCAGCTGCACTAACCTCTGCAGCATGAGATAGGTGGAATTCCAGTACATGCCAAAATCTTGAATCAGATTCTTATAAGGTACTCCAAATTCTTCCTGCTTCTCATGGAGAAAATGCCCCACTCTTTTCCTGCACCTCATTATTAGGTCCTATGTTCCTTTGTTCCCAACCAGGACCGGCAGAAGCACTAGGCGAGCTAGGCCTGGGACTAGAGTGCTGACCATTAGGGAGTGTGCATGCTGCTCATGAACTAATGAGGCAGGGTGAGATGGCCGAATTTTGAAATGGGAAAAAGTGCCCCTTCAAAATTTTATTTTATTTACCGTATTTAGATTTACATTCTGCTTTTTGCACTTTTTTTCAGTGTTTCAAAGTGAATTACATTCAGGTACTGGAGGTATTTCCCTATCCCCAGAGGGCTTACAATCTAAGTTTGTACCTGAGGCAATGGAGGGTAAAGTGACTTGCCCAAGGTCACAAGGAGCAACAGTGGGACTTGAACCCTGGTCACCTGGTTCATAGCCCACTGCTCTAACCACTAGGCTACTCCTCAGCTCCCACCTCACTCTGCCTTCCCCCAATCGTGCCACCCTCCCAACCCCCCCAAGACTCACAAAAACACCGGGTGGTCCAGTGGGGGTACAGGGAGCAATCTGCTGCTCCCGAGCTGTCAGCTGCCACTAACCAAAATAGTGCCGGTGGCCTTTAGCTCCTACCATGTGACAGGGGCTACCGATGCCATCGGCTGGCCCCTGTCACATGGTAGGGGCAATGGATGACCGGTGCCCCCCACTGGGCCACCAGGGGTTTTCATGAGTCTTGGGGAGGTCGGGAGGGTGGAGGGTTTATTTTATTTAAATTTGGGAGGGGCAGCACAGGAGGTGGGGGAGCAGTGGCATGTGGTCCCCACCCCTGGAGGTAGACGTCAGGGCTGCGACCGGAGGCGTCGTAGGGTAAGGGTGTGTCCACGCGACTGGGGGAGTGTGGCACAAGGCAGAAGGTGCTTAGGGCACCTAATCCCCTTGCACCAGCCCTGGTCCCAACTCCAGAGGATCCCTCACTGCCAGGTGCAGCAAGGTTGCAAAGGAACAGATCCCCCTAGAGCCCCTATCTTCCATTGCTTTATCATATTTGCACCAAGGTCTTTCACATAAAAAGCCTGCATGAAGACTCCTGCCTCTCCGATCTAGCTGCCAGCCCTCCAGCATTTTTTTTTTATGGCTGGTCGGATATTCTATGAGTTATGGCTGCTATCCATCACCTGGAAGTGCAGCACAGTTCCAAAACACCCTGATGCTCCATCGCTGCTAGAGCTGCTGCCTGCACCTACCTCAACTTGCTCCCACCAGTGTTCCATCAAGGAGAGGTAGGCATGCATAGCATTCACACTGGTTCAGATGTCACTAGTGAAATCCATGCTACTCCCCTCTGATTTAGTCAGCTGCACCTGCATGCAGCTACCCTACTGGTTGTATAAGGTGGGGATAACCTGCCTACTAAATGAGGTCTTGGATGGAATTTTGTAATTGGGGAGCTAACAGGTGCAACAGATGCTTAAAGGCCAGGTTCTTACTATCTGATGGAGATGGTCATCCAGGGCAATCATTTCCCAGATGTAGCTTGCTACTACTTTCGATGCTGCTTGCCTCTTGTATTGGGACAGTGATAAAGAACACTACCTCATTTCCTCTGTGGTGGGCTGCTGCTGCTGCAGATGCATGGTAGGGGGCTGCTGGCCTGCCACCTAATTGATGGAAGTACCCATGGGATCATCTTGGGTAAAGATCCTCCCCTTTTCAACCCCTTTCCTATGACTTTTACTTTAATTAACAGAGGGGGTCCCCAGGCGAGTACTGCCACCCTCTACTAATGCCAGTGCTAGCAGGTGCATTTGTCTGATGCTCCAGTACATTCCCTTGACTGATGGCATTTCTGCAGTGACTACACTGAGCAAAATACAAGACCTCTCTTACTTTAATGTCATTCCAGACCAGGGATGTCATAAGTGACCTCGTCTCTACATCCTTGGGGGGCTGATGCTGGGTACTGGAGTTGAGATTGAGAGCGAACCATGAGGGAAAAGGCCAAGGGCATCAATCATGCTCTTTACCTACACTTCCTGCTCTTCCTGGGGTTGATTTCAATACCATCAGTATCATCTATCTCCCCACCACTTCACTGGAGGCTAAGACGCTACTGGCTAGAGCACACATTAACTCAGAAGAGAATACAATGCAAACAAGTTTACTGTGTGCATCAAATAGGATTTATGTGCACAAAAATGCTTTCAGCTCAGAAAACATTTTATGCACAAAGCATGTTTTCTGTGCTTAAATCCTGACTACAGGTCCCAGCACCAGAACTCCTGCTTGTACCCATAGACTAACGCTAGTGCTGTATACTTTACTCCACCGCTAAGATTTCCAGTGCTAAGAAATTGCCAGAACACCTTTAAGCACTGAGGAGTAATGGCTAATGCCATCCTTAGCATGCCCCTCTTTTGTTCATATGTTCTTAATCAATGTGAACAGTTTAACACACACATTTTTTTTCAGCACAAAATTCCTTGCTGCATCAGGAGTAAAGTTTGCGTGAGCTCTACCGAACATACCTTATTATAAGGGGCCTGGGGCACATTTATTTATTATTTATTGACCTATTTGGGCTTCAGGTATGTAGCTAGTGTTGTTGGTTGCAGTTGCCCCATGCCTGCAGAGCACCAGGCCCTGCAGTAGTTCTTCGTGTAGAGCAGGAACTTCTCCAGAGGCTTTTTGCTCCTACCTGCTGCGCTTTCATTTCCTCTACGGCAGTAGCTAGCAAGTCCTGGGGCTTGCTCTCCTGCTATCTCAGACTCCATTCATCTACTACCTTCAGCTGCAGCAGCAGAGTTTCCCACCACCTCTCCTCTAACGTATGCTGCCTCTTCTGGCGGAAGGTAGCTAATAGCCAACTAGACCTCCCTTCTGCCTCAAGGTCTAGTACTATGCTCCTCTGTGGTTGGCCCCTTCAGCTCAGGACTTGGCAAAAAAAAAAAAAAAAGTATCAGGGCCTTGCTTCCTGCCGATTCCTACACCAAGAAGCAACTCCCAGTCCTCCTGGAGCATCAACTGACAGATCACCCTAGAAGTGTGCAGCTGGAAAATTTTTGTTTTTTCTTTTGTTTTTCAGTTGATGAGGTGAAGCAGACAGGGGACATCAGTGGATGCATGCCTCAGTGGTGGTGTTTGGGGAAAATTAGGCAGAGGAACTCAGTGGAGTCATGACTTTGTGGTGGTGCCTGGAACATGGCAGGCAGAGGAACTTAGTGGAGTCATTACCTTGTGGTGGTGCTTGAGAATAAGAGGGCAGAGGAGCTCAGTGGAGTCATGATCCTGCGGTGGTGCTTGGAACATGGCAGGCAGAACAAGGATGTATCATATTACTGTGGTCGTGTGAGCTATATGGCATTATAATACTGCTGCTGGATGTCCTGCCAGTCCTGCCAGACCCCTGTTCTGTCGGTGTTTGGGTACAGCAGTGGAAAGCTGCTGCTAGATGTGCTGTCTGACCCCTGTAGCATAAGGCCCCAGTGTTGTTGATAAGGAGATATCAGAAGGTAGAAGGTAGAAGGAGTAGTGAAGCCCCACTGTTTTTTATGAAAATGCGTCAGGAGGCATCAGGCTGATTCAGACAGCACTGTTGTTGATGCTGACATGTAAGGAGGCAGCAGGATATGACATGCCCTAGTCACTTAGAGAATAGCCACTGCCATTAGCAATGGTTACATGGAATAGACTTAGTTTTTGGGTACTTGCCAGGTTCTTATGGCCTGGATTGGCCACTGTTGGAAACAGGATGCTGGGCTTGATGGACCCTTGGTCTGACCCAGTATGGCATTTTCTTATGTTCTTATGTTGTTGTTGGGGATGCATCAGGAGGCAACAGGGTGTGACAGACCCCAGTGTGATTGATGGGAACATTCAGGAGGAAGAAAGCTGAGTTAGACCCCAGTATGGTTGATGGGGACAAGTCAGGAGGTAGTCTGTGACAGGTTCCAGTTTTGTTGATGTCAGGAGGCAGCAGGGTGTGACAGGCCCAAGTTTTGTTAATGGGGACATATCAGGAGGCAGCAAGGCTTGACAGGCCCCAGTTTTGTTGTTGGGGACAAGTCAGGAGGTAACAGAGTGTGACAGGTTCCAGTTTTGTTGATAGGGACATGTCAGGAGGCAGCAGGTGTGACAGACCACAGTGTTGTTGATAGGGATGTGCAGAGCAAAATTTTATGTTCATATTTCTTATGTCCGAAAGTGGGTCCCACTTGCGGCCAATATGGACATAAAAAAAATTCAATGAGTTGGGTATATGTACATATGTCGCCCATTAAAGTCAATGGGGGAAGGATTTCCAGCCTATTTTTGACTGCAGAATTGTGGTTTTCTTATCAATTGGCCCAGGAGAGAGTTCCCTTTCCTTTGTGCAGGGAAGTACTCCCTGGAAAGGGTCCACCCCTAGAGTTGTGTGTACCCGGTGTTTACATTGGCGTCCAGTGAATATCGTTGGCGTCTAGTGAATTCCGTTGGCGTCTAGTGAATTCAGACGGTACTTACGCACTTCAGCAGATGACAAAGGAATTGGAGGATCTCTCAGAAATAAGAATACGTGTGGGAACACAAGGTCTGGATGAACAGGCAGGCACAGCAATGGGGTTAAAACAGCAGTAGGAACACAAGGCCTGGATTAACAGGCACTTCATTCGAGGACAGAGGTCAATCCCAGCTAGGGACACAAGGCCTGCATGAACAGGCACAGGAACTAGGTTAAAACACTGGTAGCTCGCCAGCATCTTTCTGATGCATGCTAGAATATTGGCAGCGGTATGGGCATGGTCCGTCAGGTGGGTGTGCAGTAAAGCCCACCTCCACCCTCATGCTTGTTCAGGGAAGGACTCCCTGGAATGGGTCCACCCCTAGAGTTGTGTGTACCCGGTGTTTACATTGGCGTCCAGTGAATATCGTTGGCGTCTAGTGAATTCCGTTGGCGTCTAGTGAATTCAGACTGTACTTACGCACTTCAGCTGATGACAAACGAACTTGAGCCTAGGATCTCTCACAAATAAGAATACGTGTGGGAACACAAGGCCTGGATGAACAGGTACATCATTCGAGGACAGAGGTCAATTCCAGCTAGGGACACAAGGCCTGCATGAACAGGCACAGCAACCAGGTTAAAACACTTGTGGGAACACAAGGCCTGGATGAACAGGCACAGCCACTGAGTTAAAACACCTGTGGGAACAGAAGGCCTGGATGAACACGGATACTCGGATAGTAATTATTTGTTTTTTTAATGTGTTTATATTCTTATTCGAAAACGTTTCTAGCACGTCAGACTTGATTACACTCAGGTACTGTAGGTATTTCCCTATCCGCAGAGGAACACAAGGCCTGGATGAACAGGCACCGCCACTGAGTTAAAACACCTGTGGGAACAGAAGGCCTGGATGAACAGGCACCGCCACTGAGTTAAAACACCAGTGGGAACACAAGGCCTGGATGAACAGGCAGGCAAAGCAATGGAGTTAAAACACTAGTAGGAACATGGATGAACACATACTCGGATAGTACAATTTTTTTTTTTATGGATTTATATTCTTTTTTTAAAAAGTTTATAGCACTTCATTTATTTTTATATTTATTTGTCATTTTTATATACTGACATTCTTGTATTCAATGGAAATCATACTTGATTACACTCAGTTACTGTATGTATTTCCCTATCCCCAGAGGAACACAAGGCCTGCAGGAACGGGCACAGCAACGGAGTTAAAACACTTGTGGGAACACAAGGCCGGGATGAAGAGGCGCAGCAGTCGAGCACAGAGGTCAATCACAGCTAGGGACACAAGGCCTGGAGGAACAGGCACATCATTCGAGGACAGAGGTCAATCCCAGCTAGGGACACAAGGACTGGAGGAACAGGCACATGAACTAGGTTAAAACACTTGAGGCAACACAAGGCCTGGATGAAGAGGCACATCATTCGAGGACAGAGTTCAATCACAGCTAGGGACACAAGCCGCGGAGGAAAAGACACTAACCAGGATCCTCCAAGCCCTCATTTTCTCCAAATTAGACTACTGCAACTCTACATTTCTTGGACTCCCTTCCTCATACACAAAACCACTCCAAATGGTTCAAAACGCAGCGGCCCGTCTACTAACAAACACTAGGAAAAGAGACCACATTTCCCCAGTCCTAAAAGACCTCCACTGGTTACCAATTCAGTTCAGAGTCATTTAAAAACCCATCACCTTGATATACAAAATCATTCACCAACACACCATAATCGACCTACCAATTCCTCTCCGTTTATACAAATGCACAAGACCGACCAGGGAAGCCTACTTGTTCCACCCTCCAAAACCACTTATCACAGCACCTTTAGAGATTGAGCCCTTTCCACAGCAGGTCCACCGTTATGGAACTCCATCCCCCCAGATCTCAGAAATGAACCTTGCCTCCTAACCTTTCGGAAAAGACTCAAGACATGGCTTTTCAGGCAAGCCTTCCCGAACTCCACCTAACACGCACCATCAATAAATTCTCAGCTCAGAAGCTGTATATATTGGACGCCATATTTGTAATGTACTCTTGTATATTTTTATATTCTACACATGTATATAATTAACCTCCTCTATCCCTCTTTATTTCTTACACTCACAGTTCATAGCCCCAGTTAATTGTAACTGCATCTCTTCACCACGTGTATTTATGTTATAGGTTGTTTTCTTTGCACCCCTGTTTTCTGTAAAGCGACATCATGTGAACGATTTCATGAATGCCAGTATAAAAAAACCTTAAATAAATAAAATAAATAAGTAAGTACCGCAAGGGAAAGTTGAAAACAACTTTGAAGAGGGAGTTCAAGAGGGCGTGAAATTGTAAAGAGGTAAATGGGTGGGGTCCGTGCAGTCCGCCCGCAGGATTCAACCCGGCGGGTTCGGTCGGACCGGGGTTTCGGCGGATCCCCCACCCCCACCCCTTTCGCGGGGGGTGGGGGAGGGGCGGGGAACGCCTCCCGGACGGCCCCGGGCCCCGCAGGGCGCATTTCCTCCGCGGCGGTGCGCCGCGACCGGCAACGGGTCGGCTGGGAAGGCCCAGGGGGGGCAGGTGGCCCGCTGCTCTGGCGGCGCGTGTTATAGCCCCCCCTCCCGGCGTTTCCTCCTTCCCCTTTGGCAACTGTTAGCTTGTCTTAACCTCATTCACTACATCTATGCAGACGATGTTCAGATTCTTATTCCCATAACAGAATCTATTAACAAACTTGGCTATTCTTACAAGCCTTCCCTGATCCTTCAAACTTTCACTAGATAAGTACAGCTACTCAGCTTTGAATATGGAACTTCGCCCCTCCAATATTCTCCTCATTTAGCTACCCTACTTATGCACTTCAGAAAATGACAAAAGAATTGGAAGATCTCTCAGAAATAATAATACGTGTGGGAACACAAGGTCTGGATGAACAGGCAGGCACAGCAATGGACTTAAAACACCAGTAGGAACACTAGGCCTGGATGAAGAGGCACATCATTCTAGGACAGAGGTCAATCCCACCTATGGACACAAGCCGCGGAGGAAAAGAAACTAACCAGGATTCCCTCCGTAACGGCGAGTGAAGAGGGAAGAGCCCAGCGCCGAATCCCCGCTCGTCCGGCGGGCGCGGGAAATGTGGCGTACGGAAGATCGCCTCTCTGGCGCCGCTCGGGGGCCCAAGTCCTTCTCATCAAGCCTCAGCCCGCGGACGGTGTTAGGCCGGTAGCGGCCCCCGGCGCGCCAGGACCGGGTTTTCTCGTAGTCTGTTTGTTTGGGAATGCAGGCCAAAGTGGGTGGTAAACTCCATCTAAGGGTAAATACCGGCTCCGGCGCGTGTTATTGCCCCCCCCCCGGCAGCAGCTTCGCCGTTTCCCCCGCCGTTTCCTCCTTCCCCTTTGCCAACTGTTAACTAGTCTTAACCTCATTCACTACATCTATGCAGACGATGTTCAGATTCTTATTCCCATAACAGAATCTATTAACAAAGCCATCGCACTTTGGAACAACAGCTTACAAGCCATCACTAATCTCCTCAACAGTCAAAGCATGAGATCTTATTAAGAAACTGACATTATCCTCAACAAATTCTTACTCCTAGCAAAACCTCTACCAAGTAAGTACACAGGGGTCTGTATTTTCATACCCCAGTGCTTGCTGTTTGAATACCGCTCTTGCCGTACCGACCCGCAGGGACCACCTAGGGACACAAGCTGTGGAGGAAAATAAACTAACCAGGATTCCCTCAGTAACGGTGAGTGAAGAGGGAAGAGCCCAGCGCCGAATCCCCGCCTGTCCGGCGGGCGCGGGAAATGTGGCATACGGAAGACCGGCTCCCCAGCGCCGCTCGGGGGCCCAAGTCCTTCTGATGGAGGATCAGCCGGCGGACGGTTAGGCCGGTAGTGGCCCCCCAATAAAACCACCAAAGACTGCTTCTATAAACTGCAAGTTTAAAAAAGGATAAGACCACTCTTCCACGCCAAACACTTCAGAACCATCCTCCAAGCCCTCATTTTCTACTACTGCAACTCTACATTACTTGGACTCCCTTCCTCATACACGAAACCACTCCAAATGGTTGAAAACGCAGCAGCCCGTCTACTAACAAACACTAGGAAAGGAGGCCACATTTCCCCAGTCCTAAAAGACCTCCACTGGTTACCAATTCAGTTCAGAGTCATTTACAAATCCATCATCTTGATATAAAAAATCATTCACCAACACACCATTATCGACCTACAAATTCCTCTCCGTTTATTCAAATGCACAAGACCGACCAGGGAAGCCTACAGCGGATGCAATGCCGGTATAAATAAATAAAATAAATAAATAAAATCAATAAGTACGTAAGGGAAAGTTGAAAACAACTTTCAAGAGCGAGTTCAAAAGGGCGGGAAACCGTTAAGAGTTAAACGGGTGAGGTGCGTGCAGTCCGCGGCCCCGGCCCCGTCCAGGAATAAAAAAATAAAGTAAATATATAAAATCAATAAGTACGTAAGGGAAAGTTGAAAACAACTTTCAAGAGCGAGTTCAAAAGGGCGGGAAACCGTTAAGAGTTAAACGGGTGGGGTGCGTGCAGTCCACCTGGAGGATTGAACCCGGCGGGTTCGGTGGGACCGGGGGGGCTTTCGGCGCATCCCCCACCCCTTTTGCGGGGGGGCGGGGAACGCCTCCCGGACGGCCCCGGCCCCGTCCAGGAATAAAAAAAATTAAGTAAATATATAAAATCAATAAGTACGTAAGGGAAAGTTGAAAACAACTTTCAAGAGCGAGTTCAAAAGGGCGGGAAACCGTTAAGAGTTAAACGGGTGGGGTGCGTGCAGTCCACCTGGAGGATTGAACCCGGCGGGTTCGGTGGGACCGGGGGTGGTTTCGGCGCATCCCCCACCCCTTTCGCGGGGGGGCGGGGAACGCCTCCCGGACGGCCCCGGCCCCGTCCAGGAATAAAAAAAATTAAGTAAATATATAAAATCAATAAGTACGTAAGGGAAAGTTGAAAACAACTTTCAAGAGCGAGTTCAAAAGGGCGGGAAACCGTTAAGAGTTAAACGGGTGAGGTGCGTGCAGTCCGCGGCCCCGGCCCCGTCCAGGAATAAAAAAATAAAGTAAATATATAAAATCAATAAGTACGTAAGGGAAAGTTGAAAACAACTTTCAAGAGCGAGTTCAAAAGGGCGGGAAACCGTTAAGAGGTAAACGGGTGGGGTGCGTGCAGTCCGCCTGGAGGATTCAACCCGGCGGCGGGTTCGGTGGGACCGGGGGTGGTTTCGGCGCATCCCCCACCCCTTTCGCGGGGGGGCGGGGAACGCCTCCCGGACGGCTCCGGCCCCGTCCAGGAATAAAAAAAATAAAGTAAAGCAATAAAATCAATAACTACGTAAGGGAAAGTTGAAAACAACTTTCAAGAGCGAGTTCAAAAGGGCGGGAAACCGTTAAGAGGTAAACGGGTGGGGTGCGTGCAGATGGTTCAAAATTCAGCAGCCCGATTACTAACAGGCGCAAGAAAGAGAGACCACATATCTCCCATTCTGAAAGAGTTACATTGGCTACCCGTCCACTTCCGTATCATCTATAAAGCCATATGTGTCATCTTCAAAACTATTCATCAACGCATCTTATGCACTTTAGCTGATGACAAAGGAATCGGAAAATCTCTCAGAAATAAGAATACGCGTGGGAACACAAGGTCTGGATGAACAGGCACATCATTTGAGGACAGATGTCAATCCCAGCTAGGGACACAAGCAGCGTAGGAAAAGAAACTAACCAGGATTCCCTCAGTAACGGCGAGTGAAGAGGGAAGAGCCCAGCGCCGAATCTCCGCCACTCCGGGTTCGGGGATCTGAACCCGACTCCCTTTCGATCGGCCGAGGACGACGGAGGCCATCGCCCGTCCCTTCCGAACGGCGCTCGCCTATCTGTTAGGACCGGCTGACCCATGTTGAACTGCTGTTCACATGGAACCCTTCTCCACTTCGGCCTTGAAGAAGAAAGCTCAGTCTGTTTAAAATAAGAAAATTAACGGACCCACTCTGAAGGTCAATGCTCAGTCTGTTTAAAATAGCAATATCAACAGACCCACTCTGAAGGACAATGCTCAGTCTGTTTAAAATAACAAAATGGAACTGCCCAGCTAGGGACACAAGGCCTGGAGGTACAGGCAGGAACAGCAACGGAGTTAAAACACTTGTGGGAACACTAGGGCTGCACAGTAGATGCCGGTCAGACACAGCGATTCATGTCAAGAACATGTGCTGCAGTGCTTACTGCTTACATTATCTTGAGCATAGGAGGCAATTGGAACTGCTGCAAGGCTCCTTTCAATAGCTTTTATTCATCTTGCCATTCACAAGGAAAATCGGGAAAGCCAAGCACTGGCAGGTTTACTTTCAAAAACACTAGCATTTCCATCAAGACCGGTGAAAGCCTTGAGCGGTGAGGGCTCATGATATCCCCTGTCATTGAAAAAACACGTTCACTGGGCACACTTGTTGGTGGACATGACAGATATCCTTCAGCCACTTTGGCTAGGTGTGGCCAGACAGTGGACTTGTGTGCCCAATATGCCAGCGGATCTGTCTGCGTATTCTCTATCGGCTCTGAGAGATACCGTTTCACTGACAGCTCTGCTGCTGTCTCCTCCTGTGCTTGGGAGGGCTGAGAGTCACTCAATCCAGTTACTTTCTCTCTCGCCTGTCGCACTACTGATGTATCTTTATGGCCAACATGCCTTGGGCGTTCTGACGTTGAGGTGGAGGCACTAGTAATAGTATCTGTCACTGACACAGTCCTTCTCCTGCCAGGGATAGCAGCAGCACAACTCTGTGACGTGCCTGCTGTTTCCACCTGTGCTTCAAGCCTAATCTGTCTCCGCCTATGGTGCTCCTGTTCACGGACCTGTGCTAACAACAGCTCCTTCACAAATGACAGACAATTGGTCTGTAGGGCGATTTTACCTTTCACACGGGGATCACAGACAGAGGCGAGCATGTATGTGCTGTCCTCTGTTAAAGGCCTTAATCTGTCTTTCACCTGCTGCTGCAAAACGTCCACACACTGCAGCACCTCAGCAGTCATTCCCTCTTGCCGTTTAATGCCTTCCAAATGGTCATCCAGGAATTTCACTATAGGGATGATGTCAGCCAAGGTGGAACTTCTGGAACTCAGCTCCTCCGTTACGTCCTTGAAGGGCTGCAGGATTTTTACCAGCTGACTCATGACTAACCAATCGTGATGCCCTAGGGGATTCTGTACACCTATGTCTATTGTACCAGAAAGTTCATGAAGGGGTGTCTGCAGCTCCAATAACCTCTCCAGCATCATAAAGGTGGAATTCCAACGGGTGGGAACGTCTTGAATGAGACGCTTCTCGGGCATATCCAAAGCAGTCTGATTTTCTCGGAGAACCTGCCCCGCCCTGACACTTCTGTGGAAGTGTGCTGCTATGTTCCTGCACTTCTGTATTAACCTACGCAGGTATTCAGTCTCCTTGTCCTTGGACTCCAAGCCCAAACCTGACTTCACTACCAGGTGCAGAGTGTGTGCAAAACATCGGATGTTCTTAAACCGCCCATCGCTTATTGCCTTAACCATGTTTGCACCGTTGTCTGTGACAAAAAAGCCTGCCCGCGTTTTACTGTCTCGCTGGTGTACTTTCCAGCTCGCCAGCATCTTTCTGATGCATGCTAGAATATTGGCAGCGGTATGGGCATGGTCCGTCAGGTGGGTGTTCAGTAAAGCCCACCTCCACCCTGATGCTTGTTCAGTAATAGAGCTGCTGGCTGCCCCTGCCTCTGCCATGTCCCACCAGTGTGCTGTCAGAGAGAGGTAAGAGTGTGCAGCATTCATGGCGGTCCAGATATCGCAGGTGAAATGCACTCTTCCGTCTGCCTTACCTAGCAGTGCTTGCACGCGACTGACACAGTGCTTGTACAGGCTGGGGATGACCTTTCTACTAAATGTGGTTCTGGAGGGGACTTTGTAATTTGGAAGTACGACCTTCAAGAAACGTTTGAAACCCACATTCTCAACTAACTGCAGGGGCTGGTCATCAAGGGCAATCATTTCCCCAATGCTCCTGGTTACTACTTTTGCGGCTGCCTGCCTCCTACCCCGGGATAGCGTTACCGCACTCCACCCCATTTCCTCCATGGTGCATTGTCGCTTCTCCCACATGTCAGTGGGTTTCTGGCCTGCCGCCTGACTGCTAGAAGGGTATGAGGGCGTGGGCTGACTCTGCTGCTTTCCTACCACTGCACCCTGGTTGGAAGGGGAAGGGGTCCCCTGACGGAAAATGCTACCATCCCCAGATGGCAGTAATCTTGTTGGGTGTTGCCTCTTAACATGATACTCCATGCCAAAATTTGACAGATGTCCCAGTTGCTTGCCTCTGCTAATATCCCTGGCACAGTAATTACACCGAGCATAACGCGGGTCTTCTGTCACTTTAAAATGTGCCCAGATCGCAGATTTCTTTTGTGATCCTCCTCTCTTTCCCGCCCTGGGGGTGGATGGTGGCACTGGAGTTGAGGTACTACTGGGTGTGGGTGGTGCACCCACTGCACCCGGCGAAGCAATGCCAGCGGGGGCAACAGTCACCCTCTGTCTCCCTTCTGACAGCTCTTCCTCCTCCTCGATATCAGTGGAATGTCTCCCCTGCCGCAGATTTCTGGAGGTGGAGGCTAAAACAGGACTAACTGACAATTCTACCGAAGATTGCTCAGGTATTACATCTTCCGTTTCTGATGAGAATCCCATCCAAGAAGATTCTTCTTCTGAATCAGAAGCTAACAGTGCCAGCGCTACCTTGTCACCGCAAAGTTTTGCAGGACACTTCTGTCCCCTGGCTGCTCTTGGGTGTGTAACTTTTGTCTGGCTAGACTCTGCCTCCTCTTCACTCTCCTCCAAAACTACAGTGCCAGAAACACGTGCTGGCGATTGCAAAGTTTCATGGTCTGATTTCTTTTTTTTTGCCATGGAACTGCCATCCCCTACAAAGACGTTTGATTGCAACAGTTGCCTTTTTACCTGTACTGGTGGTGTTGCGCTGGTGTCTTTTGCGGTGCCTCCGCTGCCATTCCCACTAAGTCGCTTGCATCTCCCTTTCCCTGACATTATGGATTTAATGTCAATGAGTACTAGTGGTAACACTGCCCACTGTCCCACAATAATAATGTTCGGTCAGTTTAAAATAACTAAATTAACAGACCCACTCAAGAAGAATGCTCAGTCTGTTTAAAATAACAAAATGAACGGACCAAGTCAAGGACAATGCGGTTAAGTCTGTTTAAAAATAACAAATTGAACAGACTCGCTTAAGGCCAATCTTCACTCTGTTTATGCCCACTGCCTGCCTGGCAATGCACGGAATGTGTCTGTCTGTGTGCACTGCAGTGCACATAGAACTAAAGTATATATGAGGCAGGGTACTCCCAGCCCTGGAACTGCTGCCCAGTGCCCACCCAGCACTGAACCACTCAAGGAGAATGCTTTTAAGTCTGTTTAAAAATAGCAAATGTAACAGACTCGCTGAAGGGCAATGTTCACTCTGTTTACAATGCCCACTGCCTCACTGCCTGCCTGGCAATGCACGGAATGTGTCTGTCTGTGTGTGTGCAGTGAGTGCACAGAGAACAAGCTTCCTTTTCAGTAGATATGAGGCAGAGAACTGCCAGTGCCAGCCCTGGCACTGCCCACCCAGCACTGAACCACTCAAGGAGAATGCTTTTAAGTCTGTTTAAAAATAGCAAATGTAACAGACTCGCTGAAGGGCAATGTTCACTCTGTTTACAATGCCCACTGCCTCACTGTCTGCCTGGCAATGCACGGAATGTGTCTGTCTGTGTGCACTGCAGTGCACATAGAACTAAAGTAGATATGAGGCAGGGTACTCCCAGCCCTGGAACTGCTGCCCAGTGCCCACCCAGCACTGAACCACTCAAGGAGAATGCTTTTAAGTCTGTTTAAAAATAGCAAATGTAACAGACTCGCTGAAGGGCAATGTTCACTCTGTTTACAATGCCCACTGCCTCACTGCCTGCCTGGCAATGCACGGAATGTGTCTGTCTGTGTGTGTGCAGTGAGTGCACAGAGAACAAGCTTCCTTTTCAGTAGATATGAGGCAGAGAACTGCCAGTGCCAGCCCTGGCACTGCCCACCCAGCACTGAACCACTCAAGGAGAATGCTTTTAAGTCTGTTTAAAAATAGCAAATGTAACAGACTCGCTGAAGGGCAATGTTCACTCTGTTTACAATGCCCACTGCCTCACTGTCTGCCTGGCAATGCACGGAATGTGTCTGTCTGTGTGCACTGCAGTGCACATAGAACTAAAGTATATATGAGGCAGGGTATTCCCAGCCCTGGAACTGCTGCCCAGTGCCCACCCAGCACTGAACCACTCAAGGAGAATGCTTTTAAGTCTGTTTAAAAATAGCAAATGTAACAGACTCGCTGAAGGGCAATGTTCACTCTGTTTACAATGCCCACTGCCTCACTGTCTGCCTGGCAATGCACGGAATGTGTCTGTCTGTGTGCACTGCAGTGCACATAGAACTAAAGTATATATGAGGCAGGGTATTCCCAGCCCTGGAACTGCTGCCCAGTGCCCACCCAGCACTGAACCACTCAAGGAGAATGCTTTTAAGTCTGTTTAAAAATAGCAAATGTAACAGACTCGCTGAAGGGCAATGTTCACTCTGTTTACAATGCCCACTGCCTCACTGTCTGCCTGGCAATGCACGGAATGTGTCTGTCTGTGTGCACTGCAGTGCACATAGAACTAAAGTATATATGAGGCAGGGTATTCCCAGCCCTGGAACTGCTGCCCAGTGCCCACCCAGCACTGAACCACTCAAGGAGAATGCTTTTAAGTCTGTTTAAAAATAGCAAATGTAACAGACTCGCTGAAGGGCAATGTTCACTCTGTTTACAATGCCCACTGCCTCACTGTCTGCCTGGCAATGCACGGAATGTGTCTGTCTGTGTGCACTGCAGTGCACATAGAACTAAAGTATATATGAGGCAGGGTATTCCCAGCCTTGGAACTGCTGCCCAGTGCCCACCCAGCACTGAACCACTCAAGGAGAATGCTTTTAAGTCTGTTTAAAAATAGCAAATGTAACAGACTTGCTGAAGGGCAATGTTCACTCTGTTTACAATGCCCACTGCCTCACTGTCTGCCTGGCAATGCACGGAATGTGTCTGTCTGTGTGCACTGCAGTGCACATAGAACTAAAGTAGATATGAGGCAGAGTACTCCCAGCCCTGGAACTGCTGCCCAGCCAGCACTGAACCACTCAAGGAGAATGCTTTTAAGTCTGTTTAAAAATAGCAAATATGAGGCAGAGTACTGCCAGCCCTGCCTGGCACTGCCCAGGATAAAATGTACAGACTCACTCAATAAGAATGTTCTTTTTTTTTTTTCCCTAACAAAGAATCTGTTCTGTGTTGTCTATCAAATCTGGTTCTGTTCTGTGTTGTCTATCAAATCGGGTTCTGCTATCTTCTCTGCCTCAGCCTGCCTAAGCCCACCCAGCACGATCCCGATCCCACCTCCCCACTGAATCGCTGAAAATGTCCGTCAGTCCTCGTGCTGCTGCTGCTTTTATAGTGCTGCTGGCTCGTCAGGAAATCCTCAGAGAAGCACGGAATGACAGCGCGATTCGCTGCATTCAGTGCTTCTCTGAAAAGGTGAACGCAGATTCGCTGCGTTCCGGTATCCATGCCGACCTGTCCCACCCTTTCCTGTGAGTCACTGAGACTCACAGGACAGGGTCAGACAGGTTGGCATGGTTACCGCAGGGGCGCCGCCATTTTCAGGTAATCCGGGGCTCCGAGCTCGAGTCGCAGGTAATGGCAGCGAGAAAGCGCGCGCATGGCGATTCGCCGTATCCGACATATCTATGTTCATTTATGTCGGAAATCTGCTCGTATACGCCCCATCTTTTTTTTAAGTAAAAAAAAAAATTTGAGTTGCGTTTTCCATATGCGGTCAATCCGAATGCACATCCCTAGTTGTTGATGGGGACAAGTCGGGAGGAAGTAAACTGGGTCAGACCACAGTGTGGTTGATGGGGACAAAATAGGAGGCAACAGTGTCAGTGCATGTTGGCTCCAGTGATGATGGTAAGTGCTTGGAAGGCAAATTGTACCAGTGCATGTTGGCCCCTATGACGTTGGTAAGGGCAAGGCAGGCAGAAGGTCTCATTGCATGTTAGCCCTATGATTTTGGTAAGGACAAGGCAGGCAGAAAGTGTCAATGCAGGTTGGCTCGTATTATGGTGGTAAGGGCAAGGCCGCAGAAGGTGTCAGTGCATGTTGGCCCCAGTGATGGTGTTGGGGACATGGCAGAAAGATGCAGGATGTATGTGATCCAACTGACAAAGTTGGGGACATAGCAGGTCTCAGCATTTGGGGTGGTGTGGCCCACAATCTGGCATCTCAGGCCTAGGAGACAGCAGCAGTATGATTGCAAAAGTGTGACCCAGCTGAAGGTGTTGGGGATACAGCAGGACTCAGCATTTGAGGTGCTGTGGCCCTTGCTATGGCATCTCCGTCCTGGGAGGCAGCAGTGTGATTGTGGAAGTGTGACTCAACTGCCAGTGCTGGGAAAACTGTAGGACTCATCATTTGGGTTGGCATAGCCCTCGATCTGGCATCTTGGGCCTGGGAGGCAGCAGAGTCTGATTGCAAAAGTGTATCCCAACTGATGATGTTGAGGCATGGCAGGTATATGCAGTCAGTCATTGAATGTGGATGTTGTTGGATGCTGGGTATAGGCCCTATTTCAGGTATTTGAGGCACAGTAGACAAACAGGTAGAGCAGATACAGGACCTATAAATTATTTTCATTCATCTTGCCACCCACATGGCATGTCTGGATACCCAAGCAAAGGCAGATACATTTTCAGAAACACTAGGTTTTTCATCAAGGATGGTGACAACCTGGAGCATGAGGGCTTATGATGTCCCATCATTGAAAATACTTTTTCCATTGTGGACACTGTGTGGCAAGAGAGATAGCACTGGACCACTCTCACTAGGTCTGGCCAGGCCCTTGACTTGTGGAACCAATATGCCGGCACATCTGGGTCCATGGCCTTGGTCTCTACGAGATAGCATGTCACTGAGATTTCAGTTGCCATCTCCATTGCTGATATCGGATGTGTATCATTTTTTCTCAGCTGCTTTTGCGATTACCTGGGACAGAAGTGAGGATTGTTTCTGTTTTACTGTGGAGGAGGGAGTGCTAGGTGGCAATGACATAGTGCTGCTTTGATTTGCACTATCATCTGACCTGTGCAATTCTGGCATTTCTCCTGTGCTACATCCCTCTTCTGCCTCAATTCTCTGGCACTCTAGTTGACAACATGCTCTTTGTACGTGTTATATTGTTAACCTGCAGTGCGACTCTCCCTTTCACATATGGATTACATAATATAGCGAGCAAGAATGTGCGGTTTCTGGTTAAAGGTCCTAGTCTCTGTCATCTGCTTTTCCAAAGATGCCTAACAGTGCAGCCCCAAAGTTCGTATTCCCTCTTCCTGTTGAAAACTCTCCAACTTTTCTAACAGGATGTTTACTATGGAGATGACATCTCCCAAAGTGGCACTTGTGGCACTCAGCTTTGCTGTGGTATCTTTAAAGGGCTTCAGGATTTTCAAAGCTGTCTCATGACTGACCAATCATGATGTCCTAGAGGAGCCTGCACACCAATTCCCATTTCCTGAGTCAGATCATGCAGGGGTATCTACTGCTTCACTAGCCTCTGCAGCATCATGTAGGTAGAATTCCAGTGGGTGCCCACATCATGAATGGGACTGTTGTGAGGCATCTCTAATTCCTCCTGCTTGTCACGGAGAAGGTCTCTTGCCTTCACACTTCAGTGGAAGTGCCCAGCTGTTTTCCTACACTTGTCTATTAAATAGTACAGATAGACATACTCCTGTCCCTGGACTCCAGCCCCAGGGGCCTTCTTCACAGCTAGGTGCCAAGTGTGAGTAAAGCATCATACACCCTAATATCCCCTATCAGATATTGCTTTAATCATAATAGAGCTAGTGTCAGTGACAAAGAACCCTGCATTTAGACTTCTGGTTCCCTGATCCAGCTTTCAGCCCTCCAGCATTTCTCAAATGTCTCCTACAAGATTGGCCGAGGTATGGGTCCCATGCACCAGGTGAGTTTGCAACAAAGCCCACCTGTGACCCGATACACCATCCCCTGTGGAGCTTCTTGCCTGCCCCTATCTCAGCCAGGTCCCATCAGGGTGACGTCAGAGATAGTAAGGAGTGTAAACAGTTTGTGGATGTCCAGATGTCCGTAGTGAAATGCACACTCCCCCTGCGCCTTCGCCAGCAGCACCTAGATGCAACCTGCAAAGCTTATATAAACTGGGATGACCTTTCTGCTGAAAGTTGTTCTCATGGGCACAGGTCCGGCCCAACCGGGTGTGGATACCATGCACAGTTCAGCACACCTGGGGGAGCAGCAGGCCTGTGGCAGCAGAAGAGGCCACAGGCCACCGGCAGCTGAAGGAGAAGACTGCCGGCGGCTGAAGAAGGAGACCACCAGAGGAGCTTAACCTGCTGATGCCGCAGGGGCATAGCCATGGGTGGGCCTGGGTGGAAAGTGGCCCACCCACTTTTGACCCAGACCCACCCAACTGGAAGAAGCCAGTTGGAGCAATGCCATCGCGGGATCCCATCCCCATGGCAGCAGAAATAGGACTTTGGCTGTTCCTAATGAAAAGGCCCTACCTGTGTGATGGTGAGAAAGGAAGCTTGAATGTGTGTATGTGGGTGAGAATGGGAGCCTGGGTTTGGGTCTGTGTGTGCATAAGAATGGGAGCCTGGGGTGGGGGGGGTGGGGGGGATTGAGAGAGTGAAAGCTTATGTGTATGTTTGCTAGAGCATGTGGAGTGAGAGCTTGCATGTGTGTATAGAGAATGAGAGCTGGGGGGGGGGGGGGAAGAGCATATGAGAGTGAGAGCTTGTGTGTGTGTGTGTGTGTGTGAGGGAGGAAGGGAAGAAGACAGTAGGAGAAGAGACACTGAAAAGGAATTAGAAAATGAGCGACAAGGGAAAAATGGAAAAAGAGACCCAGACCAACTGATTAGAAAAATACAAAAATCAGACAACAAAGGTAAAAAAAAAAAAATATTTTGAGATGTTAGATATGCCATCTTTGGGAATGTGTATTTCTTATATTGTTGTATTTTGCTCTTTCTTCAGTATTCCACTGTTCAGAGTCTAGTTTCTCAGGCTATTTTGGTTTTGTCTGCATGTTTCTGTTTCTAATTTGCAGTCTTTTATTTCTATATTAGGTAAGGGTTGGTCTCTGTTTTGCCTGTGTGTGTGTGACTGAAGTGCAGTATTTCTGCTCGCATGTAGTTTCTCTGTAGTAGTCCAGCTTGTTCTGTTATTCCCGTAGGTGATGTATTAATGTTCTAGGGCCTGGTGTAGTATTTACATTGCTGCTTTTTCATTAGGTTGCTGTTATTTGAATCCTGAGAGTCAGTGCTGTGACTGTATGGTATGGCAAGGTTTTTGACGTTTCCTTTGCAGGTCTTTGTGTTACTTCACAAAATAGTAGTGAAGTGATATATTTTTGCTGAAGTAACACCAGAATTTGAATATGTTTTTTCATGTTAGTTGTAATGTGAATTATCCTAGCTCTGCTTTGCACCTGTTCTGATGATTAATGATATTTTATTACAGTTATAATGATTTCTGGCTTTCTGCAATGAAGATTCATGAAAGAATACATTAATTTTTGTTTTATTACATAATTGATTGGATCTGTTTGTTTTCTTTGCTTTTTACATGATATACTTGTGCATTTATAAACTGCAATACATATAAAATACTGATTAATAAGGAATTTTTAATTCTGGTAAGTGCATGAGATAATTGAGGTAACATTTTTTAAAGTTTCACACATGATGCATAATGGCTGTTGGAAACTACTTAGAAATCCATTGTAGGGGGTGGTATATGGCATTATTTATCAATAAAAATACAAGTAGGTCTCAGACCTGCATGGCTACAGCCCACTCATGTTAAACTTGTGCCCACCCAAAAAATCAATTCTGGCTACGCCACTGCAGTGCCAAGGAAGGAGAGAGGCTGCAGGACACTGGCGGCTGAAGAAGGAGATCCCCAGGCAGAGCTTAATCCGCCAGTGGGGAGGAAGGAGAGAGACCGCAGGCTGCTGGTGGCTGAAGAAGGAGAGAGGGTACCAGCAGCTGAAGGAGAAGCCCATGTTTTTATTTGTGTGTGCGCCTGCTCACAACTTCCATTCCTCCCCCGAAGCAGGAAGGCCCCTGTGCTGTGGTGGAGTGCATCTCAACACAGCCTGATGACAATAGGAGCTTGTATGTGTGTGTGAGAGCATCTATTGTTGTCTGTATGAGAGCCTATGTGTGTGTTTGTTTGTCTGTGTAAGAGTGAATGTGTGACAGCCTATATGTCTGTGTGAGCACGTGTGTGTGTGTCTGTATGAGAGCCTATGTGCCTGTGAATGAATCTGTGAGAGTCTGTGGGCGTGTTTTTGAATGTTTGTGTGCCTGTGTGTCATATATAGGCACTGACAGGCATACACATACGCACATAGGGGTAGATTTTAAAAGAAGTGCGCGTGGCCTACATGTGTGTGCGCTACCCGGCGCGCACACATGTACGCCCAATTTTATAACATGTGTGTGCAGGTGCGCACCGGTTATAAATTCCGGGGTCGGCGCGCATAAGGGGGTGCACAATTGTGCACCTTGTGCGTGCTGAGCCGCACTGCCTTCCTCCGTTCCCCCTAACCTGACCTTCCCCTCACCTTTCCCTCCCAGCCCTACTCTAACCCCCCCGTCCTTTGTCTTACCTTTTGCGCCTGCCTGTGGCACGCGATTCTCTGACACAGTAGCAATGGCTGCTCTGTCAGAGGCCTCTGGTCCCAGCCCCCACCCCACCTCTTGACAGCCCCACCCCCGGACCACCCTTTTTGTAAAGCCCTGGGACTTACACACATCCCGGGACTTTATGCGCATCGCTGGACCTTTTTAAAATAGGCCTGGAATGTGTAATCTTTTTAAAGTCCAGCCCATAATGTATCTGTGAGGGAGAAGGAGCCTGTGTATGTATGAGAGAGAATGTGTGAGAGAATGAATCTGTTGTGTGTGTGTATGAGAGGGAAGATCAAAATTGTAGTGCCCTACCTCCCCCACTCCACAATGCTCTCATGGTGACTGGAAATCAAAGGATCCCAGGGTTGGAGAGCAGGAGATGTTTACATTTTTATTAGTTTGAATTATTGGGTGTAATTTGATGTTTCTGCTCTTTTGACATTTTATTTTTGGGGAGAAGAAGTAGAACATTGTTTAATTATTGGATGTTTTTATTCATCAGATGTTTTGAAATATTTTATTGATGTTTGGGAAATTTTGGATAGTCTTATTCACTAACTGGTTTGAAATATTTATTGTTTTTACAAATATGATTTTACTATTATGATTGATGTTTTATATTTTTTTATTTAATGTTTTATGAAGAATGGGAATGCTCCTATTTTTCCATCGTTGCTCTATATATAGAGCCTGGCTTGTTGTGAGTTCCAGTTCAGTTCATCTCAGCACATTTCTGTTTAATCTTTCTGATCTCTTTATTCTGTATTTGGTGAGGATCTGTCTGTGTTTTGCATATGTGACCGAGGTGAAGGGTTGAGGGCATGTCGATTTTTAAAAATATAGATTGCAGGAGGGAACCGGTTTTTATTTGATGGGCTGAGAGAAAGACAGAATGAATCATTGGGGGGTGGAGGGGGAGTATAATAATTGTTCTCACAGGGCAGCAAAAAATCTAGCACCGGCCTTGCATGGGCACTTTATAGTTGGGCACTAATAGCTGCAATAAACACCTGAGACCCACATACTCCATTACCTGCAAAGGCTGATCATCTAAAGTGATCTCACCAATAGTCCTAGTCTTCTCTTTAGCTGCTGCCTGCCTATTTCCCCATGACACCACCCATTTCCTCCATTGTGGTTCTGTCGCTTCCAAGGTATAGCTGGGGATTGCTGCTACTGGCCTGCCGCCTGATTGATAGAAGGAGCCAAAGGCCTGGGAGCAGCTTGAGGAACACTCATCCCCTATTTAAATAGTGACCTCTGGCTTGCAGAAGGGGCCCCCTGACTACTGCTATGACCATCGCCAGGTGCATAGTGAAGAGTATACTACTTCTTCAGGTGATGCTCCATCCAAGAATTTCTTAAATGCCCCAGTTGCTTACCTCAGCTGATCTCCCTTTGCGTAATAGTTACAATGCACAAAGCATGGTTCCTCCCTGATTGGAAAATGGCTTCAGATCACAGATTTCTTTCAAGATCCCTTGCCTCTGTCTGCATCCTGAGGGTGGATGATGCTGGCACTGAAGTAGCTATGGAGACAGATGGAACCTGTGAAGCCGGGGTGGAGGATTGACTCATCCTCATTTTTGATAGCCAGGATGGATCTGTCACTAGCAGGCCTTGGCCATCATCTATATTGGAGGAGTTGGTGTTGTCAGGGTCATTGGGTGTTCTCCCTTCTGCAACTGCAGGCTCTGTGGCAGTGGATGAACAGCCCAGCATTTCTCATCAGGAAGCATGGAGAGGATCAGCAGATGGTGTGATTCTGGAAGGTAAACAGAGTCAGCAATCAGTTGGTGGAAATAAAGTCCAGAACAGCGATGAGAGTATGAGAAGGCAAAACACGGATTCAGACATGAGGCTTCCAACATCTTCTGTGATGAGAAAAGCAGGCTCTGAAGCTGTGCCCAGATCAGGTAAGGGTTAGTCAAGAGCGTTGGTTAAGGGGAAGGGGAATAAGGCTAAGAGGATTAGGGAGAATAGTGTTTTGTCTTCCTTTTCATCTTCTTTGCCTTCATCTTCTTTCTCTGATGTGGTGCGGGAGGGTGTGAGGTCAGGGGAGAGTGGTCCAGGTCAGGATATGGGGCACCCTACTTTGGTAGCTTTAACCAAACTGTGGGAAAGGGGTACTGTGGAGTTTAAGGCAAAAGATTAAAAAGTGTAGGGATAGTGTAGGGGAGGAGAGGGAGAGAAAAGGGAAAAAAGAAAGAGCAAAGGAGAGTTCTGTTCAGAAAAGAGTTCCTAGAAATATTATTAATTGGGTAAGGTGTTTTTTTTACAGTTAACAAGTGTTGTAGAACATTTTGATCCTTCCAATATGGAGCTTTATTGGCTAATGGTGATAGCATGATTGGGGCATTTAATGACTATGAAGGGTGGGCTCACTTGAACTATGATGTACAGTTCGGGGATAAGATGGAGGAGAATCATTTTATGTCATGGGGCACTCAGGATATTAATCTTTGGTTAACCCAGATGACTCATAAGGCTCTTTGGGTAAGTGATAAGCCTGCGGGGGGGGGGGGGGGGGAGGGAGGGTCAGACCAGCAGGCTAGTTTCTTTTGTGAGTCAGGGGTGCAACGAGCTGCTTCAAGAGAATCTGATTCCAAAATGGGAAATCAAGGAAGATCCCAAACAAGTCCTCCTGCTTGTTTCCGGACTGCAAGTTTCGTCATGATTACTCATTTTGTGGAAGAGCCCCTTTGGCATCCAAGTGTGGTAAAAGAGTCAGGGGAGGAGCTATGGAAGGAGCTAGAGATGTGTTGTTCAATAGGGCTCCAACACCAGTTAATTTAGATTGGGAAGGTATCCTAATACCCCAACATTCTAACAGAACATCAGCAGCAATTTTGCAGAAGGGTTTTGACAAAGGATTTGTGATTCTTTATGAAGGTCCAGGCTATGGGGGAGGGTGAGGAATGCTAGGTCAGCTACTAGTTTCCAGAGAGTGGTTCAGGAGAAGTTGGCAGTGGAATTAGGTTCAGGGTGAATTGTAGGCCCTTTCGCAGTTCCGCCTTTTGAGGTCATACATATCACTTGCGGTGGTTCCTAAGTAAGAAGTGGGCAAGTTTAGGCTAATATTAAATTTGTCTGCTCCTTTAGGCTCATCCGTTAATGATTTTGTTCCAAAACACTGGTGTTCATTTCGGTATGCCTGTTTTGATGAAGCAGTGGATTTAGTAAGGAGGGCTGGGCGAGGTGCCCTTATGGCTAAGGCAGATATTGAATCTGCTTTTAGGCTGCTGCCTATTCTTCCACAGTTTTCCCTTGTCGGATTTTGTTTTCACAGGTCATTTTTTCATAGATCGTCACCTCCTAATGGGTTTGAGCTGTGTTCTGTGCATTTTTTGAGGTTTTTAGTTCATTCATTCATTGGGTGACTGTTCAGGTTACGAGACAGGTTTCTATGTTGCACTACTTGGATCCCACAAATAAAAAATCATCCAAGAATGGGGGAGGGGGGGATTGCAATGCACTTTTACAGGGTTTTATGGAAGTGGCAAGTTTACTTTGGGGTCCCGATTGCTCACAGCAAAACAGAGGGTCTGGTTTCTAAACTCACGTTTTTGGGCAGAGAACTAGATGTAGATTCAACAAATATGGTGTGTCGCTTGCTG
Organism: Rhinatrema bivittatum; assembly: GCF_901001135.1. Classification (NCBI taxonomy): domain Eukaryota; kingdom Metazoa; phylum Chordata; class Amphibia; order Gymnophiona; family Rhinatrematidae; genus Rhinatrema; species Rhinatrema bivittatum. The sequence continues at coordinate 515,506,939 of NC_042617.1, read as the reverse complement.
ATTGAGAAGGTGGGTAGGTTGAGGGGCTTGGTGTGGTTAGTCTGCTTTACCAAGAAAGTTACTCTGCTTCACATGCAGTCTTTGATAGGAATGACCCAGCAAGCAAAATTGAGAAAGTCTATGGGTCAGGCATTTATTCGGAGACTTTCGTCTGCGACGGAGGAAATTAAAGCTGCACACCATTTTACTCAGGTGACTAAAAGGATAAAGAGTGAGTTGGGAGTGTGGGAGGCATTCTTAGATTCCTTTAATGGAGATGTAATTATGCAGAAGAAGCAGGTGTCCAACCGGCAGTTAGAGTTGTATTCTGATGCAGCGGGTGCCACAAATTTTGGGGTGTATTTGAGGGGAGCTTGGTGCACAGTACGGTGGCCAGAGGAATGGTTTGAAGTTGGAATCACCAGAAACATCACTTTCTTGGAGCTTTTCCCTATTGTTGTGGCCTTGGCTTTATGAGGCCATGGGTTAAGTGATAGGAGGGTTCTGTTTTGGTGTGACAATCAAGGTGCTGTGGAGGTGATTAACAGGCAGTCAGCCAGATGTGAGTTGATGTCTACTTTATTGACGGAGTTGTGCTTAAGATGGAATATTACTGCATGAGCTAAGCATGTTCCTGGGGCAGAGAATTTAATCATGGATGCCCTCTCATTGCAAGTGGGATTCCTTCAGGCGTTTGGACCTGCATGCAGACGAGGAAGGAGCTCCAGTTCCAGACTATTTTTGGATGCTTGGCCTGCCAAAGCATGGGAGATGATGAAGGCTTCAATGGTGCCAGCAACATGGGCATCATATTTGAGAGGCAGAGGTGCTGTTTGGAGTTTCTTGGTTACAGATAGTGGAGGGGTGGTCTGGTGTATGATTTTGCTATCATGCAGTATATCATTTGGAGTAGGGAGTCTGAGCTTTCCCTTGCTTTGGTTAGGGCCAGGATAGCCAGGTTTTCTTTTTTCCAAACACTGGCAGGATGGGGCAAGCCGGGGCTAGTTTCATGATTAAGAGAATGTTGGGGTGTTTGGAGGAGGGAAAGGGATTATGTATCAGACACTAGGTGACTTATCAGGTATGAAGATCTAAAGGCCATTTTGGTGAGAGTACCAGCTCAGGTTTGTTGTGTTAATAAATTGCAGCCTTGCTTAATCCCATTTTCTGTGTGGTGTATTTTGTCAAAGGCGGTGAGAGTCGGAATGCTACAGGAGTCCTGCTTGCTCACTTCATACATGTAAATGCCAACTCTCCCCAAACTCCACCTACTGGAATGACTATTTTGTACACATAAAAGTATACGCAAAATCTAGTTTTTAACATTTTTGCATGCACAAAACCCCAGGTAATTTTTTAACAAGCCATTTTCTCCCATAAACCTGTGTTTATGCATGAAAATGGATTTGAAAATTCTCCCCAAAGGGGTAATTTTCAAAGCTTTTTCCACGGGTAAACAGCTGTTTACTTGTGGAAAAAAGATTCACTAAAAATTGCCCCCCCCCCCCCCCTCAGCAGGTAAAAGTACCCATGCTACTCACAGAGAACACGCATTCCCCTGCCAGCAAACGTAGACAAAAGCATGGGGCTTTAGTTTTGACAGCCCCATGCATCCTTTGCTACATATTTTTTGTGCCTGCTTCAAAGCAATACTTTACCACTTAAGAAGAAATAGAGAGAGCAATTTCAAGTTTGGAACTTTAATTCACTAGTTACATTGTACATTTTAATTTAAAATACATCATTAAATAGTACCACAGGTGAAACCGATTGTGCAGTGAAATGTCGTCAGTGGACTGTAGCATCTAAAGTAAATGTCTCAGCTGGAAGTCTTTCACCTCTGAACACATACATATCTTGCAAAAAGACGCTGTGGAACATATTTGCACGCTTCCATCTATAGATAGATGGAAGCTCTAGTATACCAACTCAGTAAAGGATGCCAACATTAGATACACGGGTTACATGTAAGGTTGTCAAGATGTTTTAGGCCAAACTTCCTGTAACATAACTATAGCTAATGCAAACCCAAATCATTGTCCTTTATAGGAGAAAAACAAACCCCTGGTTTCTTTGCAGGTTGTGATACCATTTAACATATCAATGTAAGAACGATCCAACTATGTCATTGTACATGAGCTTTTGAGACTACACAGGCCCTTTATTCAGATGTCATTAAGAGTAATGATGTCCAGTTAAGTCAATTTATTGCAACCTGTCATAGAGTACTGTGTGTTAAGATGCCACTTAACCTGTGTTGATACCTTATGAAACCTGAATTACTGAATTCAACATTTTTTGAAATGAACATCTTTAATAGGCTCTTTAGACAAATAATGGAAATGAGATTCTATAAACATTTTAACAGCAGAGTGTTATGCCATGATATATGAAAGCCTGGTTTTTATTATTAGGAATACAATTGTTGATTTCTTGTCAGCTAATCAATAAGAATTTATTATTACCCAAATTGATATCATCATTAAGACTATTGATTTCAAGAGGGCAATAGTTCATGTAACAGACAATGGCAGATACATTATCAAACTTCTTTTAATTGCATTTCTTAGAACAATTTTATCAAGCAAATAAACAGTAACACTTGATCCGCAATAGAAACTGTTGGCTTCTCAAGTGAAAACAGTGACTTTCAGTGGCATTACTATTCAGAACGATTCTGTCCTTTCATGTGTATTTACTTTTTAATTCAAGATAAATGTTTTTGTGCACATTAGACCCTGACTGTCAAAATACTATCAAGCCTGAATGCGATCAAATTTCTCAAGAACTTATAGGAAATATTAGACTTACATAAAAAATTAAAAATAATTTACCACCAAGATCAGAAAAGTTTATGCCACAGAGCACATAAAATTTCCAAAGGTGTCCTTTATGTGTGTGTGTGTGCGCTAAACGTATGTGGGCAACTTTCCATTTACAGGAAAGTTGCACACAACTTTCTGCACATGCTAAAAAAACAGACAAATGGTCATGCACATAAGGCATCCCATAGCATAGCATATCTACTGTAAAAAACAAGTAAATACAAAAGTATTCATTATTTAATGACTGTTTCATGGCCTATGTGAAATAGGTTCAAATTTCAGCTGGTCCAAAGTTCACCAAAACTATCCTCAAAACTGGTGTCATAAAAAGTATTCTCAACTGACTTACAAAGGACTGAATAAGTTTAACAACCGAGTTATCTTCTTACCCCTTCACACCTTCTTCCAGATTAAGAATGAAGAACTTACTGTAGATGTGTTGTTTGGAGAGACTACACTACACTATTACTAACAGTGCTGCGGAAAGCTGGAAGACTTTTCATTTATATGACTGTAAATATGACATTTTTCTCAAGGACTAGTACATTTTTTTTCTTTTAAAACAATGCAAGTGAAGAGTAGGCAATAAAGGGCCTAGAAGGATCTAAATTCAAAAGAAAGACTAGACTACCTATTTAATATATTTACCAGAATGGCGTGTGTGTGTCAGGGGAATGTCTGGGGGTATCTTCTTAAAAGTGAGGCATTAAGACTGCAGGAAAACCCACAGAGAATTTCACTCCTATTCATTTTTGAAGCTACAATCAGACATCAAATCATGAAAATGCAAATCTAAAAGAAAAATTACCAAAGTAAGAGTAAAAACCTCAGGGGCAGATTTTCAGAGGGGTACACGTGTAAGATACGCGCATACCCCCTGAAAACCTGCCCCAAGCTCCCCCTGCGCGCGCCGAGCCTATATTGAATAGGCTCGGCGATGCAGGCAAGCCCCAGGGCTTTCCGGGGGGGGGGGGGGGGGAGGGGGGCGTGTCACGGCGGCGTGTCATCCGGGAGCGGGGCTGCGGTTCCGGCCCGGAGGCATTTCCGAGGCCTCCGAAACTGCTCCCAGGCCGGGGAATCACCCACCGGCGGCCGGCCAGGCGCGCACAACTTTAGATAGGGCTGGGGGGATGGGTTAGGTAGGGGAAGGTGCGGGGGGGGGGGGGGGGGGGAAGGGTGGAAGGAAACGGAGGCAGGCTGCGCGGCTCGGCCGATTTTGCGCAGCCTTGCGTGCCAACCCCAGATTTTAAGATACGCGCGGCTCCATGCATATCTATTAAAATCCGGTGTACTTTTGTTTGCACCAGTCGTGCGAACAAAAGTACGCGCTGGCGCATTTTTTAAAAATCTACCCCTCAGAGAATAAGTTCAGACATATGTTTTGGATCTGGCACTTATGGGATTGGCATTTCCAAAACTTGTCACTAAGAAACAATTCCTATCACTGCATACCATCTCAGCTCTTAGACATCTGCACATTGCAGTTCTGTGTGCCGTACCTATACACACCAAGCGGCGATGTGATAAGTATTTATAAATGAACTGCACTGGAAGCTTTAAATAGCATTCACTTTTAAATGCAAAAAAATGTTTTGAAAAAGAAACAATTATAACTGCTCACTACTACTAAGTAACTTGGTTAGTACCATGACTATTAAATATGTGAAACTATCATAGCTTACCTTTCACTTTTGATTTTTGAGTATATTAAGCAGTATTTTCCACATTAATTTTGATTTAGTGAGGTGGGTTATTAACTTTTTTTCTATTTAGCACATTGTTGACCCACTAGGTGGAGATTTTCTACATTTTTGGTAACCTATACACAGCCATGACTGCATTTCAGAGCTTCGGAAGCCAACTATTGCCTATGGATTTTTCAGTTTCGCAAAAGATTTTATTTCAGCTTCAAGGGCAGTATTTGGCTATCAATAAATTTAAAAGAAAATAGCAGCCACTATCTCAATTGATCTGCCAATCTATTTCCGTTTAGAACAGGGGCAGGCAAAGGCAGGCAACTCTGGTCCTGGAGTGGAAGCAGTGTATGCAAATATACCTCATGCATATTCATCATGGATATCATGAAAACCAGACCTATTTGTGGTACTCCAGGACCGGAGTTGCCTACCCCTGGTTTAGAATATATAAAGGAAATGGATACAGCAGTTAAAATGGCTATTATTCCAATTCTGTTAAATAGATGATGCCTAGAAACTTGATTGTGCATCTAAAAGCATTGCAGTTGCCATAACATGAGCACTACAGGGCACATTTGTTTTTTGCAAATGGTTAATGATACTTCCAAAAGGTGTCATAAACTTGGGTTTTAGCTTATTACACTTCACACAACTATTACATATATATAAATACTGACTAAACTGGAGGAATACAATATATGATTGTCTCAGTCATAAAACATGACCAATAGATTTATAAATTCTTGAGACATGTGGCTGAAGGCATTACTGGAACCTGAAGGTCAAATATATGCCCCCATAAGATTAATGATTTTAACTGTTTCAATGTAAACCGCCAACGAGGCGACAGTTTTTTTCCTTGTAAACCGGTGATATGTATATTATACAGGAACATTCGGTATATAAAAACCAAAAATAAATAAAATAAATAATGAGACCCTCGGTAGCCTAATAAAAGTCCAGTTTTTATCACTGAATGAACATGACAAATAATGGTTTAGATAAAGAATGTTTACAGCTATGAAATTCAGAACCCTGCTTACCCAAAACAAAAGTTAGGCAAATATGTATCAGCAGCTTTGGTAGCTTGCAATGGTATTGATTTTCTCTCATACGGGAACAACATTATTCCCTCAGACATTGGTTACTAATGTGTGCTATATTAAGGAAGTGGAATGTTGGAAGGTAAATCACTGCAAGATCCATGGCCTGGTAGATTTGGTGCCCACTGCTCACCACTGTAAGGGAAAGGGTTCATTGATGGAATTAGGAGGAGGTAGGAAGTAGTAGAAGGCCGTCAATGATAGAAAGCAGGGGGCATAGTGTAGGAAGGGAAATTGGGAACTAACAGTTGGGGATGTGTAGGGGAACTGAGTAGTAAAGCAAGAAAAACTGTTGACAGGAAGGAAAAGATGAGCAGTCTCTATTAGGTCCTTAGGGAGAGAGGCTTTGGAGGGAGAGCAATGTATATAAGCAGGGTAGATCAAGGGGCTTCAGGGCAGATTTGAGTCATAACAGGATTGGAAGGGCCAAGCTGTTCAGGGCAGCAGCTTGGTGAGTTTCAGGTGGAATGTCTAGTTCTGCTCCAGGATCAACAGGCCTCTGTGGTCAGTTGATGTGGCCAACAGTTAAAAAGATATTGGTAATGGTATGAACATGAACAACATTTTGTAATATGTATAAACATAATAAAGCTTCGGCCTTGTTTTTCCCCACTTAAGGTAAATATTTGGTAGTGATATGCTATAGGTGTGAGGGTGCCCAAGTTATGCTTTTTGGGAGTTGGTTGTAGCTAATACATGCTTAATACATATCACTTCCAGCTGGCTGTACTACAAGTTAATATGTTCTGTGCTGGGTACCTCTCACTGTGCATGAGTGTTACTACTTTCCATTTGGCATGCACGCCTATCATAGGTCTGCAAGCTAGGAATGTACATTCGTTTGAAACAAACATGGAAAACGGGTCAAATGACTACATTTTTGTTTATAACAAAATTAATTTCATCCCCCAAACCCTACAATTTCATTCTAAACTTTGTACACTATTTGCCAAAAACAAATTAGAATGAAAAAAACAACAAAAAAAATGAATACATCCATAAAACATAAAAAAAAAAAAAAAATAAAGACAAACGAAAACCAAAAACAAACAATTTTGGCTGTGCATATCTACTGCATGCCAGTTGTGTAGCACTAGCACTCATATATAGACTGATATCATAATTTATCATGCCATGACTTATGAGTGAGATTAATTCCTGTCACAGTACGCACAAAACCAGACTCATTTGGAGACACTACCCCATACAAAGAATATTAATTTTCTGCAAAATACCTTACATTCATGGTTATTTTGCAGTAGAGTTTTTTTTTTTAATTGTTGCAAAAAATGTTCCCCCAGGTCTCAATGGAACGGTCCAGCTGCTGCTGCACTATGAATGGTGGTCCTGAACTGAAAATGGTGATGTGCAAATTAATCTAGTAATTCAACTGGTTGAATGCACTATAGTGCTTTACAATGGCATGAAGTGCCATGGCAACCAAGTACCTGGCAAAGCCAAGTATGCTGGGCTGTTACCTAACCAAAGAACCTTTATCATCAACAGCACCCAGGTAATTATAATGAACAAAGAAGATCAGGCCAAAAGTAAGTGCTGCTTTTTAATAAGACAAATAAGGGGAAAAAAAATCTGAGGAAGAATAGTTGATTACAGACTCAGGGATAGCAGAAGCTTGGTGGAAGTACTCGTTATAGTAACAACTGTTAATAGACTTGTCACTTTTTGTCCATTGACCAAAGAGCTGTCTCTTTGCCTGCTGCTGAGATGGTTTAGGAAAATATAATCATTTAACATTGTTTGGTCCTATAAAAATGCATTACATCACATTTCCTGAGGTTTAATTATTAAGCAATGGGACCCTTAGCAAGGACATTTTTTTAAAATATTTATATTTTCCATTCCTTTCTTCTCTGGTGGATCACTAATGTAATCTAATCAAATAAACAACAGCTTTAACATCCTATACTGGTGGAGAATGACATAGTAAACCCAATAGACTGTAAACTACAGTACCCTAAGCCTGAACACAGAAATAGGAAGTCCTGCGATATTTGCACTTCAGGGATCTACATGGAAAGTTCCTGTCTTGTCTGACCTTTTATCCTATTGTATGTACTTCCTAAAGTCACACAGAGGTTCTTCTGTTGTCTGCATCTACCTATAGAGACTCAAGGCAGGTCCATGCATCCATGTCTAACACAAATCACAAGCTTAATACAGTAATAATAATCTAAGCTATAGTCTGATCAGTTCCCTAAAAGCTGTTACCTTGAATGGTACTGCTGGCTGATGTGGGAAGTTTCTTTTTCTTCTGCTCAGTTATCTACCTTATAAATGGCCTGTGACCGACGGCCCGCAAATGCGCAGTAGAGAGCAGCTCTACCGCGCATGTGCGGGCCAGCACGTTGGTCAGAGCCGTGCGTAAAAAAAAAAATAAATAAATGGCGGCGGCGGTGGCGGCAGCGGCCGTAGCGGGCGGCGGTGGCGGCAGCGGGCGGCGTAGCGGTGGCGGCAGCGGGCGGCGACGGTAGCGGCCAGTAGCGAGCGAGGGAGGGACGGACTGAGTGGGAGGGAGGGACGGAGAGAGAGAGTGTGGGTGGGAGGGACTGAGTGGGAGGGACGGAGAGAGAGAATGGGTGGGAGGGAGTGAGTGAGGGGGGACTGAGGGAGAGGGAGTGAGTGGGACTGAGGGAGAGAGAGGGAGTGAGTGGGACTGAGTGAGTGAGAGGGGGGGAGGGAGAGTGGGACTGAGGGAGAGGGGGGACTGAGTGAGAGGGAGGGAGTGGGACTGAGTGGGAGGGAGGGGAGGGAAGGGGGGACTGAGTGAGAGGGAAGGGGGGACTGAGTGAGAGGGAGGGAGTGGGACTGAGTGAGAGGGAAGGGGGGACTGAGTGAGAGGGAGGGAGGGAGTGGGACTGAGTGAGAGGGAGGGAGGGAATGGGAGTGAGTGAGACTGAGTGGGAGGGAGGGACTGAGTGAGAGGAGAGGGAGGAGTGGGGGAGGAGTGGGTGAGGGAGGGAGGGAGTGGGTGAGGGAGGGAGTGGGTGAGGGAGGGAGGGAGGAGGGAGTGAGGGAGGGAGGGAGGAGGGAGGGAGTGGGTGAGGGAGGGAGGGAAGAGAGAATGAGGGGGAGGTGAGAGACAGAGGGATGTAGCCCGTTTTAACGGGCTTAACGGCTTGTGGTATATAAATGATCAAATGGAGAAAACTTCCTAAGCAACATTCCAAATCAGCCAGCAATATCACACTAGGTCATAGCTTTTACGGAACTGATTGGTCTATAGTGTACATTATTACTGTCAATGGAGATTTCTGTCCATACCGTTCACACACAGCTTTTTATGGTCCAGTTATTGATTTCTGCAGCCTGTCAATTCACAAATACCTTTTGGTTTACATATGGCACCCTGAGGAGGAAAGGCACAAACTCTGGATTTCCGAATTCCTGCTCATCTCATAACTTGATCCGTACCCCAAAAATATCAAAATATCTCTATGGTAAAAGGAGTACAGAGGCAGGATACGGATCCTACCCATGGTGTAGACAAACCCTTCCTCATCCAAGGAAGAGAGGAAATGTGATCCTGTCTCCTCACTTCTTATGTGGGTCAATATAAGAAGTTAAAACAATACTTCTCTTTGTCATCTGTTAGGGCGAGGAACCTCAAACTATAGCCTGCGGTCCACATCCAGCCCCAAAGCAAATTTTTCTGGCCCACCAAACTTTCCCTGCCCAAGGTTTACCGGTTATTTTTTTTTTTTTTTTTTTTGATCACATGCAGTGGCAGTAAAGGCTTAAATGCTGGAGGGCCCTCCCCATTAGCATAAGTACCACTAAGCAGTGCTGCAGTGAGGTCCACAATGCTAGTGGGGTCCCCACTCCCCACCAGAAGTTCAGGGAAGGCTGCAATGCTAGTGGGGTCCCTACTCCCCACCAGAAGTTCAGGGAAGGCTGCACTGCTGGTGGGGGTCTCCAACCCCCTCCAGCAGAAGAGGAGCCGGAAAGTTGGGGAGATTAGAGGAGGCGATGTTTGTGAGAAGGGGGGGGGGAGAGGAAGGGAAGGGAGTGTTAGGGAGGTGAGTATGAAAGGAAGGGAATGTGGGTGAAGAGGGGAGGGAGGAGGGGGTGGACAGTGAGAGGAAGGGGAGCATGAGGGAGGCCAAGGTGGGCAGAAGGGAGTGGGAGAAGGGAAAGGGAGCGAGAGATGAAAGGAAGTAAAGATTGTGAGTGAGGGGAGGGGGTGAGAGATGAATGAGAAGAGAGAGGGGAGAAGGAAAGGGTTGAGAAAGGGGAAGGAAGTAGAGAGAACAAGGGTGTGTGATGTGTGAGCAGAAAAGGGTGCTCCACAAACACCACCCTGCCACCCTGCCATTCACCTCTCCCCACCCCAAAGGTGCAGCTGCTGAAGAAGGGGAGAGGTAGGGTTTCCAACTTGCTAAAATTTTTACTCACACAACCTGCCTCAGCTCTGTGGGACTCCTGCCCCGTCTCCCCACTTCTGTAGCATTTCAAATAAGTGAAAGGGCCGGACTCCAAGTGGAAGCCATCCCTCACCTCTGCTGCTTAGCACAGCTCCCAGGAGGTCCTCCGTCCTCCCAGCCCTCTCGCTGACTTGAAATGTCACACGCGGCCCTTTGCTTAAGAAGTTCCTTCAAAAGGAGCCCTTTTTACACCTTCCATCATCATATGTTAGCACCTGATTTCAAATGCTTACCTGCCAAACAACTCATATTCTGTGCAAGAATTGTTACCTTTTTACTGCACTCACAAATAAATTATCCAAAAGATGTTGCTGTATAACCTTTAAAGAACTCGCAGGTCTCTTCTTTAGAGAAGAGCCAAAGATACTGTTTTAGACAGAAGAATGCCAATACTGACAAGTACCCAGGATTTTGGTACTGTTTGGTTTTATAGCCCTAGTTCCTAATGGCCAGATTCAAACATATTGGGCTGACTCATGTCTCCTACAAGGTCGTGATTTATGGGGATGAAAGAATTGCTTTCCAAGTCAAATTAAATGAATTCCCAGGCTTGTCCATGGGACATATTGTTCTGTCCCATCCCATCCCATGACAATTTATGCCTGTCCCATCCCATCCCACGGGATTCCCATTATAATATTAATTTGGAATACAGTTCAAATAAAATTATTAAATTTATGAAAGTTTACGTTTAGTGTCTACTAAACAGGACTACATGTACAAAGAGACATGCAAAACGACAAAATTTATTAACTTTATTAACTTTAACACTCAAAAGTATAATCTAAGTACGCAACTGCAAATTTCAGCCTAAATTTATTTTACAATATCAAGTATCGACTACCATGGGAAATACAAATGTGTGCTGTCCCATCCCATCCCATGGGACGAGTCCCACGGGATTCCCATGGGAATAACATTCCTATGGACAACACTGTGAATTCCTGATGTGTGTTCCACACACATTTTTGGATGCTAGAACTAAAGTTCATTTCATGCTATAGGCACTTGTTTGGATACGTTTATGTTTTCAACAACCTTTAACAGAAAGTTAAGGTGAACTACTTTTTCTTATCCACATTTTCAAAAATTTCTATTAATTTCATTGATTTACATTCTTGCTTCTCTATCAATGTAATATATGTGTAGGTATATATCTATCTATATCTATAATGCAAATGATGTGAAGAGGGATGCTATACTGGTAAAACAGGTCAGAAATTAAAGACAAGAATAAATGTTCACAGACAGAACTCAATGTAGGGAAGAGGATAGTGACACTCCCAGGGGGGAACATTTTGCTATGCCAGAACACTGGTATGAATGAACATGCAATCAGGATACTGAAAAGGGAATTTCAAAACTACTCAAGAGATACAAACATTCAAAATGAAAACAAACTGAGAAAAAAAAAAAAAAAACTTACTAGGCACATTATTTTTCTTCACCCATTACCAGACTTAGGGCCTCATTTTCTAAAGTATCGCAGGCCTGCGATACTTTAGGGAATGAGGGGCAGGGGGCGGGCCTGCGCTAGCTGGCAGCGATCACACCATCGTGGAACGATCGCTGCCGGTTTCACACCCAATAGTGCCACCATAGAAGGTGTAGCTATTAGGTGCTAACTCGGAAGCGAAAAGGCCTTACACCTTTTAGTCGTCCGCGGATCTTCGCGGAGTTGGCCCCGGTGACGCCCTGACTCCTCCTCTTCCGGGGCCAATTCCACCCCCATTTTGGTATCGCACGTGATAAGGCACTTTTCGCGTGCGAAACGTCCCTTATTGCGTGCAATCCCTCTGGAAAATGAGGCCCTTAGTCCTCCTGTTATCTGATCTCGTTTCTCCCATCCGTTTCCTTTACATTGCTTTATGCCTCTGAAAGTGTATTAATTTGCTGCACACTTGGACATCATGCTTAGCTTCTTTTGCACTGGTCAGATGAAGGGGGCATGGCTATTGAAAGTTTGTCACAAATGTGTTAGATTGGTCAAATAAAAACGACTTGCTTATAGCTTGTTTTTTTACCCTTATTCTTACATATCCAAGTAGGCTAAGAGGGCAGCCACACTACTTTACTGGTGGAATCTGTCCACAGGTTTTTTTTGTTTGTTTTTTTTTAAGGGCATACAGATATAAAAAGGAGACTCAGATGGTCGGTTTGTACAATTAGCTTTCTTTGGACAAGTAAATCTCCTCCATACATAGAATACATTCACTCTCAGCAGATCTGATTCAAAGGATTGGTTTTTTTTTTAACCATATTCGGGAGGTGCCATATGAAAATGCTTAGGTGTGAGTCCACAAAACAGAAATCATCTCCTTGACTATGGCATCCACGGGCCACAAAAGGCATGACAAGAGCAAAACGTAACACTTTATAAAGGACTGCTCTCTTCAGTGTTCCCTGAAATATGCCTACGGCAGTAATCAGGAGAATGGCTGAGCCACTGCATTCCGTGGCTATTAGGCACTAGGAAAAAATCAGGAAATCTGAAATTAAAAAAGGTTTAGTCTTAAAATCTCTCCTCCTCACCAAGATGGAGAAAAAGGAAAGTGCTTTGGTGTTGGGGCAGAAGTAGATAGCTAGAGGCAGGAAAGGGGAGGGGGAGTAAAGGTTAAAACTGAATCAGACAAACGGACGGTCTGTTTCGGCCCTCTTAACAGTAAGAAATCATTTGCAAAAGCCCTCTTCTTTGGACAAACATTATCTACAGACTTTTTTTTTTAAATTGTATTCTTAAACATCTAATCTGTTATGCCTGGAAGCTGATACCATATGACAGTTCAGTCTGCAAAATATAACAATTCTCTGATATGCAAACATATATGTATATATATAGCTGACTGTAGCAGTTGAAATCAAAACCTTTGGCTTCCTACACACCTGTACATCTTCAATTTCTGAATACACCGTGATAAGTAAAGTTGGCTCGATTTACTGTGTCTGCAAATCCTGTACAGCATCCTATTTGAGTACACATTTGTCATCTGTGGAAAACCAATTACGATAAACTATTGTGGCTGGTGTTTAGATTCCAAGTTTATATTTCCTGTAAATAATAATTTCCTTTGAATTATTTTCTTAAAAAAGTAAAATCAGTCAATACTGTCGATCCTTAGAAAATGTCATTAAAATAGTTAGCGCTGGCCAGTCTGCTCCTATAATTATTTACTCTAGTTGAACAACAAAAATAGCTTAAATGGTAAGAAACCGCTAACAGGCAGGAAGTGCACACTGACTCTGTAGCTACCAACTAAAAGTATGAAAACAGCAGCCATCTTTACACTTTAAATACTGTTAGAAAAGTTCATGCAGGTAGAAAACATAGCTAGAATTTTAAAAGTAAAATCCAAGACTAACGTGGGTAAAGCAAAAAAACAAAAACAACCCCTCCCACAAAAACAATCCCTAAGTTACAAAGCAATGTACACATCAAAGATGGATAAAGTGGAAGATAGTACATAATTTATCTTGCTCAGGTTAACAATACAAGTCTACTTTACTGTTAACTGCACATTAATTTTTCAACCACAAACCAAATATAAAGATTTTTTTTTCACAAAAATACATAGACTTTACCTATATCATAATATACATCTATTTCATTTGGCTTCCTTCTCCCTTTCACCAATCAAAAGACTGCAACTTGAATGTGAACATGTTTTCATCCAGATAAATAGTAAAAGGGAACTTTCTGGAGTACGAAGCACTTGCAGGACAAGTCCTCGTTCTGCTATAGTTTTTATTAGTATCTAAATACTTGAAGTATTTTTCAATAAGCCACTTTTTCTGATTTTATTCTTTATTTTTTTCTTATTGGTCATAGTACTGGCTGCTCCTAGTAATGAATACCTTCTCCCCAAAGTTTTACTTTCTATTCAACTGCCCAAAATTGTTTTACCCATGATTCTCCCCCAAAAAGTTATAAAATGGAATCTTGAAGAAAAGATATCTGCTGCCAGCAACAGCCCAGATAGTGACAACAAAAATCAACAAAATAAAGAAAATAATCATCACTCTAATAACTTTGCCTACTGAAAAAAACTTTCTTCATGTATTTAAATGCAAATAAAAATGGCATAATAGGATCTTGGGTTTATTTTTTAATGATAGCCCATTCGTAGTAAAAAGAAATGTGCAATAACCATCATTAATGATTGCTAACAGCTGGTAGAAGTCAATGGACATGAGTAGGTGTTCCACATAGGTTGATCCATTTATGGCACCTCCCCAATGAGTAACAGAAACAGAAGCCACAACTTTCTAAGATTAAGTATTGGTTGCAAGTCTCTGCTTGGAAGTGGAGTGGGCCAGAAAGTTGTCTATACCAACGGTTTCATGTCTTAATGTCCCTCCAACAAAGTCTGTCAAAATGATACCGCTCTCATCACCACTCTATTCCAGTCTTAAGGTGAAAGCTGAAACGATGCTCGAGTAAAGAAGTTGTCATGCAGGACATGCATTAGGCTTCTTATTATGGTTCTCGGAATCAATAGGTCTCCTCCAGTTGTCTGAATAATTCCAGGGAGTCATTATGTGGAAGCAGTAGAGGTTTCCCATCCTCCCTTTTTCCCCACTCACACAATCTTCCTGTCACTTACACATCTCTAGCAGCAAATCTCATGGATACAGGGAGACAGCAAGATCCCTCAAAGCACAAAGTTGAGTTCAGCATGGGTCTTCTCCAGGTATATCAGAAGAAAAGATGCCACCAGAATGGGAGAAGCTGAGGCTTCAGAAATGTAAAAATTGAGGTGTGTCATTTTCCCTTTGAATGTTGAGGTGTGTAGTTGTCCATCATTCTAAGGATAGCTTTGCTAAATTGGCTCTAACCTTGGCCTGGTCAACAGCATCAAGGAGATTCTTAGCATCCACAGCCAGGGTGTGAGATGCTGTCAGCATTTGTTTCTTGCACTCGTCACTCAGTGATGTTACTGCATTCTGCTGGGTCAACCTCATTTTGTTAATCAGTTCAGCAAGGTCTTTGTTCAGTAGCTTCTGTGTTCCTTCAATCTGACAATTTAAAGCAGGGAAAATATTTTAGTGAAACTAAAGCCAAAAGTTATAATGCAAAATCTTTATAATGCTGAAGGAAGTTGTTCTATAAAGCATTCTCACTTTAGAATTATAGTGTAAAAACAAAGAATACAAACAATGCAATGCTTTAGATTTTTTAAATATTTCCATGGCCAACTGAGAATTTATCAAAGACCTTCTGATAAATTTTGTACACAAATTCATGTAATAGTAAAATGGAAATGTGATTTTCTGAAAATGAACCAAATTTCTTGACCTCATTCTCTATAGCAGAAGAGCTTACCGGTAATAAGTGTTCTCTGAGGCAGCTGGATGTCACTTCTCAACCATGGATGACATCATCAAACTGTTTTACAGGCCTCCATTTCTTCTATTGTAGACTACTGCAATTCTTTGTATACAGGGTTATCCAACACTTCTTTACGCCCACTACATTTACTACTAAACTCGGCCGTGCGCTTGCTCTCTGGCTTAAGATTAAACAATCACATTATATCTACTTTAATTAATCTACACTGGCTTCCATTTCATGAAAGAATTAAATACAAGCTTGGCATGGATAATTTTTAAACTGCTAAATGATCAAACATGCCATTGGGCCAATGCCATTTTGCGATTCTATTAACCTACAAGATCATTGCACTCTTCCCAACGTGGCCTCCTTGAGATTCCATCTCCGAGAGTTGCTAGACTCCATGTTACCCGAGAATGTGCCTTTTCTGTTGCGGGGCCCACCCTCTGGAACTCTTTTCCCATTGACAATAGATAATGTGAATCCATTAAGAGTTTTAGAAAAGTTTAAAACTCTTTTTAACCTTGCCTATTTTTAGTTCATGTTATTTTATTGATTTTTATGATATGTTTATTCTTTTTAGTTATGTGCTGTTTTTAAGTTTTTTGTCATCTATTTTTTTATTCTTTGTCCTTGGATTTGTAATTTTATGTTATGAATGTACTCTTGTTCATCACCTAGACCTTTTAATGTTAGGCAATTCATAAATAATAAATGTAAATGATTAACTTTAAAGCTTCTAGAAGTTTTCAGCATGCCTTACTGGGCATGTGCAGCCATGACCACTCACTGATGTCCCAAGGGGGGCCCTCTCAGTCCACGATAGTCTAAAGACTATCAAGGGAAGGTGAGAAGGTTTTGTGAGGACTGACATTCTGCTGTCATTAGATAACATCTATTAACAATAAGCAATTCTGCTTTCTTCAAGGACAAGCAGGGTGGCAGCCCTAGCACATGGGGAATACCTAACTACAGATTACTCCCTAATAAAAAAAAAAAAAAAAAAAAAAAAAAAAAGAGGAAAATAACCAAGGAACAGTACCAATAGGAAAAAACATTATGGTGGCTCTTTATTTATTTCAATTTTTGCATGTAGGGCAGCCTGGAACCAAAATACCGGGCCCTAGGAGATATGGAGTTTTGTTCTAACTCTCAAAGAAACTCCACAGGATAGACTGGCCAAACCTAATTTTGCATTGGGAGTCCCCTGACCAAGCAATAGTGCAATGTGAATCTGTAGAGAATTCTATGTTATAACTTTTCATAACTCCTTCATGGAGGTGGATCTCAGGTGGGCTACCAATGCTGCCATAGCTCTGACACTATTATTATTTATTTGTTTGATATATTATACTTCTATTAGCAAAACCATCAAAGCAGTTTACTGTACATCAAGTACAATATACACAAAAATTAAAAACAACAATAAATGAAATCTGTTAGTCAGACAGAAAGAGTGCACTTGGCAACAGCAAGTCCAGGTTTGTTTGTGTCAAATGAAAAAAAAAAAGCTGTCTGGACTTTCTAAGGGCTTCAGTCTTACAGATAGAAGGCTAAGACTTTCTTGCAACATTTGTTCACCTTTGTGGTCTGGGAAAAGTGTTGGCAGGACGATTAACTGGTTAAATATGCGTACATCCGGAGTAGTTTTGGAGAGAATCTGAAGCCACTGCTTCCTTGACCTTTTCTCCAAAGAACATTCTGCTGGATGCCTCCAGTTTCTCCAGAGGGGACTGGATGTCAGTCTGCATTACACTGATGCCACTCATCCTAGTACACAGATCCTCTGCATCTTACGTTCCAGGGCTTCCTGGATCTTTCTGTCCAGTTCCTCCTCGATAATTGCTGATGCCAACAGACTGGGAGGCAGGAGGGAAGGACACTTCTTCCTCAAACACTAAAGAAGAATTGATGGCTGACCTCTGTACCTTTAGGAGACTGACATCATTCCTGGAGCTGTAGTGAGGCTGAACTCTCCTCCCCATGGGAACAATTCAGGGGATTCTTGGCTGCTGCCAGAATGTCCCTGTTCCCAGAATTGTGTATCAACCGAAACAATGTCTATGCTTCTTAGCCTTCACCCATTATCCAAAAGAAACAGAACCCTGAGCTTTCTTTGGGTGGGAAGAAGTAGATGAAGGCCTATTTCTATAGTCCTTCCTAGTGTTTGATATTGAGGACTGATGCCTCCTCAATGTCTATTTACTGCCAGAAGTCAGTGCAGCTCCTGGGACATTCAATGTTGATGCCGTCAATACTGATATTAATTGGCTGGGCTTAAGTCTCCCAAAGAGTATCTCCATGAGTTCCAGCTGGGAATGATATCCTCTAGAAGTCACAGTCTTCCACATGACATTGTGGTTGGCCCCCAAACACACACTAGCCTCCTGTTCTTTTTGAGGCACAGAATGAAAATTAATATGAAATCAAATGACTCAATTTTGGGACAAAAACCCAACTGATGCTGCCCCAGTGCACCACATAGCTGACAAAAAAAGGGTGAAAAACACCTTTGGGAGCCACTTGCTGTAAGGGCAAGGCTCTGTAAAATATGATTGGGTATGTGGCAATCTAAATGGAGTGACTGGAAACAAGATGGATGCTTGACCTGTTTTTCTCTGCACATATGCTGACAAGCTGGCCCTTTCTGATCACACAAGCAAATGCGTGGTGTGAGGCTACATAAACAAATTTATTTGCAGAAAAGTCCTGAAACAAAGGAAGATCTATGTACCTGAAAATAACAAAGCTGGCAAGGTGCCTCTCTGTCTGGGGTTCACAACTTAACTGCCCAAACCCCCAATCAATGTTTGTGGGCTTACCAGAAAAGAAGTTTGCTTCACCAAGCCTATTCAGTACCAAGCAAGGCTTATCTGCTGCGTTTGAAAAAAAAAAACCAAAAAAACCACACAATCCATTGGCCACACTGAAGAAGAATTGCTGTCTCTGCTAATTAGCAATAGGAGGGATGGAAAGATCGATAAAATGAGTGGAGACAAAGAAACAGTTAAGCTTTTGGGCCACATGGAACTCTGTCACCTCTCCACACAATTCTAAAATGGGGAAGGAATTTTTGTAGTTCATCTCACTGTACTGCAATCGTCTCCCAGGTGTGCTAGTTTAGCACCCGATGAAATGGACACTTTTCCTGTCAAGAGACGTGTTGCGCTCCTCCCGTGGCAGGAGCCACGGGAGGTGCTTACCTTTGTGGCCCGGAGGCTGCAGCTGAAGCTGGGGCCTTGCCAGAAGCTGCCGATGCTGGGTGCTCCCATGGCCCGGCCGCCATCTTGCTGGCTTGGCAGGAGCCATGCCGGGCCTTTCCAACGCGGCAGGAAGCTGCCGGCGACACTGTCCACTTCATGGCCTGGTGGCCACAGTAGCCAAGGCCTTTCCCGTGGCAGGTGCCATCCCTGGACCTTCTTCTTGCGGCAGGACACTGCCGATGTCGTCGGGGCCTTCCTGAGGCCTTCCTCCGGTTTCCTCTGCTCCTCCATCACAGCGGCAGGAAGGCCGCTGTCCAAGGTCCTGCCCCTTTCTTCCTAGGAGCGGGCCTGCAGCTTCCTTCCAGATTTAAAGGACCAGTGCAGGTGTGGTCCTCTTCAGGCTCCTCCCTGGTTGTTTTCTGCTTCGCCCTACAAAAGGGCTCCTTGCTCAGTTCAACTTCGCCTTCGCAAGGAGCATGTTCCCTCTTGGAACGGTCCTTCAAAAGCTGGTCTTTTATTGGACTTCTGTGTACTCCTCACTTCTGCTTGGCATTCCATGTTCTTCGTTGGATCCTTCATTGTCTTCTCTCCTGGTCTCTGCTGATGCTTCGCCCATCCTGATGTCTCCATTGTCTTAGCCTTGATGTTCTTTGATCTCGGTACCATGTCCTGATGTCTGTCTTCGAGATGTCTTCCTGGACTCGCCTTGATCCATCCCAGCATGGTCCATGAACAGCCGGTTGAGCTGTTTAGGGTGCGCTGTGGCCCAGTGGTCCGCGACCACCCCAGGTGCGGGTGTGTAGAGCACTGGTGGGTTTTTCCTCATCTGGCGGTCGAAGATCTGTACTTCCTCCAGGCTTATAGTCTTAAGGATGTTCCACTTCGTCCGTCCCGGCTGCTCTTCGATGAGTGTCCAGAGTGCTGTCTTGGATTTCCTGGATCTTCGCCTTGGAGGCTTCTCCTTCTGAGTTTCTCCGATGTTCTCTGATTTTACCTCGTCTGATCCTGAGTCTGTCTGATCCTAAGGCCATCAGCTTCCATGTTCCAGTCCTCGCCTACCTCAGCCTAATCTGGCCTGCCACCTTTTGCCGTTACCCAGCAGCTGGTCCAAAAGGGCTTGGAACGGTCGGAGGACCATTCAGAGACCAACATTGCGTTGTTGGTCTCACTGAGGTGTGCAGGTTGGCAGGGCTTGGGTTGCTCCATCCCAGATGAGGTATGTTTCGCCGCAAGGGCACATTTCCCCAGAAATCGGGAGCGCACCCTAGCGCTCCCACCCTTAGTCCCGCATCAAGATGGCCACAAACGATCCTCCAGCTGCCAAGAGAAGAACTTAACCCAAGGACTGTGTGGAAGGTATGAGTATTTGTTCTTATTGGTTTAATTCAGAATGCCACATTGGTACTTTAAAATGCAAATAACAGTTGGTTTCATAAACTGGTTGTTCACTGGTTTTACAATCGCAAGGTATTTTCCTATTTGTAATCTTTTCTGAATCCCTGACCCTGTAACTTCTTTATAAGTAATCAATTGTAGCAGCAAGATCATTCTGTTAGCTCTAAAGAAATCCCTAATAACATTTCCATTATCTAAGACAAACAGTATGGTTTATTTCATGATAAACTCAGACAAATTATAAAAGTTAAGTCAGATATATATGAATAATTACATAGGCATTATACTGTACACTGTTGCTCCACATGAAAGTCTTCCCCGCAGTTGAAAGATAAGATGAACTGCAGGAAGGAAGAAATGAGACCGAGGGCCCCCACCCCCCCCCCCCCCCGTGGCACACAGGGGAGTGGTCAGGGCTGCACATGCCCAATAGGGCATGCTCAAAGCTTCTAGAAGCTTTAAAGTCAACCTTCCATGGAAGGCTCTATCTGAAGACGTCACCCACATGAAGAATGCCATCCTCTTTGTCTTTATACGCACTTTCTGGATCTTTTAAATTATGCAGTGTGGAAAAATATTAGAAAATTGAGTGTCAGTCAAAATGCTTTATGAACCAGGGTAACTTTTCTTTGTTTTGCTTTTTGCTCATTATGGGGGTAATTTTCAAAAGGAGTTACATGCGTAAATGTAGCTACTATTGTAGCAATTTTCAAAAGCCATTTACTCAAGTAAAGTGCACTTATGTGAGTAAATCCTATAGACAAGTCAATGGCATATATTGTAGCAATTTTCAAAAACCCACTTACTCAAGTAAAGTGAATTTACTCCAGTAAACCTGGTTTTTACTCGAGTAAATGCTTTTTAAAATCAGGCCCTTTGTTTTGTCCGTTTTTTGGACGGCATGCTGCTTTTTTGCTCTTTGTTTGTTTGTTTTGTCTATATTTCTATATTTTTGTTTTCGTTTTAGCTATTTTTTGTATTTTGCCTATTTGTTGCTTTCTTGATTTTGTGTTTTTTTGTCCTTTACAAGTGGTAGAGAACACAATACATCCCCACCAATGTCTATTCAGGCTATTTTCAGCATATATATGCTGAAACTAATGTGCCAGTTAGTTTAAAAAGGACATAGATTGAAGTTGGCACTTGCTTCTCCTCTTTTTGATCCTGCCTTGTTATAGCTTCTAGCACTTACTTGTAAGCCCTTTGCTTAGCTTTCCAGTGTTAATGAGCTGGGAACTATCTGTGTGCATGGTCCCCAGCCACCCATGTGACTTGGTCTCCCCATGCAATGACAGCAGAAGCAGCTCATTACTGGCAGCACATCCACACTCATATGGCTAAAGCATCTTCCCCTGGCTCTGAGGACTAGAGTCTATGGTGGGCCCAGCAGAATAAGCAGAACTCTGGGGGCTTTCAACACAGCCTTTGCAGTCCTGAAGAACAGAATCCCAGTTTGGGAACAGAACCAAGATCTCCTGCAAGGCAATGAGCAGCACCATCAATGAACCATCAAGCTGATCCATTCATTCATCTTAAACTCTGGCTCTAGTGATAACTTCATTGTGCAAAAGTGAGAACATCAGAGCACTTGTGTGGGGCTGCTCTGTCACTTCCAGCTCATACATGTTCAGGTCATTGGTTACGATTTTGTATAAACCTTTTTATTTACATTATATACATTTATGGACATTGGAAACATACAAGACATTGCACAGACTACATCTTTCCAGAGCATTAGTCCCCTGACCTTTACTCAGAGTTCTGCTCTGATTCCACCATGCTAAATTGTGCAAGCCCTCATTTTAATATCAGAATATTCTATGCTTAAAAAACAACTGGAACAAATCAATTTTACAATAGCTAAAGTAGATTCCTACATGTTACATGTTTCAAATGGCCACCAAAAATGTCCATTCTAAAACAGACCAGGATATGATCTCTGTATCCGTTTGAATTCCTAATTAACCTTTAAAAAGAGTACCAGGCCATACCCCAATGCAATTTCCAGGTAAAACATCCCAAGTTTATTTTATAAAGAACAAAAATATGCTTTTTATGATATTCCAGCTTTTCGGGCATTCCTAGATAGCCACCCCCCAAAAGCAACAAATGGATGAGAGCTAATAAAAGAGATAAAGTTGCTTACTCTGATTATGTTAAATGTAAGAGGGTAGGATACTCTCTGTTATACCTTGTTTCGCACAATTATATAACTAAATGTCCTTCAGTTTTCCTAAATAAACAAATACTGAGAATTGAATTGTAAGAAGGTGTATTATTGAGTGTATTATTGAATATAAGCTTATTAATGTTATTAATGTTGTTATATATTCATATTCAGTATATTACATACATGTTTGTTATAAAAAATTGAAAGTTGAAAATAAAAAATTAAAAAAAAAACATCCCAAGTTGACAAAAAACAACCAAACCAATCAAATACCCTATTTATTGTTCAACATACACTTAAATGCTTCAATTGGTCAAATCAAAATCTGGAGTGCAATACGCATTTTTTTCAGGACTACAGACGCGACAGAACTTTATCTGTATATTTTAGCTAACTGTATTCCTAATAGGATACATGTTGCTGACTTTCCTAACTTCTATCCAGTACATTCATTTATATACATTATTACTTTCTTCCAAAATTTTGCAAGCCCGACATAGGAACAAAACAATGAACAAAAATGGTCCCTCATGTGCTCTGTACTTCCGATACTAAGGGGTAGTCTACTCTGAACCCCAAAAGGGGATAATAAAGCCCTGTGATGCAGTTTAAACTGGATTTCTCATGCTAACAGAAGAAAAGAGCTTTCTTAAAATTTGCAAAACTTTCTAGGACACTAGCCTCTGAAAAGTTTTCCATGTCATCTTGCCACCATCTAGTGGCCAATTTCAAGCAGGAATCTTTTATACATCGATTTGCCACAGTCTTACACAATAGTGACACTGACCCTTCAATATTGTGAGGCCAATATTAAAAAAAAAAAAAAGAGAACAGATAATTTAGGCCTGGATTCATTATTCATCGCTGAATGATGAATCCAGCGAAAATGGGGGGGGGGGGGGGGGGGGGTGCGGGCCTGCAAAAGCCCGCAGCCTTCGCACCACCGCGGTGTCTTCGCTGCCGACAGAGGCTTAGCGCACGCAATATGGCCGTATCGCGTGTGATAAGTCTTTAGAAAATAACTCCTTTAGCAAGCTAAATTTAGCAAGAGTACTCATACAACAATGCTGGTAGCTTACACATTGCTGTTCTGGCAACCACTGATGCCGCCGAGAGCAGTTTACTTGAATTGCGGCCTGGTGGCCTGTGTGCTTTCAGGGTGCTCGAGACGAAAGGTGCTCCTGGGGTCAGCTTGAGAGGGTCACAGGGGCTGGGGTATCCCTTTGATTGTATAAGAGTGGCATCAGCAAGGGGAGGGGGAGCTGGCCCACCTTCTCAGGCCTTGTACTGGATACTTTTAAGTTAAAGGGGGATCCTAGGCAGGGTTGGAGAAGGCTCAGTCTGCTAGCCTGATTTTGCTATCCATTTGGAGTGGGGGGAATCCATGCCGCCAGACTTTATTTATTTATTTTTACGATCTATTCTGTTTATTTGGCTTTATTCATTTGAATATAGCTGGTTAAGTCTAAAGTTATCCGGGAACAAGTTCCCATATAACATCATACCTGCTCCTTAGGCCAGCTAGAGTTAGCTGAAAATGTCCTGGCTAACTTGTCCCTGCCTTGGAATGTCCCCAAAACATCCATAATGACTAAAAGTTAGACAGATAAGTACTGGGGACATTGAAAACGAAGCATTTAGCTGGATAAGCTCCGAATTATCCAGCTACATGCCTTTGAATTTTGGCCTCAAAGAGCCCAATATTCAAAACATACATAGCTGGATAAGTTGGACTTATCCAGTTAAGTGGCGGTGCTGAATATCCACTACGTTCAGTGATTACCACTTAGCCAGATAAGTCTCTTCTCTGGCTAAGCAGACAGCCGAATAAGTTAGGGGCAGGGAACAGGCGGGTGATGGGCAGATCGGGGTGGTGCTGCTTATCTGGCTAAGTTAGCCGGATAAGTTGCAATATTCATACTTATCCAGTAAGTTAACCAGATAAATTAGACCTGCTTATAGAGCAACTTATGCATGGCTGAATATCCCATTTAAGTTAGCCGGATAAGTCTTATCTGGCTAACTTGCATAAACTTTTAATTTTGAACATTGGGCCCAGAATTTTTAGATAGATAATTTTTCATTTTCTGTTTCCTCAAGCAGCTTATGATCTGATTGCAACATTTGTTTAAGATTTGTGTCTCACTTGTAGACAAGCATTAAAACTATTTTTTTTGGTAGACCTTATTTACGGGCCGATTCAGTAAAGTCTGCGGGACTTTACTGAATCCAAAAGGAGGTGCTAGGGACACTAGCACATCCCTAGCGCCTCCTTATTTGCGGAAGCAGCGGCTGTCAGCATGTCTGACAACCGACGTTTAATTTTACCAGTGTCTGTTGACGAACCTGCTGATAGACACGGGATTCGGAAAACGGACGCCAGCAAAATTGAGTGTCCGTTTTCCAACCTGCGGGCAGATTTTTTTTTTTTAAAGAAGGTTTTATGGGTTTTTTTAATTTTTGGGGCCTTCGACTTAATATCGCTATGATATTAAGTTGGAGGGTGTACAGAAAAGCAGTTTTTTCTGCTTTTCTGTACACTTGCCCGGTGCCATCTGAAATTAATGCCTGCTTTGGGCAGGTGTTAATTTCTGAGAGTAAAATGTGCGGCTTGACCGCACATTTGACTTTCTGTTATTTCGGGTGAGAAACTATTAGGTCATCAACATGCAATTGTATGTGGTGAGCGCTATTAGTTTTGGGGGGGGGTGGCCGCGTGTTTTCCACGCGCTATTACCCCTTACTGTATAAGGGGTAATAACAGCGCGTCAAAAACGTGCGGCCAAAGGGGGGCTAAACCGTGCGCTCGGCCGAGCGCACCATTCTGTATCGATCTGCTAGTTAGTATCGCTTGCAGCATCCACAGACTGATAAACAGGCTAGAGAGAACATTTTTGCAGACTTCTTGCTGCATTACCTCAGTACGCGATGTTGCAGGTAGGTTTGGCAGCACTTCGTCCACGCTGCCTATTAGCTTTCTCAAGGTCAGTCCCACATTCTGCAAACAGAGGTTCATAGCATGAATAAACAAGAAAATTATTTCTCTGTTCTCCAAACTTGAAGTTGTCTTACAAGCAAATGGCTAGATTTCAATTCTGGGCTACAAAGTGCAGATAATCCTATAAATGTGTGTTTGCTCAATCTTGAAATCACATAGCTTTTGACAAAAGGATTTAATGTGCTACAACTTCTGAAAGGGAACTCCAAAGAAAAAATTGTTGAAGTAAAACTTTATGCAAAGTAAAGAAATTTTTGTATGGAAGTGCTAGATTTAAAAACGGAGCAAAAGTTCCAGCATCCTTCAACACACCAACCTATTTCTGCTGAGGAAACTTGACAATGGAAATTGGAATCTATCAATGTACTCTTTCATGGTTCTCACATAACTTAACTTTGAAATCTAATATATACAAAAGTCAGTTTGATGCTTGTGCATTTTTTCTTTGTCCCTCCTATTACTGTAAGGGATGCTACTGACATCTAGTAGCCATTGCTGGTACTGCAGCTTCTCTGGGATGAATCAGGTCCCAGTCTCTGAGGTAGGAAGGGAGAAAGTGCTGGCTTCAGGCTGGTGAAGAGGAGGGAGAAAGTGATGGGAATGAGCTGGGGAAGGATTGTTGGCGTTGTGGAAAGTGGCTGAAGTCAGGGAGGAGAGGAGAGAGTGTGGAGGGGAGAGAGAGAGAGAGAGAGAGAGAGAGAAAGTTCATCTCTTCCCCACCTCCCCCACCACTACCTCTGCTCTGCATACTAGGAATACTAGGCTTCATCTCAGTAGCAGTGATTGGGGGTGAGCAAGGGAGCTAATACACACCTCCTCCTCAAAATTAAGCCTTGCAAGTATTTGCCCTCAGGGGAATGTTGGGGCATTGAGTGTATACACATATCTGACTTTTTGCCCATTTATGATGGGCCTTTTCACTAGTCTTAATTTCATTTACCTTCACCACGCTGACATATCCCTCTGGAGGAAGCTGATAAATGTCATTTTTGAGCTGAAGAACCGCTTTCACTAATTCCATTACATTGTGGTATACAATGTCATTAGTACGGTCCAGGTTAGCAGTAGGGGCTGGCTGGATAGGCTGGAGAAAAACAACCCCCCCGAAATAGAATAAAATAATTAGTGTAATATTTATGTTGAAAAAGCTGATTCATAACAGGAACACACAACTCAGAATACTTTGATGGTTTCTGTGGGTTCATAAAATGATTTAGTTTTTTGCACAATTGAGTTGATTCATAAAAGTGAAGAAACTGAGATTTGTCAGGTTTCCATTATAAAGAGGGTTCTTAGGAGGGCTGCCTTGATAGTGTAGTAGCAGCATTCCAGAGCCAATTCTGCAATTGGAATTGAATGGAAGCTGGAAGCATTATGGAACACTGCTGATAGGTCCTGGACAAGTGAGAGACCTGCAGTTCAGCTTTAACATAAGAGCATAAGAACATGCCATGCTGGGTCAGACCAAGGGTCCATGAAGCCCAGCATCCTGTTTCCAACAGAGGCCAAACCAGGCCACAAGAACCTGGCAAGTACCCAAACACCAACAAGATCCCATGCTACTGATGCCAGTAATAGCAGAGGCCATTCTCTAAGTCAACTTGATTAATAAGTTAATGGACTTCTCCTCCAAGAACTTATCCAAACCTTTTTGAACCAAGCTAAACTAACTGCACTAATCACAACCTCTGGCAACAAATTCCAGAGCTTAATTGTGCATTGAGTGAAAAAGAATTTTCTCCGTTTGGTCTTCACGGAGTGCCCCCTAACCCTTCTATTATCCGAAAGTGTAAATAACCGATTCACATCTACTCGTTCAAGACCTCTCATGATCTTAAAGACCTGTATCATATCTCCCCCCCTCAGCCGTCTCTTCTCCAAGCAGAACAGCCCTAACCTCTTCAGCCTTTCCTCATAGGGGAGCTGTTCCATCCCCTTTATCATTTTGGTTGCCCTTCTCTGTACCTTCTCCATCGCAACTATATCTTTTTTGAGATGCGGCGGTCTCACCATGGAGCGATATCGAGGCATTATGACATTTTCCGTTTTATTAACCATTCCCTTTCTAATAATTCTTTTGGAAGAACATTTTAGCTTATTTGGGTGGAATTATTGGTCAAAAAATTCAACTCTGGATTGAAGCCATACTTTTTGATGTTATATTGGTTTTGAAAATTAAAGGCAAGGGAGAGAAACTGTTTAATAGAAAAGCCTTTCTGATGAGAAAGAAATGGATTCTTAAGATACGAAGAAGTGTTAAAGCCCCTTGGTTTTGGCATTGGAGGATATGCTTCATAAGTTTATGATAATGGGAAAGTATAGCAATTGGGCATGTATTTGCCCATAAGAAGAATCTTTAGGATATTTGGGAGCATTATATTCATACTCTTTCACCAAAAACTGAAAGTGATATCCTTAATTTTATTTAAAGGTCAGCTTTATTATGCTGGTGGACAACTATACAGGGAATCAGTGAATTGTGTGTGTGTGTGTGAGGGGGGGGGGGGCAGAAGTTATATTCCTTTCCTTTCAGTAACAGGGAAGGTGGGAGGGGGGGGGTGTTCAATGACTTTCAAGAAAGTCATTGAACACCCCCCCCTCCCACCTTCCCTACTTTTACAATGCCAATCAATAAAGAAAGCTGGGACATCCCTCTTTTGAAGAGTTCAACTACGCCCTGTGGCACTCTAGGGGCCCAGCCCCCACTTCTATTTATTGTTATAGAGTAAGGAGGCCCCTTACGATCCAATAACAGCTAGACCTTCCTCCATTTCAAACTTTTGCTTGTATATGTACTAAGGATAAGGACACCCCCATCCAAGCCGTAGAAAGCAAGCACTGACTGGATCTCCCCTGTTTCAAACATATGAAAGATAAGGAGACCTCGCCTAAGCCATAAAAGTTGGTGATGGCCATATCTCCCCCCTCCTGACTATATTTATTTGTTCATTTTTGTGGTGCATGGAGGCCCCTCCCTGGCCATATAAGCACGAGTGGACTGCTCATGTCCTACCACCATCACGAGTGAACATGAACATAATTCACTGAAATAATGTTAACAGCAACATAGCTAATCTACATGTGAATTGTAAGATGTGTCCAGACAGATCCCTTGAATGTGCTATTGGCTCCAACAGTAACCCTTCAAATGTAAGAGACTCCCCTTCCCTAAAGCTGAAGCCATGTCCCCCTATCACCCAATCTTATGCCATGCACATACCAGGATTAAAATATATCTCAGTTAATATAAAACCTCACTATAGATGGAGAAACATTGTAGCATGGCGATGCTCTTTAGGGTCAAAATTTTGAGCTCTCTAATTGCCCTCTGAAGATAATCTTAAAGCAGTTGTGGCATCGGCCCTCCTGAATATCTGGCACATGAGCACCAGAAAGAATGACCATGTACCCAAAATTCCTAAGGATCCTTGAAATGCTCCAGCCACTCTTACCACAGCAAAACTGGTGTCTGCTGCACCTAAAATGAATAGCCCTGATGGTGTTATTCCTATCTCTAATTTTCCAATTAATTTCACTAGACATTCTTGTGACATATACAGTATATCTCCCTAAGTACAAGATCATTTTCAACATCCTACCAATAACATTTTGCTTTAATTTTAGTGGGTTTTCCCGGCAGTATTCAGTTTAGCTGATGCTGCATAACAAAGACAGAGAAAGCGTTCATGCGTGATCCCACCTCAAGGGCAATCTTGTCACATTACCTGGGCGCCTGACCTAGGAGGCTTCTGAGGTGGGGGAACTGTGAATTCAGCTAAAATAATGAATACAAATAAAAGAGAGTTAGAAAGATAACTACCCAAATGTGGGAATACTTTTGACTACACTGTTTTAAGTGTAAATTATCAAAGGATTTCATCCCAGGAAACAGCATTCATGCAGGCGTTATTGCTGCATGATGGCATGAATCCTTGCATGAAAACAGTGTAACCGCTGAGGATACTGGCAGCATATCCACAGTGGCATATCAAGTTTACTCTTGCTCTACAATTATGAAAAATGGCTCTGCTGTTGTAATCCCAGCAGAAAACAACATGAAGGGCTTATGGCAGTAATTAATTTGCAGTTTACTGCAATCAAATAATTCTAGCTGGTGGATATTTTATCACCAAATACAATTTCAATCAACCTTTATCATCAAGGCAATCAAAAACATACTGAATATACACCAACTATTCAACATATGTATGTTCAGATTGTATTTATTTGCAGGAACTTAGATTTTAACTATTATTAGTACTCCTGTTTTAGGAGGATCACAATTTTTAAAAGAAATATAAAAGTAAAATAAAACAAAGTGTTTAGTTATTTATTTAAAAGTTTTTATAGACCGCTTATAACAAAACGATTGGGCTAAGTGGTGTACAAATGTAGGTAAAGTATTATACTAGAAATAAACACAGAACAATAAAATGCATAAAGTGCATAATAATTAAAATACAAACTGGACGGCAAAAAACCCAAATAGTTGATAAATCCAAAACAAAAACAAGATAAGGTCATGGTCATATCACACATCACTGCCTTGTTAGCAAAATAAAGTATAAAACTGCAAAGAAATAAAAGTACTAGAGAACTATTGATTTCATGATCTATTCTCCTTTTGTAGATTAGGCTCCAATTTGTCCGTGTGATTTTCAATATGTAAGGCATATACAGAAAGGCGGTTACAGAAGAATGGTGGGGAACACGTGCCATGAAGAGACAGAATCGGATATAGCCTAGAGTGGTACATTATGGCACTATGAGGATCCAAATATTTGATTTTATGGCATGAAGCATATTAAGAGACAACCATAATGAGGTAATGGGTGAAAACTTGGGCAAAAAGAGAAACAGTATGGCTCTATCAATTAAAATCATTAGAGCAAAAAAGGAATACATAATTACCTGGATTTACCGCCAATTATTATTCAAACTTTTAAATGTTATAAGGCAGGGCTAGGCAACTCTGGTCCTCAAAGACTTCTAAACTGGTCGGGTTTTCAGGATATTCCTAATGAATATGCATGAGAGATTTGTATAACGACTCCCTCAATTGTATGCAGATCTATTTTATGTACACTCATTACAGTTATCCTGAAAACCTGACCAGTTAGGTGCCCCTAAGGACAAGTACTGTTCACCTTTGTTATAAAGACCATTTTTGATACTGGAAGATTTCTTACTCTAAAAATTATAGTATTTTACAAATTATTCTAACATAATGTATTTTATTTTTATATTCATATATCCTTTATTCACTAAATAATGTGGGCATTTAACGGCACACAAAAATCTTAAATATTTAGTATAGGTGAAAAACCTGCACTAAAATAGTAGATTGCAGCTGCATCAAAAAGATTATAGTCGTGTATTTAAATTATGCAAGTAGGGAGGTAATGTGCTCATTAACTTATTTCACTCTATTTAGTAAAGCTCACATACTGGAGCAAAACTTTGCGTAGCCTGTTCACTGCACAACATTTTACGCCAACTCTTGAAATGGCGCAAAGAGGCTAATTTGCCAATCAAGAAAGTTAGCCCTTTAGATACCATTAATGTTACCATTCCTTAAGAAATGAAGCCCTCCTAACCCATGCAAACCCCTGACCATCTCCCCTCCTACCTGGACCCACTGATGACCTCCTAATATCATCCAGAATCCCCCCCCCCCCCCCCTTCACTCCAGCCAGAAGGAATAGGAACGTTTACCTCCTATCCGCTCCAGCAATGCTGGATTGTGGGAGATGCTCATAGGATTCCAGGTGGGGGAAGAGACTATTGGGTTTTCTGAGTGAGAAGGTGATTGAGAGACTGAAGAAGAGTTGTCCCCAGGCTTACCAGTCCTGTAATACTGGACCAACTGGTGTAGGGAATCAGAAATTTCAGTGGTAACAGGGACCCTAGAGAGGTTAGTGATAGAAATACCTAAGGTCAGCTGGCAAGGCCCTCCTTTGGGTACCTTCACCAAAAGAGATAAAGTTAAAAGGTTCCAGAAAGATTATTTTCATATGCTGCACCTTACATATGGAATATGCTTCCCAAGGAGCTTCATGTGACCTCATGACTAATGGCCTTTAGAAAAGTAGTGAAAATCTGGTTATTTTCTGTGGCTTTTAGAAATTCAGGGGAATTTTAACAATGATTTTTGAAAGCGATTATATTAATTTTGAAGTTTTTAAGATAGTATTTGACACTTTTGGTGGTGGTTTTATTGTTCTTATGATGTCTTCTTGTTTTAATGATGTGTTTTATGAGAATGTTATAGTTACTGATATTATTTTAAGGCTACTGTATTGCATCATTATGTTTAGGCAGGGTAATTTTCAAAGGCATTTCTGTAGGTAAAGAGAGTGCTTCACTTGGGGAAATTGTCTGTTCTATCAGGCAATTTCACTTGGGGAAATTGCCTGATATGCAGGTAAACGTACATGTTTCCTCTATCCAAGTAAGCAGGGACGGTTCTATAATGAAGCAGGGTGAGGCGGCTACGTCAGGTGGCAAAATTTTGGGAGCAGCAGAAAGCGTCCCCACAAAAATCCCCTGTAACGGCCGCCTCACTTTGCCTTAAAAATTCTAATGTTAGTGGGGTTTCTACATCCCGCCAGCAAGAATATCCTAAAGCAGCCGGTGGCATGAAGAAATGATGTGCTGGTGGGGATCCCACTCCCCACCAGCAAGAAGATTCACACTGGCTGGCAGCACAGCAGACTGAGATGATATCTGGGTTTCTGCTCCCTGTCAGCAAGGACGACCCTGTGTAGCACCTGAACTTGAGGTGCTGGTAGGGTTCCTATACCCCGCGACCAAGAAGACTGCGCATCTGCTCCTCAGGTGACCTACTGGCTTAAGCACATAGGAGAAAGAAAAGGTGGGGAGCATGAGTGATGAAGTAAGGAAGGGGAGTTAACGAGTGGGGAGGTAAACAGTGAGAGACAGAGGGGAAAAAGAAGAGTTGGTGAGTCAAAAAGAAAGGGGAGTATGAGAGGTAAAAGGATTTAGTGGGGAACAGAAGGGATATGAATTGAGAGAAGGAAAGGGGAGGAGTGAGTAAAAAGGGAAGTAAGGGGGTGAGAGAGATTGCATGTGGGTATAAGAGAGCATGTATATGTTGAGAGAAAGAGCACGTGTGTGTGTGTGTGTGTGTGTGTGTTTCTGAAAGAGATAGGAAGTGTGTGTGTATGTGTGTGTGTGTGTGCGTGCGAGAGAAGAAAAGTGTGTGCTCCCCTTCTGCCACCCACTAATCCATGACAATCTCAGGGTGACTGGAAATCAATAGTTCTCAGGTATGGAGAGCAGGAAAATGTTTTGTACCCTTATTTTGATTGAGTTTTACTTGATGTATCTATTTTGAAATATTTTACTGGTTTTGGGAAATTTTTAAACATTTTTTAGTTCAATTATCGAATATTCTGTCGGCTGTTTTGAAATATTTTTATTAGCATGGTTTGCTGTTATGACTAATGTTTTATATTTCTTGATTTTGTTTTATGAGAAATATTTGTTTGTCCTTTGTTGCACTGCATACAGAGTCTGGTTTGTGGATTCCAATTCAGATTCTGTCTGCGTTTCTATTTACTTTATGGCAGGTGTGACCAATTCCAGTCTTTATGAGCCACAGATAAGACTTTTTTCAGGATATCTACAATGAATATGCATAAGGTAGATTTGAATACATTAACATAGAAACACAGAAACGATGGCAGAAAAGGACCATGCTGCAGTATGCAAATGTTTACCACGGGCATTAGGTTTGAAAGGTTACCCACAGTGCCTTGCAAGCCTAACATGGCTTTGGGGAATTGGCCCCTAGATTTGAAAACAAAAATGCTGAAGAAAAATGTGCTTCATAAATATCAACACTATAACTTTATTAGCAGAGATGTTGCCAAAAGCATATAAGAGAATGTCGGACATCACCAACATCATCTCTGATGAAGCAACACACCACTAAGAAAGGCATACGTTGTGGTGCTGGGCCCAGCACTCATTGAAACTCTTTGGCCTGTGGCTCATAACACTTTGATGCATATATGACAAAATGTCATGTTTTTCTCTATTTGGAAACCCAGATGTGTGGAATTATTTTACTGGCAAGTGTAAATTGTGAGTCTAGTGAGTTCTCATTTGTTTCTAGCAATGGGTAGTCCTTTGGAAAATACTGTCAAGCTAACAAATATTTTCTATGTAATGTGAGCTAAGTAAATTTGGGTTGAATTTGAGTGCTCTCTGTCCTGATATCAATTAACCATAGAAAGTTTACTATCTATTTTTGGGCTCAGTAATTATAGAGAAAGATCTCCATGGCTGGCTTGGTGTCAGGTGGCCAGAGAGAGATATAAATGACAATTCACTGACTACACAGAGATACTAACCTCTGTCCTAGTGTTCAGCGGCAATAAAAAACTAATTCACACAGGGCCGGTGCAAGAGTATTTGGCACTCTAGGCGAACCTTCGGTCACGCAGCCCCTCTCCAACTTACCAATTGGAGGCAGCTCTAGCACAACACTGCCTCCTAGCAGTGACAGTGACAGTGGCTGTGGCTCCAGCATAATGCTCCCTTTTTTAGCAGTATTAGATCTGACACAGTGCTCTTCTATGCCTCACACTTGCATGCTTTTGCCGCCCTTGAAATTCTGGCACCCCAGGAGACCGCCTAAGTTTGCCTAATGGAAGCACCGGCCCTGAATTCACATCTGACCTGGGACTGAGCGACTATAGAAATTTTCATGTCTGTTTTGTTGATCAGTGTCTATAAGATGATCCGAATATATGTCCTGGTACTCATTGCTAAAAGCCTCCCAGTATTTGCAGTCTGTGGTGCATCTGCCTATGAAACACAAATCTAGATTAGCATGCACTATATTACTTACTGTAGGCAGTCTCCTTTTCCCTTTCAGGAGGTTGCTGGGAAATTTGGAAAAAAAAAAACCCAGCTTTAAAGTGAACACATGATACAATATCTATTTTATTTAAAACATTTTTCAACCACCTTACCATGCAAGTAAAATGTTCCATTGCGGTATGAACAATGGATAAAAAAATCTCAAAATCATCAATACAGATAAACAGAATATAAATAACAATATATGAAAAAGTGAAGCTATAAACCTGTTAGGGACCAATTTCCAATTGCACCTTTTAGCAAGCTGTGTTGTCATTTACTTCACCAACAAATGACTCATCCACAGATATTGTTGCACATGAGTGTTCAAAACCACACAAAACCATTTAAACAGCATCTCTGAATAATTCTTAGATCGGTCCACTAAAAGGTATTACAGCCTGCAAAGAATCCAGTTAACTCAAGCCCTGCTCTCAAAAGTTTTTAAATAGCATGAAAGGAACCTGTCTGCAAACATCCTAAGAAAGTGGAATTACAATCCATAGATGCAGCAGACGTAAAACCAGGACAAGGTGTCAGCCTGCCCCCTTTGCACTTACCCTTTGGGTAAGTACATAACGAATCCTCGCAAATAAAGTCGTCATTTTCTGACATTCTCTACGACCTTCTGGCCCAATTTGTTTTCTAGTTCTCTGTTTCATTTCTGTCACTATTGCCTTGACCTAGCTTATGACCTCTTTAGAGCAGGGGACCTGAAGGTAACCACTGCTCTGGTTTCTCTCTTTCCTTCTTGATGACCTCTGTCCTGAGCACTGTAATCAGTGGCCAGTTCCAAGGTTATTCAAGCGATTTACATTTCGGTACTGGGGGCCAAATTTGCTGTGATAGCAGTAGAGTGGTAGTAAGGCTGCAACCTCTTGCATTTAACAGGGGTAGTACAACTATCTAGAGAAATGGTAGCTCCATATGAATGCATGCATAATTTGTAGATCTCTTTAAATACCTATTCAGCTCATAATGCACTTGTATATGTTCAAGGCACTCCATTTCTCCATTTTCAGTAAAGGAAACCATGAAAAGGAATGCAGTTTTAAAGGACTTACAGTCTACATTCAGTTGCTTCATTTTTAATGCAGTATTTCAAACACCCTGCTGTCAGGCTTCTGATCAAAAAGGAACCTTCTCTGAAGCAGACAATCAGGAGCAAAGATTCTGCTTGTGCTAAATTAAGTGCGCTGCGGATGATTTTGATGCAATCCATCTGACTTGACCGAACACACCTAGCTCTGCTCTATCCTCAGTTTCCACTTTCAGTCCAGCCTGCGAGCCTGCACAATGGTGACACACGAGCCATACCCTGATTTGACATCTGCCAGCTGTACAAGGGCTGTCAAAACTTACAGGGCAGGCAGACGAACAGCTTGAATCCCAAGACATCTTCCTGCCCAATGTCCAATTAGGAAATCTGAACTGGCCCTCAAACTGCTCAGATTAAAAGGAAATCTAAACCGGTCCAGGCAAACCCAAAGGAATAATTTAGCTTTTGATTCAAAATGGAAATCAAGAGACAAGTGCCAGATGAGCTGAGTCCATCTGCGCAAGAATGAGGAGTTCGCTGCAGCCAACTCACCCCGTCCCTCACAAAGTGGATTTTTAGTAGAGTAAATTCTAATATATTTTGTTTGTTGAGTGTAGATGATGGCAGATATATGCTGTCAGCAGTCTGCAGTTGTCCACAGATATGGTGTAGGTTGATCTGAAGCTAATGGAGGCAATGGCAAATTTCCCCAACAAGCTGCTCTATACTGCCAGCACTGCACCCATTACACATATGGAGAAGCTATGGGCCAGGGTTTCAAAAGGTTATGCATGTAACAGGCCTTACGAGCGCCGGGCCTATTTTAAAAAGGCCTGGTGGCGCGCATAAGTCCCGGGGCTTGCAAAAAGGGGAGGGGGCGGGGCCTGGGTGGTCCAGGGCAGGCGGGGTCAGCAGCTACTGGCACAGCGGCCAATTGCCGCTGTGCCGGGAATTGCGTGCCGGCAATCGGCCGGCAGGCGCAAAAGGTAAAACAAAAATTTGGGGGGGGGGGGGGGGGAAGGTCAGGTTAGGGGGAAGGGAAGTTCCCTCACAGGCCACTCCGATTTTGGAGTGGCCTGGGAGGGAATGGGGGAAGGCTGCGCGGCTCGGCATGCGCAAGGTGTACAATTGTGCACCCCCTTGCGTGACCCGACCCTTGATTTTATAACTTGTGCGCGCCTCCGTGCGCAAGTTATAAAATCGGGTGTACATGTGCGTGCGCCAGGTAGTGCGCGCACATGTATGCTCGCGCGCAACCTTTTAAAATCTACCCCTATGCTGGCAACATCCTACAGTTTTTTTTTTGTTTGGTTTTTTTTTTTTTGTTTTTTTTTAACAGGATCCCATTGCTAGGGATATGCAGCCCCAAATTTTCAGTTTGCTCATTTTTTCATTATGGGGGCTGTTTTTTCAGTTAATATTTTTTTTGGGTTCGGTTTGTTTTCCAAAAAAAAAAGCAAGCATTACACTGCAAAAACACCCACAAAACAAAAAAAAGCTGAATCATTGTAAAAAATAAAATAAAAAATAGGCTTCCCGTGGCCCTGCCAAAATTGAACATGAGGCTGCGGCCTCCCCAGACCCCTCTGACCCCAACTCCCACCACTAAAACTGAACCAAGCCAGGGGCCTCCCCAGGTCCCTAGTGCCCCCCGCCCCTGGTGAAATGTGCCAGGACCGGGACGCTCCCTCCCGTACATTTGTACAGCTGTAAAAGTAAATGACACTGGCTGCACCAGAGGCAGAAGCTGAAGTGATGTTACTTCGGCACCATCCTCCAGGCTGCTGGCATCATTTATATAGTTCAAACACCAAACACCCAAAAATTCCCCAGTAGGATTTTTTTTTAACAAATCCAGCCGGGAATTTGAAGATTTGGTATGAGTGTTGCACTTCAGCAATAGAGCCCAAGATATTGTGGATATTGTGCGGAAACATTGGGATACAGTTTCCATACATCAGGGGTTGAAAAATTCTCCTCGGGTCTCATTTGCGCGAAATCTCAACTTAAGGGATAAAGTCGTAAGGGCCCTGATAAAACCAGCAACTGAAGAGAACTATCAAGATCAGAACTTAGGTAATTCCCCCTGTGGTGCCTGTGAGATGTGCGACCTGTGTTTAAAGGGAACTATGTGGTATCATCTGGGTTCGAACCGCAAGGTCTTTTTAAATCATTCTACAAATTGTAATTCCACAAATGTCATTTATGCTTTACAGTGTCCATGTAATATGGTTTATGTTGGATGGACTAAGTGAAAAATTCGGATGAGACTTGTGGAGCATAAAAGTTGCATTAAAACCCAGAAATTAACTGCCTCACTAGTATCCCACTAGAAAGAAAAAAGTCATCAATTTTGTGATCTTAGGTGGACAATCCTGGAAAAGATTAGTGCTTCACCACGTGGAGGGGATGGAGTATCTTTTTTGAACAGAAGAGAACAATTCTGGATCTTTAATTTAAATGCAGTAGCGCCTGAAGGACTCAATGAAGTCATTAATTGGTATTCTTTGATCTGACTGATGACATCACTACGTCTTTCGACGTTCTAAATGAAAAAGTCTGACGCCATTTTAAAGGTATTCTAGATATATTTGAAAAAAACTGAGATAAGCAAAGTACCGGGGTCAGTTCGAGACGCAAACACACTGCAATAGAAATTGAGAGCACGGTGAATCTGGAAAGAAGACCCCCTGAAGCAGAACGCAATCAAAACATGGCCATGTCAGGGTTGTGATCAAGATGGACACTCAAGCTAAGTTTTGAAAATTTTCTTGCTCTCCCTCTTGGGTTGAAATTTGTGCAAATTACCAGTCCCGGGACCTTCATGACATTTTAAATATAAAAATACAATAAGAAAAACAAAAAAATGTTGACAATAAATTAAAATAAAGTTGGACCAGAGGTCTATACGGCTTGCTGATATCTTCAAGCTGTGTTCATGAAGGTCCTACAAACTCTATATTTGAAAAGTTAAAAAAATCCTACTGGGGAATTTTTGAGTGTTTGGTGTTTGATTTATATTTTCCTCAGATTTCCGAGGTATATTGTTTTGAGGGCTTTGTGTTTGATCATTTATATAGTCACATCCACCAATAGTCCTGAATTATCTAGATGTACCAGACAAAGCGACAAGAAAAACCATATCTAGGTGAGTATTTTTTTTTAAACTTGTTCACAGGCGTCTCTTAATCCAAAATATTTTTGTCTTACGTAAATGTAAGCTTCTTATAGGACCTTCATAGCACCCCACAGTTACTTAATTACAATAAGATATTTTCACTGCTATAGGGGTCATACATAATCATTGGTCCAGAGCAGTATTGTATATTATTTTTAAATAATTTTCTTATGCCAATAAAATGAAGCTTATTTCTAATTATACTAGTAAAATGAAGCTGGTTACTTCCCATAAAAATAGTCATTTATAAAAATCCAGGAGTCAGAGCAGGAACAAGTAGACTTCGCTCTGGTCCTTAAGGATGATTTTGAGGAACTGTGGGAAGGGAGTAAAAGAGGGCCAGGGAAAGAGATCTCTGACTCTGGCACATTTTAATGGGGAGTGGGAGGGGCCCAGGGAGGCCTTGGCTTGGCCCAGGTAGGCTTATCCAGGTAGGGCCATGCCCTGGGCTTGGTTTCAGTTTTAGTGGTGGGAGTGGGGATCAGAAGTGCCTGGGTTCAGTTCAGCCATAGATCACAGCTAAGGATTTTCTGTGCTTTTCCCAGGCCTTCTTGAATTCTGTCGCGGTTTGGCCTCTACCACTTCCTCTAGGATGCCATTCCTTATATATCCACCACCCTTTCTGTGAAGAAATACTTTCTAATGTTTCTCCTGAGTCTACTCACTTCAGGCCTCATATTATCTATCACCTCTTTTAAAACTTCCTCTCCACTGAAAAATGTTTGCTCCCCTAGTTCTACAGCTTCCTTTCTGTTGTAAAAGGTTTGCCTCTTTTGCACCATTAATACTCTTCAGGTGTTTACATGCCTCCTGGTTCTCTCTCTTCTTCGCTAGGGTAAGCATATTTAGGTCCTTCAGAATCATTTCACATGGCTTTTGGTGCAGTCCCTAACCATTCTTATTGCCTTTCTCTGAACCACATCTAGCTCTCTCTGTCCCTTTTGAGATACGGCCTCCAGAAATGAACACAGGGTTTCAGGTGAGGCCTCACCAATGATCTGAACAGGGACATTATTGCCTCATTTTTTTCTGTTGATTATACCTCTCCCTGCATAGCCAAGCATCCTCCTGGCTCTGGACACTGTTTCACTACCTTCAGATCATCAGACACTATAACACCGAGGTCTCTCTCCTGGTCAATGCACATCAGCTCTTCACCTCCCATCTTGTACTGATCCCTGAAACTTCTGTACCCCCCAAACGCATGACTCTTTTTCATAATGAACCTTAACTGCCAAGCGTTAGACCATTTCTCAAATTTTCTCAGATCGCTTCTCATTCTGGCTACTCTCTCAGGGGTGTTCGCTCTGTTACAGATCTTTTTTCCTGTCATCTGTCAGAAAGGCAGACTTTTCCTTCTAATCTTTCTGCAGTGCTCCCTCACAAAGAATACTGAACAGGACCAATCCCTGAGCCACTCCAATAATCAGCTTGGTCTCCTCAGAGTGGCTTCCATCTACCACCCTCTGTCACCCGTCACTCAACCATTCCAGCACCTGGGCCCCATTCCCAAGTTTCTCTTAAAGAAGACAGAGCTATGAATGCCTGTACACTGCTCATTTCAAACAATGCATTACACTGTGCAGAGACTGGATGCAAAGTAAAACACTTTTGCAATGTGTTTACCGTGGATGCTTTTTCATTTACATGCAGCATTCGGTCCTGAAAAAAAAACAAAAAACAAACGGTAACATTATATAAATGAATGTTAAAAAAATAAAAAAATCAAGTTTTCCAAAATCAGCTGAAATGTTGATCTCAAAAGTAAGTGACTAAGGATTTCTATTCCCCATCAAATTTATATTTAGCACTGAAACCTCCACTTAAAAGTAGAGATGTCCTTTCTTGAGCCTCCAGGTACTTTTATTTTTCACCTAGTGTGCAGCCAGGCCAGCCAAGGCTCCAGGTGTTTTAAAAAGTGTTCTAGAGGGACAGCCGTAAAGATCTAAACATGTATACCCTAGAAGAAAGGTGGCACAGGAAGATATACTAGAGACAATCAAATACCTTTGAATATCAATGCATAGGAGGCAGATCACTTTTAATAGAAAGTAGGCTCTAGAATGAGGCGTTATGGGATCAGGATGAAAGGGGAGTAATGTAAGAAAATGTTACCCAACCAGTGAGCTATGGCAGACGGGTGTATTATGTGTCCTAGTCAGATGTGCCACAGAAAATTCACCACTACCTAATATTTTGATTCAGACCTGCACCTGGGCTCTGCTCTCAGTACCTCGCAGCAACCAGTCACAAGCGTGGCTCTTAAACATGTAGGAGTGTCGTTCTGAGAACAAGTATAATCATGCGTGCTTCTTTTTCCTAGCTACAGCACAAGTTCTGAAGTGTGATATTAATGGGCAGTATTAAGGGCCAGGATAGCCAGGCCCAACTTTGTGTGGCACACACTAGTATATGCAGCCCCAAAACTTTCAGTTCAGTTCATTTTTTTAGTTTCCGGGGGGGGGGGTTCCATCTAGATTTGGTTTGTTGACGGCACCGCAGTATCATCATGCCAGCACTGTTCTCCAAACAGATGGCGCCTTTGTTGAAGCACTGGATAAAAGACATTAAGAGACCTGGGCTTAGGCCTTCACTTCAAGACAAGGCCTCAGGGCTGGGTCTCAGTGACAGGACCAGCCTCAGGGTACAAAATCTAGGCCTCATCACCAGGACCAGGTCTCGGGGTTCAGCCTCAGTGCCAGGCCTAGGCATCAGCACCAGGATCAGGCCTCAAGGTCGGGCTCATGCCTGGGCCTTGGTAACAGACCAGGCCTCAGGGTTGGGCCCTGGTGCCAAATTTAGGCCTTAGGGCTGGGCTCTGGCACTGGGCCTATGCCCTGGCAATGGGACAGGGTCTCTGGGCCAGGCCACAGTGCTGGAATCAGGCCTAGGCTTCAGCAATCGGCACTGAGAGCAGGCATCAGGGCCAAGTGACAAACCAAGGCTTCTGAATCGGGATTAGTCCTCAGGGCTTGGTGAAGGGATCAGGCCTTGGCAACAGAACCAGATCTCATTCTGGGATCTTGCCTCAGGACTGGGCCCCAGTGCTGGGTCTAGGCATTAGAAATGGTAGCATGCCTCAGTGCTCGGCCTAAGCTGTGGAACTCGGACCAAGCCTTGATGCCAGGCTTGGCACTGAAGCCTGGTCCAGCCAGAGGTCCGTTTTTGTTTTTATTTTTTTTAAATGCAACTAATACAAAAATACCAATTTTGGGGTATTTTCATTGGAGGCTATTTTTGGTTTATTTAATTTGAAATGAACTGAAAATTGCCTTATATATGAAACATCTTCCCTGTGGAAGTGGTAGAGACAAAAGTATTATCTGAATTTAAGAAAGCATGGGACAAGCACAGGGGGATCTCTGAAGGAATGGTAGGGATCACAGAGCTAAGCAGTTGGTGTGGATGGGCAGACTCGATATGCCGTATAGTCTTTTTTTGCTATCATTTTTGTGTCCGGAAGACCACAGGCATGGCTTTACTTTTAGAACAGATCCAGTACTGAATTTACCAGACAGCTTTCTTCTCGTCTCAGCCACCGGTTATCCTCTATTATCTGCTGCTGCTGCCGTTCCAGGATTTGCTGCATCTTGGCTCTCTCTGCTTCCCACAGTTTTTGGGCTTCTTCTTTGCTGCTGGGCTTAACAAAGTCCTCTTCCTTGTAGAAAGATATAAGGTATCAGTCATTAAGCTCCTGGAGGAGGAAGTGCATCTTTTAAAAACCATCCCTTCACAAACTAAAACTCAAGCATGCATTAATGAGCTGACATTGCAATCTCTGTAGAGCATGCATGCACAAGCAAGGGAGTGGACACTTGTCTACAGCTCTGCACCTGTCCAATTAAACTTCAATTGTATATTTGGACCCATTCTTTCTTCCCCTATGTTTTAAGGCCTGGCAGTGTAATAAAAGAATCATATCGGAACTTTTCTACCTGAGAATATAAATGTCGAAAAGGTCTGGTCAATCCAACAGACCAAAAGTCAGATTACACAAACACCAATACAAAAACAATGATTCAAAATAAGCTTCGGTATATGATTATATATCTGAGAAGAAAGGGGCACAACTACCACGAAAATACAAAAAGAGTAAATACCATTGAAATTCTGACATGGCTATATTTCAGCAGTAAATGCTGCTGAAACATGACCATGTTGGGACTTCAGATTTATGTTTGAACCAATTTATTTATTTTTTATTAGGGCATATGTATATCATTTCAATGTATGCTTATTTTTTTAAATTCAATTAGTTTCTTCGCATGTTGAATTATTGTTTGATATTTATATTATTTACAAATGCTATGGAATTTAACTTTTCATATTTGGGTTGCTCTCTTGTTTTCCACCACTTTTTCTCTTCCAATGCAGGTAAATCTCACAGAAGGCAGAATCAAACATATTGATAATCAATAGTCAGAAAAAATTAGAAGCAGCATCAGAAAGATCATGATCAAGAACGCCTTAGTCTGTCTATGGTAAATCCCCAAGATGTTCATCGCCTAAATGAACCAGTGTCCACTTCAAGAATCCCTTCCCCTTGGAGAGTAGGATAACCTCTTTCATGTTCCAGCTTGAAATAAGGGTTGGGAAGATGACAAAACCCCTTGTTCAAAAACAAATCTTTCAAAACAGTCTCTACAAAAATCTCAGTCTCAAAAACTCCAAAAATCTCCAACCTCTGCTGTTTACTGATCACAAAGGCAAAAGATCCAGCACCCAGCCCTTCAAGATAGCAGGAGTTTGCCCTTCCTATCAGGTAACTGGTTCAAATCCTAACTCCAAAAATATTTTCCAAAACTCCAACAATCTACTGCATTTAACTCAATCCTTGGGGAGGAAAGACCCAGATCACAGGGTGGGAATTTATATCCCTGAGATACATTCCACCACAAGGAGGGGATATAGCAGGGAGAGGACTCAAAAAATATTTAAAAAAAAACACACAAACCCCATAGATGAATACAGGGCAAAATAGTAGTAACAGACAAAGCCCGGCCACATATATTTGATAGGGCATACCATTCATAGCACCATGCTTGAGAGCCATTTCCCCCAGAAATCTCCAGACAGTGGTGGAACAAAGGTTGGACTTGATGTAAAGAAGACTGGATGAAACCAAGGTTTTGTAAACTAGAGGAGCTACCTAAAAACACAGTACTCAGATTGGTAATGCTGTCCCCTATTAAGCTATATGTGAACTGAGCAGGTCAGTCCTACAATTTTTCCATTCCTTCAGGGA
This sequence comes from Rhinatrema bivittatum, assembly GCF_901001135.1. NCBI lineage: Eukaryota > Metazoa > Chordata > Amphibia > Gymnophiona > Rhinatrematidae > Rhinatrema > Rhinatrema bivittatum. Next base: position 515,463,447 of record NC_042617.1, on the reverse strand, counting down.
AGCAGTATAATTTTCAGAGCCAGGAGATACTGAATCACAATCATAAAACAAAGATTGAACAAAATCTTGGATAATACAACAGCGTTTCCTTTCCTGTAGATTAACAAGTGTAAGATATACTCCAACTGGAGATCTGATTCCTAATTTAAACTAATATAAAGATAAAGGAAAATTGGTTCTTACCTACTAATTTTCGTTCCTGGAATACCACAGATCAGTCCAGACAAGTGAGTTTTGCATCCCTACCAGCAAAAGGCGGCAGAGAATACAATTTTTTCGGGCACTGCTGCATAACAGAGTGCCACCTTTATCCCTCAATATTGATCTGTACCCAAGCCAAAGTAGAGGAAAAACCTCTGTTCAAAATATATACACTCTGAATCCAATCACAGCTACAACAGTCTTTCGGTACTAAGTGGACTTGCCTCTGGACTGATCTGTGATATTCCAAGAATGAAAATTAGCATTTAAGAACCAATTTTCCTTTCCTATTCATTCTCCAGATCAGTCCAGACAAGTGAGATGTACCCAAGCCCCCCTACAGTGGACAGGATCCCGAAAGACCCACTCTCAAGACACCCTCACCAAACATTGTGTCCTCCTGCGCCTGAACATCCAGTCGGTAATGTCTGATGAAAGTGTGAAGCGTAGACCATGTTGTAGCTCTACAGATCTCCTGAGGAGACACCAACTGATACTCCGCCCAGGCGGCAGCTTGTGCTGTAGTAGAATGCGCTCGTAACCCTACTGGGGCCACATGTCCTTTACGTACAGGCTGATTCTGTAAAGTCTGAGGGACAGCAGGCGAACGTTCACTCGCCTGTGCGCGCGATTCAGTATTTAAATGAGGCCCGGCGGTAGAAACGGGCAAAAGGAGGAGCTAGGGACACTAGTGCGTCCCTAGCGCCTCCTTTTGGCCCGGATCAGCGGCTGTCAGCGGGTTTGACAGCCGGCGTCAGTTCTCGAGCCCACTGACAGCCACGGACTCGGAAACCAGACGCCGGCAAAATTGAGCGTCCGGTTTTCGACCCGACAGCCGCGGGCTGACTTCAAATTTTTTTTTTACTTTTTTTTACCCTTTGGGACCTCAGACTTAATATAGTCATGATATTAAGTCAGAGGGTGCACAGAAAAGCAGTTTTTACTGCTTTTCTGTGCACTTTCCCTGTGCCTGAAGAAATAAGCGCCTACCTTTAGGTAGGCGCTAATTTCTGAAAGCAAAATGTGCGCTTGGCTGCACATTTTGTTTTCTGAACTGCGCGGGAATACCTAATAGGGCCCTCAACATGCATTTGAGGGCGCTATTAGGTATTGAGGGCATGTTGAGGGCGCTATTAGGTTCGGCGGGTTGGACGTGCATTTTCGGCCCCTTACTGAATAAAGGGTAAGGGAAAACGCGCGTCCAATGGCGGGTTAACAGTGCGCTCCATCGGAGCACACTGTACTGTATCGGCCCGATAGATAGGCACAAAATATTGTCTACTTTAACCAGCGATAAATTGTGTCTTTAGATGCCCAACATCCTTTCTTCGCACCACTGAAGAGAATAAAGATGATCTGATAGACTAAAACTGTTCGTGATCTTAAGATACCGCAACAGAATCCGACAAACATCCAACAAATGAAGTCTCTCGCTGGTGATGATTCTTGTGACCAATTTGGAAAAGCAGGAAGCTCCACTATTTGATTCACATGGAAAAGGAAACTACTTTCTGTAAAAAGAAGGGAACTGTAAGCAGTGTCACATCATCGTCCGCAATCTTCAAGAAAGGATATCTTCACGACAGAGCCTGAAGCTCAGAAATCTGCCTGGTCGAACAGATTGCCACCAAAAATATGTCTTCAAAGTGAGATCCTTCACCATTGCGCCTTGAAGAGGCTCAAAAGGAGGACCATACTGCACTCGAAGGCTGAAATTATGGTTTCATTCCACACACAATTTCCACAATGGAGGCCACAAATGCTTGACCCCCTTCAGAAAACGAACGATATTCAGATAAGAGGCCAAAGTGAGCCCCTGCAAATTACCTCTGAGGCAACCCAAGGCTGCTACCTAAACCCATAGCGAATTATAGGCCAACTCAGTTGACAACCCCCATTGCAAAAAGGCCAAGATGTGACGGAGATCCACCCTCAACAGATCCAGATCTTCTTCCAAGCACTAGGATTCAAAAACCTTCCACATCTTGGAATGCACTAGGGAAGTAGCAGGCCTCCTAGCCTGCAGCAAGGCAGCAATAACCAGTTCAGAATATCCTGTCAGTCACAAGCATAGCCTCTCAAAAGTCAAGCCGTGAGACACAAGTGATCTGCCCAATCCAAAATGATGGGACCTTGTTGAAGCAATCCTTGTAGTTGAGCCAACCTGAGAGGACAATCTACTGTGAAATGAACCAGATCTGTGAACCACAGACAGCAAGGCCACTCTGGAGCCACCAGAATCACCCTCCCTGAGTGACCCTCTATACGATGAAGGATGCACCCTACCAGAGGCCAGGGAGGAAACATGTAGAGCAGGATTCCTTTCAGTAAAGGCAGAACCAGAGCATCCGTCCCCTCAGACCCAAACTCTCGCCTACAACTGAAGAACAGACCCACCTTGGCATGGTCATGCAACGCCATCCAATCCAACAGCGTGTTGACCCATCTTGCGCAAATGAAGTCCTAGGCCTCCAAGGATAACTTCCATTCTTCCAGGTCCAGCTGTTGCCTGCTGAGGAAGTCTGCCTGCACATTGTCGACTCCTGCAACATGAGACGCTGCTATTCTTTCTCCACCCAGGCAAACAGTTTCCACGCATCTCTTCGTCCCTCTCCGATGAATAATGTACGTCACCGTCATTTCATTGTCTGAGAAGATCACCATCTTTCCACGAACCTGAGAAAAGAACAATGCTCTGCATACTGCTCTTGTTTCCAGGTGATTGATAGACCAGACTGTTTCTTCTGGCATCCACTGACCTTGCACTATCCGTCCCTGACAGAATGCTCCCCCAACTTTGAGGCTGGCATCAGTGGTCACCACCACCCAGTCTGGAATCTCCAGATCCACTCCCTTTTCCAAATTGTGGAGAGACAGTCACAAGAAAGACTGGATCTGAATTACTCCTACAGAGGTAAGGGAAGATGATACTCTTCCGACAATGGATCCCACCAGGATAAACGTGCCCTCTGTAGCGGATGCATGAGAGCAAAGGCCCATGGCACCAAATCTAGCATGGATGTCATGGAGCCCAACCTGGGCACCGCGAGGCATAATAGATGATTTCTTGTGCCTGCAACTTCACAATTCTGTTTGAAGTTAGGAACACCCAGCCAATACAGGTGTCGAATCATGCATCCAGGTATTCCAAGGATTGGAAGGACATTACATGGCTCTATCAGGTTTATAATCCAACCCAGCGATTTCAACCTTTCTACCACCCATCAAAATGACTGACAGCCGTTCTCATCCAATTTTGCTCAAATGAGCCAGTTGTCCAGGTAAGCATGGACTAGAATCCCCTCCCTTCTGAAAGCCGCTGCCACCACCATCACCTTCGTGATTGTCCACGGTGCTGTCACTAGCTCGAAATGGAGAGCTTGGAACTGGAAGTGCTGCCATAGCACCATGAATCTCAGAAATTTCTGATGTTCTGCTTGTATGGGTATATGCAGGTAGGCATCTTTCGGGGATATTGATGCCAGGAATTCTCCCCTGCGTACCGCTGCTATCACTGTCTGCAATGTTTCCAAACGAAAGCGCAGAACCCGCAACAGATTGACCTTCTGAAAATCCACAATTGGCTGAAAGGTGCCTTCCTTCTTAGGAACCATAAAGTAAATTGAGTACTTCCCCCATCCCTTGCTCCGCAGGCGGAACTGGGAGAAATCACATCCAGCCTTTGTAGCCGAAGACGCATGACCTGGATTACGTCTCGCTTGCTTCGAGACGTGCAATGAGACTCCAGTAAAGCTTCTCTGACTGGGCGAGAAAATTCTAAAGTGTAAGTCTTTTCCCACCTCGAGAACTCATTGGTCTGACATGATCTTGGTCCACTCCCAGTAAAAGCGGGATAATCTTCCCCTTACAGCCTGTATGGAAGAGTGGACCCCCTGGCCTCATTGCGAAGACTTTTCTCCTCCAGTCCCCTGACTGGAAGAGTCTCTAGAGGATCTGCAGGAAACCTGAAAGGGCTGTTGCCTTCCCGGGGTCTGTTTCTGTCCAGAGCTTGAGGCACTTTTGCCGGAATGAAACCTCCTCATATTCCAAAAATGGAGACAGGGAGTAAAATTCTTCTTACTACTCTTCTTATCCTCCGGCAACCTGTTTCCTTTCAACTCCCCCAGCTGCTTCATCAGCTTGTCAAGATCTTCACCAAATAGCAGCTTTCCCTTAAAGTGAAGATTACAGAGCTGAGTCTTGGACCACATAGTCGCTGACCAGTTTTGCAACCACAAAAGTTGATGCGCCATAATAGCTGAGACCATACTCCTGGCTGACGTAGGCACCAGATCATATAGTGCTCTGCCACATAGGCTACCCCAACCTCCAACCAGGTCACCTGCATGGCATTACCTGTCTGGAAGGAATCCTTCTCCTGAGCCTTCTGTAACCAGCATAAACAGGCCCACTGTATAAGACTACCACAGATAGCTGTATGCAGTCTCAAGGCGTAGACCTCAATCATCTGTTTTAACTGAATCTCCAGTTTTCAGTCCTGCGCATTCCTCGGTGTGGTCGACTCCGCCGCTGGGATAATCATTTTCTTGGTCACAGCTGAGACCAAAACATCTACTTTAGGAATCATCAACAAGTCCATGGTCTCCTCCGTTAGCGGTTATAACTTAGCCATTGCCCTATCAACCCTGAGGCCTGCCTCAGGAGAATCCCACTCCCAATTCACTTTTTTAGGCCCCGGAAAAGCTCAAGAAGGGCCACGCAGTCCTCTAGAACTGGGTGGACCCCTTCATTATCAAACTCCTCTTGGGCGACTTATTCCTAACTCCTCCAGGACCTGTGGAATAAGAAGCCACAACTCCTCCTTCCTGAGCAATCGGACAACCCTAGGGTCATCTCTTTCCGCCACTGGCACTTCATCTGGATCCTGGGTGTCTGTGTCTGCATCCGGATCAGCATCAGGATTGACATCCATATCCCCTTGTGGACTACCATCGACAGGACCATTGTCCTCTGGATCATTCACAGGATCCCCCTGTAGATCATCAGAATAGTCCTCCTGACCTGAGGCACATCCCAGATCCAAGTCTCCAGAGCACCCCCCCACACACACACACACACACTGGGGCCATCTTTGCTCTGCTCTCTTAGGGGAATGCCTCGGCTGCCTGTCCAGGGTCCACTTTCTTCTCTGCCTCCTGCCTTGTCAAATAGGTTTTGTGGAGAAGCAAAACAAAATCTGCTGAGAAGTCTTCCACCTCCACACAGTCTTTGGCTTGAGTGTCACCATCTGACACCCCTCCCCACATTTCTGCTGCTCTGCTGCTTGCACCATTGGAAATGAGGGGAAGGGGGGAATCCCTGGGTGTCCCGGAAGACACCTGCTTCCTTTTGCGTACCTCAGCTACATTAGCTGCATTTCCAATCCCCCCAGGGACTTCTGCAGCAGGCTCTGCCAACCTGGAAGCTTTCCTCCTGCTATCTGCCTCGGAGGAGGTCCCCCCTCCCGAGGCACAGTGGAACGGATCGAGGCTGAATTAAGGTGACAGCGCCAAATCACACGCCTTTCACTCAGGGAGAGAAGCCGGCACCATCTTTTCAGCATATGTGGCTTGACTGTAGTGTTGTGTAGTCAATGAGGCCCGCGATTGTGGCAGTTCTGCCACCAGCACAGCACGATGCACCATCCTCCAACTGCTCTGGGCCCCAGGGCTGAGGAGGGCCTGAAATTCTCACTCTCCACGGTGCTTTCAGCTCCCGCTGAAGCTTCCCACTGCCGAAAGGCCTTGCCAGCCAGCCTAGCCTTTTTTTTTTTTAATTAAAAGGCACAGCTCCCTTATAAACAGGTATACTTCCCTGATCCAGACAAAGGCCCTGGGGAGGAGACCATGGAAGGAGAGAGGGAGCCAGACCACTGGCTATCAAGCTCTCCGGATGTTGCAGGCAGAGACCAGACAGGGATTACCAACCCCCTGTTCGCCTGGCTCCACCTGAGGGATGGCCCACTCCAGGCAGCAACCCTTCCGATAAGTTCAGTCTTTACTTTTTTTTTTTTTTTTTTATTCCTCTGACTGCAGGTTTTCACCTCTACCATCTGCTGGAGACAGAGAAATACTGAGGGACTGTATATGTAGCAGGGCCTGAAAAGTTTTTATTCTCTGCCTCCATCTGCTGGTAGGGATGCAAAACCCACTTGTCTGGACTGATCTGGAGTAGAAACAGGAACAGGGACTTTTGTTTCTCTTATGAATTAACTATGGTTGGTTGGTTAGTTGGGTAGTTAATCAGTAGATAGTGGCTAAGTTTCTAGAGGCTGGTACTTTGCTTAAAAACTTTATGTTAGGTTTCTCCTTGATTCCTGTTATTCTGTTTCTGGTTTTTAATTTAATTAACATTTATTTACAGGTATCTTATTTGCATAGTTGACATTTGATTTTTATTTATTACAAATTATTGTATTTTTCTCCAACTGCATTTTTCTTTTCTTTATTTTTACTTTAATTATTTCTAAACACTTAAGGATTACAAAATGGTTTTAATTAAATTATAATTTTTATTTTATTTTTTATCATCATTATTTAAACCATTTTGGTCAATTTGCTTTATTAAAATGGTATATAAAATACTTTAAATAAATAGATAAATAAATAAACCCCAAAAGGTTTTAATTTCTTGCATCACATGCAGAACAGAAGACAATTTCTGAAGTCTCCATATTGTACTATTATGGATTCATTCCCTCATGGTACACCATGGTGTTTACGACTTCAGACAGCATGTATTAAGATATATGCCACTGTACATGTTACTGCAGTCTATGCCAGGGCTGTGGAGGAAGCCAGTTTCCATACTGGAAGCTGAGGGAAAAAAAATGATGGGAACAATGTTCAAAAGTGTTTACGTGGGTAAACACCCTAAATATATCTATCTTTCTGCATTACCACATGCTGAGCTAGAGTATTTTGCATGGACTTCCATGAAGCAATACACCTGGTGAAACAAAGAAGCTCAAGGAACAACAAAATGAATGGGGATATACTCGCACTCTGTATATATTGGTTTACGGGTGTATACGGGTGTTTATCTCCAGGATCGCCTTTTCACAGTATTAGTTGATAACAATGAATCTGACCCCATCAGTCTTCCCCAAGGTGTGCCCCAAGGTTCTTCACTCTCCTCCACCCTCTTTAATATATACATGCTCCCCCTTACCACCCTCCTCACTAACCTCCACATCAAGCATTTTATTTATGCGGACGATGTGCAACTTATTTTCCCATTCTCTGACTCTCTCCTTACTGCCCTTCGCAACTGGGAATCCTGTCTCTCAGCCATCAACAAATTACTAAATGACATGCAACTAGCGCTAAACCCCAGCAAGACTGAACTTTTAATTATATCTAACAGGCCACCGCTCCCAGACATCCCACCTGCATACTCTTCCACAACTTTCCCACCACACGTTCGCAACCTTGGTGTTTTCATTGATAACCATCTTACATTCAAACCTTTCATTAAATCTATCATTAAGGAATGCTTCTTTAAGCTCCAAACCATAAAAAAACTCAAACCACTGCTACACTTTTCTGATTTTCGCACTGTACTACAGTCTATCATTTTATCTAAGGTAGACTATTGTAATGCACTTTTTCTAGGCATCCCCGCTACCCATATCAAACCCCTACAACTACCACAAAACGCTGCCGCCAGGATACTATCAAACACGAAAAAAAGAGATCACATCACCCCTACACTTATCGAACTTCATTGGCTCCCTATACACTCTCGAATTCTCTATAAAGCCTGTTCCATCATCCACAAAAGTCTGTTGAACTCTAACTTGAATTGGATTAACCCCCCACTCCTCCCCCGCACCTCGAATAGACCCACACGTACTGCCCTCCAAGGAACCCTACGTGCACAACCTATCAAATCTTTCAAATTATCGTCCACTATAAACAGAGCTTTCTCCCTAGCCGGCCCCTCTATATGGAACTCCCTGCCTCCTGATATACGCCTGGAATCATACACACCCATTTTCAAAAAAAAACTGAAAACATGGCTCTTCCAGCAAGCTTACCACACATCACCTCCCATTACATAAATCCTTACTGATTAAATAAGTGATTCTCCCAGAATCTGATACGCGACTTATGATTTATTTCTCGGATTACGTTGTATGCCTATCGATTTTGTACTTTGACTCGGCTATTTATGTACTTATCTTTTGTATATAGTCTTGATGATATGTATATAGTGAATTTGCTGTTCTCAATTTTATGTAAGGGCCCTGCCCAAAAGTTAACCTGTTTGCAATGTTATATGTAAGGGTTCTGCCCAATGGTTCCTGTTTAACTGTAAACCGATACGATGTGTGAACGGCTATCGGTATAAAAAAGACATTAAATAAATAAATAAATAAAATATACTCGAGCACAGAATGTCTCACATGCCTGAATAAGCAGCTAAACTGAAGCAGAATCCTATAAAAATAATCAAAATGATGACTACTGTAAAAAAGAAATATATTCAGTTTTTGAGTCCGTAACCAGGAACCTCATGCCTAGGTACTTACTATCCATTCTTCATATATTGCTTATATTTGGGGGCTTTCATTTTCGGTTTTTATTTTATTTTTCTCTGGAATTTATTAATGTTTATTATAATTAATAAAAATAGGAGAAAGTCAGTCGATAAAATGACTTTTCCCCACTGAAGATTTTTGGCATGGGTATATTCCATTGAGCAATAAAGTCGGCCTATAAGAGAGCATTGTATGTAAACAAGGAGTTGCTTTTACAACATCAGCCAACCTCTGATGATCAATATTAGGGCTGTGTGTTGTGACATATGGATAAGTTAGCAGCTAATCATCTGTCATACGAAAACATTGGCATGTGTTAAGCTTCACATGAAATCTTTTCACAGCCACCATATGTGGCATACACTCAGGCATGCAACAAAGAGTGGATAGTGAGATCATTACTGCCTGTTGGTACTGTAGATGACACCCGCAGGATCATCATTCATGCGGAGCTTGTAAGTTTCACAATAAGTAGCATCCTGCACTGCCATGAACATGTACCCATTCATGTAACACTATACCTTACTTACTTCTCAACTTACTCTTGATTCTTGTATACTGCCTTACCTTTCCCTTTCCCACCCACTCCCATCCCTCTCATTACTCATATATATTTGATATGTATACTTCTAGTTTTGCTGTTAATTTAGCACATTACTTATTCCTCTGATGTTTATTGTAAAGCCTTTGGCTGAATTACTGTTTGCTGTAAACCGAGGTGATGTGTATTACGTTCTGCGGTATATAAAAAACTATAAATAAATAAATAAATAAATAAAATACCTTAAACTTTAGTGTTAAGACTATCGGGATGTACTGATCTCAAGGTGAAAATCCAGAATTGCTCTTGCAATTTAACTCTGCCTGTTGTCCACCCCCCACCCTGCCAATCTGGTCTAACATCTTAAGTCACACATCATCTTAGTTCTTGAAATGTATAGTCTAAATCAATTCAATGTTGGACCATGAGTGCTTGAACCTTCCACGTAGTTGAGTAACTGATGTTCCTCTAGTCGTGTTTTAACAAGTTTCTTTGTGGCCATTGTAAATTTTGAGCCACGGACACGTGATAATATTGACAACAAAAGATGATTTACAATTTGTATATCTCCACAGACAGCAGATGTTGCTACTAATCACATAGTAATGGGTGAGTAATAGCAAAGCACTGTCACTGCACATGTTTGTTGTAGTCATGGGTAAGAAAATGTACCAGAAACATTTTTCACCTATTTCTTAAAAACATTTTAATTGCAAAAGTCCAAGGGAGCAGTATAATATAGGGCACAAGTTCTGGGCACAAAACAATAACGGAATCTGGGGGTGATCATACCTGATGAATTTTAGAAGGCCAATATTGAGAAAATCAGAAAAAGGATAAAGATTTAGCCAGATAAGTTATCAGGGATTAGGGTTGCCAACTGTCCAGAATTGTTCTGGATTGTTCAGATTTTTGGGGTACTGTCCTAAAAAAAGGAGGAGGGCTAAAATGTTCAGAAATGTCCTGATTTTTAGCCCTCATGCTGCAGGTTAGCATCTGATCCTCCCCTTCAATTATACAATATAGTTAGAGACCTTCATTTTCAATTTTCATTTTACTTTTCCTGGGAATGTATCAGTGTTTATTACAACAAACAAAAATTAAGAAAATCAGTGTAAAAAACAGACTAATTTTTTTCCCACTGATTTTTCCCCTTTTTTGTTTGTTGTAATAAACATGTATAAATTCCCTCAAAAAATACAATAAAAACTGAAAACAAAAATCAATAAATATAATGTGTGCTTTGGTAACCCCTGTATATTCAATGTGTTAGATATAATTATTTTGTGTCACTTACAAAGACTTCAGTCCATGATTTAATCAGAGGCCTAAAGAATGTTATTAACCAGTAATTTAGTCCCTGGGCTGGTAAAAGCAACCTTTTTCAGAATAAAGAAGTCTGAGAACTAGTGGTCATGATATGAGGCTCTGAAGGGGTAGACTCTGGAATAACATAGGAAAATATTTTTTTCACAGAAAGGATGGTAGATACATGGAATAATTTCCCAGTGGAGATGATAGAGACAAAAACAATTACATTTAAAGAAAGCATGGGATCATTAATTGCAAAGAAGTGAGGGAAAAGCCGGAAATTAACTGGGGTCTAAGACACTGTAGCAGAAAGTAATTGAGCAAACTAGATTGATCCTTATCTACTATCAAATTATAGGTTTCTGTTCTGTAATGGCAAAGAATGGTAATAAAAGTCGCATATGCATAAATCCCCTCAGTGGCGATCACAGCCAGATTTAAGGTGCATGGCACCATGAGTGAAAAGCAACTCCTCTCAACTGATGGCACCCCCCACCCAGACATCTCTTCAGCTGCGGTGGGATGGGATCTGCCACAGCTATGTGATTTCAGTCTTCAGTCATGGCCAGGTTGGGCCTGATTTCAGCTGAGGCGGGGTGGAATACACCACAGCCAGGCTGGATGTGTCTTCGGCCGCAGCAGGATGGGATCCACCATGGCCATGCAATTCCTCTCTTTGACCGCAGCTGGATGGGATCTGCTGTGACCGTGCTGGGCCTCTCCTCCTCTGTCCCCATGGTGCTCAGGGCACCCCTCAGCTGATGGAATCCCTGGGCAACCGCCCGTGTCACCCATCACAAAAACCAGCCCTAATGAAGACATTACAGAGCATCCCCAAATGTTCGGAAATTTGACGGTTAAAAGTTGGCACCCTATCAGGAATATTGAACAGGATGTATGTCCTGCTAAATATCCTCAAACATATCTGAGTATATATAAGCAGATAACTCTCTTTTCCCTCCCTTTGGATCACTAACTCTCTCTTACATCCCTCCCTCACTCTCTTGTCCCTTAACCCCTCCCCCAGGTTAGTCACCAAGGGCTGGCATAATGGGACCTAGAAAGCCAGCATGATAAGCAGCAGAGGAGGCCAATAAACCAACACCCCAGTAGCAGCAGAAGCCATGGGGCTGACAGGTATTCACCCTACATGCCTTTGAACTTCGCTGTTCTCCCTTACAGCCTCTTTACTTGTGCTGGGAAATCCACGGACTACCCCCTATCTCAGGGTGAGCAGCTCAAATACTTTGCTCTGCTTCCTCTAGGGGCACAGGGGTGGGGGTCACATTTGATCCATTGTCAGTACTGGCTCTGCTCTGTTTCTGTGGGAGAGCCAGAACTGATTTACACAGAAAAATAGGTGGAAGAACCCAGTTCTGGGTAATTCATCAGAAATTAAAAACTCTAACAGACACAAAAGAGGACTGAATTAGTTTTGCACAAGTTTGAAATGTATGAGCAGTCATGCCGTTCATCAAGGCCAGGTTGAAGACTTGACAGTTTGCACTGTGGCTCACTAGTGACAAACCTGTGCTAAGTCGACCTCCTTTTTGTGTCTGCTCGTTGCTCTGTAGTGTCTGCTTCAGGATCACTCTGTTAACTAATCCAGCAGGGCAGCTGGATTAGGTAAGAGAGAGACAGTTGGCCTCTCAGTCTTCTGGCAGGTTCACCCCCTCAGGTGTTTTTCCCTGCAGACTGCCTGGAAGGGAGGGGCTGAAGCAGAACACCCTTGGAAAAGCAGCAGCAGAACTCCGTTCTGGGACGTTCTCGCACATATGAAAACTCTGGTTTAGTCAACAGGGTTTAAGTATTTAAGATTGCTACAGAAGTAAAAGGAAGGGTTATTTCTACTTCCTTTTCTAAGGAATTCTGGAACACATTTTTCACTTGGCAGTTGTGAGGTAGGATATATGGAATAAACACTGTTTTGAGGCATTTTACTTCCAAGTTTTAAGGCAACAAAAGGTTAACATTTTAGAAAGGGGCATAAGCTTTCTACAGCCACTGTAATTTATAGAGCTAAAAGAAGGCAGGTAATAGGGTGCGTCAAGGCTCAGATCATAAGAACATAAAGCCTAGTGGGTCAGACCAAGCATCCTGTCTCCAAAGTGGCCAATCCAGGTCGCAAGTGCCTGGCAGATCTCATAAAGCAGATCTAATTCCTTTTATTCACTCCCAGGGAAGGCAATAGCTTTCTTTAGTCCGCCCGGCTAATAATGTGTTATGGATTTTCTTCCAAGAACTTGTCCAAACTTCTTTTAAACCCCTCTATGCTAATCACCTTGATCAAGTCCTCTGGGGGCAGATTCCACAGCCTGATAGGGCTCCGAGTGAAAAAGTACCTGCTACGATTTTATATCTTCTATGAAAAAAGTGCCTGAAGAGTAAGGTGTCCTGTCATGGATATTTCCTATTTTGTTTCATGATATTTTCAAAATGAAACTAAAGAAAAATCAATGAAATTTCATTGGTTTACTTCTTTTTCATTCTGAAAAACAAAAGCCCCTCTGGAGACGACCGGAGACTTCCCTGAGCTCTCCCAATCCTCTCCCCAGGGTTGATGCAAGGCCAACCACCCGGGTCCTCCAATCCCCTCAAGAGGTACTAGGTGTTAGGGTAGTCCGTGGGGGTCCAGAGGGGCAGGAGGGACACCCACCCACCTCCTGCCCCTAAGTTTTTTTTGCATGGAAATGGCGCCACTCAGTCCTGAGAAGAGTGCCATAGTGTGACATCACCACGAGCATCCGCAGGGCCAGCTGGTGCCATTTTCTGGTATGGTCGGCTCTGAGCGGCCCTGCTTCATTACATTTTTTTTTTTGGTTTCTGGATTTTTTTTGTTTATGTTTGTTTATTTTCTGCAAAGAAACAGAAATGAAAGACCTATTAAACAAAATGGTACCCGGGGAAAAGAAACCAAAAGCTAAAAAAAAATCAAAACTCAAAATTTTGAAGGCTGCACCCCCTTACCAACCGATGATATATTTTCTGAGACTAGACAAAATGAGGGCTTAGGAATCGATGACCATGCTTTCCCCTACAATGCTATGTTACCTAGCATTCTCTGTGCATTATTAACTGAAAAATAGCTTAGAGGGGAACTGTATATAAATACTACATGGCAGCCACAAGAGTTTTGCACTAATGCAAAGCCCGCGTGCTGCAAAATATAGGATTTGGCTAGGTAAACAAAAATAATTAATAAATCATTGTGGTTTGCAAATGTACTGCAAAAAGAAAAAAAAAATCCCTTTGGTTAGAGACCTTGGCAGGCAGTGAAGGGGTTAAGCACTGTTTAATGTGTACTCAACATAAGTACTGAAATTTTAACACTGGTACTGGATGAACATGGGCAGATTAAGACAGTCTGGGGCCGATGCAATAGAGCGCGCTCACACGAGCGCACTGTTTAACTCGCTGTCAGATGCGGGTTCAATAGGCGCTAATCCAACCCTAATGCAATAGGGGAGTCCAACGCGAAGTGAATGAGATAGTGCTCATCACATGCAAATGCATGTGAAGGAGGCTATTACTCATTCACTCCGCATTCAAAAAAATAAATGTGCGTCTCAGATGCACATTTATCGCTCAGATAATAACACCTGCCTGGCGCAGGTGTTAATAGCTGAGCGCATGTAAAAGTTTCTTCAGTAAAAAAACAAAAAAAAACAAAACCTCGGCAGACCGCCGAGTTATTGAAGACCGACGCCGGTAAACTTGGCATCCGATTTTATTACCGGCAGTTGGCCGGTTATGAAAACTGACGCCGAGTTTACTGGTGTCAGGTTATGAAAACTGACGCCAAGTATTACTGGCAGTTGGCCCCCCTTGCGGGTGCCATGTGTGCATTAAGAAAGTGGGTGCTGAAAAGTCAGCGCCCGCTTTCCGCGAAAATTATTGCATCTGCCCCTCTGCTTTTCTTGGGGATTTGCATTTAAATAGTGCACTAGGCTATCCTGTCCCACACTCCCCTTAACTACTACCACCACCAGGACAGTATTTAAAAGAAATCTAATGAGATTTGACATTGTTACCTATAATGATATAGCTAAAATAGTTTCAATAAATATTTATTAAAAGAAAATTTCCTTCCACATGCCATGCCTTCGAACAATTTTGGGGCATGTTCTAAGCTATATTCAGGCCACAGAATTAGAAATTTTGGGCCACAGAATTCCATGTGCCCGGCTGTTAAATCTGCCTCAGATTTCCATAGTGAAAGAGGGTCACTGATGTTTCCATTAACTGTCCCTAAGAATGCCGCACTTGCACTATTCAGGGACTGAACCCTGGCTCTTACAAGACAACCTCTCCCCCTTTCACAGCTCTGCTTAAGCAGCACTCTGAAAAGAGACATGGAAGTGCTGGACAAAGAAAAAATGCTTTTTATTTTGCAAAAGTTCCCTTGAAGAACCCACACAGAGGCATGCAGGTCTTACCCTCATGCTGCGACGCTTGAAGACACTGTGCCGCAGGAGAGGCGGGCTGTGTGTAGAATCCAGTGGTGACTGGTAATCTGTTTGGCTACAGAGCGTGGGCGAGCTGGCACACAGACCCTCAGGCACCTGTTCAGAGGGTGCCGGGCACAAACACAGACACATAGGGTTAGGTGCGACAGTGCCAACAATAGCAGCGAAGAAACACAAAAGCACATCTACAGATAAATATACACGCACATTGACAATGCAATTGGACAGGTGCTGGACAGCACTGCAGTCCTGATCATCACTAAAACACAGAGCAGTTATAAGCAAAACAGGGTGCATGCAACTGTACCTGCGAGCAGTATTATAGCTTGTAATAACAATGGGGTGATTTGTCAAAGGAATTATGTGCATAAAAGGAGCAATTTTCAAATGTCCTTTTCTGCACCTCAATCCTTTTGAAAATTACCTCCATTGTGTTGGCATGCACTGTCTTTCTCACAAGAAAACAGAAACTCTAACAGCAGAATGCTTTAAGACTAAAAAAACCAGGACTGATTAAGTCTTCCTCTAGAAATCTAGATATACAGTTAAGACCGCTGAAATGTTGGTAGTTTCTGCAAGCAATCTTTTATTCTCTAGCTCTGAAAAACGTGACATTTGTTTCCTTACCACACATTCAGCCAGTCCTTGGGAATCTATGGATATAAATCAGGAACAGATGACCCTGACGGGCCTTAGGCACTATCAGTCAGAGGGGAGATCATGTATATGCTCTCACACACTCTAGCAATATTTTGTTAACATTGATTTGAGTATATTGAAAGCTTTGTGGACTTACCTGATACTGCAGTTTAGGGGCCAGCAGGTTTATCGGAGCCAGTGTTTTGTATTTTGGTCTACTAGGCTAGAAAAAGAAAAGTAATTTTTAAACACATGAGAAACTGGTCAATCTACTGATTGACTTCAGACAAACCAATATTTTGAGCCACATAATGAAATTATGCATATATTTAAGAATGTTCCCTAGTCCTGAAGAAACTTGTCACGTTGATCCTCTCATTCTATTTAAGCCAAGTTTTGCCAACCATATATCTGGCTTGTTTTAAAATTAAATTTTTTACCTCTCCCAGCCTCAGGGGATGCTGAGCTCGAAGGAGATAAAGATCAGTTCTCCTGTCAGCTAAGCACTGGTGAGCTTTAGAAGAGGCCAATGGGTGGGAGAGGATTGCGAGTGCAGGGTTTGGGCCCCATTGTCATTGGGAGGGGGCTGTCGAGCTTGTTTGCCTTTATTTCATTGCGCAGGATGGAGAGGGGCTGTTGTCTCCACTATCATTTGAGTCATCGGGCAGAAGGGAAGATAGTTGGCTTAGGGAGGCTGGTTGAAAGGATTTAGCTGGTTAGCGTTGATTTTCAGTGCTAGCTGGCTAATTTTAGGCAGAGCGTTCAAATTCTAGCCAGTTCATTTTCAGTTGACTAGATATAGACTGATTTTCCACCAAAAATCTAACTGGCTAGGTTCAGCTGAAAATCAGTTTAAATAGTTGGCAAAAATTTGGCTAAGTTAGGAAATCTGCTCATTTTTTTTTTAATTTTCTTCGGAAAGTTTCTTATGGTAGTAACTGCCACTCCATGCAGGTTACCCCCAAGCCTTATGTTAAGGGTAGTAATATTTACAATCAAAACCAAGCAACTGTCAAACCCATAACAAAATTACTGCTAGGAACATTTTTACAGGATGAGCGGCCTTCTTGATAATTCAGACAATGCAGCTCGAGCATGCTTTGCTTTTGGACTTAGTCATAGAAGCAGTCCTATGCTTTTTCCCCTGTATTTGAGGATGTACCGAAGCCCTACTGCTGCTATGTGCTGGCCAGTTTTGCCTCCTTTAAGGGTTTAACCACAGACATTCTCTGTCATTCTATGCAAGTTGGCTTTGTCATCGCTCCTTTTTAGTCCTCTCCTGTTCTGAGCAGATGAGCATACAAGATTCCTTAGGGGTAGATTTTAAAAAGCATTTACTCGAGCAAAACTGGTTTTTGCTCGAGTAAATACACTTTACTCAAGTAAGTGGGCTTTTCAAAATTGCTACAATATATGCCATTGAATTGTCCATAGGATTTACTCAAGTAAGTGCACTTTACTCGAGTAAATAGCTTTTGAAAATTGCTACGATAGTATGTCACATTTACATGCGTAACTCCTTTGAAAATGACCCCCTTAGTCTTTATGGGGATAATTTTCAAAGCCTTTTCCATGTATCAAAGCAGATTTTGTGCGGGTGAATGGCAGTACTGAAGCAGCCTCGTGAGGAGCGCGTGTAAAAGTACGAGCGCAGCGTAAACCGGTGGCGCGGGTGCTTTTAGGCGAGCTGAGCAGAGGCGCTTCAAGGAGTGGAGTTTGGGCGGAGACGGCACGTCTGCGTATACTTTTTGATTAAAAAAATTATGTACATAAGTGTACTCCCCCCTCCAAAAAGAGATGTAACTTTACATGGGTGAATGTGTGCCCATACTTGGCCAACTACCAAAGTATTCTCAAAGCGAACTTATGTGCATAAGTTCACTTTGAAAATGCTCAGTAAAGCTAGGGACGGTAACTTTCAAAGGGGTGCATGGGTGCACATGTACACGTGTGTGTCTGCATGTGCCCAGGGATGTGGTAATTTTATAACTTGCGCACAAATTATAAAATGTATGCATGCCCAGTTTAAGTTTATGCATGCTCAGCCATGCATATCTGGCTTCTGTTGCACGTGCATACCATGACCAGTTTCACCAGTTCATCCACCAGTGTAGAGCTAACTTCTCCAAACCCCCCTGGTTTAACAGCTTGTACACCCAGTTACCCCATACCCTTTAAATCCTTCAGAGATTTTTATTTTTATTTTTTTAAACTACACCTCCTCCATAGCAGAAGTAAATTTACATAGCACTGGACCTGGGCGCACAAGTATTTATGTTCACATTTCTTGGCCACACCCCAAAATGCCCATGCCCCACCTAGACCACACCCTTTTTGAATGCGAATGAGATGTGCATGCAGCCAAGGGTTTTTAAAATTTGGTCAGTGCACGTAAGCCTGACTTGTGCACGCATCACCCAATTGATGTGTGCACTGGACGTTTAAAATTCACCTCTGAGTATACAACGTACACACAGAGGTTACTGCTATGTGGGCCATTTGAACATTACCCACTATGTCCGTTTGTCGGAGTGCTGTCAAATCTGGACCTGGCACCTCAAAATGACCAAGGCAACTCTTCTGTGGAAGGAAGCAATGCTATTATATATACCTACTCTTTGAAGATAAAATGTATATTGTTGAAATCTGTGA
This sequence comes from Rhinatrema bivittatum, assembly GCF_901001135.1. Lineage (NCBI taxonomy): Eukaryota > Metazoa > Chordata > Amphibia > Gymnophiona > Rhinatrematidae > Rhinatrema > Rhinatrema bivittatum. Next base: position 515,445,095 of record NC_042617.1, on the reverse strand, counting down.
ATGTCAGGGAGAAGCATTTATTGGATGCTTCTTATTGCAATTTTTGGTCCCTTTAAATGTTTCATTTATATTTTCACTAATCTTATTGCGCCACTCTTTTGCATAGGCAGTGCTTTATGGTGGCTATGATTAAACGTCATATTTCTGAGAGAATATTTAACTATGCTTAAGCTTATGTTTCTGCCAGAGATTTTTCTTATTCCTTTGTCCATCAATTTTTTTAAAATTGCATTTGTTTTTATTGTGAGCAGGCTTCAGGATTCATCAACCCCTCCTCAATGGGAGCATGGTGTACTGGACTGCAATATTTCAGCCCTTCTCTCAATTTATGTAACTCCCATCCCAAGATTATAAGTCCTAAAATCCTTTGTAATAGCAGCAGGAAAAAAACCAAAACAGGATTCAGAAAATTAACACGTTGAGAGCTGTGCCTGTGTACCCTTAATATGAATATTACCTTTGGAGGGGGTTCATGGAAAGAAGCTGGTTCCACAATTTTGGGAGCCCTGTGTCGATTGTTCCTTTCATGTTCTTTCAGGATCTCCTTCTCCATCTGATAAATATCACTAAGCAAGAAAAAAATTGTTTGGCGCAATTACTAACATTAATAATTATTGGGTTCCCTGCACCATTATTAGGTGTTGCTGTGATAAAAAAAAAAATCCAAGCAATGTAGTTATAGAACTTGTCTTTTACGAGGTAAGGGCAGAGCGTTACGATACATTTCGCAGAGTTCTGCAAGCAGACACGACGCTGTACAAGGTAGCGCTAGCTGCTGCTCCATGCATACAGGGGGTCATTTTCAAAGGCATTTCCATGAGTAGAACTGTGCTTTACCCATGGAAATGGCCCCTTACAAAATTGCTTGCCTGATAAGCCGGTAATTTACTCACATATAGAATCTATGGAGATAATTTTCAAAGAGTTATGCGTGTAAATAGCCCGAATACACATAACTGCTATTGTATAAAAAAATATCAGACTTCTTTGTTGTGGAGAATTGACTTGAGTGGGCGAGGTCTGGGTGAACCGGGGGGGCATTCAGGCTGAAGAACGAGGAGGGTCTCGATGACCTGGAGAAGGACTGGGCGAACTGGTGGAGTAATTGGTAAACTGATTCATTTCAATAGCACGCATATTTTGAAATATGCTGACCTTCGTGAATAAATCAGGTTTTACATGAGGAAGTCCTATGTTATTTTCGTGCATACAGTAAACGCAAGCATGTTTTTTTTTTTTAACAGGTTGGAAAATTACGTGTGTTCAATGCATTGAAATACTCGCTTTCAATGCACTGCATGTATTCGCGCACAAGCATACATATGCACTTATCTTCCAGGGTAAAGACAGGCGTATTTTATACTACGTTTGCATATGACATGCATGGGTTAGAAAACATTACCGTACATCTACGCACAGCCATACATGCATATACATGCAGCTGAATGTAGTTGTTTGAAAGTTGTCCTCCCTGTGTATAAGTTTACTCACAGTGGTGCAGATTTTCAAAGGGTTATGTGCATAACATACATGCGTAACCCCCCGAAAACCTGCCCCTGCGCGCGCCGAGCTTATCTTGCATAGGCTCGGCGCCGCGCACTCGGCCCAAGACATGCGTATGTCCCAGGGCTTTGAAAAAGGGGCATTCCGGGGGCGGGGGCGCCAGTCCGGGGGCGAGGCTGAGGCCATCTCCGTTGTGGCCATGCCAAGGGATGAAGTGCCGGTAGCCGGCCGGCACGCACAAGTTACGCCTGCCCGGATAAAGGTCAGGGGGGGTTTAGATAGAGCTGGGATGCGGGTTAGGTAGGGGAAGGGAGGCAGAAGGAATGGAGGAAGGCTACGTGGCTCGGCGCGCGCAAGTTGCACAATTGTGCACCCCCTTATGCGCGCCAACCCTGGATTTTTGCGCATGTTATAAAATCGGGCATAGATTTGTTCGCGCCGGGTTGCATGAACAATTCTACGCTCGTGCTTATGTCAGTGAGCAGAGGTGTTCCCAGGGGTAGGTTTGGAGAAAGGCTTACATTTATGTGCATAATTTTGCATTTTCAAAAGCAAGTATGTAAATTCCACCAGAAAATATCAGAGTAAAAATTAGGTGTAAATGTGTATGCATAGATTTTTGTGGGACTTTCCCTTTCAAAACTGTACTTTCCCTTTTAAAACTGGTGTCAGGTGTGCATGGTTGCCTTCACATTTCTTCAGGCAGTTATAAAATTATCCCTGTGGGGACAACTTTCAAAATCCTACCTTACGTGCAAAGTCTGTGGACATTTCATACTTAAGGGTCTTGTACTTATTTTTCAAAGGGAAAGTGCATGAATACTTTTCCTAAGAAAATTCTCTAAGGGTACCAAGCACCCACAGACTCTGCACCTGCTTTTCGGGCAGATGAAATTTCTATGAAAAATTCTGCATGCAAATTTGAAAACAGGGACGCGGCAATTTTAAAATATATGTGCACATACAGGTGCACATTTTAAAATAGCCTTGGTGTATGTATGTGTGTGCCCAATTTTGCAAGTAGGCACCCCTCAACTGTGCAAATCAAGCTTTGGCCACAGAAGTCTGAAAATTTTATAACCAGTGTGCATCCACGCCAAGACCAGTTTCACCATTTCGTCCACCAATTCCCCCATTGTAAAGCTAAGTGCTCCAAACTCCCCTGATTTAATAGCCTGCATGCCCCCCCAGTTACCCCAGACCTTTTAAACCTTGCAGAATGGCTTTTTTTTTTTTTTTTTTTAACTCATACAACTCTTGGCCCCAACCTGGAATGCCCATGTCTCTCTCACCACGCCCTTTTTGATTCTGAGTGAGATGTGTGCACAGCAGGAGATACGCATGCATATAGGCAGCTTTTAGAATCCGGTGGCCGTGCATGTCCTACCTGCGCGCACATATATCCTGATTTTGGCACGCACTGAGCTTTTAAAATCTACCTCATAATCGTTAAGGATAATTTTCAAATTATTGCACATGGTGGCAAATACACATATATGGGGCCACACATGGATTGACTATAGTATTTTATAATATGCGTGTATGATATATGCACATTTTATAAAATATGCATACCTCTATCCTGCAACATACGCACATATATAGGCATATTCACAAATGCATGCAATGCAGTGAAACTAAATAAATCAATGCACCGAACGCATGTACTTTACCCACCTATTTTAAAAATATGTGTGTGTATATTGTGTGTGAAAATAAAGTAGGACTTACCCACGCAAGTCCCAATTTGTGCACATAAGTTGGTGTATTTTATAACATGCACTTCACTGATGAAATGTCCACTTTTACTAATTAATCCACCAATTCACCCTGTCCCTTCTGTCCCCGTGCCCCCACTGGACCACCAGGTACGGGATTAGTTTTATAGGGTCGGGTTTAGGGGTTGTTTTGGTGTGCCGGTTTTCCCACCCTCCCCCCAAATAAGTAACGATTTTTCACAATAAATCGTGAAAATTTCTATTGTATCGCGCACTCTAATGATTTTTGACAATTTAAAAAATATCGGACGATTTTTTAAATCTTCAAAAAACGATTCACATCCCTACCCGCCAGCACCAAGACTGCACAGAGCAGTAAGGAACCATAACATGAATAATCAGGTCAGGGAGCTGGGAGCTTCCCAGGTTTATCAGGTATACATTGCTGGAAAGGGGAGAAAAGCCCCTTCCACAAATAAAGAGCTGCTTGAAAACAAACAATACTACTTGTAGAGTTCAAGAACCAAAATGCCTGAAGAAAATCTGGGGAAATCATCAACAGAAAAACAGCAGGATCTAATAAAAAAATGTGCAATATGATGTTTATTCTGCTGCACATAGTTGCATTTGTTCCTTTATATCACAGCCATGTTGCCATCTGTAAGTAGATCATAATCAGTACTGCAAGTCAAAAATCCAGACAGGTTAGGCTGGATGAGTGGATCAGTGGCAAATCTGTGTGCTACTGTGCAAACGACCCATCTTTGCTTCCTGGCCTGTGGATGCCGCGGAGGTAGCATTCAAACCTCTTGCGGGAGAGTGCGACTCAGCTATTAACTCCAGAGGGAGATATGGCCTGTGGCCCCTGGCAAGAATTGTCCCTGCAATTGCTGAGTAAAATGAAGGGTTATAAAGCAGGGAGGAAAAAAAAAATCCCAAGTACACATGAATGGCAATGTAGCCCAATAAGAGCTAGCGCCAACTGAGTTGCAGGCCCAAAGAAGCAGGAAAAAACTGTTCGGCTGAAAATATAATTGAAAAAAAATTCAGAAAGTTTTCACTTTGCTGCTTCAAAATCTGGCAGGTCAAAATCAAATCATGAGCTACACTATACTATTACAGGTAACTTTGGGCCTGATTCACTGAAAAACTTTTACTACAGAGACAGAATGGGAGAAAATAGTTAGTGAAGCAGGCCTTTAGACAAAAAGATATTGTTTGAAATAAGCAAAATAGTGCGGTAATGCCAGTTGCATAGTCATATTTCAGATTTATATTGAAAGAAATAGCAATGGTACTGGACCATATTCATACCTGGGAACTCACCGGATTTAGCATGGAAACTCCAGTTATTTAGACTGGAGATGTGCATTCGTTTGCGACGAAATAGGAAATAGAGACGATATTTCCCATTTCGTTGCATTTTGGGGGGCAACTGAGGGGGGGGGGGGAAGGGCACACAGAAAAAAAACAAACAAACTCCAAACCCACCCCAACCCTTCAAATTTAATTAATTGCAATCCCCCACCCTCCCGACCCCCCAAAACTTGACCGACCCCCCCCCCCCCCCAAGATGTACCAAAAGTCCCTGGTGATCCAGTGAGGTCCTGGGAGCGATCTCCCCCTCGCGGGCCGTTGGCTGCCACTAATCAAAATGGCGCCAATGGCCCTTTGCCTTTACCATGTGACAGGGGCTATTGGTGCCATTGGCCGGCCTCTGTCACATGGTAGGAGCAATGGACAGCCGGCACCATTTTGATTAGTGGCAGCCATTTTGATTAGTGGCAGCCGACGGCCCGAGAGGGGGGGGGGGGGAGGAGATTGCTCCTGGTACCCCGCTGGACCAACAGGGACTTTCAGTATGTCTTGGGGGGGGGGGTTTGCAATTCATTAAATCTGAAGGGTTGGGGCAGGTTTCGGGCTTCGTTTCGGGGGCAGAAGAAATAAAATTTTCCTGAACCGTGGGAAAATGAAATTTCCCGTGGTGGGCCGGTAACGAAGGCCGAACCAAAAGGTTCGGCCGAATCACATCTCTAATTAAGATAAATTACTGGGACTCTGGGCACGATCATAAAACCTCTGGAGGGTGCAGGCGCTATTTTCTTACTTTGCCGCACACCTCTCTCTTTCCTCTCAGCTCCTTTAACTTTTGGCCTATGTCATATGTGCTGCTGCTGGGGCGGACTGGCCTATCGGGAGACTGGGTATGATCCAGTGGGCCAGTCTAGCTGGTCACATGGGCTCACATTTTGCATCGAGGCTCCCACTCTGCTGTGTCCCCACGCTGTAGTGGTGAGCAAAGCAGAGCAGCCTGCACAGGGCAAAACAATCGATGGTGACCCAACCTGATTGCTTCAGTGCTTTTCCCCCCAAAGCTAGTGGCTGGTCTCGCAGGCATCAAGTAAGCCGGTTCGAGTCTCGACCATAGTGGGAAGGGAGTGGAGGTGAGAGAAGGGGTGAGTGACAGAGGGAGCTGCACAAAGGAAGGAAAGGAAGGAGCATGAGTGAGAGGAAAGGGGGGGGGAGTGGAGTGAAATGGGAGTTCAAAAGAGGATGTGAAAAAGGGAAGAGAAGGGGGTGAATGAGTGGGAATTGGTAAGGGGCTCTCTCACATCTCCTTTCAAACTCCCACTTAATTCTCCTCCTCTCTCCTATATCCCCTTTTGAACTTCCATCTTACCTCCATTCCCCTTCCTTCCCCTCATTCACCCCCCCTTTCCTTCCTTACATTAAAGAAAATTAAAAAATGAAAAAAGAATGCCTGTTTGTTGGGGGAGGGACGAGAGAAAGTGTATTGCGTCACTGTACCTGCCCCCTTACCCGCTAATCTAGAGAAATCTCAGGGTAAGCCAAACTCAAAAGTTCCCAGGTATGACCATATTTCTCTCTTTTTTTTTGTTTTTAGAGGTTGCTAGTAGACCTAAATCTGAATGATTTGCTACAAGCAAATGAAGGCATCATTCTCCAAAGATGAGAGTAAAAGATGGGAAATATTTCCATTTTCAGGTGGAAGAAACATGCATGTCATGCCCTTTATTCATTATTTTCTTTAATTTTATATTCCCCCTTTTCATACAAACTAGAAAGTGGATTACAGAGTAATTGCATAACATACCAAAATGCAAAAATCATAATAAACAACAATACAAGCAATATAAAATAAAATAAAGCATATTAAATAATATGCTGCTGAAGCGTACTTCATGTCACTGTGCTGGCCTGTTTGCTTATACTGAACTCTTTTTAGCTATTAGGGCTTTTACTCTGCTGTGGGAGCACTTATTTTACTTGCTGGCTGCTTACAGGTCCATTTTACCTTGGTAATACAGGTAGTCCTGTTTTATTGCTCTTGTAAAGATTAAATGTCCCTGTCTTGTTTGTTTTTCTTTAGAAGGCATTCTCTTATCTAAATAAAGGGTTGTGCCACAAATCTCTAACAAAAATGGATTGCAAATTTAGGCAATGTAAAAGAAAATAACAAGAAAGCCAAAACAAATAAAGACATCCCACAGCTGAGCAGAGTCAGATAAGAACCCAAAGAAGAAAAAAAAACAGTAAAGAGAAATGCAGGGTAAGCAAGCTGCAGAGAGAAACCCATACAAAGACATTTTTTGTGAAATGCAGATATGAGTCTGACTTTGAAGTATTTATTTAAATTGTTTTTTCCTCTTTTCAGCAAAGGTTTAATTCAACATGAGACAGATCCTATCCATTTTGTGGGAAGTCAGGAAATGCCTAATTTGCAAGAGATAACAAATGCTCTTTTGATAGACCAAAAAGTGTAATGAACTCTTGTTTATGTTAATTTCGGCAAGCCACTAGGTTTCTCTTATCTCAGGTATATAATTACAGGGTACATTTACATTTTCCTTTGAAAAGTAACATATCCTAGCAATTTTCAAAAGCCTATTTACCTACATTGTGCACTTAACGCGGGTAAAATCTATTGACAATTCTATAGCACATATTGTAGCAATTTTCTTTGAATTGTCAATAGTTTTTTCATGCGTTAAATGCAGTTACTATGGGTTAATGAGCTTTTGAAATTGCTAAGATAGTATGTTATATTTACATTTTCCTTTGAAAATTACCTCCTTAAATTGTAAGCTCTTTGGGGCAAGGACTCAGTGAACATTTATGTAATTGGTTATAAAGTACCCTGCTTTAGATTGCCCTATAATGCAAAAATAACAATAAGACTAAAACATATATAGTTCTTACAAAACCATCTTTCAAAGTGCTTTACAAATAACATCCTTACTTCCAAAGACCAGGCATGAGCCTTAATGGCAACTTTACATACGATTTTCATAAAATCAGTTCCTGGCACTCAGAATAACTTGAATTAAAGCAGTGCAGAGATTACTACTGTAATTTAATTAACTGTATATGGTTATCCCTTTCATATACAACTCACCCTGTTGTACCCCCTGAGCCCCTTCCTCCATACCTTACCTTAAGTTGCAAACCAGCTCTGTGAACTTTGGCCTCTCATTAGGGTCATAGATCCAGCAACGAGTCATCAAGGTGTAGAGGGTGGGTGGACAGACCTCCGGCTTTGGGAGGCGATCTCCCTTCTCAATTACTGCGATCACATCTTTGTTCTCCAGCCAGAAAAAGGGTTGCTTCCCGAAGCTCAGGATCTCCCACATGCAGACCCCTGAACAGGTAGAGTGCAGATCAAAGCACATGCTACTCAAGCACAAGACAGCAAGAACTGAGTAAAAGCAAACGCTTTCAATCATAATAACCTTCTTACCATACCTAGCCCTCTCTGAATTTATGAACTGGGGTACCAGCTACTGAGTTCTGTAGCAAAGCAAAACTAAAAAGTGAATGGACCCTCCCTAAATCAAAATACAACCATTTAAGAGCGTTAAAACGATTCCATTTTAATGCTACTCGTACAGTATTTACTCCTCCCTTGAAAACTGGTTGTCTGGGGCAATGGCGCGGCCTCCATTGTTAGTTTCTTCCTGAAGCATCTCTCTCTTTCCATGGAGGTCCTTCAAAACTATCAAAAAGCTGGTAGAAAGGACAAAGCCAGTCCTGCATGACGTGACTCCAGTGGTAAACAGACACCTAATACTCCAGGAGCAGACAATATCCCACACCTCAGCTCAGCCAGCAGATGGCAACAAATCCATCAGTGGGTGCCAAAGCATGGCCTTCAGAATGAAAATAAGAAAATGTTTATTTTCTGAAATCAGCGGAGAAGCTCCATATACCAGCACGCTGAAGAAACGCAAAATTGAAAACTTCAAAAGCACCAATTTTCAAAACAGCTGCCAATTATTTTTTCACTCTTATCCAATCGAAAATATCTTCTTCCAGCAATGAATTAAGAGAAAATAAAATATAGAAAAGCTTCAAAATAGAAAAAACCCCCAAAAAACAGGCTATGAGAGCACTAACATAATATTCAAAAATGGCTTCTCAACCATGTAAGAAAGGCCCACAGGTGTCTCAATCACTTACCCCATAAAAATATTATTGCATAGTTCAGTTTTCAATTACATTTATTCTGTATAAAGTGCACATCATCACCTGAAATCTGCTTAATAAGCTCGCTGAAAAGTTCAATAATCAGTCTCTAAGAGAACTCTTCCTGAAAGGGCACTGAAGGATTAAACAGAAACCTGCCGTACATCTCTCATGAACGCCCACCTGCATACTCCACCTGCAGTTCAAAACATATCTGACATTCAAAGCAAGCCGCGAGGGCCCATTCATGTCTGAAAAACCAGTGTTCACCATTCAGCTAATACATGCCATAATCTTCAAAAAACAAAATCCTCTTGCAAAAAGCTCCAGCATCTGCCAATACAAAAAGTCAAGCTCCAAACTCCTGACGTTAGTCAATGTTTCGGCTTCAACCTGCATTAGTGGGTAGGAACAGTCTATAAATCCAGGAATTCAAAAGGCAAAAAATTCCCAGTGCAACTTCCACAATTTCGTACCTTTGAATGGCCACTCAGTCCAATGGAAGATTCTGTGTTTTTCAAAACTGAAATCTTCTTTGGAATTGCAGATGGGCTCTAACAGCTTACTGTGAACCGTCAGATATTTTTTGATCTGAAGGGTGCAGCATCATTCTGGCTGCCTTGGCACTAACCACTGGGGAGTTCATGAGTGATACGTGGGCTGTTTCTGTTTAACCCCGATGGGTAATTCAGAACATCCCACTTAAATTAGGCAACAAAGTAGTGCACAAGTTACACCAATTTTCGAAGCAGACTTGCGCATAAGTCTGCTTTGTAAATTATCCCTCCAAATTTACCTGCACATAATTCCGCCTGCTATTAAATGCATAGAAAGTTTAGGGAAAACGTAACGTGCATTCTTTTAAAAATGCAAAAGTATATGTGCAAGTCCAAACCCCTCCCCACCTCTGCTCCTGAGAATGCCTCCACTCAGTCCGGGTAAAATTGCACACGTACTGGCAGTGCACACATAAGTTTACCTGCGTATCAGACGGGCAGTTTTGGAAAAGGTCAAAACAGTGTTTTGCTTGTGGAAATGCTTTTAAAATTGCCTTCCCTATGTATGAGAGTGACACTTGGATATGGTTGACCTTTCAAGTGAGAGTATTAAGCAGATTTCAGGCTGCTGGCATGTGCAATTTATGTAAATAAAGAATAAATTGTAATAATTGAAAATAGGACTATGCAAAAATATTAGACTTCCTTTTACGGGTTAAGTGATTGGGACACCTGTGAGTCTGAATGGTTGAAAGGTCAATTCTGAATGAGGTATAACATTAATGCTCTGATAGCTCACTTTTTCTCTATTTTAAAGCTTTCTGTGCACCCATTTTATTCTTATTATAATGCTGAAAGAAGTTTTGTGGTTGGATGAGAGAGAGATAATTGGTGGCCTTTTTGAAAATTGGCGCTTTTGAGGTTTTCATTTTGTGTTTTCCAGTGTGCCCGGATATGCAGCTTTTCCACTTTTTTGGGAACATTTTGAAGCAGTGTGGAGGTTTTTTTTCTTCTTTGCTTATGATGTTGAAATTATTCATTTCTGGCATTGTTCTTCCTGCTTCCCCTTCTGAATGTTCCTTTTCAAGGCAAGGAGGGACACTGAGGAGAGGACTGATTTAATGAAGTGTTATTTCAGGAAGTACCAAACACTGTATATGATTCAGCAGTGGCTTAATCGTGTGCTGTGTACGGAACTAACATCAAATGACAACCTGAGCTGAAGTTTATACTGTATAGAGACTAATAAACCCTATAACATCCTTCCCTATAACAATTTCATCTAACACTAAGAAAGCTTATCTCATAGGATAAACTCTATATATTAAGTAAATAGGGCACAGTTATTCACCCTTTGAAAGATTACTGAGGTTAATATTTAAAGGGTCTGTCCCCTACTCCCTATCTAAATTTTGCTTGGGCAACTCGTTGCCTGTACAAAATGTACCCCGACAAAAAGCAAGAGCACAGTGGGTGCTGACCGGCAATGTCAGCCAGGTCAGAATTCCTGTCCTACTGTTGTCCACATAACTGTCTATTTCAGCGGAATGCTTATCTGGGTACAGTTCTCCTGAATATCCAGTTAAAGTCATCCAGATCGCTTTATCTGGGTATATTTGGTGGATCACTAGTCCAGGTAAGTTCTGCTGAATATCCAGTTAAACCCCTCGGGGTAACTTTAGGACAGGTATTTTTCTGTCTGGACTTACCAGGTAACTTTCCCGTTTGTCGGCTTATTCAATATGGACCTCACTAGGACTAAAAGACATTCCATAAAACTAAAGCATTCTTTTTTTTCAGTCAATGTACAATGAAGCTGTGGAATTTGTTGCCAGAGAATGTATAATATAGCCAGGTTTAAAAAAGGTTTGGACAAGTGTTTGGAGGGCCGGGCCATCAACTTTGGTTAGCCAGATAAGCTTGGGAAATGCCACCGCTTACTGCAGGGAGCTGGACGTCAACAGGGAATGCATCCCCACAATAGGATCTGTTGGGTAATTCCTCCAAGCAACTTTGATTAGCCACTGTCAGAGACTTGATGCTGGATTCAATGAACGCCATACGGCATTTCTTATGTTCTGTGTTTTCCAGCACAACACAGTGACATTAGGTTCATACCCCTATTTCTGGTTCTCCTGACAGAACCGGTGAGTATCCTCAGAAACTCATACAATTAAAAGCCCAGTTCAAAGGGCATCCAATTCTCTGCCAATAACTAACTACTTAGATCTGAAGTCCCATGATGCAGTTCTATGCACATCTAACAAGATGCCAGCCTGTCCATCTTTGACTGAACATCACATTCATAGGAGTGAGATGATGCTTAATTAACATAGCTTGAGTCACTCACCAAACATCCAGACATCACTGGCTGAGGTAAAACGGCGGAAGTTTATGGATTCTGGAGCCATCCACTTGATTGGGAGTCGAGTCACTGAAGCTGTACAGATAAAAATGGAGTTAATGCTCATCCTAATATTCCTGATATTTACAGCTTGGAACTGGGGCGTGCATGGCTAGCCACATCTTAGAGCTCATAAGAGGGGAATTTGGGAACAGAAATATGATATTTTAATCTCCCATTGAAATGCACTGCAATCAAGGACTTTTAGAAAGAAAACGGTAGAGAAAAAGTTAATACTTTGGCCAAGTAAGAGGAAATCTTTCTCCTGAAGAGGCTGACCCGGCAGCCCAGGAAGAGGAACAATGCACAGGAGGAGACGAGATATTTTGTTTTTTTATTAGGTTTCAGCTTTTTCACTGTTATTAGTCTAAAGAACAGAAGGACAGGAAAGAACAGAGCTTTGGCAAGAGAAAAGTGAAACTTGGAGGTTATATGAAAAAAACCCCAATAAATATATAAAAACTGTTTTGGCCCAATTTATGAACTACTGGACCCTCTTTTCCTTTCAAGGGAATAAGTGTGCCCAGTTAAAGATGAGGTATGCTTTAATCTCTTTCCTATCACCATTTTAAGGGGGTGGGGAGACATAGTTGAAACATGCATCTGTGTCAATGTTCACTGATCGTGGATGTGAATAAGCATTGCAAATGTGCTGCCGATGAGCAGTTAATGTGGAGATTATTTTGAAAATCATGAACTGTAGTCATCTTTTCATACATAGACAGAGCACTAACATTTGCAGCTTCCTTTACACAGATTTGTATCAGCAGTGATTATATAAACCAGACGCCACAACTGGCTGTACAAGAATACTGAGTTTACTGCATACCCTGGGAGTGCGAGAATCACAAAAACAATGCCAAGTGCCTTCTACTAGTTTTTAGTAAACACCAAGCTAATGGATGGTTTGGTGAAATGAGGTAACCTTTGAACTAGTCATTATGGGGACAATAATCAAATGTTTCTACATGGGAAAACACCTTTACACGTCTCCACACGTACTTTCTCCTGCTTATTATTTTGCACCTGCTCCCATGCTGTGCGCAATGGACACATTTTTAAATGAGCTTGCAGTTTTGTGCCTTCCCCACTGGAGTCTGAGCAGAGAAACCCCAGCTGACCATGCAGTAAGCGGGATTCAACTGCACTGGCATGCGTTAAAAAGTGCAAGGTTTCATGTTCTAAACATTTTAATAAACATTGGGTAATATTTGCTATTACTTTTAATTTTACAGTTTTGACACAAAACATGAAAACTGTCAAAATTTATAGTTTTAGCTGCTTTTCACCTGTTTAAAAATAAAATATTAAAACAGAAAAAGATAGGGGTTACCTGTAAAATCTCTCGAAAAATCAGAAAATCCTGCAATCTCTGGTTTTATTTTTCAACAAAGCTTCCATTAAAAGCTATGGAGAAAAATCTTAGAAAAGGAGAAATATTTAGCAAAGGGAACACCCCCCCCCCCCCCCAAGTTCTTGTCATCTATGTTTTCATGGAGAAAATGATTAGATGTGGACTCTTCTGTCCAATCATGGCACTCTATGAACAGATCCATTCTGCACGGATGTCGAGAACTCTCAAAGGCTAGTCACAAAGGTATTAAAAGTTAGCCCAATGAAAAAATATCACCTACAACCAATCCTCCCCCCTGGTTCCCTGAGATTTTGCAGCCATGGAAAGGGATGATTTAGTGGCTCTTGCCATGGATTTGCCCAGTCCCCCACTGAATTACAGGAAAGCAGGAGGTGGGTCAAAAAGGAAAAGCATCTAGCAAGACAAGAACATTGGGACTGGTAAGGGAGGGGATGTTAGTGAGGGAAGAAGATGGGGGAACCGAAGTAAAATAGAAGGTGGGGGGAACAGAGGTAAAATAGAGGACATAAGAAAATGCCATACTGGGTCAGACCAAGGGTCCATCAAGCCCAGCATCCTGTTTCCAACAGTGGCCAATCCAGGCCATAAGAACCTGGCAAGTACCCAAAAACTAAGTCTATTCCATGTTACTGTTGCTAGTAATAGCAGTGGCTATTTTCTAAGTCAACTTAATTAATAGCAGGTAATGGACTTCTCCTCCAAGAAATTATCCAATCCTTTTTTAAACACAGCTACACTAACTGCACTAACATATCCTCTGGCGACAAATTCCAGAGTTTAATTGTGCATTGAGTGAAAAAGAACTTACTCCGATTAGTTTTAAATGTGCCACTTGCTAACTTCATGGAGTGCCCCCTAGTCTTTCTATTATCTGAAAGAGTAAATAACTGATTCACATTTACCCATTCCAGATCTCTCATGATTTTAAACACCTCAATCATATCTCCCCCCTCAGCCGTCTCTTCTCCAAGCTGAAAAGTCCTAACCTCTTTAGTCTTTCCTGATAGGGGAGCTGTTCCATTCCCTTTATCATTTTGGTCGCCCTTCTCTGTACCTTCTCCATCACAACTATATCTTTATTTAGATGCGGCGACCAGAACTGTACACAGCATTCAAGGTGCAGTCTCACCATGGAGCGATACAACGGCATTATGACATTTTCCGTTTTATTCACCATTCCCTTTCTAATAATTCCCAACATTCTGTTTGCTTTTTTGACTGCCACTGAACCGATGATTTCAATGTATTATCCACTATGACGCCTAGATCTCTTTCTTGGGTGTTAACTCCTAATATGGAACCTAACATTGTTTAACTATAGCATGGGTTATTTTTCCCTATATGCATCACCTTGCACTTATCCACATTAAATTTTATCTGCCATTTCAATGCTCAATTTTCCAGCCTCACAAGGTCTTCCTGCAATTTATCACAATCTGCTTGTGTAACTACTCTGAACAATTTTGAATCTGCAAATTTGATTACCTCACTCGTCGTATTTCTTTCCAGATTCCAGATTCTAGCTCCACATAAGAATATTATTACTTTATTATTTATTCATTGTACGTTATTCCCCAGTTCCTTTTGATCCAAGTTTATCTCCCTTGTTCAATGTAATCGCATTCTTACATGCTTGTTAATGTTCTAATGTAAACCGAAGTGATATGTAACTTTGCTACATGAATTTCGGTATATAAAAATGTTAAATAAATAAATACTAGTTCACCTTTATCTACATGTTTATTAACTCCTTCAAAAAAGTGAAGATTTGTGAGGCAAGACTTACCTTGGGTAAAGCCATGCTGACTTTGTTCCATTAAACCATTTCTTTCTATATGTTCCGTGATTTTGATATTTAGAACACTTTCCACTATTTTTCCTGGCACTGAAGTCAGGCTAACTGGTCTGTAGTTTACCAGATAGCCCCTGGAGCCCTTTTTAAATATTGGGGTTACATTAGCCACCCTCCAGTCTTCAGGTGCAATGGATGATTTTAATGATAGGTTACAGATTTTTACTAATAGGTCTGAAATTTCATTTTTGAGTTCCTTCAGAACTCTGGGGTGTATACCATCCGGTAGAGGTGATTTACTACTCTTCAGTTTGTCAATCAGGCCTACCACATCTTCTAGGTTCACCGTGATTTGGTTCAATCCATCTGAATCATTACCCATGAAAACCTGAAGAGGATGTTGGGGTACCTCCCCAACATCCTCTTCAGTAAACACCGAAGCCAAGAAATCATTTAATCTTTCCACGATAGCCTTATCTTCTCTAAGTGCCCCTTTAACCCCTCAATAATCTAACTGTCCAACTGACAGAAGGGATCATAATTGTATCAGATGAAATAAAAAGGAGACAAGAATTCAAAAATGGAGGAGGCGGAGAAGTAGGAGAAGAAGGGGCCAATGAATTTATTGGAACTGTATAGGGACATTCAATTATTAGTACTAATGTTTAATCTCATTAGTAGTCTATGGGTTTCAATTTTGTTTTGCTTTGTTTGCCATTACCACCCAACAGTTTACTTCTTTTTAACAGATTTGTCCATGGGGACCATAGTCAGCCGCATGCAAGTCTGTGTTAGTTATATCTGAATAAACTTATCCAAATAACTTGAACTGGATATTCAGTGGTGTGGCTGCGCCACTGAATATACCCAACTAAATCAAAATTATCCACATAAGACAACAGTAAATGGAACACACTGAGGGGAGAAGGGTGATTAGTAGTATGCCTCAGGCATTGATTCTGAGGCAGGTTCTGTTCAATATCTTTGTCAGTGATATTGCAGAGATATTAGAAGAAAAAAAGTTTGCCTTTTTGCAGATGACACTAAGATCTTCAAAACAGAGTGAACACCCCTGAAGAGAATAGAAAGAATAAGGAGTGGTCGAAAGTCTGGCAGCTTCAATGCCAAAAAGTGCAGTCATATATTTGGGGTGCAGAAATCCAAAGTTGCTGTACATGATGGGGAGTGAGACTTGATATGCACAGACAGTGAGAGACCCCTGAGGATGATAGTGTCTGATGATCTGAAGGTAGCAAAGCAATGTGACAAGGTGGTGACTAGGGCCAGAGGCATGCTGGGGCTGCCTAGTGACAGGCATACCCAGCAGGAAAAGGGCTTTAGTGTCCCTATCATTGGTGAGGCTTCATCTGCAGTACCATATTGAGTTCTGGAGGCTGTATTTCAAAAAGGATAGAGATAGGATAGACGTGGGCCAGAAAAATGCAACCAAAATGGTGTGAAATCTGCTCTGAAAGACATAGGACATAAGACTTGATCTAAATATAAATACCTTAGAAGAGAAGAGAGATGGAGGGATTTGATACACACTTTTAGATACCTGAGCGGTATTAGTAATGAACAAGAATCAAACCTTTTCTAATGGACAGGAAGCTGTAGAACTAGGGGTCATGACATTAACTTCCAAGGAGGTAAGACGCAGGAACATCAGGAAATTTTTCATAGATAGGGTGGTGGATGCCTGGAGTTCCTCTTAAAAGAAGAGATGAGGACAAGAAATGTAATGGAATTCAAAAGGGTGAAGGATAAACACAGAGGATTTCTAGGTGCTAGAGGATAGAAATGAAGAATGGGGATAACCAACAGTAACCTTTGGTGGGGTAACCTGCCTGGAATGGCAGTTGCACCCTAAATATCTGCTGAGCAGACAGAATGGACCATTTTGATCTTTATCTGCTGTCATTTACAATGTTACTATGCAAACTTGTCCAGATAACTTTAGGACTGGTTCACAGCATGAGCAGATTCACCTGGATAACTTAGCCAGATAACACTAAGTTATCTGTAACACCTCTGCAATGCCATGACTTATCCAGATAACAACTTAGTCCCACAAGTCAGAGCCGGTGAATGTGGTGAAGAATTCAAAAACCACAGTTTGTCCAGCTAAGGCCCAAATATACCTGAACAAAACATCCGAATATGGAACTGCATATTTCATAATCTGTGGTTATTAATAAATACTGAAGATCACATTACTTTAAACTGCTAGCAAAATGCAAATTTTGCCAATATCCTCTAATTCTCGTTGCCCTAAATAAATATTGCTTTTTTTTCCCTGTATATTTTTATACAACTGTTATGCAGTTTTCCCTGCTGCCCATGCCATGTGATATCCCCCCATCTCCATTTCAAAGCATGACAAATTTGAGGTGAAACCTTTAGCTCAGGGGTCCCAAACTATTTTCCAGCTTGTCTTTCATGTGGCCAGATTTGTCCCAAGGAAGGCTTTTATTTTTTGGGCACAGCAGCAGCAGAATGACTGGAGGGGTTTTTCAGGTCTTGCTGGGGGGGGGGGGGGGGGGGGGGGGAGTAGAACCACCGGACCCTACTGAAGATGGGAGCCATTGGAGGAGAGGTCAGGCTCCGTCAGCAGGAAAAAAGAGTTGCTGACAGCACAAAGATGTGAACTGCTGGCACAGTGGCCAAGTCCCATCAATGGGAGAAGAACTGTCAGACCTGAGCCACTGAAGAGCTCCACCATAGGGAACGCCAGGACAGACAGCATAAGGTGAGGGTATAAGGGAATGAACGAGAGAGGAGGGAAATAAAGAAGGGGAAGGTGGCGAGAGAAGGAACGGAAGGGAAAGGAGAGGAGTGAGAGTGAGATTGGAGAGGAGACAGACGGGAAGGGGGTGAGAGGAAGGGCAAGGAAATGAGTGAGAGGTTCAAAGCAAAACGCAGACCTGGCAGCAGAGGAGAAGGTGGAGGACATAGCCCGAAAAGCTGCAAGGCCACTGTCCTCCTCCTATTTCAAGATAAAGAAGGGAAGTAAGGGAAGCAATGCAATGTCCCATTGCCACCCATGCATTTCTCTTCTGGGGGGTGGGATGGGGGCCGGAAGAAGAACAATGTGCCGTCCCACTTCCACCAATGTATTTTTCTTCAGCCCTCAGTCTCCTGCGGGAATTTGGAAAGGCCTGGCCAGTGCTGAGGCAAGAGCCAAATTTTGTGGCCCTTACCGAAACATTGTGGGAGACCAGGAGCCCCGGGTATTACGTTTGTGTGCGTTATTTCAGATAATTTTCAAAGCAAACTTATGCACATAAGTTTACTTTTAAAACTGATGTAACTTATGTGTTTTCGAAATGCATAAGTTGCGTGGGTTGATATAAAATCACCCTCCTTGTGAAGAGGAAAGAAAACCGACATAATAGAAAATAATATTCACTCTCTGAAGCAGACATGCATTGCAAGTGCTTTAGAAGCAAGTTCCAGGTCTTACCTTTATAATATTCTTCCTCCTCTATGTATCGAGACAGTCCAAAGTCTCCCAGCTTTACGCACTCGTGGTTTGCAACCAGAATATTCCTGACAGCTATATCCCTGCAGGCAAAAAATTCTGTGTGACCATCAGGGTAGATACAGGTACTGGTTTTGGGCTGGCCACAAGTGGAGGCTACAGGAAGTGACTGAGTCGGGGTGGGGGGGGGGGGAGGGGGGGAAGGCGGTGGAGATGGAAAGAGCAAGCCACAATTAATATTTCAACAGAGGGCAAGCTCATATAATAAACTCTTGTTAAAAATCATGCCATAATAAAACTGTTTGAAGACAGAGAAAATATATTTGCAGTATTGGCAAAATACTTTGTATAGCCTACAGGGAAAAGCAAATTCATGAAAAATAATAAAGAAATATCACTGGACTCATGCTTAATTCTCTTCTGGGCTCTTGTTCCCTAGCTTGGCTAAAGTAGCAAGTAATGCTAAAGCAACACTGATGGTTCCCGCTAGGAAAGTTTAGCCTGTGGCATTTCTCAGCCTGTGACAATACAACAAAGGAAGCAAATCTAAAGGTGTGATACTCAACCTTTGCTACTTATTGAGCCCATTTAACACCTTGAGAAAATGTATTTATTTATTTTACTTAAAAATGTCTTCTAGATTGCTTTAGACCAAAGCGGTTCACAGTAAAACATTCATAAATTTAAGTAGCATATTTCTTAAACAACTCTAAACCTGAAAATAGATGATTCTTGTTAAAATGTTGCCTTTTGGATACTCAAGTCTGAGGAGTAGGTGTGTCTTACTTTTGATGCTTTAAAAACCAGTGTGGGATAAGCAAGACTTACTGAGGCCCTTAAAGAGCTACGTGGACTGTCCCATATTATGCTGAGTATCGCTGGTCTGCTGCCAGTCAATTTATGCTAAGCCTCTTCCCTCAATACTGCTTTACCTGTGAACACAGCTGATCCCTTCTAAGTAAGCCAGTGCTTTACCGATTTGTAAGGAGTACAGGACGAGGGTCAAAACCTGAAGAGTATTCTTCTTGTTTTCCAGGTAGTGTCCAAGCTGTAAAAAGATGAGAATAGGTAAGTTAGTTGGGGAGAAGAATTTAAAGGAAAATATTCACAGTGAGTATCACCGATACTACTGGATCAAGATACTAACATTCAAAAATATGATACAATGGTCATCACCACTTGACCTAATAATATAAGTGTCCCAATTATCAAGATGCATCTTCGTGGACCCAATCAGGCTGTAACATTCTTTCATCTCATGTACTGCACCCCTCTCTACCATTTTTACCGATAGCTACTTAGCGCAGGTATTGCCTCTCTTATTGTATCTGTCTGGCTCATTGTATCAACTTACCTATGTTGCTCATGTAAGGGATTGTGTCCAGTTAGTGTTATATACAAACGGAATTATAAAAAAAAAGAATCTCTATACACTTCCAGCTAGCGATTTCAACTGTCAGAAACATGGTTAAGAAATGGAAATTAAAGAATCTTGTGTGGTTGTTGCCGAACAGTTCAATTTTTGTTTAATCAGTTTAAAGCATTTTGTTGCAAAATGTTTCAAGCTTAGCAAGGTTTTGTTTTGCATACTTTAGATGATGACTATTGTGATGCGGCTGTAGAAATGGTTTCTTTATGATAATTCTCCCATACAGATCATTATTATATAAACAATGTTGTATTGTGCATTTGTGGACAACTACTCCATTGTTAACTAAATGTTTCAGCAAATAGTTTGCAATGATCTGTAGGTTCTGTTTTACAGATCTAACCAGTTTTCAGTAGTTCTATCAGAAAGTTTTGTGGTTTTCCAGATCTTGCCTTGACTTCAACAGTTCAATGTAACTTCCATTTCCTTAACAATGTTTTTGACAGGTGAAATTGCTAACATTTAAAGATTTTCTTTCTAGTCTTCCCATGCTTTGAAAAAATGAATTATCTTCATTTTCAAATACTCAGACAACTGCTTAGAGGAACCCATGGCTGTTGCATGTAGACAGAACAATCACAACCCTAGAGGTTACAAGGGTCAAAGTATTTGTTGAACCATGGAATTGTCTTCACCTGACTAACTGAAGTCCTAACGAGTCAATCAACTTTTTGGGTCTTATAAACAAAAAAAAAAATCAAATTATGTTGTCACTTCAGTGACAGTGACAAAATCTCTCTGTTACCAGGTACTTTGTGAAGCAACACAAAACTCTGCAAACAAGGCACTCAGAACTTATATAGCAAACCTGCCATACTAAAACAGCAGTAACTCCCAGAACTTAAACAGGAACAATCCTATATGAAAAGACAACACAACAAATATTCCACCGGCACTAAATTACCAATACACCTCCTACCGGAAACTACTATAGATCCCCACACAGAACCTACATACTAGCAGAATATCTAACTTCAGTCAAACATGCAGAATACAGACCCTCAACAAATCAGAATAAGGAATCACAAATTAGAAATAGAAATATGCAAACAAAAACCGATTTCTTCTTTATTCTGCTCTCCAGCTTCACCCCCTCCCTTCCTGTTCCCTGCAGACAACAGGAGAGGAGCTGAATTATTTTTATTTATTAGTGAGCAGGGGGCTCTTCTTTGCTTTGTAATGTACTCTGTCTTATCCATGCTCGTTCCTCACATGATGCATGGAAAGGGAAAGGTTAGACTATTTCCTGAAATTTGATGCACTGGACAACAGAGTCTAGGAGCAGAGCCCTGTGTACTCATTCAATGGCTCCCTGTTTTGCAATAAGTAAAGACAGCCCTGATGATAATATCTTGTTGGGCCTGACCCCCTAAGCAGTTATTCCCCTCCCCTTCCCTAGTCCAACACTGCAGGCCAAAAATATTAAAAAACCCCAAAAACCTATGCCATTTAAACTTTCCCTTATTTTCTTCCATGTTCACGTCCCATTTCATCATTTTATTTCTTTTTCACCTTACCATTTTGCAATGCCCATGGTGGAATTACAACATTAAAATAACAAAGAAGAAATTCAGCAACAAATACATCACAAATAAAACAAGAAAAAAACCCAGTATAAAATATATCAAATTTCCAAAAACATAACTAAGTCAAAGATAAATAGATCAAGAATACAAAAACGTGTCTATAAGACCTTAATAAATCAAAAACATAAATACAAATAACCAAGCAAATACAACTCTTAAATAAAAAAATGATGAAATAAATACATAAATAGAAAACTAGGAGGTCCAACTCAAAAGCATTTAGCCAGCTAACTCAAAAGTTAACTGGCCAAATGAATAGTTGTGAGGAATAAAATAAAGAATAGCCGTAAGTCCTTCAAATATCCTTTATTAATTGCCCGACTCTAGGCCTGAGTTTCGCCCACCAAAGGGCTGCTTCAGGGGCTATAAAAGATGATAAATAATAGATAATAAACAATAAAACAATCATATTTGATCAATTCTATAAATATGATATATAAATAGTTAAAATTGATGTAATTAAAATTAATTAAAATCAGACGCAAAAATGGCTCTACTAAAACATTCAAATGGTGCGGGCCATCCAGTGCTCCTACCATGTGACAGGGGCCGGCCAATGGCACGGATACCCTGTCACATGGTAAGGGCAAAGGCCATCGGCACCATTTTTATTAGTGGCAGCCGATGGCCCGAGAGCGGGAGATCGCTCCCGGAACCCCCACTGGACCACCAGGTACCTGTAAAATGTTTTTTGGGGGGGTCAGGAGGGTGGGGGAAAGCTAAGGGATTAGTTTTAAAGGGTCAGGGTGGGTTTTTTGTTTATCGGCTCGGGCGCAGCCAGTAAACAAAACCGCGATCGGCCGGACGAAAAAAACCCCACGATGTGAATCGGAACCAGAATCCGAACTGATTCCGGTTCAGATTCACATCTCTATAAGATATCAGAGGGCTGCAATAATGAAGGACCCTCAGGACTCAATGATCCTGGTGGAATAGGCAGAGTGGAGAACAAGCCTGAAGCAATCTACTGCTGAAATTGAAAAGCTTCCAGGGTGGGCTGAGCCAGAGTAGAAGCAATGGAGGGCTTGGAGGGGAATGCCCAAACATGGCCTCATCTCATCCTTCCCATTCTGGGCAGGAGAGAAAATGGGAGCTCTAAAGAGGAAAATTTTCTCTAAGGGGCATGCTGGCAATGACGTGCTGCAGGACAGGCAAATTTGTAGGGGCAGAGGTCCCCTCTAGGTGACGTCAGCTGGCGCAGCATCTGTCCTGGGAAATTGCCAATGATAGGGCCTCCACTCTCAATATGTGCTTCAGAGCAGGCAAATTTGTAGGGGCGGGAATCCCTTCTAGATGAGGTCCGCTGGCTCAACGTCTGTCCTGGGAAATCGCCAATGGTAAGGCCTCCCCTCCCCACTGGACAAGTTTATCCGATAACTTTGCTATCCAGACTGTGTCTGAATATGGACCTGAAAATAACTATCAGACCCCCAACCAAGCTGCTTTTAGAAAAACGCATACAATAGACATAATTCAAAACAGGATAAGCCAAAAGTTTTAAAAATTACTGTTGTATACAGTCCTTAGAACGAAATCGATGCACTTTTACTCTCATTTGATGATATGATTTCACGACTTGATATACCTAAATCACAGCTTTATCGTTGGCTGCAATTCTCTTGTTCTGTGAAAGATATACTTAGAGGCATAATCTCTCTCACACTTACCTAGATTGGCTTGTATATATAAAGATATTGGTCCAATAGGACATCTAGCCTCATATATATATAAGGCAATTTAAAAAGTCAAATTTCCAAGATATAATGCTTTATGTAATATCTGGTTCTCAGAATTACAGTGCTCTGAAGGTGAGGTAGCTTGTATTTCACTCTCTTCTAGTATTACTCAATCCCTGTATTTTGTCACTCATAGATCAGTTTGGTCTCCCTGTAAGTTATTCAGACCTGGCTTAACCAAGCACCTGCGTGCTGGTCATATGCAGCTTCAAAGGCAACACTGTCACATATGATCTTTCATTGTCCATTCATTTTTGCTTTTTGGAAATCAATATGGGCATAATATCCCTTAAACTTGTTATTGATTGTCCTATTTCATACCATATAATCATATTACTAGCCTCAACCTTCCCATCTTTTCTTTCCCTTTCTAATAAAAAATTAATTACCTTTTTTTTGGCAGTGGCTATAAAAATGATTCTCTCTAACCAGAAGAGTAGTGATCTGTTTAACGAGCATTTCTGGTGGAAGTCTATTTGTACATACTATAGGTATGAAAAGGTTGTTGCTATAAAATTTCACAGATTGGCTAAGTTGTCTGCGGTATGGAGACTCTTAGAAGACTACTTCGAAGTCTCTTCTCCATGATTTCATGTTCTATAAATGTTTTCTTTTCTTATGTAAATCAGGTACATTGCTATGAACAGTTTTTATTTTTTCTTATGTCTGATCTATTGCTTTGTTGGGTTATGTTTATTGTATATTGTTTAATTGCTTAATAAAAATATTTGAATAAATAAATACCTACTAAGTTCTATATTCAGTAGGCTAGCGAGCAGCAAAGTCATCTAGCTAAATTTACCTGGATAACCTTAGCATAAGAACATAAGAAATTGCTATGCTGGGTCAGACCAAGGGTCCATCAAGCCCAGCATCCTGTTTACAACAGAGGCCAAACCAGACCACAAGAACCTGGCAATTACCCGAACACTAAGAAGATCCCATGCTACTGATGCAATTAATAGCAGTGGCTATTCCCTAAGTAAAATTGATTAATAGCCGTTAATGGACGTCTCCTCCAAGAATGTATCCAAACCTTTTTTCAACCCAGCTACACTAACTGCACTAACCACAGTTATATAAAGTTATCTAGCTAAAGGGGTATGTACTTGAGTAGGTTATCCAGGTAGGTTTACCCAGACAACTTTAAACCTAACCAGTTCTATGCTGTGATGCTTTCCTTAAAGATTTTCACTTTGAGCAGGGGGGTGGGGGGATGTTGGCACCATGTGGCCATTTTGGCTTCTGGCGGAAGCGAGGAGAACATGGGAGAGGCACTGAGACCCTACATATGTAAAGGCTCAGAATACAAGGGGGGATGCCAAGGGGGTTGGCAGTTCCCCCCCCCCAGCATAATAATTGGAAATTCGAAGGAGGAGGTAAGATTTTCTCCTCCCCCATGATGATTTTTGGGATTCTAGGAAGGAGGGTAGGGGATTCGATTTGGTGTACTAAGTTTGTAAGCACGGGGAGGGGACATGGGGGCCACTAAAATCCTAACCCTTTTCTTTCCTTATTGTGGGGCGGGTAGAATGGTGATCGGTGAAGTGGTTGGGTTTTTAGGGTTTTTTTAAAGTTACCTGACTATATGCTTAATATAACCTGGAAGTTTTAAAATTATCTAGGTAATTATAGCAGATATACTCAGCTAAACTTAGCCATGTAATACTGAATATCATAACTACAAAGTTACGTTTACGCCTTGACTCCATACTGCCCCTTCATACCTCATTTTTATCTGGGTTTTAGCCAGGTAATGATTTACATGGCTAAAGCTTACCCTTTCAGCAGGGGCAGGAATCCAAAACGCCTTTGAATATGAACCTCACTGTGATCCCTATCCAGAAAAGGCCTGTTGAAACAGGCAGGTTTTACTGCCCAAATGTCTGCAACCTCTTCTGAGAAGGAGATTGGCAAGCAGCTTTCTCATAAGATAATTCCAGAATACTTCTGTCAACAACCAGCAAGTGCCATGTTGAGTGGATTGCTTGATTCAACCCTCTTGCCAGGGGCTGCTACTCTGGTTTCTGACAAGAGAAGCTGAAGCCAGAGCCAGAAATTGAATGCAGACCTAGTAAGTGCCCAGCTATACAAACGTTATCTGATGGTTTTGCAGATTTCCTTGGTTTTTTGTTTGGGGTTTTTTTTGCCTTTCCTCACCTCTCCATATGGATACAGTTCCATGACTATCCAAATCGGATCTTCTTCAATGATGCCCACCAGTTTTACAATGTGGGGATGGTCCAGTTTTTTCATCAGAACTTACAAAAACAAAAAGAATAAAAAAGCAGATCAGAAGCAGCAGTGGTTCTCATTCTCATTCAACTGATATTCATAAATAACAAGAAAACAGGCAGACGTAGCACATACCCTTACATATTTTCACATGAGTATTTGCAGAGACCCCTTGGTTCTCCACCAGGTCAGGATTAAACTAATTCTTTGTGGGGAGGACACATAATAATAGGGTGAGTAGTTAGCTCCCCCATGTGGGAGAAAGCACACGGTGAGCTTCTCTGATATAAATACTCTGACCTAGGGGTCGGGAACCTTTTTGGCTGAGAGAGCCATGAACGCCACATATTTTAAAATATAATTCTGTGAGAGCCATACTAACTACAACCCCCACCCCTCCTGACCCCCCCTAAGACCTACCAAATTAATTTACTATAACCCCCCACCCTCCTGACCCACCCAAGACCTGCCAAAAGTCCCTGGTGGTCCAGGAGCGGTCCGGAAGCGATCTCCTGGACTTGGGCTGTCAGTAGTCAAAATGGCGCCGACGGCCCTTTGCCCTCACTGTGTCACTGGGGTCGACCAATGGCAGCGGCAGCCCCTGTGACATAGTAAGGGCAAAGGGCCGTCAACGCCATTTTGATTACTGGCAGCCGACAGCCCAAGTCCAGGAGATCGCTCCCGGACTCCCGCTGGACCACCAGGGACTTTTGGCAGGTCTTGGGGGCGTCAGGAGCGTGGGAAGTTTTGTTAGATTTTTACTTTTTTATTAAAGATTTGTCTGAGAGCCAGATGCAGCCATCAAAAGAGCCACATCTGGCTCGCGAGCCATAGGTTCCCGACCTCTGCTCTGACCAGTATTTTACTGTTTGGATTTTTCAGTTGCCCTTCCTAGGGGCAACATGTCAAAGTTGTTCCCAGTTTTCATGTGTTGAAGGGGGTAAGGCTTCTGTGATTTTCAAAACGAGGTCTGGGACAGAGAAGGCGTCAGAAAGCCTTCCTTTACTTTTGTTGAGCTGGGAGTTTTTCCTACCCTCCTGGGCTCATGCACTGTTCCCTCTTTTTTATAAAATTGATTTTAATTAACCTTTTACTGGGTCTTTTTTTTTTTTTTTTTTAATCTACAAGGGAGAGGTTCTTTCGACCGATAAGGGACCTGAGGATCATCTGTATCCAGAGGAGTAATGACTTATAGCCATCCAGAGGAGAAGAAGGAAAGAGGGGAGACAGGAGTCACCGTGAACCCCTTTAGGACTCACATCTACTGGAGATCGTGGGGATAAGAGGAGTAACACTATCAATCTAGTACTCTGAGGAGAATGTGAGTTTGTAAAGAAAACATGGAGATGTGTAGGAGATGAGACTTTGTAGGTAAATTGGACAAAAACATTCTAATCATCAACTACATGGGAGAGAAGCTTCACACTGACTCTAATCCATGAGGAAGAAGAAAGAGAACTAAACTTATTAATTGGAACAGTTTTACATCTACTAATAAATGAAAATACTAATGAAGTCACAAGTCTATTCCAGAACCTTGATTGTAACATCTGTAAATGAAGATAAAGCTGTAAGGAAC
This sequence comes from Rhinatrema bivittatum, assembly GCF_901001135.1. Lineage (NCBI taxonomy): Eukaryota > Metazoa > Chordata > Amphibia > Gymnophiona > Rhinatrematidae > Rhinatrema > Rhinatrema bivittatum. The sequence goes on along the minus strand of NC_042617.1, from coordinate 515,418,276 downwards.
ATTTCATTGTTGCCCAACTATTCAGTAAAAGTACTGATGGAAGCCAAGTCAGTTTCTGTGTGCTTCTTACTGTTTAATGAAGTGAGCACTCATCACTGCCATATGCAACAACTTCTAACTGGGATGTAAATAGCTGCAATGTACAGGGCCTAGAAGATTTGTCTTCCCCCCACTCAGAGAAACCTGAAGATTAATGTGATTTACCATTAAGGGAAGTGTATCATCAGTGAATATAATTTGAAATATGGCCTCTGGAAACACTCTCTGGGAATACCTAGCACAGGGGTTACATATTGTTTGGCAGAGAAAAGTATTTAAAACCGATAGAGGCTTTATAGGTTGGCCATTAATGCCTTGATTAAAAACAAACAATAACTATTTTCCTCCTGTTCATAGGCCAGGCAAGAAGAGGTATTTTGCATTGTAGTTATAAGACAGTCAGTCTTCTAGAGATCTTGGGTTATGTCTCACTCCAGCAGGACTCACTTCACAAACATCAGACCAATCTGATTCTGATTCTGTTATGTTTTTACATTTAGAAAGTGTGTAGTGGGAGCGCTTGGAAAATAAATAGCTATATCTCACCTACACATAGGCAATAAAACTCAAATTGCTCTAACTAAAACTAGATATCTTTATTACCACCTGATTATTTCCATTAAAAAAAAAAAGAGACCATATTATCTTCATTGCAACCAATTTTTAAAGCAACTGAAATCTAAAAGCAATTACAGCCACAGCAAATATGACTGGCATCCAACTCTTCAAGATTACCTTTAAATAATGTTGCACCCCCAGACCACTAGGGTCCTGGGCATGGAGAGTGGGGGAGGACCTGGGGAAGGCCACTGGACCCCAGGGATCTTTAGTTCTTTGGACCAGGAGGTGCTTGGAAGGGAGGGGGCCTTGAACTTGCAGGGGCAATTTTTTGATTAAGGGGGTGTTGGGGCAGGGAGCAGGCCATCACTGTGTAGTTCACCTTATTTATTTGTTTACTTTTGGTGGGGCCAGAGCCGCTTCTGAAGGCGATGGTGGTGGAGGGAGGGGTAGGCAATGTGTCTCCATTGACCCTCAGGGTGATTTTTGACATGGGGAAGTGTGAATTGGTCTGCCTAGTCCTTTAAATTTCCCACAGGACCACTGGGGACCCGCGTTAGGGTCCCAATGGCCCCCCCCCCCCCACGGGGAAAATACCTACACCTCCTTCAAATGTACTAAAAATAATGCGGCTTTGTAAGCACTTGGAAAGTTTATGAATGCAAATACATGCAAAACAGGTTATTTCCATAGGGGGAGGAAATCTTTGGCAAAATCGCACAAGAGCACCACAATATGGCAATGTCATGCAATAAACAGCATTTAATACGTGTTACTGCTTTATCACAGCTTAGTAAATGTAGTCCAATGTTAGGTGCTTATTTTCAGCCGAACTTAGGACCCTGAGTTTTTAGTTGAAAATTCACTTATGTTTAGGTCCCTACCTGGGTGCTATCAAGCTAGGGCGAGAGTACATTGTAGAAATCTCATCTTTGGGTACCTTTCCTCATTCCAAATCACATCAAATCTTCACTGATGTGTGTACTGTGCTGATCGTAAGTCTCAATGTGAATGTAAAACTGGCCTCCAAAACCCTAGACCACCACCAAAACCTCACCTCGTTACTAGATGACCCTCCTATAATGATATAAATAATTGACTAATATGTGTGCCACCCAGGGCCGGTGCAAGGGTATTGGGCACCCTAGGCGACACTTGCGCTGCCGCCCCCCCCCCCCCCCCGGTCGCGCCCCCCTCTATCTGTTTTGGTGCCGACTGTGCGCTTCTCAGGGCGCCGAGCTTTAGGGGGCGCCAAAGAGTAGCCACGTGGTGCCGCAAGCGGGGCCTATCCCGCTCACGGCAAAGAGAAATAGAAACAATTGGCGCCGAAACAGGTAAGGGGGGGGCGCAACACTATGTGCTTCTCTATTTCTGTTTGCCGCAAGCGGGATAGGCCCCGCTTGCGGCACAATGTAGCTGCTCTACGCACCCCCTACGGCTCGGCGCCCTAGGCGACTGCCGAAGTTTGCCTAATGGACGTGCCAGCCCTGGTGCCACCCCAGAGGCGATACGATAAATAACGCATGCGTATGGCATTATCGCAGGCATTAGGGCCCTAACTCTTGTGATAATGCTCTAATGCATTTTAATGAATGACTCGGTAAGTTAGCTGCCTAGTGAAACTAGGATCCTAAATTTAGACACTCAGCCTTAGTAAAATTTCAAAAGGACCAGTTAGTCTTACTCCCAAAGTTAGACTCCTAAACCTTTTGAAAACTAATCTCATAGTAGCATAAAAAGAACAGCATAAAAAGACCAAAAGCCATCCAATCTGCCCAGTTGGTCCCATCCACTTTGCTAATGATCAATCCTAAGCACGGCTGCTTGAAGAATATTGCTCCTTGTCCAAGTCATTTTTTCCCCTCTCTGCTTCTCTACCATCCTGGGAAGATGACCATACAAAACCCCATACTTAATCCAATATTTAGCCACCTCCCCACACCCCACATTTTACCACCAAGCCCTGCAATAATCCAGACAGCTACCAAAACCTAAGGAGGCTATTTTCTGATCATCAAGTCTCTGAGGTATATCGCAGTACTAATAGAGAAAATTTCTTGAGAGAAACAAAAGAGTGTAAGCCCATGCTGGAGAAATTAAACAGTTTTAGAGGAGATAAAACACTCAAAGCAAATGCGCTGCAAGACATGGTACATGCAATAGATTAGCATTTAAGATCACTGACTCTGAACAACATGATTCAAATATCATATATGCAGCAGATATAATTTCGAGATGCTATTTTCTCTTCCATTGAAAAAGACGAAGGTGCAGAAAAGTGCCAAGAACATACCAGCTTCACTCATGAACTTTTCCTTGACGTCAGGAGTGCAGTCCTTTTTACAGGTCTTCACGGCAACATTGATCCTGTCCCCTTTCTTAAAAGAACAAAATCATGAAGTAAAATCTTCGTTTAGAGCAGCCGACTTCCCCCTCGCCTGTCCATTATGCCACCCCTCTTCTCAAGACTCCATTGCCATTAAACTTCTCACCATATTAGCTTTATGTTTTTATAATCGTCTTTTCATGTTGCAACACAAATACCTAGCTTTCATTGGGGATCCTGCCTAGCTATGGAATTGATTCCAGTATGTAAATCAGTATGTAAATCAGGTCTCCTGGGATTGCAAACACAGTTCAGTTATAAGTTAAACAAAGTTCATATGGGCTAAAAATAATCATTTTTGTTCATAAATACTTTCTAAGGGGATTCATGTCTGGCTGGGGTTTATTGGGAAATGGGAAAATAGAAAAAAAGTCCGTAATACAATGAAAAGCAGCCATGAGTGACCACCTGGATTGTGGACAAGTTTATGATCATAGCCATGGATCATGATTTTTCATTCCAAGTCTGCTTCTGATTTCAATGACAGTGGAAAAAGTATTGTATCAGCAGAAAGCCTTCAGATTGGCTGTAAGTAAGGTACTATAAAGCACTAACCTGCTTTATAACAAAATCATTTACAGTAAAATGTTTACACTGCATAATGCACATCTTTCAGAGGCAGTGAGCGTAAGACATTAATTGCCCACTGTTGCTTTGAAGTTTATGTTTTTTTAATTTCCTTGGATCATCATTTAGAAACAATTGTTAGCGAATCAGAAAAAGGCTGGACCCCACGCAGATCTGGCACAACCCACTGTGCAAGTCATGCAGTTGCACACAATGGTAGCTCAGAGTGGGTGGCTGCATTTTTTTTTAGCTGATTTGAATTTTTCTAGTGCATAGTTAATGCCCTTGTATAGGATATACCCATCAGCCTTGAGGCTTTGTATTGGGATTGAAATATTTAGAGATTTCAGAATTCAAATAATGTGCTTTTGGGCATGTAGTGAACTCTTGGTTGCCCTCACTAAAAATAATATACCATTTGACTGGGGAGGTTCAGTGTAGGAATTAGTAAAGAGAGGTTTGGGTTTTGCTCTCCCATGTGGGAGTTGTGGATGGTATGACCTAGCTGTTTATCATCCCCAGGCACCATCTCTATCCTTGTGAATTTTTAGTTCCGCTTTTCAAGAGGTCAGAAGCTTGTTCTCTCCTGCCCCTTAATTTTTCCTTGTTTATTGGAAAGGAGTTGGGATTTTCCCTTTGGGATCAGTCTCCTATTGGACTGTGTGATTCTGCTTGGTTTTTTTATTTTTTAAATCCCTTTTTGGAGTATTCCCTGTGAGAATCGGTCCCCTTTATTATAGTGGATTGGGGCGTCCCTGTATTTAAGACTGGATTTAGAGTAGGGAATATCTGCAGTGTAATATTTCTCCTTCTGAGGACAGATCTGATGGTGACCTGATGCAGAGGAGTTTAAGCTTTGAATTAACTGTCTTTTTTGGACTATCTCCTTTGTTGGAGGCTAGGAAGTTTTATTCCACCCTTCCTGACTCTGGCTTGATTGCCTCCTTTTTTGGGTTCAAAGACTATTTTTGTTCCACTGGCAGCTGATGGTCCTTGGTACCCAGGACTCAGTAACCAAACCTTGGGGAGAATGGCATCTTTCACCCTGAAAGAAGCTGGAAGTGTGGAGGATTGCAGGTGAAGGAGAAGGCATAAGAGGGAAGAAAACTAGAGAACACAAAGTAAAGGTAACAAGAATTTTGTTGCTGCCAAGTCAGATAAATACAAAGGAGAGTTAAGTGCCCATCAGGTACTGCCTAAGGAGTTAAGGATTTTAAAAGATTCAGGGAATGTATTAAAGCTTGGACTAAGTTCTGATGAAGTATTGGAACTACGGTAAATTCTAACCACATACAGTGGGAAGAACTGGGATATAAATTGGGACTCTAAAAGAGGATTGAACTACATTCAATCTAAGTAACTGGAGTAACTAAGAAGAGGAAGGAATTAAAGTATTAAAAAAAAGAGTGCGTCCAAGAAATTGAGAGACTTTCAGGAAAAGTGAGGTCACGGGTTTATTATTCTTCTGTAATGTTTGCTGGTCATGGGGTTGTCCCATGACTGGCAGCATTCAGTACTGAACTCTGCTTTGGACACGAATTACCCTCTTGCCTGCTGCCTGCCACTAACCTCTGCCTTGGACCCAGATTACCCTCTTGCCTGTTGCCTGTCACTGATCTCAGCTATGAACTCTGCCTATGCCCGCCTCAATCTCTGGCTTGCTCCTAGTAAATGTCTAACCACTGCCTGTCCAGACCTTGGCCTTGCTACGGACTCTCTCTCTCTCTATATGCCCTATGGGACTCTCGCTTAAGTCCTGCTGGCCCCTGGAACCCAAAGACTCAACCTGTAGGGAACGGGGCTGGTATAGGTGAAGCTCCAGTCTAGTCCCAGTCCAGAGCACATTCGCCAGCGTGGGCCTAGTAGGTTTGCCTACTAGGCTGTGTCAATCACACTGCAGTACAAGGATCCTCTATCCTTACAGGTTGCTGAAGCCATGGACCCGGTGGACTCATCCACACTTCATGCCATTCATGGTCTAACCCAGTGTATCCAGCAACAACAGGATGTATTGAACCAAGAGACTGGTCTACTTGAGAAGATGACAGTATGGATGGATGTGATGCAGGCTCAGCTTCCCTCAATGGCTTTGCTCCATGTTCCTGTAACCTTCCTGTGCCTGCTCAACCCCTGCTGCAGCTTCCGCCATCTCCCAGATATCTGGGAAATGCCAAGGAGTACAGGGGCTTTATAAACCAGTGTAGAATGCACTTTGAGCTTCACGAGGTGATCGCTGAAAGGTGATGTACATATTGGGTGACCATTGCCCGAGTCTCCCTGCTGTGGGAGAGAGAAGATCTGATTCTACCTCTGCCACTATGGAACTACTGACAATCCGTCAAGGGACTCACACCGCAGGTAAATATGCTGTTCGGTTCTGAACCTTAGCCTCAGAGCTTGGCTAGGAGAAGACAGCCAGACGGCCATTTTTTGGCAAGGACTGTCAGGGTGAATTAAGGATAAACTAGCAGGCCAGAATTTCCCCTTCATGCTAGAGAGCCTGATATCCTTTGCTATCAGGATGGACCTTAGTTCCATCCTGATAGCAAATAGGACCCACTGTCCTATTTGTCTAGCGCCTCAACTCCAGCATTCCACGTCATCCTCGTCCAGCCCAGCGCAGACCACCACAGCAGAGGAACCTTTGCAGATGGGTTGCTCTAACATTCCTGAAGAGGAAAACAGATGAAGACAGGGGCATTTCCCTAACAGTTGTCTCGAAGTTGAGAAACTCGTACACCTAGGGTTGGTCAGAAAGGCAACCCTAGGCCAGACTCCTTCCTCTTCACAATTGGTGGTTCCCATCTGCCTTGCCTTCAGAGAAATCATGATGTACCATATATACTTGTGTATAAGTTGATCTCATGTATAAATTGAGGGTATTTTTTGGGCCCCAAAATCAAGATTTATCTGTCACCCATGGATAAGTCGAGGATAAAACCTAGGGGTCTTATGAAATGGTGAAATCACACTAAGAAACAAACCAATAGCTTAAAAAAAATCACTTTTACTTATTTTTTAAAAACAGAATAAAGTGTTTCTTTTATTCAGATCCTTCCAAGTCCGATTCTTCATCGTCGGAATGTCCAAATAAATCGTAGAACTGTTCTTTGGTGATGCCATCAAAGTAAATGTTGTCTTTGCTGTTGAATCATCATCCAATGCCGATTCACCTTTGTTTTCATAGAAGGCGTCATCTTCTGATCCATCCATAGCATTGCTAATGCCGCATTTCAGGAATAACTTCTTCACCATTTCTGGTGGAATTGACTCCCAGGCATCCTTTACCCATTTCATTACCAAATCAATGTCTTGTTTCATCAGGTTCCCTCTTTTTGTTAACTTTGCTTGGCCAGAACACATCCATTGATGCCACATTTGGTCCTTGAAAAGCTTGTTGAAACAGACATCTAATGACTGGAGCAATGATTTCAGACCTCCTGGAATCACTGCTAATGTGATCGCCATTTTCTTTGCATGATCCTTTTCACCCCTTGTTATATGTGTGCAGAACATATCCCACACCAATAGTGACTGTCGTTTTCTTAGCCTCGTGCCTGGTTACCTACCCCACACATCGCACAGCCACCATTTCGTTCCCTCCTCATCCATCCAGCCTTTAGGATGAACCCAAACAGTTATACCTGCTGGAAAATTTAGGTTCTTCGGCATCTTTTCCTCTCGAATATTACCACCAGATGTAGTTTTGTGCCAACTGCCAGGTAAGACAGGACTACTGTGAAATGTGTCTTTTCATGACAAGTTGTTTTTACATGGGGGGAGGGAGGGATTTACCAGTACTGGCAGCCAACGGCCCTGCTGGACCACCAAGGACTTTTGGTGACTTTGCATTATGAAGACCCTGCATCAGGAAACTTGGCTGCAGGCCCAGCCTCGCTCCATGGGATTGCCTCATCAACAGTGTGTGTTGCTTCTGCTTTGGTTACAGCCTGTCCTGCCTATCTTACCTAGCTCAGTCCATTCTGTCCTTGGCTTTCCTTCAACCTAGTCCTTCTCCAATCTATTCGATACTGACCCCTGCCTTGGACCTAGACTACCCTCTTGCCTGCTGCCTGACACAGACCTCAGCTATGAACTCTGCCTATGCCCTGCTTGCCGCCGTCCTCAACCTCTGGTTTGCTCTTGATAATTGTCTAACTCCCGCTTGTCTAGACCTTGGCCTTGCCCTGGCCTCTCTCTATATATATATATGGCCTGTGGGTCCCTCGCCTAAATCCTGCTGGACCCTGTAACCCAAAGGCTCAACCCATGGGGAACGAGGCTAGTATAGGTGAGGCTCCAGTCTAGTCCCTGTCCAGGGTGTGTTTGCATTCTTCTGTCTTATTATTTATTGATGTTAATTGAAATCCGAATTGAAGCTGTAAATTCTATTCAGTTATCTAATCAACTATCAGTTAAAGAAGTTGGAAACCACCCTGCTTTCAGTGTGTTTTTTAGATAAGAGACCATAGAAATTATCAGTGCTGTGTACAAAGGATGGAAAAGGGCTTGTACTGTATGAAACTAGTATAAGAACTATTGTTTGTACCCCACGTAGAATCCTAGAACTCAGAATGTAAATGCTATCCATGGAAAGAGAGAGAGTAAAGAGGCGTTCAGTGGAAAAAGGATCCACCCTTTTTCTTTTTATGTGCCCCTGGATGCCAGTGATAGGATCTGTCCCACCCAGGGGTTACAGGTATATTTTGAGATTACATTACTTCACTTTTCCATAGGGATAGTCCATCAGATAACCTCCCCTCCCTGCAAACTAACTACTTTCCCACTGTTGGCAGTACAGAGAAGTGACCCAAATTTGCCCACGTGAAATCAGATCACCTTAGATTAACCTCACTGCACTTGTAAACTATGTTCAGAAAAGTTATTGTTATGAAAAAAGAAAAGTCTATGAATGGCTCCATCAGAATCCACGAGGGTTTGGTGGTGTGGGAAGGGAAGTACAGTAATCATTCGCACAGGGTAACAAAACAGGTAGCACTGACCCCCGACTCCACAGACCTCTGCTCTTCTTTCAAGCTAACCAACTACCAATGTAACAAGATTAAAAGGGGTATTGTTTCATAAATATATGAGGAGCAGATTTGTCATAAAAAATGATTAATGTCTATTACACACAGTATAAGAATGTATAGGTCTTACTAGCCTTTAGTTGTAAAAATTTCCAAAACCAGGTTCAGGTGGTGTAGGATTTGAGGTGACTGATAGGAGGGCTCAGTGACTGCAGAGTACATAAGAACATAAATTGCCATGCTGGGTCAGACCAAGGGTCCATCAAGCCCAGCATCCTGTTCCAAAAGAGGCCAAACCAGGCCACAAGAACCTTGCAATTACCCAAACACTAAGAAGATCCCATGCTACTGATGCAATTAATAGCAGTGGCTATTCCCTAAGTAAACTTGATTAATAACCATTAATGGACTTCTTCTCCAAGAACTTATCCAAACCTTTTTTGAACCCAGCTACACTAACTGCACTAACCACATCCTCTGGCAACAAATTCCAGAGCTTTATTGTGCGTTGAGTGAAAAAGAATTTTCTCCGATTAGTCTTAAATGTGCTACTTGCTAACTTCATGGAATGCCCCCTAGTCTTTCTATTATTCGAAAGTGAAAATAACCGAGTCACATCTACTCGTTCAAGACCTCTCATGATCTTAAAGACCTCTATCATATCCCCCCTCAGCCAATCTTCTCCAAGCTGAACAGCCCTAACCTCTTCAACCTTTCCTCATAGGGGCGCTGTTCCATCTCCTTTATCATTTTGGTTGCCCTTCTCTGTACCTTCTCCATTGCAACTATATCTTTTTTTAGATGCGGCGACCAGAATTGTACACAGTATTCAAGGTGCAGTCTTCACCATGGAGCAATACAGAGGCATTATGACATTTTCCATTTTATTAACCATTCCCTTCCTAATAATTCCTAACATTCTGTTTGCTTTTTTGTCTGCTGAGCACACTGAGCAGACAATTTTAAAGTATTATCCACTATGATGCCTAGATCTTTTTCCTGGGTGGTAGCTCCTAATATGGAACCTAACATCGTGTAACTACAGCAAGGGTTATTTTTCCCTATATGCAACACCTTGCACTTGTCCACATTAAATTTCATCTGCCATTTGGATGCCCAATCTTCCAGTCTTGCAAGGTCCTCCTATAATGTATCACAATCTGCTTGGGATTTAACTACTCTGAATAATTTTGTATCATCCGCAAATTTGATAACCTCACTCATTGTATTCCTTTCCAGATCATTTATATATATATATATATATATATATATTGAAAAGCACCTGTCCAAGTACAGATCCCTGAGGCACTCCACTGTTTACCCTTTTCCACTGAGAAAATTGTCCATTTAATCCTACTCTCTGTTTCCTGTCTTTTAACCAGTTTGTAATCCATGAAAGGACATCACCTCCTATCCCATGACGTTTTAATTTTCTTAGAAGCCTCTCATGTGACTCCCTGAATTACAGAGAGAAGTTGGTGCTCTGGAGTCCAGAGAAATTCTGGACTAAGGTCGAAGAGATGTCTCAGAGAGAGCTTAGGAAGAAAGCCAAGGTGCTCTGCCCTGTGCTTAAAGGATTTGCTGGAGAAGGGCATTCTCTTCCTGACTACAGGGAGGATATTACTGGGATAGTCTAAAACCAGTAGCGTTTTGTATGAAGGGGTTTCCTGCCTTTTCATCTTGGTGTGAGGAAGAATCCTCTATTTATTTATTTATTTATATATTTGCTATCTAGCCCGGAAGCCCTAGGCAGCGCATAAAGCAAACATCCATGAAACGATATTGAACAAAACAAAGAAACAAATAGACAAGCTTCCTCATCCTGACAGAAAGCTGTTGAACAAATTTAGAAGGCAAACACTTTCAGCTTCAACCTTGTACACAGACCAGCTCACAGGGATGGACTATAAAAAAACGTTTTTGCCTTTCTTTTAAATGTCTTATGGCTATCAGTCAGCCGCAACCCGGGCAGTAGAGTGTTATAAATAGTCAGCACGGCAACAGAGAAAGGACATTCTCTTATATCAGTGAGCTTTGCATGGCACCCTGATGGGTTGTCTAGATTCTAGAGGATTGCAATGATCGCCCAGGATTGTACATCTGGAGCAAGCATTAGTCCAAGGTAATGAGTTTAGTGCCACAAGTTTGTGGGTCAGAACAACAGTTTTATTTTTGATCCTCCACTGTACTGCAACCAGTCGAGGTCAAACAACATAGAAATATGAGACCCGATATTACAGCCAGATATCAAGTGTGCAGCAGCAATTGGAGCACTTTGATGGTCGTAAGTGGCAAGCCAAGATAAATGGCATTGCAGTAATTGATATTTGGAAAAATCTTGGCCTGGACCACTGTTCAAAGATTTGCAGGGTCTAATAGTGACTTAATACCATGTAATAGGCATAGTTTATAAAAGCTGACTTTTAGCACTACCTTAGTCTGAGGAATCATTGATAACTTAGTATCAATCAATACCCCGAAGCTTCTGAAAAAGGGGAGAATTTTGATCTCAGCATTTCCAATCTTTACAGAAGGTGGTATAGTAAATTGTCTCTGTTATGAATCACAATTTCTGTCCTGGCCACATTTAGAGCTAATTTATTATAAGTAGGCCAGCTCTTTATGGACATAAGAACATAAGAAATTGCCATGCTGGGTCAGACCAAGGGTCCATCAAGCCCAGCATCCTGTTTCTAACAGAGTCCAAACCAGGCCACAAGAACCTGGCAACTACCCAAACACCAAGAAGATCCCATGCTACTAATGCAATTAATAGCAGTGGCTATTCCCTAAGACAACAATGCAGTGGTCTCAGGCAAGAATTTAGCAACAGGGATATAGAACTGTATATCATCAGCATATAATCGGAAGTCCATACAGATATGAGCTAAATAGATAAACAAAGCTGAGAGAGCTGACCCCTGCAGGGCTCCCGTTGTACAGGATACCAGTCTGCTGAGGTGTCTCCATTAATAACCTGTTATATTCTGTCTTAGAGATAAGATTGGAACCATTTTAAGACTAAGCCAGAGATCCCAATCTCTCTAAGGCGGTAAAGAAGAATCCCGTGATCAATTGTGTTGAGTGCTGAGGTAATATCCAGCATGACCAGAATATAACTGTAACCACTATCTAAGACTTTCCTTAAAGAATCAACAAGAGACAGCAGGAGAATCTTTGTGCTTAAAGAATTTCTAAAATAAAATTGTTGTTACGTTTACTCATGTACCATGAGCAAATAGGGGTCGATTTTAAAAGGCACACATGGACGCCCCAATTTTATAAGATGCACGTCGCCATACGCATGTTATAAAATACGATATCCGCGCGCATATGCGTACCCGATTTTATAATTGGCGCGTGCATATGTGGGCGCGTGATCCACTCGCGCACGGGGGGAGGAATTTTTCAATTACGCGCGGCAACACGATCAGCCTTTTTCCCAGTAACCTCTACTTAACCTTCTTCCCTTTTCCCCTCTCCACCCCGACCCCTAATCCTTATCTAGCTACCCCAAATTTTTTTTTGTTTTCATACCGGCCAGCTGCGGGCACGCTCTTCCACGGGACAGCTCCTAATGCCGCTGTCCCGGCCCGGCCCCTCGCCCAGACCCTGCCCCTCGCCCCCCTCCTTTCTTCAGGCCCGGCACTTGTGCACGTATCAGGGGTTACATGCGTGGCTGGGCCCTTTCGAAAATGTGCACAGAGGGCCCGGCCACGCATGTAACCCCTGAATGTCATACACACAGGCCTTTTAAAATTCACACAATAGTGAGTAATACAGTTTTTTGGACTTTTCTGTGGTTTTAAGGACTATTTGCTATTATTTACTATATTTTTTTTTGTCTCTGCTCCTTGCTCACTTTTGATTTTAAGTAAATAGTTTTTGAGATGAGACTCAAAACCTGGTGCGGACTTTTTATTTTATTTTTTTCTGGTATCCCTTGGGCCTCACAGGCAAATCCAGGTCCTCACAGCACAAATCTGTGCTTTTACAAGATGCTGCACTGAACTGTTCAGTGCCCAGCATTGTCTGAAGGTGAACCCCCCCCCCCCAACCCTCGTGAAGGACGGGAGTTGTACTAAAAGGTGAACTTTCAAAAGTTCTGTGCATAAAAGATAGCATGTAAAATAGCACACAGGTGTAAATCAGGGCAAATTTTAGTCCTAGGGGAATTCCCCCTCTACACAGAAATTCAAGTTTCTGCGCAGAATTTGGAGCAGACCCCACTGTGCCATATGTGGACCCCATCCTGCTTGCGGCGAAGAGCAAGGAGGTCCCGGCGTGCCACATTCCGGAGAAGAGGAAGGAGGCCCCAGCGTGCCATGTGCAGGGAAGAGGAAGGAAGCCCCGGCGTGCTGCGTCACAGTGAAGTGGAAGGAGGCCCCGGTGCGCCGCATCACAGTGAAGAGGAAGGAGGCCCTGGTATGCCACAGCACGGTGAAGAGAAGGAGGCCCTAGCATGCCACGTCAAGGTGAAGATGGGGGTGCAAGTCCCAGCATGCCGCGAGCGAAGCAGGCCCCGATGAGTGTGTGTAGTGGTTGTGTGAGAGACTGAGAGGCTGTGTGTAGAAGTATGTGTTTAAGACTGCAAGCTGGTGTATGTGTATGGGAGAGCATGAATAAGGATGTGTGTGTGCCAGAGAGAGGGAGTCTTTGTGAGGAGATTTTGAAGGAATATGTATGTGTGAGAGAGACTGGGAGCTGGTGTGCGTGAAAAAGGGAGTGTGTGTTATGTGAGGGAGTGAGGGTGTTTGTTTGTGAGAGAAGGAGCCTATTTGAAGGGATATGTGTGTGTGTGTGTGTGTGTGTGTGTGTGTGTGAGAAAGAGGGAGCCAATGTGCAGGGGTGTGTGAGAGAGAGATAGATGGCATGTGTGAGGGTGTATGCATGAGAGCCTGGGTGAGGGTGTGTATGCGAGAGAGAGGGAGCATGTATGAGGGGGTATTATATGCATGAAAGAGAGGGAGCCTGTGTGTGTGTGTGTGTGTCTGTGTGAGAGAGAGAGAGAGAGAGAGAAAGGGAGCCAATGTGTACGGGGGTGTGTATGAGAGCGAGAGATAGGTAGTTTATGTGAGGGTGTATGCATGAGAGAGAAATGGAGCCTGTGTGAAGAAGGGATGTGCAAGAGAAAAAACCTGTATGAGGCGGTGTGTATATGTACGAGAGAGAGGGAACCTGTGAGTGTGAGAGAGAGGGTCAGAGGAAGCCTTTGTGAGAGGCAGTATTGAGAGAGAGGGGTCAAACTCTGGGAGTGGATATAGAAGGAAGGGGTTGAGCCTAGCAGGGAAAGGGAGAGATAGTGGAGGCTGAAGGAGTTTGGGGGCCTGAGAAGGCAAAGTGAAAGGAGACTGGCCAGGGGAGCAGGGAGAGAGGAAGGAAGGAAGGGAGCAAGGGACATTCTTACAATGTACTTCTAGGGAAATTCAGCTCAAAATATTTAAAACTCTACATCTTTAACTAATACATTTTTTCTGTATATTTTAAATTAATCACTTAAAGATTGTCATGTATATTGTGCTATTTTAACAAATATAAAAATGCAGAATTTTCAATTTTTGTGCTCAGAATTTTAAAATTGTGCATGGAGAATTTTCAATTTATTTGCGCAGAATTCCCCCAGGAGTAAAATTCACATGTGTAAAAGGGGCGGATATGATGTGTTCTGAGGAGGGGCCAACATTTACATGAGTTTAGTTGCTCTTTTATAAGCACTTTATGCATGTAAATGAGGCACCTTATTCACATAATTTTGCCCCTGCTCAATATCAGGAATAAGTGATTGTAAACATGTTAAAAGATGTGAAAAAATGGGTAGGGAGTCTGGGTAAAATGAGGTACTTTAGATATAAGAGCTAGGAGAGCCTTCATAAGAAGCAGATGGACTGGGTGAACTGGTAGACTAATTGGTAAAACTGGTTATTTTGCTGTCATGCGCATTTTAGGAAATCTCCCAAATAGTGTGTGAAATAGCCGACTAACGTGAGTGAAATCTACTCGCAAATCCCTTTTATAATTTGAAGTACAAATATCCGGGTATATCATTTGCGCATAATTATCCAGCTAAATTTTGACTTATCTAGCTAAGTAGCGCTCTTTGGACATAACCGGGTATGTAAAGTAGCTAGGTAAGTATTAAAAAAGTGAAACTTATCCGGACAAGTCTAAAAACTCTACTTATCTGGCTACCTGACTTAGCTGGATAAGAATTGTTTCAAGACTTATCTGGCTAAACAGTGCTTTTTTTTTTTTAGACTTATCTGCCTTTCTTACATACCCAGTTAAGTATGAAAAGCACTACTTAGATGGACAAGTAGCGCTTTTCATACTTATCCAATTAAGTGTCGCTACTTAGCAAGAAAAATCAGAACTTTCCCGGATAAGTGCCACTACTTATCCAAATGAATCCGAACTTGCGCAGCTCGTAGTTTTTAAATATGCGAGCATGTTTGCACGCATATGTATTTGTATTTTATAACCTGCGCATATCGTTTGCACACAGGTTATAAAATGCTATAACAACTTTGCGCACGAGCAATTTTGAAAGTTATCCTTCCTATATTCACTGGAAGGACACATTTTGTTATTCAGCGTGAAAAGTGAATATATATGCACACCTGGCTTAGAAAAACTCCTTCATAGACTTCCCCAAAGAAGCCTTCTCCCAGGATCCGACCCAGGACCACATCATCCCGACAGATGCCATAGCGCGGAGCTGTAATGAAACAGAGCGAGAAATGTTGGGGTCACTAAAAGAAAATTGGTTCTTACCTGCTAATTTTCGTTCCTGTAGTACCAAGGATCAGTCCAGAGAAGTGGGTTGTGTATCCCTACCAGCAGGTGGAGTCAGAGAGCAAAGCTTTGGGCACTGCCATATATACGAGAGTGCCACTTGCAGTCCCTCAGTATTGGACTGTACCCAAGCCCATATTAAGAAAAGAGAGGCCGAAGGTTTGGAAAAAACAAAACAAACCTACAACCCCTTTGCCTACTGAACAAGAACTGAAACCGAACCAAACATGAAGGAAACTGCTCCATCGAGAATCTCTGCAAAAAAGGAGCTAAGTGAAAACTACAGCAATCATAACTGCATATCCATCCAGACTTTTGGAATCTGAACCAAGGGGTGGGCCTCTGGTCTGATCCTTGGTACTACAGGAACGAAAATTAGCAGGTAAGAACCAATTTTCTTTTCCCAGTACGTACCAGGATTAGTCCAGAGAAGTGGGATGTATCCAAGCCACCTCACACTGGGCGGGCCCCTGAAAGACCCGCACGCAGAACACACTCACCAAAGGACGACTCAGACGCCTTGATGTCCAATCGATAATGTTTAGTGAAAGTGTGAATAGAAGACCACACCACTGCCCTACAGATCTCCTGAGGCAACAAAAGCTGACACTCTGCCCAGGAAGTAGCCTGGGCTCTAGTGGAGTGAGCCCCGAGACCCAATTGAACCAGTCGTCCACGGGCAATGTACGCCGAGCTAATGGCTTCGTTAATCCACCAAACCAGGGTCGCTTTAGACGCTTTGACTCCTGTCTTTGGGCCCTCAAATAGTACGAACAAGTGGTCAGAACGTCGAAAGTCCAGATACTGCATGAAGGTTTGGCGCACATCCAAGAGATGAAGGTCTCTGTCCAGAGGAGAGTCCCGAGATCAATGTGGAAACCCAGGGAGCTCCACTGTCTGATTTACATGAAAGAAGGAAACCGTCCGCAAAGACACCCGATCCACCGAGATACGTAGAAAGGGGTCCCGACACGACAGCGCCTGCAGCTCTGAAATCAGACGAGCCGAGCAAATAGCCACCAGAAACACCGTCTTCAGAGTCAGATCCTTCAGAGAAGATCCATGGAGAGGTTCGAAAGGAGCACCGCAAAATACCCGGAGAACCAAATTTAGGCTCCAATCTGGGCAGACTGGGCGAAGGGGAGGTCGCAAATGTTTTACTCCTTTACGAAAATGAGTAATGTCTGGGTGAGCTGCCAAGGAACAGCCATTGAACCGTCCCTGCAGGGCATCCAGGGCCACCACTTGTACCCGAAGGGAATTAAACTCCAGTCCCTTAGTAAGCTCCTGCTGAAGAAAATCAAGAATTCGAGGAACCTCGACTGATAGTGGGTCACAGGCCTGTAGACTACACCACGCCTCAAAAGTTTCCAGACGCGCACATAAGCCATAGAGGTGGCCGGGCGTCGCACCTGCAGAAGGGTGGAAATGACCTGCTCGGAATAGCCCTTCAAGCGTAAACATCTCCTCTCAAAAGCCAAGCCGCGAGAGAGAAGCGATCCTCCTGATCCGAAAAGATGGGTCCCTGGCGTAGCAGGTGCGGAAGATAAGCCAGCTGCAAGGGACCCCCCCCGAGAGCCCAACAAACTAAGTCCGCGAACCACGGGTGACACGGCCACTCTGGAGCCACGAGAACCACTTCACCAGGATGGTGCTCTATGCAACGGAGAAGGCGACCGATGAGCGGCCAGGAGGAAAAGGCATAAAGCAGAATTCCCCGGGGCCAGAGACACACCAGGGCATCAAGATCCACCAACCCCTGCTCCAGACGATAGCTGATGAAGCGTGCTGACTTTGCATTGCCCAAGTGGCCATCAGATCCAACTGAGGAACCCCCCATCTGGTGCAGATTAGGTTCCACGCTTCGGGTTACAACTCCCACACTCCCCGGGTTCGAGCTTTTGTCTGCTGAGGAGATCCGCCTGCATGTTCTCCACTCCTGCGACATGCGACGCCGCTATTCCTCATAGACATGCGACGCCGCTATTCCTCATAGATGACGCTCTGCCCAGGTGAGTGCTTTGAGTGCTACGGCAGGACTCCTTGTTCCGCCTTGCCGAATGATGTAAACCACTGTCATCACTTTATCGGAGAACACTCGTACCATCCTGGCCTTGATCAAGGGAGAAAGGCTAGCAGAGCCAACTGAACCGACCGCGTTTCGAGACGACTGATGGACCCAGGGTTCCTCTGTCAGAGACCAGAGTCTCTGGGCAGATCTGTCTGCACACACCGCTCCCCAACCGGACAGACTTGCATCTGTGGAGACTATCACCCACTCTGGGGGGGGGAGGTCGAGGTCTACTCCTCAGTACAGATTGCTGGATGATAGCCACCATGACCGACTGGCTCTGGACGCTGGGAAGAGCAGAATGGGGAGGTGGAACTGTTCCGACACCTGCCGCCAATGCAAAAAAAGTGCACGCCATATCAGTCATAAATGAGTGAATGCCCAGGGAACTAAATCCAAGGTGGAAGCCATGGATGGTGCCAGACCATGGGGGGTCTTCCTTTGAATAAGGGCGCGGATCTGATCTTGCAACTTCGTCCCACTGTCGGCCGCCAGGAACACCCTGCCTCAATAGGTATCGAACAGTGCTCCCAAATAAACCAGCTGTTGGGTGGGCTCCAAGTAGCTTTTCTGCACGTTGATTATCCAGGCGAGCGACGTAACATGAGTCACACCCTCTGAATGGCTTTTCCGCATTCCTCCCAGGACTTTGCACGAATCAACCAGTCGTCCAGATACGGATGGACTAAGATCCCATGCTTGCGAAGAAAAGCTGCCACTACCACCATACCCTTGGTGAAAGTTCGAGGAGCTGTTGCCATAACGAAAGGAAAAGCTCGAAACTGGAAATGGTGTCCCAACACCTTGAAGCGCAGAAACTGCTGGTGGATGGGCTGGATCGGAATATGAAGATACGCCTCCGTGAGATCCAGAGACGCCAGAAACTCCCCTTTGGGAACTGCCGCCAGGACTGTCCACAGGGTCTCCATCCGGAAGTGTGAAACTCGAAGACAACGGTTCACCTTCTGCAGGTCGAGGATGGGGCGAAAGGTGCCTTCTTTCTTGGGAACCACGAAGTACACCTGAGTACCGGCCCCGGCCCTGCTCTGTGACCGGCATTGGGACAATGACTTCCAGCTCGATCAGACGATGCAGGGTGTCCCGCACTGCCTCTTGCTTGCTGAGTGAGGTCACGCAGGACTCCACAAACACCTCCTGAATGGGACGAGAGAATTCTAGAGTGTAGCCCTCTCTGATCACCTCCAAAACCCAATGGTCCGAGGTAATCATTGCCCATTCCGTGTAAAAGCTGGATAATCTGCCTCCGACAGCTCCGACGACGGAATGGGTACTCGTGGCTTCATTGGGAAGACTTACTGCCTCCTGCCCCAAGGTGTCCAGAGTTCCTTCCGGCTCAGCGGCCACCACGAAAGGACTGCTGGTGCCCAGGAGTCTACTTAGGCGAGGATGGGGTGGAATATATGCTGGATCGAAAACGATAGGAATCCCGAAATTGAGTCCTAGCAGGAAAAACCTTTGTGGTGGATCTTCTATCTTCTAACAACCTGTTGCCTTTGGACTCAGCGAGCAGCTTCACCAATTGATCGAGGTCCTCCCCGAACAGAAGCTGACCTTTGAAAGGGAGGTTACAAATCTGCGATTTAGAGGATAAATCTGCTGACCAATTTTGTAGCCAGAGGAGTCGGCGTGCCGCCACTACTGAAACCATGCTGCAAGCCGAGGTCCGCACCAAGTCGTACAGTGCATCTGCCACATATGCGATACCCGCCTCCAAGCGGGCACTATGTACGGCACCATCACTGCTGGTCCCAGCCCTGGACTCTTCAATCCAGCATAGACTTGCCCTCTGCATCAGGCTAGCGCAAATCGCAGCCCGAAGTTTCAAAGCTGACACTTCAAAGACTCGATTCAACTGGATCTCCAGCTTGTGGTCCTGCATGTCCTTCAAGGCGGCAGCCCCCGCCACCGGTCTTCTTTGTTACTGCCGATACCGCTGCGTCCACATTCAGAACATTCAGTAGATCTGAAACATCCGTCGAAAGCGGGTACAGCTCTTCCCACCTTTAGTCCCGCATCCGGAGAATCCCATGCACGGGTCTCCAGCTTCTGTACCTTCTTAGGCATCAGGAAAGACGTAGTTGGCCCACGTATGCCATCGAGGACCGGGTTAACCCCTTCATTATCTGATTCTTCTTGCGAAACCTTAAGGCCTAGGACCTCCAACACCTGGGGAACCACGCTAGGATCATCACCTTCCATGGACGGAAGATCCTCTCCATCTGTATCCGCCGGATTGATATCCCCCAGATCAGGAATCTGATCCGGAGCCGGAACCATTTCTGGAGCTGTCGCTGCTCCTGACCATGGGGTTGGGTCCAGGGGCCTCTGGGACCCATCTCCTATCAAGCTGGACAGCTGTTCCTCGGTCTCACTCTCTTAACTGAGGGCTCCAAGAGTAAGGCGGCTAACCAGAACTTTTACGCACCGCCTGTTTCCTAGCTAAGGCGGCCTGGTGTATTTAGTAAGAAAAACTCCGGGGAAAACCCCTCCCGGTCCCCCTCCCCCTCCATGGGGCCCAGATCCGCCAAGTCAGCAGCCCTCACCAAGACATCCGCACACACTGGGGCCAAAATGGGAGGGGGATCCTCCTCCAGCGAACCGCGGCCAAAAGCTCCTCCCCCCCGGGGAGGGGACACCGGACCCGACAATCCCTTCATCCCCGAGGCATAGCATGGACAGAGGGAGGTAGAATCCAGGACATACCCGTGTGTCCCACAGGCGCGGTAGACAGAAGATTTGGATCGGGAACCCATCAATAACCGTGCAGCCGCGCAGTGTAGCCGGGAACACACTGCCGAATGCAGGAAAAATAAGTGCCACTA
The DNA here is from genome assembly GCF_901001135.1 of Rhinatrema bivittatum. Taxonomy (NCBI): domain Eukaryota; kingdom Metazoa; phylum Chordata; class Amphibia; order Gymnophiona; family Rhinatrematidae; genus Rhinatrema; species Rhinatrema bivittatum. The sequence goes on along the minus strand of NC_042617.1, from coordinate 515,397,990 downwards.
CCGCACAGCCATGCGGTCTGCAAGCTGAGTGGGGGGAAGGGCCACAATGAAAAAGTGCACGCTGCCGAAAGCTTGAGGAAAAAAATTCAGCAGGCCGGCCGTCTAACACTGCCACGTTGTTGCTCGCGCCAGCAGCGAAATCGCTGAAAGGCACTTATCTCCGCCCTCCTAAAGCCACCCGGAGCCCCAGGAGCTGAAAGAAATGAAAGAAAATGAGGCTGCCTGACTCCCCGATCAGCCGCAAGGTGCAGACTCCTTACCTCAGCTGGAGGAAACTGAAAGCAAAAAGTTAAAGCTCTTTTTTTTTTTTTTTAAATTAAACTTTATGGAGTCCTCACAGAGGAGTTGAGGGAGCAGCTTCAGAGCAGCCTTGGAGGGGAAAAACCAAGCGCCCCTGGCTGCCACCCCACGTGAGAGAGTGGGCGAGACACAGACAGGGGTACCCAACCCCCCGGACGCCCGGCTTCGACTGAGGGATGGCCCACGAAGGTGCCTAACTACTCAGGAAGCACACGAGACGAAAAAATTAAGAAAAAATCGAACTAAACTTTAAAAATCTAACTAAGACTGCATGTGCATCTTTTCCACCGCTGGAGTCAGAGAAATACTGAGGGACTGCAGGTGACACTCATATATATATGGCAGTGCCCAAAGTTTTGCTCTCTGACTCCACCTGCTGGTAGGGATACACAACCCACTTCTCTGTACTGATCCCGGTACGGACTGGGTACACCGTTTTCTCTTAGTAACTGCATAAAGGGCACTTTACACTCAAAATGACTTTAGCAGGAAATGCTAAACAGTAAAAATCAGCATTATTGTGGCATATCAACTATATTCCAAACTACATATACAGAACGTACTTTTTTATTTTAGCACAGTACCACACTACTGCAGCTATTTTGTTATACATGTATTCCATTTCCAAATATTCCAAAACGTCACTTGTAGTAAACTGATCCAGAAACCGCAAACCAAATCCATCTAGGCTATTAATGGGCTCATATTTACAAACTAATACCAGAGGATCAGTTTAAAGATAAGGGGAAATCTCTGCTACTTTCCTTCCTACCTCCCCTGGGATTGAGAAGCTGTCTACTGCAGGCACAAGTGTCTGACTATGGAATGATACTGGCGACTCATTTCACTTATAGAGTAGCCTATGTCTGATTCTTGTACAATCGTTTTACTAAAATCATTAGAAGCCTCAGTCCTTACTTGCAGATCTGGGTCCTAAAGATTCATCTGGGATTTCAGCATAAATGTCAGAATCTGAAAAACAAGCAATTGATTTTTATTTGTATTCAGAATAAAATCAGAAATAATGACGGTACAACTTTGATATTCCCATGGCAGGGGCAACTGTAAAAGCCAGTTGCCTCCCTCGCCTTTCTCCAGGCAAAACTGTGTGTGGGGATCAATAGAGCGTCTACTTTTACCCAGGCAAAAAGGAGGTAAGTTTGGGATAGAGTTAGGTCAGGGAAGGCAACCACATACATAGTTTTTGCCTTTTTAAAATAAATGAGCATAGAAAAAGCAGGTACATATCTGTGTGTACTGTTTCCAAAACAGCTTTCAAAGGGAAAGAATGAACTGCAAAGCCCGTGGGCCAAACAACTTGTGGACACTGCACTGTAAGTTGGTTTGAAACTTGCCCCATAGATGGCATTTGTAATTGAACCAAACACATTTACTTCATGTATAACTAGAGTCTCAAAAACATCTACTGTGCTTGCTTGTGGGCTATCATAGTACAGGAAACACCCTCCATTAAATATAATGCAGATTTCCATATCTGGTAAGATTTTGCAATCCCAAAAAGGCCTATTCTGTGGACCAGAGCATCCCACTGGAGTGTCAATTAAGCAGAGTCCTCCTAAACCAATCATGTTCCTATGTGCTCTTATAAGGCTGGCTAGTTTATATGGATAATGTGAACCCCAGAAATGGAGGCCTCCACAAGATTGACAAGTTCTGTTAACCAGAATTCAGGTTTACTCCTAGGATGGTTTTCCTTTGCTGTGAACTCCCACTCCTCCCAAAACAGTCTTGTCCAGGTGCCCAAGTACCCCCCCTGTTGGAATGACAACTAGAAGGGCACAACTTCCAAGGCATACCCTCAGCACCACTAGAAGGCCAAAAGAGGCTGCCACTGTAGTGGCAACCATCTTCCCTCCCTCTACAGGCATGAGCACATCACTTCCACAGCACACGCAGATTTTTCTCACATTTATTTTGCCATCTGTATTTCTCCCATCCCATATACATGCCTGGGTAAAACATATGCCCTTGCTGGTCAGAAGGACTTAATGGAAGTCTCCTCCGACTCTTATCTTCAGAACTAGTCTTTTGGTTGGCCGATCTTGCAGCAGCCATCTCTCATCCCTTCTCAGGATTATGCATGTCACTTCCATGCCATGCCCAATCCCAGCTAATCCTATAAGACAGGAGACCCAAACTTGAGCTTCTCATGCCACAGTGCTGTGGCCTGAGCCATGGGGCAGGTCCGAGACTATTTTTTTTTTTTTTTATTAAAGAAACTAGTAGAACCTCTCTCTGATGAAGTTGGAAGAGTTCAAAAAGGTGGTAGTCCCATAAACATCCATTGGGATTTTCACTGGGGAAAATCTTAAATAAGACTAACACATTGCAATCATGCCCTGGATTCTATTTGGGTTATTTAATATTGCATCTACTATACTAAAAATTATTTGGTAAGTTTGTCAAAGCAATAACAAGAGCTTTATAAGTTGAACATGTCCATGTACACTTGTCTTTCAAAGAGCAGAACTCACCTACACTACTCTCTTCAGTCATCCGGGATCTTCTGTCTGTTTCCCTGTGGAATATGAGAAATAATTAAGACAGAAGATGCATATTATCATCATTTTATTTCAGTAAGCAATGCAGTCTTGCTAAATCTCTATCAGAGGTAGTCCCTTCTGAATTAACCTTAGACCCTCCCTGGTATGGTACCAGCTACAGGTTAGATATCATATTTAGAATGTGACATACTGGTGTACAACAAATCAATAATCAACACTGTAACCATAATATGCTTCAACGATCTAATAATTACCAAATTCAAACTTAAAAAAACACAAAATATTATTGCAAAATGCAAACAGAGGTTCATAGAACCCACAAATAGCTCAAAAAAGAGCATTAATAAAATATCATGACGACAAGTAGGGGTGTTCTTCAATAAAACTTTTGGTTTGTTTCATTTTGTTTTCCCCCTTTTTCCTTTCTTTTGGTTTAGTTAGGCTTTTTTTTCGTTCTAAAAGATTTTGGGGTAAATTTTCAAACCACCGCGCGAGTGCATCCATGTGTGCGCGCTTCTCGGCGTGCAGACATGGACACGTGATTTTATAACATGCGCGCAGGCACACGCATGTTACAAAATCAGGTGTCGGCACGTGCAAGGGGGTGCACAATTGTGCACCTTGCGCGTGCCGAGCCCGTGCCGCCTTCCCCCATTCCCTTCCCCCCCACCCTACCTTCCCTTCCCTCCCCCGCCCTTTCCCCCCTACCTTTTTCTTTTCTTTTATTGCAAAACTTACTTCAGCCCTGGGGCTGAAGTAAGTTCGCGCGTTGGCCAACTGCCGGCATGCGATCCCTGGCACAGCGGCCATTTGCCGCTGTGCCGGGAGCCTCTGACCCCCACCTCGCCTCACCCCCTGGACCACCCCGCCCCTTTATGCAAGCCCCGGGACTTACAGGCGTCCCGGGGCTTTACACGCGTCGCCGGGCCTTTTGAAAATAGGCCCGGCGCGCGTAACCTTTTGAAAATCTGGCCCTTTTTGTTTAGTGTGCACTATTTTCAATTTAATGCGCACTATTTGAGTTTAGTGCACACTATTTCAGTTGTAATAGTGTGCACTAACAGTGTGCTCTAAATGAAAAAAGTTTTTTTTTTAATTTTGTGAATTTTTTTTTTTTTTTTATCATTACAGTTTGGAAACATAAAATGAAATAGGCACCATCACTGACATTACTCATATCATTAAAAATAAAAACACATCCCTAATGGCAAAACAGATAAGGCTCACATTAGAACCTAAAAGTTGATCAGAAAATAATATCAATGGAATAAATACTGTAATAATGTAAATTCAGAAACTGACTATAGAACACAGAGTTTGATCTAATCTTGACTCTTACTGCATCACATATAGCATCGCTCAGATTTACTGATTCACTCAGTATTGAAACTAGACTCACTCCCATGGACTAATGCCATGTTAAAAGTTTATAATCCCAGTAGACACTAAAATAATCTCAGCGAGGAAACTCAGGAACGTTCTTTCTCAATTGATGCACCAGAGCTGTGGAACAGCTTTTTTCATAACATGTGGCTAACCGACTGTTTGAAATCTTTTAAGGCCTTATTGAAAACATTTTTATTTAAACAGCTTTCATCAATTTTTTATCTTAACTTTTAGATATGACAGCAGTGGCAATGATTCTACTTTTATCTGATTTTTATTTTGACTTTTAGATTATTTTATTAGTTTTTTTATGATTGATTTTTAGATATCATTAACAAAATGATACTAGGAAGGCCAGGATTATAATCTTTAAAATGTTACGTGAATGTCACTATTATCCATATATCCATGTCTATTTCTGTATGATTTGATTATGAGTGTTGCAAATGTAAATCGCTTAGAGCCTCAGCAGTTAGGCAATAAATAAATACATAAATAAATAGTGGTTAGTAAAAAGCAGGCTCAAATGACCATAGAAACAGAATGCTTTCCAGTAAAAAAAACAAACAAACTGCAGAACAAGATAATATAATCATGGAAAGTTTCAAAGGACCTTGATCTATTTTATAGGCACTAATAGCACTTAGCTGGATCTTTTGCCCTAGTGACTATAAGGTGCATATCATACTATGTTACTACACTCGTTATTAAAAGTTACATAACACTTTCATATGTCCTATAATGGATAGTACTTTAACTGATGGTCAGCAGAAGCAAACAGGACTCTTTTCTAGTTATTCAGCTACTAAATCATTTCAATCCCTAGTGCCGTAAGGGCATCACATTATTATCATCATTTATTGAATTTGATATGCCACTTATAGAAAACAAAACCAAGTGGTTTACAATATAAAACAAACATATTATACAAATTAAAAACAAAACAAATACAATATAACAACTAAAACTTATAAAATGTTATGAAGAAACCGCAAAGAAAGGAAACATTTCCACACCTCAGAAAAGGCCTTGCTATTGAAATAAGTCCAACTTCACTGAGGCATCTCATTAGCAAAAGCTTGCCTAAAAACCATGCCATTAGAGTCTTTCTAAACATGAGGTAGATACACTCCAAGAGAATGTCCAAAGGTAGGGCATGCCAGAGATAGGGTGCTTAGTAACTAAATGCAGTCTGTCGAGTTTGTTCTAATCTGATAACTGACAGTAGAAGAATCAGATTAGAACAAAATTGGCAGACTCTTTAGGAAGACTCTAAATGCATGTTTTATTTAGGCAGACCTTTAATAAAGGAAAATTTGTTCTTACCTACTAATTTTAGTTCCTGGAATACCACAGATCAGTCCAGACAAGTGGATTTTGCATCCCTACCAGCAGATGGAGGCAGAGAATAAAAACTTTTCAGGCACTGCTACATAACCAAGAATGCTACCTGCAGTCCCTCAGAATTGACCTGTACCCAAGCCAAGAAAGAAACAACTTTCACATTAACTGTAAACCCCCCCCCCCCCCATCCAGAGTGAGCAGAGAAGTAATGGCTGATCCCCTTGAACTGGGAGCCCTCAAATCCAGGGTAAAACCTGAAAAAGTCAACCTATACACAATCTGTACCTTCTGCATTATATACGTACTGAATCAATAGTGATCTTTCCAAAATCAGGGGATGGGTTTCTGGATTAATTAGTGGTATTCCAGGAATGAAAACTAGCAGGTAAGAACCAATTTTCCTTTCCTGTTCATACCCCAGATCAGTCCAGACAAGCAAGATGTACCCAAGCTCCCTATAGAGGGCAGGAACCCGAAAAACCTGCTCGTAATACACTCTCCCCAAACACAGCCTCCTCTGAAGCATGTACATCTAATCTGTAATGCTTGGTAAAAATGTGAAGCGAGGACCATGTCACTGCCCTATAGATCTCCTGTGATGATAGCAACTGACACTCCACCCAAGAGGCAGCCTGCACCCTTTACACAGAGAGGCTGAAAAAATAGTCTCCTTTAACCATCATGCAATGATGACCTTAGACACTTTGCTTCCTTTCTTTGCTCCATTGAAAAAGACAAACAAATGTTCTGAACGACGAACTCTGTTAGTGACTTTAAGATACTGTAACAGAGTCCAATGCACATTCAATAAGTGAAACTCTCGTGCATGTGGCGATTCAGATGGTTAATATGGAACGAGGAAATGACCTTCAATGAGAAAAAAGGCTCTGTATGCAGCGACACAGTGTTGTCTGTTATTTGCAAGAAAGGCTCTCAACATGACAATGCCTGCCACTCCGAAATCCGCCTGGCCGAACAAATTGCCACCAAAAAGACAGACTTCTAGGTGAGATCCTTTAAAAACACCCTTCGCAAAGGTTCAAAGGGAGAGCTACAACATAATCTGTAATGTTTTGGCCATGTAATCGGTAAATTTTTCTCGAATCCAATTAAATTATATTATAAAATGGCTCCCCACCTCAATATTAATAACTCAAATAAAGTACTCTAATCACTTGAGGTACACTGCAAAAATAGCAGAATATAACGTAATTTCTTCCCTTACCCACAAAATTTGAAAGAAAACACCGACAGAGAGTGGTATCAGACTCTTATATGGTGTATCCAATCTCATGGGCTCTTGCCCTCTACAGGGCTACAACCCCTCTCTTGATTCAAACACCAGTTGTTATCACCTCATTTACCAACTCTCCGAAGGTGAAATTTTCATTTTATTGTATTTATAAGTGCAAAAAATGCCTCTCTTGCTTCACCAGTGCCCTTATTTATTAAAAACTATAATCTAATCTCCCGTTTAACCCTTAAAAAATCATGTTTTGTGTAATTTAGCTCATTAGGCTATACTATGTTTGTACTTATCTTTATGCTATGATCCGCCCTCCAGCCAGCCCAGTCGGCGCCGCCCCGTCCAGGGACCAAGCCCCGCCGACCTCGGATCGCAGCCCCGAGCCCCGGAATCGCCGTCCACGTGGGACCTTCAGCCGGCCTACTCCCCGCTGCCACCAATCAGCAGCCCTAATTGAGAGACCAGCCCAACCCGGAACTGCACCCGACCCGAATCACCGTAGAAGGACCGCCCACTCTGGGTGCCCCACATCCGGCACAGAAAGACAGTTTAAAGGAGCAAGCAACCCCCTGGCGTCTCGCGCCAGGCGTCTCGCGCCGAAGGAGCGCGACTAAGGGGCTTGCCCCTTAGTGTGCCCCTTTGTGGGACAACTTTGTGACATTATCCTCCCTGTCGCACCCCACTGCCCTCACCCGCCCCTTCACCCCTACTCTAAATACCTCCCACCTACTAGACCCGCCCTCTCCCTTAACCCCTACCCATTACCGCTCTGCAACCCTCCAAAACCTGTATATGCTTGATCCAGATATGTAGGTTTATAACCAACGCTACGTGTTTCCTTCATACCAATTGTATACAGAAAGCCTTGTAAGTGCCTACCCCACCTGTTCAATCCTTACTGTATAAACCCCCCCCTAATGCTTCTCACTTGCAGTGTCCTATGTATACAAGAAAAGACCCCACTGCAAATACACTCTCCAGTAAATGTACCGCACCAAGTTATATGTAACTGCATAACTCCTCCATCCTGCCTCTAACTCCCACCCTCTTCCCTCTGTGTGGATTTACAGCAGCCCACCATACTGTTTCTTCTTTCCCTGCTCCCACCCTACCTTCAATCCGACATGTGCCACTACACTATTCCCATTATCCACCACCCCACCCTACGCAAAACCACCCTTTCCCAAACCTATCCTGGCAACCACCAGAAATCCTTAATCCCTATCTTGATCACACCCCTCACACAACTCCTAGGCCTAGCAACTCTTGCCATTTCATTATTCAACTCCCAATCTATCCTTAAAAAAGCGCCTATCCTCTACGACATCCTCTCTGACAACAGCCTAGACCTATGCGCCATCACGGAAACCTGGCTAAAAGACACAGACCAGGTTTTCCTAAACCAACTCCCACAACAAACCTATGATATCTTCTCTATCCCAAGACATAAAAAAAAGAGGCGGTGGTTTACTCCTAGCAGCTAAAAAACATCTTAACCTAAAACTCCAACCTTCCCAACCCCCCCACAAACTAGAAATAGGACTCTTCAAATCTACCACCCTACAGGTATGTCTCATCTATGCCCCCCCCGGCATACTTGACCACGACCCATCCCCCCTCATAGAATTTATCGTTGACAACCTTAAACCCGATAGCCCAGCCATTATACTTGGCGACTTCAATCTCCACGTAGACGCCAGCCCGATCACTTCCTCATGTGAAACCTTATTGATCACCCTCAAAGCTCTAGGTTATAGACAGCTCATCACTACACCCACACACAGAGCTGGTCATACCCTTGACCTCCTTTTCGTTAACTCCTACATCTCAGCATCCAACACCCCCTCCACCACCCCCATCCCTTGGTCAGACCACTTCATTGTCAATGCCTCCCTCTCTACCAGCATCACTACCAACACATCACTATCACAGAATAAAACCATATCCTTTCGCAAAACATGCCCCTCAGAGAAGCTCGCCCTTGCACTTGAAAAAGCAACCAAGAACCTTGACCTCTCCAATCCAGATGCAGCCTTGCAATCATGGAACAACATCACATCCACTATAGCTGACGAACTCTGTCCAATTGTACACAAAGAAATCCCACTATCAACAAGAGAAAAACAACCCTGGTATACCAACCAGTTAAAGAAGGCAAAGCAGGACCTCAGATCCAAGGAACGCATCTGGCGCAGACAACCCTCTCCTACTCACAAAGCTATATACAAACAGACCCTGCACAACTACCGCCAAGCCACCCTCCAAGCCAAACGTGACTTCTACTCTTCCAAAATTCATTGCTACCAATTCAACCCCAAAGCCCTTTTCTCCTATGTTGCTGATCTTACTAAATCCCCCACTCCCATCTCCCACGAAGGAAACACCGACACAAAATGTGAAGAAATCGCAAGGTATTTCCAGACCAAAATCAACAGCATTCTTCAACGCCTCCCCTCCAAACCCTCCCCCATACCTCCCCTCACCAATAATACCAAGCACCTCCTCGAATCCCTTGAACACACCTCCACCCTAGAGATAGAATCTATCCTAAAAAAGATGAGACCGGCCTCTCACATAGCAGACTCAATCCCCTCTAAATTCCTCCTCTCCATACCCACTACCACTGCTAAACCCATAGCAAACATAATCAACTGCTCACTAACCTCTGGTAAAGTCCCAGACCCCCTCAAACTAGCTGTAGTCAAACCCCTCCTAAAAAAACCTACTCTTGATCCTACAACCCCAGCAAACTACAGACCCATCTCCAACCTCCCCCTCATATCCAAGATCCTCGAGAAGGTAGTCAACATCCAACTCACTGACTTCCTTGAGGACCACAATATCCTACACCCTTCGCAATTCGGCTTCCGTAAAGGTCGTAATACTGAAAATCTCCTTTTAGCCATCACTGACACTCTCCTCATCGGCATGGACCAGGGGAAATCCTACCTCCTGGCCATCCTAGACATCTCTGCGGCCTTTGACACTGTTAACCACCAAATCCTACTTTCCAGGTTGGCAGAAATAGGCGTCACTGGCACTGCCCTATCTTGGTTCTCCTCCTACCTTAACCACAGGGAATACGCTGTACAAATCAATCAAAGTACCTCTTCACATATCCCACTCACACAAGGCGTTCCCCAAGGATCCTCCCTCTCTTCCACACTTTTCAACATCTATCTTCTCCCCCTCTGCCAACTTCTCTCCGACCTAGGGCTGACTTTCTTCCTGTATGCTGATGATGTTCAAATCATCATCCCCATTCAAACAACACTCAAGGCATCCCTTCAATACTGGGAATCCTGCCTCTCCACCATCAACTCCCTTTTGGCCAACCTCCACCTGGCACTCAATGCAGATAAAACTGAAATCCTCGTCATCACCAATCAACCAGAGCACACTTCCTGCCCCACTGCTCCCACCCCTACTATAACCCACTCACCTACATCTAATGTAAGAGACCTAGGAATCCTACTTGATCAACACCTCAATTTCAAGCCACACATCAAGTCCCTAATAAAAGGAGGCTTCTACAAACTTCACATTCTTAAAAAACTGAAACCACTCCTTCATGCACATGACTTCCGTTTAGTTCTGCAGTCCACTATCCTCTCCAAACTAGATTACTGCAATTCCCTCCTGTTAGGCCTCCCTACTTCCACGATCAAACCCCTACAAATCCTTCAAAATGCGATGGCAAGAATCACCACCAATACCCGTAAGACTGAACACATAACCCCCATCCTAAAAGACCTGCACTGGCTTCCCATACCATACCGCATTAAATATAAAACCCTCACCATCCTGCACAACGCCCTTCATAAAAACAACCCCGCCTGGCTTAAAAACATGCCTCACTTCCGTACCTCTAACCGTCCTACTAGAAATGCCCTCGCAGGCACCCTACACACCCCACCTCTCAAAACCGCACACCTCTCCAACACGAGAGAAAGAGCGTTTACCATAGCTGGCCCCACCCTTTGGAACTCACTTCCCCATTACCTTCGACTTGAGCCCTCCTTACAGTCTTTCAAAAAAGGCATCAAGACCTGGCTGTTCAGGCAAGCCTACCCAGAAGCCAATCAAACCTAGCCCACTCCCTACCCCTTCCATCACCGTCCTCCCCCCCTTCACCCCCCAGCCTCCCCTTACCTCCCTAGCCCACCCTCCCTGCCCCCCTATCTCCCCCTCCCACCTCTTCCTTCTTCTTCCGCCTCCCTCTCCCCCCTCCCCCTTCAATCAATTAATCATACAACTGATCTATTGTAAATGAATACTTCGCCTTAATTTATAATTTTAAAACAGTTACAATTATGTTCCTTTTATTATATTTATCAAGTTGTTTGTTCCTCTCTCTCCTTCTGCCCTATTCTTTCTTGCTGCTCTTCCCCTGCCCACCTCTCACCTTTTTCTTGCCTGCTCCCCTTCTCCCCTACCCTTGTTCATTGTATTTTCTACCTGCTTCAGTTTTTTGTAAACCGGCATGATATGCCCTATGAATGTCGGTATATTAAAAGTTAAATAAATAAATAAAGATTTTATTGATGGAATTTCTAAAAATGCATTTGTTCATAGATCATAACTGTCTGTTGGGTTTGTAAATTCTCAATAGAGAACATTACCAAATTGAACTGGGATTGTGTAGTAAGTTGTGAATCATTGATAACATTTTATATGACATACGGAACGGTATTGGAAGCCAATGCAAATGGTACAGAATTGGTGTGATGTGATCTCTTCTTGATACATTATATAACATTCGTGCAGTTGCATTTTGTACAAGCTGCAACGGTTGAAGTGTAGAAGATGGTAAGCCAAGATATAGAGAGTTACAGTAATCTAACAGAGTAAGAATCAGTGCTTGAGTTACAAGACGAAAGTCTTTTGGAAGTAATAGCAGTTTAAGTTTCTTCAACATGTGAATTTTAAAAAATGATTTTTTTTTTTACTATTTCTAAGATGTTCTTGGTTAAACAATCTTGAGTCTATGATCATTCCTAAGTTTTTTGCGTGGAATTTAATGGGAATATGTTGTTTTTCGAATAAGAAGGATTGAGGTGGTTGATGAATTGACTCTGGAACTGTAGATAGATAAACTAGTTTTGTTTTAGATGTATTTAGTTTTAATCTATTATGTGACAACCAAGCGAGTTGTAGGCCAGGCCCTTCTCCAATTTCTGTTGCAGAAAGGCCAGGATCTGAGGAATATTCACCTGCAATGGCTCTAGCCCTTCCTCAAAGTTTGTGGACTCAAATGCTCTCCACACTCGAACATAAGCAAGCAAAGTTGACGGCTTCCTAGCCTGAAGTAAAGTAATGATAACCAGCTCTGAATAACCCTTCAACCAAAACCACCTCATCTGAAAAATCAAGCCATGAGACAAAAGCGATCAGCCTGATCCGAGAATATGGACCCTTGACACAGTAACCCCAACAGGTGAGCCAACCTGATGGGAACATTTATTGTGAGTTGAATGAAATCTGCAAACTAAGGATGACGTGGCCACTCTGGCACCATGAGAACTACCCTTCCTGAGTGTTTCTCTATATGCCTCAACACTCGACCAACAAAAGGCCATGGCAGGAACACATACAGCAGGATTTCTTATGGCCACAGCTGAACCAGTGCGTCTATTCCTTCCAAGCTGACCTCCCGCCTGTGGCTGAACCGCACCGCCTTAGCATTGCTTCATGAAGCCATCAATTCAGCTGTGGATTGCCCCACCTGGGTCAAGGCCTCTGCAGACAATTCCCACTCCCCGGGATCCAAATGCTGCCTGCTGAGGTAATCTGCCTGTACATTGTCTACCCCAGCTATGGGAGATGCCGCTATCCCAGACAGAAACTGCTCTGCCCAGGCAAACAGTGCCTGAGCCTCCTGAGCCACGCGTGATTCTTCAACCTGCCCTGGCAACTGATATAACCCGTCATCACATTGTCTGAGAACACTCACTATCTGACCGTGCACCTACTGCAGGAAATGACAATGCTCTTCGCACTGCCCTTGTTTCCAATCAACTGATAGACCAGGACTTTTCTATTGTTGACCAAAGACCTTGGCCGTCCGCACTTGAACGACCTCCCCCCAACCCTTGAGGTTGGTATCGGTGGTCACCACTACCAGTCTGGAGTCTCCTGCTCCACCCCTTTTTCCAAAACGAGTTATAAAAGCTATCACAAAAGATTGGATCTGGAGTTTCCCTGTAGCGACAAGGGGCAATGAAATGCCTCCAATAGTGGATTTCATGTGAACAAAAACACCCTCCATAGAGGATGCATGAATGGAAATGCCCATGGCATGAGTTCCAACGTAGACTCCACAGAACCCAGGACCTGCAAATAATTCCAAGCACTGGGCACTACTAGCTGCAGTAGCCGAACCACCTGTACCTGCAGCTTCGTAATCCTGAGGTAAAAAAAACACTTTGCTGAGATGGGTATTGAACCTCTCGCCCAGATATTCCAATCACTCGGATGGAACTAGGTGACTCTGTGCTAGATTTATTATCCAGCTCAGTGCTTGCAATATCTCCATGACCCGCTGAATTGATACCGCCCCATTTTCAACTTCACCTGGATGATCCAGTCGAGCATATAAGGATGGACCAAAATCCTCTCTTTTCTAAGAGCTGTTGCCATCACAACTATCACCTTCATAAATGCTCGTGGCGCCGTCGCTAACCTGAAAGGAAGGGCTTGAAACAGGAAATGCTGCCCTAACACCAAGAACCGTCGAAACCTCTGATGCTTTCAGCATATGACAACGTAGAGATATGCTTCCATTAAATCTATGGACATGAGAAACTCTCCTTTTGAGAATCGCCATTACCATCCTCAATGTCTCCATACAGAAACATGGAACATGCAGCGCTGCATTGACTTTCTGGAGATCCAAAATTGGACGAAAAGTGCCCTCCTTTATAGGCACCACAAAGAAAACAGAGTATCTTCCTTGTCCTAGCTCTTCCAGCGGCACTGATACAATTGCGACTAGCCAATGCTGCTGCAATGTATCCCAAATCACGTCCCATTTGACACAGGATAGGCAATGGGACACTAGGAAGGCATCTGTGTGCAGTCGAGAAAATTAAGTCTAGCCATCTCTTATAACCTCCAGGACCCATTGGTCTGATGTTATCTTGGTCCACTCCTCATAAAAAAGAGCTAGTTTCCCTCTGACGGCCTCCACAGAAGAATGGACCACCCTGATCATGTTGTGAGATTTACCTCCTCCAGCCCCCTGACCGGAGCTATCTCAGGTTGTTTACCGGCTGCCCCAAAAGGACTGCTGCCTTCCTGAGCTCTGCTTCCCTGCAAACAAGGTAGCTTTGTTGGGATGAAATCTCTGAAGCTTGAAGGTTTTCTTGCCGCTCTTCCCTTTGATCCCCCCCAAATGCTTCATCAGCTGCTCCAGATCTTCCCCGAACAACAGTTTTCCTTTAAAGGAAAGATTACATAGCTGCAACTTGGACCAGCCATCCGCCAACCAATTAGGAGTCTCCGTGCTGCTACCGCCAAAACTATGCTCCAGGCAGATGTCCAGACCAAATCATACAGCACATCTGCCACATAAGCCACTCCGGCTTCCAACTCGGCCACCTCTCTGGAACTGGCTGTCAGGGTGGCACCCATGTCTTGCGCCTTCTGCACCTAACGGAGACAGGCTCTCTGCATAAGGCTACAACAGATCGCCGCTCGAAGATTTAGAGTCGAGACCTCAAACATCCTCTTCAAATGAATTTCCAACTTTCAATCCTAGGCAAACTTCAGTGTGGCCAAACTCGCCACAGAATGGCCATCGTCTTGGCACCGCCAACACCAAAGCATCCACCTTGGATAAAATCAACAGCTCCAAAGTATCCTTCACCAAAGGATATAGCTACTTTGATTCCTGCCTCTGGAATATCCCACTCCTGGCTCACCAATTTCTTCGCCTTTTTTGACAAAGGAAAGGCCTTTAGCGGTCCCCAAAGATCATCCAGGATGGTCTTTGGATCCACTCCTTCATTATCAGATTGCTCCTGGAACATTTTAATCCAATGTTCTTCCAGAATCTGGTGGATAAGCAGTTTCACTCCCTCTTTGCAGAACAGGTGGACCCACCCTAGGGTCCTCTCCTCCTGTGACCAGGACATCCTCACGATCATCTGCAACCTTGTTGTCATCTGGGTCGACATCCATGGGTCTGTCCCCTGGATCATCCCTGGATCACCACCCAGATCATCGAGCGGGTCATCAGAAACATCTGAATCCATAGTCATCTCAAGCTGCCGGTCCAGGCCCAGCCAGTGGAGCATGCCTACAACCCTCTGGCTGAGGCTATCTTATATCTCTTCAAGATCTCCTGAGGTGTCAGGCCTAGACGCTGCTTACCTCCTGCTCCTTGTTTGGCCAGATAAGCCTTGTGCAAGACCAAAATAAATCCTGTGGGGAAATCCTCCACATCACTGCTCTTGTCACCTGACAAGGCCTGATCAGGCTCCTCTTCCTGTTCATGATCCCCCAGTGAACTAATGGAAAGAGCGGGGGAGGGGAATCCTTGGACACCATGGGAACTGGCTGCTTCTTACTGTGTGTCCCTCTTTTGCCAGATGCAATTTCAGCCTCCCCAGGAGTATCTCTGACAGGCCTATGTGACTGGGTGACTCTCCTGCCACGTGACGTTCCCGCAGAGGTTCCCCTCCCCTCCAGCGGCACATTCATGGCAAAGCATGGAGAATTAAGCTGCTTGCGCCAAACTCCACAGGCCTGACAATTCTTCCCGCGCTCTGAGGTCAGGGTCATTACTGCCGTGCATGTGGCGCGCCGCAGGTCTCACAACCACGTGGAGGAGCCCAGGGGATTAGTGGCAAGAATCACCTCTCCCGAGCAGACCCGGACCCCAGAGTGCCAAGATAAAAATCGTGGCTTCCTGAGTCCTTCTGCCCCAATGCCCGATGTCCCTGAACAGCCCAACACAACTGTGCTACTGCAAGCTTTTTTTTTTTTTTTTTTTTTTTTTAAAGAAACAGCCCCAGTCAGCCCAAACGCAGCCATAAGCATAATAAAAGGGTTACTTTCCTGCTATTACCAGCTATAGGTGAGGGCAAGAAAGCTTCAGGCAGACTGAGGGAACCAGGACCCCTGGCTTTCAGTCCCCTGGGTGTTGCTGGCTAAAGCAGCTCAGGGATCACCAATCCCCTGCTCGCCCAGCTTGACCTGAGGGATGGCTCATTAAGATCACTTTCACATTGTTAACACTATCATTTACTATACAAATCACATTTAATCGGACTCAATCTTGTAACCTTGTAAATAAGTTGCTGGAAGTTAAATCCCCCTCTTCTCACCTCCAACTCCCAGTTATTTATTTCCCTGTTTTATTGTAACTGTCACTCTCCTTACAATGCTCTTGTTACAATTGTTTGAGTTATCTCTTATCTTGCACACTTTGTTAAATGTAAACCGGTTTGATGTGATCCATGTCATGAAAGCCGGTATAGTAAAAATAATAAATAAATAAAATAAGATGCCTTACACCTCAGGGAGTACGCATTCTAGATCTTCTCCCTCTTCTTTTTTTTTTTTTTGTCAGACTGCAGGTTTGCATCTCTACCAACTGCTGGAGACAGAAAAGTACTGAGGGACTGCAGGTGGCTCTCTCTGTTATGAAGCAGTGCCTGAAAAGCTTTTATTCTCTGCCTCCATCTGCTGGCAGGGAGACTGATCTGGGGCATGAACAGGAACAAGATAATTCCAGGAAGTTAGACTCCTTTAATTTATTTTACTTTCACAATATGATTTGAACAGAGGACTGCCACTGAGGTTGGAAATGATTAGTCATTTGAATTAGTCCCTGTGGCGAGAAGACATGTGCAATCTTTACAGAGCTCTTACTGAGTTGGGAGCTGGGGAAGACTAATCCTCTTGCCATTTTCTGAAAAGAAAAGAGAGACACAAAGAGCTTTACTGCTGTGTGGTGCCATTTGCATTGTGACCATTCAAAACTAATCATAACAGATCTATTTGGATGGCACGCTTCAGAGGCATACAAAAGTCTGGTTGAGCAGTTAAATCAAAGGACAAGGAATAGTCCTAGCTATAGTCCTGGCTCTGTCTCTGATTGTGTGCGACTTCAGGTAAATCACTTTAACTTTCTGTGCCTAGGTTTACCAAAGATGAACTGGGTAACAAAAGCAAACTGTTACTGATTCATCTCCATCTTATAAAGAACTTAGAAGAACAAACACATATGCTGCCTTCTCTGGAATAGATGTGATGGAATACGGAGCTCTTAGCACTGCTTCACTGCACAAACTGCCTTTGCAGGGGAGGACAGGAGTAGTAGGCCCTTCTCTCTACATGCCAGCTGATTGACTGCAGTTATCAGTGAAGTGCTCTTCCACACAGATTCAGTACTAAGGAAGGGATCTTTCTGTTCATCCTCAACATGCAGATCTGCAGTAGAAAAAGAGTGCAGACTGCAACAATAGATGGAGACTTCTAATGCAGTAATATTTCAGTTTGATCTGGCATCTAACCACGCCTTTTCCCCTCTGAACCTCGGGCAGCAGATCAAATGCCATGTACTGAAAAGCTAGAAGGTACAAACCAAGAATACCTCTTTCAGTGACTACAGCTGTAATGCCTACAGAAGCTTCTAGAAGCAGGTCATTCAGACTTCTCACCTTTATTGGAACGGACAATCAGAGAGATTTCAGATTCATTCTGCAACCTGCAGTAACCATCTATCAGATCCGCCATATTTTCAGCAACAGCCAAGCAGGATGTTTTAATAGCTAAAGGCTTAAAAAAAAATCAATTACGTCATAAATTTATTATAGTGTAAAGGGCAATGCAACACACCTCAGACACATCTTGAGGCTAAAAATCTAGTGATCCAAGAGGAATTATAACTACAAGAATGTTGTACATTGTCTCACTTCTATTATAATAGTGATCATTTTTACAAACTTCCTGGGATTTCAAACTGTTGGAAGTCACAGTAGACGTTTAATCTGGCCACTGCAAAATGTATTTCACATCTGTTTTCCAGGTTTATCCTCAGCGACCAAGGCCATATAAGAAAATTGGTTCTTACCTGCTAATTTTTGTTCCTATAGTACCAAGGATCAGTCCAGAGAAGTGGGTTGTGTGTCCCTGCTGGTAGAGGTACACAACCCACTTCTCTGGTCTGATCCTTGTACGTATAGGGAATATCTTTTTTGTGTTAAAAATGCATATTTTATTCAAATGCAAACCTAGAAGACTTGCTTCTATTTATTTAGTCTCTAGTTGTTATATTATAGAACTTATAGAGCATCCCTGATTTTGTTTGCTTATCCCTGATCATCCTTAATGTCTCGCTTAATAGTGTTGACACATGTGCAGTTGGGCCCAAAACCAAACTCTGAGGATGAAATACTATGCTTTTTTTTTTTTTTTAAAGTAAAAAAAAAGTAATGAGAAATGCTGGGGAGCCTTAGGTGTCTCCTGCCATCTGCTGGAGTCAGAGAAAAATACTGAAGGGACACAGAGGGCGCTCTAACCTATAAGGGACCATCTTTTCAGTTTTTTGCTCTGACTCCATCTGCTGGAAGGGGGACATAACCCACTGTCTGGACTGATCCAGGTACGTACAGGGAACTCTAGGTACCCCTATGAGTTTGCAGCACCAACTGGGATGAATTACTCCGTCGGTGTGCAAACCATGTCAATGGCTGGCTGCCATTGCAACTAGCCTCAAAAATGTGATTTCTGGTGGAGGAGGAAAGGAGTTGCTAGAATGGAGGTTTCCCTTCATTTTAAGGATCTGGCTTACAATGCACCACTTTAAAGCTGCAACAGTTTGCCCCGAAATTCCAAGTATATATGTTTTTTATTTAAAATGCCAGCACTTCAATGGTACTGATAAAATGATTCATCCTAGGCTCTTGTTTCCAAAGGTGAGAGGTCTGACCAAACCTTTCAGGTTGTATGCCAGATTTTGCATCTAGCATCAGGGCAATCCAGTGAAAGATTTCAGGTCTTGTGCCCTTCCACGAGCACCAACACATAAGAATTTGCCGAAACACACACAGTGCTGTAGCACCTTGTACCACCAAACTCTATACATCAAGGAGATCTGTGGCAACTTGTAAGAAATTAGATGAAAACAAAAAGGTATGAAATAGGTGTTTGAGAGAATGTTGTATACAACTCTGGAGCTGGCTCTCTGCATTTTACCTTCTCCCATTACAAAAAAAGTACTTGGGCCTGCTCAGGTGATATTCCATCTCTGCCCTGTGAAGAGTAACTCACATGCATCATTTTCTGCATGCCACTGGATTTGAAAAATAGTGGCCAATATTATTTCGAGTAGTCTTTTGACAATTTAAATCATATTGTTACATTTCTAAAATTAGGGTAGAAGATTACTCAGAGACCAATGGCATGCAAATAATCAGAATTAATATGATTTCTGTTTTTACTTCCCCTCTAGATCTCATCTGTGAGCTGTTCCATCTTTTAAAGGATATCCAATGGCTGAAACCAGAGTAGGCATTTTCTATTCTTGCTCCAATTTTATGCAGCTCTGTGCCCGTTGAACTCCAAACTGATTATCTTTCGTTTAAGCTTTTTCAGACTACTTTTTTTATTATGTATTGATGTTTGATTATGTTGATGTGCATGTTGATGATTGTTTTAATATGTTGTACTAGAAGATCTTGTCTTGGTTAGGTGGAATACAAATGATGATTGATAAAGATAGAATGAGGAGAGGATATCTAAAAGGTTAGCGCTAGGTTTGTTCAAGTGCAAAACTTGCTCCATTTTAGCGCTAGCGTATTTCCCCTTGAAATTCCTGGATATTTCCATTTATAAATCAGAATCAATTAATACCCTGGAGCATTTCCCTGTGAGAATTTTTCCTCCTTCAAATATTTACCTGGGGTGCCCCAGATATCTCCAGCAGCAGAAGTGCTTTGCCATCCTCCAGGGGGGAACACCTGATGGATTTAATGTGCTTGAATTCAGCTAAACACGTGGGCTGCAAGGAAAAATGCAAAACAGCCAACATAGAGTGCCTGATATTATTACTGAAACAATATTTAACACATGAAGGCAAAGGTAAATACTGCGTACTAACATGCTTAGCTGAAGTTGGGCAAAATTAAAGACAGAAAGGAAAGAGCTAAGATGTGCAGCAGCAGTAGATCCTGAAGTCAAATTCGAACTGCAAGAATATAAATTTCTGCATAGCAACCAGGGCAGATACAATATGGTGCGCTGAGCCGAGCGCACTCTTAACGTGCAGTTGGACGCGGATGCAATAAGGGGATTAGCGCCTATTCAACGCGCGTCTAACGTGGAGTGAATGTAATAGCGCTCTTCACATCAAATGCATGTGAATGAGGCTATTAGGCATTCACTCCCGATGCAAAAAGAAACATGTGCGTCTCCGACACACATTTAACTGTCTTCTATTAACACCTGCCAGGAGCAGGAGTTAATAGATGTGCGCATCGAAAAAAGAAAAGAAATAAAAGAAAAAAAAATTGATGATCGGGCCCATCACAAAAACCGATGCAGAGTTTAACAGCGTCAGTTTTCGTTACCGGCAGGCAGCCACAAAAACAGATGCCGATAAACCCGGCATTTGTTTTCGTGAATGCTGGAATCAAGCCAAGCGTCAAGCCCGGATGCAGCGCAGCAAACCGAAGCGATGAGAGTTAGGAAAGCACTCAGTTTCTCGCTGGCGGCGGGATGCTTTGTTTTCGAAACTTCAGTGGCTCAGGTACAGGCATAGCTACTGCCCTTGGCGTGCGACGGCCACGCAGCAGGGAGAGCCTTTCACGTACCTCTTGCAGGGAGAAGCGGCCGGAATGAACACGGACCCAGACCATCGTGCACCCAGGAGGACCCAGCCCCCGCTTCCTCTCTGCAAATCGGAGCAGAGGAACCCCGCTCAAGTGCACGCCAGCAAAGCGGAGAGTTTGGGCTGACAAAGAACTCTTCCATCACCACTAAGTATTAGGGGGATGCTGTCCGCTGCTAAGAAAAACCAACGCCGATAAACTCGGCATGGTGTCCCTTACTGCCGTACAGTGGTCACAAAAACTGGCACCGGTTTTTGTGACCGGCGCACGGCTTTTACAAAAACCGTTTGGGTTCACATTAGCAAGGAAGCGACCCTAGCACATCCTTGCTAACGTGACCCCCTAATTTAAATATTGCATGCCGGCCCCCTTTGAGGCACCATGCATTTGTTAAGAGAGCAGGAGTTGACTGTTCAGTGCCCACTTTCTACGCGCCTTTACTTCATCGGCCCCTTAGCATGGGATAAGGTTCAACAGGCAAACAAGAATCTCCAGCCACCAGCAATACAAATCGTTATTAAAACATATTCTGATGTATTTAGTAATCGTAGTTTGATTTCTAAGGCTACTCATCAGGGTCAAATTTAAAGAATATCACACCAGCACTTTGTTGGATCTTCCTCTGCATTAATCTTGCTGCAGATATTAAGGGATTGAAATTGTTGTTTATCTCAAACCTGGACGAATTGTCTGGGTTTGGTCATTAATAATTTGAGGGCAGAAGCATGACATAGTTCTTGTGGAGGTGGAATCAATTCTGAAGCTATCAATTCTAATCCACAGTACACTGCTGATAAGCTTTTTATCTACAAAAAATTTAGTTGATGCTTCCAAAAGCAAATTTTAAAGCAGCAGAAGAGTGTTTTATCAGTTTTCTGTTTTATTCTTTTTCACTTCTTTCAGTATGAAAAATTTCATACCAGAGTCATTAGTTCCTTAGATACTAATATTATGAATGTGAGTGCCATTGCTACTTTTCCAACTGATTTACACTACTAAAAATCCCAGCACGGAATTGTTAGATAGGGGTCTCTGTCTTTGTCTCAGTGGTTCTGAATGTTGGAGGTGGCCTCTAGCCCTCCACTCGCACAGTTGTGAGCGGAGCCAAGAGGAACAGATGATCCATCTTTCCAGGAAGTTCAGAAGAGCTAAGGAGAACTTTTATGAACCCCATACTGGGATTCACACTGAAGGATGGAGTGCTTAGGTGTAAACTGGTTCCTATCCAAAAGATGATGGTTTGCCTTAGAAATCTATTTGTAGAAATACTGTTAAAAAGAATTACCAGGAATTTTAGGCTTACAATAGCAAAGATATGTACAGGCTTCTGAAAACTGTGTCAACAAATTGCAGGTAAATAACTATCCCTTCTGTTAAGGTTACATGTTTATTCTTCATTTCGCTTCTTACCTTTGTTTCCTTGTTAGTGAGCTGTCGAATGCCTTTAGGTCCAATCACCAGGTCCACTGTGATGCTCCATCCTTGCTGAAATAAAAATTATACATACCATAAACTATTACTGAACAATTTTCAGACAAAAAACAGTCTCTATCTACAGATCTGAAATACTGTCACTAAGTCACATTGAAAAATCTGTCGTCTCTAGAAACTACTGCTCCATGGCCAGAATCCCTTCAGTAATGGCAACCTTCTCAACTGCTGCAACCAAAGTACCAAACAAAGCTCATATTTTATATAGGAGAGAAAAAGGCTCAAAACAAGGCAGAAGCAGCAAAAGCTGTATCATGTTCTGTAGAGTGAGCACCTAAGCTCCATCAACCTACTCCAACTCTTCAAAGACTGTATCACAATAGTTGGAAGGCTAGGGCAGAAATTCACTGGGATGGATGTTAAATGAAACGGATGGCAGCTTTATTCAGCCACAGGATTTCTTGCTGGTCATTTACCAGTCAGATCAGCACCTTCATATACTGAGGTATGATCATGTCCCATAGAACATGCACTTCTGTGGACTGGCTCCACAGCTCCAGGCTTCTACTGAACTATACTCACTGCTAATTCACAGCGGTAGGATTCCTGGTCAATGTTGGTAAAGCTGGAGAGAGTGTTTAAGAACTTCATGATGCACTCATCTTCACGCAGTGAGGCATACTGCTGGAAGGTCTGCTGGATCATTTTACGGAATTGCTTGGGCTGGAAGACAAAAAAAACCGAGAAGTTGGAAATGGTCTTTGTGCCTGAACAGAATAAAAAGGCCCTACAAAGCAAGAAGAAAAACATCTTTACACATAATTTATCATGACAGAGTCTATTCAGTGAGTGATAAATATATGGCTCAGGTTTGATTTCCTAGTGAAGGTTGATGCTTGAGTTTTCATTCATAAAATACCAGTTATTTCACACAAAATGATTTTGGTCCTCTTAATTTTTTCATTAGCTGGTATGGTCGGTGTCCTGCTGAAGTGGGCCCATGAACAGGGTTCACCACGGACTATAACAGCAACAGGGGTGTTATCTTCACCTGAAGATTATAAGTCATTACTACCACAATCATTAGCCCTTGTTTGGAGGCCAAGGGTAGGTACTTTTTTAAATATCTTATATCTTATCATGGGTGCAATGCCACCCAGTAAGAATTTTGCTTTTTTTTCATACTTCAGTAGTAGCAGTCAGGATGTAATAAAATGAGGTCATCGCATTAAAATACTCCCTACTCAGTAAGACTTGGCAAGAGAAATAATATTCTCCCCATTACAGACTTTGATGTGGGCTCCATTCTGTAATGTTCCACTAATGGTTAACACCAGCCAAAAATTGAATATGTTTGTGGGATCTAGATGTTCTCTATCAATGTCTCTTCCTTTTAAATAGTTTTATAAACAGAAAAACTCAGCTGAAGGTAAGACCTCTGTACCCCCTCACCTTTAAACTTTCCTGCATCTGTCTTGGGAAGAACAAATCCAGTCCTACATCCTTCCTGAAAGATGAAAAGAAAGGGACACGATCAGAGGGTGACAATGATTATTATCAAAGACTGTGCATTGAAACTTACCTAAAATAACAATACTGATATATAATAATACACACAGAGAAGTGTGCAAGCATGACTGACTGCTGAGCAAAGGAATGTAATATTGGAGGAGCCATGGGTATATATATCAAGTCTATAGAATGTTGTAACCCAGCCAATATGTAAAACTCCTGTTTTCACATAAACGTTTCCTGTTTATCTTGTGTCTGCATAAATAGTCTTCACAGTGGTTTAACATTTCCAGGCTGTTAAGCCACCTCCATCTTCTATGCAACTGTTGTATTATGAACTCCTTGTTATGTATTCCAACCTTTATATTATGTAGCCTGTAGCTTTGTTTTTCCTGGGCCTCTCTCCGCTCTATTTGTTTCTTCCTTTGTAGCTGTTCTGAACTGTCCCCTCTGAAGCAGCCGACGTGGCGAAACACGGTCCGTGTCAGGATACCATAAACTGCCTGATTACTTGATTTATATTAAAGATGGATTTCCATTGCCTTTGAGTGATCAAGTCGATGATTCTATAAGAAAGGATCC
Source organism: Rhinatrema bivittatum (assembly GCF_901001135.1). Classification (NCBI taxonomy): domain Eukaryota; kingdom Metazoa; phylum Chordata; class Amphibia; order Gymnophiona; family Rhinatrematidae; genus Rhinatrema; species Rhinatrema bivittatum. The sequence continues at coordinate 515,373,826 of NC_042617.1, read as the reverse complement.
TCATCCACTTTAGCACTACATTCTCATACTTTGGGCAACAATTTGGGAAGCCATAATAATGCTGTTACTGCATATTGCTGTTGAGAGAGCCAATCAAAAGAGGAAACTGCAGACTGGTACCAACACATGCAATTGTCATTCGAATAACATCTATTTATTTATTTCAAATATTTTTAACATGCTCATCTACAGTTTTGGGCAGGTAACAAAAGACATACAAATTTCATAACAAAGTAAAACAATCAGTAAAATTCAAGCATGTAACAAACATTAACATAATATAAAAGTGACAATAAATATTAAAAGAAAATTAACAATATAAAATCAGTTTAAAAACTAACCAGTACATAAAACCATTCTACTGCAGAGAAAGCCCAGCCCCTCCATATCAAAGGAGGATAATTGCAGGTTGACACCAAGATATGCTATTGCCTCCCTTCAGGTATGCTAGGACATGCTGTATATTGCCACGCACCTGTCCAGACCCCTCCCAAAACCCAAGGGGTACATTATGCGGGATGTGCTGCATGCAATAATAATCAAAGGGGAATATGGTATCCCTGAAATGCCTGACTAATAAGGGATCCACACCAAGCATATTTCTATCAATGTAGCTGGATATCATGTCACTAAGGGGCTGAAGTGCATATGCTATGGAGACCGTGAAGAACACAGATAAAATTATGAATCCATCTTTGAATGCAAGGTTGCAGCTCTGATATACTTGGCAGGGAACCTGAAATATATGGTGGGAAATCAGGTTCTGCAAAGAGGATGCCATAGCCCATCTCAGATGCAAAATAAAACTCTTGTAAAAAAAATAAAAAATAAAAGTAATGGAAATACATACTAAGTGGTTAAGAAGGGATGAAATGCCTGCACAATTATGTTTCGCAAGCAAATATCTGCCAAATTGCATAGCATTGGCTCTGTAGATTTTGCAGTAAGAAAATAATAGCTATCACATTTCTCCAGCATAAACAAAAGGCTGGTAGGCGGGCTGACCCTTCTTTAAATCGTGCTTGCCAGCCCGACCCTCCAGCCTCTGTACCTCCCTTCCTTGCTCTGGAGGCAGAGCACTTCACTGGTTGTGGCCTTCCCCCATTAGCAGAGTTGGGTCAGCAACTTCACATGCCTAAGTGGGCTTTTGAAAATTGCTATGATATATGCTACTGAAATGTCAATAGGTTTTACATGCGTAAGTGCACTTTAAAGATGCATAAATGGGCTTTAGAATATTGCTACAATATATGCTATTTTTACTTGCGCAAATCCTTTTGAAAATTACTCAGTCAAAATCTACATAATCATTTGAGATATTATATTTCAATTACTCCAGTAAGATTTAGCCTACTATTGAGTGGGTCAATGTGAGATTTTAATTTCCCTGGTATTGACTGGGTCAATGCCTCAGTGGGACATGCTAGATACCATTAATGACTGCTTCATGAAGCAGCTGGTCCTACAACCAATGAGATAACCAGCTACTTTAGATTTAGTTCTCAGTTGAATGCATGACCTAGTGCGAGGGGTTACAGCCTGAGGCCGCTAAGTAATAGAGATCATAATGCAATCAAATTTGACAATCACTGGAGGGAAGACATTAAGGAAACTAGTACAGTAGCATACAACTTTAAAAAGGGCGACTATGATAGAATGAGGAAATTAGTTACAAAGAACTCAAAGGAGCATTGCAAGAGTTACATGAAGAGTGAACATGCTTTAAAAATACCATTTTAGATGCCCAGATAAATTGTACTCCATGCATCAAAAAAAATCAAATGAAGACTAAATGACTGCCAGTGTGGTTTAATGGTGAGATAAAGGAGGCAGTTAAAGCTAATGGGGCAGCATTCAAACAATGGAAAGCAAACCCAAATGATGAAATTAGGCAAGAGCATAAGCACTTGCAAGTTAGTAGTAAAACAGTAGTTAGACAAGCCAAGAAAGGCTAAGAAAAAGTTTGTCAGTGACGCAAAAACTACTAATAAAAACTTTTTCAAGTACACTTGAAGCAAAATACCTGCAAGGGACTCAATTTGACTGCTAGATGATTAAGGGGAAAATAGAGTGCTCAGGGAGGACAAGGAAATAGCGGAAAATCTGAATGAATTCTTTGCCTCGGTCTTTACAAAGGAGGATATTGGGAACATACCTACATCTGCAACATTCTTTAATGATGAAGATTCTGCCAAAACAAATATCTGTGATAATGGAGGATGTAATAGATCAGACAAACTAAAGAGTTATCAAATCACCATGGCCAAATGGCATCCACCCCAGAGTTCTAAAAGGACTAGCACAAGCTGCTAACCTGTTACTAATAATTTGTAATCTTTCATTCAAAACAATCACAATTCCTGATGACTGGAAGGTTGCCAATGTGACAGTGATTTTTAAAAAGGGCTCCAGGAGTAATCCAGAAAACTATAGACCTGTTGATATAGTGTATTTGGACTTTCAGAAGGCTTTTGACAAAGTCCCCTATGAGAGACTCTTCAGGAAGTTACAAAGTCATGAGATAGGGGGCAGTGTTCTATTGTGGATTGGCTAAAAAGCTGGAAACAGAATAGGACTAAATGTCAATTTTCCAAATAGAGAAAGGTCATTAGTAGAGTACCACAGGAATTGGTATTGGGACCTGTGGTGTCTAAAATTCATAAATGATCTGGAAAAGGGAATGACTAGTGAGGTGATCACATTTCCAGATGACATAAAATTATTCAAATTTGTTAAAATGGCAATGGATTGTCATGAACTGCAGAAGGATCCTGTGAGATTAGGAGACTGGGCAACTGAATGGAAGATGACATTTTATATATAAAAGTGTAAAGTCATGCAGATAAGGAAAAACAATCCCAACAACATGTATAAAATATTGGGTTCTGTATTGGGATTGACTTCCCAGTAAAAGGATCTTGGACTCTTTATGGACAATATCCTGAAATTGTCGGCTCAGAGGGCAACAGCAGTCAAAAAAAGCAAATAAAATGTTAGGAATGATCCAAAAAAGAATAAAAAATAAAACAAAAAATATATTGCCTCTGTATCGAGCCATAATGCAACTGAATTGTGAGGATTCTGTACAGTTCTGGTCACCCATCTCAAAGACATAGCGGAACTAGAAAAGATGCAGAGGAGAGTGACAAAGATAATAAAAGGGGATGGAGCATCTCTCCTATGATGAGAGGCAAAGCAGCTTAAGGCTCTTCAGCTTGGGAAAGAGGTGACTGAGAAGGGGATATGATAGAAGTTTATAAAATCATGAGTAGGGCAGAAGAGGAAAATAAAAGATTTATTTATTTACCCTTTCAAATAATATTAAAACAAGGTAACACTCCATGAAACTAACAACCAGCAGATTCAAACCAAATCATAGAAAGTACTTTTTCATTCAGCGCACAATCAAGCTGTGGAATCTGCTGCCAAAAGACATGATCAAAGCAATAGCATAGAGGGGTTTAAAAAAAAAAAAAAGTTTGGCCCAGTTCCTGGAGGAAAAGTTCATAACACATTATTAGTCAGGTAGAAAAAAATAAAGCTATTGCTATTCCTGGGAGTGAGTAAATCTACTTTATGGGATCTGCCAGGTATTTGTGACCTGGATTGGCCACTGTAAGAGACCGGATGCTGGGCTCAATGGACCTTGGTCTGGCCCAGCATGGCAACTCTTATGTTTTTTTGTGGTTGAAAAAGTTATGTGCATGATTTTTATCCATATAACCACCTGATCTTCAAATACAAGCTATGCGGGCAATTTGTGTTTGAACATCAGGTTGGTTTGTGTTGGCTCAAAAGTATCTGCATGTACTTTTTAAGTGAGGTGCCTTAATGGTTGAAGCATGGAATTCCCTCCCGGAAGAGGTAGTGAAGAGAAAAATGGTAATGGGATTCAAAAGGGTATGGGATGAAAGCAGAATGGCAAAGTCCCAAACTTAACAGGACAAACCATTTTAAATAAATACCTCTCAGTAAAATTTCCAATGCAGAAGCTGCTTGTAGAGAGCCAGTGCCACTCTTCCACCATGGCTGCAGTTTTAAGAAACCGCTTCAGGTCAATAACACCACTTACATGACCTATACAACATAAGCCTCTTTTTCCTTCCAGTCATATATTTAAATCCACTTTCATATACTCATTGTATCACGGTTAACACATTCACACTTATGCTCCACACACCTTTTACACACATTATTTATTTAAACATTTTTGTATTCCGCTACTTCTAACACATTTTACAGAGTAGACTACAATTCACACGTCCATAATAAAATAACATAAAACATTGGAGAAAAATTTTCAGATACTCAGTATGACAAATTAAATTAAATGCAAAAAGTTTATTTACATAACTTCTAAATGTAATTGAAAGCATTGCTGCAGCAGCAAACAAGTCTCTGGAAAGAAGGATCTGTAGGTAAAGCTAACAGCACGCTAAGGTTCCCTAAAATAATGTGGACATTTAGGTTTAAAGCTTTGAGGAATGAAGATTGCTCAAGATAGCTCCTAATGAACTCTAATTCAAAGCTCACCAGGAAAAGTGGCATATGAAGACCTCCCCTATATCATCTTCTCCTCCCAACACAAAGGGCAGAAGAACAGGAAGAGTTAGTGAAAATTAAACAAATAAAATGTGCAAAATAACATGAAAGGTCCATGTTCAAAGGTTTTGCCTGGCTTTGGAACTTAGACAAACCTTGCTGTTTCACGTCCCCAACACTCAATCCCTTATCCCCCAGCTGATTGGTTCAGTATTGTCCAGGCAAATCACATACTGCTCAAAATTTAGCCAAAGAGGAGGCAGCACTGGGGGCACAATGGGGCCAAAGTTACCTGGTCAATCCTAGTTGGCCAAACAGCAGGCCTAAAGTTAGCCAGACAACTATGTCTGCGCCCAATTTGTATTCAAGCTGAACATCCAGACAAAGTTACCCAGATAAAGCTGGCTGAATATCAGACTAAGAATAATTAATTATCAAAAGATTACTCCCCTACCTCCATCATCACCAGTCGTCAGCACTATACATTTAATAATGATGGCTAGAAAGATTAAAACAGAACAGTGAGACAACAATATAGGAAATGTCATACTTACTCAAGGAGGTCAAAGTTGGATTTCTTATCCAGGGCATTCTGAGGCATATCTTTATAAAACCTCCTGGAAGAAGAGTTGAATTGTTACAATGTGCAAGTTTACAGGCAGACATGGTCAACTCTCAACTGATTTATCCAGACATCTGAGCATCTTATACAAACACTCCAACCTAACCTGTGGCTGAGGATGATTCTGTGATTGTTCAGATAGAAGGAAATGACAGGAGTCGGGTGGCATCTTATAGACTAACCAATTTATTGAAGTATGAGCTTTCAAGGACAGTGTCCACTTTATTAGATGCATGAAGTGATGTACAGGAAATGGGTAAAATATATACAGAACAAAGAGAAGGCATTAGATTAGGCAGGACATGGTGTGGAGAGTGTTAATATCTTTATAGTATAGCCTACATGCAACTGAGGCAAGTGTGAAAAGACAGAATGATCCGGTAACAGTTAAATTCCTAGACAGCTGTAATGAGTCATGAAGCCATTGTCTCTGTTCAGACCTAGAGTAGTTTTTTGATGAGTTCCAATTTTTTTTTTTTTAGTATAATATTGAAATTTCTAGGAAAAATAAAATCAAAACTGAAAACAAAGGTCCTTAGCTATCATTTTATTTAATATGAATTATTTTCATAAATTAACCAATTATAGATTTTTACCAATAGAAAATAATCAATTATCAGATTGATATTCAATGTTACTTAGCCAGATAAGTAAAGCCTTATCCAGCTAAGTGGCAACAGCTGAATATCTGGCCAAGTTTAGTGACCGCCATTTATCCAGATAAGTACTTAGCCAGCAAAGTGGTGGGCAGGAAATGGGCCTTTTTGCAAAGGAATTACTTCTCTGGCTAACTTAGAGGGTTATTTTCTAAGCCTTTTCGCGGTGGTAACATTAAAATTAGAGGGAAGGGAGGAGTCGGGGCGGAGTTAGGGAGGAGTCCGCACAGAATGATGAATCCTGGCCTTAGCCTGATAAGTGCTGATATTCAGCCTTATCCGGTTAAGTTAACTGGAAAAGTTAGACCGGCTCAATAAGTCTTATCCGGCTAACTTACCAAAGTATTGATCTTTCAATATTTACCTTTATATTGTTATAGCATGGTTTAATATTCATGCTAATAAAATGAAAAATACATATTCACCTGTGGTCATAAAGATTATACACACACATATATATGTATATATATATATATATATATATATATATATATATAAATGTATAAATAAAGAAAGAATATATAGAGAGTTTGAAAACCAGTTTGAAACCAGTTTTAGACTATAAACTGAATTGTCTTCAATTACCATGGAACTTATTTACAACTGGTTTAAAACGGGATTTGGATGAGACGTGAGAAAGTTAAATGGCGGTTGTACTATCCGTCACAAGGACAAAGCCATTTACCTGGATAGGTAGGCATTCTGGCTTCCAATTGCCCTCTTTGGTCTGGCTTAAAAGAATGCACAGGCTTTCACACTGCACATATTTTTAGCCACAGTGAAAAGATGTGATCCCAGGGCTGTGTTCGGTCCATATACTTTTGATTTTTACATACATTTTACCCCCGATCGGCTGCCTGCACCAACTAGAGCTTCAAGTTTATGCAGGTGCTTTTAGCACAGACAATTTGAAGATAATTTTCAATGGGTAACTACCCGGGCAACTTCTGTTTTGAAAATTACCTACAATAGTACCCATGCTAAAAGCGACTGCTTAGCTTGACAACAGCACAGCTCCTTAAAAATGTCCTCCCCTCCCAACTACCTTCAGATCTCAAGTTGCACCATGCACTGTAGTTACCTTAGCTCTAGACACCCCAGTTGCAAGGCCATGCCCTCACTCACTTTCGTAGCATACTGTTGCATGTAGTCATTACGAAGCTGTAAGAGAGGTAAAATGTACATTTTACAGATAAACATATTTTCCTATTTTTCTAATTTATATCCCCTATGCTTCTGATTTTTTTCCAGTCATAACCTGAAGCAGCCAGCCCCACACACCCACTCATGCCTGCAACAGCCACCATGAATAGCCTGAGACCACAGTGCCATAGAGCCTTCGTTCACAGTTAGGAAATTCCCCAACACCACCAACTCCACAGTGATCCCAGGCATCACAGCAGGCTCATCTTAAAGGGCTGGAAAAACCAGCAACTACTTGGGGTGCCAACACGGACTTGTAGCTAGTGCGAGAGAACAGAAATGAGTGGGGCGAGCCATGCACCATCCAGTCCCCTTTGTTATACTTCCTCTGCCTCCCGTCCCACAGACACATTCCCATGCACTCCGTGGGCTGGCTGATAGCAGCTCAACCTGCCCCGATGTGGGGGGCAGCCAGGAAAGAGCAAGCCTATATATCTTGATAGGCAGTGCTGCAGCTCGATTATTCCACCTTCCACCCACACAGAAGGAAATTGCCAGCAAAGAGGGGTGTGCCAAAAACAACTTTTGCCCAGAGCATTGCTTTGTCCAGCTAAGGTCTGATCACAGTGACCTCTTACGGTCAAGGGCAGAATCTTATTTTAGTCTGGAGCCTGCCCAGTGCTTCTCTTCGGGGCAGGGGTGGCCAACTCCAGTCCTTGAGACCCACAAACGGGCCAGGTTTTCAGGATATCCATAATAAACATTCACAAGATAGATCTGCATACGATGGAGGCACTGCATACAAATCTTATCTCTTGCATATTCATTGTGGATATCCTGAAAACCTGGCCTGCCTGTGGCTCTCCAGGACTGGAGTTGGCAGATTTCACCATTAGAGCAGTGCCTCACTAACCTTCATCCAGGAGTTAAGACTTTGAAACAAGGCTGGGTGACCAGGGATATAAATTAATATGTATCACTGCTGCTAGGCCACTGAGACAGTATCCATAGGGGTATATTTTCTTTTTCACTTTTTGTTTCTATTTTAGTGGTATAATGTGTACCATAAGTTCCTATTACATTCTTGTCCCCTCCCCCTTGACTCTGTTTGGTTCTTAAGACTTTGTTTAACCATTATGACTGATCTGGTATATTTCTGTAACATTCCCAGTACCCTCTCTTACCCTGTTATTTGGCCAATCATAAGAGCTTAATGTAAGAGCAACAGATGGTTCTCCATTCCCACAAGGGCTGTGAAGGTTAACTGAGCAGCAGTCACTTCCCGAGAAGCAGGAGCATGAGCAGAGAATGTAATGCAGGTCTCTTGCCCAGCAACACCAAGCAGTAACCACTCACCAGTCCTCATTTAATGTATTCAAATGAGTCTCTGCTGCTGACTGATGAACAGAAAATCATGGCTTGTATTTCCAGTCACCACCAGTAAGGAGCCCCCATGGTGCTCCCGCTATGGTCTAATTTATTTTTATTTTATTTATTTACAATTTCTTATATTCCACAAATCCAAAATGCCCAGTGCAGTCCTGCATATTTCAGAACTCAGTGCTGCTCGGGACACCCTGTCACATTAATTTACCATTCACATCACCAACCTGCTGGTAAAAGTACAGCAAAGTAGTTTTGTCCTTCATGAAGCTTTCTATGAAGTCTTCGGGAAGGTAGCGGATTCGGAGATCATACCTTGGAAAATAAAAGACATGACTTTTGTAATCAAACAAGAGACAGCATGCAGCTGAAGGATATTTATTTATTTAAAATTTGTATATACCGCCTATAATAGAAGCCCATAAGAGCTGCATCATCACTGTGTCTTCCCTGGGTATAAAATATATCACATTCGGTCTGCCCTCTCATTCTTTCTCCAGCAAGTGGAGTGATTGTGCATGCACACAGGTGCACCTTTCAGGCCTGCACGCACCATCTTGAATAGGATACAATGCTCGCCTCATTTGGAATTTTAAAAAGAAAAGATTTCTGAGACAGCAGCGTTAGATCATTTGTATCAGCAGTTTTAACCTCGAAACACTGTTCCTTCCAAAACTAAACAACAGTTATTTATTTAGATGGTTTATATACAGTCGTTCCATAAGAAGATCACAATGGTTTACAGTAACAGCATTCATATTCCTGGTCTCCAAACATATACTTTGTGTCCACATTCAATTTCTAATTCAACACCATAGCAAGTGCATATTCTAGCTCATAGTTATACATATTCTAGGATATCAAAATAGTTACTATATAGTTTAAGTTCATTAATAATACTTTTCTAGTTCAACACAACAGTAAATACAAATTCTAATTCTGTTAGCAATGCCCTTTATATCAGTCATTATATTTTGCTCGCTCATCTAGCATTGACTCTGGTACTGTCGCTGTAATTATCAGCATATTTATTTATTTTATTTATTTAACACTTTTTTATACCGGCATTCGTAGGACACATCATGTCGGTTTACAAGTAACTAAGAAAGGAAATTACAATGAACGAGGAAAGAGGGTTAACTGGATAATATACAAGAGTACAAGAGAAGAGAGTCAACGAGCAGAGTTACAACATATTGCATTCAGGTTAGGATTAGATATGCAGGTGAACTTATAAACAATTTTAAGGAGGCATGTGCACTTAAGAACTTAGCATATGAAACATTTACAGTATAAAGGAGGCAAGTGCACTTATTTACAGTTAAATGCTGGTGCAGAAGGAAGGGAGTAGGGAGGGAGGGAGCGAAGAGGGTAGAGGGAAAGGGGGGTACATTAAAGCACGGGTACTTTCAAGGAGCGGTTGTTAGGGGGTGAAAGGGCGGGCGTAGGGGAGGCTAAGGGGCGCTAGGAGGAGGGAGCAGGGGGGGTACTGGGATGGTAAAGGGGAGGTAAGGGAGAAGGTATATAGGCTGAACGGGAGCTGGGATGGTTCAAGGAGGACAATGACTAGGATTGAGAGGAATTGGGGTATGCCTGTTTAAAGAGCCATGTCTTGATTCCTTTTTTGAAATGGCTCAGGGACGGTTCTAAGCGGAGTTTGGCGGGAAGGGAATTCCAGAGGGTGGGGCCCACAATGGAGAAGGCTCTATCCCTGGTGGTGGTAAGGTGCCCAATTTTAAGTGAGGGGGTTTGGAGAGTGCCAGCAAGGGAGTTTCTGGTGGGGCGATTAGCTTGACGGAATTGTGGCATATCTTCAAGCCAGGGTGAATTGTTATTGTATAATGTGTTATGGAGGATGGTAAGTGTTTTGTATTGGGAGCGGAAGGTGATGGGGAGCCAATGGAGATCTTGGAGTATGGGAGAGATATGGTCAGTTTTCCTGGTGTTTGTTAAGATTCTTGCCATAGCATTTTGAAGGATTTGAAGGGGTTTGATGGTGGAGGCTGGGAGGCCTAAGAGAAGGGAGTTGCAATAGTCGAGTTTAGATAGTATGGTGGTTTGCATAACAGTGCAGAAGTCATGGGCGTGGAGGAGGGGCTTCAGTTTTTTGAGGATTTGAAGTTTATAGAAGCCCCCTTTTAGAAGTGATTTAATGTGAGGTTTGAAGCTTAGTTGATTGTCTAGGGAGATTCCTCTGACACTGGGCGGTAGTGTGTGAGCTTGTGAGGCGTTTTGAATCATTTGGTGGATTGCGTCGATTGGTTGATTTGCTAGAATGAGGATTTCAGTTTTAGAGGCGTTGAGTGCTAGGTGTAGATTGGAGAGGAGAGAATTGATGGATGTCAGACATATTTCCCAGTACTGAAGGGTTTCATTGATGGATTTCTGAATGGGAATATGTATTTGTACGTCGTCTGCATATAAGAAGAATTTTAGTCCTAGTTTAGAGAGTAGGTGGCAGAGTGGGAGTAAGTATATATTGAAGAGGGTGGACGATAAAGAGGAGCCTTGGGGTATGCCTTGTGTGAGGGGAATGTGAGCGGATTCAAAATTATCAAGCTTGATTAAGTACTTTCGGTGGTCAAGGTATGAGGAGAACCAGGATAGGGCTGTGTTTGAGATGCCTATCTCCGCTAAGCGTGATATTAGGATTTGATGGTTTACGGTATCAAAGGCGGCTGAGATATCAAGAAGGGCAAGTATATAAGATTGGCCATGGTCCATGCCTTTGAGGATGGTATCCATTATTGCAAGTAGGAGTTTTTCAGTGCTTCGGTCTTTACAAAAGCCATATTGAGCGGGATGTAAAATATTGTTTTCTTCTAGGAAAATCAGTGAGTTGCGTGTTAACCACTTTCTCCATGATTTTGGATATGAAAGGCAGATTGGAAATGGGCCTGTAGTTTGCGGGGTCATTGTGGTCGAGGGTGGGGTTTTTTTTTAGAAGTGGCTTCATGATGGCAAGTTTAAGTGGGACGGGGACTTTCCCGGAAGTGATGGAGCAGTTTATGATTTTTGCTATTGGTTTTGCAATGGCGGAGGGAATGGTGAGGAGAATTTTTGATGGGATGGCGTCTGCGATATAGGTAGCTGGTCGCATCTTTTTTAGTATGGATTCAACTTCCTTCACGGAGGTAGTGTCAAGGGAGTCGAGAATAGTTTTGTTGTCGGTGGGTAGTGGGTCTGTGGGGGCGGGATTGGAGGGGAGTCGAGTTAGAATTTTGGAGATTTTACTTTTAAAGTAGTCTGCTAGCTTCTCACATTTCTCTATGCTATTTACTTCTTGGGAGGAGGGAGAGGGGGACTTTGTGAGTTCTGCAACGAAGGAGAATAGGGCATTCGGATTGAATTTATAGTTATGGATTTTTGCTGCGTAGAAGTCACGTTTGGCGTGGAGAGTCGCTAGTCGATATGTATGTAATGTATGTTTGTAGGCCATTTTGTGTGTGGGTGTCGGTTGTTTGCACCAGGTACGTTCCTTGGTTCGGAGGTCTTGCTTCAGTTTTCTTAGTTCAGTGGTGTACCATGGCTTTCTCTCGGTATGTATAGGGGATATTATTTTGTGGATGGTGGGGCAGAAGTCATTGGCTATGTTGGAGATAGACTTATCCCATGACTGTAGAGCGGTGTCTGGGTTAGTTAGGTCGAGGTTTTCACTTACTTTGCTGAAGGCTAGGGAGAGTTCCTCCGAAGAACGTGGTTTATGGAAGGAAATTGTTTTTTTATGTGAACTTGCGATCGACGTGTCAGTATTGATGGTGAGGTGGGCATTGATGAGAAAATGGTCGGACCAGGGGATGGGGGTGGTGATCGGTGCTTGGGGTACTGTAATGCTTGTGTTAACAAAAAGGAGGTCGAGTGTGTGGCCAAACAAAAAGGAGGTCGAGTGTGTGGCCTTTCACGTTAAATCGTATGCCCTTCTGAAGAGCCATGTTTTCAGTTCACCCTTGAAATTCTCTGTTATCTGCCGTAGTGGCTCTGGTAGTAAGTCCCACAGCTTAGGGCCTATTGGAAACCTTCGGTTTGCGTTGTGTGTGTATTCCGAGTGGAGGGTACCATTAGGAGTCCTTTGTTTTTTGATCTTAGGTCTCTCTTTGGTGTGCAGGATTGATACTGTTGATACTGAAAATTAGGGATAACACTTTACAATGAATTCTGGATTGTACAGGAAACCTGTGCAGGGCAATCAACGAGGGAGTGATGGGTTCAAATTTCCTTGTCCCCAGTAAGAGTCTTGAAGATGCATTTTGAAGTAACTGTAGTGGTTTTATTACACTTGAGGGGGAACCTAGTAAAAGTGAGTTGCAGTAATCTAGGTTAGTTACCCTCCCTTGGTGGTATGCTTCATTCTACTTCATTGTTTCTTTAATTTCTAGGGATGTGCAATCGTTTTTCCCGAATTAGGCAATTTCAACCAAAAAATGATTTAATTTTTTTCTGAAATTTCGTAAAAAATTCTTTTTTGGGTTAGTGCACACTAACTCCGGATAGTGCGCACTAACCCGAAAATTGGGGCCCCTGAAAAAAAAAACAAACAAACCCTGAACCGCCGGAAAAATGAAATTCCTGTGTGTGTGTGTGTGGGGGGGGGGGCCCCAAAACGAAGCCCGACACAATAAAGGAACCTGAAGCACATTTCTATTAATTTCTCCATTTCAGTTTGTTTCACCTTTTTGTCTGCACTTCCTTGATTTCCTTTCCTCTCTCTCACATATCCTCCAAGCCTCCCGGTTTCTACTCGTCTCTCACATTTTTCAAATCTTCAACATTCCCTTCTGAGACTCCTTTCCTCTTTCTGCCTATTTATCTCTCTCTCCTCCTTCTCTTTTCATGTTGGTACTGAGTATCACCTACTGTTTCACTATCAAGGATAATGTTGATATCAGTAAGGGCAAGCAAGCTGCTGAGAGGTGGGGTGGCCCAGTGGTCATAGTAAGAGCCTAGGGACCAGCAGACCAGAACCACTGAGACCTTAGGAGAGTCTCTTCATCTCTTTCTCTCAGGTACCCACGGTAGTCTGTAAGCTCTCTCTGGGGCAGGAATTCACTATATCTGGGTGTAATTTGTTGTAAGGTACCCTGGTTTAGGATATTATCTAAATGACAAACTAAACCTTTAATTCCTAATAACTGACTGAAAACAATACAATGCAGATCAAAATTACCATTTCTAGACTGTGGGGACATCATAAACGCCATAAATAAGCCTGAAATATTCTTTTAGTATAAACAGAACCAGAAATAATAAAACGTGTCAATGTCTGATGATTTTTTTTTGTTTACATACACTAGCTGGTTAAAACTGTTTTCCTTCCGGCCACAAACAGGAGATTTTTCAATAGTGTTAAGTCATGTGTGACGTATATATTCTAGATTTCAGCATTTACTTTACTCTGCTCATTTCTAAGCTGCTGGAGATGCTCTATTGGGCAATGTTATATTTGGAGAAGGCTATTTTTGTTTCCTACATGCTACTGATTCTATATTTATGTGAATCATCACGTTTTTACAGCTTCCTGAAGCAGATTCAATTAGATATTGTATGATTACAATAATGTCATTTAAAGGAATCCTGCGAGTATCACAGAGTACAAAAGAGAGTAAAAAACTTCCTGAGCAAGTCTATCTCCCCCCACCTCACCTGCCCATCCCCCATCCCAAAAAAAAAAAAGGTAGGCTATTCACTGTGGGTGGGGAAAGGCATATCATCAGTGAAAATAATTTGAATATCTAGTTGGATGAAATCATGTTTATTTATTTCCATGTATAGCCCTCATTTCAATGTTATCACACATTAATCTTTAATGTCCTGCAGGGCTGCACTGCAAATGATCCTTCAGAGTGTGCAGAGCTGCTTGGGAAAACAGGATACACTGAAACACGATTAGTATGACACAAAATCTCAACGTTGTCACTTCCCAAGGAAGCTAAAATGGAGAAACAAATGTAAAAAATGAAAATCTGTGAAAAGAAAATCCGTCAGGTAGATAGACAGAGATGATAACTGAAAAAGGTGAACCAAAATTTGCTGATTCCGTCTTTCACAGCTACTAAGTTTTGACTGCCTACGGAAGGGCTGGATTTCATGCTAGGGGGTATCCCTTCCAGAATGGTGCTGGATGGAGAGGGGGGAAGGAGGGGGAGAAATGAAGTGGTCTCCCTCTGAAGATGATCCATGATGAAAGGGGTGCTTCCTCCTCCATCCCAGTGGCACTTTTCCGAGCGGCGGCCATTCTGTCACACCCACTCCCTTAAAGGCACAGCGCCAGGCTGGCGGGGGATTGTGTTTTTTACCATCCTAATGCTGCCAGCCCATCCCTTTGTCTTTAAGAGGGTGGGTCCAATAATACACCAACACTTAAAAGATGCCATCAAGGCAGAGGAAGCAGCCATTTTGGCATGGCACCCTTAGGCAGCTACCTACTCTGCCTAGTGAGAAATCCAGATCTGCCTGTGGTAGTCCTAAAAGTTTATATTAAACATTTCTTAGATATATACAGGCCTTATCACTAGCTAATTATTTTTTTGGTCTCCTTTTGACTAGTTCTAGTCGAGTAGTAAAATAAATTAATTATATAGAGCAGCAGAGCAGCAGTAGGGGACCATTTAAGTTTAGACTGGACTCCCCATGTCGGGGAATGGATGGATTGGGTGGGGGGAGGTATTTTTTATGGCATTTTTAGATGTCTCTTCAGCATTTCACAACCACAGCCACTCCATCCTTCCTCACTGAATGAGAACCCTGGGATGTGGTGAGTGCTTTGGCTGGTTTAGCTCTTTTCTGACTATTAGTTATTTTCAACAGGTCGGAACTCCTCTGGTGGGAGACCATTTCCCTTGGATGCCACTTGGGGGATCTACCCTTTCCCCTGACTATTTAACATATGTTTACAGCCAACTAGATCAATTTTGTCCTTTCTGGAAATCATTTACAGAATTTACACAGATGGCATCCAGATAGCTTTACTAGTTCAGTCTAACTGGGGGAAACTCTTCCCTTGGTAAGAGAATTTTGGAGTGTCTAACAACTAGCCAAGAAAGAGAGAGCCTGCTCTCTCTAAGCCTGAGAAAAACAGATCTAGTGGGTGGACTACACCTGACACATCACTCTCACTGCAGCTGGGCTGAAGACCTGTTTATTGCTCCAGAGGGAGATAAGGAATTTAGGGGTCACTTTTGACTACAGATCATCAATGAAGCCACCTTTTAGAGCAGTGGATCCTTTAGCATTTTTATAAGCTTTACCTCCCCCCAAAGATTGAAATAACTCCTTCCACTTCCTGAACTGAGGTCTGTGATACAGACAATAATCCTGATAGGTAGACCTAAAAGCTGAATTACAATAATCGAGTCCTAATTCCTCAGAGTCACGCCAACTTTTCAAAACATGGCCACCCTTGTTGCTGCAGTCTGCCATTAGTATGATCATAGCACACCTGTTTTAATAAGCTTTGATTCGATTCCCCTTGCACATTTGGTTTAAGGTAGTCACTAATTTTTATAGCCATTCATGACGAGGCCTCACAACACCTTAAAGCAGTGCTTGAAGGCTACGTTCCCAGACATGCCCGTCTCTTCATTTCACCCACCTGTCTGAAACTCACTCAGTCTTTTTCAATAGCCGGTCCAAAGTGATAGAGTGCTTCCCCTCAGAGAAGAAATGACTTGTCCTTTCAGAAAAAGTTGAAGAGGGCTCTTTTTCTAGAGGCTTTTGGCCATCAAAATTAATGTAGCAGAGAGAACTTTATAGATTTTAATGAATATGATGGGAGGAATTATTAGTTAACTTTTAGCAGTCTGATGCTTGGCGCTTTTAATTATAATTTTATTTGGAACGGGGATTAGAACCTGCAGAAATATCTTTCCCCAGGTTCAGCTTGGGACTTTTGATGAGGGCTTTTGGCATATGCTGAGCCTCTCCTGTTTTGGGCCAGGTCTCAGGAGGATAAATTGCCACTGAGCACGAGCAGAGAGTCAGAGGGTTTGTGGAGAGGGTTAGGGGACATTGGGAGGAGTTTGTAGGAGAAGGGTTTTGAGTAGGTCCTCAAGGCCCCGCGTCGTGAGGAGTTATTTGAAAGTAAGAGTGATGAGAAGATTGGAGAGTCATTTTTTGCTATTCTGGGTCAGCTCCTGACAGAGGGAGGATGCCCTGGAAGGCCTGGATCCCTGTTTTTGCACTCTGTGCTTAGTTAACTGCAAGGTGGAAGACAGATTTTATTTTTGAGAGTTGTGAGAAGTATTTTGGAGAATCTATCTTTTTTTTAAGCTGGGGGAGGTTTTCCATCACCCCTGGTGTATGTTGGAATTGGAAGAGAACTTTCCTACCCTTACTAGGGAGAGCATTTTGAACCAGGACAAGGTGAAGAGAAGGAGGGCGTCATCAAAAGAGGAACCATGAAAACAGCAGCTTATTGCTTTATGATTTGTATTTTTCTCATCCTGTTTATGATTTTTAGAATCATGGCCTGGATATTATTTTTCAAGCTTAAATAAATTTTAATGATCTGAACACCAATTTTGGACTCTGAGCTTTCCTTCAAGTGAACTTTTTTTTTTTGGATCGACCAACCCCTCCCTGGGAGTAGGGAACAAAGAGTGAGAGTGACTGTGCAGCCTGGATACCCCATCACACCACCTAGGGCCCCGGAGGCTCAGACCTCCTCTCCGCCGGCGAACCCCGGCTACCAGGGATGAAGTCTGGTACATGGCAGTGTCAGAGGTCCAGCCCTGGGACTTTGCTGCAGCCCCTGCAGGGACCCTCTGCCAGAGAAAGGATTGCATATTTATGTGATGTTTTTGCTGTTTGTTTTGTCATTTGCCATTGCCTGCTTTTCTCACATGTTACGTCATGATTTTAATATTGTAATCGGCCAAAGGAAAAATAATTTGTTCGCTAAATACAAATATAAAATGTATCTGCAGTATAATGTCTCAGCCATCACAGTAAAGCATACATGACCTTACGGCAAGAAATGTACTGCACCCATTTTTAATTTTCTTTACCTCCATTCAGCCTCAACATGCAGACGCTCATACTTCTCCTGAACATCCCCCACTGTCAAGTCTGGATGCAGCCAGTGAATCTCATCGGATTTCAGATGTTTCAGACGCAGGCCATAACATTCTGCATTCCTGATATCCGGCCCAATCCTGCCACTCACAAGGATAGAGTTGATAATTTCCTGCAGGGGGAAAACAGAGAGAAAACATTTCATAAATTTAAACAAGAGGTCCCCACGGTACAGCCTGCAAGCTGCATCTGGCCCACAGAGCTAATTTTTCTGGCCTGCCAAACTTTCCAAGGATCAAGGTTTACTGTTTTTTTTGCCCACATGTAATGGAAGTGAATGCTTCCATGCCGGTGGGGGTTCCCATCCTCTGCCAGCAAACTACTGGAAGTCCTGCACAGCAGTGTGGTGAAGGATATAAGGGCTGGCAGGGTTCCCAACCCCCAGCAGCAAAAGTGGAAGTCCTGGGCGAAGAAGGGCAGAGGTTGGTAGATGGGAAAGGGAAGGAAATGAGAAGAGAGAAATGGGGAAGTGAGAGGAAGGGGTGAGAGGAAGAGAAGGGAGTAGGGGAAGAGTATGTGAGAAGAAAGGAGAGGAGGGGCGGGATCGAAAGGAGGGAAAGGGTATGAGAGACAAGAGAAGGAACATGAGTGAGAAGAGAGGTAATGAGAGGAGAGGAACAAGTAAGAAAAGGGGAGAAAGGGTGAGAAGAGTGGAGAAAAGGGGTAAGAAAGGGGATGGAAGTAGAAAGAGCAAGAGTGTAACAGTATCTGAGAGTGGGAGAGAGTATGCCACAAACACAGCACCCTGTCATTCCCCCACCCCAGGCTCCCACTCCATCGGGGGCAGATGCAAATACTGAAGGGGGGGGGGGGAGTTAAGAGGTAGGATTCCTGAGGGGAGGCTGGATTGCCAACTTCCTAGAAATTAGATGCCACAGTCTTTTTCTAAACTTTATTGCAGTGGAGACGTTTACTTTTCTAAAAACCCAACTCTGGCCGAGTTTCGCCGTCTACCGAACAGCTGCCTCAGGGGCTTGGATGTATTTGGACTCAGGTTGTTACAGCTGCGATCTTGTGTGATAAACTTAAATTTCCAAGTACAATACACTGTATCATTGATGCTTTTTACTTTATGTGCACTTCGTAGCCTTGTAAATGCGAATCATCTGTTGGATCCCCAATTCAGACAAAGTTTTGAGCATGTACTGAGACTAGAACAGCTTGCACGTCACTTTCTGAATCCCCGTCTCCGCTCATAATAGCGATCATGGAAATTCAAGTTTACCACACAAGATCGCAGCTTTAACAACCTGAGTCCAAATACATCTAAGCCCCTGAGGCAGCCATTCGGCAGACGGCGAAACTCGGCCCGAGTCGGGCTTTTAGAAAAGTACACGTCTCCACTGCAATAAAGTTTAGAAAAAGACTGTGGCATCTAATTCCTGTTGCTTTCCTGACGGCTCTCTTAGATTGCCTTCCTTTTCTGTTTTTTGGCAACTCCCTTGAAATGGCACCCTATCTGCCATACCTCTGTGGGAACCCTGCCTCCCCATTTCTGCATTGCGAATTACTCCCTCGGAAATCCCCCTGTGCTTATCCCATGCTTTCTTGAATTCAGTTACTGTTCTTGCCTCCACCACGAGGCCATTCCACGCATCCACCACCCTCTCTATAAAGGAACATTTCCTAAGATTGCTCCTGAGCCTACCCCCTTTTACCCTCATCCCATCTAGTGCCCTCCCCTGCTTCTTGACCCATTGTACCCATATTATCTCAGACAAATACTGTATTTTTCTAATCTAGTTTTTAAAAACACAAAATGACGAAGAATCCACAACCAACCGAGGGAGTCAAGCATTGAAAGCAGTTACCTCAGGCAGGGCATCAAAAACAATAAAGGGGATGGAATAGTCCCCTTATAAAAAGACTAAATGGGTTAGGGCTCTTCAGCGTGAAGAACCCAGAGGACATAAGAGAGATTAATACACTTTCAAACAGTATTATCACATGAATGTGTCCGGCAAGATCTATCTTGACATGTTTGTAAATTTATTAAAAAAAAAAAAAAAAAAAAATGTAAAAAGTTACCATCAAATCTACTCCTTGATGTGTGCATGCACAATTTTGACGACAGCAAATTGTACCACAATGCGTGTGATCCTGCTCGACGGAAAAGTGTCCTAAAATTCCACATCAGGAGCACTACATTTCTCCTGCACTATTGAGACACGGGGATTCAAGATTTAAATAACTTTATTGGCATGGCAATTTTACATGTATTGCCAACTTAACACGCAGAATAATTAAAATAAAAGGGTAGGAAAAGATGGGAAAATTACAAAATGGTAATAAATAAAGGAAAAGTACATGAACAAAAAGTACAGCATCAGGGAATGTCTCAGGTTTTGGTGCTAGTCCGCGTTGTCCCTCGGTCAGGTTTAATTTCAGGCCTGGTGGCAGGCCACAACATATTTTGCTGCTATAGCTGCTGTTTCTCTTCTTTCCCCTTATATTCTAAAGAGTTTTTCTCTCTCATTCTTTTGTGGGAAGTCTGGGATTTTCTCTGTTAGCGCTGGGAAACGTGCATCTTTGATATCTTTGTATTTTCCACAGCATGGGAGGAAATGCATTTCTGTTCCTATTTCTCATGTTGCATTGCATGCAGAGCCTCTCTTCTTGGAGTCTCCTGTTTAGTTTTTATCTGCATCTTTCTATTTCTAATTTGTGTTTACTTATCCCGTATTTGGTGAGGGTTTGACTGGTTTTTTTGCATTTGTGACTGAGGTGAGGTATTCTGCTGGCATGTATTTCTGTGTAGGGATCTGTAGCAGTCCGACTTGTTCTGTTTTCCAATTTGCATCTCCCAATATGAGATGTACTGGTGTTCTAGGGCATGCTGCAATAATTGCATTGCAGTCTTTTTGTATGCCAGACTCCTGGTATTAGTGCTAGATTGATAGGGCAAGTTTGCTACATAGGTACTAAGTGTGTTTACTAGGGATGTGAATCGTTTTTCAACGATTAAAATTATCGTCCGATAATGTTAATATCGTCTTAAATCGTTATAGAACACGCACTAACTCCCCGTTAGTGCGCACTAACTCGATTTAGTGCGCACTAACTGAAAATGATACAAATAAACACTTTCCAGGTCACTGAAGGTCAGTTAGGAATGAATATGTGTTCCTATTGGCTGGCTGCCCTCTTATCTATTGATGTTACCAAGGTTACCACTGAGGTGATGGTTGGGGGGATGGGAAATGGAACTGGAAACTAACGAACACCAACAGAAAATGAAACAAAGTGTTCACACTTCCCAGGTCAGTAAAGGTCACTTAGGAATGAATATGTATGTATGTATTCCTATTGGCTGGCTGTGCTCTTATCTATTGATGTTACCAAGGCTAACACTGAGGTAATGGTTGGGGGGATGTGAAATGGAAACAGTTGGAAGCTTGACAAAAAAAGTAATGTAATGATCAGCACTCACGTGACTAGAACTTGTTTGTTTATTATTTTTGTTAGCAGGCACCTGAAATGCTAGTGCATGTTGAATTTGCCAATCACTGTGCATTTTAGAAAGGTGGTCCTGGCTGGAACTGTACACAGTTCAAATATATGTAATTGATTGTTGGTAAGTGTAGTTTTTAAGTAGCCACACTGGCACAAGTATGTTTACTTTTCCTCCTACTTAACTCACTAGCTCAGCTTTGTAAGAAGGGCTTCTCTGCTTGTGTGTTGTTTTTGTTTGGTGTGAGGAGAGCAGAAACATCAGATCTTTATTCAATCTACTACAGTCATCTCTTACAGTGCCCTATCCCTATTAATACCAGGAGTGTTGTGATCTTCCTGCACACAGTGCCCTAACCCTGATACCAGTCTGAGACAGCTCCCTCCCTGCATTACTAGTGAGAGGCTGGCTTCACAGACAGGGGGGAGCTGCCTGACCCTCACTCCTGACTTCCCCCATGTCCCAGCTAGTGAACGGTGTGTGGGTGAGGGGGGGGGGGAGGAGGATGGTGAAGTCTGAGACAGCTCCCTCCCTGCATTACTAGTGAGAGGCTGGCTTCACAGACAGGGGGGAGCTGCCTGACCCTCACTCCCGACTTCCCCCATGTCCCAGCTAGTGAATAGTGTGTGGGTGAGTGGTGGGGGGGGGGGGGGAGGGGAGGGAGGGATGGGAAGGGAGAGACAGCCCCTGCATTCAGGGGCTGTCTCTCCCTTCCCATCCCTCCCAGGGAGTGGGGCTGTCTCTCCCTTCCCATCCCTCACAGGGAGTGGGGCTGCTTGCCCCTTCACCTCCCCCCACCCCCTCCCCTTCCCCTTCTCTCTCCCATATACCAGCAGTGGGGGATGTGAAGGGTGGGATACTTCAGCCCTTTGCATTCTGAGCTTCTGAACTTACTTTTTTCATCTTCTTTTTTATTTTCTCATTGTAGATGGATCGTGATAGGGAGTCAGCCCAACCGTCCTCCTCAAAGGCAGATCGTGATGCTAGGTCCAGGAAGCCACGGTTCACACAGGCAGATGTGGACCTCCTAGCCCGGCTACTCCTCCTGGATGAGGAGCATCTCTACACCCCCTCAGGCAGCAGGCCTAACCTTCAAAGGGAGACTGCAGCCTGGGTGGCTCTCCAGGAGGAGTTCTGCCGGAGAGCCTCTTACCCGCGTGAGATCGAAGATCTCAAGAAGAAAGGTGAGAGATAATGTTAGTGGTGTATTATATTTATTTATATTTATTTATCATTTCGAAATGATGGGATTTGTATTTGGGAATTTTGAATGCCACATTAAAAGATAGCTAAGTATTTTTTTATTACTAAATTTTATATATTGCATAAAAAAAATAACCTAGTAGGGCATGTTGTGTTTGTAATTAATTTATTAATCAATTAATGTTATTCTATTTCCTTTCTACCTCTAATTCTCAGGTCGGCATCTGAGACTTCACGAGGGTGATTGGCTTGAGGAGGTCCGCCTGACTTTAGCGCGTCCTTCGCCTGGTAGGTTGTTTGAGAATACTACACAAGTACACAAATATTATTCAATTAATTGTAATGGAATTTGTGTTTAATATTGTTTGTCAGTTCCAATTCCTTTTTTTTTAATTTTAACTCTTGTTCTCTGAAATTTGATCTGTGTCTTCGTACAGAACCACACACCAGCAGGGACGAGGCGGGGCTTCCTGGGCCCAGTGGCTGTCAGCAGAGGAGGACGGAGGGAACCGTCACTGGTGGGCCAGGTATTATATTATTAGATATTAGATAATTGAGCCCTGACCATTGACCAACATGCTGCAAATGTGAATGGGGGATGAATGTGAGACTGAGGGAAGGGGGTATTAGTCACTGTGAGAGGGGAGGGAGGCAGTGGGAGGAAGAGGATGAGTGAGGAAGAAGAACTGTAGAAGAGTGCCATGTTAAAAAATGAACTGAAAAACATTTTTTTTTAATGTAGCACATGTGTACGGGCTTAATGGCTTGTATTTTGGGCCACAGGGCCAGTACGTATGTTGTAGTAGTAGTAGTTTGTCTAGTATCTGTCTGAGGCAGAAAATCAAAATTATTGTTTGTGATCAGTCAGTTATATAGGGTGGGATAGATGTATGTTATGTTATATATTTATATAATATTATCTCTAATTATCTAGAATGATATCCCTCCACTCTCCCTCTCCGAGGTTGTAGACTATAAACTCATTTTTCCAAAACCCTGCAATTTAGTAAACTAAGGGGTTGAATGTATTTTAATATTATAAACTTGCTGGTGTGTACAATACTGGTTTGTGGCCCTCGAGGACCATAACTGCCCACCCCTGTTCTATATCTTATGTAGAATTTTTTACATTTCTTTACAGGGCAAGAAGAGGCAGCCACAGCCACCAGTGCCACTGCCAGTGCCCAAAGGATGGAGGCAGCCACAGCCGGGCCCAGCAGCACCAGCACTGCTGCTTTACTCCCTGCAGGATCTCCTCCAAGCTGCGTATGCACTGCACATGCGCAGTTTGGCATACTGAAGGAGATCCTGCAGGGAGTAAACAGCATCAGGGCAGATGTCAAGGATGTGCAGAGGAGGCTGTCAGCCATGGAGGAGGCCTTTCAGGAGCGGAGGGCACAGGTATCTCATCCTCATGAGATGCCTCATGAGGAGGAGATGCCACTGCCCTCTGCTCCAGAGCAGGATCCTCCTCTCGGGTTGCCATTCTCCTCTCCACATCCTTGAGTACTGGGTGCTAACACATAATTTTTTTTTGGTATGTTGTCATTGTAAAGTTATATTTTTATAACAGTGTTATTTAATTTCGTTATAGTTTTGTAGTTAATAAAATGTTTTAAATTTGAGAAATATTAGTGGACTGAATTATTAAAATTATTATAAATTGGGATTTATAGTCAACAGATTTTCTAACATGCACACAGCAATAAAATTACCAGTGTTATCAATTAGTCTTTCAGTTTCCACTCCAGTCCATCTGCAACTCATCAAGATCAGCCTCAGCTTCCCCCATTTCTCCCAGACCACGACATAGTCATGATTTGACTGTTAAGACTTCTTATACTATCACTTACTCCAGATAAAGAGCGAGAGTAAATATAAAGCTGCCAAATCTACACATACAGTAAATCTCTTATAAAATAGCAACTAACATACATAAATGTTGGCCTCCACTTGGGAACACCTAGACCATCCCTTTTTTTCACACGTGTAGATTTACTCATGTTGTACTAAGTATATAAAGAAGTATATGCTATTTATTTACACACGTAAATGCTGTTTTTTATTAATGCAACTTGAAAATTCAACTTAACATGTATCTGCTCCGCAGGGAGAAATAATTAAATCTCGGCCAGAGAAACCTTTTACTGACCACAGGGAGGTTAAGTAACTCATGACACAACTGGAGATGGTTTTGATTTAGGCACTAACTTACGTGGTCAGGCTTTATTATAGAGAGTGAGACAAATTGGTCCCTATAAACCAGGGTTTTCCAAATAAATAACCACTCACTAAGCCGGATTTTATGCATGATGTAAATTTGCATATACTGAGTCCCCATGATATGCAAATGTATCTCATGCATAATTTTTTGAGGATATTCTAAAAATCCAACTGGCTGTGGAATCCCCAGGACTGGTTTGGTAAGCTGAGCTATAAACTGTCTCAGCCTGAAAAATAAACCATGCCCCTATCACATATACATTAACTGCTTAGAGCGACTATGTTCAAAACTCAAAAATACTTTAACTGCCTGTTCTCTAACTGCTGCTAAATAAGCGCACACAGTTGATAGACACAAACTTAGGTTTCTTGCTTGCACGTACAAAGTCCTTATTCATCAAGCTGACAAGATAGATGATAACAGCACAGCAGACACCTGAGGTGAAGAGGCAGGGTCAGTTCTATCATGAGGCAGTGCTACTGCTGAATGCTCCACCCTGCTGTGTTCCCAAACGACCTTGCATCCCCATCCTAGACAAGAGACTCACTCCTCCTCCCAGTCACAGCAAATTTTCACATTATCAAGCAGCGGAAGGTTCATTTTGATGAAAACCAATTCCTCAACTAAGTCTGGATTCAAACGTGCACGGTGTGGACTCACAATGTTCCCTGTCAATGAAAATACTCTTTCACTTTGCACACTGGTGGGTGGGCAGGAAAGAAAGTGTTGTGCTACTATGGAAAGATAAGGCCACATTGAAGCTTTTTCTGCCCAATATCGCAGAGGATCTGACTCCATGCTCTGAACTTGCTCAGAGAGAAAAGCCTTCACATGAATTTTTGCAACCTTATCTTGCAGGTATTGCTGCTGGTTAGCAGCACCACCAGTCTCAAATCTGACACATCTTGCTCTTGCTTTTGAAATAGCACCAGTTGCATGAAATTTGGGAGGAGAATGGGTTGTCATCATGGGAGGGAAGCAGCTGGTGGAACTGGAAGCAGCTGAGCAGGATGGAGTGGGAGGAGTTGAAATCTTTTCAACCATTTGAATCAACTTATTTGTCCAGGATGCAAGAGTATTGCACTTGAGAGCAATACTGCCTTTCACACGTGGGTCACACATAGTAGCTAACATATAGCTATCCTTTTCCATTAGAGGTTTCAACCTTTTCTGTACTTGCTCTTGTAAGCATCTCACAAGCTGCAACACTTCCTTCGACAAATCTGTCTGATGCAGAAATTCCTGTAATACCTGCTCCAGATCATATATTACAGGAATGATATCACCTAACGTGGCTGTAGCTGCACTCAGTTCATCAGTATATTCTTTGAAAGGCTTGAGGACATACACCATCTGTGCAATGTTTGTCCAGTCCTGACATCCAAGTGGATTTTCCAATCCAATTTCAGATTCCATTGCCAAGTCATGCAGAGGTGTCTGTTGTTCAGACAACCTCTCCAACATAAGATAGGTGGAATTCCATCTGGTAGGCACATCCTGAACGAGGTTATGCAATGGTGCCCTAACTGCTTTTTGTTTTTCTCTGAGTTCCTTCCCACTTTTCACACTGCGATTGAAATGCCCAGTTATTTTGCGGCACTTTTCAATCAACCGCTTCAGGGCTTGACGACTAGTACCTTGCACTTCCTTGGCACCTAGCCCCAACGCATCCCTCACTACCAGGTGCAGTGTATGTGCAAAGCATCGGATGCCTTTGAATCCACCATCCTCCAGAGCCTTACTCATATTGGCAGCATTGTCAGTAATGATATATCCATTTAAACGTTCCATATCACTGCTTCTAAGTAGCCCTTTCCATCCTTCCATCATCCCCTGAATTGTCTGTAGGATATTTTCAGAAGTATGTCTCTTGTCTAGCACTTGAGAATGCAGTAAAGCCCACCGGTATCCTGGAGAAAGCTTTTTGGAGCTGCTGGTGCTACTGCCACTGCTTGTGCTTCTGCTGTCAGTTAATGCCTCATCCAGCTGCCACCAATGCGCTGTTAGAGACAAATATGCATGTGTTGCATTCTTACTAGTCCAAAGATCAGTGGTGAGATGTATGCTCCTTCCCTTTGCCCTTGCCATCACAATCTGCATTTCAGCACGACATTGTGAGTACAGGGAAGGAATCACCTGACGGGTAAATGTAGTTCTTGATGGAATTTTGTACTCAGGGGCTACAAGATGCATCAGCTGCTTAAATCCCTCATTCTCTACAATCTGCAGTGGCTGATCATCCACAGCAATCATTACAGCAATTTGTCGTGTCAACACTTTGGATACTACTTGCTTCCTAGTCCGTGAAATGGAAGAAGGACACCACCCCATCTCCTCAACAGTAGCTTGCCGCTGCTGCCGTGGAAGAGGAGAAGGAGAAGACTGCTTCTGCTTCACATACACACAATCTTCTGATGTAATTTCCTTCTGTGGCTTCCCTGCAGCTTCTTCTGCAAGCAACAGTGCTCTATGTTCTCTTTCCAGGTGATATTTCATGTTGGTGGTAGTAAGATGTACAAGAGTTCTTCCACGGCTCACCATCCTTTTACAATGGATACATTGAGCACATCTCCAATCATCAGTAACATTAAAATGATTCCAAACCTTTGATGTTTTTCTACTGTCCCTTACTCTAGGCTGGACATTTCTTGTCAGTGTTGTCATCAGAGTAGGTGTAGAAGTACTAGGAGTAGAAGTAGCAGAAGTTGGTGTTGTAGTAACCTGCAAATTTTCAACTGGTTTAGGAATAGAGAGGATACTACTGGCACTGACAGTGGTTTTTTTTGACAATCGGACTACCATCATCTGATTCATCATCACTACTATCACTGTCATTGGTGGTGTTCTTCTCCTCATCCTGAATATCATCATTGTCATCCTCCTCCTCAGACTCAGAGTCCTCTGATTCTCTATTCAGCACTTTCTGTAGCACTTCATCCATCAATAAACGTTGCTGCTGCTGCTGCACAGATTTCACTTTCACCTTTCCAGATTTTGCTCCTTCCTTGTCCTGCAAGTTACCTTGCTCCTTTACATTTGCTGAAGTAGAAGGGGTATCATCAAATCGCAGTTTTTTCCTAATGACTGGAATTTTCTTTCCAGTAGCACTTTTCTTCTTACCAGCAAACATTTTAAAACGTTATGGCTGCAAGTCCAGTCCAGTACCAACAAGTAAGCTGGCACAGCAGTGTACTGAGTGAGCAGCACCTAATAGATAAGATATAAAGAAGGGTTAAATAGTTAGGGAGTGACTTCGTCAGTCAGTGACAGGTCACTGTGTGATAATCTGACTAGTGGCTCACTTGCGTGGCTAGTAGCCAGCCACTAGCCAATGACACTAGGCTACCCCATAATATTATATTTAATTATACTTGCACTACTAACACAAACAATTTGTTTATAAATTTAAGGCTCACGTGCAAGTCCAGCACCAACACAGGGGTAGTGGCTGGCTAGTGTCTAGTGTAAGACGACACACTAGTTTAGTAGACTGATATTTCAGTATTTATTTAATCAATCACCAGCTGCAGCTAATACAGTCCACTGATTGATTGATAAGATTATATATATATAAAGGAGACCTGCCTTTTCAACAAGCTGGAGTCAGTGTCTGCAGTAAAGGAGACCTGCCTTTTCCACAAGATGGAGTTAGTGTGTGCTGTAAAGGAGACCTGCCTTGTCCCCAAGCTTGAGTCAGTGTGTGCAGTAAAGGAGACCTCGTAGGGATGTGAATCGTTTTTTTGATGATTTAAAATATCGTCCTATATATTTTAAATCGTCAAAAATCGTTAGAGCTGCGACACAATAACAATTCCTCCGATTTATCATCTAAAAAATCATAAATCGGGGGAAGGGGGAGGGGAAGGGGAGGACGGGAAAACCGGCACACTAAAAACAACCCTAAAACCCACCCTGACCCTTTAAAATAAATCCCCCACCCTCCCGAACCCCCCCCAAAGTGCCTTAAATTACCTGGGATCCACTGGGGGGCAGGGCGGGGAAACCGGCACGCTAAAGCAACCCTAAAACCCACCCTGACCCTTTAAAATAAATCCCCCACCCTCCTGCCAGGGTTAGGGCACTGTGTGCTGGAAGATCACAACACCCCGACCCTTGAAAATAAATCCCCCACCCTCCCGAACCCCCCCAAAGTGCCTTAAATTACCTGGGGTCCAGTGGGGGGCAGGGCGGGGAAACCGGCACGCTAAAGCAACCCTAAAACCCACCCCGACCCTTTAAAATAAATCCCCCACCCTCCCGAACCCCCCCAAAGTGCCTTATATTACCTGGGGTCCATTGGGGGGAAGGGCGGGGAAACCGGCACGCTAAAGCAACCCTAAAACCCACCCCGACCCTTTAAAATAAATCCCCCACCCTCCCGAACCCCCCCAAAGTGCCTTATATTACCTGGGGTCCATTGGGGGGGAGGGCGGGGAAACCAGCACGCTAAAGCAACCCTAAAACCCACCCTGACCCTTTAAAATAAATCCCCCACCCTCCCGAACCCCCCAAAGTGCCTTAAATTACCTGGGGTCCAGTGGGGGGTAGGGCGGGGAAACCGGCACGCTAAAGCAACCCTAAAACACACCCTGACCCTTTAAAATAAATCCCCCACCCTCCTGCCAGGGTTAGGGCACTGTGTGCTGGAAGATCACAACACCCCGACCCTTGAAAATAAATCCCCCACCCTCCCGAACCCCCCCAAAGTGCCTTAAATTACCTGGGGTCCAGTGGGGGGCAGGGCGGGGAAACCGGCACGCTAAAGCAACCCTAAAACCCACCCCGACCCTTTAAAATAAATCCCCCACCCTCCCGAACCCCCGCAAAGTGCCTTATATTACCTGGGGTCCATTGGGGGGGAGGGCGGGGAAACCGGCACGCTAAAGCAACCCTAAAACCCACCCCGACCCTTTAAAACAAATCCCCCACCCTCCCGAACCCCCCCAAAGTGCCTTATATTACCTGGGGTCCATTGGGGGGGAGGGCGGGGAAACCGGCACGCTAAAGCAACCCTAAAACCCACCCTGACCCTTTAAAATAAATCCCCCATCCTCCCGAACCCCCCAAAGTGCCTTAAATTACCTGGGGTCCAGTGGGGGGTAGGGCGGGGAAACCGGCACGCTAAAGCAACCCTAAAACACACCCTGACCCTTTAAAATAAATCCCCCACCCTCCTGCCAGGGTTAGGGCACTGTGTGCAGGAAGATCACAACACCCCGACCCTTGAAAATAAATCCCCCACCCTCCCGAACCCCCCCAAAGTGCCTTAAATTACCTGGGGTCCAGTGGGGGGTAGGGCGGGGAAACCGGCACGCTAAAGCAACCCTAAAACCCACCCTGACCCTTTAAAATAAATCCCCCACCCTCCTGCCAGGGTTAGGGCACTGTGTGCAGGAAGATCACAACACCCCGACCCTTGAAAATAATTCCCCCACCCTCCCGAACCCCCCCAAAGTGCCTTAAATTACCTGGGGTCCAGTGGGGGGCAGGGCGGGGAAACCGGCACGCTAAAGCAACCCTAAAACCCACCCCGACCCTTTAAAATAAATCCCCCACCCTCCTGCCAGGGTTAGGGCACTGTGTGCAGGAAGATCACAACACCCCGATCCTTGAAAATAAATCCCCCACCCTCCCGAACCCCCCCAAAGTGCCTTAAATTACCTGGGGTCCAGTGGGGGGCAGGGCCGAAAAACCGGCACGCTAAAGCAACCCTAAAACCCACCCTGACCCTTTAAAATAAATCCCCCACCCTCCTGCCAGGGTTAGGGCACTGTGTGCAGGAAGATCACAACACCCCGACCCTTGAAAATAAATCCCCCACCCTCCCGAACCCCCCCCAAAGTGCCTTAAATTACCTGGGGTCCAGTGGGGGGCAGAGCGGGGAAACCGGCACGCTAAAGCAACCCTAAAACCCACCCAGACCCTTTAAAATAAATCCCCCACCCTCCTGCCAGGGTTAGGGCACTGTGTGCAGGAAGATCACAACACCCCGACCCTTGAAAATAAATCCCCCACCCTCCCGAACCCCCCCAAAGTGCCTTAAATTACCTGGGGTCCAGTAGGGGGCAGGGCGGGGAAACCGGCACGCTAAAGCAACCCTAAAACCCACCCTGACCCTTTAAAATAAATCCCCCACCCTCCTGCCAGGGTTAGGGCACTGTGTGCAGGAAGATCACAACACCCCGACCCTTGAAAATAAATCCCCCACCCTCCCGAACCCCCCCAAAGTGCCTTAAATTACCTGGGGTCCAGTGGGGGGCAGGGCGGGGAAACCGGCACGCTAAAGCAATCCTAAAACCCACCCCGACCCTTTAAAATAAATCCCCCACCCTCCTGAACCCCCCCAAAGTGCCTTATATTACCTGGGGTCCATTGGGGGGGAGGGCGGGGAAACCGGCACGCTAAAGCAACCCTAAAACCCACCCTGCTATGGCCAGCGCCATTTTCCTTATGAAAAAACAATTCGCGCCAGGAGATCGCTCCCGGACCCCCGCTGGACCCCCAGGGACTTTTGGCCAGCTTGGGGGGGGCCTCCTGACCCCCACAAGACTTGCCAAAAGCCCAGCAGGGGTCCGGAACGACCTCCTGCAGTCGAATCGTGTTGTCTACGGGCGGCGCCCTTTTGCGCAAATGGAGATTCACATCTCTAGAGACCTGCCTTATCACCAAACTGGAGTCAGTGTGTGCAGTAAAGGAGACCTGCCTTGTCCCCACCCAAGCTGGAGTCAGTGTGTGCGCATATTATAATGCAATGCACAGGAAGCAATGAGGTGACTGCAGGAGTAGTGCACTGGCTGCCTACCTAGGCTTGAATATATTAATGCTGCAGTACTAATACAAATAAATTATAATTCTGCTAAACTGCCACTAGCCTCACCAGTTACACTAGCCAAGTAGCTTAGTCAGACATTCACCACCACCTAATAATAATGAATTATTAATTCAGTGATATAACAAATCATTTTAAAAAAATTGAGTAGGTTAATATAAGAGATGACTGTAGTAGATTGAATAAAGATCTGATGTTTCTGCTCTCCTCACACCAAACAAAAACAACACACAAGCAGAGAAGCCCTTCTTACAAAGCTGAGCTAGTGAGTTAAGTAGGAGGAAAAGTAAACATACTTGTGCCAGTGTGGCTACTTAAAAAATACACTTACCAACAATCAATTACATATATTTGAACTGTGTACAGTTCCAGCCAGGACCACCTTTCTAAAATGCACAGTGATTGGCAAATTCAACATGCACGTGTCTGCTAACAAAAATAATAAACAAAGAAGTTCTAGTCACGTGAGTGCTGATCATCACATGTCAAGCTTCCAACTGTTTCCATTTCACATCCCCCCAACCATTACCTCAGTGGTAACCTTGGTAACATCAATAGATAAGAGCACAGCCAGCCAATAGGAATACATATTCATTCCTAAGTGACCTTTACTGACCTGGGAAGTGTGAACACTTTGTTTCATTTTCTGTTGGTGTTCATGAGTTTCCAGTTCCATTTCCCATCCCCCCAACCATCACCTCAGTGGTAACCTTGGTAACATCAATAGATAAGAGGGCTGCCAGCCAATAGGAACACATATTCATTCCTAACTGACCTTCAGTGACCTGGAAAGTGTTTATTTGTATCATTTTCAGTTAGTGCGCACTAACTCGAGTTAGTGCGCACTAATCGGAAAAAACGATTTTTAACGATTTTTCAACGAAATAATCGTGCCAAACACGATTTTCTTCTCCTGCCACACGATTTCTATCGTTAAGACGATATGGAAAACGATTCACATCTCTAGTGTTTACTCCAGGGTTTGTGTTACTTTACAGAGAGCCTGGTAGTGGAGGGAATTTGCTTTGCTGTTAATGAGTTGGCACCAGAATATGAATATAACCTTTTTGCATGTTAAGTAGTAGGAAGAAGCGCCCTAAATCTGCTCTGCACCCATTAGGGGTGTTTCTGTGGACACGAAGAATCTGTTTGCAAAACTAGAGGTATAGGATTTCTATTGGGTTCTGTCCCATTCTGTATAATTTGGAGTTAATGGTAAATCCCAGACCTCCCTCCCATATAAGAGGACTGGTTGAATGTTATCAAATAACTGTTGGAATTTTCTAGAAGGATCTTTGCTGCCTATAGGTCTTTTAAGAGCTTTTTCTTGTAAGTATGTATAATCTAATGCAGGGGTTCTCAACCCAGCCCTCAGGACATTCCTAAACAGTCAGGTTTTCAGGATCTCCACAATGAATATGCATAAGTTATATTTGCATACAATAGAGACAGTGCATGCAACTCTGCCTAGTACATATTCACTGTGGATATCTTGAAAATCTGACTGGCCAGGTGTGTCCCAGACTGGAATGAGAACCACTGGTCTAAGGCAGTGTTTCCCAACCCTTGCCTGGAGGCACAACTAACCAGTCGGGTTTTCAGAATTGCCATAATGAATAGAACAGTGCTACAAGCCCTAATGTTTAGCAGCATCGATTACTGCAATGCCCTGTTACTTGGACTACCCTATTCAACCCTGAGACCTCTGCAAATTATCCAGAATGCAGCAGCAAGGATACTAACTGGAATCCGTAAACAGGACTATATAACCCCAATATTCATCGACTTACATTGGCTCCCAATTGAACAAAGTATAAATTCAGTGAGATAACAATTTGCTTTGTACCACTATATTATTTTTCCCTTTCATTGTTCCACTGTTCTCTCCCCTCCCCCCCCAGTTAACAAGTTTATTGTAAAGCACTATTGCATATGTTCGTTAACAAGTTTATTGTAAAGTTTGTTTATTGTAAATGTTTATTGTTTATTGTAAAGCACTGTTGCACATGTTCGATCTAGTTGGCACAGCTGCAATGTTTCTGTTAATTGTGAACCAATGTGAGGTTACTAAACAAATGTCGGTATATAAAAACTGCAAATAAATAAATAAAGGATACAATACAAAGTCCTAACAATTCTCCATAAAGCAATACATACAGAAAGTTCAGAATGGATAACGGCATCCATACGATTACACACTCTACAGAGAAATTTGCGATCATTAAATAAAGGTTTATTGGCAATTCCATCACTATCATCCGCCAGATTAACAGCAGTAAGAGAAAGAGCAATATCCTTAGCAGCCCCTAAGACTTGGAATATGCAATCAGTGGAACTAAGGTTAGAACCCAGACAGATAGATTTCAGAAAACCTCTAAAAATATGGCTATTCAAACAAGCCTATAGTGAGAATAACACCTGAGCAGTCAAGATAATGTAGTGAAGAAGCAATTTATGAGTGACGTGGAACCCGCTTTTTGGTAGATGCATGATTTGTTAGAAACTTTATAAGGTACTAGCTATTGTTAATCACTTATTGTTTTATGTTTGATATGATTTTTATGTTTTTAAAGATGTGAAGGTTACGTCCATTAACCGGTATAGAAAAAAAACTGTTAAATAAAATAAATAAAGAAATAGAATATGCATGAGGTAGATTCGCAAATGTATGCAAATCTCTCTCATGCATATGCATTGTGGATAACCTGAAAACCCAAAAGGTTAGGTGTGCCTCCAGCAGAGGATTGGGAAACTCTGGTCTGGGGCTCAACCTCTTGTTTAGTTAGGAAGATTTTGAATTTATATTGGAGATTTTTTGGTCTTTTCTGGAAAATAAAAAAATAAAGTTTGTTTTCTTCACGTTTATTTGTATATGATTTGCAGTAAGTTTCTAGCAGGTTTATATTCTCTCGTAGATCTTCTGCAGTGGGGGACAGAATGACCAAATCATCTGCACATAGCAGGCATTTGGCTTTTGAGTTATTTCGTTTTCGCCCTGGGGCTGAGGAGCTCTCAAGCACTATGGGGAGGTCATTGATTATAGACTTTGACGAGGGTGAGCCTCAGGGCCCAATCCCTATCGCACGCCTTGCGCTCCTGTTTGAAGCCGCCTACCTTCATGTTTATTTTTACCTTACAGCTAATGGCTGAATACATGGATTTAATTATACCATAGAGTTCTCCTCCTCCCCCCAATTCCAGGTGACAGTAGTTTAAAGTTGAGGTCAGAGTGAAGGCAGTAAAGTTAATAAAACAGGAGCAGATTTGCTCACCAGAGGGCAGGCTGCTGCAATGTATATTCCTGCAGTTGAGACAGTGCGACTGGTTTGGATCCAAAAAATAAACAATGACTGTGGTCAGGTTTTGATAATTTAAGTAAGTTTGATCTCTTTATATCTGACATCGAGGCACTCAAAATGAGGAAATCTGTTTCCCCAAAGGTACTGGGCAGCCAAATTGCTGCCCAGTATCAAATACACAAAAATAGCTGCCTGCTAACAAACCTTAGAACTTGGTTTCCAAAACGGAAAGTAGATAGTCCTCTAAGAATAACTGCACATAAGAACTGCTTGTTATATAAAAGGTTTCTTCACAGTGATCCTGTGTGAAGGGAAGGGTTCCATAACTTACAAGCTCATTATGGAAATATTCTTAATCCTTACTTTTGATAAGATGGAACAATATATACATCTGATGAAAACCTTTGTACACTGTTTATACCATAAATAGGGTTTTCTTTAAAACAAAGGTAGGCAACTCCAGTCCTGAGGTGCCTCAAACAGTTATAGTTTTCAGGAGATCCACAATGAATATGCCTGAGCTGGATCTGCATACAGCGGAGGCAGTGCATGCAAATCTACCTCATGCATATTCATTGTGGATCTCCTGAGAACCCGAACCTATTTGAGTTGCCTACCCCAGCTTTAAAGCAATGTCAGATTGTCTCCTAAGATAGCAAGCCTTCTTAGCTTGACTGGAACTGTCATGGTAGCTGTTTGATGTCATTCGACACTGTGCAAACAGTTGATTTTGTGATATAAAACAGCACTGTGCTGTTGCTCACATAAGACATATATATCTCCCAGGCTGAAACTGTACATATTTATCTAAAAAAAAAAAAAATTACAGCAGTCATACTTTCATTCAAAGCTGAAGGCACTTGTAACAACCATCCGCAATGAACAGCGGGAGCTCTGGCGGTGCACAATAGCAAAGAACTCCAGCCAACAAGTTAAACAGCTGTTAGCATTCAAAACAAAATGCAGCACACAAGAAAAAGAGAAGGCAAAAGGTGACTGGGGCTTTTTCTGGCTCTTGTCCCTTCGGGACCCTTTTGTTTGTGGAGGACGTTTTCTGTTAACATTTGCTGCCTTTTTAATTGCCTTTCTTCTGCTCTTTCTGCGTTGCACTCTGCCTGAGTGCTAGAGGCTGCTCCACTGGTTTCAAAATTATAGAATCTGACTGTGCAGACCTCGAACCTGAGCTGCTGGCAACTAAACTGTGGTTCCTATATTCAGGTCTTCCTGTGCCTGCACCAAGTGCAGGCTGAATTCTTTTAATATACGCTAGACATATTTGCATGATTTGCTAGGCTTTTCTGTTCTGTTATTCACCGTGCAGGATTGTCATCTCGAAAGGTCAATGTCATCTAACATGCAGGATAAAATGTGGTTGTGCCTAATTCATTCTCACATTAGGCAGAGACCCTAGAACCAAATGGTTACCATGGTAAATGGTGTGGGAGAAGGAAAAAAAAAAAAATCAGCAAAGACGCTGCAAGGTGTCCACGATTGCTCACAAGCCTTCTGTAAATGTGCAGCATGTGGGACTGGATGGAGCTGCTTGTTTGCTGCGAGGAAGTGTGAATAATAAATATAGCCTGGCATTCATCACTGCTAGAAACGGTGACAGCTCTGTAAGCTAAACGGGAACCACAATCATGTAGCACCTTCTCAGTGCATGTAGCCATCCCCGGTCCCAGCTGCAGGGCCGGAGGGGGTGCGAGCCCTGTTTAAGGGGGGGGGGGTCTTGAAGGTGGTGAACTGCTGCGGGAAGTCATTCCATTCTCCCGGCTGCTGTTCCCAATGGCTTGCATTTATTTCTCAGATACAAATGACTAGGTATTTACATCAACTGGCTAACACAGTCCATTTACAATTAATAATTCATATTTAAACTGAAAGGCTCCTTCACTATCCCCTTAGCTTACCTCACACCTCACCATAGGAACGTCCGCTATTTCTATTCCTTCATGACAGAAGGACTGGCCTCTCAGAGAGAGTTTTGGAGTAAGCCTGCAAGGTCACAAGGGATGCACTGTTGGGTAGAAGAGACCCCTTGGTGCCTGGCCCATTTGACCTTATGGGACAAGTAAGACACTTAGGATCTCTTGTCCTGAAAGAGCATAAACAGTGGCACTTTCAGGTATGCCAATGCTCAGATGTTTCCTGCTTACAGTACCTATTTGTGGCTCCTGCTGGCAGGTGGAGCCTTTGGGTTCTGGCAGCCGACAGGACTTAAGTGGGTTCCTTGGGTGGTCAAGCAGATGAGGGTCCAATGACAGACCAAAATCAGGGCTGGCGGCAGACTGGAGATACCAGAGACAAGTGAGAGGTCAGGGTAGACAGCAGACAGATACCGGAGGCAGGCCAGGGGTCGGAGCAGGCAACAGAGAAGAGATTTATTTATTTTTATTTATTTAGCCATTTTATATACCACGATTCCAAATGAAGATCACAACAGTTTACATCATGATATAAATATTATAGGTAGCCATTACATTTACTTGATGTGTTCATATGTCATACATTTTAGCAAGAGACACGTACGTTAACTAAGGCGGTCGGGGGAGGGGAGATACAGAAGACAGGCCAGAGGTCGGGGCTAGAAGCAGACAAGGCACAATTGGATTCAAGGCAAAAGGTCAGGTCCAGGAGGCAAACAGGGAAAGTTAAGGTCCAAAGCAAGAGTCAGTACTGGGAGATCAAGCCAGGGGAGACAAGGCGAGACAAGACCAGGGCCCAGTGGACTCTCCCGGGAGGCCCACGCTGACAGCTGGTGGACGCGCCCTGTGGCGGGAACTTAACCTATGCCCAGCTCCTGCTGGGTAATGTTCCAGTGGTGTGTACGTGCAACCATGCAGGAGTTCTCCATGTGGCTGCGCATGCCGCACTTCAGCCCACGCATGTCCCAGACCTGGGAGAGCTGAAGGAGAAGCGGGAGCCTGTTCCGCCACTCTGCTCGTGTGCTGGCCCTGCGAGTACATTCAAATGCCTGGGACTGGCATGTCCTGTAACTCGCAATGCACGAGAGCAGCGTAGAGGAAGTACCAGCCCCGGAAGCTCTGAACACACTCGTGGGCCTCCCGGGAGAGTCCACTGGGCCGTGCCAACCATACCACAGCACTAAGGGTCCACCAATACCAAACTCATTACAATACTGTAATAGACTTACATCCTGCTGCATGACCTAATTTCAGTTCAGCTTCCATTTATAGATGGATAGCTTGCCATTCTCTTCTAGAATTGTCTGGTATAAAGCAAAATTCATGGTTCTATCAATGATAGACCCACACAATGATATCCCGATCCCATGTTTGAAAGTCAGGATAAGGTTCTTACTTTGGAAAGCAGTGTCTAGTTTTTCACCAAACAAAATGTTTGTTAGTGTGACAAAAATTCAATTTTTGGTCTCATGTGTTCAAAGAATGTTATTCCAGAAGTCTTATGGGTCATCTAGATGCTCCTTGGCAAACCTGAGGCAGGTAGCAATGGGTTTTTGTTGGGTTTTTTTTAGAGCATTCATTTCTTCCTAGCTATCCTCCCATGAACACCATCCCCATTCAATTGTTTCTTGATAGTTGATGCATATAAACTCACATCAGCCACAGCAAAAGAGGCCTGGACATCCAGTTTCCTCTTGGCATGATCACTCCTGGTAGAGGCACTGTATTCTTTTTCCATTTGTATTACTTTTTCCATTTGTAGACTGTCTGACAGTGGATGGATGGAGCCCCAACTGTTAAGAAATGGTCTTGTAACCCTGTCTAGACAGATGACCATCAACTACTCTTTCACAGGTCCCTTGACATTTCTTTCAATCGTGGCATAATGAGTTCCCACTAACTTTTATGGTGAAGACCAAAATCAAAACCTTTTGAACCTTTATGTAGAAAATGATTCCTAAAACTCAATTGTGCAAATTTATTCTGCAGGGTAGTTTACTTGTAACTATTTAAGCACCTGATTCTGCTTAGCCAATTAATTGTGCTAAGGAAGCCATATTCACTAATTATTTTACACAGAGATTCTGAATTAGTCTTTTTCCTGCTTTGTACATTATTATGTTTCAAGAAACATAGAATAATTTAATTTATACTCTTTTTATTGCACTGGTTTCAATTAAACAAGGATATCACGGTAAGAACTTGAAATTCTCATTATCCTTGGGGTTCACAAATATTCTCAGCACTGTATAGATCTGGACCCACCAATTGGTGATTGAGATTTTGGATGGCCCCTGATATAAAAAGTCTAATCAGAGTTGCACGACCATGAAATTCATAGTTAAAAAGTAGGATAATAACAGCAGTTAAACAGTAGTATTTCAAAAGGATTCAAAATATACATCTTCACATTTGCAGAATCAAAACTGAAAAACAGACTGAGATGGATTTTGAAGTTATCTTATTTTTAGTTAATTGCTATAGTTCACAAGGAGGTGCCAAAATTCAAATGTTAGGGAAGCACGGCTGTAATCCATGTTGAAAATCTTTACAACTACTATAACAAGTAACAAAGGTGGCAAAAAGTACAGCGCTACCAATCCCAGCGACCCGCCATCAGCTCTGTTGACTTAGATGGCATTGCAGCAAGTTGCCATAGCAACCTAGTGCATTTTCTCAGGACCCTTGCAAACTACTGGCCAGTGTCAGCAAGTACAAAGCCCTGTCCCTGGTCTTCTTCCTGTCTCCTCTTCTTTATTTCACTCTATGTCTTACACATGTATTAACACCATACTTACTGTTCCTGTGGACACAGGTTCAATTAATGTCACTTGTTCAACAATACAATCAGCTACTTATAGGCTCTGGAATCTTTCCAACCCTGAAAACACTGGATGAGAATTGCACAGAGGAGCTAGCAAGCATATAATTTAAATATTTGCCTATGTGGACTGAGAACATAATGGCCAAGTGGTATGATGCCACCACATCATATTTATCTGGAGTCTTTAATGCACCATTTCAAACAAATTGTAATTAAGATTTTAAATTCTCACACTCATTTTTAAGGCATTTCATAACCTTGCTCCATCTGGTATTCAAACTCTGGTTAACAAATATCCATCGCAGCAGCTACAACAAAATTGTTGTTAGAAGTACCAACTCTTACGATAGTTCACTTATCTGAATCCAGAGAACAGATATTTGGTATAGCGGGCCCCATACTTTGGAATGCACTGCCAGAGGTGATTAGATTTGAACATGACTTTATCCGATTTAGAAAGCTCCTAAAAGCCCATTTTGTTAGTCTAGCATTTTCTACTTAATGTTTTAACTGTCAGAGATAAATTGCTAGAATTTTACTTCAAGCTGATTATTTTTTTTTGAGTGTTTTCATATTGTCTCTTCTATGTTGTTGTATAGATGTAAATATGTTTTAACTATTATGTATGTGAATTGTTACCCCCTCAGATGGGTGGATCAGTGAACTATAAATGGGGTAAATAAATAAATATAGCTAAATAGTGTCAAACGAACTATGGTTTAACCATACAAATTAATATAACAAACTTCTTTTGATTCTTACCAAGAATTAAAGGACCAATATAATAAGTTCTAGCGGAATATTACCTTCATAGCTTTCTAATTACTTGTCATTCCTAATTAACAAAAACGTTTTTTGGTTTATAATTTTTCATTATGCAAATAATAAAATTATCTGCATGGAAACTTCTTTTGAGTTACTTTTCTTATTTATAAATCCATGTTTACACCATGGATATAATGAACAAATACAATAAAATCAAACACACACTATTTTAAGCTGAGAATAGCAAGATAAAGCCTCCAAAATGTATGTACCCACCACTGATCAGAAATCCAAGGAAAAAAGTCATACAACTGTCAATCATTGTTGAGTAAAATTATCCATTCTTGAAGAAAATACTTAACTCAATGAGAGCACAACAATAAGTTTTGTACAGTTATTGAATGCAAGGTGCTCCAAGCTGAATACATTTTTCAATGATGAGAATTTTCCTCTCTTGTACATGGTCTCAATTTGGCCTTCCTTTGAGCTATTAATATACCATTGCAGCCAGTAAATATGGAGACTCTTCTTTACTACTGCCTGAGAGAACCCAAAAAGAATATGGTCATATATGCTGCCACATTACCGTGTTCCTAAAACAAGAAGACGACTTCAGAATAATGAGACTGAGTGAAAAAAAGTTATTTCCGGGGAAGATACTTGTTTCTGGTACAAAGTAGTCAGACCTCAAATTAATAACATGGTCCTAAGCAGAAAATATGAACACAAAGGTTCCACAAATATGTACCCACCAATCACTATAAATTATTTTTGTGTTAAGTGAGTGAGTTGACTTTCTAACTGATCATTAATGAGAGTGATAATATTATCTCTCTCTCTATATATATATAGATAGGCAATTATATGGCAGTAAAATAAACAAAAACCTTGGGACAAAAATATCTGAAATTCCTGCAGTTTTCAAAAGAAATGTTTCAACAAATGATAGGCACTAGAGATTATCGAGATTCAAGTACTTAAGCACATCCACAAGACTGTGTTGCTTAGCAGAAGGAGGCTTGGATGTATGATGAAGGAATATTTGGAATAGTTGTGCAAGTCACCTGGACCGGATGGTATGCATCCCAGGGTACTAAAGGAACTCAAAAATGAAATTTCTGACCTATTAGTTAAAATTTGTAACCTATCATTAAAATCATCCATTGTACCTGAAGACTGGAGGGTGGCCAATGTAACCCCAATATTTAAAAAAGGCTCCAGGGGTGATCCGGGTAACTATAGACCAGTGAGCCTAACTTCAGTGCCGGGAAAAATAGTGGAAACTATCCTCAAGATCAAAATTGTAGAGCATATAGAAAGACATGATTTAATGGGACACAGTCAACATGGATTTACCCAAGGGAAGTCTTGCCTAACAAACCTGCTTCATTTTTTTGAAGGGGTTAATAAACATGTGGATAAAGGTGAACCGGTAGATGTAGTGTATTTGGATTTTCAGAAGGCGTTTGACAAAGTCCCTCATGAGAGGCTTCTACGAAAACTAAAAAGTCATGGGATAGGAGGCGATGTCCTTTCGTGGATTACAAACTGGTTAAAAGACAGGAAACAGAGAGTAGGACTAAATGGTCAATTTTCTCAGTGGAAAAGGGTAAACAGTGGAGTGCCTCAGGGATCTGTACTTGGACCGGTGCTTTTCAATATATATATCAATGATCTGGAAAGGAATACGATGAGTGACGTTATCAAATTTGCAGATGATACAAAATTATTCAGAGTAGTTAAATCACAAGCAGACTGTGATACATTACAGGAGGACCTTGCAAGACTGGAAGATTGGGCATCCAAATGGCAGATGAAATTTAATGTGGACAAGTGCAAGGTGTTGCATATAGGGAAAAATAACCCTAGCTGTAGTTACACGATGTTAGGTTCCATATTAGGAGCTACCACCCAAGAAAGAGATCTAGGCGTCATAGTAGATAATACATTGAAATCGTCAGCTCAGTGTGCTGCAGCAGTCAAAAAAGCAAATAAAATGTTAGGAATTATTAGGAAGGGAATGGTTAATAAAACGGAAAATGTCATAATGCCTCTATATCGCTCCATGGTGAGACCACACCTTGAATACTGTGTACAATTCTGGTCGCCGTATCTCAAAAAAGATATAGTTGCAATGGAGAAGGTACAGAGAAGGGCAACCAAAATGATAAAGGGGATGGAACAGCTCCCCTATGAGGAAAGGCTGAAGAGGTTAGGGCTGTTCAGCTTGGAGAAGAGACGGCTGAGGGGGGATATCATAGAGGTCTTTAAGATCATGAGAGGTCTTGAACGAGTAGATGTGACTCTGTTATTTACACTTTCGAATAATAGAAGGACTAGGGGGCATTCCATGAAGTTAGCAAGTAGCACATTTAAGACTAATCGGAGAAAATTCTTTTTCACTCAACGCACAATAAATCTCTGGAATTTGTTGCCAGAGGATGTGGTTAGTGCAGTTAGTGTAGCTGGGTTCAAAAAAGGTTTGGATAAGTTCTTGGAAGAGAAGTCCATTAACTGCTATTAATCAAGTTTACTTAGGGAATAGTCACTGCTATTAATTGCATCAGTAGCATGGGATCTTCTAGGTGTTTGGGTAATTGCCAGGTTCTTGTGGCCTGGTTTGGCCTCTGTTGGAAACAGGATGCTGGGCTTGATGGACCCTTGGTCTGACCCAGCATGACAATTTCTTATGTTCTTATGTTCTTAGGAAAGCTTACAAAGCTTGCTAGGGCTTTTTCCATTCTGTGTCTGTAGGAAAATAGTTAATCAGAATATTACTCTTACTTGAACTAACTTGGGCATTCATTATGTAAACCACCATGAACTTAAGAAATGTGTGGCCTACAAATTTTAACAAATCCATAGGGCCAGATTTAAATTTCAGGCAAAAGAAAGGTAAAAAAACAATACCTGCTAATTGATTTGCTTTTACAATTTTTCAATACTACATCCTTTGCCTAATTATTTTCATTTCTGTATCCTCCATAAGGGAAAAAAAAAATTCTACAGAAAAAAAAATAGGCAATCAAAAACACGAGAAAAGAACAATAAACTTTTGCCCTGCTTTTTAAATTTATATAAACAGTTGGGAAAAACTACAAAAAATTAACACCTTTGGGCAAAATATGTGCCATTTCAAAACCATGCTCGTAAATCAGCTTGCAGGCTTTGTGTTTTTTTTTCTCTTTTTGCCCAAACTGTAAATCTTATCTGAATGAGTGGTAAAATAAAGGAAGACAAAAAGAGAATTTGAAAAGAAGCTTGCCATGGAGGCCAAAAACTCATAAAAACTTGTTCAGGTACATTCAAAGTAGAAAGCCTGCAGGGAGTCATTTGGACTATTAAATGATCAAGGGATAAAAACAGGCACTTTGGGATGACAAAGCCATAGCAGAGAGACTAAATGAATTATTTGCTTCAGTATTCACTGAGGAAGATGTAAGAGAGATACCCATGCCAGAAATGCTCTACAAAGGTGATGGTTCAGCAGAACTGAAACAAATCTCAGTGTAGATGCAAGATATAATAGGGCAAATTGATAAACTAAGAATAGCAAATCACCTGGACCAGACTGTATACATCCCAGATTGCTAAAAGAACGGAGAAATGAAACTGAGGACCTGCTATTAATAATTTGTAAACTATCATTAAAATTGTCTATGGTACCCGAAGACTGGAGGGTTGCCAATGTAACGCCAATTTTTAAAAAGGGAACAAGAGGTGATCCAGAAAATTACAGACAAGTGAGTCTGACGTCTGTGCCAGGCAAAATGGTGGAAACTATCATAAAAAACCAAATTGCTGAAAAGTTAAGTAACACCAAACTTTTAGCAGAGTTAGAAATCCTAGACATAACTTATAACACTCACCAAATAGTACTTATTATGATATATTGTTACAGTATTTTTGATGGCACCTGTGTAAGAGTTAAAATTCCAGACACTTTATGCAACAGTTTTTGTGCCTTATTGTGAACCGTTGTGATGGCTCCCACTTAACGACGGTATAGAAAAGATTTTAAATAAATAAATAAATAAATATAGATAGGCATAATTTAATGGGACAAAGCCAACATTGATTAACCCAAGGGAAGTCTTGCCTCACCAATCTGCTACTTTTTTTTGAGGGCATAAACAAACATGTGGATAAAGGTGAGCCAGCTGATATAGTGTATCTGGATTTCCAGAAACCATGTAACAAAGTCCCCCATAAGAGACTTCTTAGGAAATTAAAGAGTCATGGGATAGGACACGGTGTACTAGTGTGGATTGGGAAGTAGTTAGGAGACAGAAAACAGAGAGTAGGGCTAAAAGTTAAATTTTCTCAGTGGAGAAAGCTGAATAGTGGCGTGCCCGTGATCTGTTCTAGGAGCAATGCTTTTTAATATATTTATAAATGACTTGAAAATGGGAACAAGTCAGGAGATCAAA
This sequence comes from Rhinatrema bivittatum, assembly GCF_901001135.1. Taxonomy (NCBI): domain Eukaryota; kingdom Metazoa; phylum Chordata; class Amphibia; order Gymnophiona; family Rhinatrematidae; genus Rhinatrema; species Rhinatrema bivittatum. Next base: position 515,329,461 of record NC_042617.1, on the reverse strand, counting down.
TTTGCTGATAACACAAAATTATTCAAAGTTATTAAATCGCACGAGGATTGTGAGAAATTGCAAGAGAACCTTGCAAACAGGTAGTGCATTGTCCTCTCACACCAAGGATGTGTCTCCCAGGCCTACTGCCCAGGAGGGAAGGGTTAGGTCAACCGTCATAACTGGTGATTTGATTATTTGAAATGTAGACAGCTGGGTGGCTGCTGGGCGTGAGGATTGCCTGGTAACATGCCTATCTGGTGCGAAGGTGATGAACCTCACGCGTCACCTAGATAGGATTTTAGACAGTGCTGGGGAGGAGCCAACTATTGTGGTACATGTGGGCACCAACAACATATGAAAATGTGGGAGGAAGGTTCTGGAAGCCAAATTTAGGCTCTTAGATAGAAAGCTGAAATCCAGAACCTCCAGGTTAGCATTCCCTGTTCCATGCACAGGTCACCAGGGGCAGGCAGAGCTCCGGATTCTCAATGCAGGGATGAGACGATGGCCAAGGAAAAAGGATTCAGTTTTGTAAGGAACTGGGGAACCTTTTGGGGAAGGGGGAGCATTTTCTGAAGAGATGGGCTCCACCTAAACCAGGGTGGAACCAGACTGCTGGCGCTAACCTTTAAACGTATATACCGAAGTATAGCTGAATGCCTTCACTCCAGTTTACAGGTCAAACAACTTATTACAATATGAGAAACAACTGCTATAACACAACGTAATACAAATTGGAAACAAAACATCACTTAGAAACGCGCCATTTCTACAGCTGGTCCACACCAATGGAATGCATTACCCCCGACCTCAGACGAGAATCCTGCCCTTCTGTCTTCAAAAAGAGACTGAAAACATGGCTTTTTAGCCAAGCCTTTCAAGCACCTAATCGCCCCTTGCCTTCAACCTTACTCGCACTAGCGAATCCAACTTCTAGTCACTTATCCCCCCTCGCCTTCCTCTTAACTCGTCCAAACGCTCTCTCCGGCTAGACACCGCAATCCCCTTCCCAGTTCTTCTCTTTCCCCCATCTACCATCTCCCCTGTACCTCCGTCTCCCGAGCTGATTTATTTATATTACTTATATTGATTTATTTTAATTACTGTATTTACTGCTAAGATGAGTTTCATGAGTTTTAGATTATGTTAAAATGAGTTTCTAGAGTTTTAGGCTACGTTTATGCCACTTTTCACTTTGAAGTGTTTACTGTTAACTGGCAACATTGTTCCATGTACCGCCCTAGAGCGAAATTGAAGTTTCAGTGTGAACAGATATGATTTGTACTTTTACAGGAATGTCGGTATAGAAAAAATAAAAATAAAGTAACCAGATAAGGAACAACATATATAACCTCGTCTTACAAGTTTTGGATAGCTGGGGATAATACATCTTGTTGATATATCTTGAATTAGTGATAATAAATAAATCGTGATAATAATAAATCTTGGATTCGTGAATTAAGCATGCGAATAGAAATTGATTGACAATATTTGAAAAAATGGTAAAATATCGTCATCCGTATTAGTCTCGTCAGTGGTATTTAGCAATCAGTGGATATTTCTCTCGTGTTAATGCAAATTGGTTATTTACTCTCTCAGATAATAGAAGGAACGGGGCACTCCAGGAAGTTAGCAAGTAGCTCATTTAAAACAAATCAAAGAAAATTCTTTATTCACTCAGTGCATAGTTAAGCTCTGGAATTCATTGCCAGAGGATGTGGTTACAGCAGTTAGTGTAACAGGGTTTAAAAAAAAAAGTTTAGATAAGTTCCTAGAGGAAAAATCCATAAACTGCTATTAAGGTATTTAATAAGCAATAGTAGCCTGTGATTTATCTAATGTTTGGGTACTTGACAGGTACTTGTGCCTTGGATTGGCCACTATTGGAAACAGGATACTGGGCTTGATGGACCCTTGGTCTGACCTAGTATGGCATATCTTATGTTCTTTTGAGAAAAAGTCAATTAACCATTGTTAAGGTAGAGTTGCAGAAAGCCACTGGAATAAGCAGCTTGGAATCTATCTACCCCTTGGGATCCTGCCAGGTACTTATGACCTGAATTAGCCACTGTTAGAAACAGGATAATGGGCTTGATGGACTTTTGGTATGATCCAGTAGGGAAAATCTTATGTATTTTTATATAATTCAATAAAAAATGAAACATAAGAGAAACCAACAACCACAGTGTAATCTATAGCACTACATAATGAATGAAATTAAAAGATCAGAACATGTTTAAGATGACTCAGTGTCACCAGCTAGTGCCATGATCTTCCTTATTGACAGATGCAGACAATGAATTATCTTGATTAGCGCATTAAACCTAGTAAAAATGTACCTTTTATTAATTTTCTAGTCTTATTGACAGAATTAAAGAAAGAATAGATCCTTTACTAATATTGCAACTGAATTATATTGGCTGTATTAGGGACTGCATCTGGAAAAGACCACCTTGCTTCAATATGCCCCTGAGCTGTGATGGTTAAGCATGCTATATTTTCAAAAAAAATAAGTTTGCAAAATCAAGTTGCAAAATGAAGACCTTTCTAGATAAGAAAAGCATACCTGAATGGGTTAATTAAGAGGTCAATAATCAAACTAATTCCTAGGATTCAAATTCCACAGGTACTTTTTACCTACAGGATTTGCACCAATAATCAAAATAAAAAGTAAGCACGTACATTTGCTTTGATTATTAAAGATGTGTATTTCCTATTTTGTTTCATTTTGTTTTCAAAATGGAACAAAAGAAAAACCAACAATTTTTTTTTAGTTTTCCTTTCATTTCATTCTGAAAAAAAAAACCTGCCATAATTGTAAAATAAAAAACTCCATTGCCATTCTGGGCCTCCCCAAGGTTCTCAAAGACCCCCATTCTAAAACTCTGCCAGGGCCCCTCTCTGAAAAAGCTGTCAGGGCCAGGGACCTCCATGGCTCCCACACACCCTCTTCCATGGAGGTCCTGCATAGTGAAATAGGCAGAAAAAATGCCCATGCACCTCCTTCCCCACTGGTGTTCCTTTGTAAATTGTGCCATCTGGCCTTGAGTCTGGTGGCATAGTGACATTAAAAGGCTACCAGATTTAGGGCTGGCCAGTGCCATTTTGTTGTACATCCCTCTGACCGAGTGACCCCGTTTCCATATGCAGGACCACCTTAATTCCATAGAGGGAGAATGCTCTATGGGTGGGACCCTGTGGGGCAGAGAAGAGTCCAGAAAGCAGGACCCAGCTGGGGCTGGGATAAGAGTGCAGACCCAGCTGTGTTCAGGAGGCTCCTATGCCTCCAGGAGGAAGGCAGCTCCTGTAAAGTGCTCTGTCCAAACCAAAAGGGAGTGAAGGTACAGTGACCTGAAGCAAGGCAGTCTTCAGTCCTGTGTATGTAAGCGACTACTGCTAAGGTAGAAAGTCCATTGTTAAGTGCTGTGTTTGGTTAATAACATTTTATCTGCATCAGAAAGGCTGGAGTCTGTATGGATTTCTGTCTCCAGCCAGGGAAACTCCAATCAGTCTTCCACAATCCACTTTCACAAATTCTCAAAAACATTACAATCAATAAAAGCCAATGACAATCACTGCAATCAAATAAAAAAAGTACGCATACATATAATTATTCTAAAAAAAAAATAAAAAAAATTATTAAACAGAAAAGACAAAAACACAGTTGCACCTCTTAAAAATATCCTAAATATCTTAAAAGTATACTCACAGGATGAAAGCTTACAGATCATATGTTTAAGTAAAAAAGCCAGATTTCAAAGAATTCCAAAATGTAAAATAATTAATTTTCTTGATAATCAACGATATTGAATTCCAAGTTTAGTAAGCTAACTGAAGGCTGTTTGTCGAGTATGCTCTGACCAGGTGTTTCCCCACCCTGTCTAAAGGCACACCTAAACCAGTGGGGTTTTCAGAATATCCATGTTGAATGAGATAGATTTGCATACATTAGAGACTCAGGATATGCAAATCTCTCTAATTCATATTCATTTTGGCATTCCTGAAAACCCAACTGATTAGGTGTGCCTCCAGGAAAAGGTTGGGAAATGCTGCTCTAATCTGATCACAGACAGAGGGGGAACCACCAGCAAATCCTGCTGTGAGGACATCAGGAAACATGCAGGTCCATAAGGGCATAAATGAGAGGTCAAATTTTGAGGACCTCCTTTGACCAAAACCAGTCAGCAGAGGTAAATACTTCTTAGTGCCAAACAATAGTTTTGAAATTGTATTCTGAATTAATTGCAGACATCTAATCAGATGACCAGTACACCCTCGATAATGTGTGTTACAGTAATCTAATTTTATAAGAATTAAAGAATGAACCAGCGTTTCCAAGTCTTTCTTACTTAAATAAAATTTAATTTTACGCAAAAGGTATAAGTGGAAAAAAAAAACCCAACACTTTTGTCCTACCTAGAACTTTTGAGCCCATTACTGAAAGTTACCTGGGTATGTAACTTAGCCAGATATAACTTATCCTGCTAAGTTACATGGGATATTCAGCAGCACAGATATTCTGCTGAACATCTGCCTAAAAGTCGCAATTTAGCTGGATAGTTATATGCTCTATGGCAGGTCTAACTTTAGCCGATTAACTTAACTGGAGAGAGTGAATATCGCTACTTCTCCGGTTAAGTGAACTGGATAAGTAGCGCCACCTCGATCCACTCACTTCTGCTCACCCACTGGCTATCAAATTAGCTGGATAAACAACTTACCTGGCTAAGTGGTGGTAGCTGAGAAAAGCTGCCTCTTAGCCAGATAAGTTATAATCTGAATATCAGCCTCTCGATCTTTCAAAACTTTGAGTCTAGGGTCATTCCCGAGTTTAAGACAAACATTTGTACCCATTACTTCTGAAAACATAGTTAAAAGCTTGATAATCCCTACTAATCCACAATGCATCAATCTTGGATGGGTTTAACTTTTATTTATTTATTTAGACTCTTTTTTTTTTTTTTTTTTTTATACCGAAGTATAGCAGGCTGCCTTCACTCCGGTTTACAGATTAAACAACTTAATACATATAACACATTCGAATAACACATATTAAACCGTGTACAAACAACTAGTTACATTTGGGCATACAGCAATAGTGTATAAACAGGTATAATAGAGGACGACCTATGAATCGGCCTTACTGTGTGTGAACTTATAAAGCTAAGCATATAAAGACATAACTTAATTGTAACATCAAGCAGGTGGTGTGTTAATGAGACTTTTTCATATGTGAGATGGGGAAGAGGGAAGGAATTTAATCTGTTTTCTTTTAACCAACCTGTAACTGCAGCCAAACTAGAATTTAAGATAGATGAATCATATCCATTTTTTTAACCTAACATCCGCAAATGCCAACAGCTGAATATCAGCTCGTGACAGACTATAAACATCCACTAAAACCAAAATCCTGAATTAAGATAGCTAAATAAAAAGGTTAAAGATTAAGAAAAAGGTATAAATTTGGAGCCTGATTTACTAAGGCTTTACCCCCATTCTCTGTCTATGGGAAAAAGGCTTAGTAAATCAGGCTCCAAAGCCAATTGGATGGATAACTCACAAGTTATCCATCTAACTCCAAGTTGGACATTTAGATGTTTAATTCTGAATATGGCCTCACAGTAAATAAGGCCCTTAGATTGTAAGCCCTCTGGGCACAGGGAAATGCCTACACAGTACCTGAATGTAACGTGCATTTTTTTCAGCTGGCCCTCTTCTACAGAAAGAATTTTGAAACCTCCACGAAAGACATTTCTTTACAAAAGCCCTAAAAAGGCATCTCTCCCAAAAAGCTTTCCTGAACCAGGCTAGCAATAAACAGTCTCTGGCCTCCTGGCCCCTGGTGTCATTCACTGCTTGTGATCCTTGTCATCTAAGCATTTTCTGATTTGTATTGTATTTTTTTTATTAATTACTTTTAAGTTTCACTGTAATGTTGATTCCTTGGTTTTATCTATTATGTATGTTCTGTTGTACCCTGTCCTGAACGTAAGAAGGGTGGGTAATAAATGTTTTAAAAAACTAACTAAACAATAAACTTGCCTTGAGCTATCAGTGAAAAGGCACGAGTTATATAAATAAAATAAATATCTAAATAAATACATTTATAAGTCAGTGCTAAAATGGAACTCTGAGGGACCCAAATGACAATTGAAATGACAATGGATGGATAGCCGAACTAGCATTGTTCCAACTAACTTGGAAAGACAGTTAGTCAAGTATGAATAAAACTTATCTTAATACATATCCTTCCAATCCAAGTTCTTGCAGGTATAATAATAATCCATGATTTGTTACCTTTGTGGAAAGACCCTGCTATCATATTGTGTGTAGCATAAGGTTTCTGCTAATACTTCTGGTGCCAGTGGAATTTGAAGAATTATTTTGACATGGATTTTTGTAGTTTGCCAAATTTTGTATCTGCTGAACTTTGATTTGATCAATAAATGTTATTTTTGCCTGGTACTAGGGTAGCCAACTTTTCCATGGACCATAACTGGACACCCCACTAAACTTAATGCTTTTGGGGGGTGGTATTACAGACTACTGACAGTTGTCAATCCACTTATTACTTGGCTTTCAAGCACCCCCCTCAATATACTTTTTTAATAAACTTATTTCAACTATCCTCAAATACATCAACCACAGCCTCTCTCATGCAGTTTTGCTCTCTATCACAACTAAAGCCTTTCATATACACACCCACCTGCATACTTCCTCATAAATACAAAGCTTCCTCTCTCTCACACACACTCCCAAACACACAATCTCCTCTCTCATACACATAGCCTTCTGTCAGACACACTCACAGAGCCTCCTCTCTCAAACACACATGCGCACTCCCCACAGACTCCTCTCATACATAAAGCCACTCTCATACATACATGCACACTCCCAAACACAGCCTCCTCTCTCATACATACATGCACACTCCCAAACACACAGCTTCCTCTCTCAGTCACAGGTGGTTCACGCTCCCTTTCCTTAAAACATTCCCAGCCTTTCATCTGTCTCCCTTGTGCTACCTGTCTCTCAATATGTCCTCTCCCTCCTCTGTGCACCCCTCTCTTGTGCTGCCCTCCTATCTCAAGTCCCCTCCCTCCCTCCCCATGCTAGTCTCTCTCTCCTTCTTACCTCTTGTCTCCTTCTCTTCCCAGTTCCTTCCTCTATCTTCTTTCCTCCTGTGTCTCCCTGTCTCCTTTGTGCCTCTTCTGCCTCTTCCTTCCCTTCCCCCCCCCTGTCTTCCTCCTTCCCTCATGCCCCCATTGTGCCTCTCCACTTCCCTGTGACCTTCCTTACTTCCATGTCCCCTCTTTGTCTCTTTCCTCCCTTGCTCTCCATGTGTCTCTCTTCCTTTCCCTCCCCTTTTCTCTGTGTCCCTTCTGACTCTCCTCTTTCCCCACTCGGTGACTGTCTCTTTCTCCATCTTCCCCTCCTCTGTTCCTGTATCCCTTAGTTGGCTCACTGTAGCCCCTCTCTCAAGTTTTGGCCCAGCACTCAGAGAGGGAGGAGTAGGGATCCAGAGGGCCACTGCTGCAGAGATCTGTGGAACCACTGGGAACTGAGGGCTGTGCTGTGCCCCGGCCTCCTTTCCCTAGCCCATCCCATCCCAACATAAGAAAGGAGGCAAGATGGCAGGGACATAGCTCAGCTCTCGGTTCTGTCTTTCTCTCCCTGTACCCAGGAAGCTGTGGAAAAGAGGAGCCTCCTACAAAATCCGAATTTTCAGTGTCATCAGTACTTCTGACCAGACACTGTACAGCACATCTGAAAACCTGGCTGTCCGATCCAAAACCAAGTAGTTGGCAACTGTACTTGGTACAAAACATTTTGAGCATAGGCTGAGTTTGGGGGGTTTTTTTTGGTTTTTTTTTTAAGAGTGATCTCGTTTAGGGCTCCTACAGCTTTACCCTGTCCCCATCACAGAATCAATGTTTCCCAACTCAGCAGGGATTCAAAGTATAAGCCCCCACCCTTCCCAAGGGGGCTTACAGGTGACTTTGGTATGTTTATTTTAAAACAGTGCCCATGCTGCGCTCTGAAATAGACATCGCAATGAAAAACTATGTGACAGAGAGCAGAAATAAGGATCCAGCCTTTGTCAGAAACAGATCTTCGCCTGACTCTGCTGTAGGAGTTGTTTCTTTAAATCAGTAGCACAGTTCTTAGATTGGAGCCAGGGAGCTGCAAGTTAAATCACAATGGGGTTGATATTTAAAAGCTAGCCGTTTATCTGAGATAGCCAGACAGACATATCCAGCTAACTTAGATGAGATATTCAGCAGCACAGCTATGCAGCTAAACATGTTTAGCTGCATAGCTCACTACTTAAGACAGATAACACTTATCTGTCTAAGTTTAGACCTGCTATTGAGCAGGTCTAAACTTATCCAGCTAAGTTGTCTGTCTAAGGCTGAATACTGCTACTTAGCCAGATAAGTTATCCGGCTAAGTAGTGCTGTTCCAATCCAGCCATTGCCCACCCAGATAGCTAGATATGTGACTTATCCACCTAACATCCACTAATGTGCAAACGGTTGTCGGTATATAAAAAATGTTAAATAAATAAATTAGTACCGGATATTCAGCAGCCACTAGATAGCTGGATAAATCCTACTTATTTGGCTATCTAGCATCTGAATGTCGACCTTAACATATCTAGTCAGAAAAGCAAACTGGAGTGATCCAGTGGAGTATAGTCACAGATCAAAACAAAATGATTTCTGATGCATTATTTGGTTAAACATGAATATAATATTTTTGTTTTATACTTGGGTTGGCAGCTTTGTACTGCTCCTTTGCTTTCCGGCTCAAAACAGAAATGACCTCTACTGGTTTACTGTACTATAAGCTTTGACACAAAATCCCTGAAAGGTTTCTCCCCTTTTTTAATCCTCCAGAACACAGTACAAGTATGCCCTGAGACTGGGCATCAGGTGTCACACACTGGTGCTATAGCTGGGACTCTGCCCCTCCCCGCCTATCCCCACTGTAGGCCAGTTCAATTTTGATGTTGATATTCTTCAATTATGCCAATTACAAAATACTCATTTTGATGAAAAACTCACATCTGTAACCACTGTATTTATTAACGTATGAAGAATAAATATATCAAGAACCTAACATGGAAACAGCATGCTATAAAAGACATCCTACTTACTCGTATCTCAGTCAAGATACTGCATTTCACGAGCTTGAAGTTTTTTCCAAGGTTAGAGCTGTTGCTGTGGAAGCACACTTTGAGAATCCTCACTTCCTCCTTGTCAGTATCTTCGTCTACCAATGGCTCAAAGTTTTCATCTACCCTGCGGAGTATACTTCCTCTCAAACGAGACAGGGCTGCCGCATCCAGTGACATCCTGCAATGTGGAAGATCCTCTATGACAAGAGCATCACTTTCCTGTCAAATTAAAATGAACAAAAAAAGTTCAGTTAGTCCAATATTATATATATATATATATATATATATATATTCTTTATATGTCAGTATTTAGTAGTCTATCCACAAAATGTTCTCATTTCCTATTTATTCTTTTGTATGTGAACTAGGCCTATTTTCACTGGGGGTGGGGGAAAAGGGTGGGAAATATATACACAGAAGCCATTTCTTTTCTAATGAAATTTTGCCCATCAGAACATGTACATTTCTTATCACAATGGTGTCCTTGTAAGAGGAACCTGTTGAATATACTGTACATATAACAAAAAAAAAGGGAGACTATCCATGGAGCTATCCTTACCAATCAAACTCCTAAAATGATGATCCAACGTTTGGGTGTAACATACCAAGCATGCGTTATTATGGCATAAAAAAAAAAAAAAAGTGAAAGCTCCAGTGTGGTTGTTCTTTTGGTAGGAGTGTGGCAAGAAGAATAATCTGTTTCTTAGAGCATGGACCCTGCAGAAAATGTCTGCAAATGAGAGCAATCGGTCCTCCAAGACAGCATAAAAGAAACAATGTTGTAGCACCCAATTCAAACTTTTTATAGAGGCGTATATTGGATAGGCTAGCTGGGGTTTTCTGGTACATAGGACCTTGATGTGAGTCTAGGTAAAAGCCCTTCATTTGGGCCTACAGTGTATAATCAGTGGCGTAGCCACGGGTGGGCCTGGGTGGGCAGCTGCCCACCCAATTTAGACCCAGGCCCACCCAACTGACACCAGAACTGCAAGGCTGTCGCGGGATCCCATCCCCGCGACAGTGAAGAGGAGAACCCATGCTTGGCGCGCCATCACGGCACACGTGGGGAAGCGGTCCTACAACCATATGGCCGACCGATCTTCCTGTTTGGGGGGGGGGGGGGGGGAGGAGAGCGGAAGCGCCGCGCACAGTTTCCGCTTCCTCCCCCCAGAGCAGGAAGATCAGCTGGCCTCTCCTGCTGCCACTGGCCTCCTGCGTACAGCCGACCGATCTTCCTGTTGGGGGAGGGGGGGGGAGAAGAGCGGAAGCGCCGCGCACAGCTTCCGCTCCCCCCCCCCCCAGCAGGAAGATCGGTCGGCCGTATGGCTTGAAGATAGCAGGAGGCCAGTGGCAGCAGGAGAGGCCAGCTGATCTTCCTGCTCCGGGGGGAGGAAGCGGAAACTGTGCGCGGCGCTTCCGCTCTCCTCCCCCCCCCCCAAACAGGAAGATCGGTCGGCCATATGGCCCGAAGATAGCAGGAGGCTAGTGGCAGCAGGAGAGGCCAGCTGATCTTCCTGCTCTGGGGGGAGGAAGCGGAAACTGTGCACAGGCTTGAATGTGTATGTGAGGATGAGAATGGGAGCCTTGTGTGTGTGTGTGTGTGGGTGAAAATCGGACCCTGGGTGTGTATGGGAGTGAGAATGGAGTCTTGAATGTGTGTGGGTGAGGTTGGAAGCTTGAATATGTGGGTGAGGATGGAAGCTTGAATGTGTGTATATATGGGTGAGGATGGAAGCTTGAATGTGTGTATATATGGGTGAGGATGGAAGCTTGAATGTGTGTATATATGGGTGAGGATGGAAGCTTGAATGTGTGTATATATGGGTGAGAATGGGAGCCTGGGTTTGTGTGTGTGGGTGAGAATGGAAGCTTGAATATGTGGGTGAGAATGGAAGCTTGAATATGTGGGTGAGGATGGAAGCTTGAATGTGTATATATATGGGTGAGAATGGGAGCCTGGGTTTGTGTGTGTGGGTGAGAATGGAAGCTTGAATATGTGGGTAAGAATGGGTGCTTGAAAGTGTGTATGTGTGGGTGAGAATGGGAGAATGGGTTTGTGTGTGTGTGTGTGGATGAGAATGGGAGAATGGGTTTGTGTGTGTGTGTGGATGAGAATGGGTGCCTGGATGTGCGTCTGTGTGTGCATAAGAATATAAGCCTGGGGAGGGGTGAGAAAGTGAGAGCTTGTATGTGTGTCTGCAGAGAATGTGAGCTTGGGGGGGGGGGGGGGAGAGCATATGAGAGTGAGAGCCTGAGTGTGTGAGGGAGACTGTGAGAGAAAGCATTTATGTATATATGTGTGTGTGTGTGGAAGGGAAGAAGACAGTAGTAGAAAAGACACTGAAGAGGAATTAGGAAATGAGCGACAAGGGAAAAAATGGGAAAGAGAGACCAGGACCAACTGATTAGAAAAATACAAAGATCAGACAACAAAGGTAAAAAAAAAAATATATATAGATATATATAGAGAGAGAGAGAGATGTTAGCAATTTAAATATGTCATCTTTGGGAATGTGCATTCTTATATTTTTGTATTTTGCTCTTTCTTAAGTATTCCACTGTTCAGACATTTTAGTTTCTCAGGCTTTCTATTTTGGCTTTATCTACATGTTTCTGTTTCTAATTTATAGTCTCTTATTTCTATATTAGGTAAGGGTCGGTCTCAGTTTTGCCTGTTTGTGACAGAAATGAGTATTTCTAGCATATAGTTTCTCTGTAGTAATAGTCCAGCCTGTTCTGTTATTCCCATAGGTGATGTATTAATGTTCTAGGGCCTGGTGTAGTATTTGCATTGCTGCTTTTTCATAAGTTTGCTGTTTGAATCCTGAGAGTCAGTGCTGTGATTGTTTGGCAAGGTTCCAGATGCCTCTTTCTTTGCAAGAGTTTGTTACTTCACAAAATAGCAGTGGAGGGTTATTTTTTGCTGAGATTACACCAGAATTTGAATTTTTTTTTCATGTTACTTGTAATGTGAATTGCCCTAGCTCTGCGCTGCACCTGTTCTGATGATTAATTATATTTTACTGTATTTATGAAGATTTCTGGGTTTCTGCAAAGATGGTTCATGAAAGAATACATTAATTTTTGTTTTATTATATGATTGGATTTGATTGTTTTCTATACTTGAAATAATTGAAGTAAATTATTTTAAAGTTTCATACATGACACATAATGGCTGTTGCAAACTACTTAGAAAGCCATTCTAGGGTGCAGTATATGGCATTATTTATCAGTAAGAAAACAACTAGTAGACCTGCATGCCTTGTGCCCACCTATGTTAACCTTGTGCCCACCCAAAAAATCAATTCTGGCTACGCCACTGTGTATAATTAAGGCTTTTGTTTTTGGGGGATTTGTATTTGGCAAGACTTGGAGCCCAATGGGGGACTCCTAACTGATACCACCATCTTCCTTCTGTTGCTGATATCCGTGGAAGCACAGTGGCTTCCAATTGTGGTAATTATGGTGCTGCTGCTGCAGCTAACATAAGAAAAAAAAAAGTCAGCCTGGTCAAATAAAAATCCCTCCAAATTGGAAGCCCTTTTAGCCCTCAAAGGCTGCACATAGGTCAGGTTTTCAAAGACATCCCTAATGAATATGCATGAGAGAGATTTACATACAACTGAAACAGTGTGCATACAAATCTATCTCAGGAGCATCAATTAGGCATATCCTAAAACTGTGACCCATTTGCAGCCCACAAGGACTGGAAGTAAATACCACACTACAGAATTCCCACAGACAATAGGGGTGCTCTGTAGTTGGCTGCATCTTTTGAATTTGGACACTAATTCAAAGCCTATATTTGTCCTGTGTATATGGTTCATTCTAAATTGTATTTCTATCATCCTTTATTCATAGGACTTTGTTTCTTCTAAAAGATACTCTATATCAGTGTAGGCAACTCTGGTCCTGGATTGCCACAAACAGGTCTGGTTTTCAGGACATATATGATGAATATGCATGAGATATATTTGCATACAATGGAGGCACTGCATACAAATATACCTCATTCATATTCATTGTGGGTATCCTGAAAACCAGAACTTGTTGTGGTAGTCCAGGACTGGAGTTGCCTGCCTGAGATGTATTTTATTTTATTTTTATTTCATTGGATTTAAAACCACCATTTTGAATAAGAAATTTGCTCAAAAGCACTTTAAAGCAAGTTAGAACAGCAGCATATGGTCAATTGTAACTTTACAATAAAATGGTGCATCATGGATAAGAATAGTAGCAAATATCAATTTATAGCACTTGGCATGTAAACAAATAGTTTAGGATTAACTTCATCTAAATCACAAATACTGTACCTAAATGCAAGTCATCCTAAAAATTACCAAACGATGACGTGGAAGCCAGGTTAAAAAAAATAAAATAAAAAGACTAAACTCTGTTTGCAACACATCAGAAATACTGATGACTAACAAAAAAATACCAAACTCGGTAGCATAACTTTAGATTGTAGCAGCATGTTTAAGACATTCAGAAACAACGCCAGGCAGTTTCTTGTAGTGAGTTTAGCATTTTTTGCGTTCCGCATTTGGTAGCAAAGGCTTGGCAGAAGAGCCAGACTTATCTGCTTCCTGAAGTAGCAGTAGTCCTGTATTTGTTGGAGCTCTTCTAGGAGGGAGTCCCAAACGACATGTGCTGCTCCGGTGCAGGATCTATTGCAGGTATTCAATGAATCACTTTGAACACGGCTTCTAGTGCAAAAATGGTCAAACTGTTTTTCCTTGAGGTAGTGTCTTCAATTGGGTTTGTTTTGTGCATATCTCCCCTGCACCTCTTCTCTTCCAGAGTATACATATTCAGATCATTCAGCCTCTCCTCATAAGTCTTCCGATATAAACCCCACACCATTCTGGTTGCCCTTCTCTGGGCCGTTTCCATCCTGCCTCTATCCTTTTTGAGATATGGTCTCCAAAAACTGAACCAAGCAGTACTGTGCAAGGGATTTATCACCTCCTTTTTCTTACTGGTTATTCCTCTCTCTATGAAGCCCAACAAAGAGAGAGGAATAACCAGTGGCTTTAGCTATCGCCTTGCCACAATGCTTCGCCTCCTTCAGATCGCCAGACACTAGCACCCCATAGCCAATAAATTTCTGCATACAGACATCACCCTCTAACATAATATCAACATTATGAACCTGTTGTAGAATGAGGATCATCATGCCATTAAATAATGCAGATGGGAGGGTGGACCACAGGAGACCTACTCAGGATTATCAGTTCAATTTTACTTAGATTTAATGACAGTTTATTATGCTGAAACAATTTTAACTGTAGATAAATATATGGACACCAATTTAAGAGTAGAAGACTAAAAGGCATGAACTGGTAGAAAAAAATGATCATCTATGTCTGTTTTATAGCAGGCACCTAACTCCATCACTAGTCTGCAAAGAGGTGCGAGATAAATGTTGAATAACATTGCGGATAAAGCTGTTCCCTGAGGGACCCCTGTAGCCAATCCCTGCCAAGTGGATGCATTATGTCCTATATAGACAAGACACAGTAAAAGCAATAGCAGTCAGGTTTCCCACAGTACTCTTCCAGTCTACCTCAAAACAGTTCTGGGGAGCCCTCCTATATGAATGGCTTGTTAATGGGTTTGCCAACTGGCCATTCTGGTCAGTTTTTATCTTGAGAGGTCAGCTTCTGGTGAAACTGGCAGTATGACTGCTGGTATTTTTTTAATTTAAGACTCTTCGAGTGGTCTTCTCTCCACAAAGTCCTTGCCTTACTCCTTCATTCCTTCCCCCTACACCCCATTAGCAATCTGACACGGGAGACTATAAGCACATGACTTTCTTCTCTAAACAGACAGCCTGTAGAGGAGGAGGAGGAGCTACAGAAGGGACAATGAGCATGTGGTATCTAAGTGTTTGCACTGCTAGATTAATGCTGTTGTATTTTTTGCTGCTGTACCCAAGACAGCAATGGAGGAACATTAAAGAACATTGTAATATGTAAATCCTGGGAAATGCTGGCAGGGGGTAGTGTGGAATGGAGGCATGGGGGAGTGGCCATTTGTTTTTACCTTAGCATTGGCACTCTTAATAGTTACATTTGCATGCCGGCATGATCCTAGGACTCTAACCTTAAAATCAATGTACAATGCTACCAAACAGACCTCACATATTGATGTCTGTCTGTCTGAATTTTAAATTCGGCACTAGAAGTCAAAGGCTCTGCCTATGCCAATCTCTGTATCTCTTTGCTTTTCCACCGAGTCACCCACTTCCCCACGATGTGAGGTTTTTACAATTTATATTCTCTAAATTATAAATCTTGAATGATGGCATTCACATTTCTAAAAATATGCTTGGCTAATAATCTTCATACATTAACTAGGGGGGAAATCCCAAGATGCCTTAGAACCTAAAATTTGGCATTTAATGACCACTTCCAGGTTGCATCAAGGAGGAAAGTCTAATAGGGGAAGCCGAGAGGGAAGGTGGACTGAGGCATAGAGAGGAAGGGGCTGGAGGAAAAGGAGAAGGAAGAGCAAAAGGAGTACACCACAAACACAATAAAAGAAGCCAAAGGAAACAAAAACATTTAAAATGCAAATACAAAAATGTTTCCCTGGCTCCTACAGCTTGTGTCTGGCACCGAAATTTTCTATGTATTTTCACAATCCCTTTCTCTAAGTAAAAATCGTACTAACATTTAAGGGAGTTCCAGAAAAACATTTGGCCATTATAACTTTTCCTTTTGAGAATTCTGTGGCCAAAGCTCTCTAGAAAGCAGGGCAGGTAAGTCTAGAAAAGCTGAAACACTACAAGAGGAAAATCCTGATATGAAATAATGCAGCTAAAGTTGCTACGCACCAGATTACAGAGGCAACCATTATTTATGACCTCAGGCGTTCCTGAACCAGAAGTCAGTATTCAAGGAAAAGCAACATGTCAATTAACTTCAGACATGCATGAACCTGACAACCAGACTTGGAATTACCTAACAGCAAGATATATATTTGGGAAAGGTTCATTTTAAAAAAGAGGATTCGCACACTGCACAGCATAAAACAAAAACGCCTTGTGCTTTTAGGACTCTCCGTGATCCTCATCTTTTCCTTTCACAACATAAGAATTTATATTTGAAGTGCAACTAAAGACACAAAATAGCAACCATTTCAGATTCCAAGAGCCTTAAAACTATAAGTACAATATAGTGCAAAGAACGTTCTTACACTGCTCAGCGCAGGCTTGAACATCAGGTACAGTTGATGTTAGTAATGGTGCAGTAACCAATATAGGAAACACTGAAATCATGGATGTGGATGACTAAATGCCTGCTGAAAAAGGAAAAGGAAATACTCTGCAAGCTATGAAATGCTGTGATGATGTAAAAGATTTCTTCCATCACTGTTGTCAGTAGAATATGCCATGCCATCACGAGATGCTAGTATAGTCCTATACGTTTTTCAAATTACCGTATTTTTCGCTCCATAAGACACACCTGGGATTCAGAGGGGGGAAATTAAAAAAAAAGAAAATGGTGTGCTAAACCGGCTCTGTTCCTGGGCGTCTGTGCGACTTATGGAGCAAATTAGGGGAGCAACAGTACAGAATTAGCAGCCAAATGTCCAATCTGGATTCCTTTATTGAAAGATCCTATGCACACCGGCAATTCTGTCTCTCTCCGATCGTCAGTGCATCAAATACATTGGAGAGCATTGTTCATTAATCACACTGTGGCACAGGATATCTTTTCTGACTTCAGACCATTTGAAGTATATTTATATTTGAAACCCGGATACTCAGAAACTACAAAACAATAAAGCTGAGCCCCTGACGCAGCCCCATTGAAAGAGGGCGAAACTCAGCCTTTTTTGTCCCCATTTCGTTTTCGGGTCTGAGGAGGGCCATTTCGGTCCACTCCCCAGATCAGAAAACTTTAATCTTTCTCTTTCTGTGGAAAAAACAAAACAAAACAAAAAAAACACACCCCATCCCTTTAAATTTAATTAACTACAACCCCCCACCCTCCCCAAAGTCTCTGGTGGTCCAGGAGCAATCTCCTGCACTTGGGCCATTGGTTGCCAGTAATCAAAATGGTGAGAGAGAGAGAGAGAGAGAGAGAGAGAGAGAGAGAGAGAGAGAGAGAGAGAGAGAGAGAGAGAGAGAGAGAGAGAGAAGAGAGAGACTAGCCATAATGTCCTCACACTACATGAGTATTTATATCTCTATGGGAGGCCCACCTAGACACTCGAGGTGAGGTTAAGGTATTACTGTAGGGGTTAGGGGCCACTTTGACATTCAAAGTGAGTCGTACGAACAGAACAGTGCTCTCTTGTGAAGATTTGATGACCCTCTGTGTGAGGAAACTCACCCAAAGATGAGATTTGTGCAATGTTCTCTCAACCTAGCTTTATGGACTCTCTACCTGGGTAACATCACGCTAGGTTGAGAGAACATTGCACAAATCTCATCTTTGGGGGAGTTTCCTCACTCTGAGGGTCATCAAATCTTCACAAGAGAGCACTGCTCTGTTCGTATCATAAAAAGGCAATTAAACCCCAGAAATATACTTGGTTTTCTCAAAAGTATAACTCCAGACCAAGTGGGTAGACCCACCATGCATACTTGGAAGGTCCCTTATGGCTACAACCTCTTCAGTAGATGTCTGGTATTCCTGCCCAAATATCATGTATTCTAGCTAGAATAAGGTAAGTCCAGAAAAAACTCTTCTACTGGATATCTAAATGCATGATACATATATGAATATGTATTTAGTATGTTCTCAAATTTATAAAAATATCAATATAGACAAAAAAAAAAAAAAAAAAAAAAAAGGAGGCCAGTGAAATGAAAACGTATTCAAAAGCAAACGCAAAAAACTTTACCAATTATAAACTATAAATCCAAAGAGCACAAGTGCAAAGCAATGGGGTAGATTTTATAAAAGTACACCTGCGCGTACTTTTGTTCGCACACCAGGCGCAAACAAAAGCACGCCGGATTTTAATAGATACGGGCATTGCCACGAGTATCCTTTAAAATCCGGGGTCGGCACACGCGAAGCTGCCCAAAATCAGCAGCCTGTGCGCGCTGAGCCGCGCAGCCTGCCTCCGTTCCCTCCACTCCCCTGTACCTTTCCCTCCCATCCCCTACCTAACCCACCCACCAGCCCTATCTAAACACCCCCCCCCCCCCCCACCACCGCCTTTGTTATAAAAGTTATGCTTGCCAGATTCCCTGGCCCGGGAGCTGTTTCGGAGGCCTCGGCCACGCCCCCGAAATGCCCCTGGGCCGGAACCACGCCTACGGGCCCGCCCCCGAATGACATGCCGCCGCGATTCGCCCCCAGCATGCCTCCCCCAACTCCCCCCCCCCCCCAGGAAAGCCCCGGGACTTACATGCGTCCAGGGGCTTGCGCGCGACGCCGAGCCTATTCAACATAGGCTCGGCGCGCGCAGGGGGAATTTGGGGCAGGTTTTCGGGGGGTACGCGCGTATCTTACGCGTGTACCCCTTTGAAAATCTGCCCCAATGTTTATAAGAAGGAAAAGATCTCAGAAGCTAATATGCATCCAGCTAACATGACTAATTATTGGTCTAGAATATCCTTAGTTGGTTTTTTTTACATATCAATAAATGTTTTCACTTAAATAATGTCTCCCAATAACTGCAAGTCTGTAGATTGATTGTGTGTACATTCCCCATCCAAAATTTTAGACTTAAATGTGGCAAATCAACAAATTAGGTGCCAGAACTTATTTACTGAAATATAGAAACATAAATATGATGGCAAAGAAGGACTAAGTGGTCCATCCAGTCTGCCCAGTAAGCTTATGGTAGCATCTGCCGCGCCATACAGGACACCCCCATACTTAGTTTACCAGACTGGCAAAGTCAGGGACCTTGTTGGTTGCTATCTGAATCTAAATTCCCCTTTACCTCTTTTCCCCCTGCTGTTAAAGCAGAGAGCAATAATGGAGCTGCATCAACAGAATGAAGGCTTATTGGTTAAGGGTAGTAATCGCCACACCATGCACTCTTTTCTTCATTTCCATCCTCTAGCTTTTAGGGATCAAAAGTGTTTATCCCATGCCCCTTTGAAATCTTTCACTGTTTTTGTCTTCACCACCTCCTCCAGAAGGGTATTCCGGGCATCCACCATCATTTCCGTGAAGAAATATTTCCTGATGTTGGTTCTGAGTCATCCTCCCTGGAGTTTCATTATGTGACCCCTAGTTCTACTGACTTCTTTCCAACAGAAAAGGTTTGTCAATTGTGCATCATTAAAACCTTTCAGGTAACTGAAGGTCTGTATCAGATCTCTCCTGCACCTCTTCTCCTCCAGGGTATACATTTTAGGTCCTTCAACCTCTCTTCATGAGTGATGGAGACCCTCCCACCGTTTTTATCACCCTTCTCTGGACCGCCTCCATCTTGTCTGTCCTTTTTGAGATACAGTCCCCAGAACTGAACACAGGACTCCAGGTGAGGCCTCACCAATGACCTGTATGTTCCTCTCTCTATGCAGCCCAGCATTCTTCTGGCTTTAACTATCACCATATCACATTGCTTCACCATTTTCAGATCACTAGACACTATCACCCAAGGTCCCTCCCTCTTGCTCCATGCACAACAGCCCTTCACCCCTCGTCACATACAGCTCTTTTGGATTACCACACCCCATATGTATGACTGCACTTCTTGGCATTGAA
This sequence comes from Rhinatrema bivittatum, assembly GCF_901001135.1. NCBI lineage: Eukaryota > Metazoa > Chordata > Amphibia > Gymnophiona > Rhinatrematidae > Rhinatrema > Rhinatrema bivittatum. Next base: position 515,309,616 of record NC_042617.1, on the reverse strand, counting down.
TCCCAGCTGCCATATCTTTGACCACTGTTCAAACTTCCTTAAATCACGTCTCATTCTCTCTGCTCCTTCCAGTATGTCTGCTCTGTTGCAGATCTTAGTATCATCAGCAAATAGACAAATTTTACCTTCTATCCCTTCTGCAATGTCACTCACAAAGATTTTAAACTGTACCAGTCCCAACACCGATCCTTGTGGCACTCCACTTACCATTCTCTCTTCATAGTAGGTGCTATTTATGCTGTCAACCAGTTTGTAGTCCACACCACCACCTTGGCGCTCACTCCCAAGCTTCTCATTTTATTCACAAGCCTCCCATGCTTGTGAATGAAAGCTTTGCTGAAATCCAAGTAGATCACATCGAGTGCTCTTCCTCAATCCAATTCTTTAGTCACCCAATCAAAAAAATTAGATTTGTCTAAAAGGACCCTCCTCAATGCACAATTAAACTCTGGAATTTGTTGCCAGAGGATGTGGTTAGTGCAGTTAGTATAGCTGTGTTTAAAAAAGGATTGGATAAGTTCTTGGAGAAGTCCATTACCTGCTATTAAGTTGACTTAGAAAATAGCCACTGCTATTACTAGCAACAGTAACATGGAATAGACTTAGTTCTTGGGTACTTGCCAGGTTCTTATGGCCTGGATTGGCCACTGTTGGAAACAGGATGCTGGGCTTGATGGATCCTTGGTCTGACCCAGTATGGCATGTTCTTATGTTCTTATGAATTCATGCTGCCTCTGGTCCAGCAATCTTCTTGATTGTAGATAGTTCACTATCCTTTTCCTTCAGCAGAGCACTACTCTGTTGTAAAAGAATTGCATATAAGAAGGCTAAAGAACTAAAGCCTAAGTAAAAAATAGTCAACAAGCAACTCTCGGAATACCTGGAGGAACATAATATACTCTCCCCTTCTCAGTATGGTTTCCACAAAACGTTAAACACAGAATCCCTCCTAATGTCACTCACGGACACCATCCTTATAAACCTGGAAAAAAAAAAAAAAAAAAAGACAACCCTATCTGCTTGCTCTTCTAGATCTATCTGCTGCCTTCGACACGGTGAATCATGCAATCCTATTAGATCGTCTCGCAGACATAGGCATCAAGGGAACTGCACTCAGCTGATTTAAATCCTTCCTGTGTAACAGGTTCTTCAAGGTCAGGATAAACAAAGAATCGCACCCCGTTCGTTCCAACATGGGTGTCCCCCAAGGATCTTCTCTCTCACCTACCCTTTTCAACATCTACCTTCTCCCGCTCTGCCACTTACTAACTAATCTAAAGCTAACTCATTACCTCTACGCGGACGATGTACAAATACTCATCCCGATCACAGAATCTATACATAAAACCCTGATCCACTGGAACAACTGCCTCCAATCTATTAACCACCTTCTCTCCAGCCTTAACCTAGTCCTCAACACCAACAAGACAGAGATTCTCATCATCTCTCATGACGACAACAACCTTTGTCTCAACGCACCAAGCTCTTCTCAATCAGCCAAATTAAATCTAAACCACTCACCTTATGTGAGAGACCTAGGCGTTCTCCTTGATAACAAGCTTAACCTAAAAAAATTTGTAAACACCACAAAGGAATGCTTTTACAAACTGCAAGTCCTTAGAAAGCTGAAACCACTCCTTCACTTCCGTGACTTCCGCATGGTGCTGCAATCTATCATCCTGTCTAAAATAGACTATTGTAACTCCCTTCTTCTCGGCCTCCCTGCAAACACCAAACCTCTACAGATGGTTCAGAACTCCGCCGCCAGGATTCTTACCAACACCAAAAAAAGAGATCACATCTCCCCCATCCTTCAGAACCTCCACTGGCTGCCCATTAAATCCAGGATCCTCTTTAAAGTCCTCAAGATTATCCACAAAACTATGCACAACCTCACCCCCCTCAATTTAATCTTCCAAATGCGTCCTCATACATCATCCAGACCTATCAGAAGAGCATACAAGGGCATATTGTATGCCCCACCAGCAAAAACTTCCTTAAGGAAGCACGCCCTATCTACAGCAGGCCCCTCACAGTGAAATGCGTTCCCCCCAGACCTCAGACTAGAACCTTGCCCATCGGCTTTAAAAAAAAAAAAAAAAAAAAAAAAAACCTCAAAACGTGGCTATTCAGCCAAGCTTTTCCTGATACATAACATTTGCTTATTTTGCAACTGGTATGTCCGTTCTGCCTTTATGTCCTAGCTTTTCAGAGCTCATCTCTAATCCGTCCAAAGTGCTTATTTAATCAGTACCTTTCCCCCCAGATCACCTGCCCTCCAGTAGGCTCAGATCACCCGGTTCATGTCCCTTTCTATATTGTATTTATGTCCTTTATGCTTAGATGTATATTACTGCTTCACAATCTTACACATTTAATTCATTTAATTTTTGTAATTAAGGTTATGCCTGATCATATTGCATTCAAATGTATTTTACCTCATTCTGTAACCATTCATTCTGTAATCAATGATTGGTTTTCAAGGCCGAGAGTTAAGTGTAGTTTCCATAGTTCCCTAGTCCCATCCTCGGGTTCCTTCGTTGGGTGACGAGGCCAGATCAAGCGGGAAGCAGTCGAGACTTCACCACTGGAAGTCCGTTGCCCCCCCCGGGAGGAGAGAGTAGAGACCCAGACCGCTGGGACTTAGGTGGGCCCTTGGATGGAAGATTGTCAAGGTCCGGTCTGAGGTCCAGTGCCAGAGAGTCCGAGGTCCAGAGCCAGAGAGTCATCACTTGCCAGTCCAAAGTCGGGTGCCAGAGGTTTGCCGCTTGCCAGTCCGAAGTCTCGAAGAGGAACCAGAAGACTCACACGAGTGAGCAGACTTGTTGCCAAGTCAAGGGACAGGAAGAGGAAGCCTCCCTAAATACTCCCCAGGTCAATAAGGCAGCTGCAGGGAATTAGTGATCAGGCCCCTTTAAGAGTAGGGAGGAGGCGTGGCCGTGCGCCTAGGGGAGGGCCATCCTGCCGGCATCTGGAAGAGAGCTGCATGGCCTGAGGGCTGAGAGAGGAGGTCGGCAGGCGCGCCTCTGGCACCGACCTACCCGGGAGGGCCTGTTCAGCTCGGCGAGGTCCAGGCTTTACTCCGGGGACGTTTTCCCGCCGCTGCCATGGCTCCACCGGTGGTCCTGGCGTGACGCCGAAGGTGAGGCAAGGCCAGCCGCGGACGACCGTGGCTGGAAATGCTAACAACTACTTTGCCTATGTGGTTGTAGTACAGTGGTTAGTTTAAAACCATTTTGCATTCAGATTTTTTTTGGAAGGTGTACTGTAACCACTATTTCCTTATTAATTCAATATATAGCTATATCCCAGTCACAGCAGAAAATTACTGGAATATTGTCACTATATAGTACAGTGAATTCTGTCAAGATTTCCCAGTCTGGGATTTTATTATTCATTTGATGAGATGAATAATAGTAAACAAACCTCACACCATACACAAGCTGAAAAAGGTTAAATCCTTCCTGTGAGTCAGCTCCAGGAATGCAAAAGCTGCAGAAGTTATAGCCTGAATTTCAGCCCAGGTGGGCTAAAGCAACTGATTAGGCCATAAGGGTGTGGCTACGTAGGCAGAGTTTAAAATGCTGCACTATGTTGTCTGTAAAACAGAATCTAGGCCAAGTGCTCCAGAGCACTTTAACATGGCAGCATTCACCCACATTTTCTCCCTCCACCAACGCAACCCCTTCTACTCTCACTCACTCCTCCTTCCCTTCCTTGGTCACAATTGGTTGGGCTCGCATCACGAATAAAATCTTGTTCAGGTTTGCACAGCCAAGAAGGCCAAGAGCAGTGGATAGAACAACCAAGGCCTGAAGTGGCTGAGGCCATCTCATCTCGTGTCCACCACAGGACACAGCTAGTGGTTTTCAACAACTGTTGTACATACCCAGTGTTTCCTGTAAAATGGGGCATACCTTATTATAAACATCTTGTGCATGTCTGTTCAACTTCTTGTATCAGGCCCATATTTAGGAACAGGCAACATAGCCACCAAATTTTGAAGTTACCAAATAACAAGGCCAAAGAGGAGCCTGCCTCTGCTTGTTTTAGGGCCATGTGGCAGCACGGCCATGTGCCTAGGGCTGGGCACCATAATTTTAAATCCAAACATGTCTTGCATTCATTGGAAAGGGATGGGTACCTGAGCCTAGGAGTAGATAGAACAAAGTCATTAACAGTTTCAGTCAACCACCTGCATTTGACTGCAGCAGCAGTGAGTGGGAAGTCCTTCCTGAGCAGTCTCCCTTGCAGTGTCGTGCTCTCATCAGGAGCAGCATCATGTGGGCATGTCTGCTGGCAGCCTTCAGGAAGATTCTGGGTGCAGATTGGCTGGTAATGTGCCCACTAGCTGGAAACAAGGCAGTGGGCACAGCAAGGCAGAGATGCTAGCGGATTCAGATAGGAGCCATAATAGAATTTGCACACTATCTTCCCCATTCCCACCAAGCAAATAAAGAGGAGAACAGGAGCTAGTTGGCTCAGGTTTTTTTTTTTTTTTCTTTCCTATGTTTATTTAAAAGCTGCTGCCTTTTATTACCAACAGATGTTATGTTTTGTATTTGCCTGTGACACCTGGAGAGGCAGGAGGAGGCTGGGCATGGTGGGACTGGTCTCGTCTAGGGGCAGTTGAAGACAATCTGCCACCCGAGGCAAGGGATGAGATGGCATTCCCTCCCCACCGCCCACCACGGAGTGGCATGGGTCACATAACTGAGAAGGCTAAGGTGGGGGAGAGGGACTTCCCGTTAGAGTTTGACAGAGCAGGACTCCCTTGGAGTCTGGCCCTTTTGGTGATTTGAAACTATGGACAAGTTTTAATGTCCATCTCAACCATTACGGTCCTCTGGCTAAATTGTTGCTCAATTACAAAAGACAAGAAACCGAGCCTTAAGCCATAAAGGGAGTAAAACTGTGAAATGATTTGTCAGAGGAGCTGAGATCAATGCAAGATTTAAAACTCTTTATAAAAACGCTTAAGATATGTCTTTTTAGAGAAGCTTTCCCTATGGCATAGTCTGTTAACAGGATGGAGATGCAGATATTTGATAAATGTATAATGTGTTATATGTTATGGTATGTTTTGAGTTTTAATATTGTTTTATGTTTGCTATGTAATCTGCTTAGCATGCATTTTTTTAAATTTTATTTTATTATAAGTGGACTATAAATATTATAAATAAATGGGAAAGGGGAGAAGTAGTGACAATATTTCTAGCAAGCAGGCACCCCTGCCACCTGCCTCCCCCAGCATGGGTAAATGTTTGGCGTGCATGTGTATGGTGCATTCTCTCACACTCGCACACCTCTCTATAGTCTTGCTCCCTTATCTACTTTCCTTCCTTCCCCCCCCCCTTTTCCTTTCACTCACACCCATTACCCTCCCCTCTCACTCACCCCTTTCCTCACCCCTTTCCTCCCCCACCTTCTTATTCAGTCCTGCTCCCCTTAGGGCTTCTTTCTCCTGCCAGGCCTCTCTCCCCTCTCTGGTTGCCCAGGCCGCCTCCTTCTCTTCAACTGCTGGTGGAATAGGCTCCTCTTGTCTCTTCAGCTGTTGACGGGGTGAGCTCCGTTGGCCCCTCTAAGTCTCTCTCTCTCTTCTTCAGCCACAAGCAGGATGGCCTCTGACCGTGGCCCTGGTCTCCTTCTTCAGCTGTCGGCAACTCTACTGAGCATCTTTCGGGATGGAAATTAAGGCGACCACTAAAGGGACTTTCTAGGGGGAGGGGGGTTCCTGCTGCAGCTGTAAAAACTAGGGGTCACGATCTGAAGCTGCAAGGAGACAGACTCAGGCACATCAGAAAATATTTTTTCACAGAAGAGATAGTGGATGCATAGAAAACCCTCCCAAGGGAGGTAATGAAGATGAATTCTGCTACAGTCTTTAAGAAAGCATGTGAAAAACACAGGGATCCCTTATTGCCAAAAAGATGGATATAAAATGCTGGAGTAATATGCATGGAGCAGTGATTCAACTCAAAGCCACACTGAAATGGATTGTATAGTGCCCTGAACAGAACGCACCTGGGTAGTTACAACCTACGCAGAAAGCATGGGGGTAACCTGCACGGGGAGGCAGTTACAACCCCAAACATTTTACCAAGCCATTTTGGTCTTTTTTTCTGCTATCATTTTTTATGTTACTTTGTCACTATGTTAATGATTGAACCGCCCCTGGTCTCGGCTGCCTGTGTTATGGAAGACAGGAGGTAATAGCCAGGGCTAATCCAACCCACTCATTTGCACAGGGTGGCAACTTCTGGGGAGCAGCAAAGAATCCTCTGTCTCTATGGCTGATTGGCACCATCCAGCAGAGCAGGCTGCAGTGCTTACTTCTTGCCTCCTGTAAATGAATAGTTTCAACCTACTAGGGAGATAGGAGACAGAAACCATAGGCTCAGATTACTGCTGCTGGCAAGAACACAGTAGGGGAGGCAGAGGCTAGTGATGAGGAGGAGGAAAGTGAGGACGAAAGAGCACAAGATAAGCAGAAGAGAGGAGGAAAGAAGGGGAAAGGTGTGCAGCAGAAAGAAAGGAGAAAATAGGAACGAGAGCAGAAAGGGGGAAGAGGAAAGAAGGGAAGGAGGATAGCAAAATGAGGGAATTTAGGAAAATCAATAAGGAGAAAAGTCATGGAAAATAGCAAAGAGGAGAAAAGGGAGAAGAAAGAAGGGGATAGAAAACATCAATTTGGGAAAAAGGGAAGAGAAGGAGAGAAAAGGGAGCAACACAGAAGAGGATGGGGAGAGGAGAGGGAGATCAGCAGAAGGAGAATTAAGGAAAGAAGGAGGAAGAAAGATGAGAGAAAAGGAGTACAATAGAGAGAAGGAAGTGGGGAGTTAAGGAGAGAGCAGCAGAGAAAAGGAATTTAGGAAACAAAGAGAAGGAGAGGATGGAGAATAAGAGGCAGATTTTGGGGAAGAGAAGAAGGAGACCTGGAGCAGGTGAGAGGCTGGATTCCGGAATGGAGACCGAGTTTCTGTATCAGGAGTTGAAGGATTGGCTGATGGGGAGGAGGAGAATAAACTGGAGGAGAGGTGAGCAGAAAGGGAGTGAGAGGCCATGGAGGAAGTAGGTGCAGAGGAGAACAGACCAGAGAAATAAGCAGTATACCAGAGGAGGGGTGGATTGCAGAGAGAGCAGGGGACTAGAAGAGGAGGCAGTCGGGGAGTGGAGTGATGGGACTATGAACTGGGCTGAATGGGCACTAGACCAGCCCTCCACATGTCATTATTAGGAAGTAGTGCATTGTGGACCACTGATCTGCAGGCTTTGAGTTTCATCGTACTCAGAACAAGAGTGAGAGGCGGCTGGGGTAACCATTTCATGGTTGGAGCAATGAGGTGGTGGGGGCTGGAGCCTGGAAACATTTTTACTGACAATCTTAGCGGCAACCCAACTTTTTTTTTTCACTGCCCATCATTAAAAATGTCACTCATGACAGAGCTAAAGGGAGTCCCCTTAGAAGGATCAGTTGAGCAAGGGCCACTCCCAGATGACCTCCCGCTGGCAACTTCCATCTCCTTTGGAGGGAGCCAGGGGAAAGGAATGGACAGGACTGTCAACTGCAAAATAATTTATGGGCGACCCAGAGGTATTTACGAACAGATCCATTTTGGGACTATTTTCACAAGAAGCCTGTAAGCTTATGGGCAGTTGGCAAATCTGGCCAGCGCTCACATCCTTTACCCTCCCCCACTTCTCGCCCCCAAAGCATTGTCCTGTGAGTGCCGCAGGCTTTGCAATTGGCCATTCTGAGCCGCTTTCTATAAAATACATTTCTATACTGGTTATGTCTGAAAAAAATAGGAACTCATGAATTAATATACCTAGGACCCTATGAAAACACAACGATTGCCAAAGGTTTTTAAATAAATAAATAAATAAATAAATAAATAAATAAAAAACTGTTGGTAATTGCTTCCCCCCACTCAGTGCAGGTAAAAACACTGCTAACTTGCAAGCTGCATTGAGGAACTAAGAATTGCTCTCAAAATACAAGTAGCCCTTTAGTACATAAGCTCCAAAACCTTTTTTACTTTTAAGTTTGTCTCAATATTGGAGACGTTGGGTTTTTCCCATATGGAATGTGCAGGGATGAAGCTCCTCTGCCTCTGGTGACTCCAGGACCTGCTCATCCTGAGTGTCTCGAGTGTCCTGGTCAGAGCAGCAGCTTGGAGAGCAGCCCCACTTTGCTCAGTAGCTTTTCCTTCAGAGTCGACAACAGTCACGGAGCATGGAACCTGCCGCCCAACATGCTCACAGGTTCCTTCAGCAGCCTTGCCCCCCTTCTCATGCACAGGCTTCCTGTTCAATAAAGAAAAACCATGCAGGAAGCAGGGCCAGTGTGAAGCCTGTGAACACACACAGGCTCACAGGCCCCTGTGCTCCAGCATGCACTGCCACCACTAGCTATGGCATGGGCAGTACACAATATGGCAAAAAAAAAAATCTTATGTTTCTATGATATACGTGCTTAATTGGTTTGCCTCGTAGGTATCAGACCGCAGCTAATGAAGTCCCAGCGGCACCACTGTCGCTCTGGCAGAAAATGGCATTCATGAACAGAACTGAGCACTCCTGGGAAGTTTGTAAATAAGAGATCTGTGCAGCTCAGAGACTGTTTATTTTCGCTGCTTTCCTTGCAACTTGAAAAGACTGGTTCAATTACCCTTTCATCCTTTTAAGAGACCAGAGTTACCCAGCTTTTTATTGTCACTCCAGTTGGAGTATTTCTGCACGTAGTCTTCCAGCACCGCTTTTTCCCCTTCTGGTCTTTGCTCTTTATCCTCACATCTTTCTCCATTAACCTCAATTTGTTTTCTGGTTTTTTGTTGTGGGGGGGGGGGGGAGGGGAGGGGAGGGAGACAGCAGCCTGGTTCAATCAGCTTCAATCCATCCTTCCAACCCAAACTGATATCATTTACATATGGAGAGAGCTGCATGCATCTCTCTGAAATACTAGGACAGGACCTCATCAAGTACTTAGAGACTTAACAACATCTTCCAATATGGGGTAGATTTAAAAAAAATGCATACGTGCATGTTATAAAATCAGGGGCAGTGCACACAAGGGGGGGGGGGTTCGAATTTGGCAAGTTTCGGGCAGCAACACATCGGGGCCTTCCCCAGTTCCCTCCCAGTCTGCTCCTATTAAGGAGCAGACTGGAAGGGAACTTCCCTACCCTAGCCTCGTTTCCCCATCCCCTCTCCTCCCCACCCCCTAAACCTAATCTCCCATACCTTTTTTATTTTGTTCTTTAAGTTGCTGCTCCTCTGGAGCAGAAGCAAGTTGCGCGCGCCGGCTGACTGCCGGCGCGCTCTCCTCCGGTACAGCAGCAAATGGCCGCTATACCGGCTGCCTCCAGCCCTGCCCCTCCCCACCCCCCAGACCACCCTCTTTTCAGGCCCCGGCACATAATCGCATACCAGGGTTTACACGCGTGGCCAGCCCATTTGAAAATTGGCCCGGCGCGCGTAAGGCTCAGACATACCCGTAAACCTCAGGATTTACACGCGCCAGGGTTTTAAAATCCGGCCGTATATGTATAGGGACTGAAGCTAACTGCAAGATGTTTTACACTGTAATTTCTAAAATGCAGTTCTCTTACCATAGCAAGATTATTTCACATCAGTATTCAGATCTAAGAAAGGTACAGAGCACAGACTGCCCTTATAAATACACTGGTTCAGATTGAGAAAAGGTAGGATTCAGTAGACCTTTGAGATCATACAGTTACATTTTCTAACAAAAGAGTTAATACAGCAGTATGAACAGGAACATTTTGCCTCATTTTGGTGTCAATTAGAATAATGAAGTTAATGAGTGCCTTCTTCTGTCTTTATTTTTGGTAACATGCCTGGGATTATTTAAGTGACTTTTGTGAATGTCTTCCTACTTATCTATTCCTACTGTTCTAAAGATTAACATAATAAAGATGGCTGTTCCCTCGATCAAGCATTCTATTTCTCTGCCATTATCTGCAGATCACAAGAGGCTCACATCACAACTTTGTTGATTACTCGGGACTTCCTCCCATATTCACTTTCCTCTTGCAAATTACAATATATCTAATATCACGGCACAGTATACGAGGCTGGGAACTTCCCTTACTAAAAACTATTGTCAATAGCAGCGATTAGTAGAGACAATTTAAAATTAGAATTTAAAATTATCAAACTTGTTGTACATTTTGCACAAAGTAGTGTTTAGTATATTGAATTAAGGTTCAACAAAAAAGCTGTAGGTGATATCTTTTTTTAATCAGACTAACTTAATACATTTGTGATGAGCTTTTCTATTTACAAGGTCATTGAAGAAACAGTATAGTTGCACTCAGCCCTGGATTAACCATTAAGCAAAATAAGCACATGGGGGTATCACAGAGTATTGAAAATTTGCATTTTTTTCTGTTGACACCTTGTTATAAGTAAATAATTTGCTTGTAGTGCCTCCTGCTATTAAATGTTAAATAAATACAATTTTAAAAAAAATATATTTCATATAATTGTAGGGTCTGGCCTGGAATAAAACTGAATTTTTTTATCTTATTTCACCTTCAGCACTTATTTATTCTTAATTTCTTGTCAGTTAATCAATGGAAGGGCCGAGGGAGCACCATTATTGGGCTTTGCGCCTAGGGCATCAGTTGGCTTTAATCCAGCCCTGGATGCACTGGGTTTAAATAGCACAAATATCTAGATCTTAGGCTGCTTCACCCTGTGCTATTAAACCCAGTATAACTGAGTTGTTTCTTGAACAGACCCGATAAAGAGAGGATAACTCAAAACTAGTCAGCGATGTATTAAGATAGACTAGTTGACCCTTAATTCTATATAGCCTCCTGACTAAGAAGGCAGCTACAATTCCGTGTCTAGAATGTTGATGTTCATCTGAGAATGTCAGAAATATGACTGTCTGCACATTGCCTTGAGCTTGTCATAGACTTCCATTTTTCCACAAAGTTTGAGGACATTCAATTTCTCATTTCTGACCTAGTGCTCTTTTTTTTGTTTTGGATTTTATTTTATTTATTTTACTGTTTTTAGAAATAGGCATGCTATTTACTGTAAAAGCTTCTTATCCTGTGTTTTATTATGTCTGTTTTGTGATCCTCTTAGCATGGTAAGTCCATGTAATCAGGCTATAAATATTTTTAAATAAATAAAAATAGTGTGGCGTACAGTAGGTTGCAGTAGACAATTCCATAAAGCCTGTCTGGTGTAGGCTATTTTAAGCTAATGCTTCCAGGTATGAGACTGCACAGAGAACTTTCCTGCCCTATTTATATTTTTAAAGATAAAAACACACAAGCATTGTATTTGCAGACTTAATGCAAAAAATGATGTAGCCTCTTGCAGAGCCACAGGTTCTTTAATCAAATCGGTCTTCTAGTTGGTGTAGTGGACTTTAGGAACATTTCTTTCTGCTAAGGAACTCTTCCCTCTATGACTGTACCTTGTGTTTGAGCCAAGCAGCTCAATAACCAGGACTCACATCGAGATCCAAACCTTAGGTTTTTCACACATAGTGCACTTAAACACCACTGACCAGAGGCAGAAGTTAATGGTTTTTTTCAGTACACGTCAACATTTGAACACCATGCAGATGGTACTTAAATCTCCCCATGTTTATCCTCCTCATGGTGACCTTCTCCTTCCTAATTGCTGCTCTCCATTACATTCTCCTTTAAGTACAGGATGCACAGTACTCCCTCCTTCAGCACTCATGGAATCTTCCACAGAGGGGAGAGGTCAGTCTAGATAAACTTCACGGACCTTCCTAAGAGCTTAGGTGGCAATTTTCAAACTGCCCGCATTGGTGCAAAGTCATACTTTCGGTTGGAAGACCGATAATAAAAAGTCATCCTCCAGACCAGACAACAAAAGGGTTAACATTCCCCAGTAATCTTGTCTGACCCTGGATGGGATGGGTTGGGACTATGATGGTTACCCTTGACAGAATGAAACCTGTTTTAGCGAGACAAGTCTCCACCTTCCTCCCTACTTACTGTGTCTGGTCGCATCAGCACAATCCCATGTAACTGTATTTCTAGTGTTTATTGATTTCTATCCCAGTTTCCCAAATAAAGGCTTCTTGCATGTTTCCACAGAAGAACAAGCTCTCCTGGAGGCATGGGGAATCCCTGCTGCCCATGTAAACTGGGCCAGACCAATACCAGAGAGCAAAAAGATCTATCACTTTTTACCCACAGTCTTTGTACCAATTTTCAAAGAGAAGGCACGTGATGACTTTCACGTTGAAAAATGCTGCAGGTATAGGTATAAAGTGTGCATGAGCAGTTGCATCTAACTCTTGTGTGGGGAAAGTTTTGCTTGAAATGTCCACACGTAGATTGGAAAATGCAACCTCTACACTTACTTTTCTTGCCCTGACCTGCACACGCCACCCAGGAATGCCCCCTTTCAATGCAGTTGAAAGTCTGCTCAGACTAAGTCACATTAAGAGTCAGTAACTTTCAGACAAACCAATTAATGTGGGTAAACCACATTTTCAGATGTCAATTCCTTTGAAAACTGCCCTCATAATGTTGTTCTACCAGGGAGCAGGTTCATCTGGACAAACTAATTGCCGGCAGGCATCATAAACAAGACTATCCACTGGATTCCCGGCCCTCATAAGGCACAGCAAGGTTCTGGTACGCTCCAACTGGGGCCATTACTTTCTAGCAAACACCAATTTATCCAGTAATGGGGGAGGCGAGAGGGCTAAAATTACAAAACTGTTTTCACCTGAATGGCTCAACCTGTGAGTTTACTAAAATGAATTTGACAAAATGTGCAATTCTCCTCAGCAAATGAATTGGTTGCTGCACTTGCCCCACACATTGCAGCATCAGCTTTTCTGGTTAAAGCACAGAATTGTAAACAAGAACCTGTTGAAAGGCTTCTGAATGCAATGCAAGAATTCCTGCTGCGGCCTCTCCCCTCACAAGCAGCCTGCAGGAAAAAGGGGCTGAGGCCAGACGAGACAGAGCAAAAGAGAGACGAGGCCCTCTGCTCTCTAATCCAGCCCTTCCCCTCTTATTGTTCCCCCCTCACCTTGCCTCCTGCCCTGAAAAGAAGAGGAGAGAGCAGAAATTGGAGTGGACAGAGAAAGCAGTCAGAATTGTTGATCCCTCAAAGATCTCTTAAATCAAAACAAAGATTATTTTGATATAAATTCCTGGATAGAGTGATCAAATCTTTCTGAAGCTGGAGAGATGGAGAGATCTGAATGTGTTTTGGAAGTCTGAAACTTATGGCGTCCCACAGCTGGCAGAGAAGGCATTAATTTCAATTCATAGAAGCCTTGAATACTGGCACCACAGCTCACAAGTCTCAAACATGTTAATTCAACCCTTTTTTCTGCCTGTTACCATGTACCCAAGATATGTGTGCATATTCTTCTATATAGTTAACAGCATGAAAACCACTAATAGCGTATTTTCAGCATATATTAGCTCATATACTCAGAAAGACAAGGACTTTCTCAAGAAAATATATATAAAAAAGATAGTTGCACTGTATTTCAGTTCAAAACAAAAAAGTAACATTTCACAGTTAAAGTTTGTGACTTATAGCACAAATTTTTAAAGGCACTTACACACATAAAACCCACTTTTATGCACATAAATGGGTCTTTGAAAATGGCCCCAATGGTTGTGTGTAAAATGACTGTGTGTACATTTAGAGGCATACTAAATAGGCATTCTGGGAGGAGGAGGAGTTAAATCAGGATCAGGATTTCCACGCTTATATTTTATTTTCAGATTTACTCGCATAGAAGTACATGCAGTAAGTTACACCTGCTCAGGAACAAGTGTAACTTTCACATGTAAACCCCCATACGTACCCAGTACAACCTGTGGATTTTCAAAGCGGACTTATGCAAGCAAGTCTGCTTTCAAAAAATTCAAACTGCTGAAAATTACCCTGCATATATCTTGATAAATAGTTTATTTTTGAATGTGGTAAATTTTGTATTTGTATATACGTAATCCCCAATCATCCAGAGATGCCTTCCCAACCCCAAAGAGCACTGGATTCTCTCAACTGGGTTGGGAGAATAAAGTCTCTGGGTCCTAAGGAACAGGGACAGGCTCTCCTGCAAGGCCACACTGGGCAGCACTTACTTCAGAAAATATCAGTTCATACAACTCCAAACAGAAAGAAAGTTACTTGGGACAAATTAACCAGGTTTTGGCCAGAATAAAGTAAAGTCCATAGCAAAAACAGTGAAGTTCAGCAGTTACAAATTGCAGATCCAAAACAAAAATCCCCAAAATTTCACAGTTAAGGAAACACACCTCTGTTCCCCCAAATCTTCCCAATCACTTTCACACTAAGTCTTTTCACTTCAGAAATGTATCCACCCCCCCCCCCCCCCCCCACTTTCTGGGGGTGGATAGAAGAACCTGGTTTCTTCCGGTCTTCCCACTAGAAGTTTTCCCTTTTCTTCCACTGATTTCAAGAACCAGAAACCCAGGCGAGGCTGCAGCCCTTAGCTGTTCTACCCTCTCTCTCAGCACAACTACTACAGACTTTCAATTTCAAGATTCTTCAACAAACTCCTCAAGACTACTTCCAGTTCATAAAGATCTCCCCTTGTGCGAGGCATATTTTATACTCTATTTGTCCCATCCCATTTGGGGAAAGAATCACCCTGTCACTACAATAATTACTTAAACAGCCCTTGCACTTCCTCCAAATCTCCTATACCAGAAGATTCCCAATGTTAACAGATGTAATACATTTCAGGACACCTCTAAACGTTTAGGGAACCCTCCACTACTAGAACATTCTCAGTGTTCAGCTATAGAACACCCTCCAATACAGCGGTCAAACAGGGTTCACATCTATTTTGACAATTTTTTTAAAACAATGCTGGTAACTTTCAAACCTGCACACGGGTGTACATTGGTGCACATGCATCGGCGCACGCCCAGGGATGCAGTGATTTTATATCATGCATACACATTTGCGCGCATGTTATAAAATGGCATGAGCTCACGTACTTGCACCTAATTTGAAGTGGGCGCGCACCTAGGTGTGTAAATCCCGCTTCTACCACATACGTCCGGGAATTTTAAAAGGGGCAAGCATCAACGCCACTGCCAGTTTTACCACTTCTTCCAGTTAACAGCTACATCCTCCAACCCCCCCTCCCCCCCCCCCCCAATTTGATAGCCTGCACCCCCCCCCCCCCCGCCCCAGTTATCCCAGATTCCTTAAACCTGTCAGAAATGGCTCTTAAAAAAAAAAAAAAAAATTACTTACACCTCCTCCACAGCAGAAGTAAATGTACGCAGCAGTGGACCTGGTCATGCGCCGGGACACATAAGTAGATATGAGCATATCTCTTGGCCGCGCCCCAAAATGCCAATTCCCCTTTTACCCAGACCACACCCCTTTTTCAAATTTTGTGAGATGCGCACGCTGTGGAGCTACGCGCTAATCTGGGTGGCTTTTAAAGTTTGATTGGCGTGCGGCAGCCTGACCTGTGTGTGCATCTCCCGATTTTGGCACATACTAGGCTTTTAAAATTTACCTTAATGTGGAATGATTTCTATAAAAAATGTGACTTTTTATATAGTGAAAGATGTGAATCTTTATATAAAATTATGCAAATTTTCCATAAAACTGCCATAGCATTTTGAAAAATCTGTCGCAGGAAACTGGGGGCTATGATTATAGCCTTCAAACACTGGTCACAAATACATTTAACTAGGCCAATAAAACAGTATCACCTACAACCTCATAGGGATGTGCAGCAGGGACGGATACGTTTGATTCGGTATTCATCAGGACCCATATCAGAAACATCTGAGTTCTGAGGACCCCAATTCGTCCATTAGTTACATATGGTATTCGTTTCCCATTAAAGTTTAAAAAAAAAAAAAAATCCCAACCCTTTAAATTTAATTAACTACAACTCCCCACCCTACTGACCCCCCAAGACTTGCCAAAAGTCCCTGGTGGTCCAGTGGGAGTCCTGGAGCGATCTCCTGCACTCAGGCTGTCGGCTGCCAGTATTCAAAATGGCACCGATAGCCTTTGCCCTTACTATGTCACAGGGGCTACCGGTGCCATTGGTCGGCCCCATTGTCACATGGTAGTAGCGCCGGCCGTCCATTGCTCCTATCATGTGACAGGGGCTGCCCGATGGCACCAAGCTTGCAGGTTTCTTTTCTATTTGTACATCTGACAGACAGTCACTGGGCAGGACGTGTAGAAAAGATTTTGTAACATACGAATCCTTCTTTAAAATACAGAAGATTTGTAAGGCGTTCATTATCACAAATAATCAAAAAGGACATTCCTTCTACGGTGTATGGCAAAGCTTTGACGAAAATAGATTTCAGCCCACAGAATACCAGTTTTAATCAAAGAGTAGTGGTCCGTGCACTCCTAGTTGGGCGATAGGTCAGAGGCCCGTAAGGTATAACTTTGGTAAAACTTGTGATGATCAGTCAGAGCACTGTCTTTCAAATGTTTACCTGTCACTTGAACCACCTGCATGTATTCTCTGACACAGCATCCATTCTCAAAATCCTGTTGGAGAGCTTTCCAGGGACGTGCTCACCATCCACATACAGTACAGCAAAGTTAACATCGTAATGTTTAAAATTGAAGGGGTTTTTAGTGTAATTACCACTGAAAGCGTCATTATCCACAAACCCCAATACGATAAGTTTGGGTAACTGTCCCAAAAAGAGGTTTTCCTGGTTAGTCACACGGGCGCCAGCAGTTACTTGTGCCACCGTGCCACACGGGGGGCCACCACATACTTGGCATTAGCTCTCAGTAGAGCTTCTGCAAAGGCCCAAACGCACTCCCAGGGACACTTTCACTCTACTTACAAAGAGGGCTGCAGATAAAATAAGGAGCTTGTAGTTTTCATGGGCATCGCCGCTAATTAAGCAGAATATATCTTTGTTCTGCAACGGTTTAATTTTCACATCCATGCCATTTATAAGCAGCTTTTCTTGAAAAAAAACAGATCACTATGTAAATGCCCCAGTAGCTCTACTTTATAGTTAGCTGCTGTAAAAAAAAAAAAAAAAAAAAAAAAAAAAAGTCTTTTGGTAAAACCAGCATTACAGGGCTCCAAGTCTCTCACGTCATGGTTTCCGGCTATGTCTTTATAAAACAGACCACTTGTAAACTGTGTTTTGAGAGGTCCTTCACCATAATTGAGAAGCAGCTCTATGAGTGCTCTGTAAGGGTAACATTTGTTGCTTTGACTGAGTCTGTCTCTGAGAGTGACGTCCAGCTGGCTAAAAATAGAGGCTACTGGATAGTTCATGAGAACTACTTTGGCCCCTACATCAAGATCTGCCCCATCTTTTTTGCACAATTTTTAAGGTCATGTACAGCAACGTGTTTAAATCCAAGTAATCCTCACCTTGACCGGCTATATAAAAATCTAAAGGGGCTGTTTCTGACAAGGCAGATTAATGGTGGAATTTCCACATGAATACTATTTTCTATGCTGTTTTGTGGTGGCCAGTTGAAACAGATACAATTCTGATTTCAAGCAATCTTTATACCCCTGATGGTTGCCGCATCTAAAAAAAAAGATTAAAATTGCGATGGAGAAGGTACTGAGAAAGGCAACCAAAATGATAAGGGGAATGGAACAGCTCCCCTATGAGGAAAGACTAAAGAGGTTAGGACTTTTCAGCTTGGAGAAGAGACGGCTGAGGGGGGATATGAGAGGTGTTTAAAAGTATGAGAGGTCTAGAACGGGTAGATGTAAATCTGTTATTTACTCTTTCAGATAATATAAAGGGCACTCCATGAAGTTAGCATGTGGCACATTTAAAATTATTTGGAGAAAGTTCTTTTTCACTCAACGCACAATTAAACTCTGGAATTTGTTGCCGGAGAATGTGGTTAGTGCAGTTAGTGTAGCTGGGTTTAAGAAAGGTTTGGATAAGTTCTTGGAGGAGAAGTCCATTACCTGCTATTAATTAAGTTGACTTAGAAAACAGCCACTGCTATTACTAGCAACAGTAACATGGAATAGACTTAGTTTTTGGGTACTTGCCAGGTTCTTATGGTCTGGATTGGCCACTGTTGGAAACAGGATGCTGGGCTTGATGGACCCTTGGGTCTGACCCAGTATGGCATGTTCTTATGTTCTTATTACAAAAGCCATAGTGTTTTAGAATATATCTTGCTTCCTGATGGAGAGGTTTCTCTTCTTAGCCTTACAATTAGTCTTTTGAGGCTTGACACATTTGGGCTTCTTTGTCTTAAAAGATTCAGGAGGCCCTGTTAATAAGAACATAAATAATTACCATGCTGGGTCAGACCGAGGGTCCATCAAGCCCAGCATCCTGTTTCCAACAGAGGCCAAACCAGGCCACAAGAACCTGGCAATTACCCAAACACTAAGAAGATCCAACGCCACTGATGCAATTAATAGCAGTGGCTATTCCCTAAATAAACTTGATTAATAGCCGTTAATGGACTTCTCCTCCAAGAACATATCCAAACCTTTTTTTGAACCCAGCTACACTAACTGCACTAACCACATTCTCTGGCAACAAATTCCAGAGCTTTATTGTGCACTGAGTGAAAAAGAATTTTCTACGATTAGTCTTAAATGTGCTACTTGCTAACTTCATGGAATGCCTTCTATTATCCGAAAGTGTAAATAACAGAGTCACATCTACTCGTTCAAGACCTCTCATGTTCTTAAAGACCTCTATCATATCCCCCCTCAGCCGTCTCTTCTCCAAGCTGAACAGCCCTAACCTCTTCAGCCTTTCCTCATAGGGGAGCTGTTCCATCCCCTTAATCATTTTGGTTGCCCTTCTCTGCACCTTCTCCATCGCAACTATATATTTTTTGAGATGTGGAGACCAGAATTGTACACAGTATTCAAAGTGCGGTCTCACCATGGAGCAATATAGAGGCATTATGACATTTTCCATTTTATTAACCATTCCCTTCCTAATAATTCTTAACATTCTGTTTGCTTTTTTGACTGCTGCAGCACACTGAGCCGACGATTTTACAGTATTATCCACTATTATGCCTAGATCTTTTTCCTGTTTGATTGGTTCTCTTTCTTTTAACAACCTCGTTTGACCTTTATTTCTACATCTTCCAGTTGACTAACATGGCAATCACACTTTATGCAAAATGAAAACAATAATAAAATGAATTCCATCACTGTGGAGTGGAACAAAGTTTAATGCTTACAAGCATGGAACCCCCATATTATATCACAACCTGAGATATTTTGTCACTGCTATCCTCAAGTGGCAGGAACTTGCTACATCTCTCTCCTAATTATTACTAGAGGCCTGATTTACAAAGGCTTTTTCTCCCATTCTGAGGACAGTTTTCAAAAGCCATTTATCAGGTAGGTAGTAATTTATCTGGATAAAATAGCTGCCCGAGAATTCCTTATTCTTAACCTCGTTAAAAGTGAAGAGTACTTTACGCTGCATTAGGAGGCGGCATTCCGGACGGTGTGCTTAGGTTGGTGGAGTTAAGTCATGCATGTGGATTTCATTTTTGACTCTACATACATTATTTCTTGATAAAGAACAAACCAGTACTTGCAAAACAATCATGTGAAAATGTGCAATAGTATTTTGCACCCATGGCAATCTTCAAAGTAAGCACAGCAACCAACAGGAAATGTGCAGAATAAATTCAATGTCCACATAAACTTCTTTGTGGTATATTTTTTTCATTTCAGACAGCAACTCCACAGCGTGTAAATTACAGCATTAAAGATGCAAAGGGGGGGTCCCCCGACACGGACCCGTGTTTTGCCACGAGGCTGCGTCGGGAGGGACAGGCAGAAAATTTTTAGTTATTCTAGAAAGTAAAATAGATCACGTAAGAAAAGAAACCTTAAAAATGGTGGACAATAAACACGGTGGAAAACGGCAATGATAAATTTCAATAATTTTACAGGATTCATTATGACACAATATCCACATATCAAACAATCTGGAAATAAACTAAAGGAGCTATAGAATGGCCAACAGGAGGATTACAATCGGTGTCAGAGAAACCCGTTAAAAAGGGGAACAGGGAGAGTAAAGAAAATAACATGAAAAAATAACATGAAAAAAAAGAGAGAGAAAACCCACGAAGAAGATAACATACTTTCCAGAGTGTATGTAGAAAACAGTGAGGGCCCGGACCCAATAACCATAAATATTATGTGGTTAAAAATATTAATAACCAGGGGTTGCCCTATTACAGTTTGAGAAACGGCATCCTGGTCACTTTAGATATTGTATCACTTTACTCCAACATACCCCAGGAGGAAGTGTTATTACTTATGTCCCAGACCACACCGCGAACCCACTGATTTCTTAACACTTGCAAGATTGGCTTTATCCAAAAACTTTTTCCTGTTTGATTCAACCTATTATCAACAAGTTAAAGGCACTGAAATGGGCGCCACTAAGAGGCATGCAATGCTGGGCGTCAATGTGGCTAATTTTGAAAATGAGTTTCTTTACTCTTCAAGTTGGTGGTCCTTGATTTTCCTGTGGGTACGTTACATTGATGACGTTTTCATGATTCGGCTGGGAACTGACATTCAGTTCTTTATGTTTCTAGATTGGCTAAATAACTGTAACCCCCATTTACAATTTAATTTTGATATACACCCATCTACGATTTCCTTTCTAGACATAAAAATTTCTCACAATTCACAGGTTTTCACAACATCTATTTTTAGAAAACATACTGATCGCAATACTCTTATCCTTCAACAGCCACCATCCCCAACCATTGAAGAATAATATACCCTCTGGTCAATTCCTAAGATTAAGACGTCTTTGTTCCCCCAAATCAGATTACATCTTAAAAGCTCAGAAAAGGATGGTTCGGTTTAAAGATAGAGGTTACCCCCACTCAGTTATTAAAAAAAGCTTTCAAACGAGCCCTTTTCGCTAACCATGATCTATTATTTATACCCCAATCAAGGTCTTCAGATGGGGTCAATTATATCCTACCATATTCAGTCCATAGTAAAACTGTTGCCTCCATCATTCGTAAACATTGGGCCCTTTTGTCTTTACATGATGTGTTCAAATTCCCCATCCGTTTTCACTTACCACAGAGGCAGAAATCTGCGTGATTTTTTGGTCCATTCTGAACTACGCCCCTTGAATCACTTACCCTTAGCTTACAATGGTCACCACCCTTGTGAAACATGTTCAGTGTGCCCACTTTCATTATCCACCAATTCCTTTACCGACCCTCAATCGAAAAAAACTTATACGTTTAAATTTAATTCCAATTGTCTTACATCTGGCGTTGTTTATATCATTTGGCCATGCCAACTTATTTATGTTGGTAAAACTACTAGACCAATCAAAACAATAATTATTGAGCACAAATCTAGTATTGTGAATCTTCGTGACAATGCTCCTCTAGTCCTTTATTGGACTGAAAAATCACATAGTATTTCTGACCTCCGATTCTGCGTCATCGATGTAATAACCCCCCCACACACACACACACACACTTTGTGGGGGGAACCTTTCCGAGATTCTCATCCAACGAGAACAAAGATGGATTTTCATCTTGCATAGCTTAATACCCTTTGGACTGAATAAAGAAATTGAATGGCGCTATTTTATATAATTCTCCTCCTGTTATGTTGGGTTAACCTGTTTATTCTATACACTGGCATTGTTTGGCTCTACGTACAACTTTTAAGAATGTTTGACATCTTCATCAATCTGTTTTGTAGCGATTCCAATCCATACGCTAACATTTTGTACACCATCTAGTTTTCTACTGTCATTACTACCTCCAGTTTACTTTCACGCCCAATTTTCTCACTGTACATATCTTGTCTAGCTTCCTACCACGTCCAACTCTTGATACTCGTTTCTGATTGGCTACTGAACCCTTTCGCGCCAAATTTCTAAAGTTAAATGGCTGCCGATTCCAGGTTCGCGTTGCACTCCCAATGACGCCACCGATCGAATTGCACCAAGGTATATTGGTATTCTATAATCTTTGATTAACATGTTTCAGTTAATTTTTATAGCACAACAAATTGTTATTGGGCTCCGTTTTTCACTCTTTGCTTACTGTACACATTCAGATAAGTACGTTACCTCTGCCGCGTCTCTTTTTACAATCTTTGTGACTGCTCTACCGCGTTTATCTTGATATTAAACTTGATTGATCACTGTACTTCTCTATGTAAAATGTGAAACAATTGTTATTTTTAATATCAAGTTGTAATTTCTGTCACGCTGTTCTCTGAATTGTATTAGTTTGAAGTTTTGTTATTTTGAGTCCCGCATTGTAAATTACAGCGATGTCATTTCTCAAACTGTAATAGGGCAACCCCTGGTTAGTAATATTTTTAACCACATAATATTTATTGGGTCCGGGCCCTCACTGTTTTCTACATACACTCTGGAAAGTATGTTATCTTCTTCGCGGGTTTTCTCTTACCTTTTTTCCTATTTTTTTCAAGTTATTTTTTAATGTTATTTTCTTCCCTCTCCCTGTTCCCCTTTTTAACGGGTTTCTCTGTCACCGATTGTAATCCTCCTGTTGGCCAGTCTATAGCTCCTTTAGTTTATTTCCAGATTGTTTGATATGTGGATATTGTGACATAATGAATCCTGTAAAATTGTAAAATTATTGAAATTTATCATTGCCGTTTTCCACCGTGTTTATTGTCCACCATTTTTAAGGTTTCTTTTCTTACTTGATCTATTTTACTTTCTAGAACAACTAAAACTTTTCTGCCTGTCCCTCCCAACGCAGCCTCGCGGCAAAACACGGGTCCGTGTCAGGGGACCCCCCCCCCTTTGCATCTTTAATGTTGTAATTTACACACTGTGGAGTTGCAGTCTGAAATGAAAAAATTATACCACAGAGAAGTTTGTGTGGACATTGAAGTAATTCTGACATTTCCTGTTGGTTGCTGTGATTATTTGCGTGCAGTAGTGCTCCTATTTGCAATTTGGAATCTTCAAAGTAAGCACATACTTTCACTTTGAAAACTGGTGCAAAGACTGCAGACAGTAACTAACTGCAGGCTTTGCAGCAATGTGGGTATTTTGGTAATAGCCCCCTCTCTGACCCCTTAGTCAGATGCTCCGTGCATCTCCCTTTTGCCCCAACCCCCATGTTCTTTAAGTGTCTCATGTTCTCTCCAGCAGTCACATTCCGATTTTTCTCTTTCACTGCCACTGTTTCCCTGGGTGCTCTATCTTCTGTTGCTGCCTCCTTACCCAACTCAAGGAGCGACTATATTCAGTTCAGCGTTGTCTCCAGGCAAGCGTTCGTTTCAGCAAGTAATTTTTTTAAAATTGGCTAATACCTCTAACGTGTCACTAACCAATAATATACTAGTAACAATGAAAATTTACATGCACAATTTTGTTTGGATTCATACCATCACCCTAAACATTGTGTTTTAACAATTTCCATCCATTTTCGTGTTTAATGAAAATCTTCATTAAAACTTTGTCTTAGGGCCTGAATTATTAATCTTCTTTATCCTTAGACACTGAATGGCAGGGGGGAGGTAGAGACTTAGCAAATCAAACCCTTAGAGGTTGATATTCAGTGCCTCTGAGCCAGATATGTTAAGACTTAATCAGTTAAGTGGTGGAATTTTAAATATTCGGCTGCATCAAGCAACCCCCAATTAGCTGGATAACTGTTTATCTAGCTAAATAGCTAGCCAGCGATGTGGTGGGTGGGAAGGGGCATAATGGAAAGGAGCTACTTATCCAATTAACTTAGCTAGATAACTTAGCTGGATATGTTGCGATTCTGCTCATGGCTAAGGTCACCGGCAGCCTCTTACCTCCGTTGCCAGCTCCCCCGAGGCCGCCGCTGTTCTTCGCGGCCCAGAGGCTGCCGCTGGTATTCACCCGCGGCTGGGGCCGCCTCCAGCTTCTCTTCACAGCTCGAACACCGCCTTCCACATTGGACCTGATAGAGGTCTGCTGTCTCCTCTCTTCAGCATCTTCAGCAGGGCCGCTGTCCGTGGTCCTGCAGTCGTCCTTCCTGCTTCCCATAGGCGCGGAGCCGCGCCTCTCTGTCCTTCTTAAAGGCCTGTGAGGGAGTGGGCCCTGGATGACCTCACTTCCTGGAACACCTTCTTCAGCCTATAAAAGCCTCTTGCCTTCATTCCAGTTTTGCCTTGGCAAGGAGTGTGTTCCTGCTCCTGACTGGCTTGTCTTTCTCCTGGGACCCCTTGATGTTCTTCGTTCCTGGTTTCTTCATTGGATGACCGTCTTGTCTCTTCGTTTCCTGATGTCCTTCGTCTCCTCGTTTCCTGATGTCCTTTGTCTCTTCGTCCAGATGTCCGTGTCCCAGGTCTCCTGAAGCTTCGCTCATCCCATCTCTGCGTGGTCTGCGACCAGCCCGGTGGGGGTTGTGTAGGGCGTGCAGTGGCCCGCGACCATCCCAGCTGGTGTGTGTAGAGCACTCAGTGGGAATCTTCCATCTACTGTCACCAAGGAGTCTCCAAGTTCCTTCTGTTCATGACAGTGTTCCTGATGTTCCTGACCTCTTCCCTGATGTCTTTGCCTGATTGGCAGTGCAAGCCTCTGGGACCTTCTTCTAGCTTCAGGTTCCAGCCCCGGTTCTGGTCTGTCTCTGAGTCTGCTCAGAGTTCTACACGCCAAGCCTTGGAGCCTAGGGTTCTGCTCTGGATTCTGATCCTGTCCAGGCCTTCAGAGTCCTTGCGTCTGCTCCAACCCTTGCTTCTGTCCTCACGAATGAACTCTCCTTCTAACCTGTCTGTAGCGTGGTCCGCGCCTGGCCTTAGCTGGTCGTGGAGGGCACGCTTCGCTGCAGATCCAAAGTCTTCGTCTCTTGTGCTCCAGTTCCTCGTCTGTGTCTCATCAGTGTCTTCATCCCTCATCCAGCTTCAGATGTCTCCGCCTGCCCTTAGCCGCTGTCCGGCCTGCTGCTCCTTGCTGTTACCCAGCAGCAGGTCCGAAAGGGCTTGTAGTAGTTGGAGGAGTAGTCAGAGACCACCATTGCATTGGTGGCCTCACCAAGTGTGCAGGTCCGGTAAAGGGTCAGGGTCCTCAGATTCCTCCTGTTTGCCCAGAAGGGGTTTGTCACACCACAAGGGCACACATCTCCCCGGAATTGGGTGTACCCCTAGTGCTCCCGCCTATGGATCCACAACAGGATAAGGCTGAATATCACAACTTAACTGGATAAGCTAGACTTGCTATTAAGTAGGTTTAAATTAGTTGGTTAAATTTATCCAGCTAACAAAGTTATCTGAATATATTCAATGGCATATATATTCATAAATAGCTTGTATATGCTATTATAAATACATCAAAAATACTTGTTGGAACTGTGGACCTTTGGACTGGGACAAGAGTTGGTGCTATCACTGAGGGACGGCCCCCAATGGTCCTTGTCGCTGGAAGGCAGTGCAGGTGAGGACGACCCGGCTGGAGCTTCACCTACACCAGCCCTCGTTCCCCTCAGGTTGAGCCCTTGGGTACCGGGGCCAGCAGGACTTAGGTGTGGGTTTCCTTGACAAAGACAGCCTCTGCCTGCTGCTGGATCTAAGTCAGGAGTCCAAGTCGCGGCTGGCGGCGAAGGTGCAAAACGAAGATCAAAGCCGAAGATCAGGGGCAGGCAGCAAACGAGCAGAGACAAGGTATCAGGCCAGGGGTCAAGGTGGGCAGCAGACAAGCAGACAAGCAGAGATGAGGAACCAAGCCGAAGTCAGAACCAGGAGATCAAGCCGAGGAAGAGGACGCAGAAACCAAGGACAAGGAAAGACATGGAGTCAGGAACATAGGGACAGTCAAAAACAAGGGAACTGGAGCCACCGAAACAGGAATCAGGATCAGGAACTGGAGTCACAGGAACCAGTACCAGGAACCTGACTGTCAGGGCTCGCATAATATAGGCCCAGGCAGATGGCATCATCGGGAAGGGCC
This sequence comes from Rhinatrema bivittatum, assembly GCF_901001135.1. Taxonomy (NCBI): domain Eukaryota; kingdom Metazoa; phylum Chordata; class Amphibia; order Gymnophiona; family Rhinatrematidae; genus Rhinatrema; species Rhinatrema bivittatum. The sequence continues at coordinate 515,283,676 of NC_042617.1, read as the reverse complement.
GGCAGCCTAGTGTGCTGCGGGCCCTTTAAATAAATCAGCGAGGTGCGCGTACCTGGGGGAGCCAAGAGATAAGAGAAGACGGCGACTGTGTCTCGACCAAGTCTCAGGCCCGTCAGAGGCAAGCAGGGCTGGAAGAGAAGTGCAGCGCTGGAAGTGCTCCCTCCATGTGGCGAGGGAGCCAGGGCCCGCCCTCGGCAGGGTGGTAGGCTGGGTAAGGAAGGCCAGTCGTGAGTTCCACGGCTGGCCAACGCAACACTATCATTGGAGACATCCATCGTGCCTGGGGACTGGAGAGTGGCTAATGTGGCCCCAGTGTTTGGAAAAGGCTCCGGGGGTGATCCAGGAAACTTCAGTGCCAGGAAAAATAGTGGAAACTATTCTAAAGATCAAAATCACAGAGCATATAGAAAGACATGGTTTGCGGCGGTTACTACCCCTAACTAATCAAGCTAGATATTTCAATGGTGGGGGAGGAAGGTAAATAGAACCAAGAGCTAAGAGAAACAGATAAGTATGAGAGAAAAAATGTGTGAAGCTTGCTGGGCAGACTGGATGGGCCGTTTGGTCTTCTTCTGCCGTCATTTCATTTCTATATAATGGAACACATTCAGCATGGATTTACCCAAGGCAAGTTTTGCCTCACAAATCTGCTTCATTTTTTTTAAAGGTGTTAATAGGCATGTGGATAGGGATGAGCTGGTGGATGTAGTGTGTTTGGATTTTCAGAGGGCGTTTGACAGGGTCCCTCATGGAAGGCTTCAAGGGAAGCTGGGGGGTCATGGGATAGGAGGCATGGTCCTTTCGAGGATTACAAACTGGTTGAGGGATGGGAAATGGAGAGTGGGATTAAATGGTCGGTTTTCTCAGTGGAAGAGGGTAAACAGTGGAGTGCCTCAGGGATCTGTACTTGGACCGGTGCTTTTCAATATATTTATAGGTGATCTGGAAGGGAATACAGTGAGTGGGATGATCAAATTTGCAGATGATACAAGATTGTTCAGAATAGTTGAATCCCAAGCGGATTGTGAGACTGCAGGAGGACCTTGTGGGTCTGGTGGATTGGGCATCCGGATGGAGGATGGGATTTGGTGTGGACAGGTGCAAGGTGATGCATGTAGGGAAGGATAATCCATGCTATAGTTGCACAATAGTGGGTTCTGTGTTGGAAGCTACCACCCAGGAAGAGGATCTAGGCGTCATAATGGATAGTGCATTGGAGTCGTCGACCAGGAGGGCAGACGGAAGGTTGGGAAGGGAGTGGTGAATAGGACGGGGGGGGGGGGTGTCGTAATGCCTCTGTGTCGCTCCATGGTGAGACCACACCTTGAGTGCTGTGTGCAGTTCTGGTCATTGCATCTCAAGAGGGATATAGTTGTGATGGAGAGGGTACAGAGAAAGGTGATAAGGGGGATGGAACAGCTCCCCTATGAGGAAGGGCTGAGGGACTTGGGGCTGTTCGACTTGGAGAGAAGATGGCTGAGGAGGGATATGATGGAGGTCTTTATGATCATGAGTGGTCTAGAACAGGTAGGTGTGAATTGGTTGTTTGCTCTTTCGGATAGCAGAAGGACTAGGGGGGACTCCATGAAGTTAGCAAGTAGCACATTTAAAACTAATCATAGAAGGTTCTTTCCCTCAGTGCGTAATTGAGCTCTGGAGTTTATTGCCAGAGGATGTGGTTAGTGCAGTTAGTGTAGCTGGATTTAAAAAAGGTTTGGATAAGTTCATGGAGGAGAAGTCCATTAACTGCTATTAATCAAGTTATCTTAGAGAATAGCCACTGCTATTAATGGCATCCGTAGCATGGGATCTACTTAGTGTTTCGGGACTTGCTAGGTACTTGTAGCCTGGATTGGCCACTGTTGGAAACAGGATGCTGGGCTTGATGAACCCTTGGTCTGACCCAGTATGGCAATTTCTTATGTTCTTACAAACACTTGTGCATGAAAAGGTGCAATGTTGGGGTGTTCCAGAGCGGGTCCAAGAGCTACACATGCAAGTTGCTATTTTATAAGAGACTTACACATGTACATTTATCAACTTATTGCTGTAATTTTACACCTACTCATTATCTTGTGCAATTGATAACAGATTAGTCTATTGCTTGCTATTGGTTGGGTGGGAGGTCTGGGTCGTGGAGGGAGTTAAGAGTAAAAGAACTAGGAGGTTCTCAATGACCTGGAGAAGGATTGGGTGAACGGGCAAAGATTTTGTCACACTGGTGATTTCAATTACATGCACATGCTTTAAAATATATTTCTGCACATAAACAGGGTTTTATGCAAGCAAGTCCATTTTTTTTCACATGTAAAATATATGCACATATGTTTTTAAAATAGGTGGGAAAATATCCATGTAAAGGTCTTGTGGTTTATCAAAGGGACAGATATGTTTTTCTTGCCCCAGCTCATCTTGAGATTGTTTTGGTTAATAAATCAGCTTGATCTTGTTTATAGGACATGATGGGTACTTAGTATTACGGTAATGTATTATAATTTTTCTTTTTTTGCCTGAATATTCTTCTCCATTATAATGTGGATTTGATACAAATGTCTTTTCTGTTTTTTAGATTTATTGATCTAGTTTCTTAATTTTGTATACCTTAGTTGATGTCATGTTTATGATTACAAATTTAATAAAGATTAAACAGAAAATAGGCAGAAAAAGTACATGCTTTCAATGCACTGAAATATGTACTTTAGATGCATTGCAGGTATTTGCACATAACTATACATATGTACATATATTTGGGGGTAGACATACAAGTATTTTATAATCTGCGCATACCTCATATGCACAGTTATAAAATACTGTCTTAGATCTCTGCACTGCCATATGCGTGCATATATGGGGCCCGAGTGGAGTTGTTTCAAACGTTACCCTCCCAATGGGCTGCGCTCCAAGCTCCAAGGGGGTAGACCACGGAAATATTTCTTCATGGATATGGTGGCAAATGCATGGTGTGCCCTTCCAGGAGATTTAGTGAACATAAGAACCGTTATGAAATTCAAAAGGGCATGGGCCAAACACAGAAGAATCCCAAGCGATTAGAGAATGGAAATAAAGAAATGGAGTAGCCTCTGTTACACTTAAAGTTAATATTTCTGCACAGGAGTACCTGCACGGAGCGGCAATTACTACTCTTAACAGAGGGCATGGGGATAACTTGCAAAGAGTGCCGGGCAGACTGGACGGACCATTCTGTTCTTTGTCTATCATTAACTGTTACTATTCCCTAAAGGAGGACACACAGCCACTCCATCTCCCCTCCTCCGCCCTGCTCACGACAGTGGCAAAATGAGACCAAACGACATCTCTAATTGACTTCTGTTTGTAGAAAGTCCCCCCCAAAAAAATGTTCAAAATCTGGAACTGGTGGCAAAAGAATTCCTCCTAAAACAACTGGAAGAAAGCTCTCTGCGCAAAATGCTACTTTCCTCTTCTCAGTTAATATTCTGTCAGGTCACGGCTGGACGGAGGGAATCGCAGCACCTTCCCGACTTCCCAAGGCAGGGATGATCATCCTCCTCAGGCAGGTGCAGGATCCTGAAAAAAAAGAAAACCTCTCAAAACTCCACTTCCACTCTTCCCAGACAATCCCTTCCAGACCTGGGGTACTGGCCAGGGCAGTCTCTCTTCTCTTGGATCAGGCTGAGTGGTCCTGAGAATAGGGAATCAGCTACACCAGCCTTTCAGCTCAGTACTTCAATTCCAAAACCTCAAACAGAAATGCCACTTCTCCTGAGTCAGGCTGGGGGCCCAACAAATGGGGAACACTCTGCAAAAATTAGCCAGTTCTCTTGAACTCTTAAAAAAAAAAAAAAAAAAAAAGCCACACTGTTCCTCATGCGCATCCGCCTTTATAGTGCACTGCTGACCAATCCAGATAAGCCTGCAGAGATGGTCTGCAGACTACAAAATCCTAGCCTAGGGCTTAAGCTAGGACAATTTAGCTACTGGGGACTTAGAGAGTCCCTACACCTGGGACTAATGCTAATTTTTAATTCATTTTTAGTAGACAAAAAAGAATCTAGATATATGTAGCAACCACGTCACTCTACAGAAGGTCTTATCTGAAAAATAGGCATTGACTCAGTTGTCTCCAAAAAGCTATCATTCTTTAGCATTTCTTACCTCTGTGGTTCTCAACCCAGTTCTAGAGGCACATGTAAGCAATCGGCTTTTCAGGATGTTCATAATGAATCTGCATAAAATCAGTGTGTATATGACTAAGACCATAACATAACCTGAGTCAGACCAAGGGTCCAGCAAGCCCAGCATCCTGTTTCCAACAGTGGCCAATCCAAGTCACAAGTACCTGGCAAGCACCTAAACATTAAATAGATCCCAAGCTACTATTGCTTATTGATTAATAGCAGTTTATCATTCCTATGCTCATTTATTTATGGATTTCCTGAAAACTAGGCCAGTTAGGTGTGCTCCTAGGGAAGGACTGAGGGACACCGTATCTTTCGCGATCCAATCGAGAAAATGTGATTTACTGATTAGGGAAAGGGGTGAGGAGAATGTCCCAGGGTTTAAACCCAGTGCCGTAGAAAAGGACAAAGAACTGCCTACTAAATGCTCTTTACAGAGAATGGTATTCCAAGTAAAACAGGAATAGGGGTTATTTACATTAAAAAAAAAAAAAACAGAACAGATCACAAATTATTTTAAACACACAATACCTTTACTATAATATTGGTATAATGATTTTTTAATCTTTACTTAATGATTGCTTATTTTCAAATCCCATTTCCTTCACTGACTCTTGTCACCATCTCAAACAAGTCTGCTTTCTCACTAATGCCTTTTTACCTTACTGTACTCAAGTAAATACATACAATAATATATTAAAATGCTTTCTTTCTTGCCTTTGGGAAGCTGCTGTGTACAACAATCTATTACAGAGATGGCTGCATGCATGGTTCTGTGATACTATAATTGTATTATGCGCACTGCTGGTCTTGTCTAGATAAAAGCAGCACTATAAATAGAAACTGTCTTACCATCGAAACCAGGGGCGAGAACTTTGGGTTTTTTTTTTATATATACAGTGGGTCACAGTGCTCACCTAAAGCAGGGGCTGGGAATGAGGGTTGTCCACTTCAGGGCTCCTGTTGAGTAGCAGCGTGGGGAAGGTGCCCCCCACCCCCCCTTAAAATGCCTTCCAGTACAGCTGCGTGCTTGCAAAGAAAAACTGAAATAAAGAGGGAAAAGACGAAAAAAAAAAAAAACTAAATCAAAATTTTGGAAAATAGACAAAAAATTAAAAATAGCCAGAAAAAAAGAAGCCCCCTCCCCAAAAACAAAACTTCCCTGACTCCTAAAATTCTTTAGCTTTAATCATCTTCCCAGGATAAAGAATCCAATTGGAACAAGAGACTCAGAACCTGCCAGGACCCCCAACTGCAGCTGAAACCCACAGCAACACTGACAAGGTAAACTTCCACCAAACAGGAGAGGGGCGTTCCCTAAGAAGTGACAGCAGAAAAAGACCATGCAGCCGATCTGGTCTGTCCATCCACACAAACTGCTTAGCTCTACAATCCTTACCACTCCCCAGACAGCCCTTTTGCTTGTCCTATACTTTACTTAAATTCAGACACTGTCCTAGTCTGCACGATCTCCACTGGGAGGCCTTTCCATGTATCCACCACCCTTTTATGTACATAAGTACTTCATTAAATTACTCCTCAGTCAACCCCCTTTCACCCTCATCTGTTGAAAAGGACCCCACTTCCTATGTATTGATACTTCTATCATATCTCTCCTGTTTCAACTGAGAGCTGAAACAGAGCACCCAGAAACAGCGATGGACTGTGCTACAGCAGGGTAGTAACGTTAGAAGGGTTACCTAGTAAGGAATAGAGATGTGCATCATTTTTTGTGTTCGTGTCATTCTTCGTTTTTCGGCCGCCATGGAAAATGTTTTTTTAGCGAAAAATCGATTTTTAGTTAGTGCGCACTAACAAAAACAGTTAGATTTTGTTACTTTTTAGTTTGTTAGTGCGCACTGACTCCCGTTAGTGTGCACTAATCGGAAAAACAAATTTTTGCGAAAAAACGGGAAAATCCTGATCTTTTTTGGGCTCCCTGAAACATGCCGAATTGGACAATTTCGTTGAAATTGTCCAATTCGGCAAAAATGAATGCACATCTCTAGTAAGGAAGGTTCCAATCCAGGCGAAAAAGGGAGAAGGTTGTTCCCGCATGCCTCCTTCCTACCAGCCCTGCCGATCAGCTAAGCTTAGGTTGGGTTTTTTTGGTTAGGTTTTTGATTTTTGTTTTGTTTTTTTTAATTACCGCAGGCCTGACTTTTGGGTTTGAGACAATAAAGAAAGGTAAGAGCAGCTACTGTCAGGAATAGGTGATTGCAGGGCTATCAGGAAAGAGGTGCCGAGAGGTGGTGGGGTAGGAGGAGCACCTCGGACCAAAATATATGGCATAACCAGGGGCCAGAAGAAAGGCGGCCAGGGCCGGTTTGGGCCCAAATACGAGAGTTTGCCCACCTCTGATCTAAACACTCTCACGTAAAGAGCAGATGAGGCCCTGAGGCTTGGCCTGAGAGCTGTAATGTGAGGAAAGACCAAAAACCACAAAAGGTAAGCAGATAGCATGAAGAGCCTATGGGTTGAGAGGTCTGCTCTGCAATTCAGCTCCATCTTCTGCAGAACTTCCTTTTCTAGCACTCTTGAGTTTCTACACCTGCTCTGGCTTCTCGGCCTTCTGCATGAACTGAGCCGTATATTAAGCCACAAAAGCCAATGCTCCTGAAACAGGCTTTACTCAGTTATTCTTGGACAAGTATTCATGACATCTTGCATGGTGCATCTGTGGTGGGAAGGAAAACTGAGAAAATAAAATAGAATATGATTTTAAATATAATTGTGTTTCTGTTCTCATTTGCCTCATTATTTATAGCCTGAATTTTCAAAGCCATGCTCCCATCTTATATTGGTCTGACCCAGCATGGCAATTTCTTATGTTCTTATAGTCATGTAAATGGTTGTTACAAATTAAACTAGATACTCAGTGCTGGCTAACCAAAGTTACCCAGTTAACACTGGTTGGCCAAATAGCAGGCCTAAAGTTAACCAGGCAGCCCTCTCAGCACAATGTTTAAAACAAACAGAGCATCCAGGGTGGCAGCGATGCCTCCTTCCTCCCTCCCTCCTTACCTGTCACTGGTTTGATCTGTAAAAAAAAAAAAATATATATATATATATATATATATATATATATATATATATATAGTGTCCCAAGGAGGAGACAGCGGACAATGCCCCCTTTCTCCATGCTGGTTTCCCAATTTTAAATAAAAAAATGTCCCAGACAATGCCCTCACTCCTATTGTTTAAAAGCAAACAAAGTGAGGTGGCCAGCAGGAGGATTCTCTCTCTCCCTCCCTCCCACTCTCTGCAGTGTCAGGGGACAAAAAAAAAAAAGTACCCCTAGTTCCGTCCTACATCACTTGTGATGAAAAAGGGATGGTGCCACTATGGATCCCACTCTCCCTCCCTCTTGTCCAAAAAAAGGATTTAACCTAGATTTAAGTGAATATTCAGTTGAAAATTAGCCAGCCAAATTCAGTTTGGCACATGCTTAAAGATAACCAGCTAAAATTAGTTGATTATCTTACCCACTCACAGGCTCTTAAAATATCTACCTATATGTTAATATGTACAGAACCTTTACAAAATTAATTCATAGTGAAGAGTAGGTATTACTAGCTATCCTAATGAATGTCTGAAGTGATATATAAGTGTATAATAGAGAGGAATTTTTTTCAGGCTTTACTAAAATATAGGTGGGGCCGGCCTAGTGATGCCTCCGTGTTAGTGTCTGTATGTTGCCATGTGAAGGACCTGGTTTGATTCCCAGGTCAGGTCTTCTGTTGGTCAGCTGGGGATGTCACAGAGGGCAGCATTCACAGCCCCAGGGTGGTGGGGGAGGAGAAAGGAAGCCGTAGCCATCACTCAACAGTGACACCTACTGGTAGGATAAGGACCATCAATGAACTGGCTAGCTGGGCTAGATGAAAGGTTACAAGATAGGGTTAAAACTAGGGATGTGCATTCGTCCAGGACGAATTAGGCAATTTCAACGTTGATCTGTAGCCACCCATTTATTTTGAGAGAGGGCTATAGAAACCCCTCCCAAATTTCTATTGTTCCAGGACGAATTAGGCAATTTCAATGTTGAAATTGCCTAATTCGTCCTGGATCGGGGAGCCCGAAATCCGAAGGAATTTTTCCGGAAATTTCAGGAAAAATTTGTATCGGGTTTAGTGTGCACTAACGAAAAATTGTTAGCGCGCACTAAACTGGAATTCAGGTCTCCCCGAATTTTAAAGGCCCAAACCCCGGGAAATAGATTTCCCACGGTGGGCTTCACACATCCCTAGTTAAAACTGCAGATAGTGAATGAAGGTTCATGGTGTTATAGACCAATTAAGGGCAGCTTCAGGCCCAAAGAAGCAGGAGAACATTGCCGGGCCAAAAAAAGTAACCAACTTCTCGAACATGCATGACAAATGAGCAAGGCTCTAAGGCTGACCATATGGACCCCACTGGGATCTCTACTAAATCTGTGTTCCCAGTGAGAGGCCTAGAATGGTTGCCCCCTTTAAAGCCACCCATTTATTTTGAGAGTGGGCTATAGTAACCCCTTACGAATTTCTATTGTTCCAGGAGAAGCTGCAGAATCAGAGGCAGAAGCCTATAAATTCCAGCAGAGAAATTTCTGTTAGGGAGTTTACAAAAAGGTGGTGAGAGCAGGATCTCTCCTCTCAGATAAACAGACATCCTTGATTTCACAGGAGGAAAAGGGAGAAAACCCCTCACTGCACACAGAGGGCCTGATTAAAACTGGATTTTACATGTGTAAATGCATTTTACCTGTGTAAATGGGCTTTTGAAACTTGTTACAATATATGCCATTGAATTATCAATATATTTTACCCATGTTAAGTGCACTTAATGAGGGTAAATAACTTTTGAAAATTGCTTTGAGAGTGTGTTACATTTACATGCATAATTCCTTTGAAAATTCACCTGAATAGGAATCACCACAGAATATTCAGAATCTTTTTGGAGTCCTAAGCAGCCCACTGTGAATCAAGAGGAGAAAGGAGAGAGTCTACCTTAGGTCATACTTTCCGAGGGTTTCCATCCAGTGCTAAAAGTGAATAAGAGAGAGAAGTTCTGCCTGAGGCTAGAAAAATGAGAATTAAGAACATAAGAAATTGCCATGCTGGGTCAGACCAAGGGTCCATCAAGCCCAGCATCCTGTTTCCAACAGAGGCCAAACCAGGCCACAAGAACCGGGCAAGTACCCAAACACTAAGATCATCCCATGCTACTGATGCAATTAATAGCAGTGGCTATTATCCTAACAAGAACAGGACCGCAGGTTATGCCTCTCAATCTGCTGGAGTCAGAGAAAATACTGAGGGATCGCAGGTGGCATACCTAGGGGGTGCTTTTCAGCTTTTCTCTGACTCCATCTGCTGGAGGGGAAGCATAACCCAGTCTGGACTGATCCTGGTACGTACAGGGAAATAATTTTCTCCGATTAGTCTTAAATGTGCTACTTGCTAACTTCATGGAATGCCCCCTAGTCCTTCTATTATTTGAAAGTGTAAATAACCGAGTCACATCTATTCGTTCAAGACCTCTCATGATCTTAAAGACCTTTCATATCCCCCATCAGCCATCTCTTCTCCAAGCTGAAGAGTCCTAACCTCTTTAGTCTTTCCTCATAGGGGAGCTCTTCCATCCCCCTTTATCATTTTGGTTGCCCTTCTCTGTACCTTCTCCATCGCAACTATATCTTTTTTGAGATGCGGCGACCAGAATTATACACAGTATTCAAGGTGTTGTCTCACCATGGAGCGATATAGAGGCATTATGACATTTTCCGTTCTATTAACCATTCCCTTCCTACTAATTCCTAACATCCTGTTTGCTTTTTTGACTGCTGCAGCACACCCAAACTGGAACCAAGATAAGCACATACTAGAGTTTGTCAGATGAAGCATGGCAGATTATCGGCTGGATTTTAAAAGGCCTGCGCACGTAAAATCCGGGGTTTACGTATGTGGCCGGGCCTTGTGCGCTCCGTGCGAATTTTCAAAGAGGCCCAGCCACGAGCGTAAACCCTGGAACGTGCACAAGTGCCGGGCTGGGACAGCACCAGTCTATGCTGTCCCGGGGAAGCACCCGCTGGCAGCCGTCTGGCGCATATAAATTACTTCTGCTCCCAAGGAGCAATAAGTAAAAAATTTCAAAACATTAGGGGTAGATCGGTAGGGGTTAAGGGTCTGGGTGGAGAGGGGAAAGGGAAGGAAGGTTATGTAGGGGGGTAGGGAAGTTCCCTCCCAGTCCGCTCCTTAATTGGTAGAGAACTCTGGGAGGCCCGACTGCATCACCGCGCGTAATTTTACAAAATCCGCCGCTCCACCCCCCCCCTTGCGCACGCAGATTATAAAATACGGCGTGTATGTGGGTGCAGCCCACTGATTTTATAACATGAGCGAGCTGGCACGCGCATGTTATAAAACTGGCACATCATAAAATCTAGCCCTCTATTGCTAAGAGATTAATCCATTGTAGAGATGAAAGAATTACAGAGAGACTAATGATCCCAGACCATTGGAAAAACTTTGAAAAGCATTTTTCTAATGTTGCTAGCAGTTCACTCCTTATGCTTGGCCAGATATACCATTTACACCCTTATTTGGAACAGTCAGACATGATAATTTATGAACTCATCACAGCACACCTCGACTGCTGTGAGAGCCTTTGAGGTGAGTTTTAAAAGAGATGCACGTGCCAACATCGGGAGATGGGTGTGCATCTAGCACATGGCCACCTGATTTTATAGAGTGGGAGAATGCGTGCACATCTCACATCAGATAAAAAGAGGTGTGGTGCGGGTGAAGCATGGGCATACTGAGATGTGGCCAAGGGATGTGTACCAAGTATCTACATGGCTGGGCGTGCACCCTGGTCCAGTGCCACGTAACTTTACTTCTGCTATGAAGGAGGTGTTAAGTTAAAAAAAAAAAATCCAGGCATCCCTGAGTGACTTAAGGGGTCTGGGGTAACTGGGGGGCATGAAGGCTAAAGAACCAGGGGGAGTTGGAGAACCTATGTGCGAACTGGTGGAGGAACTGATGAAACTGGTCATGGCGTGGATGGGTGCCTGTTAAATTCCCCCATTTGCATGATTCATACCAGACTTTACGTGGCTGTGCACGTTCACTTGCAAAATTGGGCGCACACATATGTGAGCTTAAGCTATTTTATAAGAAATGCACATATGTCTCCGGGTTCTCGCTGATGCATGCGGGTATATGTGCACCTGCGCATCTGTTTGAAAGTTAGCATCCCAGTGACGCTATCCAAATGTTGCAGCTCAGATTATTTCAGGATGTAGATTTCAGGAGCACATTACTCTCATAAATTTAAAAGCTTAGTCAAAAGGAGGAAGAATCATTGTAAAAGCCCATTCCCCAGGTAAAGCAGTGCTTCAGCCACAGAAATGGGCTTTTTGAAAATTTCCCACCCAGGAAAACAGTATTTACCATGCATTAAAATATTTAATGCAGAGATAATACATGATATTTCAAATTCCATGCATTGTCTCCCCCCCAGAAAAAATCTGGGGAATGTAGGAATGGCAGGGAGCGGATTAGCATGGAAATGCATCCAAATCAGCTCATTATTGGGCGATCCACGGAAAACAATAATGCAGTTTGCTTGCCTGAAAATTTGCAAACTGCATTATTTTCAGGAAGGTAAGCTGCAACTCAAAAGCTGTATTTAACATCTCAATGCTTCGGAGGAAAGTTAACATATGCACTGATGCTTCTAGGCCTCAGATTTAAAGGGGCTGATGTGTGCCTGAATCTCCCTCCCCCAAGTAGTAAAATCGGTGGGGGTCTATACAGACCTCCATTTGTTTATTTATTTATAAAATTTAGATCCCACCTATCTAAAATACTAGGTGGGTTACAATATTATATACATATTATAAAATGATCAATATCATCACATACATATAATGAATCAATAAAAACAAAACATTAAAAACAAAATAAAAGCAAAAAAAAAAACAAAAAACAAAGCAAGTAAGACAAAATATTACATCCATAATCAGAATAAAAACAGCTTGCACACAAGGAGCATGAATGTCAGTTTAAGCCAAGAGTTCTAAGGTCTATCATAAATCACAATATTTATCAATAAACAAGCTTAAAAGTATAAATGGACCCTAATAAAAGTATCAAAATCAAAAGGATAAAAAACAAAAAACAAAGGTCAGCTAAGTATCGAAAGCCTGCTTGAGGAGATAGGACTTTAATAACTTCCTAAATTTTAACAAAGAACTCTCAGTTTTAAGTTCCAAAAGGTAATTTGTTCCAAAAAGAAGGACCAGACACAAAAAAAATCCTCTCTCTGGATTCAGAGAGTCTAACTTGCTGTACAGAAAGAACTTCCAAAAACAGTTGAGAGGCAGAATGGCTAACAAATTTGTAAAATAGAATTAAAATACACTGGGACTAGCCCATGCACACACTTCAACTCAAATAAAATAACTAAGTTTCACATGCCAAATTATAGGAAGCCAGTGCAACCGTTTCAAGACGAGGATAATGTGCTCATAAATACTACAACCTGTAATCAAATGAGCAGCAGCATTTTGAATAAGCTGGAGGCCAATATACAAAGAATTGCAGTAGCCAATTGTAAAGTCTACTTAGGCATGCACTACTGTCTGCAAATCACCTTCATTCAAATGAGGCTTAAGAGCTTTCAACAGCCGCAGTTTAAAGAAGCAAGAGCAGACAACATTTTTAATGTACAGTTTAAAAGTAGAATACATAAAAACTCCTAAATTCTGCACTTGACAAGAAACATTAAAGGTCTAATCCATCCAAATTTATAACAACTGGTGTCATGTTTTGAGGAAAATAAAATCTCAGTTTTGTTCACATTCAGTTTATTATCAAATATTCCTAATAGACCTTAAACAATGGGTAATCTTCACAAAGGCCTTATCCATTGAACTAACCAGAATAAAAACTGTATGTCATCAGCCTAAAGCCGATAACCAACATCCAAATTAGTTAAAAGTTGACATAAAGGAAACATATATAACATTTAACAAGGCGGATAGGGCCACACCTTGAGATTCTCCGGACTTGGACCCCCTTAATTACTACTTGTTAAGACCAATCTGAGAGAAATGAGTAAAACCAGTTGATCAGAATCCCAGAAATGCCTCCTTAAGTCATCCTAGAAGAATACCATAGAAATATCTAATAAAATAAAAAAAGAAATTAGTTCTGTTGTCAAAACCATACCTAAAACTGAATATGGACTAAAAGTGTTTTGTTATATCGAAGAGATCTTTTTCTTTTTTCTGTAACTTGTTTCTATGTTCCTTATTGCTATTTCATTTATTGTAATATGAAATCTCTAATAACAAATAAATTACAAAAAACAATGCCTAAAACGTCACAAATAGATAAAAGCAGGGTTTCAGTACCATGACCATCTCTAAAACCGAACTGAAAAATATCCAAAAGATTTTGCTCTTCTACATATTTAAGATAAAACAATACAACATTTTCTAAAACCTTAGCAAGAAAAGGCAGGTTTGAGATTTATTTATTTATTTAGGGTTTTTTATATACCGATCTTCTTGCATTGGATACAAATCAAACCGGTTTACAGTGAAACAAAAAACTTGCCTAAGAGCATTACAATAATTAGAGTCAGAGGGGTTGAGATTAAATATTTTTAACAAAGGTCACATAGCAGCAATTTTCAAAACTTGGGACACTTTGGGCCTCATTTTCCAAGCCGCTCACACACAATAAGGGACCTTTCGCACGCTAAAAGTCCCTTATCGCGTGCAATACCAGGATGGGGGCGGAGTCGGCCCCGCACGACGGTGCGATCGCTGTCGGCTAGTGCAGGCCCGCCCCCCGTTTCGGCCCCCCGCCCCTCATCTTCTAAAGTATCGCAGGCCTGCGATACTTTAGAAAATTAGGCCCCTTGTCTTCCTTAAGGGATAAGTTAACAAAAGAAAAAAAGAAGAGGCCCTAAATCATCTTGCAAAACCTTAAAGGGAGCATTAGAGCAAACACTTAAAGGACCAAAATTGACTTTCATATTGGACACAATCCTGATTACTTCAACTTCATCTCCCATTCTCAGCCAAAAGTTGTAAATGGAAAAAAAAAAAAAAAGATCTTGGGTATGCCTCACTCTCTATTTCCAAATCCCTCCCATTTATCTAAAGCTCCAACCTTTTTCTAGATCCTCTATCGCTCACTCTTCCTGGGCACCCCTAGGCCTTTGGGCTCCCCTGGAGCACTTACTCGTAGTCCTGGTGGACTAGCGTTCAGAGACAGAAAGCTCCCTATGCTCTAGGGCAGCCATTTTCAAAGTGGTGCCAGCCGGCTTCCGGCACCTCTTTGTCCCATCATGTGTGGGGCTGCCATTCTGTGATTTTTTTGGGCTCAGCAAAGTTGCAGTATTTTTCTCTGTAGTAATTTACTACGGTGATAAAATACTACAGGCCTTATTAACAGGCTGATTCAGTAAAGTCTGTGGGAGAGCGGGCGCCGGCGCGCGCACAGGCCACTCGCCTGTGCGCACGATTCTGTATTTAAATTAGGCCCGGCGGTAGAAACGGGCAAAAGGAGGCACGCTAGGGACACTAGTGAGTCCCTAGCGCCTCTTTTTTGACAGGAGCGGCGGCTGTCAGCGGGTTTGACAGCTGAGGCTCAATTTTGCCGGCATCTGTTCTCGAGCCCGCTGACAGCTACGGGCTCGGAAACCGGACACCGGCAAAATTGAGCATCCAGTTTTCGACCCAACAGCCGCTGGCCGACTTCAAATTATTATTTTTTTTTTACCCTTCGGGACCTCAGACTTAATATCGCCATGATATTAAGTCAGAGGATGCACAGAAAAGCAGTTTTTACTGCTTTTCTGTGCACTTTCCCGGTGCCCGAAGAAATTAGCGCCTACCTTTGGGTAGGTGCTAATTTCTGCAAGTAAAATGTGCGGCTTGGCTGCACATTTTACTTACTGAATCACGCGAGCATACCTAATAGGGCCCTCAACATGCATTTGCATGTTGAGGGCGATATTAGGTTCGGCGGGTTGGATGCGCGTTTTCCGCCCCTTACTGAATAAGGGGTAAGGGAAAATGCGCGTCCAATGACAGGTTAACAGTACACTCCGTCGGAACGCACTATACTGTATCGGCCTGTAAGCTGCGACAGCCAATACCACAGCTTAGTGAGGCCTGCAAAATAGTGCAGCTTAGTAAATAGACCCCTAAGTTAGTACCTGAGGCAATGGAGGGTGAAGTGACTTGCCCAAGTTCACCAGGAGTGGCCGTGAGAAAAAGTATGTGTAGGTCCACTATGCACATAATTTTACCCATAGTAGGGTTGAGAAGGGTTTGCATGTACATGCATATTTTTTTAAATTTACAGAAGTTTTTCTGAAGAAAACTACCCGCACAAATTAGCAGGTTTAAATTTGTGGGGGTAATTTTCTGGAGATGATTGTCAAAGTGAAAGTATGCACATACTTTCATGTCAAAAATCAGTGCAAAAACAACTGGGAAAATGTGGCTGCAGACTTTTGCGGCCAGTCTTAAAATTACCTCCAAGTGGCCAGGGTCCTGGCTATCTTTCGAACTATTTAATGTTGTACTTGCCTTTATGTCCTCTTAGATACTTTATGGAGACTCTTCTTACAATTCCATCGGTGAAGAGAGCCAAATTATTGAGAATCCATTGCTGAGCTTTTTCTTGTGCTGTTCCATCATTATGGAATTCCCTCCCCACTGGCAGATTTAATTCTCTTTCAATGTATTATAAAGATTTATTTTTTTTTTTTTTAATGAAGCCTTTGGAGAGTGATTCCTTTCAATATTTTCTATTTGGCTTTGTGAAATAAATTTCCTTTTTATCCGATATGGAAGGTCATGACTGCTATTTTTAGTTCTAAGTGCCTGTTGTCTATTTTCTTGTTAATTTATTATTTATGTGATGCCCTTAAGATAGTTTATTTCCAGGGCTTATTCCAATTTTTTTGTTTTGTTTTGCTTATGACTCATTCGATTAAATTTAACCACAAAGTATGTGCATGTAATGGTGCTTTTATGAGAACAAATGTTTTGCCTTGTGTTGTTCTTATTAGCTGTTTTTCAACTTAGTCATGTAAAGCATTTTATCGTTTAATATCATATTTGTTTCATAGTATTTATCTATTAATCTGCATTGTCTTGCCATTATTACTGATTAACATTGCACTGATGATTATGTTGCTCCACACCTTCAATACATTTTGTGAAAAGGCATGTCAGAAATAAAAATCACTTTGATGTGGAAGTTAAAGCAGTCTAACAGATATTTTGAAAGAAGTAGAACGATGGAGCTATTGGATATTTTGAGCCCCCATGAATGAAGTGTACGGACTCATCGCCTGCCACATATACTGTCTGCGTTGTCACCGTAGAAGAGGTTTGGCTTGACATTCAGGTTCTATTGCCTTGGAACTCCATCTTCTGGTGGCGTATGCCAATCGTGCTGCAGCGTGCAGATCCCGACTGCAAGCATCGGTAGAGCCCTGAAGTATAGCTCCCTCCGTCAGGGAAAAAAACCCTTCCTCTCCCCCCCCCCAAAAAAAAACCCCCTTTGAATCTTCTGTATGCTGAATCCGCTCTTTATCTTAGCTGGAAATACCCTGAAAATGAGTTAGCCAAGTTTCTCACAAAGCAGTGACTGAAAATAGAAATTCAACCTAAAAACCCCACAAACCATCATACTACTTCTAACTTTCAAGAAGCAGGGGCTGAATATGGGAAATAGGTTTTGGTGGCCATTATGTCAGAGTGCTCACATAATTTACAGGGGCACGAGGAATAAACCTGTCCAGAAATAAATGTTATTGCAAAACTACAAAGGAAATCACTAACCTTGTTAGTCACCAGTCCTAAAGAAATTTGTGTTTAAGACCTTGGGTATTCTTTATTGCTCTCCCTTTCCAGCAGTGAGCCCCTTTTCACTCCAGTCTTGTCTCCTACACCCTCACCCTTAGATATTTCTCCCGCCTTTGTTCCTTTCCTCCCCTGAAAGGCTGACCTGGGTGACTTCATATTGCCTCATCAGTTCAGGGGCTGGAAGGAAAGCCTTCCCCAGACTGAAGCCATCAGCGGCAGCCTTGGGCCAGTAAGGATTCAGTCATTCCACCCCTGCCCGGAGGAGCCTGACCTCAAGATCACCCAAAAATTAGCAAACAAAACAAAATGTAATCCGGTCCCACTAGAACAGAAAACTGAAATCCAAATCTCCTGTACTACAACGCTGCGGGGTCCCGTCCTCATTCTGCCCTCTCCCTTGCAAAGAATGCGCGTAACAAGAACCGTCACACAGTCGCTGGTACGGGCTCCTGTAGGGAAGGGAGCATCACACCCGAGCGACTGATCTACAAGCTTTGCCAATTCCTTCTCTAATAAGACCTTAGCTTCATTACAATTTCTTATCTGAATAGACTCTTTAAGCTTAGTTATATACAGATTTAGCTGTTTCCATGTTCACGCTTCGGTATTGTTTCAGCTGCTTGGGCCACCCAGGGTTGGGGATGCTGTAGAGAAGGGAGTTGGTTGGGGAAGGCGCACCAGGGTGCACGCATACCTGGTTCTGGAGGGAGCCACATTCTGAGGTCCCTGGCCAAGGGACGTCACTGTGATGTCTGGGGTAGAGGGGAGAGAGAAGAGGGATAACCCTGTGGAAAGGCCCGTTCCAACTGGAAGAGGAAGCACAAACAGGAATGAACTACAAAGTACAAAAAAATAATAATATAAAAGTCTAAAAGAAATCTCTTCTGCCTGTTTTATTTGACTTTCTCAATATTTTGAAAAAATGCAAGCTGTGGCAGGCAAACAGATCCATTTTAACAGCAAAATCCTTATCCCCTTCCCAATCAGAAGTAATACTCAAGGTTGTACTGATTTTAGCCTCCTGTACATCAGCCACTTTAGTACGTAACAATTATCTTCATGTGCCGAGCTTCCCTGCGGAGCACATCTTTTACCAGTGGGAGTAACATGGAACAGTCAACTTCAGGGCATTATAAGGAGAAGAAAGCAATGAATTCTAGAGCTGCAGCAGATATGTAAAATAAGAGGGAACTGCCATTCTTTTACAATATTTTATATTTTCAATCTGACAGCCTGCCTTTAACAGTAGGAAGCACGATTTCCTTTTCTGGAAATGCAAGATTTTCCTGAAGACAGGCATCAAACTAATAAAAATATTACCTGTGTAGCTCACGAACGGTGGGTTCAGAAACCTGAGCTGTCCATAAAATAATGGACCCTTTAAAACAGAGCTATAAAGGTGGCAAATAAGAATCTGTCAAGGGGAAACAAGGTTAAGTCTACCCAGCTTTGTTCTGCCCCCTTAACGGGACCTCTTTTTCTGATGAGCTGGTACAGAGTAGTGAGGGTCTCAGTAGATTACAGTACGCTACTGAGCAAGGTGCCAGTGGGTTTAATCCTGGCTCTGCACCAATGGCATGATGCCTTGCAAAGCTTGCTTCAGTACACATTAATCAGCAGCAGGTGTATTATAAATGGATCTATATTATAAACCTTAGGACAGCAAAATAGCTGACTAAGACCAATGGTAATCTGAAGGGATTACAGAAGGAAGAAATGGGGATAACGCTGCAGGATTTTTTTTTTCATTTATTATATACCTCAAAAAAACACTGGAAAACCATTCCTTCATCAGATCCATAGTAGGGCATCATGTGACCAGAGTACTGCCTCCTCCTGGTAGCCGCACAGTGACAGATAACGTACAAACCCGAGTGCCTCCTCCCAGCACAGAGCAGAGTGCCACCCTTGTCATTCCCACTGCATGTCATACTCAAGTGTTCAAAGAGCAAAATGATTTTTCTACAGAAACCAGTACCAAACAAAAGTAATGTGCGATCCTATGAAAATTGCATTTCATTCCTTTTCCACTCTGAGTACTTCCAATGGAAATACAGTGCCATGTCTACTATAGGTGGGGGATCCCAGTGGGCCTGATTCACTAGGCTTTTTTTTTTTTTGCCATGGACACAGAATTGAAGAAAAGCTTTACTAATTCCAGTCCACAGCTTTTGAGACTCTAAACTGAAATATAATTCATGCTTTAACAATATGGATTGTTCCAACAATTGATGATATCTGACCACACTAGAAAACAGGGAGGATAACTTTCAAACAATGACGCTCAGCAGCATATACGCGTGTATGTAGTCACATGCATATTTGCTAGTATTTTATAATACCTGCAGCTATGTGCGTGTTTAATAAAATACATTTAATTTTACCATGCAATATACACACATACATAGGCTTACGTATGATTACACTGAAACTACATATATCAATGGATTGAACGCATGAACTTTACCCACATACATGCGTTCGTTTTACACGTGAATGTAAACTAGGACTTATGAAAGTCCCGATTTATACATGCAAGTCTGCCATGTTTAAGACATGTGCGCGTCAAGAAAAATAACCAGTTTAACTGGTTATTTTTCTTGACGCGCACATGTCCTTCTCCAGGTCCTTCTCCAGGTCATCGAGATCCTCCTGGTTCTTCAGCCTGAACTCCCCCCCAGTTCACCCAGACCTCCCATCCTGTCAGAAATACACAACAAACATGTTTAATATCACTTACACCACTTAATTATCAGGCGTAAATAAACTGGAAAATGTACACGTGTCTTAAGACAGCAACTTGCACACAGAACGGTTAGCCCGCCTGGGAACGCCCCTAGACTGCCCCTTTTTAATACACGTACATGCGCACACAAAAGTGAACATATATGCGTATTTTTTTAATACAATATAGGATATGAGTAGAGACTATTTATTCAAGTATATGCTATATTTTATGTGCACAACATTTTGAAAATTCACCTTAAACTGTGCTATTCATTACCACTAATAATATGAATCACAATGAAAATATTTCTCAGTCTGGCCCTTTGGATGTTTTGCAATCCAGAAGTCAGAAATGTGCTGACAGACCAGTCACATCAGAAGCAATTATGTGACTGTTTCTGAAGTCCCAAAACTGTAGTCATGATTATACTATGAGAAAGAACTTTACTATGAGAAAGAAAGAGAACTTTACTTTGAGAAAGAAATTTAGAAAGAACTCCAACTCTCCACTAAGAAACCAGACAACCACATCATTGAATTCACCAAACCATGTTCCAGTGAAGACCTCAATAACATACTCCCTGAAGCCTTAAAGTCCCTTAACAAAACAGACGCCAACGTTGCCACAAACTCATGGATATCCATCAATGCTGATATAGCCAAATCTTTATGCCCCACAATAAGAAAAGAAATCAGAACTACATCGAAAAATAAATCCCCTTGGTACACCCCCGAACTCTCAAACACTAAACGATTACTAAGACAAACTGAGAAACAATGGAGAAGAAACCCAACATCAGCCCTTAAAGACAAATACAGAACTCTACTTCACTCATACACCACAGAACTCAACACAGCTAAATGAAACTTCTACTCTACAAAGATCCATGAATATCAGTTCAACCCTGGAACCCTCTTCTCTTATGTCAAGTAACTAACCAACCCAATCCAAAATGATGCCCACACTAACACCCCTGCCATATCCAGCGAAAGCCTAGCACAATTCTTCAGAGACATGGTCAACACCATCATCGCCAAGATTCCACCAGTCGTCCAAGACAATAATGATCAACTATCACAGAACTCCTCGTGGTCACAATTTGACACCGTAGCAACAACTGAAATAGAAACCATCATCAATAAAACTAAACCCGCCTCCCACCCTCTAGACCAGAGCTTTCCAAACTGTGTGTCGGGACACGTTAGTGTGTCGCCTGCAGTGTGCAGGTGTGTCGCGCGAACGTAGCACATTAAAAACCGGTCCACATAGCCACTCCTCTCCAGGTCACGCACAGGTGATGGCACGTGATGCCGCGCCGTCAACTCCGACGCAAGTTTGGGCTTTTTTTTCTAGCAATTCGCTTTTTTTTTTCAGTTCGCGAGTTGCTTATTATTGGGCGATTTTTGCTGTCAATCGCGTTTTTTTGGGCTTGGTGGGTGGGACTTTAGACCAGCTGTCCCTGTCATTGGCTGCTGCTGCGGCCTGCCACCAGGAGCATGTGGGCAAACAAGTACTGCAAGCAACAGTGTCTGGTGATCTTGGAAGGTGTTATGCACCACGGCAGGCTTGAACTCTGAAGGGAGTGAAGCACTGAACTGGCAACAATCAAAAAGAAGAGGTACATGAGTGTGGGGGCCAGACATGCTTGGGGGGGGGGGGGGGAGAGAGAGAGATGAGTGTGTGGAGGACAGACATGCTTCGGGGGGTAGAGAGATGAGTGTGTGGGGGACAGACATTGTTACTCAAATTATAACAACAACATTAATCTTGGAAAATTATATATTTTTAATATAAATGAAAGGTTTTCATGAGATAGGTTGTGTTGTGAAACATTTTATTTATGTATATATTTAAGGAAACATACATACATTGTCAAAATGTTTCATTCGTTTAACCTTTAACCTCTGGTTTGCTAGTAGACTGAATTACTGTGTCTTGAAATTATGTTTGTCTAAAAAGTGTGTCACCAACATGAAAGGTTTGGAAAGCTGTGCCCTAAGGAAACAAAATTGTTCATTAAAATGTCCCAAAAACACAGCACAAATGTTTCTGCATCATGACTGACTGAGTGACCAACATGAAAATGTAGTAATTATAGAGAGAGAGACAGTGCAGTAGTAAGAGACAGACAGACTCTCTTGTGCCCCCAAAGTCTCCAGTTCAGTCCCCCATCCACTTTCAGAATCAGACACAATCTGGGCTTGTTAAGTTCTGGTCAATTATTAAATACATTTAAAAAGTTTTTATAGATAGATGCTGTTACGTATATAAAATGTGTCCTTACAAACATTCCATAAGCTGATATCTAACCAGCTAATTATTGCTATTAATATTTTTTGAACCTTTATTATTTTTTTCTTGTCATACTTTTTTCTGTCTTCTCTGCATTTATGGTGTTTTTCTCTTCCCAATTCCTTTTTCAGGTTCTCCTTTCTATTTTAGATACAAAGAGGCTGATACTGACACAGCATTTAGCCAGTTAAGTGACTTAACTGGCTTAAGTTCTTAGCCAGCTAACTTGGGGGCGGGCAATGGGTATAACAGGGATGCCCTACTTAGCCAGATAACTTAACAATATTGAACCTTAATTCAGTTACCCAGTTAAGTTAGACCTGCCCAATTTCCAAGTAATAGTTATCTGGCTACGCAGCGATTTATCTGGGAATATTCAGCTGCATAGCTGAGCTGCAAATACCCCATCTATGTTGATTAGTTAACTCTATCCAGCTAACTTAGATAAACCCCAAAGAGATCAATATTCAAAGGATTTTATCCATATAATATTTGAACTAACAAGATGAACCCCAAGGTTTGGGGCAAATCATTTCACCATCCACTGCCTCAGGTACTAACTTAAGGCCTGATTTACTAAGACCCCCCCCCCCCCAATTCTATGTATAAGGGAAAAATGCTTAGTAAAATCAAGCTTTTAAACTGTAAGCCCTATGAGGATAGGGATATACCTGAATGCATTCTGTTCTGAAGTTCCACAAAAGCAGAATATAAATCAAACAATTTGATTATCTGTGCCCTCTAACCAGATAAATTTTATCAGATTAAGGCCATCATTTACTAAGCATTTTCCCCTTAGACACAGAATGGGAGAAAAGCCTTAGTAAATCAGGCCATAAAGTCTTTAACTGAATAAAATTTATTGATGGAAGTCACGTTAGAAAAATAAGTACACGAAAAACCATATGAGCAGTGCAAAATATTCCCTGAAGCAGCCCATTTGAGCTAAACGTTTGGCGTCAGCTTGGCATCTGAACCACAGCTTTTTCAGGACCGCAATATTAATAATTAAGTTAAGCGTACTTTTCATTTATTTATTCATTTTCTGAACATTGAAAGGATCTGATGTTTGGAATATCTTATAATCATTTTAAAAGATTATCAAGTAGTTTATTTGCTATCCGAGTTGCTTTAAAAGAAAAAAAAAAAGAAAATCACAGTTGAATAAAATTAAATATTAAGCGATAAAAGCATGCTAACATTAATTTTGGAGGTTTTTTTGACTAATGATTTTGCTCTCGTAACCAATCCATAAGGTGGATGCCTGCAGATAAGCACCTGAAGTCTTTTTCCTTCAATTTTAATACTGACATTGATTAAAAGGAAGCATTATTTCAAATTTGTCCAAATATTGCATGTATCACAATGCATACAAAATAATTGATTTGGATCCTTCATTTTGAAAGCAAAAAAACTGATCCATCAGGCTTAGGCCCAGGCCCGAAGCTACTGACACTAAACTGGCTATCAGCAGATACAAGGCCTTTTTCCACATATCCTCTAAGTTATCGAACTCTTTGGATCACCTTTGATACAAACAAGACTATTACAATTTTAGGAACGTGGCAAACAGTGCTCTCATTGGCCCTGATGTAATAAGGTGCACTAAGATGTGCGCACATATTAGCCCATATTTGCATGCATATTTTTGTGCAGACAATCTTATTTCTGATTTAACAAGCTGTTTTGCACATAAGAAAATGTGAACACGTGTTAGCTCATGCCTTCATTCAGAGGGGATTCACATAGGCGTGAGCTATTACTCCCCCAAAGCAGGGAACTGTATTAAAGCCCCAAACAGAAAAACGTTCAGTGCTGGAAATTGAGCTCCTGGCCAGATGTGAAGTTAACCCACCTTTCTGAGGCTAGGTTTAGTCTATGGTCCTGGACTGGGGTTTTGTGTGTACAACTTTTATGAGCACAACTTTTGTGTTACCAATTTTGAAGTCATGTTTCCTGCATACAACTTTTATGCACATAAACCATGTTTTGTGCGCTCTAAGAATTATATTTGCTCATTTTTTGGTTAGTCTCTTTTTTTTTTTAAACTCCCAAGCATATTTTCGGTTTTGCATGTATATTTTACCTGAGAAAAAAGGGGATATCTAGGGGCAATCCAGGGCCGCATTCGAAAGTATGCACAATAACTGCTGTTTTGTAAAAGGTATACGTGTATACGTTATCAAACTTATTCGTACACTTTTATACCTGCTAATTGACACATGGAAATGGAAATCTGACTTCTCTGTTGGCTGTAGTTTTAGAGTGGGAGTTCAAGATGAAACATTAGAGGGTCTAGGTACACTGGAGAAGGGCCAGATGAACTGGAGGTGGTATCGGAAATCTAGTGATTCTAAAAACATGTGCAAGTATTTTCAAAATACATGCATACTTTATCCAATGCCTGCCTCCACATTTAATTCTGGGTGTTTATTTGTGCAGCGTCACCATTATCTTGCATTTTAAATCTACGTTGCAGGTTTACAAAATGGGAGAGAAAGCCTGCGTTTTCTTGAAATGGAAATATTCGCATGTATTTTTGGAGCAGAAACAAGATATTTTATAAACTGGATAACTTGCCGCACAGTTTATAAAATACTAGCATTAATCTTTGCGCATCCACTGACGTGCACAAATGCTGTACCACAGATAGATTTGAAGTTTATTTATTTGAAGCTTTTATATACCGAGGTTTAGCGCATGCATTCACCCCGGTTTACATTGAAACGAAACAATGGTACATAGAACAAGTAGTGAAACAAAAGTATATGCATATAGCAGGTCATGGGGTAGGTTGTAACAGGAAATAACTAAAATAACTTAAGCCAAATAACGAAAATGAATATAGAAACGAAAAACGAGGAAGGTATATACAAACTCGTGCTCCCTGTGGTCCGCTGTTCTCCTTTACTCATTATTAGTCATTTTTGAGCTATTTTATTGAATTTTCTTAAGGATGGTATGCTTTCAATCCATCCAGTGATCTGTGTCAGGCATGGTTTAGGAGGCTGGGTTTAATTACATTTTGATTTTATATAATAGCTTCTGAATCAGACTATTAAGCGCTGACAGATTTGTATTATATTATTTTATCTTAATTTTTGGTGATTTGTTGCATTTTCATTTGCTTATTATGGTAATTTGGCTGCTTTATTTTATTACATTAGTGATTTGATGTTTTCACTGGAAATTATGTTATGTAGTTTATTGTACAATGCTGTGGACCAAGTCTGTTATGCTGAAGTAATTTTCAATAAAGACTTTCTTTAGGAACACTATCACTTGCGTGAAGTCTTTGTGGCAGCAAGTCTCTTTCCTTGGGCCTTGAAGGTAATCAAATGATACATGCCAGGGTTTACAGACATGAGTTAGGACTAAGCCCCGGGTACTGAGGACTGTCCCCCAGTGTGAAGGTGTACCTGGAGGGGCTGCACTACGATAGGATACCTCTGGAACAAAACAGATTGACTGGGTAGTACCTTTTAAGAGGTGAAGTGTTCAAAAGAGAATAAGGACCATTCCTTGGGAAAGCTGGAGAGAAGCCACATACTTTAAAATCCTGGAGCTTTACTCTGAGTAGCATTTCTGAAGTACCAGTAAAATGTATAAATTACTTTTCTGCTAAATTAAAAACTGTGATCCCAAAGCTCCAAGTTAAAGCTGCTCATAGGAAAATTTGTAAAATCTCTGATCTCAGGAAGACTAGGAGAAGCAGCACACTTTAAAATCCTTATACTGGGTAGGCCCAGTTTAATTCCTGGCTGGCTTCAACTGAGCTTGAAGGAGAAAGTAGGAACTACCAGGTCAAATATTAATAAATCAAAACCTTCCGCTCTTTCATGAGAAAGCTATCTGTAATGTGAGTAAGATAAAATGCTTGATCTCGGCATTGAAACCTTGAAATTGAACCCACTTTGTTCAGCACCAAGAAATAAAAACTGCATACACTCAAATTGTCTCTCTGCAGCAGCACCTAAGTATTGTCTTCTGTAAATGAAAGTCAAGCCAGTTTTGGAATCACAGATTGGAGTTGTCTGCTGTCACTTCAGATCTTGATTAATACAAATCAGTGTTGCCAGAGAGAGGATTTGGTCATTCTTGCTTTTACCATTGGTCCACTACTCGGTTACTCAATCACACAAAGATAGCCTGGAGCCGCTAATTGCCTTATACATCAGGGTGATGAGTGTAAACTTGCATTGCTTAATGGGAAGCTAATGAAAAGAAACAAAGTGAGGGGAGACACAAGGGTGACAAGGAACAATACAAGATTCTAGCCATATAATTCTGAAGAGTTAGAAAGGGCAGGCTGTAGAATCTGGGAACCTGGCCAAGATGTAATCTGTGTGGTTTTAACAGGATATAATAAATGATGGTATAAGCAGGCAGCAGCAATCACATAAAAGGAAACTCCACAACTGAGAGATACACTAGCATAGAGGTCAAAGACCTGAGACTTGAAAGAGCCAAATTCAAAAAGGTAGCTACATTTCTGGCAGGGCATGTGATGGAAAGTGTAGTGGAATGAACTGAAATGAAACCTGGAGAGGGACAGGAATTGAAGGTGAATGTGGAAAGTAGTAGGACTCAGTCTGTCACTACTAAGGATGTGCATTCGTTTGCAACGAAATAGGAAATAAAGACGATAATTTCCTATTTCGTTGCGTTTCAGGGGGCCTGACGAAACGAAAGGAAAACCCATGAAATTTTGTGTGGTTTTCCTATCCTTTTTTGGGGGGGTGAGAAAGGGCACAATTTAAAAAAAAACCCAAACCCACCCCAACCCTTCAAATTAAATTAATTACAAACCCCCCACCCTCCCGACTCCCCCAAGACTTACCAAAGGTCCCTGGTGGTCCAGCGGGGGTCCCAGGAGCGATCTCCCCCTCTCGGGCCATCGCCTGCCACTAATCAAAATGGCGCTGGTGGCCCTTTGCCCTTACCATGTGACAGGGGCTACCAGTACCATTGGTCGGCCCCTTCACATGGTAGGAGTAATGGATGGCCCGTGAGAGGGGGAGAGTGCACCCGGGACCCCCGCAGGACCACCAAGAACTTTCGGTAAGTCTTGGGGGGGGGGGATTATAGGGATGCGAAAGAAGATTTTCCCAAAATTTCAGGAAAATTTGTTTCAGGGCAGCTGAAACAAATCTGTCCAAACCACGAAAAAACAAAATTTCCCGCAGCGGGCCGATAACTAAGGCCGAACCAAAAGTTTAGGCCAAATCACATCCCTAGTCGCTACTATGTTTTTGCTCTACTTTTCTAGCATAGTAGGTGGTAGATATTTTTGCTATCTTCACTTTGTCTTATCCCGACCTTTTTGTGTGAGGCTTTAGGTGACTATAAAAATCCCTCACAGCATGTGATTTGGATCATTGCCTCTCCCCATCAGGAGAGATCAGTAGGAATGGGCATTTGTGCGTCCATTCGTTTCGTGGCTAAGTGCGTATCTAACAAATGGACCCCCCCAAAATGATGGTGTGCACATATGTGGGCACCCATGAATGTAAGCACACAGCATGTGTTTTGTGCCCCTAGCATCCATTCGTTAGATATGCAGTTAATAGTGAAACGAATCAAACAAATAGACGCACGAATGCATATCCCTAGTGATCAGTAGTTGCTCTTTGCAATCCCCTAGATGGACTGACCAAGAGGAGAGAGGTTTTCTCTTCTTTGCAGTGGAGGAGATCCAAGCAGTAGATCTTGAATATTTGAGGAATTTTGAATATTACCATTTCCTGATAGAAGGAAATCTCCCCCACCCGGCATGTGGAAGGATTGGTTCTGATTCTTTTTGCCTTTGCTGAGAGAATTTTATCATTTTGGACATTCCAATAGGAGTTGCTGGATCTGTTCTTATTCTGAAGACCAGTTTTTTTGATTAAAGGGATTTTCCCAGCAGTTTTGATGCTGAAATTGCAAGGGGGTTATTCTACTCTATGAGGGGAAGGATTGGTGGTGCAGGGCAGAGAAGAACTGCAAGCTGGAGAGGCATGGATAAGGAGACCATGGCTTTTCTTACATTGATTTTCCTTATATTTTTTTTCTCTTTACAATTCTTGCCTGGATTTTGATTTTTAAACTAAAGTACATTTTTTGTTGAACACCAATTTGGAGTCAGCCTCTTTCTTGCACTTGAATCATTAACAGTGAGCTGAGAGTCTGCTGGTATTTTTCTTTTACTTTTCCCTTGTGTCGCCTTTGGTCCCTCCTGAAGAACCCCTTGCACAGCAAGGTAGAGCAATGGTGGTCACTGGATTAAAGGATCCACAGACGTGCTCTCGCCAAGGGCCCAGGAAGTTATGCTCCCCCCCACCTGCCAATGTAGCTCAACGCCCACCGACCAAACGGATGTTTCACTACAGTAGAAGATCTGGTTTTGAGGGAGATAACGAGGCCATGCAATCAGGGACAGATGAGCTGAGATGTCAGATGCGAGTAGGGTAACAGTGGCAATCATAGAAACGTTTCAAATAAGCGATTCATAAACCAAGTGAATGCTTAAAGACACAGAAGAGACATTTGGGGAGCAAATTTCACAGGTAAACAGGCATTTGCCATGGAGAAAGCCCCTTTGAAAATGCGTCTTCCCCCCCCCCCCCCCCATATCAATGCAGGTAAAAATTGCACATTCTGAACACAATGTGCAAAGTTCTTCCCACCAAGAAAAAGGGGGAAGCGCCAGAGGCATCCAAGCAAACAATACGTGAGGAGTTTATTTCTAACTCAGAGTACGCACCTGCGAACTCTGCCGGCACTCTTGTGCCCGCGATTTCTGTCCAGGTCAACGTTTTCATAAGGAAACTCTGTGAGGAAAATGAGCTTGTAAGCCTGCGGGCACAAAGTACCCGCCACCCATGAGCCTGAAATCCCAGCAGGGAGGCTGCAAATCGGCCTCCCAACATTCAAGCAAGAAAAGGAATCTCAACCTATGCAAACACAATTTTCTTCAGGATTAAGAGAGGAGTAGAACTTTTATCCACCTACTAAACACCCGGCCTGAATATAGCAGCCGCTGCTGCAGAGAGGTACAGGCTGCAGAATGAGGGTCGGGATCTGCAGAAACCGTGAGCCAGCGAGCATCCAGGA
This sequence comes from Rhinatrema bivittatum, assembly GCF_901001135.1. NCBI lineage: Eukaryota > Metazoa > Chordata > Amphibia > Gymnophiona > Rhinatrematidae > Rhinatrema > Rhinatrema bivittatum. The sequence goes on along the minus strand of NC_042617.1, from coordinate 515,254,524 downwards.
TAAGCCCATGGGTGCCAGTTAAACTGGATACCTGTGTTTGGAAGGCTTTTCCACTTGACACTCACTTATTCAGAGATTTAAATCTTTGTAGTTCGACTTGTCTTTCCTAGGAAAGGCGGAATATCAAAAGGAAGATTAATTAATTAGTTTTACAAATGTTGGCTTATCTACTAATGCAGGGATATTCTGATGACTTTCTAGGTCTAAAAGAAAAAGTGGCTACACTGGCAATCTGTGATTTTTGATGGGGATGGGAAGGTGAAATAACTAAGAAATGAAGTAATCTTATTTCGGCAGCAACAAAAGAATCTGACTATGAATGTAAATATATAGATATTCAACTAATATTACTGATTTAACACTAAGGTAACCTTCTTTAAATTTACTATAGTCTGCCTTGAGGCCATTCATGGTAAAAAAAGCGGAATATCAAATGCCAACAAATAGTAATTGCAGCCCGACTGACTTAAATGGCCAATCTGTGGGCTGTTGGCACTTTATAGCGACTAGCAGCACACTGGAAAAGAATCCGTATTTATTTATTTGACAGGATCTGATCTCACGGAGGGTAATTTTCAAAGCCATTTCCACAGGTAAAACAGTGCGGGAATGGGCTTTTAGAAACGTGCTCCTCCCTAACTGCAGGAAAAACGACGTGTACGACCTCTCTGTATGTACCTTTACCTGCCCGCAGTGACAAGACACACGCCAAGGGGTAGGGGCTTGCACCTAGCACATACTTTTACATTTTCTAAATACACGACAACCCACAGCTTTGCAGGTGTAAATGCGTGCCAGCAGATTTTCTGGGACTTATTTTCGGAGGGAACGATCAGCCGCACTTTCCCTGTGATAACTGCTGTAAAGTCTACAGGAGATTGCCCACGGTGCAGTAAACCCCACTCAGCTTCCGTAAATTTCCTGCAAGATGGCACAGTATAAGAAATAAGGTCCTTTTTCTTTATTTTACACCATTTTTAATGCAGATTTTCGTTCTTTTCTGATGATCTACAGGCTCTCAAGATGTTGCTATGGCAATTGGTCAGAGAGAAGTTACTTTGGAATGAGTTATCAAACCCTAAAGCTAGTGACAGCTTGATCCAGATGGCAATTTAAAAAGAAAGATTGAAAAAAAAAAACCTAAGAAAATACTGGATTATTCCCGACAGCTCTGAATTCTTTTTCTTGATGCTTTCCAGATCATCATATTTACATCTACCAGAACTATTTACAAAGGAAGCGAGGCACGGGATAATAGCTCACGGATCAGAAAAAGCATCCTTCAAAATAACTTCTAACAAACCAAAATCAGCGCCTCTTCTTTAGGCATCAGTCTGATAAAATAATTCATTTTGGAGACTACATACTAAATCCAAACTATATTTAGGCAATGCCTTCCCTAAGGGGCCCAGCCAGCATTTACAAGCATGTGTGTGGGCAAAGTTAAAAAGGTAATTAAAATATTAAAATACTATGGTAATGGCCTGATTAATCATTGCCAGCTACTAATTTTATTTATTTAGAAGTCTTATAACCCGCATCCTTCTATGTACTAGTTCAGTTTAGATAATAAAAGTAACACCCATAATTCATTAAAGCATTAACATTAAGTTAAACATTAAAACACAGCTATTAATATAAAATCCAGCATATTTCTTCATACAGTATGGCAGTATAATAATTAAAGCAAGTTATAAAATAAAAATATCCTACACATATACTCGGGAAAAAAATATGTTTTCAAACCCTTTCTAAAACTCTTTAAAATCTCTCTCTAATCTCAGCTCCTTGGGCAAGGAATTCCACAGTACAGGAGCAGAAAAACTCATTGTCCTTTGTCTTTTTAATTCAGACCTGTTCTCTTAAGTGAAGGCCAGCACTAGTTGTCCTGAGCCTTCAGAGGGCAGGGGACGATGGGGTTCATAAAACAAGAATCTACCAGCCACTATGCAGTCATTTTTATAAAGCAATTTATGTAGTAAGACCCTTGTTTTAAATTGCAACCGATTCCTAACAGGACCCGATGGAGCTCCTTTATAAGTGGGCTAACATGATCTCAAACTCTTCCGCTAATCAGCCTAGTCCCTGCATGCTGAACCAACTGTACAGTAGGACACAGCTTATCTGGCAACCCCACTCGTAAGCTATTGCAATAATCTAATTGCCCTACTGTTAGAGTCTGGAGGATCCAAAACCTTCCATTAACTGAGTGAAGATTAATTTATAGGTGGTTAAAGATGATTGGTAAGTATAGTTTTCAGAAATTTTTGGGCTTATAAAAGTTTGGCAAAAGGTGAAATTAAGGGATATATTCTTTAAAATGTGTGTGTCTGAGGTAATAAGCAAGCCAGAGATAGTTAATTCTAGTGTCTGTCTCTCACCCACTCAACCCTTGATTTTTAGGCACGAGACACTTTCTGATTAAAAATCAATCAGGGTCTTATCTAAATCATACTATTGTACCAGCCCTTATTTGAACATTTAATCATCTCCTTGTAGGACACTAGCTAATTAATTAGTAAATTCACCTGTAAATTTAAAGTACTCTCATTCCAACTCCCTTAGTATCCTAAACTAGGAACTCAATAAAACTAAGATGAAGGCAGTAGTCCAGCAGCAAGAGGAGGGCTTTCCAGTCTTTTGCATTGAGTGTCACATGAATGATTTTTTACTCGCCGGTGAGAGATTGTATGTGTGCACTCGGTGCAAAGAGTTCCTGGCTCTCAGGGAACGAGTCCGATCTCTGGAGGCTAGAGTAGCAGACTTGGAGGAGCTGAGGCAGACAGAGAGGTACATTGATGAGACCTTCAGGGACATAGTAGCCAAGTCCCAAATCCAGTCTGGCAGCCCCAGTGCTGCCTTGGATCAGAAATGTCTCCCAGTAGGAGAACATCACCCTGGTGTAGCAGGAAGTGATCCTGTAGCAAGGACCTGCTCTCCAGGTGATGTATTGTCCTCTCGCACTGAGGACGGTCTCCCAGGGCTACTGCCCAGGAGGGAAGGGTTAGGCCGGCCATCATAGTCTGTGATTTGATTATTAGAAATGTAGATAGCAGGGTGGCTGGTAGACGTGAGGACCGCCTGGTAACATGCCTGCCCGGTGCGAGGGTGGCAGACCTCACACGTCACCTAGATAGGATTATAGATAATGCTGGGGAGGAGCCGGCTGTCATGGTACATGTTTGCACCAACGACATAGGAAAACGTGGGAGAGAGGTTCTGGAAACCAAATTTAGGATTTTAGGTAGGAAGCTGAAATCCAGAACTTCTAGGGTGGCATTCTCTGAAATGCTTCCTGTTCCATGTGCAGGTCCCCAGAGGCAGGCAGAGCTCCAGAATTTCAATGCATGGGTGAGATGATGGTGCAGGGAAGAGGGATTCAGCTTTATTAGGAACTGGGGAAACTTTTGGGGAAGGGAAGATTTTTCCGGAAGGATGGGCTCCACCTTAACCAGAGTGGAACCAAACTGCTGGCACTAACTTTTAAAAGCTGCTCTATCTCCTTTTTAAACTAAACAAGGGGGAAAGCAGACAGTCACTCAGCAGTTCATGGTTTGGAGAAATGTATCCTTGGATACTAATGAAACAGGAGAGTTAGGGCATCCCAACAGAGAGGTTCCATTAAAAACAAACATAGTCCGTGTGCCTATATGTAAAAAATCACCAAAGCTAATGATTTCCAAATTATCCCCAACAACTGAAAAGCAGGTTGTTAATACAAACAAAAAACACACTTTGAAATGTCTGTATGCCAATGCCAGAAGTCTAAGAAATAAGATGGGAGAGTTAGAGTGTATAGCAGCAAATGAGACTGACATAATTGGCATCACAGAGACTTGGTGGAAGGAGGATAACCAATGGGACAGCGCTATATCAGGGTACAAATTATATCGCAATGATAGGGAGGATCAACTTGGTGGGGGTGTAGCACTTTATGTCCAGGAGGGTATAGAGTCCAACAGGATAAAGATCATACAAGAAACTAAATGCTCAGTAGAATCTATATGGGTAGAAGTCCCATGTGTGTTGTCCACCTGGACAAAATGGTCAGACAGATGATGACATGCTTAGAGAAATCAGGGAAGCTAACCAATTTGGCAGTGCAATAATAATGGGAGATTTCAATTACCACAGACTATGAACAGTTATATTGAACCACAACGAATACAAATCTCACTGAGAAGACGTCGGGTAATTGTATTTTTCTTATATTTCAATGTGCATTACTGTTATTTATAGAGCCATCATAACACCTGCAGGCATACCAGCATATTTAGCTTGAAGGTTTTGCCACTTCAGGTCGTATTTAATCATTGGCTCAAGTCCTTTATTCTTCAACTTATTTTTGTTAATTTTTGTTTATAAAATTCTCAGACGCCAGCAAGAGTAATACGGCGGCAAGGTTGGAAGGCTAGAAGCAAGCCAAAAAGCAACTGAGTAACGGGGCAACTCCTCTCCGTTGATAATAATAAAAGCGGAGAATCTGTGTTTCAGTCCCTGATGAAGCAGTGCGAAACGCGCGTCGGACTGGGCTCTAAACTTCCTTGACACTCCGAGTTACTTTAAGGAATACATTTACCCCGACACAGAATTTTATAAAAACAAAAATTAACAAAAATAAGTTGAAGAATAAAGGACTTGAGCCAATGATTAAATACGACCTGAAGTGGCAAAACCTTCAAGCTAAATATGCTGGTATGCCTGCAGGTGTTATGATGGCTCTATAAATAACAGTAATGCACATTGAAATATAAGAAAAATACAATTACCCGACGTCTTCTCAGTGAGATTTCAATTACCCCAATATTGACTGGGTAAATGTAACATCAGGACTTCCTAGAGACAAAGTTCCTGGATGTAATAAATGACTGCTTCATGGAGCAATTGGTTCAGGAACCAACAAGAGAGGGAGCTATTTTATATTTAATTCTTAGTGGAACACAGAATTTGGTGAGAGAGGTAACGGTGGTGGGGCCACCTGGCAACAGTGATCATTTGTAGGTTCTTAGCCGGGCTTGGCTTGGTTCATTTTTTATTCGCTGATGATGTTCAAATTTTATTACCTATAAAAGACTCGCTACAGTCTACTCTGAAATTATGGGACATCTATTACAAATCTATTAAACAGCTTCTTACACAATTGTCACTAGCGCTTAATAATACCAAAACTGAAATATTGCTCATCACCAATAAAGTTACAGAAAGAACGGAGTCCAACATTTTGACTTGTGCCCCTTCATATAATACCCAACGCGAAGCTAGAGATTTAGGCTGTATCCTTGACTCAGAGTTGAGTATGAAAGCTTCAATAAAAGCTCTCTCTACAGATGGCTTCTACAAATTACAATTTTTTAAAAAACTGAAGCCGCTATTGCAAGCAAATGATTTCCGCATTCTATTATAAGCCCTGATTTTACCAAAATTGGACTGTTGCAATGCATTATTATTGGGTATGCCATCGACAACTATTCGGCCAATGCAGTTATTACAGAATGCCGCCGCTTGGCTATTGTCAAATACAAAAAAATTTGATCAGGTTTCCCCTATTCTGATTAAATTACATTGGTTACCAGTCCAGTTTCGAATTCAATACAAATGCCTGGCCTTAATACATAAAGCTATATATGGTAACAACACTGAATGGTTGAATGCTTCATTGCGTATCCATTTCGCAACTTGGGATCCTTGGGCCAAGCTCTATTGACAATACCATCACCAAAATTAGCCCATCTTAGTTCAGTGAGGGAGAGGTCATTGTCAATGGCTAGGCCTAAGATGTGGAATTCATTGCCCCTGATATTCGTACAGAGGCAAACATCAATAGCTTTAAGAAACAGATAAAAACCTGGCTATTCAAGCAGGTGTTTATTCAAGCTAACTAACATCCAAACTTAGACTCCCTGTTTTGAACAGCTGTTTATCTACTTAAGTTTATTACCGATCACATATTTTAGATTTTATTAATTTTATTTCTTTTATGTAATGTGATTTCACCTTATTGCCATAGGAGTTATTTAATCTAAGTAGTATTTTTAGTATGATTTTAGTTAAAGAATTATTGATTAGAATGATATTTTAATATGTTTTAGTTATGATTAATGTTTATATAACATGGAAGGCTTAATCACAATTTTGTTAATTAATATGTGGAATGGTGTTATAAATTCTGTCATTGTAAACAGACGTGAAATGAACTTGAATGTCGGTATATAAATTTGACCAAATAAAATAACATGATCAAATTTAAACTAATAACTGGAAGGGGGACAATAAGTAAATCTACAGCTCTAACACTAAACTTTCAAAAGGGAAACTTTGATAAAATGAGGAAAATAGTTAGAAAAAAACTGAAAGGTGCAGCTGCAAAGGTTAAAAGTGTTCAACAGGCTTGGGCATTGTTTAAAAATACAATCTTAGAGGCACAGTCCATATGTATTCCACACATTAAGAAAGGTGGAAGGAAGGCAAAACGATTACTGTCATGGTTAAAAGGTGAGGTGAAAGACTATTTTAGCCAAAAAAACATCCTTCAAAAATTGGAAGAAGGATCCATCTGAAGAAAATAGGATAAAACATAAGCATTGTCAAGGTAAGTGAAAAACATTGATAAGACAGACAAAGAGAATTTGAAATGAAGTTGGCCAGAGAGGCAAAAACTCATAATAAAAACATTTTTAAATATATCCAAAGCAAGAAACCTGTGAGGGAGTCGGCTGGACAATTAGATGACCGAGGGGTTAAAGGGGCTCTTAGGGAAGATAAGGCCATTGCAGAAAGACTAAATGAATTCTTTGCTTCTGTGTTTACTAATGAGGATGTTGGGGAGATACCAGTTTTGGAGATGGTTTTCAGGGGTGATGAGTCAGATGAACTGAACGAAATCACTGTGAACCTGGAAGATGTAGTAGGCCAGATTGACAAACTAAAGAGTAGCAAATCACCTGGATCGGATGGTCCTAGGGTACTGAAGGAACTAAAAAATGAAATTTCTGATCTATTTAAAATTTGTAACCTGTCATTGAAATCATCCATTGTAACTGGAGGGTGGCCAATGTAACCCCAATATTTAAAAAAGACTCCAGGGACGATCCGGGTAACTATAGACCAGTGAGCCTGACTTCAGTGCCAGGCAAAATAGTGGAAACTATTCTCAAGATCAAAATCATAGAGCATATAGAAAGACATGGTTTAACGGAACACAGTCAACATGGATTTACCTAAGGGAAGTCTTGCCTAACAAATCTGCTTCATTTTTTTGAAGGGGTTAATAAACATATGGATAAAGGTGAACCGGTAGATGTAGTGTATTTGGATTTTCAGAAGGCGTTTGACAAAGTCCCTCATGAGAGGCTTCTAAGAAAACTAAAATGTCATGGGATTAAGAGGCGATGCCCTTTCATGGATTACAAACTGGTTAAAAAGACAGAAAACAGAGAGAAGGATTAAATGGTCAATTTTCTCTGTGGAAAAGGGAAAACAGTGGAGTGTCTCAGGGATCTGTACTTGGACAGGTGCTTTTCAATATATATATAAATGATCTGGAAAGGAATACGATGAGTGAGGTTATCAAATTTGCGGATGATACAAAATTATTCAGAGTAGTTAAATCACAAGCGGATTGTGATACATTACAGGAAGACCTTGCAAGACTGGAAGATTGGGCATCCAAATGGCAGATGAAATTTAATGTGGCAAGTGCAAGGTGTTGCATATAGGCAAAAATAACCCTTGCAGTAGTTACACGATGTTAGGTTCCATATTAGGAGCTACCACCCAGGAAAAAGATCTAGGCATCATAGTGGATAATACTTTAAAATCGTCAGCTCAATGTGCTGCAGCAGTCAAAAAAGCAAACAGAATGTTACGAATTATTAGGAAGGGAATGATTAATAAAACGGAAAATGTCATAATGCCTCTATCGCTCCATGGTGAGACCGCACCTGGAATACTGCGTACAATTCTGGTTGCCGCATCTCAAAATAGATATAGTCGCGATGGAGAAGGTACAAGGAAGGGCAACCAAAATGATAAAGGGGATGGAAAGGCTCCCCTATGAGGAAAGGCTGAAGAGGTAGGGCTGTTCAGCTTAGAGAAGAGACAGCTGAGGGGGGATATGATAGATGTCTTTAAGATCATGAGAGGTCTTGAACAAGTAGATGTGAATCAGTTATTTACACTTTCGAATAATAGAAGGACTAGGGGGCATTACATGAAGTTAGCAAGTAACACATTTAAGACTAATCGGAGAAAATTCTTTCACTCACACAATAAAGCTCTGGAATTTGTTGTCAGAGGATGTGGTTAGTGCAGTTAGTGTAGCTGGGTTCAAAAAAGGTTTGGATAAGTTCTTGGAGGGGAAGACCATTAATGGCTATTAATCAAGTTTACTTAGGAAATAGCCACTGCTATTAATTGCATCAGTGGCATGGGATCTTCTTAGTGTTTGGGTAATTGCCAGGTTCTTGTGGCCTGGTTTGGCCTTTGTTGGAAACATGATGCTGGGCTTGATGGACCTTGGTCTGACCCAGCATGGCAATTTCTTATGTTCTTAAAATTGTAAAGGTTTCAGCATTTTTAAATTTAAAAAATACTGACTTGGCCACTAATGTTATAAGTGTTTGTATAGTAAGGCCTGATTCTAATAATATTCCAAAATTTCTTACTTCAGACTGTACAGGAATAGTAAAACAGTCATACTGTATCCAAAGATTCACTGGAGGAGCTAGTTTTCCTATCCAAAGATGGGTCGAGATAACATCGGACAAGTGGGTCCTAACCATCATTCGAGAGGGATACTATCTGGACTTCCACAACATACCTCCGGACAAATTTGTGAAATCTCCTTGCCACGCCCCCTCCAAGAGTATGGCAGTGGAAACCACACTGACCAAATTGCTCGCCTTGAAGGCCATAACACCGGTGCCCACGCAACAAAAAAATACTAGGCACTATTCCATCTATTTTATCGGCCCCAAGAAAGATGCCACTATGATGCCTAGATCTCTTTCTTGGGTAGTAGCACCTAATATGGAACCTAACATTGTGTAACTATAGCATGGGTTATTTTTCCCTATATGCATCACCTTGCACTTGTCCACATTAAATTTCATCTGCCATTTGGATGCTCAATTTTCCAGCCTCACAACGTCTTCCTGCAATTTATCACAATCTGCTTGTGATTTAACTACTCTGAACAATTTTGTATCTGCAAATTTGATTACCTCACTTGTCGTATTTCTTTCCAGATCATTTATAAATATATTGAAAAGTAAGGGTCCCAATACAGATTTCTGAGGCACTCCACTGCCTACTCCCTTCCACTGACAAAATTGTCCATTTAATCCTATTCTCTGTTTCCTGTCTTTCAGCCAGTTTGTAATCCACGAAAGGACATCGCCACCTATCCCATGACTTTTTATTTTTGCTAGAAGTCTCTCATGAGGAACTTTGTCAAATGCCTTCTGAAAATCCAAGTACACTACATCTACTGGTTCACCTTTATCCACATGTTTATTAACTCCAAAAAAGTAAAGCAGATTTGTGAGGCAAGACTTGCCTTGGGTAAAGCCATGATGACTTTGTTCCATTAAACCATGTCTTTCTATATGTTCTGTGATTTTGATGTTTAGAACACTTTCCACTATTTTTCCTGGCACTGAAGTCAGGCTAACCGGTCTGTAGTTTCCTGGATCTCCCCGGAGCCCTTTTTAAATATGGGAGTTACATTAGCTATCCTCCAGTCTTCAGGTACAATGGATGATTTTAATGATAGGTTACAAATTTTTACTAATAGGTCTGAATTTTCATTTTTTAGTTCCTTCAGAACTCTGGGGTATATACCATCCGGTCCAGGTGATTTACTACTCTTCAGTTTGTCAATCAGGCCTACCACATCTTCTAGGTTCACCATGATTTGGTTCAGTCCATCTGAATCAGTACCCATGAAAACCTTCTCTAGTACAGGTACCTCCCCAACATCCTCTTCAGTAAACACCGAAGAAAAGAAATCATTTAATCTTTCCGCGATGGCCTTATCTTCTCTAAGTGCCCCTTTAACCCCTCGATCATCTAACGGTCCAACTGACTCCCTCACAGGCTTTCTGCTTCGGATAGATAGATAGATAATATATACATACACACACACACACACACACACAAGGGACCCATACAATTTACTCCAATAATGGTTAATACATATACATTTTTTACAAACATACATGTGAATAATAGCTGTTACATGTATATTCTTATCTATCCATTCAAAAAATTACCTCAAAGTCAGTTACTTCACACAAATACAGAACTTTACAAATCACATATATATAATAAGCGTTGTGTGTTCTTTACATTTCCTTTCAAACAATGACCTCACAAATTCAGTCATGTATGCTGTCACATATTTTGTTGAATGCTATTGCCTCAATATGTATACTATCATGTATATTTTGTTAAATACTATTGTCTCAATGTATATCTCATATCCTCATCGGATTCTTCATGCATTTTTTTCCCCAAGATACTTTTCTCATTTCCTCATCAGATCCTTCTTTCATTCCCTACAAGGGACCCTCGTTTCACCGTTAAGGCTTCATCAGGGGAAAAGCCAAAATCCGAATCAAAACATCCACACAAATCGCATCCGCAGTGTAACTTCACTTATTCAACCTTATGGTCATATGCAATCTATACGGCAAAAGACGTGTGCATCTTATAAAATCAGCGTGTACATGTGCGCGCGCCAGGAACCGCATGCTCTTTTTAAAATCTACCCCCAAGTTTACTCAGGCATGGACGTTGTTTAAAAATACCATCTTGGAAGCCCAGAACTGATGTATTCCATGCATTAGAAAAGGTGGAAAGAAGGCTAAATGACTACCAGCATGGTTGAAAGGTGAGGTGAAAGAGGCTATAATATCTAAAAGAACATCTTTCAAGAAATGGAAAAGGGATTCAAATGAAGGAAATAGGAAACATCATAAGCACTGGCAAGTCAGATGCAAAGCATTGATAAAGAAGGCAAAAATAATGTGAAGCAAAAACTCATAATAAAATATTTTCAGGTACATTTGAGGTAAAAAGCCTATGAGGGAATCAGTTGAACCATTAGATGATCAAATGGTAGAGATGACAAAGGCATAGCAGAAAGACTAAATGCATTCTTTGCTTCAGTATTCACTGAGGAAGATGTAAGAGATATACCCATTCAAACATCCAAATGAGAGGGAATAGAATCCAATCCTATTATGATATATTTCAGCCAAGAGACAATATCATAGGCTATAACCAAACTAACAGGTCAATGCTCTCAAAGTAGAATTAACTGAAACTTCAGGTAAATTATACATACTTAATTATTGCCTTTCCAAAGCTGAACTCGAGGCAAATGGCCAACAAATTTTCACAAAAGTCATGTTACAGAAATGAAACTAGTCAATTCTTATACATTTCCATGTGCTAAACACGAATGTGACTGTGAAAATGCAAAATTGGCTCTAGTTTTTTTGTAATATGCAATAATATAATTACATCTTGAATTGTATGCCAATAGTAGGAGACCTACGGTTAATACCATTTGAAAAATGAAGTCATAGACTACGTCTTAGATTTCTTTGCTTGTCTCTTGTACACCTGTTCGGGAGCATCTCTGCGGAGTGTCCAGCAGTAGTCAGCCAGCATGAATATTTCAAATGCTCACCCTTTCCGACTGGGCTTCATATAGTACACTGCTGACATCAGCTTACTCAGCAGCAGCATGGCAGTAGAACCGCATTGCATCAGAAAATGATGTAATAAACTCTGGATGATGTGTGCATGATGGTATTATGCAATATTACATCATTCTAGGCTTATTTAGGATGTTGTTACAGTCCTACTGGATAAATTTACATGACTAAACATGGAAAGTGAAATATCTTCAAAACGAGAGCCAATAAAAACTTTTCATGGTCATATTCGTGTTCAGCACATCAAGATACTACAGAGTAGGACCTTTTTAGGTCAGTAACACTTTCATTGTTGCCCAGTGTTACAAATCAGGTACAGTAAGTATTTCCCTGTTTCCACAGGGCTTACACTCTATAAAAGGTTTTTCCCATCTTGCGTCTATGGGGAAACAGGGCCCTAAGTTTGTAGCTTAGGAAGTGAAGGATGAAGTTGCTTGCGCAAGGTCACAAGCAGCATCAGTGGGAAAAGTGGGAATCAAACCCTGCCTTAAACCTGAGGCTTCTCCTAGCCAGTGGTGTCATTCTGCAGAGTCACTCCCAATCACCAAGCCAGAACCTTTCTCAACTGCAGCAAATGTGCTTTTCCTGAATTTACCACATTTCAAGGCTCCAGAGACAAAAGAAGAAAGATGCCACCTGCTTAAGGCATTGCAAGAATTTTCAAAATTGCTGGGCCGGCAACTTCCTGGTTGTTGATCTTGTGAGATCAGCAGCCTGGAAGTACCAGAGCAGGTTATGTAAAGGCTCGTGGTGCAGGTATGGAGCAACTGGTGGCATTCATCCCAAACATTGAAGAAACAAGGATGCCACCACCTGCTCACCCTTGCCCACTCCTCCCCAATTCTGAGGAGGCTGACTTGCTAACAAAACAAGCAGGCCACCATTCGTCCAGGCTGTGTTGTGGTGGCTGGCACAGTTCATTCTACCAGATGACAAGGTTGCTGCCTGCCTGACCTGAGCTGTGGTAGCTGGAGGAGATGAATTAAGCTATTGTGAAAGGTAGGGAAGAGAGAGAGGAGGAAAACCAAAAAGTCTAGGCAGGGAGAGGTGGGGGGAATAACAGCCAGAATTGGTACAATAATGCATACTCTTTCTTTTTTTTTCCAAAAGTCACCCGTTTCTAGCGTTATGCATTAGCTCACACAGGACTGTCACAAAGCTGCAGTATCACCCCTAAGACCCACACAGGGTAACCCTGTGGCCACTCAGAGGGTCCTGCCAAGCATGGCACAGGCCCACCTGCACATGTGCTCCTACACTGGCAACCTCCCACCCACCAATTGGGTTTCTGTTTGCCTCTGGGCAAGTTCCCTGCCCGCAAACTATCCCCTGGTGGCTTCTAGGGACACAGATCACTCACAACCAAGGGTCACACAATTCCTAGAAATACACCCACAGACCAAACACACATAATCGGGATCTAAATCAGTCCAAGACAAGCAGAACTAAAACTAATATGTTTAACAAGTGGGAACAGTGAATGGGAAAACATTAAATTTGCAAAACAGATACAGGTAAAAGAACAAGGATTGGACAGCAAAAATTTAAATGTTTCACTACACACTAGTGCCCGGGGAGATCAGAAAAATGGCTGTTCACTTTAGCTGAACGGGACCTCAGGACAGAGTACTGCTACCTTTGTACTCCCAGCCGAGACTAAGGTGCTCCAGGACCTTCAGGGCTAGTTCTGTTTGCAGGGCCAATCAGTATATACAGTACTAACGATCACTCCCTGTCCAATGGCCTTCTGACTGGTAATCATTTTCTGACCAGTGGCACTGCAGGCTGTTTCAGTCTTACATTTCCTCAGGGCTGCTGGGATGTGTATGCTGTTCAAACTTCCTTCTAAATCAAGCCAGTATCCAAAGCCTCTTTTTGAGCTACAGTACAGAGGTCAAATACCACCTGCAGGCCAGCACAGAGGAAATCTCTCTGGGGAAATGAGTCACAGGGCAAAACAATAAACCGCAAAGCATGCAAAACCCTCGTTTTGCCACAAGGACAAAATAGAAGTCACTCTGCTGTGTTCTTTCCCCCAAAATCTGTCTCAGCTGGCTTAATAAACAGTTCCAGCATTCTTTCTATCCCCTCTCTTCCCTATAACCACAAGAAATGTAGCTCAGTGTCAGCCTTCAGGAAGTTATCAGTTGAGTAGCAGAAGGAGCACAAGATTCATTTCACTTCGCACCATATTGAATAAAGAGAGAAAGGTGGATTAATGACACATTTCACAATAACTTGCAAATTAAAGTTTTCCTGAGACTATATGTCACTGAGGCATTAAGAATTTCCATACACTATGCTGTTATTTTAAGCTTAAGTATTAATAGGATTCATATCTTTCCTGAAAGAGAATGCAGTCTCCCCTTCCTCTGGGGCATCCCCAATCTTCCTGCAGACCATTCATTCCCCCTTTGAAAAAAGCCCACCTCTCCACCACTAGCGATCGCGCACTATCCATTGCAGGCCCCAAACAATGGAACGCCCTCCCTACCACACTCAGGCTTGAGCCATGTTACTCCCAAGTTCAGAAAAAAACTTAAAACGTGGCTCTTCCGACAAGCCTACCCAGATTAATCTTCACCCCCCTCCCCCCCACCAGCTCACACCTAAATTGATCCTATTTGTATATAGACTCCAGTAAGCAACCTGCTCTAGCCTTTATATATAGACCTGTAAATAGCCTGTTACTGTTGTTAATGCTTTAATTTCATTGCCCTCTGCTCTATGTATAATCCTCCCTGTTTCCCCTCCCCGTTGATTGTAATTTCAGCCTTTCAGTTACAATGTGAACCGGTATGATGTATGCTTACTAATGCAGGTATATAAAAAGTTTCAAATAAATAAATAAAATAAATTAGCAACCTTATTTTTCTTAGATTGCTCCTACAATCTTACACCCATAGAATTCTACTAACTAGGGCCATATTTGGGCATTGGCAGCCTTAGGCACCAAATTCTGAAGATGCCCAAAAACTAGGACCTCCCCTACCTCTCCACTCACCCCCCATCCCTTCCTGCCAAAGTCCTTTGCCTATGGGAGCCATTATCTTAAACCGGGCCCTAAAACTAACATATGCTTAACCTGCATTTCAAATGTTGCCAATACTTTGCATTTGTCATTTAGTACAGGCACTAGGAATGTGCATTCAGAAAATTGTGAGATTTTTCTGTTTGTTTTGGAATTTTTTTTATATTTAATTCATTTTTTTTGTTTTCAAGTTTTATTTTATTTAGTGTGCACTAAAAAAAAAATGCATCAAAATGAATGCCCTAACAAGCACAGGAATTCTTTTATTAATAAGGAAAAAGATGTTAAGTTTGACCTCTGGTATGGGAAAACACATGACTACCTTTTGCTACACAAATGGAACTGCACACAGACTGTGTTCCCAAGGATTTGCAATTTATTTTTCAGGTAGCATATGTTCACAACAGATTTAGAATAGTTTATTTACAGTCAACAGCCTTGCCAGGGCTAAACAGGTCCTGCCTCCTCTCCCCGTGTTACTTCGTGCTAAAGGTACAGCCTTCCCAATAAGTTTAGTTCTAATTTTGTGCAGAAGGGCCCAAGGCACTTGTTTAGGGTAGAAAAGATTTCATCGGTGTCCAGCCCATGTGGTAAGGTCCAGCAGTGCTACTACCTGGCCACCATGCCAAAACATGCAGTTTGTCACTCCCCTCTTAGTGGTGCTTTTTTGTGTAAGTGAGAGTGGAAGGTTGGGTAGTCCACTGGACCACAATTGCCAATTTTATTCAAAAGGGGAGGGGGGATAGAGTGCGGGGAGGGGTTTCTGGCCTTCAGGGCCCATATTGTTTCTGTAAAAGGACAAGGGTGGGGCTGCCACCTTTGGCACAAATTGCTTTTGTTACTTTTCTAACCATGGGCTGCTTGCAAGGGCAGTGAAGGAAGAGGAGACAGGGGGATCTAAGCAGACCCCTTGATGGTTTTACAACTCATGGAGGGGACGTTCTCTGGGCCACCATTGCATATTGTGTAGGGGGGGCTTTTGCTGCCCTGGTATTTTTTCCCTATGGAAAATTGCCATGGGCTGTGGTATTTTCCCCATGAGGAAAAATACCGTGGGATTCACAAAGCCACAGGGTCATTCACTGTGGGGCTTAGTCAAGTGCCCCCTAAGGCACAGAGGTACTAAAAGGATATTTCCATTTTGTGTTTATGGGGGGAAATGCTTAGTTCATAGACTCCTACAAGCTTATTTTCCACTGCTGATTTTATACAATGGAAGTACATGTCTTGGGCAATAGATTATTAGCCTTTTTAAACATTATTTTCTACATCAATTCATGTATCCAATATCTGGCAGCAGTGAAGTACAATATCTTTAACTGTCAAAACTGGTGTGTATATATGGAGGAAACTCAAGGCAAAATGCAACATTTCAAAGTCCAATACAAAATGTAATCTACAGCAATGCCAAAAGATTGACCAAATGGTCAGTAACTGTTTCATAACTCAGCTATAGACTTTAATGGTGAATAACAGATTTAAAATGTTGAAATATGAGAGCAGCTTAATTTTTGTATGTTACTTTCACTGTTAAAAAGCTCACAATCTACTCTCTTACTTATAGAAACATAGAACATGAAGGCAAAAAAAGACCATATGACCCATGCTGTCTGCCCTTCTAAATCTGATCAGCTTTACAGTCCCTTCCCCTTCCTCAGAGATCATCTGTGCTTGCCCCGTGTTTTCCTGAATTCTGATACTGTCTGTTTCCATCCCCTCCACAGGCGGCTGTTTCATGCATCCTCCAGCCATTCTGTAAAGAAATATTTTTTAGACGATTCCTGAATCTCTCTCCTTTACCCTCAACCCATGACGAGAGCCTCCTTTCCACTAAAAGAGGTCTTTCTCCTGTGTGTTTATTCTTTAGAGGTATTTAAATTTCTCTATCATGCCTCGCCTTTCCCTCCTTTCTTCCAGGGTATATACGTTTACATATGCTTTATTATTAAAACAGCTGACCATTCTAGTAGCTGGTTTACATCCTTTTGAAGACACAGTCTCTAGAATTGTACACACAATACTCCAAATCAGGTCTCAAAGATTTATTCAGAAGCAATATCACTTCCTTCTTCCTACTGGTTATTCCTCTTCCTATTCACCCAAGCATCCTTCTATCGCTTTATCTACCTGTTTGGCCACCTTACGATCAAATATGATCACCCTGAGATTCTGCTCTTGCTTTGTGTATGAAAGTTCATCCTCTATGTTGTACTGCTCCTTGGGTTTCTGCAATTACCATATATACTCCCGTATAAGTCAATAAGCAATTTTGAGACCAAAAGCCGTTGAAATCTATTAACCCAGGTAGAAGTTGAGGTTTAAAATGAGCGATCTATCAGGAAGATAAGAATTCAAGAAGAGTCATGTTTGTATTTTAAAAAAAGTCACTGGATGCACTAACTTTTGGGTAGGTCAGAGGCACGACCAGAGTTAGCCACATAAGTTAAGCGGCTAACTGCTAATATCAGAGTTAGCCACATAACTTATGCAGCTAACTCCACTCCGTTTTGGCGGTTGGTGCATATGTACATGCATAGCTTGGGAACATTATAGTATATGCAGAAAAACTGATAGTATGCATGCATAAGTCGACCCAGCTTTTTTTGGGCTTATATTCTGGCATAACATTTTTTGACTTATGAGTATATATGGTAAATCTTAGCTGTCAGACTCTAGACCATACCTCTAGCTCTACTAGCTCCTGTCTCATGTTTTCCACACCTTCCAGGGTTTCTTCTCTGTTGCAGATTGTAACACCACCCACAAAAATGCAAACATTTCCCAACAGCTCTTACACAATATCACTTACTTATCCTTTCCTTAGGATGTGCACCTTCAATATACCCATAATCTACAACCACTTGGCAAATCGGCCTAAACCTTATGCTCTTCCCATCATCCATCAACAGAGGCTAATCCCAATCATGATTTCACCGGTCACACAAATACTCTGACTCTTGCTCTTCTCTCTAACCTTACTCAACACCCAATCTCTCACCAAAAAAACTCACATTCTGAACGACTATCTGGCAGACGCTAAACCAGACATCTGTGCAGTCACAGAAACCTGGTTAAAACCTACGGATACAGTACTAACGAATCAGCTCCCCACTCAGCTATACGACCTCATCTCAATTCCCAGACTCAAAAAAAGAGGAGGGCTTCTCTTAGCCGCAAAAAAGGGTCTAGGCCTATCTCTGCATCTGTCAACCTCCACAACCAATCTCAAAATTAGCCCTCTTCAAATCTGATCATCTTCAACTCGGCTTGATCTACGCACCTCCAGGAAAACTTGATTCCGACCCTTCTCCTGTGATTGAATTCATCACCAAACATTTCAACACCGACAAGCCAGCCATTATGATGGGAGACTTCAACCTACACGTGGACGTTTCACCACAATCCCCGAACTGCGAAATTCTACTCACCGCACTCAACCACATGGGTTTCAGACAAATTGTCAACAGCCCTACGCACAAAGCGGGCCATGCAGGCTTTTCCTAACTCCAATATTATTTAACTCCTAACAATCAACACACATCACCATCAATATCACTATTAGCTACCTCTTACAATGTAATTATATGTAATTAGCTGGTTTTCCTTTCCTTTTTCCTTCTCACTCCAAGTTCTATTTTTCCTTGTTACATGTAACTGCTTTTCCGCACTATTGTTCAAGTTTAAGTTTATTTTGCACTCCTGTTTCATGTGAACCAGCATGATGGGACTTTGTCTTGAATGTTGGTATATAAAAAACTTAAATAAAATAAAATACATTGGACCTCATTTTCATAAATGAGGGCATCTCCTTATCCACCAACCCAACATGTTCGCCAGTCCCCTGGTCAGACCATCAGATCGTTTCCACGGTGCTGCAGATAAAAGAACACCCTCCCCATTCCTTCACCAAAACCACAATCCAATTCAGGAAACCCTGTTCCATAGACCACCTCGGCACTCAGCTCACCAAGGAACTAGCCCAACTCGACCTTGCAGATGCCAACACAGCAACTACTTCCTGGATCAACATCACAAAGTTGCAGAACAATCCTGCCCATCAATCACCAAACCGCTACACCCATCTCAGGACAACAGGAAATCGTGGTTCACCCCAGAACTAAAGGCCCTTAAGCAACACCTACGCAGCAAAGAACACAGATGGCGCAAAAAACCCTCCACCTTGACTCTACTTGCCTACAAATCCCAAATGAATGCCTATAGGAACGCCATCCACAGATCCAAGAAAGATTTCTTCTCTAAAAAATCCATCATTTCATTTTTTATTCCAAAGCCCTGTTTTCCTATGTCTCGGCTCTCACCAAACCATCCCCACACATCATACCGGATGACCTAGCCCTCAAAGCTACAGAGCTGGCCAACTACTTCGAGAAAAAAATCTCCAACCTCATCACGCCCCTCACTACCTCCAACCCGAGGTCCCCTCTTCCGCTCACAACCTTTCCGCAATGAAACTATCCTGGAATCCTTCGATTCTACTTCATCACTGGAAATTGAAAATATTCTGAAGAAGCTCAAACCTTCCTCACATCCGTCGGACCCAATACCTACCAATCTTCTTCTCTCCATTCCGAATATCATTTCTAAACCTATAGCAGATATCATTAACTGCTCCTTGGCACAAGGGCTGGTGCCAGACCAACTAAAACTCGCAATACTCAAACCCCTATTAAAAAAAACCCAACCTATCACCTACGGACCCAGTAAACTTCCGCCCCATAGCGAACTTGCCTCTGATCGGCAAAATTATGGAAAAAATAGTAAACAAGCAACTTTCTGAATACTTGGAGGACAACAATATTCTCTCCCCATCTCAGTTTAGCTTCCGCAAAACTCTAAACACAGAATCCCTCCTAACTTCCCTTTCGGACACCATCCTCCTAAACCTGGAAAAAACAACCACCTTTTCTCCTAGCGCTTCTAGATCTATCTGTGGCATTTGACACCGTGAACCATACAATCTTATTAGAGCGTCTGGTAGATTTAGGCATTAAGGGAGTTGCGCTCAGCTGGTTCAAATCATTCCTCGATAACAGATGTTTCAAGGTCAGGATCAACAATAAACAATCACACCCAGTCAGATCCAACCTGGAAATCCCCCAGGGATCATCACTTTCACCCACCCTTTTCAACATCTACCTTTTCCCACTCTGCCAGTTACTCACAAACCTAAAACTCACTACCTCTACGCGGACGCAGTCCAGATTCTTCTCCCAATCACAGATTCTCTTCAAAAAACATGGTCCTACTGGAATAGCTGTGTTAAAGCAATCAACCTCCTTCTCACCAGCATCAACCTCATCCTCAATACCAATAAGATGGAGATTCTCATTATATCGCTGGATGAAAACAACGTTCTCCTCAAACCCCCGAGCTCCTCCCAATTTGCCAAAACATCTATTAATCACTCACCATCTGTTAGAGATTTAGGGGTTCTGCTTGATAACCAACTAAATCTAAAAAAATCTGTCCAAAATACCACAAAAGAATGCTTTTTCAAACTGCAGGTCCTTAAAAAACTGAAACCGCTCCTTCACTTCCGAGACTTCCGACTGGTGCTTCAAGCCATCATCCTATCTAAAATTGACTATTGCAACTCCTTCCTTTTTGGTCTCACTGCAATCACCATTAAACCCCTGCAGATGGTTCAGAACGCCGCCGCCAGGATTCTCACCAACTCAAACAAAAAAAAAAGAGCACATCACTCCCATCCTTCAGGAACTCCACTGGTTACCCATCAAATTTAGGATTCTTTTCAAAGTCCTCATGATGATCCACAAGGACATTTACAACATCTCCCCCCTCCAGCTAAGCATTCAACTACGTCCACACACATCAGACAGACCGATCAGAAAAGCATACAAAGGCACACTTTATGTCCCCCCCCAGCAAAAACCGCCTTAAGGAAGCGAGCCTTAACAGCGGGTCCCACTCTCTGGAATACGCTGCCCCCGGATCTCCGACAAGAACCCTGCCCTCAGACATTCAAAAAAAAAAAAAAAATACAAACATAAAACTTGGCTTTTCAGTCAAGCCTTGCCGGAGAGATAAGCACTCCCTGAACCCGCTTCTTGGACAAGGTCACACCGTACTTTCGAATTCGTCCTTCCCAGATCTTATCTGGGGCCCCCTTTCAAACCTATCATGTACATCCACCCCTACATGTCCAGCCTCACACCTTACAGTTTATCCCCTTATTGCATCCCAGCCCCGTCGTTCAGAATGCATTATCTTACCTGCTCAATTAACCTGTAACTCAGCAGTCCTCATTCTGCATCCCAATGTCTTTTATCACTTAACCAGCACTTCAAAGTTGCCCTCCACCTAGTTTTCAACAGTTTCCTACTTTCTCTGTTATTACTTGAATGTACCCTAATTTTATTTTATTTGAATATGTACTGAAGTTATTAATCCACTTGTTTTAAATGTTCCTTGTATCGCTACCAAGCAACTGTTCCATGTAAACCGGTGTGATCTGTATTCTATACAGGAACATCGGTATATAAGAATTTAAAAATAAATAAAGATAAAACAGAACCAGATAAAGGATAAATCCCTGCAGCACACCACTGGTAAACCCTCCCTTTCTTGGCATGAACTCAGTTTACCTCAACCCTTTGTCATCTCCCACTTAATCAATTTCTAACCCAGTCACTTTAGAACCTATACCTAGGGAGCTCAGTATCAGGTCTATTTTTAAAGCATTGCTCATGTAAAGATGCTGCACGTGAGCAACGCAGACTTTAAAAAGCTGCAAAACACGCATATTTGGATTTTCAGAAGGCGTTTGACAAAGTCCCTCATGAGAGGCTTCTACGAAAACTAAGAGTCATGGGATAAGAGGCGATGTCCTTTTGTGGATTACAAACTGGTTAAGAGACAGGAAACAGAGAGTAGGATTAAATGGTCAATTTCTCAGTGGAAAAGGGTAAATAGTGGAGTGCCTCAGGGATCTGTACTTGGACCAGTGCTTTTCAATATATAAGTACTGGCACCACCTATGTAAATTATGATCCATATTCACTTTGATATTGGTGCACTATTGTAAACCGTTATGATGGTAAATAACTTAATGACGGTATATAAAAACTCTTAAATAAATAAATATATATATACATGATCTGAAAAGGAATACGATGAGTGAGGTTATCAAATTTGCAAATGATACAAAATTATTCAGAGTAGTTAAATCACAAGCAGACTGTGATGCATTACAGGAGGACCTTGCAAGACTGGAAGATTGGGCATCCAAATGGCAGATGAAATTTAATGTGGACAAGTGCAAGGTGTTGCATATAGGGAAAAATAACCCTTGCTGTAGTTACACGATATTAGGTTCCATATTAGGAGCTACCACCCAGGAAAAAGATCTAGTGGATAATACTTTATAATCAGCTCAGTGTGCTGCAGCAGTTAAAAAAGCAAACAGAATGTTAGGAATTATTAGGAAGGGAATGGTTAATAAAACGGAAAATGTCATAATGCCTCTATAATCGCTCCATGGTGAGACCGCACCTTGAATACTGTGTACAATTCTGGTTGCCGCATCTCAAAAAAGATATAGTTGCGATGGAGAAAGTACAGAGAAGGCAACCAAAATGATAAAGGGGATGGAAAGGCTCCCCTATGAGGAAAGGCTGAAGAGGTTAGGGCTGTTCAGCTTAGAGAAGAGACAGCTGAGGGGGGATATGATAGAGGTCTTAAAACGGGTAGATGTGAATCAGTTATTTACACTTTCGAATAATAGAAGGACTAGGGGGCATTCCATGAAATTATCAAGTAGCACATTTAAGACTAATCGGAGAAAATTCTTTTTCACTCAACACACAATAAAGCTCTGGAATGTGTTGCCAGAGGATGTGGTTAGTGCAGTTAGTGTAGCTGGAAAAAAGGTTTGGATAAGTTCTTGGGGGAGAAGTCCATTAACGGCTATTAATCAAGTTTACTTAGGGAATAGCCACTGCTATTAATTGCATCAGTAGCATGGGTTCTTCTTAGTGTTTGGGTAATTGCCAGGTTCTTGTGGCCTGGTTTTTGGCCTCTGTTGGAAACAGGATGCTGGGCTTGATGGACCCTTGGTCTGACCCAGCATGGCAATTTCTTATGTTCTTATATGTACCCGTGCACGCATAAGGAAGAAGGGGGCAGAAAAGGAATGGGCGGGGCATAGGCTTTCCAAGATGGGGCCAAGACTTACATGCATAACTCCAAATTTTAAAACTGAAAACTGCAGCACACGTACACTAGATATCCGCGAAAATTTACAGCTGCTTTGATGAGAAGCAAGTGTACAGATCAAGTTTGAGAGCTTATAGAACAGGGTGAAAGGTCCGGACCAACTGGGGGAAATATAGGATAAAATATTAGAGAGGTCTGAAAGACCTCACTATTAACTGGACAAACTGATGGACTAATTGCAAAATTGGGAATGTGCCTCGCTTAAGCATGTTTTGAAATTCGCTGACATACGTACGCAGAAGCCGACAAGGTCCTAAAGAAGATGTGTGCTAGCTGTCCTCCAGTAACCTCTTAAAATTAGGTGCATACTTACATGCAGTTGGTGCATTTAAAAAAAAAACAAACAAACTTATGCGCACAAGCACGTGCACAATTAAAAATTCCAGCATGTGCTTGCTATATGTACTTATATAGCTGCATGTGCGCTCATTTTAAAATCAACCTTTTTTTTTTTTTTTTTTTTTTTTTTTTAATAAGTAACCTATTCTGAAATGCAAGTAAACTACATCTAGTGCTCTTCTCTGATCTAACTCTGGTCACCCAGTCAAAGAAATTGATGAGATTCATCTGACAAGACCTATCTCTGATAATACAATGCTGCCTCAGATCCTATAATCCAGAAACTGCACTACCCTCTGCTTTAGCAGCTATTCCATTAATTTGCACTACCACCTAGGTCAGACCTACCAGTCTGACCTGCAAGCTACTTAGAAGTCTATGGATAGAAGTAAAATATACAAGGCGATACCTTTTTATTGCACAAGCTGAATATATTTTTTGGCTAGCTTTTGAGATCTAATTCTCTGTTTCTCAGGTCAAAATAGAATGAGCAAAAGATGACATTACCAAAAAATAAAAGTGAATCATAAAAGGCTTTCAATGATAGTGTGAAGGGAAAGAGTTGGGAGGGGTTGATGAATGATCAGAAGGTGACAGGCAGTACAATTTTATGGCTTTTAATGGGCTAACAAACTTAGGTCTTTGAGTCCTTCCTTAACAGTTCCAAAGTGTCTAATCATTTAACTTCAAAAGTCTTAGGCTCCTGGCTGTTTTAAAATTGTATTTAATTATGATGATCATATGATCTTTGATGCAGAGATGTGATTCCGAAAAGGGTTCCCCCACTGAGCTCTGTGGTGTCTGATTTTGAATCTGTGTGAATTGACTCTTGCCTTTAATGTCTGGACTGTCTTACCAGTGCCTCATGCTTCTTCACATTTTCTGCACTAAATAACATTCACTACATTAGAGGAGAAGTATGAGTAGGATCCCACTTATGCTGATTGTCTCTGCCATATGGGTGATTGCAGGGTCCTGTAATATGTGCAGGCATAGCTAGCAGCACAATACATTGCAAGGATATGTGCATTTTCTTCTTTCTGGCATTAAAGAATCAATTCACAGAGACACTGCCGCTCCCTCTGAACAGTTAACTTGAGCTAGGACCTTGCTCCCCTTAGTGGCTTTCTCCCTCAACAACGGACCTCGCCGTTTCCACCCATGTGATACGGTGTTATATCTGTCGGGACCCCCAACCTGGCATTACTACTGCCAGTCTCCCAAGCCCCTTCAAGCTGCAGTCCACCACCCAAATTCCACTACAATGACATCAGGTCAGGAATCTGGCACCCCCTATTATTTTTCTGTACAGAGAAGAACCGACAAATGTCACTGCTATTCTCTTAGTGTTATCTCCTGCACTAAGTATGTGCAGACTAGATAGGCCGTATGGTCTTTTTTTGCCATCATGTTTCTATTAAATGCACCAAATGCGATTCTTGGCAGATTTTCACTTGGGACAGACGTGAAGAGGATTCGCTTCCTGTGTAAACTCCCCCTCTCTCCATCCCTGGACTCCCTGAAATCAGCACCACAAGTGGGAATGTCCGCAAATAGCTTATCAAAGAGCACTGTCTAAATGATTTGATATGGATACGGAATTTAACTGTCAAGCTTAAAATAAATTACAAAAAAAGGAGAATAGACTGAAAGGATACACATGCAAAGCAAATTATGCCTCCAAAAGGGCACTGCAGAGCTTGAATAGGTATTTGAAGAGCCTATATACTGAAGAGAGGAATGCTTAAGCGGTTTATGTTCTTCCTGCACTACAGAAGGCACGTGGGCACTAACAAGAACATTGTGTTCTTTTGGTCAATGGGCAGCCTACAAAACCTGTTAAAAGAAGAGAAAATCATAGGGTTTGCTATCCAAAGACTGCTGATGTGCAGAATCTCCTGATAGCCTTTCTATGTTGCAGAATTGGCAAAGAACTTAAAAACAACTTTATCAATATCGAAGCCATAAACTGAGCAAGTCAAATATACACTCGCACATCATTTTACATAACACCGCTGCCATTCAGTGAGTCATTTAGGTGGCATTCATTCTGTTTTTCATTCTCTGCTGTTTTTAAAATGCTGTATTGTAAAGGAGCTGCACAGAAGCCAGATTACTCCTAGGCAGGGCCCCCCCCTCCCCCAAACGCGAGGGCCACAACCCAGTCACGTTTTCAGGATTTCCACAATGAACATGCATGAGATCTCTCTGCATACAGTGCAATCAGTGCACGCATTTAGATCTCATGCTTGTTCAATGTGGAAATCCTGAAAACGTGACTGGGTTGCACGCCTTGAGAGACACAGTTGAGGACCCCTGCTCCTAAGCCTCACTCAGGTAGATTATTACGGTACTGCAGTCTATGGGGATCAGTTTACCACAACTTTTCTGGTGCTTCAGAGGGCATCTCTTTTGGGAAAATTTGGCTTTTGGTGAATGACACCTTCTGCAAAGGGATGTGCCTTGTCCCTTCCTGACTTTGCTGATCATGGCTTCACAATGGTGACCATGACATTCTTAAAAGGGATGTGTCATTATTTTCTACAGGATCCCAACAGCGAGGCATAGAGCAGGGCAGGGCCAGACCAGCAAAGCTTCCAGGAGTCTTGTGCCAGCATGGATTGGTCTCTGTTTTCTGTTTAAATACTGTGACCAACCTGGGCATGCCCTTTGCTGAACCAACTGGGCAAGCCTTTCCTCCTGGCAACTGAAAGATAAGCATCCCCTGGCTTCTCCTTGCATCTGTATCACCCTCTAAGACTTTCACTGCAAAGCCTGACTCACTAACAGATAAAATGTTGAGGCAGCCATAGGTGGTCAGCAACAAGGAGAAGTGGTGGCAGAGGAAGAATATGTTCTAGTGTTGGGAGAAATTCAGTTCAGGTGACAGGTTTCCAGTGAGAACTGAATAACTATCCTTGTTTCCACCTCTGCTCATTTTTCTTTCTCCCTGACTTGCTGCTTTCCTCCCTGCATGGGTCCAGGCTGCCACCCTTGTCTCTTCCCTGCCCAGGCTGCTGCTGTCTCTCTCAAGCCAATCTTGCAGACTGATGCTTCTGACTTTCCAGGGCTCCCAGCAGACTGCACAGGCATGACACGCTTGCTCCAGCATACAGGCAAATATGCCTCAATGAGGAACAGTTAGCATAGATTTAGCAAAGGGAAGGGGTTTTTTTTCTCACTAATCTATTAGAATTCTTTGAAGAGGTAAATAAGCACGGGTATAAAGGACAGACATCCACTATGTCGGGGTTTTCTGAAGAAAGTTGCTAGAGTCCCTCATGAGAGACTCCTCAGGCAATTACTGTAAAAATCATGGGATAGAAGAAGCAATGTCCTATTGTGCATTGGTAACTGGTTAAAGCAGTAGTTCCCAAACTGTAGGTCATGACCCTAAATGAGGTCACAAAATCCTCATGGGGGGGGGGGGGGGGGGGTCGCCGGCACTCAAATAAGGCAACCCCCCACAAGTGTACAGTTGGAACCACATGGCCAGCTGACATACACAGCAAGTCTGCCCTTTCCTAACCGTGCAGAGCAGAGAAGTCAGCTGCCCCCTCCACTGCTGCCTCCCCAAGTGTGTCCGCAGCTAGAGGAGTCCTATTGATATAATTAATAGAAGGTCTACATTATTTGTATCATTACAGATAGAATCGGATATGGATAAATTGTTTAGAGATTTGTTTAGATATAAAGATTTATGCTTTTGTGGTCAGCCCCCACAAATGTTTCCCGAGCTACGCAAGCGAAAAGGAGACATTTCCCATCCTTGAAGGCCAGATTACTTGCTATAGGGGAAAGCTTCTTTTTAAAGTGCCCGTCTGTTTGTTTAAGAACATATCAAGGGAATAAGTTTAGTTTTAATGACCCACTACATTTGGAGACTTTTTTTGCAGGACAAGAATAGCAAAGGAGTTAGTATTGACGGCCAACAAGGTAGATAAATCTCTTTCCCTTGATTCATTATTAATCTTGGATATATAGTTTATGTGTTTTCTCCCCCAATTATGGGTTAAAGTAAATGCAGAGATAAAATATTATGGCATATGTATTTTGGATAAATGTTTATCTGCAATGCTATCTGTATTTTTTGTTTAAGTTGACTTAAATGGAAATGAATAAAAATTAAATTAAAAAAAAAAAGTAAAGGGCAGGGGTCAAGGGGCCCGGTATCTTATCACTGCTTACTATTGTTGACAACTCCCCTCTTCACCCCCCCGGTGATAGTTACCATGTGCTGCTGCCGCCACCAACAGCTGGGCAAGAAATGTTTCAGGCCTGCTCCCTCCCACCTTCCCAGCGAACACTGCCGCCAACAGCCCAGGAAGAAATGTTTTGGGTCTGCTCCCCCTGACCTTCACAGTGATCACTGTTGCCTGAAAGGGCTTTAAATTCTGCGAGACTAGGCTCCAACCAGCAATAACTATCATCAGCCTGGATTTCCTCTCTCGATTTCCGCGGCCACCAGATGGACCTGTTTCCCCCTCTCCCCACTCCAGTGATTACTGCAGCTGCCACTACTATTAACTGCAGAGGAGAAGGAGGCACAGATGGCATAAGGCACCCCCGCTCTCCAGCAGAATATCTGATAGAGCTATCGTACTATCTGTTCTTTTATAACTTATGGGGTGAATTTTAAGAGAGAGTAGTTCGCATTAAAAGGCCCATATATGCGAGTAACTGAGTTGAGCACAAGCAACTGGTATTTTAAAATGGACCAATTACACATGCATATGCCCTTGCGCGAGCAATCTAACGAGCGGGGAAAAGGGGCAGAGTGAGGGCGTTCTGAGGCGGGCCAACTTTTATGCACACAAATACGAATTCTAAATCCCACACCAACTGTGCGCATTGGCCGGTTACCTGCGTTTATTTAATTCTGCTCTTGATGTGGTGTAAGTCTAAAGAAAACACTCGTTTTAGGCCTAGCAGGCTGAAGAACCAGAGGGATCTGGATGACCTAGAGAAAGTCTGTGCAAACTGGTGGACTAATGGGGCAAACTGGCTCTTTCCTTCGCGCATGTATGTTTTAAAATCTACCTAGCTGCGCACGTTAAAGCCAACAAATTCCTAAGGAAGATACATGAAGAATGTTTCCTTGTGTAACCACTTAAAATTGGAGCACACATACAAGTGTTAGGTGGACTTTCAAATCATATGCATGCACATGGATGATTTAAAATTCCAGCGTATGTGCGCTCATTTTAAAGTTACCATCCCTGAGGTCCACATTCAAGCGCATTTCGCTAGTTAGCTTCTCAGTTAAATAACTCCACCACCTAACAGTGATCTATAATTATAAACTAATCAAAACGTGGAACAATGCTGTTCAATCACTGAAAATCTTCAATTATTGAATATTGTTATCTCTCTCATGAACTTTTTTTTAATATAATTTACTATGAATTTTTAACCTACAAGGAATTTTTTTTTTTTTTTTAAAGATTTTTATCCCACATCTAAAAATTGTATGAAAAAAGACTTTCTGGGAGTAGGTTGAAAGTTTCATATTCTCATGTAGGTGTCCCTGCACCTAATATGCAAATATAGGGGCCGGTTTTAAATTTTAAGCGTGCGGGGTACATTTGTGCGCGCTACCCTGTTATAAAATCCGAGGTCAGCCCGCGCAAGGGGGTGCACACTTGTGCACCTTGCGGGTGCCGAGCCCAAGGGGAGCCCCGAAGGCTTTCCCCATTCCCTCCAAGGCAACTCCGAAATCGGAGCGGCCTTGGAGGGAACTTTTTTTTTGCTCACCCCCACCTTTCCCTCCCTTCCCCTATCTAACCCACCCCTCAGCCATACCTAAATCCCCCCCACATTATCTCGTTGAGTTACACCTGCTGGCTCGCCATCCCCTGGCACAGGCTGCTGTGCCGGAGGATTCGGCCCCGCCCCCGGACTGCCCCAGAGCGCTGCCATGCCCCGGTCCCACCCCCGGGCTGCCCACTTTTTAAAGCCCCGGGACATGTGCGCGCCGCCGAGCCTATGCAAAATAGGCTTGGCGCGCGCAGAGGTAGGTTTCGGGGTCTACGTGCATATCTTAACGTGTGTAATCCTTTGAAAATCTACCCCATAATCATTAACTTCTAATCGCCTCCGTGAATGATTTTCTTGCAAAAAAATGTTTTCTTTTACAAATTAAAGTCCCAAAAATGTGACATCCATTAAGCAACACTCCGTATGAAATTTTATGTATGAAATTTTATAGATGTTACCTTCTTTAATCAAATCTGACGTTGTTCAAGTTGTTTCAAGTATGGAGACCTTAAACCCTTCTATTGATCTCAAATCTTTTGTGAGAATCGCGACACGAACATGTTTGGTTTAAATACTGTAGAAATCAAAACCAAGATACATTTTGAAAAACAATAAATGTGGTAACAACCCGTCTGTTGCAGTTTGTTTTACAGACATTATTTCCCCTGAAGGAAGACAGACAGTCTGAAACATGTATGTGACTGGGTAAATGTATCATCGGGGCATGCTAGAGAGATAAAGTTCCTAGATGGAATAAATAACAGCTTTATGGAGCAATTGGTTCAGGAACAGACGAGAGAGGGAGCCATTTTATATCTAATTCTCAGTGGAGCACAGGATTTGGTGAGAGGTAAAGGTGGTGGGGCTGCTTGGCAATAGTGATCATAATATGAACAAATTTGAATTAATGACTGGAAGGGGGACAGTAAGCAAATCCCCGGCTCTCGTGCTAAACTTTCAAAAGGGAAACTGTGAAAATGAGAAAAATTGTTAGAAAAAACTGAAAGGAGCAGCTACAAAGGTAAAAAGTGTGCAAGAGGGTGGTCATTGTTAAAAAATACCATCCTAGAAGCACAGTCCACATGTATTCCACACATTAAGAAAGGTGGAAAGAAGGCAAAACAATCACCAGCATGGTTAAAAGGGAAGGTGAAAAAAGCTATTTTAGCCAAAGGATCTTCATTCAAAAATTGGAAGAAGGATCCAACAGAAGAAAATAGGATTATGCATAAGCGTTGGCAAGTTAAATGTAAGATATTGATAAGACAGGCTAAGAGAGAATTTGAAAAGAAGTTGGCTGTAGAGGCAAAAACTCACAGTAAAAGCTTTTTTAAATATATCCGGGACAGAAAGCCTGTGAGGGAATCAGTTGGACCGTTAGATGATTTAGGGGTTAAAGGGGCACTTAGAGAAGATAAGGCCATCGCGGAAAGATTAAATGATTTTTTTGCTTCAGTGTTTACTAAAAGGATGTTGGGGAGATACCCATATCAGAGAAGGTTTTCATGGGTGATGATTCAGATGGACCAAACCAAATCACAGTGAACCTAGAAGATGTGGTAGGCCTGACTAACCAATTGAAGAGTAGTAAATCTCCTGGACCGAATGGTATACACCCCAGGGTTCTGAAGGAACTTAAAAATGAAATTTCAGACCTATTAATAAGAATTTGTAACCTATCATTAAAATCATCCAATGTACCTGAAGACTGGAGGGTGGCTATTGTAACCCCAATAGTTAAAAAGGGCTCCAGGGGTGATCTGGGAAACTACAGACCAGTTAGCCTGATTTCAGTGCCAAGAAAAATAGTAGAAATTGTTCTAAATATCAAAATCACAGAACATATAGAAAAACATGGTTTAATAGAACAAAGTCAGCATGGCTTTACCAAAGGCATGTCTTGCCTCTCAAATCTGCTTCACTTTTTTAAAGGAGTTAATAAACATGTAGATAAAGGTGAACCGGTAGATGTAGTATATTTGGATTTTCAGAAGGCGTTTGACAAAGTTCCTCATGAGAGGCTTCTAGGAAAAGTAAAAAGTCATGGGATAGGTGATGATGTCCTTTCGTGGATACAAACTGGCTAAAAGACAGGAAACAAAGAGTAGGTTTACATGGACAATTTTCTCAATGGAAGGAGTGGGCAGTGGAGTGCCTCAGGGATCTGTATTGGGTCCCGTACTTTTCAATATATTTATAAATGATCTGGAAAGAAATACGAGTGAGGTAATTAAATTTGCAGATGATACAAAATTGTTCAGAGTAGCCGGCGCCATCTTGTGCTCCTACCATGTGACAGGGGCCGACCAATGGTACCTGTAGCCCCTGTGACATAGTAAGGGCAAAGGCTATCGGTGCCATTTTGAATACTGGCAGCCGACGGCCCAAGTGCAGGAGATCGCTCCGGACCCCCGCTGAACCACCAGGGACTTTTGACAAGTCTTGGGGGGGGGGGGGTTCGAGGGGTTTTGTAGTTAATTAAATTTAAAGGGTTGGGATGGGAACAAAAAAAAAACATTTTATGCCCTACCCTAATTTGCTCCATAAGATGCACAGACGCCCGGGAACAGAGCCAGTTTAGCACACCATTTTTTTTTAAATTTTCCCGCTCTGAATCCTAGGTGTGTCTTATGGAGCGAAAAATACGGTATGTTTTTAAAAGTGTACTACTGAGACGAAAGAATTTTGGTTTTTACCTATCATGGGTATGATATTCTAAATCCCAAGTAACTGGACAAGGAAAATATGCCCTGACATAGTGGCCTAAAATAGTTTGAAAGAACTTTAACCTCAACTCTGATGCTGATTCAGTTATGTAAACCACTACTAATATATCTCAAAACTCAACTTCACAGATGGTTTGTTCTCTCAAGATGCAACTGATTAATGCTAAATGAGGTATGCTCAAAAATGGCAGTACATAAGAGCTTAATTCACAAACAAAAATTAAGGATAAATAGTAATGACTTTGTAATTTTGAAAAAGGGGATCCTGCATCTAAAGGTGTATATATTTAAACATCACACGGTATTTCTAAAGTTATCATTCAAAAATCAAGTGGAAAAAAAGGTGCCTTCATACCACCACTGCCAGAATTACAAACTCTGTTTCTACTGTCCACTCTGGTGAGTTTAGGCATTTGCTCATGTGTTTTTTTCATAGTAAACTCTAACACTAACATTAGCAGACTAAGCCCCCTAAATTATTCAATTTCTTTTCTTCAGAAAGAATCAGACAAAAAAAGAGGCAGAGTACTAATGGTAACTCACTCTTTGCATAAACCATACCGAGTAAATTTGTCTAACATGAAGGGCCTAGAACTCTTACTTATAATTAGACATTTAAAAATATGGCTCTATTGTTAGTATATAGAGCCCCTTGGGCAGCAATTTTATCAATTTCTTCATTGTCAGAAATACTGTATGTTTGCAACAAAAATATTCTTCTTTTAAGTTTTTTAATATGCACACAGGTAACTGATTGCATAACATTTTTTTTTTAATTAGTAGAAGAGTTAGGTTCTAATCAATAGATTACTACATCACTCATATGGGACACATCCTGAATCTGGTTTTTCTGACAACCTCTCAATCAAGGGAATTCTCTCCTCAGAATCTATCAGCAACCTCAGTTAGTTGGTCAGATTGTTTTTTAGTGTCTTTCAGTAAGTAGCCTGTTCTTTAAAAATTCTTTTAACACAGACAACTGTAGCTCATTTTAAGTTGGAACTTATTTTAGACAGTTTATAAAGCAATTAGAGCAAAACCAGATACTTATTCTCAAAGGCTCAGCAAACAAGCAGAGGAAGTGTCATCTTGCGACTATTATAAATAATACTTGCCCCCTCAAACTCGTGTGATCAAATTCAATAAAAAGCTCCATGATTCTCAGAAGAACTAAGGGAATTAAAATGTCTAAACAGAATTTTAGAAAGGAAATAGAGGACGTCACAAAGTAACGCAGACAGATTACTCTATATACAGTAACTGTCTTTATAAGGTAAGAAAATAAGGGAAATAAAGAAAGGCTTGTTTGATTCTAAGCTTAATGCATGATATAATAAACCACAGGAACTCTTTCAAATTGTTAAAACCTTAAGAGATATCCATCCCCCCACCCAAAGGGGAAGATGATGAGATAGTTGCTAACACAATGGCACGCTACTTTGACAGCAAAATTTAAACTAGATGGAACTCGTTGCCTTTGGTTACCTAGCCATTGAATTTGTCTTGGGATGAACAGATCAATTACATGATTATTAACGAAACTATTACGCCTTCCCTAAATGTTGAGAGGAACGCGCAAGCTATGACCTTCATTAACGTCATTTTATCCACTATCCTGGAAGGCAATTAAGAACCAGTTCACAGCTACCAGATCCTGCAGCTTGCCATTATATACCATACCCCTTATATATTAAAAGGGACATGAGAGACCCTGTTTGCTCAATTATCAACCATTATAAATAGTTCGTTGAGAGATGGTATTTTTCCAGCTTGACTAGAAGAGGCTGTTATTGCCCAAATATTAAAGAAACAATTTTCGGATTACTCAGGACTATGTCCTGTTTCCCATTTACCCTTTATGGAAAAAATGATTGAAAAAACTGTAGAACAGCAACTTGATCTGGCTCTAGATCCGGCCATAGTATGGAGACAGCTTGACTGTGACTATCAATGACTTTCATAAAAGCTTAGATAATAGACAAGACTATCTTGGGTTCTTTACACTCATCTGTCACCTTTGATATGGTAAATCATGCTATTTTACTATAACACTTAGAATCTAGTGGCATAATTGGCACAGCATGTTTGACGCCGCAGGCGCCCACGATCAGCCCCTCTTACCTTCTGCCTGGGGGTCGGCAGCCACGCCACGGCGGGGAGCAACTTCCGCCGCAGGCATCGGGCCTCCCCCATGCCCGCGGGCCCTGCCACAGCGCCTATCCAGCACTCCTCTGTGATTGGGACATTTCCCGGTCCTCCTCTTCACGGCAGCAGGCCGTGGCCCTCCTCTACCGCGGCTCACGTCAGGCAGGATGCCCCCTAGATGCTGGGCCATGACGCCTTGATTCAGCCCAGCCTACCAGATGATGTCAGGATCTGGGTACTACTTATGGGAGCCTCCTCTTCCTTGACTTGGCAACAAGTCTGCTTGCCTTGGTAAGCCTGTCTGTGCCTCTGGTGCTCTTGTTCCTGCTTTCCTGAGTTCTGCTCCTGTCTGCAGCTCCTGGACTGATTCTCTGGCTGCTGACCTCGGACCGGCGATTGACTCTCTGGCTTCTGACCTCGGACTGGACATCGACGATTCCTTCATCTTCCCAAGGGCCCACCTAAGTCCAGCCGGTCCTAAGCACCCAAGGGCTCAACCTGCGGAGAACGGGGATGGTAGTGGTGAAGCTCCAGCTGGCCTTTGTTTCAGTTCTGCCTCACCTCCCGACAGTGGGGGCCTGTGGGAGTTCGCTCCCTCAGGTAGTACCAACTCCCTCTCGGGCAAGGGGTCCACATCACCTCTGACAGCATAACACAGCACTGTGATAACAGACATCTTTTC
This sequence comes from Rhinatrema bivittatum, assembly GCF_901001135.1. Taxonomy (NCBI): domain Eukaryota; kingdom Metazoa; phylum Chordata; class Amphibia; order Gymnophiona; family Rhinatrematidae; genus Rhinatrema; species Rhinatrema bivittatum. The sequence goes on along the minus strand of NC_042617.1, from coordinate 515,219,865 downwards.
TGCAGGACAGGACATAATGTGCTCTGGAGAAAATTTTTCACATCCATGGCCTATATTATCAGATGTACCCCAAGGTTCAATTCTGTCACCAATGTTATTTAACATCTACTTATCACCACTAGCTAAATTAATCAACAACTTAGGTCTTGCATACACCATATATGCTGACGACATAAGATATATTATAATATAAGGCAAAATCATGAGGAAATACAGTAGTTAAATAATTGCCTTTGTGAGATAGAATATTGATCAATAGAAAATTAAAGCTGAATCATGATAAAACGGAAGTGCATACAGGTTTAATTAACCCCCAAATAAGGACTGGGGCATTATCCATTCTTCTGTAAGTGTAATAGTCAAATTCTTAGGGGTGTGGCTAGACTCACATTTACCATTTCAAAAGCATATCAATAGTATAATTCTATTTTTTTCAACTGTTTGAAATATTAGACAGCTGTGTCCCTATTTATCTACGACTTATGGTTAATTACATAGGCCTTAATTAGTACTCTAGTTGATAATTGCAACTCCCAGTTAGTGGGGCTCCCAAAAAAGCAGCAATATAGACTTCAACTAGTACAAAACACAGCAGCATGTTTAATTACAGGCAGAAAACAGTGGGAGCAAATACAGCCAATTTTAAAAAACTTATGCATGATTTTTCAAATCCAGCATAAGTCTGCCCCTCATATCTTTATGATACGTCAGTACCAACACCACTTGCTGGAGATCCCTGTTTATCAACTAATGGAAGCAAAACAAAAAAAAAAAAAAATTCTTCTGGGCAGGCCCAAGGCTATGGAACTTCTTAGCTCTTCATCAAATGTGCAATGCATGGCTGTTTAGGACAATTTCCTTTGATGATAATATGTATTTTCTCTGTTTTGTCAGATTGTATTTATGTTTGTGCTGTAAACTGCCTTGTAGCCAAACAGAACTTTTTTTCTCAACTTTTTCCAGACTCTTTTTGGACTTCAAGTTGCTAGAATGGTACAAAATAAAATAAAAAAAAAAAAAAAAAAAGTGTTGGCAGCTGGTTCCTTTTCTAGAGGAGGAAAAAAAATTTTAAAATTCCTTTTTCCTCCCAGAAGATAGATTAGGCACTATCGGGCCGATACAGAAAACTTCGCGGGAGAGCTGGCGAGCGCCCACTCTCCTGAGCATGCGATTCAGGAAGCCCAGGTATGCAAATTAGGGCCCGTGGTAAAAAAAAAGGAGGCGCTAGGGACACTAGTGTGTCCCTAGCACCTCCTTTTTGTCAGAAGCGGCGGCAGTCAGCGGGTTTGACATCCGACGCTTAATTTTACTGGTGTCTGTTGTCGAACCCGCTGACAGCCACGGGTTCGGAAAACGGACGCCAGCAAAATTGAGCGTCCGTTTTCCAACCCGCCTGCAGATTTTTTTTTTTTTATCTTTGGGGCCTCAGACTTAATATCTCTATGCAGGAAAAGGGAGGCCACACAGATTTACTCCTGTCCTGAGCAGGAGCATATTCAATGAGGGTTGAGGCCTTGAGGAAGTTAACATTTGCATATTTTGGGGGCGGAGAATTACTAGTTGTGGTTGGGAAGGAAAGTGCCCCTTTCTTCCTGCTGCAAATATATTTTGGAAAGCTTCAAAAAAACATATCAAGTAGCAGGCAAACATTCTCTCTTTTAGAACAGCTAATAGCAAAAGCTTCTTTTCTCCAGCTCCAGGCACCAAGTCACTGAGGGTAAATCAAACCCCAAATTAAAGAGACATATCAAGGAGGAAAACATCACTGAAAGGATGCCAAACTCACAAAGCAATACCTTGTGAATGACTAAGCGATTTCTACCATTTTGTCAAACTCCCTTAGTAAATTCTGAAAAGGCCAATCTGTTTATTGCCTGCCTTCTAATTTTTCAGCTTCTTCCTTTTTTGTACTTATCAAGATGCATCTTATCCATCTGTGTCCTGTGTGTATTGGAATACACCCAGTTCAGAACGATGACTGACTTCAAGCCAAGATGACGGATTCTGAGCCAACTTAACAGCATAAATTGTTCCGACATACAGACTCTGCACAGCACAATTACCAGTAACAAATCTTAAGCAAATTATTCCTTTCTGAAAGAAACAAAGCAACGAGATATATATTTAATATTCGCATGAGTTTCTGAAACTAGTTTTAAAAGCATTCCATGACGCTGGAAGACAGTTTTGTAGTTTAAATCTGGGTTGAAACTGGTTTCTGTGCTCCTTGAGTAAGGATGTTAAATGAGGAATGTGCTGTACAATTGTAGAGCTAATGGCTTGAATCTGTAGTGGCTGGATAGCCTTACTGTTAGATGCCCATGGATTGGCCCACCTGAAATAGACTTTTTAATCTACAAGTGTTCACATTACTGAAACCACCACTACAAAAGGCATTAATGGCAGCTCAGTAAAAAGCAGAAATGACTGAATAGGCATACAGATGTAACCCCACCTGGACAGAGCATATAAAACGTGTGTGTTTTCTACATGGGGTTCAGAAGTACGTGTAAGAGATACACGCATATGCATTACCGAACTTATTCAGAAATGTTTATACCTGCTAATGGACTCAAATAAGTGAAATTGAATTTGTCTGTTGTGTGCAGTTTTTGGGTGAAGTGCTAGACGGTCTGGGTGAACTGGTGATTCCAAGTTCGTGCACAAGTATTTTCAAAATGGTATATGCACATACTTTATAAAATACCTGTCTCTGCATATAAATAAGGGTTATTAAGCATACAAGTTATATTTTTTACTTAACTAAAATATACATGCATATGTTTATAAAACAGGTAGAGAAAGTATGTGTTTTCTTGCTTTGGAAATATTTGCATGTATTAAAACATGTGCACATATTTACAGAGCTGAAATACATAAAATTTTATAAATCTTCAGCTCCCAATGCACAGTTTATAAAATACTACTATTAACCTCTGCGCATCCACTTGTGTGCATAAATTTCTACGGGAGGCCTCTCATCTTTCTCTGGAGGCCGCTCTGAAGCCGGGGCCTCGCCTGATCTGGTTGCCCAGGTTTTGCTCCATGGCCTGGGAGGCCTGCAATGTCCTCGGGGCCTGCTTCAGTCTTCGCCTGGACTTCCTGGTTTGGGCCCTGCCCTTCTCCCTAGGGGTCGGCCCACAGCTCTTCTCTCCAGTTATAGGGCCAGTCAGGTGTGGCCCATCTGAAATCCTCCTGGGAGTTGCTTGTTTCCTGTCCTATAAAAGGACTTCCTCCTCTCATCCTTGCTTCGGCAAGGGGCTAGTCGACCTAGGCTATAGAAACATAGAAGTGACTGCAGAAAAAGACCAAACGGCCCATCCAGTCTGCCCAGCAAGCTTTCGCACTTTTTTTTCTCTCACATACTTATCGGTTTCTGTTGGCTCTTAGTAACATTTTTATTCTATTTCCCTTCCACCCCCACCATTAATGTAGAGAGCAGTGTTGGAACTGCATCTAAGTGAAATAGCTTAGTTAGGGGTATTAACCACCGCAATAAGCAAGCTGCATCCATGCTTATCTGTTTATTCAGACTGTGTAATTCAGTCCTTGTTGATTGTTGCCTGAATATAGATCCACCTTTCTTCATTCCCCCCTGCCATTGAAGCAGAAAGCCATGCTGGCTGTGCATTGAAAGTGAAATATCAGTCCTGCTCCCCCGCCGTTGAAGCAGAGAGCTATGCTGGATATGTGTAAATTGTCAAAATTTTCTCCCCTGCCGTTGAAGCAGAGAGCTATGCTGGATATGTGTGAAGTGTCAAAATTTCCTCCCCTGCCGTTCAAGCAGAGAGCTATGCTGGATATGTGTAAATTGTCAAAATTTCCTCCCCTGCCGTTCAAGCAGAGAGCTATGCTGGATGTGTGTGAAGTGTCAAACTTCTTCCCCTGCCGTTGAAGCAGAGAGCTATGCTGGATTTGCATTGAAAGTGAAGTATCTGGTATTTTTTGGTTTGGGGTAGTAACTGCCGTAACAAGCAAGCTACTCCCCTGCTTTTATGTGGTTGCAAATCCTTTTTTCCCCCACATTTCCTCTTGCCGTTGAAGCATAGAGCAATGTTGGAGTCGCATTATTGAATAATTCTTCCCTCAAGCCACCCCCATGCCTCTTCTCTTCATTCACATCCTCTAGACTTTATGGATCCACAGTATTTATCCCACGCCCCTTTGAAATCCTTCACAGTTTTGGTCTTCACCACTTCCTCCGGAAGGGCGTTCCAGGTATGTCTCCCTTGGACTGCCTGTATGTTCCAGTTTCCTGGTGTGTCTGGTCCAGACGCCAGAATGTGGGACTCATGCCTCCGAGAGTCTCCTCCTGTGTTCTGAGTCTTCAGATTCCTCGTTGCCTTGCCTAGTTCTGACTCTGGAGAATCCGAGTGGTTTCCGCTATCCTGTGCTAAGTGACTTTCCGAGCTTTTCCCACTCTTCTCGTGGTCCGCGACCAGCCTCCTGGCTGTGTAGGGCGCGTAGGAGACAGTGTGTTCCGCGACCAGCCCGTGTCTGGTAGGGCGCCTGAGGGCACTGCTCATCCCTCTTGTTCCTGTCTTCGTCCTGAACTCCACTTGGGCCTTGCTCCAAGTTCCAACACCTTGCTTTGATCGCTTCAGTCCTGTGCCTTCCTGACCTCTGTCCAGCCTGCCACCTCTGCTGCTCCCTGCGGCAGGTCCGAAAGGGCTGGGAACGGTCAGAGGACCGTTCAGAGACCACCATAGTGTTGTGGTCTCCCGGGGCGTGTAGGTCAGCGGAGTGGCCGAGACTTGGACGGTCCACCACCGCAAGGGTACACCTCACTTCTTTTCAACCTAGAGAGCCCTGGTATGCCAAGCCTCGAGTGCTTGCTCGAGACTGACGCTAGCTATAACATAAATGCTGTATCGTGCATAGATTTGAAGGATGGGCTCCCTATGTGTACTTTCATATTATGTACAAACTTGTCTGCACAAAGATGATGTTCTGGGGGCATTCTAGAGAAATGTATTACATGTGTGCACCTTACATTTTGAAACTGTATACATGAAAACAGCATGCCACTAACACATCTAACTTTATGCATATTCATCTACCCCCATAAAATCCCAATCTTCAAACTCAATTTACCTTGTATTTGAAAATAGCCTTGTTCTGTGTGGCTTTCGAGTAAATGTGTGTCTTTTGCATTTAGGAACTTTACGGAGCACCTATAAACTCTAATACAAACATTGAGTTCATGATTTTGCTAAACACTGGGAATAATTCTGCCACAATTTCTCAAATTTAACCACTTGCTTGTTCTTAATAGCAGTTGATTCTTATGAGATATTTGTTTTGCGCTTTATGGTCTAATTCTTGGTCTATGTATATTTTATGGACATTTGGATTTTGTTTCACAACATTGTAATGTTCTTTGTCAAACCACAATAAAACGTTAATTTAAAAAAAAAAAAAAAAAAAAAAAAAAACTTTATGGAGGAGAAGTTAACACATATTTATCAACATTTGGAAGTTTCTCGAAAGGAAAAGGAGCAGAGTCCTAGTGGTTAGAGTAGCAGGCTTAACCAGAGAAGCCAGTGTTTGAATCCTGCTTCTCCCCTTGTGATCTTGGGCAAATCACTTCACACTCCCTTGCCTCAGGTACCAATTTAGATTACAATCCTTCTGGGAGAGGGAAATACCTAGTAAACCTCTCAATGTAACTGTTTTCCCTTGGATTTCTGGGCCAGTTTTGTTTTTGTTATACATCTCTCAAAGCATTCTGGGGAATTTTGGCCCATTCTTTTCATAACAAGAAAGTACTACAGTTTCTGCACTGGATCACTCTGGACAAGAGGCTCCTCTGAAAAACTCTTCTCTTGATGATGGCAACTGAATTCCCTTGGCCAAGAGGAATTTGGTTGGCTGGTAAAAATAAAAGCCAGCCTTGAAAATCCAAAACAAAAAAAGAGAAGGGAGGGTGGACAAAAATTTCCTTCAACAAAAATGGCACAAGATACCAGCAGGAAATAATATTCCTTAAATTGTTTGTTTGGTTTGGTTTTTTTTTTTTTTTTTGGGGGGGGGGGGGGGGGGGAGGAAGGCACCCCTTCTTCCTTTTCCATACCCAGGCCTTAACCCTTAAGGCCCAAAGGGTTCTACAAACAGGAAAAAGAGAAAACAGAAGCAGGAACAGCACCATCCCACCTCCTGTAAAAAAAAATTACTAAAATCCCACGCCCTCTCAGACTATTTCCCCTCTTTTATATCAGCAAGAAGCAACCAACACTGCAGCTCAAATGGAGGAGCTGTAAACCGCTTGGGATGCTTTGCCTCTAGCTACCCTACATCAATAAGCAAGATAAAATCTGTCAACCTGTGGTATTCCTCTAAGTTTATGTACTCATAAAAGCTTTACAGTGCCAGTGTTCAGTGGTTATTAGTGCTTTTATTTATACCCAAATAACCCAAAATGTGTTACGTCTGTAGTACCCCATTCAAGTACACCGACTGGAGACACAAATTCAAATAGTAAAATCCCAAGGCAGCATCCGATTTCAGTTTTTGCATCAAAAATGGCCGTGTGTGCAAGTGATGAGCACAGCAAGCGTCCTACAGTTCTATACTGACTTCATTGTGTTTTCACTGGCGGGGTGCTGGGGACTGGACGTAGAAAACACCACATGCTTTGCTTTCAGAAGTTTTGTTTTGTTTTTTTGGCTGGATAGTTTCCTTCTTCACCTCAAACCAGAGCCAGCCTATATTGGCTGAAGTGACACAAGCCAATATAGGCTTGTGTCACTTCAGCCAATATAGGCACTTTTGATCCCTTTTGCCGGGTGCGAAAGACTATCTCTTTGTGTTTAACAGCAGCATAAATAAATCTTTGACAATCATAGGCTCTCTCAGCTTTCTACACTACTTCCTTTCTCAGCAGGCAACTGCAGACATACATCTTCATGATTTTCAAGTATTTGTGTTAATTATTGTACCGGATAGAATCAGCCTCACGTCTATTTCCATGCCTGATTTTCTGATCTGCCTCCACCAGCTCCATGCGGAGAGAAGTCGTCCCCTGTAGGGCATCACTGAAGTCTTCAGCTCTTGCAAACTGATAATCATCCTCCCATCCCTATTCTAGTACTCTTTCAGTTTTACACTTTTATCCAATGAGGAAGCATCAGAGTTCTATCAATTAATCTGAAATTTCTTTGCTCTGCAGTTTCCTTCGGGAAGATTATTCTAGCCCCCACATTTTTTTTTTCACCTGCATTTTGACTAATTTACCTTAAGCCAAGTGTGGTCTTTGGATAATCATTTTTTTGTGGAAGTAAAACCTTATGTCATTTAATAGACTTCCTAGTCAGACTAGTCGGATTTCCTATGATGCAATCTCCCTCTGATAAACTCATGCTGCCTCTGATATCTTTATCCACGTACATTTCTGTAATTGTATTTTAATGACAAATATTAGTGCTGCTCTCAACTGTATCTTACTTTGATGTATTTAAGGAAAAGTGGGCAATCACATTTAAATGTATCTAATACTTATAAATAAATACAGGGAATTTTTGTTTTTCTGCCCCCCCCCCCCCAAGCAGCTGCTGCATCATGACAAAAATGAAGAGTTCAAGCTTATATGTTTCTTCTTCTCATGTCAGCAGCAGTAGCACCAAGTACTTTAATCAGCTCAGGAGAATTTGCAGCTCAGGGTGCATCCCATCTTCACTGTACAAGAACTGGCTATGATTAAATTGACTAGACCAGTGGTTCTCAACCTTTTTCCCATCGTGACACACCTGACAGACCATGCTCACATGTGACACATTGCTCATTACAATTCACGGCGGAAAAAAAATAAAGGGTACAATATTATTTTTATTGTTAAGAATGACAAGGGAAAGATAAGTACTCTGAACAGAAATTACATAAATAGTAAACGTTACGCCTGGTCGCAGACTGCTGCGACCTCTGTTGCTCACCTCCTTTTTTTGCAGCTTTGACTCCGTGGGGAAGACTTGCGGCCACCACCAGCTATCACTGGCCTGCCCATCGTTCCTGGGCCTCCCTGGATGCCGCGGATGCTGCCAACAGCCATCTTGCCCTCGGAATCCCCTAGGCGCACGCATGCACAGGCCAGTATTAAGCACATCATGGCGGGAACCTTGGGGGTGTCCCCTCCGGATGACGTCAGTCTTCCAGGATATTTAAGCTAACTGGCCCTGCCTACCGACGATTTGGCAACGAGTTCCCTTATTGCTGAATCCGCTTCACTTGCTACGGACCTCCCCTGTTCCAGTTCCTTTGGCTCGGGGTATCCGCTCCTTGGGGGCCCTTCCTCGTCTCTGGCTATCTGCTCCTCGGAGGGCCTATTGCCTTGGACTATCTTTCACTCCGTTTCTTGGGACTTCCCCTGGAACCTCTACCACTGTGAGTACCTCTGCTCTATGGACCACTACTGTACCTCATCGGTTTAGCCCGCGCTGCGGACCACTACCGTATCTTCTACAGAGGTATTCCCCTTGGGTATACCCCACCACACAGACTCTGTGACTTTCTCCTACACACCCCGCTTCACGGGCAGTGCCTCTAATCAAGACTCTATTCCACAGCTGTGTCTGACATCTGCTGAAATCTCGCCTCCTGACGGGCGGTACCATCTCTCACCTCGGCCCAGGGCCCACATACCTACTAATCCTAACAAACCTCCAATACCAGAACACCACCAATTTCCAGCACTCAAACAGTAACCATATTACCTAAGAAAAGGCAACACTAAAATTATTGCACAATGCCTTAAGACACCAATACACCTCCTATTAGGAAAATGGACCAAGCCAGGCTGCTATAGGGCTCTACACAGAAACTACATGCCAGCAGAATATCTCACCTCAGTCACATGTGCAGACCCTCAGCTAAACAAAGAATAAAGAGACCATAAAGCATAAATAGAAACATGCAGACAGAGAGAAACGGAACTGGAAACCACAAGTCAGAGAGACTGTATGCAGTGTACAAAAGGAAAAAGAGAAACATCACCAGCCCAACAAATCAAGAAATATAAAAAGTCAACAGCAGTAAAACCATACTAACCAAAACAGATTATTTCAAAACAGCTGATGAATGGAATATCCAATAATTAAAAAAACTCATAAAAATTTTTTTAGATACCAATAAAATATTTCAAAATAGCAGACACAAAGATCCAATAATGAAAAATAAGGATTAAAAATAATGCTTTACTCTGCATACCTGGGAACGTTTGATATCCAGGTGCCCTGAGATTGTTTTGAATTTGCAGGAGAAGGGATGGTTCCCTAGCGTGTAGACAGATGAACTCAGGACCAATGGGTATAGTGTACTCCTGATAGCAGATGGGAGACAGAGTCAGATTTCAAAGCTGACTTCAGCCTACATATACCCGTGCAGGAAGCTTAGCTCTTCAGTATTTATCCTTCTCCTAAGCAGTTAGGGATACTACACACACTAGAACAGTGTTAGAAATTTAAAAACAAAGCAGAAAGAAAAAAAAAATACCTCTACAAGACTAGCCCCGCTCTCCTGCAGTGAAACCTAAGGGTCCCTCCCCCAGTCGAGAATTCCTGAAGTGATTTCAGAGATCCCTCAGAGGCAACCTTCGGTCTGGTAGCCGGCTCCCGGCATGGACTTAGCCCCCAGGGTGGCTGAGAGGCAGCAGGTGCAGAATCGAGCACGGCGGTGAAGGTAATTCCCTATCCCCTCGCAGCCGGAGACCGCCCGGCATGAGACTGGAAACGCCAAGACCAGGTAAGATAGAAGCCTCTTTTAAAGTCTCCGGTCTCAGAGGCTCAATTTACCGCACAGATCGTTCCTTCCGGCGTCTATTACTTTGGGTTGAGCAGCCCCGTCTGGACTAGACCCCGAACTGGTACAAGGGTCCACACACATGGAGACCCTCGGGGGGGGGGGGGGGGTCGCCATCTTGTTCACGTGGTCAGCGGCGCCATTTCCCCCCCTCGACCGCCGTACTGCCCGCTCAACTGAACCATGCGCACAACCGACTTGTGCGCACACCTGTGCCGTGCACACAGTGATGCACATAATGGTGCCGGGCGCATAGCAGCCCGCATAAACAGCCTGAGCGCACAAATATTGCCGCGCGCACATCTCAGCCAGGCGCACAAGAAGTGGCCTGCGCGCACATCTTTAGGAATTCCACACACACATCTTCGGCGCATCCGGAGCACTCAACCAAGCCTCCGGGCGCGCATTCCTACGCGCGCAGACTGGTTTTGAAGCTCATCACGAGCACAAACCATGGCACCACCTGCCAAGAAGGCAAAGGGACAAGCCCTCTGCCCAGCCTGCCACCTGAGAGCTGCGCAATCAGAAGTGGCCTTCTCCCTATGCCAGCAGTGCGAAGAGGCTCAGAGGGAACCAAAGCAAGTTCCCTCACAGCCAGTAGAGGGACCGGATCCACTAATGATATACTCTGTATCTCCAACTTGGCTCCTACACAGGAAGACACCTCCAGGGCCTCCACTATAACGCCCCCTGGAATCAACAGGGACCCAGGGACTTTTTCCTGGGTGGAATTCTTCAAAGGGCTACAAACCTTTGCCCAAGCACACTCAATACAGACTGCGACTCAGCCTCAGTCGCCACCAGAAACGCAAGACGTTCCAAGCACCTCTCGGGCCCATCGAGACGTGCCTTTCCTAAGCAAGAGCCTCCCTACCAGGGATACAGACACTTCTGAGGACCAGGCTGACTCCCTGGAGGAAAGAGAAATCCCCCCAGGGATGGAACCATACCTAATCATGCTGTGATTCTTCTCCAAAAATGAGTTACCAGCTCTCGTGTCCCAGACCCTGAAGATACTGGACATTCCAGGCACGGACACCACAGGGAACCAAAGATAAACCCCATCTTGGTCTCCCTCCATCCTCATGCTATTTTCCAATGTTGCAAGCGGTACAGCAACTGATTGACCTGGAATGGAAAGCTCCAGAGGCCAGCTTCATAGCAGGACAGGCCCTAGAAGCCCTATATGCTTTGGAACCCACAGCTAAGGAACTCCTGCAGTTCCCAAAGGTGGATGCCATGGTCTGCGCAACCTCCAAGCGCATGACCATTCCTGTCGAGTGAGGAGTGGCACTAAAGGATGCCCAGGACAGACGACTGGAATCCATCCTTAAACAGTCCTTTGATGTAGCAGCAATGACTCTTCAGATCGCTTCCTGCTGTGCCGTGGTGGCACGTTCTTGTTTGCTCCTCTCCAGAGACACAACCACACCTGTTGAGACAATGGAATCTGCGCTATCATTCCTCACGGATGCGACCTCAGACCTAGGTAGCACCTCTGCCAGGAACGTCGCCTCGGCAGTGGCAGCCAGAAGACATCTATGGCTCCAAAACTGGTCAGCCGACACGAGATCCAAAGCGAACCTCACGAGGATGCCCTTTAAAGGATCTCTCTTGGTCGGAAGCAAATTGGAGAAGCTAGCCAACAAATGGGGCGAATCTCCAGTACCTCGCCAACTGGTGGACAGGAACAAAAGAAACCACCGTTCCTCCCCCGAAGAGCCAAGGGCAGAGGAGCTCAGCGCTTTAGACCGTACAAGAACACACACTACCAATCACCTCGCCCCGCAGGCAGGTCTCAGTCCTTTCGTAACAGACAAAACAAGAGGGGAGCAGCCTCAAGGACAGGCCCAGGCTGCATCCCACAATGAGAATCAACATCCACCAGAAGAAGTCATAGGGGGCAGACTTACCCTCTTCTACCAAAGATGGGTCGAGAATGTCGGACAAGTGGGTCCTAACCATCATTCAAGAGGGATACTATCTGGACTTCCACAGCATCCCTCCAGACAAGTTTGTGAGATCTCCGTGCCATGCCCTCTCCAAGAGGACAGCAGTGGAAACCACACTGATGAAACTACTCAGCCTAAAGGCAGTAATTCCGGTGCCCACGCACCAACAAAATACTGGTCACTATTCCATCTATTTTATCGTTCCCAAGAAGGAACGTACGTTCCAGCCTATCCTGAACCTCAAGTCCGTCAATCATTACCCGAGGGTACCACACTTCCGCATGGAAATCCTGCGCTCAGTCATAAGGGCAGTATAGCCGGGAGAATTCCTGATCTCACTGGATCTATCCGAAGCCTATCTCCACGTCTCAGTCCATCAAGACCATCAGCGCTTCCTACGCTTTGCGATACTGGACCATCATTACCAGTTCCGGGCGCTACCCTTCAGACTAGCCACCACCCCTTGGACCTTCACCAAAATCATGGTGGTAGTAGCAGCAACACTGAGGAAAGAAGGAATCCTCATACATACTTACCTGGACGATTGGCTAATCAGGGCAAAATCTCCAGAGGAAAGTCACCAGGTGACCACCAGAGTCAAGAATCTGCTGCAGAATCTCGGGTGGGTCATCAACACAGCCAAGAGCTGCCTGCAGCCCTCCCAATCACTAGAGTACCTGGGAGTCTGGTTTGACACCAAGCAAGACAAGGTTGTCCTTCCCCCTCCAAGGAGAAGGAAACTATGCTCGCCCCAAGTTATGGGACTACCTCCAAGTCCTTAGTCTCATGACATCAAATCTGAAAGTCGTTCCATGGGCAAGGGCCCACATGTGCCCACTACAATGTTCCCTACTGTCATGATGGAAACTGACTTCCCAGAACTACTCCATTCATCTCCAGCTACCAGCAGAGGTTCGGACCCAGCTCCAATGGTGGCTACAGGAAGACCATCTGAGCAAGGGAGTAAAAGTATCCCCACCGGACTGGATCTTGCTCACCATGGATGCAAGCCTGAGAGGGTGGGGAGCACACTGTCAGGAACCGACGGCCCAGGGACAATGGGACAAGGAAGAAGCAGGATAGAACATAAACCGACCGGAAGCCCGAGCAGTCAGACTAGCCTGCCTACGATTTGTCCAAAGACTCCGGGGCGAGTCTGTCAGAGTCATGTCTGACAACGCCACAACAGTTACCTACTGTTATGATATCGAGGTGTTTGGTGGATTCTCAGGGGCAACAGCGATAGTATCTCCTACGCGGAGGAGCCCCACAGGGAACTGAAGTACCGGGCTAGGCTCAGATGTACAAACACAGAAAAAATATCTTTTATTATACAGCTAGTGTGGTCCACCAGAGGTGGCAGTAGAGAGTAGATTAGATAGCAACAGTCTGTGATCCTTGGTGTAGGAGACCCGTCCCGCAATGGTGGTGTAAGGCCCCGATGCAAATGAGCAGCGAGGAGCTGTAGATGGACAGACTGGTAGAAGTTGTACTCACTCTCTGTAGCTGATAGGTAGTGTTCCAGCAGGTTGAAGAATTAGTAGCAGGCACCAGGATAGACACACAGGCCCTCGAGGAGCGAGTACCTGTATATAGGATAGGCACCTGGAAATAAGCAAAGGGCCCCCGAGGAGCGGGTACCCAGGTTAGTAGAACCCCGGAGGGTGAAGGTGGCTTCCAGCAGTGTAGAAGCGGTAGAGCAGCTTCAGACAAGAGCGAATCCAATCTGTTGCTAACTTGGCGAGAGTCAGCAAATGGGCAACTTTTTGAATACGGAAGCAATGACGTCACTCGAGGGGGAAGCCCCCGAGGTTTGCGCCAACACCGTTACAAGACGTGAGGCATGCACGCGCGTGCACCCTAGGGGGCCTCTGGTCAACATGGCGGGACGCCGTGCCAGAGCCGCTCCGGGGAAGCTGGAGGGTGCAGCAAGGAGACTCTACAGACGCCATTCTCCCGAGGCTGGTGGAGAAGGCTGAAATAGAGGTGAGGCATGTCGGGCAAAGCCGTCTGAGACCAACGGACGCAACACCTACATCAATCGCCAGGGAGGAACCAGAAGCCAACAGGCTTCCCTGGAAATAGACCCCCTCATGGCGTGAGTGAAAACAAACCTACAAGGGATCTCAGCCGCCCATATCGTGGGAAAAGACATCTCTGCGGACTACCTCAGCAGAGAGAGTCTAGACCCAGGGGAATGGATGCTGTCGTCCACAGCCTTTTAGTTGATAGTAAACCGTATCTCCTGGCAACCCGGTCCAACTCCCAAGTTCTTCAGCCGCAGACAAGAACCGCAATCCCGGGGAATCGATGCCCTTGTCCAGATCTGGCCACAGGAAGACCTGCTGTACACCTTTCCCCCATGGCCACAAACTGGGCAGGATCATCTGCAAGATAGACCAACACGGGGGACTAGTACTTCTAGTGGCCTTGGACTGGCCAAGAAGGCCAAGGTATGCAGACATGCAAAGATTTCTTGCGGCGAACCCTCTGTGCCTACCTCCACACAGGGACCTTCTCCGGCAAGGACCGATCCTCCACGAAGACCAGACTCAATTCTCTTACGGTCTGGCCCTTGAGAGGACTCACCTGATGAAAAGCGGATACTCTAAGGCAGTGATTGACACCTTGCTTCGAGCACACAAGTTCTCCACATTACTAGCTTACATACGAATATGGAGAGTATTTGAAGCCTGGTGTGAGGACTGCGAGATCCTCCCGCGGACAGTCAAAATCCCCATGATCCTGGAATTTCTGCAGGATGGCTTGAAGAAGGGGTTGTCTCAACTCCCTCAAGGTTCAGGTGGCCGCACTGGCCTGCTTTAGAGCCAAAGTGGATGACACCAGCCTATCAACCCATCCACATGTTTCCCGTTTCCTGAGAGGGGTCAAACAAATCTGACCACTACTAAAATGGCTGGTACCCCTATGGAATCTCGATCTAGTACTAGATTTCCTCGCAGGAACTTCCTTCAGACCAACTCACGGTCTGTCACTACGGCTGCTGACTTTGAAGACTGCATTCCTAGTGGCAATATATTCAGCCTGTCGCATCTCTGAGCTTCAAGCGCTATCCTGTCGGGAACCGTTCCTCAGGTTCACACCGGGAGCCATATAGCTATACACTGTCCCCTCCTTCCTACTGAAAGTGGTTTCTCAATTTCATCTAAACCAAACCATCATGCTACCATCTCCAGACGAACATAAGGACGCAGAAGATTCACGCCTTCTTCGCCATCTTAATGGTTGGCAGACTGTCCGCGGGAGGATCGGAATCTGTGTGAAAGATGGACCACCTATTTGTCCTTCACAGTGGGAAGAAACAGGGAGAAGCAGCCTCGCGGGCAACCACAGCCCGCTGGATCAAAGTAGTAATCAAGGCGGCCTAAGAAGAAGCTGGGAAGTCTCCACCTCTGCGAGTCAAGGCCCATTCAACAAGGGCCCAGGCAGTGTCCTGGGTGGAAACCAAGATGCTGTCGCCTGCCAAGATCTGTCAGGCGGCGACTTGGTCCTCCATACACACCTTCTCCAGGTTCTACAGCCTGTATGTCCAGGCCCGAGAGGACACAACCTTTGCAAGGACAGTACTAAGTGGGCCACAGGAAGCCTCCCATCCTGTTCGGGTGTAGCTTTAGTACATTCCATTAGTCCTGAGTCCATCTGTCTACACTAAGGAAAATGAAATTATCAGGTAAGTAATTTCTCCATTTGCTTACAACTTTCTCCTCTGTCACACACAAGCGCTCTCTCTCTCACACAGATACACATGCACTCTCTCTCACTTACATATGCTCTCAATCATGCACGTATAAACATGCTTTTTCTCTCTTATATAAGCTCTTAATCACACATTTACACACATGCTTTTGTCTGTCTGTCTTTTCACACACATACACAGGCTTTCAATCACATTCTCCCATGCTCTCATCTTCACCAGCTCTTAATCACACAGACACACATGCTCTCTTACTTATACACACAGGCTCTTAATCATACATACACACACACACATGATCTCTCTCACTTACATATACAGGTTCTCAATCATATGCTTACATTCATGCTGTCTCACACATGATCTCAAATACATATGCTTGCTCACTCACTCACTCTCTCTCCCTTCATCCCGAACTAGTGACAGCAGCAGCCTCCTCCACTTCCAGCCCTTGCGACCATGAGAAAAGACTGCCATCTGCCATGGAGGCTGACATTGCTCCTCTTTTGCTCTTCATCAGGTGGCGCTTCTCTTCTTTATTTATTTTTTATATACTGTATTCGATTTTACATATCACATCAATTTACATTCAACCAGAAACTGCAGGAAATCAGGTGTTTCCTTTGTCTAATACATTGAACATTTGTAACATGGAAGTGGTTAACAAGGGAGAGGAACAATTATGGAGGTCAAAGTGAAAGGAACTCTTATGTTATAGTCAGACGTAGGATTTACGTCTTATAGTTAGGACAAGGTGGAAGAGCTTCTATTTTACAGTGGTCATGCCCAGAAATAATATCTTACATTGGAGTCTCAGTGGTCTGTGAGCGATTAATAGAATAGTAAGGGTGTATGTCGGTTGATAGGGAGCTGGCTGTTGACAGGGCTGTAGGGGTTTGTTCTGGTGTTGGAGTTCAGTCATGTTATTGCAGCGAAGGCTTTAAGAAATAGCCAGGTTTTAAGCTTTTTCTTGAAGGATTGGGGTGATGGGTCTGTTCTGAGATCTGTGGGGAGCTTGTTCCACAGGGTGGGTCTGGCAAGTGATAGCGTTCATTCTCTTGTTGATAATTTGTGTGTTTCTTTTGGTGATGGTGTTTGTAAGAGTCCGGTGTTTGATGAGCGAAGGCTCCTTGGTGGAGTGTGGAGGTGAAGGGGTGTAGTTAGCCAGTTGGAATTGTTGCTTTGGAGAATTTTATGAACAATGGTTAAAGCTTTGTATTGGATTCTTTGATGAATGGGCAGCCAGTGTAACTGTTTGAGTATAGGTGTTATATGCTTCGTTCTTCTGCTGTTGGTGAGAGCTCTAGCGGCGGCATTTTGTAGAAGTTGGATGGGTTTGAGGTATGATGCTGGGAGGCCTAGGAGTAGGGAGATGCAGTAGTCGAGCTTGGAAAACAGGAGGGCCTGTAGGACTGTTCGAATCTTGTGGGTAGAGGAGTGTTTTGAGTTTGCGTAGGATCTGGAATTTATAGAATCCATCTTTCAAAATGTTGTTGATGTGTTTTTGAAGTGAAATTGGGTATCTATGATAATGCCCAAGCTTTTTGCTGAGGAGAGTGGTTGGTTGTTTGATTGGTGTGTGATGGGGTCCGTACTGAGAGGTGGTGTGGGATTGTTGGATATGTAGACGATTTCCGTTTTGTTGTGATTGAAGGTGAGGGATAGTTGAGAGAAAAGGTGTTTTATTGTGCTCAGGTGGAGTTACATAAATTTAGAGTGTGGTCAATTGAGTGATTGATTGGGAGTAGAATTTGAACATAGTCAGCATATATGTAGTATAATAATCCTATTTCGCTTAGTAGTTTGCATAGAGGGGTCATATAGAGGTTGAACAGTGTAGAGAACAGGGAAGAGCCTTGTGGGACCCCGTGTGGAAGGGGTATTCGTTTGGATTCGGTGTCGTTGATTTTGACTTTGTAGGACCTGTTTGATAGGTAACAGTTGAACCAGTTTAGGGTTCTGTCGTGGAGGCAGATTTCCTTTAGCCTGCGGATTAGAGTTTTGAGGTTGACGGTATCAAAGGTGGCAGAGATGTCAAGGAGGATGAGTAAGTAGGAGTGGTCACAGTCCAGGTCTCTGAGAATTGTGTTTGATAGTGACAATAAGAGGGTTTCGGTGCTGAGGGATGTTCTGAAGCCATGTTGGGCTGGGAATAGTATATTGTGGGTGTCCAGATATTCAGAGAGTTGACGATTTACTATTTTTTCAAGGATCTTGGCAATGAAGGGGAGATTAGAGATAGATCTGTAGTTGGTTGGGTCGGTTTCATCTAGCTGAGGTTTTTTGAGAATCGGTTTGATGATGGCGCATTTTAGTTGATCCGGGAAGGTGCCTTGGTCTAGGGATAGGTTGATTATGCCTGCTTTTGGTTTGGCAATGTGGTTCGGTATTTGTTTAAGGAACTTGACAGGAATTGGGTCGATGGGATGGGCTGCAGGGTTGATATTCTGGATAATTGATTATATTTCGGTGGATGCAACGTTTTCGAAGTGTGTCCATTTGGCATTATTTGTGATTGTGTCTGATGTAATCTCATTGTCCGAGGTGGGGCTTTTTGCAATTAGGTTTAATATTTTGTTGTTAAAGAATTGTGCTAACTCACAGGTATTTGTCTGGTTTTCTGTTTTGTTTGAGGTTTGCGTTGGTTGGGTGAGGTTGTTTACAAATGCGAATAGGGTTCTGGGGTCAAATTGGTATTTTTGCTGCATAGAAATTGTGCTTGGCTTTGTCAATGTTGGCCTTGTATATGTAAAGTATGGTCCTGAAACTATCTTTTAGTTGGGGGGTGGGGTTCCGTCTCCATTTCTTTTCAGCTTGTCTTAGTAGGTGTTTGATGTTTTTCAGTTCAGGGGTGTACCAAGGAGCTTTTTGATTGTAGGATGATTTGAGTTCTTTTGTGATGAGAGTACATTTGATTTTGGCGATTTCTGAGTTGATATTGAGCCATGAGTTTATGGCGGAGTTTGTGTGGGTTAGGTTTAGGGCTTCCAGGGAGGCTAGGAGTGTTTCAATAAAATATGCACCAGCGACGTGCTTATTGAACTTGATGATTTTGCTGACTTTCTTTGGATCCAGGATGGGGTTTCCAAGATGTAATTTGGTTTGTATCAGTTTATGGTCTGACCATAAACTGATTCGGTCTGACCATAAACTGATACATAAACTTTGGGCCAATGCTGCCCGCACTAGCATGGTCTCTTCTTCCTGCGCATGCAGCCACTGCATACCACTTCCTGTTCTGGGCTGCAGGAAGAAGAGACCATGCTGGTGCCACTGACTCCAGCTCTCCTGCCGTGTTCCGCCAGGGCGGAGGATGAATTCCCATTTCGCTGGGGCAGAGGGAGCAGCCGAGTCAGCAGGGGACCGGGAAGTGTGGCGACACACCTGCATGTGCTTGGCGACACACCGGTTGAGAACCACTGAACTAGACAGGACCAGAAAATCATAGCACAGGTAGCCTAACATAACAAGCACCTTTAAAATCAGAGGCCCTCTTTTAATGGTGATTTTCTGCCAGGTCCGGGCAGTCCCCTGACCCAGAACCTCTCTTTTCAAGAGTTTACCACAATGCAGTTGTAAAAAGTTCCAGAGACTTTGGAACGGTGCCCAACGCCGTCAGAATGCTCAAAGCTTGCAGGACGGGTGCAGGCGCTTCCTGCCTGATTTCATGAGATCAGCGGGTAGGAGTGTTGGAACCCAGTACGTGAGTTTTAAAAATGCTCGCGGTGCTGGGATGAGGCAGCTGTCAGGGCTCATCACATCAGCTGGCGAAGATATTAGACTGCCGTCCACCCTGGACCGTGCTGTGTTAAGGCTTGGGTGTGGACGTTACGGGGCGGGGCAAAGAGATGTGCGCACAGATACTTATGTGCCTGGGCATGCGCTCAGGTCCAGTGCCCTGTAACTTTACTTCTGCTATGGAGGAGGTATAAATTAAAAAAACAAAAACACAAAAAAAAGACAGCCATCCTTGAGGAATTTAAAGAGTCTGGGGTAACTGGGGGCGTGAAGGCTATTAAACCAGAGGGGTTTGGAGGATTTTATTTATTTTATCAGATTTTCTATACCGTTGTTAAGACGAGCCATCACAAAGGTTTACAAATTTTTAGAATACATAGGATAAAACATACAGAGTTAATAAACAGTTGAAACCCAGACTAACAATAATAGAAATAAAAGAACAATTAATGTAAAAGGATAAAAAGAAAACAAATAAAATGATTAAGAGAGATATTGAGAGTTAAGATTTAAGTGCTCTCATTTTCCAGCCGTATACACCTTTTCAAAACAGATAAGTTTTTAGATCCTGTTTGAACTTCTTAAAATCAGCTTGTAATCTCAAATTCATAATTTTGGCCCTGCAAAGTGACACCGCTCTTTCTCTCACTTGGCTAAGATGTGCGGAGTGTACCGCAGGTATTGAAAGTAGGCCTTTGTTGGAGGGCCTTAGATTTCTTTGGGGGACATGAAACCTAATTGCTGCATTAAGCCAGTCCACTTGCTCTCCGTATATTAGTTTGTGTAGAGTGCAAAGTGTTTTGAATTGGATGCAGGATTCAATGGGTAGCCATTGCAGAGCTACAAGAATAGGAGTAATATGATCTCTTTTTCTACTGCCTGTTAAGATTCTTGCAGCCGCATTCTGCAAGACCAGAATTGGTCGAATAGTAGAGACCGCAAGGCCCAGGAGTAATGAGTTACAATAGTCTGTACTTTCAAAAATCAGGGATTGCAGGACTGTTCTAAAATCGTTCTGTGATAATAAAGGGCCAGATTTTCAAAGAGTTACGCGCGCCGAACCTATTTTAAAGAGGCCCGGCGACGCGCATAAAACCCCGGGACGCGTGCAAGTCCCAGGGCGGGAAAGTCCGCGGCTAGGGCAGGGGCAGAGGCTCCAGGCACAGCGGCCATTTGCCGCTGTGCCAGGGATCGCGAGCTGGCAATCGGCTGGCACGTGCAACTTACTTCAGCCCCAGGGCTGAAGTAAGTTGTGAAACAAAAAAAAGAAGAGAAAAAAGGTAGGGAGGAAAGGGCGGGGGAGGTAGGGAACGGGGGAAGCCAGCATGGCTCAGTGCAGGCTCGGTGCACACAATGTGCACAATTGTGTACCCTTTGTGCGCGCCGACCCCCAATTTTATAACGTGTGTGTGTGCAAGTTATAAAAATTGGGCGTATGTGTGCGCGCGCACCCTTTTAAAATATACCCCAAAGGTTTTAGTCGTTTAAGCAGCATTAGTTTTTATAGCCCTCGCGTACTTTAGTCGAAGTGTTTAAGACACAATTCTGGATCAATGATAACTACTAGGTCTCGAATATATTCAGCTAATATGAATGTGATGTTATCCTGCAGTGTTATTGTTCTTTGGCTCCTGATTGAGGCTTTTCTCTCTAAGAGAATAATTTCTGTCTTGTCAATGTTTTGGACCAGCTTCATTTGTGTGAGAAGTTGTTTAATGATTTTCAGATACAATTGAATAAAATGTACAAACTCACAGCGATGTATCATGTACTGGCAGAATTATCTGAATGTCGTCAGCATATAGATAAATGAGTCAGACCTAATCCAGCTAATAAGAGCCAAAAGGGGCAACATATATATTTTATTTATTTAAGTCTTTTCTATACCGTCGTTTAGTAGCTTCCGTCACAACGGTTTACAATAGGCACATAAAAATAAGGATGCTGAAACGATACTTTACACAAGTGCCATATCGGTCCGGTACATAGTTTAAAATATAATTATTGTAGTGTGATAAAATACTGTATGGAGGTTTTTTTTTGGGGGGGGAGGGTTTCAGAATTAAAAGCAATGCTAACTTTATCAGTGTCACTTTCTTAGTGATGGATGATCAGACAAAGTAATATAAAAATAAAATACAGCTTCAGACGTAATCGCTTGTGGTGTTGTGTGTTTGATTTTCATTTGTTCATACCTCGCACTTCGCCGGCTTCACTATTCATCTACTCTCTTTGATAAGCTTGCTTAAATAACCAGGTTTTTAGGTTTTTTCGAAAGGATTTGTTGTCGCTTTGTAATCTTAACTCTAAAGGCATGGTGTTCCATAGTATGGCTCCTGCCAGAGATAGAGCTCTCTCTCTTACTTGGGTGAGTCTTGCTGTTTTTATTGATAGAATTGTTAAGGAGTGCTTTGTTAGCTGATCTTAGATTTCTGTTTGGTACGTGAACGCGGAGGGCTGTGTTAAGCCAATCTGCTTTTTCATTGTGTATTAATTTATGTATGGTGCAAAGTGTTTTGTATTGAATTCTTTGTTCAACTGGGAGCTAGTGTAACTCTGCTAGGGTTTATTTATTTATTTAACATCTCTTTTATACAGATATCCGTTCGCACATCGCATCGGTTCACAATAAACAAAAACTTTTGGGTGGTGCCCTTACATGTAACAGATAACTTAGTGAACTAGGAAACTTTTGGGAGGAGCCCTTACATATAACAAACATCAATGGGTAGATGCAAAGCAATAGAACTGTAACTATAACTATATACATGAGAGTGCACAGTACAAAATCAGCGGACATAAGGCGTTCATAACAAAATGACATTGTAAAATTCACAGGGGGGTTTTATGTAATAGGGGGTGACATGTGGTAGGCTTGTTGAAAGAGCCAGGTTTTAAGTTTCTTTTTGAAAGTGGGGGTATATGTCTCCATGCGAATATCATGGGGCAGGGAGTTCCATATGGTGGGGCCGGCAAGAGAAAAGGCTCTGTTTATAGTAGAGGAGAGTTTAAAAGATTTGATAGATTGGGCACGAAGTGTTCCTTGGAGGGCTGGGCAGGTAGGTCTCTTGGAGGTGCGAGGTAAGAGGGGGATTAAGCCAGTTGAGGTTGGAATTTAATAGACTTGTGTATGATAGAGTTTTATATAGAATTTGTGACTGTATAGGGAGCCAGTGTAGTTCGATAAGTGTGAGAGTGATGTGATCTCTTTTCTTTGTGTTTGACAGTATCCGAGCGGCGGCATTTTGTAGGAGTTGTAATGGCTTAGTGTGTGTTGCAGGAATGCCAAGGAAGAGTGCATTGCAATAGTCAATTTTCGATAAAATAATAGACTGGAGTACTGTGCGGAAATCAGTGAAGTGTAGTAGGGGTCTGAGTTTCTTTATCGTTTGTAGCTTAAAATAGCAATCCTTTATGATGGATTTAATGAATGGTTTAAAAGAAAAGTGATCATCAATAATGACTCCTAAATTACGAGTGTGTGATGGGAAGTTGGTAGACTAGTAAGCAAGTGGGATGTCTGGGAGCGGTTGCCTATTAGATATGATTAATAGCTCAGTCTTGTTGGAGTTTAGAGCTAGGTGCATGTCCTTTAGGAGTTGGTTGATGGAGGAAAGACAGGATTCCCAGTTTTGTAAAGCAGTTTGGATAGAGTCAGAGAAAGGGAAGATGAGTTGCACATCGTCAGCATAAATAAAATGCTTGATGTGCAGGTTAGTGAGAAGCGTGGTAAGGGGAATCATGTATATATTAAATAGCGTCGAGGAGAGTGAAGAACCTTGGGGCACACCTTGGGGAAGACTGATGGGATCAGATTCATAGTTGTCAACTAGGACAGTAAAAAAGCGATTTTGGAGATACGATTGAATCCAGGCGAAGGCATTGCCAGTGATCCCAATACTTCTGAGGATGTTGAGTAGGACATCGTGATTGACTGTGTCGAACGCAGCCGAGATGTCAAGCATGGCGATCAGATAGGAGAATCCTGAGTCGGTTCCTCTGATAAGAGTATCGTGTAGGGAGAGGAGCAATGTTTCAGTACTTAAATGCTTCCTGAAACCATATTGGGTGGAAGGGAGGATGTTGTTTTGTTCAAGGTGATCGGAGAGGCGTGAATTAACTAGCTTTTCAAGAACTTTAGCTAGGAGGGGTAGGTTGGACACCGGTCTGTAATTAGAAAGTGTGGCGGGGTCAAGATTCGGTTTTTTGAGTAGCGGTTTCACTATTGCTTATTTAAGAAAATTAGGGACAATGCCATGCTCTAGAGAACATTTGAGAATATTTGAAAGAGGTTTGGCGATCACATTGTGTATAGATAGTAGGAGTTTGGAGGGGATGGTTTCAGAAGGATGTGTTGAGGGTTTCATTTTCTTTAGTATGTTCTCTACTTCTAGGGAGGATAAGGATTCAAAAGAGGAGAGGGAGACTGGAGAGTTGATATTGGGAAGACAGATGTTGAGGTTGTTGTGCGAGAATTGTGCCGTGATAGAAGATACCTTGTTTTTAAAAAATTGTGCTAACTCGTTGCAACGATTTTTAGAGGAGTTAGCCGGTTGTTGCGTGTGTGTGGGAGAAGTCAGGTCAGCAACCATAGCGAAAAGAGCCTTGGGGTTATATTGCAGATCATTTATTTTTTTGGCGTAGTATTCCCGTTTAGATTGCAGGATGGAATTTCTATATTCGTGCATACGTTGATAGTAGAGAGTTTTGGTTGCGGGGGATTGGTGTTTGCACCATGACCTTTCCGCAGCTCTGAGTTGGATTTTAAGATTTCTGAGGACAGGCGTGTACCAGGGTTTCCTATTTTTACGGTTGGGGTTGACAGTTTTTGTTATTAGGGGCAATATTCATTGGCAATGCTGAGGGTGAGGTTAACCCAGGAGGAGAATGCATTATCTGGGGATGATAGGTCAATTTGCTTGTCTATGTCTGAGCATGCTAGTGTGATGGTCTCTACATCGCAGGATTTACGAAATTTGAAAGATATGGGCTGACGGGGCGCGGAAATGGGGCTTTGAGGAAGTGTAAGTTTAGTCTTGATTAAGGAGTGATCAGACCATGGTACTGCCATACATAATGGAGGATTGGTTATGCTGATGGGGGAGTTGATAAAAATCAGATCAAGGGTGTGGCCAGCTTTGTGTGTGGGAGAGTTCACTATCTGTTGGAAGCCCATAGCTTCGAGTGAAGAAAGGAAAGCTTCACAGGCAGGGGATTGTGGTGAGGTATCCACGTGTAAATTAAAATCTCCTAGGAGGATCGTGGGTACGTCAGGTGATAGTGTGTTTGCAAGGAATTCAATAAGGGGTGATGAATCTTTCTCTAGGAGACCAGGGGGGGTATAAATGAGACACAGTTGGAGTGATTTTGATTTGAAGAAGCCAATTTCGTATTGATATGGGATGTCACATTTATGGGACAAAAGTTGGAGGTCCTTTTTTACAGCCAGGAGTAAGCCGCCTCCTCTCTTCTTCTTCCTCGGGATTGAGAAAACATCATAGATATCTAAGGGTAATTGATTGATGAGGGGAGTGTCATGTTTGAACCAGGTTTCAGTGACAGCGCATATTTCTGGATTAGAATCAGTGAGAATGTCTTGCAGAAGATGGGTTTTCTTTTGCAGAGATTGTGCATTGAAAAGGATAATGGAAATGAGAGAGGCTGATAGCTTGAGTGCGAGTGATGGTGTGTATAGGGATGAGTCTTCCGTTTTTGTGGTGTGTGGTTTGAAGAGTGGATGAGAGGGAAACATATGGGTGGACTTCTGTTTGATATGTTAAGGCGCAATCTCCGAGAAAAGGAGGCATTGTTGCACTACAGAGTAAAGCTAGTAGCAGGGTTAGGCGATGTGATGTGGTCTTTTTTACTTTTTCCGGTCAAAATTCTTGCAGCGGTGTTTTGTAGAATTTGTAATGGTCTGAGTGATGTGTATGGTAGACCTAGTAGTAAGGCATTACAGTAGTCTGTGCTTGCAAAAATCAATGCTTGTAGCACTGAATGAAAGTTTGTAGTTGTTAGCGGTGGTTTGAGTCTTCTGAGAACAATGAGTTTGGTGTGTACCTCTCTCACTTTTAATGATATATGTTGTTTTAGGCTTAATTCAGAATCGATTATAACTCCTAGGTTTCGTACTTTCTCTGCTAGTTCTATTTTTTGGTTGTTTTTTATTGTGATTGTATTTTGAATGATATCATTCTTTTTGCTATCTAAGTGTAGGAATTCTGTTTTTTCAATATTGATTACTAGCTCCATTTGGTTTAGTAGTTGGTTTATGATATCAAGGTACATATTGGCTAAGTTTAGTGTTTTTTCAATAGTTTCATCTATGGGTAGTATTAGCTGAATGTCGTCAGCGTATATATAGTGTTATGCCTAGACCGGTTAGTACGGTAGGTGGCACAATGGTAAAGATGTTAAAGAGGGTAGCAGATAGACCTGTTTGCAAGTGTATTTTCTCTGACATTACGTCTTTGATTTGAACTTGGAAATATCTGTTGCTTAGATATTATCTAAACCATTTGAGAGTTATGTTACTTAAACCTATTTCCTTTAGTCTATTTAAAAGGATTTCATGATTTACAGTATCAAATGCTGCTGAGAGGTCCAATCCCTGTGGAACTCCTGTGTTAAGCTCTATTTTATCTGATAGTATATTATTAATTTGCACTTGATAAGATCGATTGTTTAAGTAAGATGCAAACCATTGCAGTGTGTTTTCAATTAAACCTATTTCCGATAGTCTATGAAGTAATATATTATGGTTTACAGTATTGGAAGCTGCCAAGAGATCTAATAGAATTAAGAGATGTTTAGCCACTGTCAAATCCTCTTAGTACTGTGTCTGTCAGCGAAAGTAGCAATGTTTCCATGCTAAAATGTCACCTAAAGCCGAACTGTGATGGATAGAGAACGTTATTTATTTCAAGATGTTCTGTTAACTGTTTTTGTACTACTTTTTCAATTAGTTTGGAAAGAAAGGATAAATTCGATATTGATCTGTAATTGTTTAGCACAGATGGGTCCAACTTTTTTTGCTTAAGAATGGGTCTAATAATAGCACCTTTTAATATATCTGGGAGATGATCTTCATTTAATGATTTATTGATAATGAATGCGATGCTCGGGGCGATTGTCTGTGCAATGGGTTTCAAAGTGTTAATGAGAATGGAATCTATTAGATAGTTTGCTGGATTCAAATTTTTTCCCAGATTTTCAGCCTCCATTGCTGTAATTTCCTCAATTTTTGACCATTTTATAAGGTCTTTTGGACACATGGTTATTTCTTGATTTGGAATTCCATCTAATAATTTATCTATTTTGTTTTTAAAGAAATGAGCAATGTCATTGCATCTGTTTTCAGGGAGTTCCGAGCTGCTATGGCACGTGCCATTGGTTAATTTTTTTTAATGATATTAAAAAGGGTTTTAGGGTTGTGAGAAAATTTTTGAATTTTCTTGCTATAGTAGTCTTTTTTTTTTTTTTTTTTTTTTTTTTTAAAGTTAATAAGCTTTCTGTAATAGGCAAGAAAGGATCGGTAATCACTTAATGAGTCCGTAGACTTATTTTTCCTTCAAATTTTTTCTTTTTTTCTCAACAATTGTTTGGCCAGTTTGCCCAGTATAGCTCTACTACACTGGGTAAACTGATTGACAAACTAGTGAAAGTGTTCATGGTATGGATTCATGCTGGTTACAAAATTCCCTCCCTTATGCAGCTGAAACCTGATTTGTGCATGTTTGCACAAATTCGGTTAACAGATACACATGCCTAGGCTACTTTATAACATATGCGCTTATGTGCATTTATGTTATAAAACTGCCACATCCTGGGCACGCACTGACACATATACATCATTGTGCGCCTGTGTACCCCTTGGAAAGTTACCATCCCTGGGTTTTCCTTATGTACCACCAAGAATAACTTGCAGGCTTCCCACTGCTAACTCCCCATGTTATCTTAAGAACTATACACTCCATTTTCCAATTCTTTCTGATATATATTTATCACCCTCCAGTTGTTTTAGTTTAAAACCTGTCCTGTCTTCCATCTCCCATGTTTTACGCTCCCTGTTTAATGTAACTTTACTTTCTACCTAGATGTTAATTGGTTTTCCCCTCAGTTACATTGTAAACCGGTACGATAAGACCTGGTCTTGAGCATCGGTATAGTAAAAGAAATTAAATAAAATAAATTCTTAAAATGTTGAACACACTCCTATATATAATTGCTAGGAGGTCTTGCATTGTAAGCTGTCTCATTTAAACTCTCAAACAAAGACATGGTCATTAAAGTTCACTAAGTTACATTTAAATTCAAGAGATGTTTTGATTAATTCTTGCAATAAACATGGAGTAGCAACATTTCGTACATTTCACAGGAAATCTCTGGAAGCCTTTAAACTTGGCATATAAACCATTTGGGTCTTCTACTTGTTTTAAATTCACATAAACGGGAGATCTTCTCTGTCCCTGACACTAATTCACCAACAGTCAAAAATATATGAATCTTGTTACCATTGCATGCACAGCAGTTCCTCCAATGATACTCACATCTTGTAGGATTCACTATAATCGCATCAAAACCTTCCCACTGTCTCCTTATCCTGTGCATGTAAAACACCAAGCCTCCATAACAGCTTACGACCTCACCCCCACTAGGTTGGTCTCCAGTCAGTGCACACGTTTTCACTCTCCTTATGATGCACAGAAATACCCCCACAGAAAATTTCCATGATGGGTCAAACATAGCTTCATCTCTATATTTTCTACTAAAGTTGTGGGCAAAATTAATTGTTTTATATTCAAATTTACAATAGATGTATCAGCACATTTACAGGATTTTCATATTGATCTGCATTACTATGATAGATTTCACAGGAAATCAATGGAAAATTTTCACATTGCATAGAAGCACTACAGGACTCCATTTTGTTTTTATAGTAACTTGTCACACATAATCAGACTTAACATTAACAAATCTGTCTGCAGACCTGAAATTCTCAAACTATACAAGCCTTGGAAAGAATTTTAGGTTGATTCACAAGTCTCTCAGGTACACATAGGATTTTCCAGTTATAAACTGATAACAGTGCAAATAAAAAATTAATACATAGTCTCTTAGCCAGGAGTATAGCGTATAAAGTTGTTTCATCCCTGTATTCTATTTCTACTACTACTACACATTTCTATAGTGCTACTTGATGTTTTAGCACTGTACAAACACCACATTAGAGATAGCCCCTGCTTGACAGAGCATACAGTCTAATCAAAATAAAGACACAGGTCAAAAGACTCCCAACTATCTATGAAACAAAATTTGCCATGTTCTGAAAACCACATTTTATAAACTTAAGTTAGTGTGACCTTTAAAAACTTTGTACCCCCAGGATTTTTTTTTTTTTAGGATGGCTGTTCAGATCTTGGTCCTCAGTCATTTGGATTACCGTGGTGCTTTGTACATTGGGCTCCCAGATAGGTTGTTGCACGCCATGCAGCTGGTACAGAATGCGGCCGCCCGAGTTATAGTTGGGACATTGAGAAGAGAACATAACACTCCAGTTTTGAGGGAGCTACACTGGCTCCCAATTAAATGGAGGTGCAGATTTAGGTTGGTGACCATTGTTTTTAAACTCTTGAGGACTCCTTCCCCACGTGTATTGCGAGAATATATCAAGTCCTATATACTAGGCCATGTCCTGAGGTCAGAGGGTGCTAAACTGTTAGTTATGCCTTCAGTTAAAAAGTTTAGATGGGTTCAAATAAGGGGGGCGAGTCTTCACTTCAGTAGCACCAAATGAGTGGAACAAGTTGCCTGTTGA
Source organism: Rhinatrema bivittatum (assembly GCF_901001135.1). NCBI lineage: Eukaryota > Metazoa > Chordata > Amphibia > Gymnophiona > Rhinatrematidae > Rhinatrema > Rhinatrema bivittatum. The sequence continues at coordinate 515,190,854 of NC_042617.1, read as the reverse complement.
ACTAGAACAGCAGCAGGAATTTAAAGTATTCAGAAAGGCATTAAAGACTGTGTTCTTTGAGCAGGCATTCAGATAAAGCAGCATGACTCACTGTTATTTTAAATACTATTTTTTGGTGTACTGATGTGCATGTATTGTTTTTGTGTTGTGGGTATAACATTGTATTATATAGATTTTATGACTGTTTTATTGTAATCCACGCTTAACAGATTTTAGGTAGTGGCGGACTATAAGTATTTTAAATAAAAGACTTGGGGCATTTCATTTGGGAAGATAGTGGTTAAAATTAGTAATTTAAATGGCTGAAGGCAGACAGTCTGCCTTAAGATTTAAAAGCAGCCGCAAAAAGGTGGGTTTTTAGATGGGATTTAAACAAGGTGAGAGAGGGAGCATGACACCAGCTCAGGAAGAGTATGCCAAGCACACTGCACAGCCAGGTAGAAAGCATGTTCTACATTTGTCTTCTATACATATGAATCACTAAGTCTCCATTTTGTTTTCTGAAAGATTTAAATTAACTTTGTAGTTCTTCAGGATTTTCAAGAGTTTGTCTTATTATTCACTAACTTTCATCCTTGCTGGATAAAAACTACCTGAACCTTGCTTTCATATTTCTTAGCTGCTCTCAGAGTGCCACCAACTTCTTCTTTTTCTGTGCTGTGACTTTAAATACATGTCAATCTAAATTCTTTTTTTCTCACAGTGCAGCTGCCCATAATTTACCCTCAATAACTGGAAATCTTGAAAAAAAGTTCGCTCAAGATACAACTCAGCAGGGACTCCAAAATTCCTCCAGGACTTACTCCCACCCCACTCTCGTCTCTCCACAATCCCCTCCATTCTTTTTCTCTACTCCCTCGGCAACCTTCCCACTCTTCCACAAGACCCTGCTGCTGTCCCCCACCCCAACTAAAACCTAAGATAATCTCCCCCCCACACACACACAGGACCCCTTTGGGACTGAATATATTTCTTCTTCCTCTTGGGCCCATTACCACTGCTTCCTCCTGGGAACATCTTGACAGCCAGCAAAATACACTCGATCCAAGTGAGCGGATAATTTTTGTTGCTGGTATAATGGGAAACTATTGTGTGTGCTCTTTCAATCTCAAAGTCCTTCACAGCCAGTTTCCAGTAGCTTTAGGAAAAAAAAAAGGTCAAACAAAAATAAATATAAGGTAATACATATTTATTCAACTAACTTGATATATTTCTTTACTAGGTTTGAGAGTTCACACTCCCTTTATCAAGTCCAACCAGCTCCAGATTTTCAGGACAGGTTGATCCAGTCCTGGTTTTACTCCCCACCCCACCCCCAAGCAGGTACTTATAAGCCTTGATTTTCTGAGGGAATAAACCACAGCATGCAGTGGGGTAAAACCAGGACTGGCTGAACCTCCTGAAAATCTGGAGCCGGTTAGCAACCCTAACCAGAATGCACAGGTGAGAGAAAGATGGATGTTGCCTGAAGACAGAAATTAATCAAAGATTACATTACAATGGTGGAAATGGTGTGACTGGGAAGGAGGAAGGGGGTGGGGTGACTGACGAGTTACTGGTGACAAAGATACAAGATGTTTTTTTAAGTCTTGTCCAGACAAGTCTGTTAAGTCCTTTTATTTTAGTATAAAAGTGTATAATCATTGTTATTTCAGCAGGTATTTTGGAGCTAATTAGTGAGCAGATTTAGGTAAAAGGATTGTATACAGGATGAGCTGTTCAAGGATCATTGTTATGAACTAGTTTTTATGTAGATGTGATTATATTTATTTATTTAACAGTTTTATATACCGACCTTCATAGTAAATAACCATATCGGATCGGTTTACAGTTAACAAGAATAAAAAACTGGGGTAACTATTCAAGTAAACGAAAGATAAACAGTAAGTAGGAATGAGTCAAAGTTACAATCAACAGGGAAGAGAACTTGGAAGCTTGCAACAAGCTGGAAAGAAGATAATATTATATGGGGATGGCAAGCCAATTAGATTATACTAGCTTCAATTAACACAATACGAGTGTTATGTATATATAAATTTTTTATTACTCACATGGAATGGGATATGGAGCAGGATAGAAATCTTTTAAAATAAAAATATTTTAATTTAAATTTTAAAAAATGTAACTCCAAATAAAAGGGCCAATACAGTAAAACTTGCGCGCACAGGCCACTCTCCTGTGCGCACGATTCAGTAACTTAATTTAAATTAGGGCCCGCGGTAAAAAGAGGCACTAGGGACACTAGCACGTCCCTAGCGCCTCTTTTTGGCCAGGAGCAGCGGCTGTCAGCGAGTTTGACAGCCGACGCTCAATTTTGCCGGCGTTGGTTCTCAAACCCGTTGACAGCCATGGGTTCGGAAACCGGACACCGGCAAAACTGAGCATCCAGTTTTCAACCCGCGAGCCGCAGGCCCATTTTAAATTTTTTTTTTTTTAACTTTTTTTTTAACTTTTGGGGCCTCCGACTTAATATCACCATGATATTAAGTCGGAGAGTGACAGAAAAGCAGTTTTTACTGCTTTTCTGTGCATTTTCCCGGCGCTGGCAGAAATTAACGCCTACCTTTGGGTAGGCGCTAATTTCTTAAAGTAAAATTTGTGGCTTGGCTGCACATTTTACTTACTGTATCGCGCAGGTATAACTAATAGGGCCATCAACATGCATTTGCATGTTGCAGGCACTATTAGTCTCAGGGGGGTTTGGCGCGTGTTTTCAACGCACTATTACCCCTTACTGAATAAGGGGTAAAGCTAGCGCGTTGAAAACGCGCGTCCAAATGCCGGTTAACAGTGCGGTCCACCGTAGTGCACTGTACTGTATCGGCCTGAAAGTTTGCCAAATTGCCTTCTCTGCTGCAATATTGTAGACTCCAATTGATTTCCAGCTTTACCTTCGCTTCTTGTAACTAAGAATCTTCTGTGCTTATCCCATGCTTTAATTCTGTTATTGTTTGTAATACCACCACCTCCACTAACGAGAAGTTCCAGGTAACCACCACCCTGTCTGTGAAGAAATATTTCCAAATGCTACTCCTTGGTGTAACCTCTTCACAAAGCTGCCAATTTACCCAGGTACAGAAGAAAAATTTGAAGCCTTCCTGGATTTCTGAAAACTCTATCCTGATGCATTATAGGACCTTCAGCACTGATTTCAATGAGTAAAATCAGGACTACAGATACCACACTGCTTTGGGTTATAAGTTCAAAACCAGGACTGGCCAAAAAAAATCTACCTTTTTGAACTAAGTATTTTGGCAGCTTTGTCTTTGAGCTTCATATTACATATTTCCACCATTTTCTATGCCCCCTACCTTCCATATCCATCCAAGCTCCACCCTATTCCTCAGATCCTATCTGGTATATCACAGTCTCCTCATCTAATTCCCATATCTACCCTCCTCAGCTCCCATTCCCTCTAGAAACCCCCCCACCACCACCAGTTCCTATACTATTCTCTGATTTTCCCCCAACTCGTGTCCTTCACCTTTGCTTCCCCTAGTCCATTTCCCAAGTTTCTCTTTTCAGTTCTTATTCCTATATCAGGGGCATAGCCACAGGTGAGCCCTCTAACTTTTGGCTCAGGCCCCCACCCACTGCTGTCGCTATAGGTTGGCAAGTAGCCCTTTGCCATCCAGCCAGAGCTCACCATGTACGAGAAGCCACCAGGAGTAGCGTGGCTGGCAAGGATCCAGATGCCCCACTAGCTGAAAGGATTTGCAGCTGCTACTAGCAGGAGGAGCAGCAGAAGACTATCCCTCTACTCCCCACTGTTCTGCCATCTCTTGTTATGGTGTCAGCCCAAGGACATTCAGTATTCATGAGCCAACTCTTCCCAATGCTGATCTTGTGAGATCAGTATCAGGAAATGCTGCTCACGAGTTCTGAACGTGCTTGCAGTGCTGGCACCATAACAGAGAAGGCAAAGTGGTAGGGAATAGGAAGACTCCTACTGCTTAATTAATCTGAGGGCAGGTGGAGAGGCAAGAAGAGGTGGGGCAAATGCTTGGAAGGCCGAGGGAGAGAAGCTGGAGGCAGATGCAGAGAGAGGGATTGGGAGAGGCAGGAGGCCTATGCTGGGAGAGGGCATGGCAGATGCTGAACAGTGGAAAGGAAGAGACAGGGAAATAAATCAGGAAGCAGATACTGGGGGAAGGAGGTAAGAAAGGCAGGAGAAGATACTGGGAAAGACAGAGGAAATGGATGTTGAGAAAGGAGGTGGGGACAGATGGGGAGAGGGAGAAGTAGAAGTAGGGGCAGATATTGGGAAAGGGGGAGTGGGAGAGGTGGAGGAATGGATGTTGAGGAGCAGGCAGATGGGGGAGGGGAAGAAGAGTTGGGCAGATGCTGGGAAAAGAGGAGAGAGAGAGAGAGGCAGGGGGAATGGATGGATGCTGGAGAAGGAGGCAAGATACTGGGACCATAGAGATGGGGGAGAGCAGACACCCAGGTGTTAAGGGAAGACTCTGGATTGGGTGGGAGCACAGACTCAGAAATCAGCTGAAGACTGAGAGGAGGGTGGGATGTCAAGACATGGATGAGATTGGACAGGGTGGGACATGGGGACTCAAAAGATTTGGTGGGGGGGGGGGGGGAAGTAACAGTTGAATAGGAACTTGGGGATTAGGTCAATGAGAATGAAGCAACTGGGTGGGGATGTTAAATGGACTGTGAGGCAGGTGTTAAAAGAGCTGGAGAAATTGTTTAAAGGACCGGAAGGGGGGGGGGGGGGATCAGGAGGGGTTGAGGGACAGAAGAAAAGGGATGGGCACTGTGGAAGGTGTTGCATCCGTCGGTACTAGACAGCTTCGCCCCGTTTGCCTCACCTTGTTCACGGCTCCTCCCGCTTACCTAGGAAAGATGGCTACTGCCGCGTCTACAAGCCAACCTCTCCAGCGTCCCCGGAACAGCTATGGTGCAGCCTCCCGCCATGCTCCTCCCAGGTACCTACTAGGGTGCGTGCACGCCACCCACATCTTTATTCCAACCTTGGCGCAAACCTCGGGGTCGTTCCCCCTTACTGATGTCATGCCATCCGGGTATATAACCTATTCTAATTTGCTAGCTCGTGGAGTTAGCAAGGATTCGAATCTGTTCCTGTCTACGCTACTCTGCCACTTCCGTGCTGCCGCTGGAAGCTCTCTCTCTGTCCTTCGGGGTAACTGCTAACCTGGGTACCCGCTCCTCGGGTGCCCTCTACTTTATTTAAGGTGCCTTACAGGGAACAGGTACTCGCTCCCCGAGGGCCTGCTCTCCCTGCCTCGGTGCCTGCATTATCTTCTTCAACCTGGTGGAATCGCATACCTACAGCAAACATCTAGTGAGTACTCTAACTCTTAGTCTATCTCATCCACAGTACTACATTGCTGGGAAACCTGCTTCGGAACCTCCCTATACCAACGTGGTGAGAAGGGCTCCCTCTGCCGAGGTCCCTGAGACTGCTACTACCAGACTGCCTCACTACTGCCACCTCTGGTGGACTTTTCAAGCTGCATAATAAAGAACTAATTTGTGTTTGTGCATTCTAAGTCTAGCCCAGTACTGTGGCTCCTCATGGGACTCCTCCCCGTGGGCGTGGTCATCTGCCACAGTACCCAAGGATCCACCCAAACACTGCTTAACCATAACAGAAAGGGATTAGAGATAGACGAAAAAGGATGAGTCTTGGTGGGGGGGTGGGAGAGGTGAGAGGCTGGAAATGGAGGACATGAAAGGGGGAATTAGAGATTCAGTAGGGGTAAGAGATAGGAGGAATAGGCTGAAGGGAGAGAAAGGGATAAGTTACAAGAAAGGAGCTGGGGCTAGTGAAAGGATGAGAGGTTGAAAAAAGTAGATAATGGTTGGGGAGAAGTCAGTAGAATGGATGGAATTGGGGACTTAAGAGTGAGTGAAAGAGGGGGAATAGAAGACTGGGGAAAGAGTGAAAGGGACAGCGGGGAGAATAGGGAAACTGGAGAGATGAGAGTGGGATATAGCAAGCATGTAGACAGAGAAGAAAACAAGGTGATAGAAATAGAAAAGAGAGACCCTGGAAAAGAAATTAAGAAAAGACTATTTTAGGATTTTTATATACCGACATTTGATACAAATATCAAATCAGGTCGGTTTCCATAAAACAAAACTAAAGGAAAAGTGAAAAAACAAGACCAGAGACTTTTGCGAGTAAAGTCGTTCTTTCCACATAAAATAGCCCTTTAGAAAACAGTGCATAAAGTACTTTTACATGCAAAGGGGGAAGGCATTCTCTGAGTGGAGTTGGAACTTACATGAATACTTTTTGATTTTGAAAACCATGTTTCTAAATTCTCACAGCAAACCTACATGCACCAAACAGCATGTGTAATTGTGCAAGTAGTTTTAAAGTGGATATATGCACGCAAGTCCATTTAAAAACTGGTGTAACATTTTTATATTAAAATATAATATTCCACCTGTAAGAATTAATTTGTAAGCTGCCCGGATAAATTCCAACAAATATTTGCCAGCCAATTTATGCACAATGTTACAAAATTATCCCTGGTACTGTTTCGCTGGATGCAGCTCTCTAGTGCAGGTGTAATAAGCTACACTCAGCAGAATGCACAGTTTTACATACAGTTGTGCACACATCTGCTAATGCAGCAAAGAGTTTTTTTATGCACAATAATATGCACACAGGTTACTGCCCTCAAATCACATGTTAATGAAGGCATTAGCTATTACCCCTCAATGCAGAAAGGTACACTGGCTTACCTTACTGGCCTCCCTCATGTTTCTTAGTGCTGGAAACTTAACTCATAATCACAGTTAGAGTAAAGTTTCCAAGGCTAATGTTAGTGTACGGGCAATGTTCTGCTGCTGGGTCAGGATTTTTTTGGAAAGGAAACAGCATTTTGCAGACAGTTAGAAACCTGGGAGTTGTATCCGAAAGGTAAACTGAAACCAAGTATGCACAATTCCACCAATTCCAATGTTAGAGAGATGCGATAATAGCATTTCATGATCTGCAGTCTTGAATGCTGTGAACACGTCTAACAATACCAGCAAAATAACTTCACCTGCATCAAAACCGTGCCAGATGACATCAAGGCTAGAAAGGATGTGTTATATTTTGGGCGTGGCATGGCAGAGCACAGAAACTATCTACACTTGAAGAGGCACAGAAGAAGGCACCTAAGCAGCAAAGAAGATCCCTTTACTATCCATCCCTGTCTTGAGCCAAAGAGAAGATCGGCACCAACAGTGCAAGGTCTTCTTGAAGTGGGTCACTCCTCAATGCCTAAAGGTGGGACATAGCCTTATCAATGCAGGTGCTATTTTTTGTTCATGATGCCAGCTCATGTTTTATCCAGACCCAGGGGCCATCCATGTCATCAGTGCAGAGCTTGCACTCAAAAGCATCACCTAAGTACTCAACATGGCAGCACTCAGTGCCATCTGCAATGCTGGAGCAGAGCATTTTGATGTGTAAGTTCAAGAATCCTCCAGTGAATGTCATGCAATGGAAGAAACTACCAGTACCATCTATGGAACAGAGCACTGATCTTCATGAATTGTAACATAATCAGAGCCAGACACCACTACAGCAGTAGCTGTGGCACTGGGCTCTTCATCAGCCTTGCTGCCAACTCTGAGCGAGGTTGAGAAGATCTGGGTTTCTGAAGACGACATATCCCCTCCACCTCAGAAGGCCCCTGTCAGTGTGTGCCCAGCTATCAGAGCTAGTCAAAAATCTCTTTGAGAACCTTTCCTTTCAAAGTTCCCTACTAGTGCATACTTTGCTGCATGAGCTGTCAGCATTGAGAGTAAGACCTCACTATGATGTGATGGATTCTTCTCCTCCAAGAGAATCCTCTCATGAATCAGAGGGTGAAAAATCGGGCTCTCCAGTTTGAGTTCCTTCCAGATGTTTCCCCTGGTCCAGCAGAAGTCTCTGCCTCAGTTGCCTTCTTCCCCCAGCTTGGGACTCCCAATATATAATTGCTAATGCATGCCTGCTTGTTGACAAAGACGACAAGTTTTCCATAGACAGCAGGATGAATTAGCAATTATTAATACTTGGCCACCTCCCTGGAGAGTCAACTACCTCTGGAAGCAGCTGAGTAGTTTGCAAGGTAGCGCATACACATAGGAACTCCCACGCATGCTCAATAAAGCTTTACTGTGCTTTTCAGAGCTGTGTCCGTGTCAGCACCATTGGATGACATCACTCATATGTAATGGCTAATTCATCCTGCTATCTATAGATAACCCTGACTACGGTTACTAAGAAGGTTTGTTAGGAGGGTTCCTGCTCTAAGAGGTCATCTAATTAAAAGGCAGGCTAAGGAAACTGCCTGCCAATAGTAACGTGGCCTTCTGCTATGAGCCATAGCTGTATTTCTCCCTTGTGTATTTTTACATTAAAGCCACTCTTACGTGAGGAAGGGCATCATGGGCAGAATGGTACAGTGAGGCATGGTGGGATTATTTTTTCATGGGTTTCCTTTCTGGTTGGCACATGCAAGTTTTGAACCAAGCCTGAGGCACAGAACAGCTATTGCCTTCTGGCTCCATGCAGCTCTCAGTGAATTAGAGGTATTTGGTAGCCCAAACATCCATGTTGCTGTCAGTCTTACGATCACACGAGAACAGCATGGGAGTTCAGGCACCACATGGCTCCAGCTCCCTAACAGCTGCACAGTGTGGAAACCAACAACTCTTCCGGGGCAACATTGGCAGATAGCCAGCAGCAAAGGGCAGTGGAGGGGACTGAAAGACTTAACAGAGAATGGCTGGGGGGATGGCTGGTGCAGATCACCTTCAGTCTGAGTGCCCAGAACATTTGCCCCACATCACTGAAGAAGGAAGATTCAGAGTCAACTATAACAACGAAGAACTAAGTAATGTCTCCAAAGATAAGATCAAGAAACGATTTAAAATGTTTGAGAATGTAGGAATCCCTCTGCAGAGCTGAGAGGGTTAACTGGAATTATAAGTGAAAAATAACTGAGTTATAAAGCAGAGATTGAATAGGCAGAGTAAATTACACAGACAGGCCAAGAACCTTCAGCAAATCTGAAAACACTTTTATCATCAATCCTAGATGTCACCGATTACTGTGACATATTCATCTTAGTCCCTGAAAAAGAACTACATTTTAAATTATATCATCATGTATTATTAGTTGAATTGAATATGCTACCTGTAAAACAGCTTATCTAGGTGATTTCCAATCAAATCATACATAACATCCAATCAGCATGCATAAAGACAAAGACCAAAAAATATACAATAATAAAAAGGTCACAAAACATTTAAGAGAATACAGCCCGGCAGAGATAAATACAGCTGTTATAGCTGTGAGCTTACACAAGATAGTCGCCACACTGAAGAACTATATTTATAGTAAAGCTGGGACTCTACCACTATTACTAGGTCCTAAAGCTAGTCTAGCAGAGAACTAGGTTTGTAACCACTGTATCTCATCTCTATACTAGGTGTAATGGGCTTTGGCATACCATTTCCCGAGGAGTAAAGACTGTATCTTCTGAATTATGAACTGGAATATTTCTTTACCTTACAACGAAATCTGGGAAAAGTCCATATGGGGAGCAGAGTGCAGTAAACTATGGACATTGCAGAGGTCTGTGGTTGTCGAAAACTCCCATCACCCTAGAAAAGCGGGTTCTGTCTAAATATTAGGACTTAACAGTTCCCAGTTGTTCCCAGTGCTGGTTGGCTAGGGGAGTGGCTGGATGCTAGCTGGGGGTGGAGAGATGACTGGCTGGTTGCAGGATGGTGGGGAGGGATTAGATTGTTGTATTTTATTATCTTAAGGGGAGGACCTATGAACAGGTCTGGCCTGCTCTAGATGGGCAGCCCCACCGTCTTATGTGATGCTGCCATTCAGATGACTGTATTGCTAAGCACTGCATCAGAGACAGGTCCACCTGGCTGGAGCAGGTGCCCTCTGATCATGGCAAATACAGAGAGCCAAAAGCACTTACCCCAACCCTTCTTCAGAAGGGATTCCCCGGGGTACCACGTCACTTGGCCTAATGCTGGTCCTCCCTAAGAGCCCAAGCTCCAAATCTTTTGTGTAGCTAGCAATGCCTCTGGTTCTTCACCCAGACCCAGCTGGGGGTGCTGCAAAGGTAGTGTTCACAGCACCCAGGAGGGAGACAGTCCCAGGCATTGTACAATAATGACACCTAGTGACTAAGTGTACACATACCTGGTTCTGTGCCCCTAGACCAGGGGTGGGCAATTCCAGTCCTCGAGGGCCACAAACCTGTCGAGGTTTTAGGATATCCTAATGAATATGCATGACAGATTTGCATACAACTGAGGCAGAGTGCATGCAAATCTCTCTCATGCATATTCATTAGGGATATCCTGAAAACCAGACTGGTTTGTGGCCCTCGAGGACCAGAACTGCCCACCCCTGCCTTAGACTATATGGGGAGGGAGTTCAAAATGGAGGAAGACCGCAGAGAGTTGGGAATGAAGGCTGATGGCACCACAGCCCCAGCGGAGGCTGAGTCCAACTGAGCTGGAAGTCCAAAGACACAAGAAAAACAATCAGACCAAAAAAAAAAAAAAAAAAGGAAAATAATTAGCTGGCACATTAGCACAGTGACACAATCTGGAATGCCTGTAAACAGGAAAGGATAGTGTGCCAAGGAGAAGGACAAGGTCTGTGTGTGTTCTCAAACTAGCAGCATACAATCCCTTGATCAACGGAAGTGTTCAATGCTTTACCGCCTCTGTGTTTTTCTCATGCAAATTTTACACTGGTGACAAAAGGCAGGTTCCTATGGTTACTGCAAGGCTGTGCCATGTGCCGCAGCAGCCTACGACCCACTGCAGTACTGGTGTAAGAAACAGAATTGTGGCACACAGAGCCTGACATTGGGTGCCTCTCTGGGCAGAGCCCTGCTTGGATGTCAGTATCTGCCACCTGCAAAGGTCAGAGCAACGTGCAAGAATTATTCTTGGGCTGCAGTTTTTCCATTGCTTTTACTTCAGGAAGGGCATACCAGTTTGACATATGGACGAGACGATATATTAAATCGTTAAGAGGCTCGTTGTGTTACTAGTATACAAGCTTGCAGGAGGATGGAGAGGAATGCCTCTTTCTGGATTAAAACTGAAGGATCATAAGCCCCTGCTGAGAGATTTCTGCAACCTTCTGCACCCGACTGTCTCTGTGCTTGTTAAAGAGTGTAAATTTTGTTTTAACTTTAGCTTGTCTCGTTCTACATTCCCTACTGATGTACCGTGCTGTATAGTTTGATGGTGCTCTACCCCCAATGAGCAAACACGGTCATGAGGACTAAGTAAAACTGGGAGACCTCTGCACCAATACCAGGAATTCATGTGGTACGCCCTACCGCCACAGCCAGGCTGGCAGTGCAGCTTAGTGGTTAGAGTGGGGAACTTTGACAAAAATCCTCCGGCGTTCACATTTGGAATTTGATTTCCCTTCCTCGCACTGTGTACCCTTCTGAAGTATGTAACCAATCATTTACACGTTCAGCCCTCTGGCTCGATCATTGTTTTCCTTCATCTCATAGTCTCCTCAAGAAAGGCACCTGCCAACCTTGAGCTCCCATATGACTACCAGGCTTTGTACAGCGATGGTGTTTTATAAATAATAATAATATCCAGCAAGAAATACCCCCTCAGAACAGCTATCTTAATGCCCATTCTACTCGGCCTGCAATGAAACTAGAGCATGGACATTAAAATTGCTGATTGATCAGCATTACTGATGCCGCAGCACACCAAACTAAGGGCCTTTCCAGCATTAGCCTCACTTCCGAAAGTCCCAGTTTTACACTGCAGCCGTGGCCATTAAGGCTACAGCTGCAACCAGTGGATATTTTACACATTTTTGAGCAGGACTGGTGGATTCCAAAACTCATTTGATTCAACATAAGGTCCATATTAAAAAAAAAAACAAGCCAACCGCTGAACAGTTAAATTACCTGGATATTCAGTGGCACTTATCTGGGTAAAAATGCTGCTGAATATAGCCAGATAAAGTTAGCTGGCTGACTTGAGGACGGCAATTTACCTGACCAAAGTTACAGGGATAACATCAGCTGAGCCCTGCCAACTTTTTTTTTTTTTTTTTTTTTTTTTTTTTTTTTTTAACTCTTTGTATAAACTTGCAGACAAGCAAGACAACAAACAGGCAAAAAAAAAAAAATTTACACCATTAACCAGGAAACACAGAGACGCACAGGTCCAAAATAAACCCCCAAATGAATTGCAGCTGGTACACACCCCCTGACACTCTCACCCCACCCCCACCCAATGCCAGGAAGTTAACCCAAGCTTAGAAAAACCCCACACCAAGGGTCAGCTGCTCCTGCAGAAGACCTTCCTTCACTTTATAGCCCATCCATAAGACCAGGTTGTTTTGCTACATATTCCCAGTACTTAACTCAAAATTTGTTCATACATCAACAAATTGAGTTTTAAAGTATAGGTTAATTTTTCAATAAGCGTAATCTCATGCACCTGGCGCTTCCAGTGCGACGTCATGGTATCGACTTCCAGAGGGTAGCAATAGTGAACAGCGCTGCATGAATCAAACGTAAACATAACTTCCTCTGGTACATGTCACAGGTAGACTGACTACAGGCCCAGCAGGAAACCTTCGCCGACAGCTCAATCCTACAGGAGGCCATATTTCAAATCCCCCGCTCGACCTCGCCCCTAAAGGCTTTTTATGTACCCGTATTCCCACCATACTTGCACGTATGACCCCTCCTTCCTCACCACAGCTACACCGGCACAACCGGAAGGCCTGTGGTGAGAAACGGGCCTAGTACAACAGGAATCTGTGTAGTCTGTGCGCCAGCATTTACATTAATTCCTCCCGCCGACTACAAACTGAAACCCTGTGGGCGAGCTCCCATGCCTTTTTCCAGTCAGCCTCAGTGAGCAAAATCCCCAGGCCTGTATTCCATTGTAATCTTAAGGAAGTTATGGGCTCCCTCTCCTCATACATTAAAATAATACATCCGTATACGAAAGACGCAACGAAAGCTCTTTCAATTCATATGGCGTCGAAGACCACCAAGAGTAGCCCGGAAGACTCTATACCAGAGCAGGCCACAGGGAGGGCTCGGGGTCCCAGATTTACAAGCCTATTATGCGGCTGCTCAGTTGAAGGCGATACCTGATATGCATAAAACCATTCCCCCCAAGCAGTGGGTTACAGCAGGCCAACTTATGCTAGGCAGAGTGCCCATGGCGGCCTTACCGTGGCAGCCTAGATCAACTTGGACGCCGATTTCCTGTATCCCTTGGTCTTTGGAAACCACACTTGCTGTTTGGGAACGATATAAGGGACGGGTGGTGGGGAATCTTTCGTATTTTTACCAAACGCATATAGCTCATAATAGGCTATTTGTGATGGGCCATCAATCTAGAATTTTTCAGGATTGGCATCAGAAGGGTATTTTTACTCTGAGTCACTTGCTTCAGGGAGGGGACATAATGACCATGACGCAGTTAATAGACACCTACAATTTACTGCCTAATAGCTTTTTACCTTATGCTCAACTTCGCCATTTTTTAGTGGATTTACGCCTCAAACAAAGCATGAGAGCCACTAGATCACTGTTTGAGAACATATGCATTAATGCTGATAAACTGACTAAAGAGGTGTCTAAATTATACCTGATACTTCTCACTGCGGAAAGCGTTACTACTCCTCATTTGACTAGGTGGGAGCGTGATTTGGGCTTGCAGATATCCCCTAAATTGCGAACCCAGATATTCCACACGGCAAGCAAATGTTCGGTGTCCGCTCGCCTACAGGAGCATAGTTATAAAATGTTATACCGGTGGCATCTAGACCCAGTGAAGCTACATACCATTTACCCTGCTGTGACGCCCTTGTGCTGGCGGCAATGTGGGGACTTGGGCTCCTACTTCCATGTGTGGTGGGACTGCAGAAAGATAGCCCCTCTTTGGCAAGCTGTGAGTAAGTGGCTGACCCAACTGTTTGATAAGCCGGTATCTCTGCTGCCTATATCTGCCCTCTTGAACGCACACATTGACTCCCTCACTGAACCGCAACAAAAACTAAGCACACACATACTGATAGCCATACGCATTACCATAGCTTCTTACTGGAAATCAGGCAATGTCCCTACCATAGAGGAAATTTACTTGAAATTGCATCGGCATAAACGGCTGGATTATCTCACGGCATTACAAGCTGATCAAATCGGCAAACATTATAAGGTCTGGAAGGCGTTTCAGCCACCTGTCGGTATAGGGTGACAGATTTCTACCTGCCTTTATACATCAATCCCGATATGTACGGAAAGGCATCCTGACATGGATCATATTCACATTTCGTTGCAGTATCTGCCTGTATAATGGTCTATAGGTTACGTGCTATGGCCTTTTATGTTATATTATTTTAGGTTATGTTACTCTTAAATTGCTACTAGTTGACGGTTCCTCAATGCTGGATTGGTATAGATCCGAAGGGAGGACCACATTTGTTGCCCGAGAGGTTGGATACCATGCTTATGAACCAATTAGCGCTTATATAAGTTGTCTTACACTGTGGAATGTGCATTCTAAATTCACTGTAAAGTATGTCCTGCATGAGTGGGAGGAGGGGGGGGGAGGGGGGGAGAGGGGTTCACAAGTTATAAGCACTGAGCTTGTATACCTATTTTCCTATTTTTGTAATGGAGTACTACACGTCTTTCATGCTTATTTTATCTGCTTATCTGTTCCATACTGTTGATTGCAAGTTCATGTTACTGTTGTCAAATATGATATTTGAAAAACAATAAAACCTAAATGGAAAAAAAAAAATAATACATCCGTACAATGGTGAAATCAACCTCCGCCATTTGCAACAACTGTTCCACACGTGTGAGAGGCCTGCAGATCGCTAGTCCTCCCTCTGTCCTGCATAATTTGGTGCGTATCGCTGTAGATGTGGTCCTGGACTCCTCATCAAGCCCAGATTCCCAGTTAAGATTTTCAAAAGTGTGACCAAATGGTGCTGGCAGCTCACTTTACTGTAGTAACTTTTTGGAAGGCCATTCCTTTGTTGCCACACTGGTAGAAATAGCTGAAAGACATTGCCAAAACTGAAAAGCTCATTTACTCGCTGCACCTTAAATCTTCAGTATATGATAGTGTAGGGGATCCGTATTGGTCCATGTATCCTGGTTAATGGCATGGTGGAATTGGTTGTTTGGGGAACTATTTCAGGTTCAGTTATGCTAAAGTTTACATGTCAATATTGTATTTTTCACATTGTACATTCTGCCCAAAAGTTAAAAAAAAAAAAAAAAAATCCATCCTTCCTCATTCCACAACTGTCCCAAGAAACACAATCCACTGTCATCCCCCCCCCCCCCCCCCAAAAAAAAAACAAAACAAAAAACACACACAAACACCACCATCACCACCTCATGAAGAGTGGCTATAGCAATATTAGGTTTATCCTTATTCGGTGTAAGTGGTGACAGGTGGCTTACAGGAATACCCATATTTTTGGCAAGCATTTTCCATGTCTTGCCTCTATGAGCGAGAATAAGGTTTGACCGCAGTACTCTTCTCGCCAAAGCCGGCAGCATGAATATCATAAAGCTAAGTCCATCTCCTCAACCGCTCCTGCTTCCAGCGACATTCAGCACAGAATGGTCTCTATCAAGCCAGTGCTTCAGACAAGCCATCCGGGAGGAACAACAGTACCCCAGTAAGTTTGGCAAGGCCATTCCTCCCCCTAAATTTGTCCTCCAAAAAGAGAGCCAGGGAACACGCCCATGCCATATAAATCTGGCTATAGCCCCGTTTAGGCTAGCAAACAAATTCATTAGCAGAGTGACAGGGAGATGCTGAAATAAGTATATAAGGTTTGGTTGAATATTCATTTTTAAAACTCCAATTTGCCCAGCCCAAGACAGCAGCAAGTTGTCCCACCTGCCCAAATCTTCCAAAACTTTACCACCAGAACATAATTGGTCTTATGCAAATCAGCCCAATGTCTGGGAAAGTAAATCCCCAAGTATTTGAACCCTTCCGTAGCAAGCTAGAAATGTGATAAGCAAGTAGGTTTCTGTATACCTTCTAACCCCCTCCCATACACAACACTTCAGATTTTTAATTGTCAGGGTACAAGACTAACTTTCTACCATATTCTTCCAGCAACAGCAGCAGCCTGGGATCAGGCCTGGATTTGCTAACAGGTACACTAGGCCTGTGCCTAGGGCGGCAAAATTCTGGGAGGCAACAGGCCAAGTGAAGATTTGCAGTCTCCCAAGTCTGCTGAATCTCACTCAGCAGAGAACAGGAGAGGAGGGGTGAAGCTGGAAGGGGCAGAGCAAACAAATTGCTGTACACCCTATTTCCCCCTCCACTGCCCCACGCTGCCCCCCAGCACATCCAGAGAGTACAACAAAGCCTCTGCTCCCTAATCCAGCCCCTCTCTCCCATTCATTCAGAATCACGAGGGGAGGAGGTGAGCAAGGAGAGCAGAGTAAAGAAGGCTGTGCCTTAGACCTTCTGCTCTTTTGCTTGTCCAGGGGAAGGAAGAGGGTGACAGCCTCACTAGTGCCTAGGGGTGGCAAAGTCCAAAATCCATCACTGCCTAGGAGCTGACCTCTTTAAACTTGTGAGGAATGGAAGAACATCGGCGTAAAGTGTTTTCTTGTGAGAAATACTATTATAATGAAATCCATCTTATGTCAGATCTGATAATCTCTGCCAGAATTTCAATAGACAGATTGAACAATAAGGGAGACAAAATGAGCAGCCCTGCCTCATACCCTGTCATAACTCGAATGCCCCAGATAGAAACCCTATTCATCAAAACCCGTATAGTCAGGTGAGAATACAATACCCAAACACAATCCACGAAACCACTATCCACATTATAGGCCCAGAACGCCAGAAACATAAAATGGCCACTCCAGCCGACCAAACTCTTCCTCTGCATCGAGCACTATCAGTGCCTCAGGAATTTTGTGGTATCATGCAAGAGAAGGGATATTAAGACACCCTTCTGGTGCCGGCTGTGGAAAGACGCCCTTTATCAAATCCCATCTGGTCTTTTTTCACCAATGTTGTCGCGCCGGCTTCCAAACGCAGCTGCAACACCTTCATGAAGATAGTCATGTCCATGTTCAAAAGTGAGACAGACCAGGATGAGCAGGGGTCCAATGCATCTCGGCCCTTTTTATGTATTAGAACTATAATAGTCTCTGTTAGCCTACATGGAATAGTCGGCTTGCCCCTCAGGTAATCATAGGAAGTCACTAAGGAACCCCCCACACACACACACCTCATCATAAATTGTTTTTATAGAACTCTTAAGTAATATCCATCAGGACCTGGGTATTTACCAGCAGGCAACTGCTGAATCATGTTCTGCACTTCCAATAGTGAAACCGGCGCTCTGAGTCTCTCATTGGGCATCTTAACTTTTACCAAATAAGCATCTAACAACTCCTGTGGGCACTGACCAATGTATAAAGTAAAATAGATGGACTTAAATGTCTCATGCAGCAAGTGCAAAACATGCCAGCACTTTTTACATGGGTAAACTGGATGTGGGAAACAATATGTACACATTAGGGGGGGAGGCGCATTTAAACCATGAAGATTTGACCAACTAGCTCCCAGAGTTAGCCAGACAAATACTGTGAATACAAACCTCTATGGAGTTTCTTACTGTGTAGCAAATAGGTACTATAGATAACCTAATGCTGGAGAATTTTTACTTCCAAAGTAAGAGGACAGACTCAAATGGCTTTCAAAAACCGCAGTCACTCTAGCTCCTTTTAAAATTAATATTACTTTTTTTTTATTTTTGCAAGAAAAAGTAATGTCATACAGTTGATTCACTTCTGGTAATATTAGCATGCAAATATTACATTCAAACGAAGAACTCTGGCACTTACTGAATAAAGCATCTTTTGCATTAATCCAAATTCCTTTTGGACTATGCTTCTTTAATTATTTTTTGGCCTTTAACTTCCTTCCAGCTCTTAAGCTTCCCAAGTTTTTTACTCCTTGTTAAATGTAACTTTATCTTATTCTCTTCTCTTGTTAATTACTTTTATTTATTGCTTCTGTTATACCCTTGTTTTATGTAAACCGATCCGATATGGTTTATTTACTATGAAGGTCGGTATAAAAAAAGTGTTAAATAAATAAATATTGTAAAGTAGCTACATATGTTAGTGGGGCTCATTATGGTTTTTCTTTTAAACCAAAAATGAAACTTTAGTGAACATTTACTGAAAAATCACGCCAATCTCCTGCAAATGCAATGGATTCATCCATTAGGTAAAATGAACCTAAAGCCGTGAGAAGGGAGGTGGGACTGAAATGTATGAATTAGGTTGTCTCTGTGTGATGCAGGGGTAAAGACTTCTTCAGCCTTGTAGGTGAAGGGTTGGAAGTGTGCTTTGACAGGGTGGGCCTGAGCTCTTCAGTCCTGTGGAGAATTTCCAAACTGTTGCCGGGATCCCAGGTAACATACAGATGCTGACTCTACTCCCCTCGGCAGCATACATGATTTACACAACCTGAAAGGGTGCAATTCTAGCCTACAGGGGGTTGGGAAAAAGACCAGATTACGCTGGTATGACAAAGCTTCGATACAACCTTGTATTCTGGTAAACAGTCCCACATCCTCTGGTTAGCACACACACACACACTACTTATGAGATATTCTCTCTCTGTTACTGAAATATCACTGACTAGTCATATCTTCCTCACATGACGAACCGTTCCTACTGAAAAATGTATTCATTTCACTCAGCAGAGAACAGAAATATATTTTATTTAGGTTTTTATATTCCGCTTTTCGCACTTTTTTCAGCACTTCAAAGCGTGACCTAATAGTTTTACTTTATACAGTCTCTTTCGATGCAAACAAGGATCATAAACTGGTAAAACAACTGATCCAGACCTTTTCAGATGGCACATACGTCCCACTCAGAGCCTCATTCACTAAAGCTTTTCTCCCATTTGTGTTTAAGGGAGACTTTTTCTGGCCTGACACGAACATAAGAATACCAAACTGGATCAGACCAAGGTCCGTCGAGCCCAGCATCCTGACTCCAACAGTAACCAGTCCAGGTCACAAGTACCCATCAGATCCCAAACAGCTGATCTATTCCTTGTATCTCACCCCTAGGGCTAAGCGCTGGCTTGCCTAAGTCTACCTGGCTAATAACAGCTTATGATCTTTTTCCATCAGGAACTTGACCAGCTCTTTTGAGCCCCACTATGTTAGTCACCCTGACCACATTCTCTGGCAACAGATTCCATCGTCTGATTGTGCGCAGAGTGAAAAAATACTTCCCATGGTTTATTTTCAATCTGTAAGTTGCTACTTTCATGGAGTGTCCCCTAGTACTAGACTTGTTTGAGGGGGTAAATAATCATTCCACCTCAGTAATGATTTTATAAATCTCAATCACATCCCCTCTCAGTTGTTTCCTCTCCAAGTTAGGCCAAACAAATTAAGGCGGTTTTTCTCCACAAGGGAGAGATTTTCCACCCCCTTTATCATGTTTGTCACCCTTCTGTGTACCTTTTCTATATCCTCTATGTCTTTTTTTTTTGAGAAGGGACAACCAGAACTGCACACAATTCTCAAAATGCGGTTGCACCATGGAGCTATACAAGGGCGTTTGATATTAGTTTCGTTCTCTATTCCTTTTCAAATAATTCCAAGCATTCTGTTTGCCTTTTTGACTGCTGCCTCCTAGTGAGCTGAAGATTTCAAGGTACCGTTCACAAGGACTCCAAAGTCATTTTCCTGGATGGTGACTCCCAACACAGAATCCAACATCGTGTACCTGCAGTTGGGATTATTTTTCCCTACGTGCATTACTTTGCACTTGTCCATATTACACTGCATTGCCATTTAGATGCCTTGTCTCCTTGTCTCACAAGGTCCTTCTGCGGTTCGTCACAATCCTTTGCTATTTTAACTACTCAAATAATTTTTTTTTTTTTTATCACCTGCAAATCTGATCACCTCACTCATTGTTCATTTCTCCAGATCATTTATGAATATACAAAAAATAGCACAGATTCCAGTACCAAGCCCCTGACAATCTTTCTCCATTTGGAAAACTGACCCTTTGGTCCTGCACTGTTTCCTGTCTTTTATCCAATGAGTTGTCCACAAAGAGAACACTGCCTCCAATCCCATGACCTCCCAAGTTTCCTGAGGAGTTTCTCATGAGAAACTGTCAAATGCCTTCTGAAAATCCAAATATACTATAATCAACTGACTCGCCTTTATCTGCATGCTTATTTACACCTTCAAATAAAAAAAAAAAGAAATCTAGTAAATTGGTAAAGCAAGACTTCCCTTAGCAAAAACCATGTTGACTCTCCACCATTATTCCATGTCTATCTACTTGGTCAGTAATTTTGTTTTTAAGAATAGCTTCTACCATTTTGCCTGGCACAGGCGTCAGGCTCACCAGTCTATAGTTCCCTGGATCACCCCTGGAGCCCTTTTTAAAAACCTAGTGTCACACTGACCACCTTCCAGTCTTCAGATACCGTG
This sequence comes from Rhinatrema bivittatum, assembly GCF_901001135.1. Taxonomy (NCBI): domain Eukaryota; kingdom Metazoa; phylum Chordata; class Amphibia; order Gymnophiona; family Rhinatrematidae; genus Rhinatrema; species Rhinatrema bivittatum. The sequence continues at coordinate 515,170,312 of NC_042617.1, read as the reverse complement.
GCTGTTTTAAATGATAACTTGCTAATCTGCAGTTCCTGCACTGCTCATTTTGGGCCTGCAGCTCAGATTTGGCCTCTGTCATGCTACAATGCACAAGCCTTCATTCACTATTGCTCGGTGTTTCACCTGTTTGCTATTCCCCACCCCCCACCTTAGGGAGAGGTGAAGGGCAGTGACTTCCTATGGCACCCTGCTAAGTGTGGCCTAGAAGAGTCACTGTTGCTTGAAGGCTGAGGCTCCCCACGAGTGGCTATGAACGCTGCCACTGCAGCACCCCCAAGCCAACTGACTGACTCAGGGAATAGAGTCCTGCCATTAGTGCTACTCAGCCACTGAGCCAGGCCAGCATTTATGAGAAAATAGCTTGATGAATCAGACACCAAGATGACCTCTGTTCCCTGGCTGAATGAAGATTTGGCTCCGTCCTTTCACATTTACTGTGGTAAATTCACTGTGCTCTTAAACTTAAGGATGCAGCTGCACAAGATGCCTTTGAACCAGTTCAGAATCAGGTGAAAATAAAGTTCTTCACCAGTTGGGCCTGGCTCTGATGTAGTTCTAATGTTTACCAAGGAAAGTACTAGGTAAGTGGGTACTTGAAAATCCCTAAAAGATAGCAACAAATAAATCTTGCCATTTGAGAGCTATCAATTCAGTTTTGCCTTGCATTTCTTTTAGTTTTTTTGGTTGTTTATTTAACCTTTTAATGAAAAATCCAAAAGCTCATGCCTATGGTGTGCTTTGTTGCAGTTCCTGGCATTTGTTTTACAACCGTGGTGCAGCAGCAAAAACATGCAAATTGAAGCTGCCGAAACTTAGCAGCAGCAGCAGCTCAACAGCAAAGGGCTTGGCACAACAATGCACTCCTGCTGCTTCATTCTGCATGCCTGCTGTTGCATTGTTCTGTAAGTCACACTTTTAGAATTACATGAATGTTATAAAATTCTGCAAAATATACTGAAAACTGCAAAATGAGCTAAGCTGGAAAGGTTCCAGAATATGTATTTATTGATGAGCATTTGATATTCCACCTGTTCCCAAAGTTGGTCTCAAGGTGGATTACAATAAATGTAAATGAACATAGACGTTAAACAAATTACAAACAAATCAGAATTTGCAATTAGTGTAGCATTGGGATCCAGCATAGGGAACCCATTTGTGAATAATATCAAGACCCTGTTGTATATAACACAGTCCCTTATCAGGAGTTTAGGAAGTTGGGCTGAAGATGTGGGTCTTATTTGTTGAGTTTTATATACCGTCGTTCGGTGAAGGAATTCATCCCAAGCAGAATTGCTAGGAGGGATTTGAATTTTGCCAAGTCAAGCCGCAGCCTGATGGTGTATGTAGAGTGTTTTCATGTGGCTCAAAATCCCATTGCATCCATGGACTTCCAGTTAACAGTCTCTCTCTAGATCATGAGGGAGTATAAGTTCCAAAACACGAAACGACTTGAGCTGTCTCCGATAACCGGCAGCCATCCAGGTACCAGCCGTGATGAATCTAATGCAAGCCAAACTGCTCATCCCCTGGCTGAATTACAAGTGGCAGATCAGAACAGAGAGATCAACATTCAAAGAGCTTGTCTGGGTAACTTGCGGCGTTAGCCGAACAAAACTCAAGGTCTGAATATTTCCCACCACGCCCCAGCTAAGTTTTATCCAGGCAATTTGTTACCTATACAAAATGTACCTAGGTGAAAAAAGGCGGCAGTGGGGACAAAGTTAGCCAGGTAAATCTGGTCACCTGAAGACCTGGTCTGTCCTAAAGTAACCCGATTAACATGATCTGGATAACTTTACTTGGATATAATTCTACAGAACACTTATCCAGGAATGAGCCACTGAATATCCAAGTAACTTTATCCAAATAATTTTCCTGCTTGCCAGTTTACTCAATATAGACCTCCCAGCTTTTAAAGTTTTGGCCTAAAACTGGAAAGATGGTCTGTAAGAACAGGAAGGTAAGTACTGTTCCAAAATGCGATTCAAGATAAAAATAAATCTCTCAATGTAAAGCTCCAAGGCAAGAGGGGAAAGAGATGTGAAAGAAAAATAGATAACAAAGTGACCACAATATACTATTTTTTTTTACTTTAAAATTTCTTCTTACCTGCTTCCCAAATTCATAAATAGAGTTGTGCAAACCTATGACTAAATCTGAACTCTAGCTATATTATGTGCGTGATAAATCATATAAAAAGGGACAATCTCATAGTCAATTGCCTTAAAGTACATGCACAAAAAAATGATATTAAATGTGAACATTAAACTAGGAGGGGAAAACATTTCTCTTTTCTTGTCTTGCGGCAGGTATCACAAAAATACCACTCAGTTTCATTTCAATTCTCCACAACAAGCCTCAAAAATCTTGGAGATTTTTTTCTAGTTGTTCATAACCCATTGCTGACATCAGTACCGCCTATGTAGAGCTCTGTATTAAAAGCAGCAGTGGCACCTCATCCTCTCAAGGCTTTGTGTAGGTGGAATTGATGTCACCAGTCTACTCTGAAGCCCACAGCATAACAGAGATAAAAAAAAAAAGTCTCTAAGGAAAATAAATTAATGTGGTATCCAAGCTACCTGCTTCAAAAATCATCCACAAAAAAGAAAACAAAATTATAGCACAAATAAGTTCTGCATAAGCCTGACAAAATGTCAGGCACATCAAAAGCACCAACCAGGTTATTTTCTCTACCCAGCAGAACTCAGTTCGCTGCTGTTTTTTGAAGGAGAGAATTAGTACAAACAAGCGATCAGAAGCCTGTGTGCCTTTCACATCTCTTTCATTTGTAGCCAAGTCAACAGCAGTAGCAGCCCATCCCATCCTTAGAGCTGTTCCCTCCAGTTACAACGAAAAAATATGCGCTGGCTCTGATCCTGTCCGGTCAGCTGCTCATTTTAAAACCATTACTTAAGTTCCTTCACCCCAGAATGCAGGACAGTACAGAGCTTAAGCTGTGCCCCTAAATTTGCAAACACCCTCAGCAAGGGAGACTGGTCCCCTCTTTGTAGAAGCTTTTTCTGAACCCTGTGGCCTTCCCCTCATCAGTCACCTGCTTCAGAGAGAGAGAGTCCTCTGGCATCTAACACCTACAGCGCCACATTCCTTCTAGCAGCTCAAATTCCAAATGAAAGCCTCCAGAGTAAACACGTGCAGAGCCGATAAAAACGCCAGCACAGCCGCTGCAGGACATGCTAAGAGCATTTACATTAGGATATGAAACACACCTGACTCTGGCTGATCACTACACAAGCAAAACAAAAAAAACAAAAAACATCTTCTGCACTAGAATAACATGCAATTTAATGGGTTAATTTGGCTTTTTCACATGCTTACATCCCATTTATCGTACTGGATATCTGCCAGCCCACCAACTTAGAATAAAACCCAGAAAGTTTTCAAAAATATAAAGATTCCAAAACTAAAAAACGTATTTCCAAGCGAATTGGAATAAACACAATACAAACTTCCGCGATGAATAGAGAACCCCTGCAGAGAAGGAAGAGGCACATTGAGATGGACAGAGGCAATCATTAAAATTGTCTGGTTTGGGCTATGCCAGCACGTGTCACCCCCTCTGTGCTTGAGCAGCTTCCAGGAACTAATGAATCACCTCCTAATATGATAAACGGATCCTCCACACATGATTGGATTTACATCCCTCACTGTAAAAGATTCTCCTGTCAAAGCTTAAAGTCTTACAGGATAAAGTTTCCCAGAATAGTATTTTCCTCCCCTAGCATCAAGGTATTTCAGTATAGCAGTGCTACCAGGTGACCAGGTCACTGGAGGTAGAATTTTGGCCATTCCTGTTTTAAAACTTCAAACTGAGTGCATTGTGGTATTTATACTCTTTTTTTTTTTTTTAATTTCCATTTGAAACGAGTACCACAGGTGTGAAAATGAATGTGAGCGGGGGCGACCATAAAAAAAATATAAAATCTATCTCCCCAAACAGAAATAGTCACAGATCGACCTCCAGAAACTGAAAACGTCTCTTGCACCAAGTTCATAAGCGACAGAAACGAAGCAGTTTTTGTTTGTTTGTTTTTTACCTTTTCCCCCAAGAACTACCGTAGCTCTGGTTGAAATCGGAGGTGGGTAGCACACGATCACTAAACTCTCCAGCGCGGAGGAAAGAAAACAAAACGAAACGAAACGAAAACGCTTTTCCGCAGCAAAACAGCTCCTGCACGGCAGCGGCAGAGCTCCTCAGCCCCTCCAGCAAGGGAAGGCACGGGGCAGCCCTCTCTCGCCCCCTTTGCTCCCGCACAAGAAGGAAAACAAGCAGAGAGACAGCTGAAGACGTGAAGCAGGGCTTTGCAACTTTCCCTGCCCGGAGGCCACCGAAAGAAAACCTCTCCGGCAGCCCCACGCTCCGTGCTCGCTACTTCCTGCTGGCGAGGCAGGGAAAGGGCAAGGCAGGGCGTTTCCAGCCCTCACTGTCTGCGCCAGGTGCCGTCTGCCCGCCAGGCTGTGCTCCCTCTCCCTAGGGAAAGCCGTGCGGCACTTACCTGCCAGAGAGCTGCCCACCACGCCTCGCCGCGTTGCTCTTCCCTCGCTAGCCAGGCAGGTGAAGGGACGCCGTATGCCCTCCTCTTTCTCTTCACACTACAGTTGGGGAGGGGGGAGAAGGTTAACCACACCCACGCCAGCTTTATGCCTACTTCCTCATTTTTTATTTATTTATTTTTTTTTAATATACTGACTTTACCATAAATGCAGAAATAGAAGCTGCTACAAAAAAAAACCCCACACACACAGAAAGCAGCAGGCATAACTATGCATGGGGTGCCCGCTTGAAAAGGAGGTTTACAGTTCGTGCGGCAAAGACTCAACGCATAACAGGTCCTGCGCGACATTTATCATCAAGATGAGGTTTCTTACCCGATGGCTCCATGTGTTGCCAGGAGCAGACAGACTGTGCCAGTCCTGGTTTTCGCCCCATTACATCTAGGGCTCGTAGTTCTGCTTTTCTTAGACAGAAACTGAAACAAAAGTTCATAGAAACACTGGGGGCAAAACCTGGATTCTGCCGAGCTTTTCCCAGATAACAATCCAGAACCATCTGTTATCTAACGCAGTCTCTGCCCTGGCCTCGGTTTTTTGTTTTTTGTTTTTCATTTATCCACTTTTCGGGATCTGCCAGGAATTTGCCACCCTGCATGCCACTGTCAGTGATGCTGGATTTTGACTCAGCATGGCAATTCTTATGTTCATATAGTTTACCATCTCTTTAAAATACAAAAACAGCCAGTGCAGCATACGGCTTTATGGATATTTTTATGAATATGTGCAAAGGCTCGCAGCACTCAGAGTTTAATTCAGCTAATATAACACTAATAGCCATGTTTTTTATAAACATATCTTTATATCTATTCAGCAATTGCAGAACAAGATTCAGACTTTCATTCCATCAGTATTTTAAAACTAGAACCTTTGGTCTACAAACGGAAATTAAATTACAACTGTTAAGAGATCTGCTTGAATTAGAAATGGAGGAGCTTTAAAAATCAGAAACCTAAGGGCTTTGAGCTCTGTTCAAAAATTACTGTTGCCCATTCTGTGCCTATGGACAAACCCTTTATTGAATACAGCCCTTAATCACAAAACTGTTTAGCATTCTTCATAACACTTATAGAGATCTATTTTCATATGGACAAACATTTGGCTTCCAAAATCACTGAATAATCAAGAATGGAATACAGTTCATACAATGTTAAGATAAATTATAAAAGTTCTCTTGCTGGGTCATATAAAGAAACACAAGGTAAAGTTCTGTATAAAACTCATAGAGGACCTTGAAGACTGAGCTATAAGTGCTGAAACAGATTTTTTTTAAATTGTGGGAAAATTCGAATATTTTCCCCCATGTGCTGGAAATGTGCTAAAATGTCATAGTTTGGGTACATGATTGCTGATCAGATTGGAAAATTACTAGCCGACAATAGTACTAAATTCAATACTCAGTAACATCACACTGAGTTAGCCCAAACTTACCAGACTGCGGAAAAGAAAAAAGGGAGAAGAAAAAAGGATTTGCACTCACAAAGCGGGGAGTAGCTGGCTTGTTACGGCGGTTACTACCCCAAACCAAATAAGCCTGATACTTCACTTTCAATGCATTTCCAGCATAGCTCTCTGCTTCAACGGCAGGGGAGAAGCAAAACTGATACTTCACGCATATCCAGCATAGCTCTCTGCTTCAACGGCAGGGGAGAAGAAAAACTGATACTACACGCATATCCAGCATAGCTCCCTGCTTCAACGGCAGGGGAGAAGAAAAACAACCAATAAGGGCTGAATAACATATTCTGGGTAAAACAAATAAGCATGGGTGTAGCTTGCTTATTGCGGCGGTTACTACCTCTACTACCCCTAACTAATCAAGCTAGATATTTCACTTGGATGCAGCTCCATCACTGCTCTCTACATTAATGGTGGGGGTGGAAGGGTAATAGAACCATAGAGCTAAGAGAAACAGATAAGTATGAGAAAAAATGTGTGAAGCTTGCTGGGCAGACTGGATGGGCCGTTTGATCTTCTTCTGCCGTCATTTCTATGTTTCTATGTTTCTATAAACTGATTAGGCTTGGGCCTAGCTAGTTCCTGAATGGGAAACAACCCAGCGAGACTAGATGGTTACAGCAGTTAATGTAACTGGGTTTAAAAAAGGTTTGGATAAGTTCCTAGAGGAAAAATCCATAAACTGCTATTACGGTAATTAATAAGCAATAGTAATTTGTGATTTATCTAATGTTTGGGTACTTGCCAGGTATTTGTGACCTGGATTGGCCATTGTTGGAAACAGGATGCTGGGCTTGATGGACCCTTGGCCTGACACAGTATGGCACATCTTATATTTTTAAGCTTAGTCTGCAGAAAGCCACTGCAAAGCACTACAGTATTCTGCCAGACAGGTCCCAGTCACATGGTGGTGGCTTGCGTTCACCAAAGTCTGTGAAAACAGATAATGTAGTTACCACCACTGATTCAAAATTATTGCTCCTTGAATATGTAAACACAATTTCCTCCTTAGCAACTCATAGAAAGTGACTAGGAAGACTACTTCTGGTTTCAGGAATGATAATGTCTAGCAATGGGAAATCCCTGGTTTACTAGACCAGTTTGGGGAATGCTGTGTTTACCATTTAGAAAAAAAAAATCAATGTCTGTTGAAAATAAGTATAATTATAATTAGTGTGTGTCAGAATGGAGTCCTTTTCTTGATTTGATGGAAAGGGCACTTTAGTCTGGGAAAAACCCCACAAATCTACAAGTTTTGGCTATGGTATTTTGATCACCTTAAAAATGTCATAAATTTTGTGTGTGGTTCTTCAAACTTTCATTCTCAATAAATAATATTTTCTTTTTCTGACAGCATCTCATACTGATTTAGATGTTCATAGCACTGAACAGACACACGAGACAGTCCCTGCACTGTAGAGCTTACAATCTGGTCAAGATACAGACCAGACAAAAATGAGATGCCAGGAAATGTACTAGTTGCAGGAGTGAAGACTTGGACCAAGATGGAGTTGGCACAACCTGCAAGGAGGAGTCTGCAGATCTCCACCATTGGCTGGCGGAGCTGGCTATGATAGAAGCCCAACTGGAGCTTCATCTATACCAGCCCTTGCTCCCCTTAAGTTGAGCCCTCAGGTGCCGGGGCCGACCTGGTCTTAGGCAGGGGACTCTGCAGACGAGCTGGATGTCTGTGGAGATGGTCCGGGGCAGGCTGGGTTCAAGCATAGTCGGAGGCAGGCAGCGTTCAGACGTGATTGTGAGGCAGGCAGTGATCACTGGCAGGCAGAGTTCGGGCATAGTCCTGTGTCGATCAGGCCGAAGTCAGAACCAGACATCCATCCGAGGGAAGGTGGGACTGATAGGCAGGGAGGCGAGGAACACTACAGGTGAGCAGGCGATGACACAATACTGAAGACCTAAAGACTGACCACAAGACTAGAAGTTGACAAAGAACTGAAGGCTGCCCACAGGACAAACACAAAGACCAGAAACTAAAGCATGAAGTTCAGGGACTGAAGAGACAAATACCAGGAACACAGGAACGAAGACCAGGAACTCAGGAATAAAAACCAGGAACACACTGAGGCAACTTGCTCTACTTTACTCTTGGGGGAATTCTGCGCTACTGCGGAGCGCAGAATTTGCGTACAATTCCCCCCCTGCGCAGAATTGCCAAATTCTGCGCAGAAAATAGCAGAGGAGACCCCGGCATGCTGCGAACGGAGCGTGTCCTGCGGCACACGGGACGCGCTCCGTTCACGGCGAACATGAAGGCCTGGCACGCCGTTCGTGGCGAAAATGGAAGGCTCCCGTGTGCCGTGAACTGCGCGCCAGGACTTCATCTTTGCCGCGAATGGAGCGCATCCTGCGACACACGGGGGCCTTCCCTTTTCGCTGCAACCGGTGCACCGGGCCTTCATCTTCACTGCAAACGGAGCACATGCCGGTGAGAGAGAATGTGTGTCAGAGAGGGAAGGGGAGGGTGAGAGAGAGCAGGAGGTTGTGAGAGAGAGCATGGGAGGTAAGAGAGGGTGGGTAGGGGGGATGCTGGTGAGAGAGAATGTGTGTATGAGAGAGGAGAGAGGGTGTGGGGGAGGGTGAGAGACAGCTTGGTTGGGAAGAGGGGGAGTGGGGGGATGCTTGAGTGTGGGTTTCAGAGAGGGAGCCTATACAAGGGGAGGGGTGTGGGGGAGAGGTGGGTGACAGAGCAGGAGGGTGTGAGAGAGAGCATGGGAGGTAAGAGAGGGGGGCTGGGGGGATGCTTGAGTGTGGGTTTCAGAGAAAGAGAGCCTATATGAGGAGATTGTGAAGGAGTGTGTATGTGTGTGAGAGGTTGGGAGCTCGAGTGTATGAAAAAGGGATTGTGTGTATGTGAGGGTGCTAGCCTGTGTGAAGGGATTGTGTATGTGTGAGACAGAGCCTGTGTGAAGAGAAAGACATAGGTAGCCTGTGTGAAGATGTATGAGTGAAAGAGAAAGGGAGCTTTTGTTGGTGTGTATGCAAGAGAGAGAGCCCTGTATGAGGGGATGTGTGTGTGCGAGAGAGTGAGGGAGCCTGTATGAGGGTGTGTGTATGTGGAAGGGACACTCTTACAGTGAATTTCTAGGGAAATTCTGCTCAAAATATTTAAAATTCTACAACTTTAAGTAATAACTTTTTTCTGTAATAATTTAAAATGTAATTACTTAAATACTTACAATCACAAAACCAGAAGCAACCTCCTCTCATAATAATCACTCAAAATACAAGCGAAAAGATAGGGAAATATAATATAATCCTATTACCACAATTTAATTCAAAGCAAGAGACAATATCATCAGCACATGCTCAAAGAATTATAATCTGCTGTCTCTCGCCCACAATGGGCTGCAGGCAGTTTTCAGCCTTCTGAGCAATTCTCATATAATCATTTATTGTCTCTTGCTCCAAAAATTCAAAAAAATATGTTTTCTTTTTTTAAGGTGCTAGAATTTATTTTATTAAAGCATCTACTAATTCGAGGTGTATATAAACCTAATAACTATTTTAAAATCGAATACTTAGCCAAAATAGATGATCACTCAAAATTCCAAATTTGAAAACTTTGGGTGAAAGTTTGAAAGTTTTCAAATGATATTGTCTCTTGCTTTGAATTAAATTGTGGTAATAGGATTATATTCTATTTCCCTCTATTTTCGCTTGTATTTTGAGTGATTACTTAGACTGTCATGTAAATTGTGTTATTTTGACCAATATAAAGTTTGCAGAATTTTCAGTCTTTGTGCGCAGAATTTTAAATTTTTTTTGCGCAGAATTCCCCCAGGAGTATCTACTTGCAGTAGTGGACCCATTGCCGAGGAATGGATTGCAGAGAGAGTGGCCCTTTTATGAGGAAAGGCTGTGACATCAGGTTCAAAGAGCAGAGCAGACCATGGACCAGATAGATGAATTGGGGAAGACTTTCTTTACCTTGTTAATGATAAGGAGGGCACCCTTCAACCTTTCCTGTCCAAGATATCGGATTTGCTCCTGCAGGGGGTGTCCCATTTGCAGCCATGCCTTAGGAGCCCTTATTGGTGGAATCTAGCCTTCATTCCCTCTCTGCAGAGGAATACAGTCAGGCTTAGGATGGAGACTGGGACACCACTATTTGGAGTCAGTCCTGTGAGTATGCCCCTCCGAGACAACTGAGTACCCTGCCCTGATAGCCCTTGGTCTTCATCAGGATCATGGGCTAGTGTCCCTCCACCTCTGGACTCAGAGGATGGGTCTACGGGGACTCCCTCAGAAGCTTTACCTGATCCGCTGGAGCATTTATTTTCACCAGAAGACCTCTCATACTCTAAATTCCTGGATAAATTGGAGAAGGTGATTGGATTCAACATCTGTAAGGGCACTCTAATGCATGCAGACCAATCTGGATTTGTCCCTGGCAGAATGGCGTCAGATAATGTACGCTGGGTACTGACTCTGGTCAGCTTAGCTAAAGGTTGGCACTTAACCTCTATCTTAATGTCTGTTGACGCTGAGAAAGCTTTTGACCGGGTACACTGGGACTTTTTATTTCAAGTTATGGAGAAATTCCAGTTGGGAACCAGCTTTATCAAATGGCTTCACCAATTATACACATCTCCAGAAGCGTTTATTAAAGTTAATGGGGGATATTTCACATGGTTTGAGGTGGGGAGGGGTACCAGACAAGGATGTCCTCTTTCTCTTCTCTTATTTGCTTTGGCTCTGGAAATATGCCATAATGAGATGATCCGGGGAATAGATGTGGGAGGAACGTCATATAAAATCTCGATGTTTGCAGACGATATCTTATTTACTTTAAGCCGTCCGGTCACTACTTTTCCAGTTTTAGTTACTGAACTGAACAACTATAGCAAGGTTTCAGGATTCAAAATGAGCTACGATAAAACAGAATTGTTACAGATCTGTCTTGATGACACAGTTCGCTTTCAGTTGCAATCACAATATTCCTTTAAGTGGGCTCAACATACCATCCAATATCTAGGCATAAACCTGACGGGTACAGGTGTAGATCTATTTAAGTTGAATTGTGAACCTTTAGCAAAAAAGATCTATCAAGATTTAGTGGTATGGCATTCCTTAAATTTATCTTGGTTGGGTAAAATAGCCACTGTTAAAATGAACATCCTTCCACAACTGCTATACTTATTCCAGACTTTACCCATTGAAATCCCTGATAGTTATTTTAAGCTTCTGCGGAAACGTATTTTTTATTTTATCTGGTGTAGGCGACCACCACGAATAGCTCACCAAATATTATATTGCCCAAAATTAAATGGTGGGGTGGACATGTCAGATCTCAAAAAATACTATTTAGCTGCCCAGTTGAACGTGGTTGTAGATTGGCATCTGGATTGTCCAAAAAAGCAACAGGTTCTCATAGAGGAAGCCTCTGTTAACTGTCTGAGGCTGGCAGGACAGATCTGGCTTACACATCAAAATAGGACTGTGGGCCAAGAACTGTCCCCCTACACGTCTCATACTATATGTTTATGGGATAAGCATAAGAGAGCATTGATAGGCCCCCAAACACTTTACAGGAGCACTCCCATCTGCGATAATAGGGAATGTCACCCAGGACTACAACGCAGATAGTTTACCCGGTGGCATAGGCTGGGCCTTAGGGTGGTAGGGCAGCTTATTGACCATAATAAACTGATGGATTTCCCTACCCTGCAAGCAAAGTACAATTTACCCCAAGTTGATGTTTTTATGTATTCACAATTAATACATTATTTAGCTCAAGCCAGGAGCAGGCAGCAGTTCCCACCTGGTACATCACTCTTTGAGGGAATATGTGGTACAGCGGGGAAAGTTAACAAATTGATATCTAGGATTTATTTGTACCTTTTGGGAGATATGAGGGACACCCCTAGACACGTTATTGCATGGACCAAGGATTTAGGGGAGGAGGTTGATGATAAGGCTTGGGATGACTGTTATCAAAGCATTGGGAGGAGTTCCATATCAGCTCTGTTGGTGGAAAATGGGTAGAAGTTACTTTTTCGCTGGTATATGACTCCATCTAAGTTGCATATGATGTACCCTACTGTATCCAGTCAATGTTGGCGGAACTGTAATAAAAAAGGAATGTTTTTAAATATGTGGTGGGAGTACCCAGGCATCAGTGATTTGTGGACTTCTGTGTTTCACACAATATCGGAGATGCTAGGCACGACAGTATCTAAAAGGTCAAATGTGGCTTACTTACCTTTCCCTATCCGGATGCCAGTAGAGAACATCGGCTGATAATAACGCAGGTGGTTCTAGCTACACAATTGACTATAGCGGCCGCATGGAAACAAACGACCTGCCCACAGAGTACCGAAATCTGGAAAAGACTGTCTAGCGTCTATTATTTAAACAAGTTGACTGCCATTCGACAGGCCCGACTGGAACATTTCCAGAAGTTATGGAAATCCTATGAACAATGGGTAAAGAGTAACACTACTTACTGAATTCAGATCATCATGCATTGCAATAGCTGGTACTTAGAGAGATTGTGGACAATTAGGTCATTTATATATATGATTGTGGAATAGTACTACCAGAGTGGTATTGGGGGCGGAGGGGGGGGGGACTTTTATGTCATATACAGAAGGCTGGACACATTCCCATTTGCAATTTTGAGAAGTTTGTGCCTGTGAGCACCTTGTGTTTGTGTTTATGTTTTATTGACATCTAAAATAATAAAACTTTAAATTACAAAATAAAAAAAAGGTTTGGATAAGTTCTTGGAGGAGACGTCCATTAACTGCTATTAAACAAGTTGACTTAGGGAATGTCCTCTGCTATTACTGGCATCAGTAGCATGGGATCTTCTTGGTGTTTGGGTACTTGCCAGGTTCTTGTGGCCTGGCTTGGCCTCTGTTAGAAACAGGATGCTGGGCTTGATGGACCTTTGGTCTGACCCAGCATCCTGGGTGTTCTTATGTTAAGTGATTTCTGCATTTTAGAATCAAGCCACTATTTTCCCATGTTCTTTCCAAACCTCATGCATATGAAGGGGAAAAGGCCCTCCATTCACAGGACTGGAAAAAGGCTTCAGCCTTTTATCTGAAGAAAAGTCAACTATATCATCATACTTCTCAAATTTTTGTCTCTTACAATCCTAATAGACTGGGAATAGCTGTTGCCAAACATATTGTCCAAATAATTAGCAGATTGTATCACCATAGCTATGCTCTAGCTGGCTTACAAATCACAGATTCTGGCAAGGCTCATCAAATAAGAACCATGGCTAACTCAGTGGCTCATCCAAGAGCCTTGCCCATTGAAAACACCTGCAAAACTGCAACTTGGTCATCATTTCACACCTTCATGTCGCATTAGTGTACTGGACAATCTATCAAAAAGTGACAGTATCTTTGGGCAAGTAGTTTTGCACAGTCTGTTCACCACCTAGTCCACTTTGCACATATGGGGGTTGTCTGGGTTGCTTTTTCAGTAAGTACTCCGCTTGAAACTCCCCAAGTAGCATGGCTTATTCAAGTTTGCTTAATATAAATGTGGTTCTCTGTAGACTGCATGATGAACTAACCATGCTTAATACCTACACACTTTCCTACAGAATCAAATACCTAGCTAAAGCTAAGCTCTACAGTCAACTAAGGGGCTCATGAGGCAACTTGAGCTCTAGAACTCCTGAGCATGCTCAGTAGTAAAACTCTACTGAGCAAGGGAGAATGATCTGTTCAGTGCCATCGAATGATGTCACTCACATGCTACAGCTAAGGAGTGGAGGAGTAGCCTAGTGATTAGACCAGCGTTCAAGTCCCTTGGGCAAGTCACTTTACCCTCCATTGCCTCAGGTACAAACTTAGATTATAAACCCTCTGGGGATAGAGAAATACCTACAGTACCTGAATGTAATCCGCTTTGAAGTGCTGAAAAAGTGCAAAAACCAGAATATAAAAAAAAATCTAAATAAAATGGCTAATTCATCCTGCTGCTATAAAGAACCTCATTTAGGGTAAGCAAACTTGATTTTTATGCTGTCATATTGTGTTTATTAGTATAGGTTTGAGGTTTTAGCTTTGATTTTGTTTTTACTCTATGATTGTATATATGTTATCTTACTGTTACGGCTGGCAGCTCACATCAGAGCCCCGCGAACTGCCTCACTTACCTCAAATGCCGCATGAGGCCTCCCACGGTCAGGACACCGCTTTAATCTGCCAAGGCCTCATCGCACAGCTTGCAAGACGGTGCAAAGACTGAGCTCCACCATGTTCCTGCTTCTCCTGAGGCTCCCTCTAGGCATGCAGCTACACTTAAAGGACCCATGGCAGGAATGGCCCATTGGCACCCTCTGATGACATCATACTTCTGCGCCTGCTTAAGCTCTACCATCATAAGCGGGTCCTTGCCTCAGCAATGGGTCTTCTGCCTAAAACCAGTGTATGCTGCTCCTGATTTCTTCATTGTCTTGTTGTTCCTGACTGCCCAGTGTTCCTGATTGCTCCTGCTTGTTCCAGCCTTGCCTTGCCCAGCCTGCCTCATCCAGCCTTGCGTGTCCAGCCTGTCTTGTCCAGCCTTGCCCTTCTTGTCTCATCCAGCCTTGCCTTGTCCAGTCTTTTTTGTCCAGTGTCTCCTGTGTCTTCATTACCCTTGGCCTGACTTCATGATACTGACTTCTTGCTTTGGACCTGACCTTGAGTGCTTGCATCTGGACCTGACCTCTTTCTTGGACCTGACCATATTTACTTGCTGCCTGCCCTGATCCTTGGCCAGTTTCGGTACCTCCAGCCTGCTGCCTATCCTGACCTCAGCATGCCCTTGGACTCTTGCTTTCTGTACTGCTGTACAGATTTGCCTAAGTCCATCCAGCTGCCAGAACCCAAGGGCTCAACTTGCAGGGGAGGCAGCTGGTATAGGTAAAGCTCCAGTCTGTTCTGCTATAGGGTGTGTTCACCAGCTCTTGGCATAGACCTCATAAGTTCGCCTATGAGGTATAAGCCTACAAGTTCAACTATGCCACAGCATAAAGGGTCACTTCCATACCAACCATTACAGTTTGCTGAAACCATGAGCTCAGCAGACTTGTCCCAGGCTTCTGCCATTGTGGATTAGCTAACCAACTAAAACAGCAGCAAGACCAATTAAATATAATAGCTAGTTATCTTCAGGGCATAGCTACCCGTTCAGCTCCTCCTGTTCCTGTTCTGGAATCTCCAGTGCAGCCTGCTACTTCCACACTTCACCTGCCTCCTCCTCCCAGGTATGATGGAGATCTCTCCAAATGTATAGGCTTCTTGAATCAATGCCAGATACAATTTGAATTACAGGCCCTTCTCTTCCCATCTGACCTTGTCAAGATTACCTTCAGCTTGTCTTTGATGGGTAGTCCTGCCCTAGCCTGGGCTTCGCCCTTCTAGGAGAGACAAGACCAATTCCTAGTGGAGCTGAACAACTTCCTGCAAGTATTTTGCTTGATATTTGATGAGCCCAGCCACATCTCATCCATGGCCACAGAGCTTCTCCAGATCAGGCAAGGATCCTGCTCCATTGGAGAATGCTCAGTTCATTTTTGTATGCTGGCATCTGAACTGCAATAGGGACATGATAGCTTAATAGCCATCTTCAGCAAGGGCTATCAGAGTGTATCAAAGATGAGCTGGTTGGCTGGGATCTATCTGACATATTGGAGTTTCTAATCAATATGACCATACACCTGAACCTCAGATTTCAAGAAAGGGTTCAAGAAAGGGGACTAGCTTAGCATCCCATTCATCTTGCCCCTAGTTTTCAGCATTCAGTGATTTCCCAGTCACATCCGAAGGTGACACCAGTTCAAGAAGAGTCCATGCAGATAGATTGCCTCAAGCTTCCTTTGAGGAGAAATACCTATACTGCGCTGCACCTGGGCATTTTGCAAATTTCTGTCCAGCCAAGCTGGGAAAATCCAGGACCTAAGTCTTGTGGAATAGGCCACCTTAAGTTGACCATGTACTTCTCCAAAATTCTAGTACCAATACGTTTCTCATTTGAGAACACCTATATTGATACACAAGCCTTCCTTGAAACCGGTGCTGGAGGTATCTTCATTCACAAGTCCTTGGTGCATCGCTATGAGATTCTGACCGTTCCTTTGGACACTGCACTCACTATCTTGTCTGTTCATGGAGAACCATTACCTACACATGTCACAAGGGTCACTGTTCCATTCGCCACACAAACAGACCTCCTGCATGGAGAACAGATCAGCTTATATGTGCTGCCTAAAGCAGTCAACAAGTTCATCTTAGGCCTAACTTGGTTTATGCTGCATCAACCTCTCATTGATTGGGGAACTCTGCAGGTTGTTAGATGGATCTCTCGCTGCCACAAACAATGTCTCGCCAAAGTTTAACCTGTCATGCATCTCACTTGGACTGTTACGCTGGAGCTATTGGGACTACCACCACAGTATGCTGAGTATGCAGATGTCTTTAGCAAATACCAGATGGTGGTCCTGCCACCACACTGCTCTTATGACTTGATTCCAGGAAAGATACCACCTAGGGGTGGAGTCTACCTGCTTTCTGAACCAGAGGCCATGTCCAAATATATCAAAGAAAATCTGGACAGAGGGTTCATTCACCCTTTTTTGTCATCTGCAGGAACTGGCTTCTATTTTCTGGGAAAAAAATGATTGTTCACTGCATCCTTGCATTGACTACAGTGGGCTCAGTGTCATTACTAAAAAAAAACAATACCCTTTCTCACTGATCCCAGAACTCTTGAACTGCCTCAGAGGGCCGCAGATATTTACCAAGCTTGACCTGTGGGGGGCATGCAACCTGATTAGGATCCATGACAGAGATGAATGGAAGACCGCTTTAAATAGCAGAGATGGATACTATGAATAGCAGGTAATGCCCTTTGGATTATGTAGTGCCCCTGTGGTCTTTCAGTTTATAGTTAATGAGATTTTATGAGATCTTCTCTATTCTCATGTGGTGATATATCTGGACAATATCCTAGTCTTTTCAAAATCATTGCAAGAACATCATGATCATGTAAGGCAAGTTCTGTAGAGGCTCCGTGAGCACCACCTTTATGCAAAATTAGAAAACTGTACTTTTGAACAGGAAGAAGTCCCGTTCCTTGGCTACATCATTTCTCAGCAGGGCCTAGATGTTGTGTCCGTCGGCCCTCGACGCTCTCTCTCCGCCCTCCTTGCCTCTTTGGCGCCTCCCTCTTTGCCCGCGGGAAGTTTGGCTGCCGCGGCGTCCTTCTGCTGAGGTCCTCCTGTGTCCCCAGACCGGCTGGACGCTGCAGCCCGCCATGTTTCCTGGAGGCCTAGGGGCGTGCGCGCGGTGTGGCCCCGATTGAAGTACCAGTGATGGCGCGAACCTCAGGGGTGTCCCCCTGAGATGACCTCACCCGCGACGGATATATAAGGTCTTAGAATTTGCTAACAGATTGAGTTAGCAAGGGTTCGGGTTACTCTACCTAAGCTACTCTGCCTCCTTGGACTTACCAGGGGTACCCGCTCCTCGGGGGCCTCGCTCTCTCCTTTGTTTTTCAGGTGACAGTCTGGAACCGGTACTCGCTCCTCGAGGGCCCTCATTCCCAGACTTGCTCCGTATTCTCGTCTGCCTGGAAGTCATCACTGCCAACTACATCAGTGAGTTACCATCACTCTCTCAGAGCTTTCCCTGGAACCAGGTACTCGTTCCTCGAGGGCTTATACATTCCAGCTCCTGGGCTTCTATGAGACATTGTGTGAGTGTTACCATCAGGTTCGATACATGAACTCTGCATACCCTGCCTACTCACTATATTTCAGTTTCTCTACAGCTCAGCCTCCAGGGATCGCTGTTCCAGTATCTGAGGGACTACAGCCCAGCCGGGCATTCCAGCTCACTACTGCCACCTCTGGTGGTTCAGTATACTGTCTAATAAAAGAACTAGTGTGTGTCTGTCTCCTAACTCTGAACCTGACCGGTGGTCCCTCTCAAGATCTTCCCCCGGGGGCATGGTCATCTGCCACTGGTCCAAGGATCCACCCACAACTCTCCTAAATAACAACACTATACATGGTCTTGGACAAATTGAAAGCCATTGTGAAATGACTCCAACTAGTGGGCCTCAAGGCTTTGCAGTGATTCCTCAAATTTGCAAACTATTACAGGCAATTCATTCATGACTACTCTGTGTTGGCTGTTCCTCTCGCTGTGCTTACCAAAAAGGGTTCAGATACCAAGAATTTGACCAATAGCGCCATTCAGGCATTTCAAACATCTACCCTGACCCATGACTGCATCATCCTGACCCTTCCAAGCATTCATACTAGAGGTAGATGCTTCTACCTTCAGGCTAACGGCTGTCCCCTTACAGCATAACAGCCATGGACTTCTGATGACCTGCTCCTATTTTTCTAAGACGTTTACTTCTGCAGAACAAAATTACACTATTGGAGATTGCGAGCTGCTAGAAGTAAAGCTAGCCTTGGAGGAATGGTGACATCTGTTGGAAGGAGCCAGAAACCCTGTGACTATCTTCTTGGACCACAAAAATCTGGAATACTTGGTGGAAGTTCAGCGACTAAACCGTGGCAAACCTGCTGGTCACTATTTTTCAATCGGTTTAAATTCAAACTACAATATCACCCTGCAGAGAAAAAATGATGGGCCAATGCTCTCATACGCTCCTTTGATACTGAAGTCTCTTTAGAGCCCCTGTGATGCATGATCAACCCTACAAAGATTGTGGACACTGCCGCAGTGACAGTTCCACCAGGGAAGACAGAAAGTTCTTCAATAGACCCACAACCCCTTTTGGCAGGTCACCCAGGTATCACCAGAACCATGGAGTTAATTTTCCAACACTACTGGTAGCCTCAGATGAAGACCAATATGAAGCAATATGTGGAGTCCTGCCCTACATGCTCCATGAATAAGAGCTTTCAAGCTCACCCTTGGGGGATATTACAGCCGCTGCCAGCTCCCAAGGAGCCCTGGTCCACTTGGCCATTGATTTTAACAATGACCTTCCTCTTTCAAGTGGCAACACCATTATTTGGCACCTGAACTGCCCAGTCTCTTTGTCCAACATATATTCCATCTGCATGGGCTTCCTCTCCACATCCTCATTGATCAGTTTGTGGTACGCTTCTAGAAAAGCCTGAGCAAGAGGTTGGAATTACCTTGGATTTCACTTCAGCCTTCCACCCGCAGAGCAATGGGCAAACCGAGCAACAAATCAGTCCATAAAAATGTTCCTAAGGGCCTATGTAAACCAATGACAGGACAACTGAGCATCCTTACTCCCGTGGGTGGAGTTCTGCCACAATAATCATGTAAGCAGCACAACCGGGTCTTCATCTTTCTATATGGTGTTCGGCCATTATCCTTGGATGCCAAAGCCTATCTTGGTCTCTGACATCAGCCCTGCTGCCAACTCAATGGGTTTCAAGCTCCAGGATCTTTGGCAAAAAACACATCACCTCTTGGAGCAAGCTGTGGAGCATGAAACGTTGCCTGGCACCTCAACTCCAGCCTGTAGACCATTTGGCTCAGTATAAGAAACTTTCACTTTAAGATGCCTTCATTGAAGTTTGCCCCAAAATTTATGGGTCCATTTTTTGTGGTGCAAGAGGTGGGGCCGGTAGCCTAAAACTGGGTACCTCTGACTCTCCAGATTCATGATGTATTCCATTTTTCCTTGTTAAAATCAGCAATCTTATCTTGGCCAGCCAGACACCTCTCAGGCACTGTTAGGATTAGTAGGCATGTGGGCCCTGGGCCGAGATGAGCGATGGTACCGCCCACAGGGAGGAGCCCTGTGAGCCTCACCATCGGGAGGTGAAGTCTCAGCAATGGAATAGAGTTTTTATGAGAGAACAGAGAGGCACTGCTCGTGAAGCGGGGAGTGTAGGAGAAAGTTACTGAGTCTGTGCGGGGGGGTATACCCAAGGGGAATACCTCTGTAGAAGATACGGTAATGAACTGCAGAGCAGGGTACACCGGTGAAGCTCCTCAATAGAGATGTCACAGTAGTGGTCCGCAGCGCGGGGTACACCGATGAGGGTTGCACACAAGGTTGGTATGGTAGTGGTCTGTAGAGCAGAGGTACTCACAGTAGTAGACGTTCCAGGGGAGTCCTGGGAAACGAAGTAAAAGATAGTCCAAGGCAATAGGCCCTCCGAGGAGTGGATAGCCAGAGACGATGAAGGGCCTCAAGGAGCGGGTACCCAGAGCGTCTCACGCCAAAGGAACAGGAACTGGAACGGGAGGTCATTAGCAATCGAAGCGGATTCAGCAATGAGGGAACTCATTGCCAAGTTGTCGTTAGGCAGGGCTAGCCGGTTTAAATATCCTGAAATACTGATGTCATCCGGAGGGGACGCCCCCGAGGTTCCCGCCATGATGTGCTTAATACTGGCCTGTGCGCGTGCGCATGCTTAGGGAATTCCAAGGGCAATATGGCAGTCGGCAGCGTCCGCGGCATCCAGGGAGGCCTGGGAATGGTGGGCAGGCCGGTGGTAGCTGGCGGAGGCCGCAAGTCTTCCCCACGGAGTCAAAACTGCAAAAAAGGATGTGAGCAACAAAGGTTGCAGCCGTCAGCGACCGACGGGTGTAACAGGCACATAGAAATTGAAGTTGAAGAAGATACCCAATATGAGGTCAAAGAGATCTTAGATTCCAGGAAGGTCAAAAACCAAATCCAGTACCTAATTTCATAGATAAACTTTGGGAGCCAACCTCAAAATTCCAGGCCCTACAATTTCTGCAAGAATTCCACAGGAAGTTTTCCAGGAAAATAAAAATAAATACAGAAGTACGAAAGAGGGGAACATTCTTATTTCTATTCTTTTATCTGTATTTATACTTTTATTCTCCTTTAATAAGTAGATATTTGTAAATTGTTAATTGTTATTCTCTGGTTATGACTTCCTTGTTTTTCTATCCTTCATACTGCCTATTGGTTACCCCCGCGCCCAGTTACTCTCCCTGTTGAAATGTACTTTCCAAGCTTGCAGTTATTATGTGAACCGTATGATGTCCCCACTAATACCGGTATATAAAAGTTTCTAAATAAATAAATATTTTATATGTTTTTTTATATTATTTTATATTGAATTTTTATTGTATATTTACTCTTTTTCTAACTTTATGATGATTTTTGACTTTATGTTGTTGTGATTCTGCCCTCATGGGCAGCCTCTTACCTTCTCTGCCTGCCCTGCTGCCTGGAGGTCGCAGTCCCCGGTCTTCCTTGCGGCTGGAGCCGCCTCTCGGTCTGCCCTCTGCGGCTTGAGAGCTGCCAACAACGCTGGGCCTGTTCCTCGGCCCCACCCTGCTCCACTTCCGCATTAGCAGCAGCATGGCTGCTGGCCATGGTCTGCACAACTTCCTGCTTCCTGTTCCTAAGGTGCGGGCCACACTTCTTCACAAGATTTAAAGGGCTTCTTCTTCTGGGGTTCTCTGGGGTTCTCTTCTTCACTATCTTCATATACTTGGCAGTGTAAATACTCCCTGCAGTTCCAAACTCAATACCTGCACAAGGTATTGAGTTTGGAACTGCAGGGAGTATTTACAGGTATTGAGTTTGGAACTGCACAAGGTATTGAGTTTGGAACTGCGGGGAGTATTTACAGGTATTGAGTTTGGAACTGCAGGGAGTATTTACACTGCCAAGTATATGAAGATAGTGAAGAAGAGAACCCCTGAAGAAGTCACATACGGCGAAACAAGGGTCCTTGTAGGGTTGTGATAACTTCAATATATGTAAAAACATTTTGGGTTGTGGAGATGCTAACATATGTAAAAAATCTAGTTGGGAAGTGAAGATAATAGTACAGGCATTGATAAAACATGAGAAAAATATCAATAAAAGAATATTAGGGGGTGGTATTAATTTTAATGTTGCTCTGTGAATGGATAAGTAGGTGAATGTAGATGGATGAATGTGACGGATGAATGTGGAGAGAATTTTTAGGGGATAATTAATACCAGTGCAGTAGGAAGGGTATGTGCACAAAGTGGGTGCCCAAATGATATGGATTTAAACATCTATATGTATTGAAATGTTGTATGTTAATATGTTGATATGTTGAAATGTGTAGTACTATTTTAGTAATTTATTAAATAAAGGATTGTGATGTGATATGTGTAATAGTTAATATTACTAAATATACTACCCTTATGTATTGGTATTACGATTAATTAGTATAAGGGTGGATAAGAGTCTCTTGTATTTGTTACCTGCAGAAATATATGCCATAGTACCAGTTTTGTTAACGATGGAAAGTGAAATCATAAGAGTACATCAAGGGTCCAGGAAACTGAAATAGATATGAATGAGGAAGTCACTCCAGAGATCTCAGTGAAAGTGCCCTAGGACACATTGACTAAGGAACAAAAGACAGAACTGCAACAGCTACTCCAGAAACATCGAAGAATATTTTCAGTTTCTGACATAGACATTGGATACATTGAAGTGCCATTCACCTGGGGATCTAGCCCCAATCAAACAGCGGTATAGGCGGGTCTATCCACATGAATACAGTGGTGGTGCAGGAAATCCTGAAAGAGAGCAACAATCCATGGACCTATCCAGTGGTTATAATGAAAAAGAAAGATGGCTCAATTCAGTTCTGCAGTGACTACAGAAAATTGAACCAGATCACCACCAAAGATGCCTATCCATTTATTTGTTTATTTTAAAAATCTTTTGTATATTGCCATTCAATAAATATCATAGCGGTTTACAGGAAAGCCATAC
This sequence comes from Rhinatrema bivittatum, assembly GCF_901001135.1. NCBI lineage: Eukaryota > Metazoa > Chordata > Amphibia > Gymnophiona > Rhinatrematidae > Rhinatrema > Rhinatrema bivittatum. Next base: position 515,147,557 of record NC_042617.1, on the reverse strand, counting down.
ATAGTAATGAACATACAATGCAAATAAAAACATAAAATGAAAATAAAAGAATAAAAGAAATGAAAATAAAAAAGATAAAAGTAAAAGTAAGTAAAAGAAATAATAGATGAAACATTTCTAATCAGATATCACATTATTACTTATTTTGTACAACACCTTCCATTGCAAATTATTCTTGTATCATAGCACCATCCTTTACAAACTCTTCTTTATACAACCAGGACTTTAGTCCTTTTTTAAAGAGTTTTACATCCTTTAGTGTTCTTAAGTATTCAGGTACTATATTCCAAAATACTGGGCCTGCTATGGAGAAGGATTTATCTCTTACCTCCCCATTATGTGCTGATCGCACTGATGGAATATCCAACAGACCTCTATTTTGTGATCTCAATGTTCTTGTTGGAGTGTAAATATGTAATCTGGCGCCTACCCATGGAATGTTTGTATTATTTATCAATTTGTGAATTAATGTTAGGGTCTTATATTTGATTCTAGCTCTGATCGGGAGCCAGTGTAGATCGGCATGAACAGGGGTAATATGGTCATACTTTTTTTAAACAAAGCAACAAAGAGCAAGCAATAAAGTCCTATCAGTTCTGTGGAACAAAAATGCCAAAGGACCAAATCAAAGACAAATCTAATCTAGGCCATCGCCGGCAATACTTTATAGGTATAGGAAGAACCGCATCGGCAAGCCTGACAACGTACCATGCCTTAGGCAAAGCCATCTGGACTTCTTGTCATTTGCGGTTTTTTGAGCGGTTCATGTGTTTAAGACAGTTATCAGTATTTATCAAAAGAGGCTGCTGAAAAGAAAGTTGTCCGTCTGTACCCTCGTGAGTAATTTATCAAAGGGACCCGACAGCAGCCGATGTTTCGCAACTCACTGTTGCTTCTTCAGGAGTCAAGAATCAAGTAGAATTCTTATGAACACAGGAGAATTCTTACTCTTGTGGACACAAAGTCTCAATAGAAGTTGCAGTAATGAGGGACAGAGGGACATTACTGGAACTTCTATCGAGACTTTGTGTCCACAAGAATAAGAATTCTCCTGTGTTCATAAAAATTCTACTTGATTCTTGACTCCTGAAGAAGCAACAGTGAGTTGCGAAACACCGGCCATTGTCGGGTCCCTTTGATAAATTGCTTACGAGGGTACAGACGGACAACTTTCTTTTCAGCAGCCTCTTTTGATAAATACTGATAACTGTCTTAAACACATGAACCGCTCAAAAAACCACAAATGACGAGAAGTCCGGACGGCTTTGCCTAAGGCACGGTACATTGTCAGGCTTGCCGATGTGGTTCTTCCTATACCTATAAAGTATTGTTGGTGATGGCCTAGATTAGATTCATACTTTTTTTTAAACCAGATAACAATCTAGCAGCAGAATTCTGTTGCTAAATTGCCAAGAATTGACAAGTTTTTGGATGCACTTGGGCAAGCTCCACTGTTCTCCTCTTTAGATTTAACCTCTGGTTACTTTCAAGTGGCTATAGAGAGACCAACCAAAGACAGCAGTCACCACTCCCTTTGGAGTCTTCAAGTGGACCCAAATGCCATTTGGTCTCCACAATGCCTTGGCTACATTTCAAAGGTTGATGGAACTGGCATTTAGTGAATACCTCTTTGACATTCTACTGTTATACCTGGATGACATCCTGGTAATTTTAAAAGACTTTCTCAGTCATCTGGAAAGGCTGGACAAGATGTTTCAGAGATTGGTGGAGTACGGACTTAAAACCACCTAAGTGCAGACTCCTACCTAAAGACATTAATTATTTGGGTAATGCGGTATAAGATAAAGGAATGACTGTTGATGCAGATAAGATAGCATCCCTGAGAAACTTCAACTTCCAAAATCAATAACTGAAGTTTGCCAATTCATGGGGTTTGCCAGTTATTACAGGAGATTTGTACCCGCCTTCACTCAGCTTGCTTCTCCTTAACACCAAATAATGGGTAAAGGAAAGAAAAAACAGAAGCCAAGATCATTCTTATGGACATCAGAGTGCCAGCAAGCACTCAAGACTTTAATCTCAAAATTGATCTCGGCGTCTATCTTAGCATTTCCCAGGTTCAAGATACCTTTCATTCTAACCCCATACACCTGTTTTAAAGGCTTGAGTGTGGTACTCAGTCAAATACAATATGGATAGGAACGGATAATTTCATATGTCAGTCGGGGCTTATGACAGACAGAGCGCAATGATATAAATTACAGCACTTTTAAATTAGAGTTACTGGCTCTAAAGTGAACAGCTACTGAGAAATTCAAGGAATAACTCATATACAAACAATTTACCTTAAGAACTGATCACAACTGCTAAAATACCTGGAGACTGCCAATGTCCAAGCAGTTGAACAAAGTTGGATTGCCCAGCTGGCTGAGTTAACGTTTGAAATGTGCTATAAACCTGGTAAACAAATTTTTGTGGCGGATGCACTATGCTACTTACCTAAGCAGGATGAACCAGAAACCATGAAGGAGAAGAAATATTTTCTAAAAAGTGAGCCAAATGAAATATAGCATTTGCTATGGGGAAAAGAAAAGCCCTCCACTGTTGGAGAAACTCGACTGATTAATAGAAAACAGCCAGTTGTCTGTGCCAATAATTCACTGGATGCTCTGTCCAGCTACAACAGCAGGACCTGTGTCTTAAATTAATAATAGAGGCCAAAATGTCTGGAGGGTCACTGAATATGTCTACCTGGTCCAGAAGCCAGAAGAAGCTGAGGGGTCAATGGAACCACCTGGTGTGTAAGCAGCAACTGTGTATCGAAAGCTACAAGAACCAAAAGATTATCGGGACATTTTTCAGTTCTTGGTACTGGCTGCTTTGCAAATGGAGATGATTCAATCTAAACATGACCACGTGGGACATCCAGGAGAGGAAAGCACCTTAAAGAATCTCCGGGCTGACAACTACTGGCCAGCTTTGGAAACCGATGTCCGGAGCTGGATTCAGAAGTGTGAAAGGTGTGTGCTTGCAAAAGACTTATTTCCCAGTGAAAGAGCTGAAGTCCAACATTTCCAAACCACATAATTCATTGGAGGTAGTAGCATTGGACTACACTGTGCTGGAGCCCAGCACCAACGGGATGAACAATGTGCTAGTTTTGACAGACATGGTCATGTTTTATCATTGTTATTCCCATACAAAATCAGATTGTAATCATGACAGTAAAAGCAATAGTCCAAAATCAGATCCAGCATTATGGATGTCCAGCCCATTTACACTTGAACCAAGACCACAACTTCAAGTCTGCTGTTGTAAAAGAGCTCTGCCGGTTGTACGATAGGAAGAAAAATCACATCACTGCATACCACCTGGAAGGAAATGCCCAATGCGAACAGTTCAGTCAGACGATGCATGACATGCTACGAACTCTGTCAGAAAGCAAGAAGAGAAAATGGGCTGAATACCTCCCCAAGCTTGTCATTTCCTACAACAGTTGAGTCCACCATTCAACTGGGTATTCACCATAGCCTATGCACATATGTCATGTTAATCTGGCCCTGAGGACCAGCAGGCCCAAAGGGTTTCCTCAGGCTCACTTCAATATAACCGTTCTACTTCATTCCTCCGAAATGCACCTCCTATCCTCTCCTCCTCTGGCTTCTACAAGATTAACCAGCACAAGACTTCGTGCTTTCAGCAAACTTTTGAACAGGACCGTTTTATTATTTCCCTTATTGCAATGGTTTGTTTAATGATTGTGCTATTCTGTGATGCATAATAGTTTTAATTTGAAATACATTAAAAATAAGACGTGCTTTTTCTGATTACTCATGTTTTCTTAAAATGCTACACGCAACACAAAGGAGTCAAAATAGATCCACAGCGGGCCCTGCACAATGGAACTCTCTACCTCCAGAACTCTGGAAGGAACCTTACCCAATCACCTTTAAAAAGAGACTCAAAACTTGGCTATTCGAACAAGCTTTTAATCCATACCAATAATCTCCCCTCAATGTACACCATGTACCATGACTCCTAGATACTTAGCCAGGTTTTAGTCCAGAATCTCATTTCGTTATCGTATTTATTGTACTTTTATTCCACAGTTCCATGATCCAAGTTTACTCTACCTGTTCGATGTAATCGCATTCTTACATGCTTGTTAATGTTATAATGTAAACCGAAATGATATGTAACATTGCTATATGAATTTCGGTATATAAAAATGTTAAATAAATAAATAAATAAATAAATAAATAAATAAATAAATAAATTGTATGTGTGTAACAGCACAACAGCACAGATTCCCATTAATGAAGAGAGAACATTGTCAGCGTGCAGGCACATACCTTCTGCTGTATTCAGTGCAGTGGGTTCTAAAGGGTTAACTCTAACTGAAACAGAGGTGCCTGGGAGTTTCTTGCCTTGTAACTCTCTCTCATCTCTGGTCATTGCTGGTCAGGCCTTTGGAAAACATCAGTGAACCTGGCCACCTCTGCATAATTTTATCTGTCCTTATTTCTGTGGGCCTGACCATACTAGACGCCGTAATCTTCAGTTTATGCATAGTAAGACTGTAACATGTTTTACATCTTAATAAATTTTGGAGTTGAAGAAGCGGCCTCCTCTGTGAGTAAAGAGCAAATTAAAGCATTTGTTGAAGCTGGACATAGGAAACGCATAGCAGAGACAGAATAAATGGTGCCATGAAGCAGTGCCATCCATAGACCTGCAGCCTTTCCTGCAGCCTTTCTGGACCAATATTGAGATGCTCTGGTTATGTATCAGTGGGTTTTCCATATCACTGTGTGTGCCAATGGCTCCAATATGTGCTGACAGTTTGAAAATGATCAGTAATAGTGGATTTGTACTCTTTTGTGACCTTTGCAAAGCAGTGTACTACCTGGTGTTTTCTCTTTTGTGTATTTCAGACTCACCTGGGTACTGTCTCTTTAAAAGTGGCTTTCGCCATCAGAAAGCACCACCAGTGGTTTTACAAAGAAGGTTTTGTCACCTCTCCCTCTCATGGTAAGTGATAGAGTAGTACATGGCATGACACATTTCAGCTAAGATGGGCTAATTTTGTCACAACAAGTAAAGAAAATGAGTGCTATATATATATTCTGTGGCTGTGGCATGGGACTTTCCAGAGATACTCCAGTCCTGGGCAGGAATAAATGTATTCAGAATATTGGACTCAGAGCAGCAAATAAAAATGGCATAAGTGTGTAGGTGAGTAGCCGTTTGCGGGCTGGTGTGTAGACGGAGTGCGGGTGGCTCCTTCTCCTGCATGCCCAAAATGATCTTATTTTATTAAGTCAAGACAAATATTTTTGAGAACACTCCCAAGCATATCCCAAGAATTTCATGGCAAGTGCTCTTTTCCAAAGCCCGAATATCCTGAGATTGTCCACCCTCTGAAGACCAAAAAGGGTCGGGGTGAAATTGTTCCCATAATGAGCCTTTCTATATAAATGCATATAACTTCCATTTGGTTCTGCAATGATAATACTGACGTGAGGTGTCATTATAGCATTTTTAACTGCTGTTTCTCCATCGTTATCAAACAGTTCTTTTTAAAAGCTATTGCCCTAAATGTACATTTAAGCTCATCCGGTACGATAGGACCTGGTCTTGAGCATCGGTATATTAAAAAAGAATTTAAATAAATAAATAATCTTCTTCTTCTTGACAAAATGAAGGGCAGGTAACTTTCAAACTAAATATCTGTGCCTGCTGTCCTGAAACCTCCCCGTCCCGTGTCTCCCAGTCTTTGCCATCCTGTCCTTTAAAGCTGTGAATCACATTAGACAGGTAATGGCATTCTCCTTTCTAAATGATGATGGGTGGTTTGGTCCCCATGGAAACATTACTGAAACTGACTCCCCATTTTCATAAATCTGATTGAACAAGTCGGCACTTTCCACGTCAGGACAGGGGCCAGCCCTGTGGGTGCAGTGAGTGCGTGGGCGCCCCCAGTATTGAGCAAACTCCTTCACCGCGTCCAGGGAGGGGAACTTTGCGTCCAGTTTAGTTATCTCCGATGGCGCCGGGGTCACTTGCTGTGCGTCCAGAAAATGTGAGCCAAGGCCTGGGGGGTCTGTAATGGGGCCTGCATTAAGGTTCTGCTCAGGTTGGGGAACTGTAAGAGAGAGAGAGTCAGGCAGTGAACCCCTTGACACAATCCTACCCCATGCCCGTGTGGCTGGCCCTGGATTGCTGTTTTGTGCAGAGAGTGGAGCGTGCCAGCGAAAGCAGAGTGCTGTGAGCCAGGTTAGATTCCCCTGTCCATCCCTCACTACATGACTGAGTACATGTCACTTATCCTCCCTGTACTCGGGCTTAGATTGGATGCTTTCTGACAGCAGAACAATTTTAGGCTTGCAAGTAACTTTGCACAGTGCTGCGACTCTGAACACCCATGACACTATATAAACAATAATTATTACTACTAATAATAACTGTGGAAGGAGTAGCAGCGTCGTACTTGACACTGTTTATTAGAAGAGTCAAAAAAAGGGAAAAAAAAATAAACCTGGTCGTCAAGGGAGAGAGGAACCCCATCAGATGTCATGAGGGAAGGGTCGGAGGAGCAGAGGAGTGGTGGCACTTAGGAGAGAAGGGAAGAGGGGCAGAGGGGTGATGGTCAGCAGAGGGCAGAGAGGAGGAGCAGAGCAGTGACAGCGTGTAGTGGGGGGGGGGGGGGTGAGAGAAAGGGCAGCAGTGACAACCAGAAGAGGGGAGGGAGGATGGGATGGGAGGGGAGGTAGCTCGTAGAGGGGGAAGGAGAAGGACTGGAGAAATGAGTGGGAGGAAGGAGGGGTAGAGGAATGGTGGTCAGTGGTAGGAAGGGGTGGGGGCAGAGGAGGGGTGGGGCAGTAGTAGCCAGCAGAGGGGAGGGAGGAGAGGGTGCGGGGGAAGAAGTGGAGGAGTGGCAGGACAAGGTCAGCTTTTGTTGTCCCTTTGGCTGGTGCCTTATTAGTTGCCCAGTCTTCCTCTAAATAGAACCCTGCAGCAATCAATAATTCTAACATGGAACTGAAGCAGAGAGAAAAATGACAGTTTTGATGGGAGCAATTAGAGCTGGAAAGAAGTCACATGACTGACAGCCTGTTGTGATGGGAACCAAGAAACAGATGAAACCTCTGATGAAGGCAAGAAATGCAGGACAAGGGTTTGCATAAGGTATACAGACAGGCAGAAAGCCCCTGCTCATAGTTTTAAATATTGCAATAATTATTGATGTGATAAATATATATATATATAATATATTTATGCAGCATCAAAATAAATTTGAGGTGTAATGACAGTGAATGGATGAGACCATAAATATAATCTTTTCTCCATCTAGGCTATGATTGGAATTTAAGAGATTTAAGGTTACTCATAAATTTGTAGACAGAGAGGATCACCAGCAAAACATATAGAGAATATCGATTACAGTATATAAAGAATGAAATATTTTTTGTGTGGTTTACTAGCAAATGTGGAAAAGACAAAGCAAGAATATAATTTTCCACCGTGTGTACAGATCTACATATATATGTAAAAAGGCATATGTTTAGTGTAATTTACATTTGCTACATTTCATGGTGATCCAAAGCAGGATTAAAAGTGTTTAGATTTTTTATTCTTTTTTTTACCATTCTTCTTGATAATACTTGATCTTTCCCACTGGCTTGTAGAGGAAAGAGACATTTTCTTGGTACGAATAGAACAGGGTGGCATGGCACAAGCTTTGCTGCTTCGCCGTCTTGTAGCTGAGAAGCAGTGTGTCCTTATTAGCAATGCGGTGCGAGAAGAGAACATTTGCTAGCAAAGCACACACAAACCTCTAACACCCCGCCCATGTTTTTCTTCCCCCGTTTTCCTAATGTGTATTCCTTTCCCTCCTGGTTCTCATTCCACGACACCTCTGAAAAAGAAGGTGCGTTGTAACAAGGTGCATTTCTCACTTTCTGCTACCCTCCGGCTGCCAGCATGCTGCCCAAGGTAATACGGTGTGCTCAGTACAGCACAGTTTTACTCGCAGATTTTGCGCACATTTTCTGTGCACAAACTTTACTCCCGATGTAGCAAGGAGATTTGCGCACAAGAAATATGTGTGGAAAACTGTGCGCTGAAATTCAGGGCACAGATTCTTAACACACTATAAAACATATAACGCCAGATGTATAAGCACAAACATGATTTGGGATGGAAAAGATCAGTTCTCCTCCACTCAGCAGCACATAGTGCAGCTGCTAGGGAACAGTGCATATTCTACAGGAAAGCTTCCACTCCAGCCCTAGGTTGCACAGCCGTCGTGGTCTGGGAACAGGCGTTGCACTGCAGGGCACTTTCCTGCCTCCTCTCCCATTCCCAGGGGTGGCAGCGCACCACTTGCCTGCGATCCAGATCGAGCCCTCCCGCAGCTGCCTGGTAGACCCTTCCACATACCTGACCCAGATGAAACTCCCACCCTGCTCAGCCCACCTGGACCAGAGCCTCCGCAGACATTCGCTCTTAAAAGCAGGATCAGCTGAAAATCCAGCAGCAAGCAGCAGAGATTGGAAGCAAGTAGTCGGAGGCTCCTGTCCCTGGCAGCAATGGGACACCCACAGGCTTGGGGAAATTGGTATTCTGTCCGCAGGCCCCGAAGCTGGGCATCCTAGCCTGGGAGAGCACAGGTGTACTGCTTTTTAATGAAATGTACACTCCAAGCGGTTTTTAATTAATGTTATGCTTCTTTATTTTTACTATATTCATAATGCTAATATTATTGTAGCACATTCATTTTAAACTTGTGCGCATTGTAGAGACTCTTACTTCCTGAGTTAAAATGTGTGCTTGGGCTGAGCACACATTTTAATTCGGGTTTGTTCCTACCTTTTGCAGGTCAGGGCACTTTTTAACTTCCAGTGCATTAGAATACCATTAGCTTACTGCATCTGGCGTTATATGTTTTATAGTGTGTTAAGAATCTGTGCCCTGAATTTCAGCGCATCATTTGAACACTTCCCTTGTTACATCAGGTCCATTATCAGAGAGCGGTCGATCTGCCTTACATGAAGTTGTACTCATGTCACTTGTTGGGGGGAGATGGGGGTCAGACACTGCTGCCTAGTGGCCAGTCAGGGAGTGGCATTGGAAGCAGCTCCTCGACTCCCTCCGTCCTGGTCTTTCAGCTGGCTTACGTACACTGCATGAGAGAAGATGTGAAAGAAAATAAAAGCAGCCAATGCCGAGGCCCGTGCGAGATGCCTCACTACAGAGAGAGCCGGAGGGAGAAAGAGTCGTGCAGGGAAGATTTCAAAACACTCATGCATACATATATATAACGTTGGCAGCCACTGGTAAGTGTTTTACTCCTACAGGTTCTTTGTGGTGTGCCCACGCACAGTTACCTTAACGGGAGTCACACTGACACTGCCAGTACCTCTGCTGCTGTTGCTAGGATATGGCTACTGCCACTGCTCCTGCTCTGTTCACTGTTAATAGGGGGCTGTCAGGATGAGCATGTTAGAAAGAACAATAAGTGCTAGTGGTGCTGCTCATCAGCATGGGGAGACTTAGATACACAAACAATTCAAAACCTACTCCTCCTCCAAGGCAGAAAGAAATGGCTGCAGATTTAGAGTTGCATCTTCAGGAGATCATTCACATAGGTGCAGGGCTGACCTTGAAAGGGGGGGGGGGGGGAGGGAGCTAGGGCGATTCAGTCATAGCAGGGCCCTGGAACGTTGTAATTATAATGTTAGGGATGAGGCGGTCTAATGTGTGGGGTTCAGGACAGTTGCCCCTATTCTCCTTCTCCCCCCCCCCCCCCCAAAAAAAAAAAAAAAAAAAAAAAGCATGGCTATAAAGCTCCAGCATTTTCATCATTTTCTTTCTGAATTTTGCCATGAGCTCCAGCATTTCTGGCATCCGAGGGTCTGATCTGAGTATCCGGCAAAAAAACTCGTCAGGCTTCTGGCAAAATTCCTGAAAATCTGTGGCATAACTGTGAAAGCACTTACATTGTTTGCTTAAAGTGCTGTCACTGGACTCCAAAGCCATGTGTGGGTTCCGATCAGTGTATCTTGGGGACCTTCCCTCTATTTCCTTTTGCTCAGTTACAGGACTACTGCAGGAAGCTAAGCAGAGGAGGTCATTTTTCAGCTCCGATATGCTCACACAGCTTTGAGTTAATGCTGCGTTAATGCTGCGTTTTAAGGTGTAGGTGTACAGCTACATATCCCAAGGGAGAAAATCTTTCACAAAACGTAAAGAGCAGTGCTAAATTTAAACCGACACGCATCAGGCCAGCCTACACCTTCCTCCACAATGGCCATCCTGCATAACCAGCCGGAGAGTCAGTGCGTCGTCAGGCGCTCTCTGTCTGACCATGCTAGCAGCTGAATGAAGAAATGCCAAAGAACTGATCTTTGAAATATAGTCTTTTCAATCACATATTATAAAATATTGTTTCTACCCAATCCCAATACAGTATATATGTAAATTTTGTTTTTTTTATTAGCACTACCCTAAAAGGCAGGAAAGCTTAAATCAACATAGCCTCCTACTCGCAGAAAAATCTAATTTCTCACCATGGTTTTCATCATAGTCCACCTGGATACAAAAAAATCAAGGTCAAACAAACAAGTTAGAGGCCACACATTTCTATTGAATTGTCAATAAATTTATAATTAGCTTTTTGAGGGCCCTTCTACCTTCATCAGATCTGAGAAATAGGTGGTATAGATTAAAACCCCCCAGTTTTCCAGATTTATTGGAATGAACTAACAAGGCTCTGAAAACTTGCTGGGTTGCAGGCCATGATCTTTCCTGCTTCTTACCAGCTCCTCTCCATAGAAGCTGATCCACCAAAGGAGGGGGTGTGGAGCACGGCAAGGTAGGATTCAGGCAGCAGCTAATGAGGGACTCAGCCTCTGCAGAGGTACTTGTAGTAGCAGTGGGGGGAGGATTGGCACTTCAGCAACAAGGCCATGTTGTGCCAAATAAATGATTACAATATTGAATAAAACAGGTACATGTGGTAAAATTGCAGCTAGGAAAATGTAAACTTCAGGAGTAAGGATGCGCAAACCTCTTCAAATTTGATTTGTATGCAGATAAGCTGAAATTTTTGTGACGTTTGGCAGCTTGCGGGGACTTCCCGCAAGCTACAGCAGCACGCACCCCATCACCGCCAGCACCTGGGCCCCTCCTCCATGGCAGATGCTGTTGACCTTCCCTTGCATGACAGGACGCCACCAGATCTGCCGCTGCCAGCTTCCTGCATAGATGTATGAATTCCCGACATCTTGATATTTAAAAGGCCCACGACCTGTAAAAAGGCCCAGCAGACGTCCCTACCTTGCCTCAGGAACAGGTTTCATTACCATTGGTACCATTGCCAGCATCCTACTCCTTGCGCCCAGCCTTGCCTCATCTCTTCAATCTGCCCTGGCTTGGCCAGCCTTGCCTCGTCTCTTCAGCCTACCCTGCTTTGTCCAATTTTGCCTCATCTCTCCAGCCTGCCATACTTTGTCATATCCAGTTTCCTTGCCCGCCTGCCTGCCAGCCCTTCTGTGTCAGTCTCTCTTGTTTCCGCCTTGTCTTCTCTTTGGGCTGGCCTCCTGGATTTGACCCATTGCCTAGACCCTGACCTCTCTTGCCTGCCGCCTGCCTCCAACCCCTTGCCTGGCCCTGGACCTCTGTTTGCTACATTCTATAAGAGACCATTGCCTAAATCCTGCACCCCCAGAACCCAAGGGCTGAACCTGTGGGGAAAGGGGCTGGTATAGGTAAAGCTCTAGACCAGTCTCTTGCCAGGCAGCCCCCACCAGCTGTTGGTAAGAGCCAACAGGCTTTGCCCCATAGGCTGCATCAACCTCACCATAGCCATAAGGGTTCACCTTGCTTATAATTCCACAAAATCAGAGTATTTACTCATGCATCAAAAGATGCCTGCTATGCACCAACAGTAAATGTGGTAATGTGGCAAAATTCCATTTGTCCGTGGTAGAGATTTCCACAAACTGCTATTTGTTTAGGAAAACTGTAATGGATCTTTTTACAGTGGAATCTGACAAAATGTCTGAGTTTTCATAGAAGTGATCCAGGCTAAAGTATGTCTGGTTTGCTTTGGTAGCGTTACGCCCACTGGCCGCATCCACCCAAGGCCGGCTCAACTCACCGCATGTCATGTTTGGTCTTCTACTCCCGGTACTCTCGTGGCCACAGCCAGTCACTGCCTTGTTCTTCCTGGCTCCTAGTGCTCCATGTGGCAGCTGGGATGCCGCCAACCAGCGTTGCGACCCTGGGCCTCCCTAGGCGCGCGCGTGAGCATGCCATTTGTCCTCCCTTTAAAGGGCCTATGGCGGGAACTTCAGACCCCTCTCCGGCTGATGACATCACCGGCCCGGTATACTTAAGGCTACCTCTCACCACTACTAACTGACTTGGCAACGAGTTGCCTTGGTTCCTAGCTGGTGCTTGCTCCAGTTCTCTGGACCTGTTTTTTCTGTTCTCAGGATCCCTGCTCTGCTCATCTGGTACCCTGCCTCAGCGCTCTGCTCCTCGGGGCTCTGGCTCAGCGCTTCTGGGACCCTGCCTCAGCACTCCCGCTCCTTGGGCCTGCTTCAGTGCTGCCGCACCTGGGACCCTGCCTCAGCGCCCCTCTCCTCGGGGCTCTGGCTCAGCGCTTCTACATCTAGGATCCTGCCTCAGCGCACCTGCTCCTCGGGCCTGCCTCAGCGCCACTGCACCTGGGACCCTACCTCTGCGCCCCACTCCTTGGGGTTCTGGCCCAGCGCTTCTACATCTGGGACCCTGCCTCAGCGCTCCCACTCCGCGGGGCTGCTTTAGCGCTGCTACATCTGGGATCCCGTCTCTGTGCTTCCACTCCTCGGGACCTGGCTCAGTGCTGTTACATCACGAGTCCCTGTCTCGGCACTTCCTTGCCTCAGGCCCTGGCTCAGAACCTCTACGTCACAGGACGGTGTCCCTACGCTCTCGCTCAGGACTTGTCTCGGTACTCCTTCATTACAGGACTGTGTCTCTGCGTTCCCGTTCCTTGGGAAATCTCTCAGCACCTCTCTTCCACTAGAAGCTGTCACCGCGGATTCTCCGCCCAGGACCTGTTTCTACATATCATTACACAGGCCTCTGCTCCTGCACTTCCTTCTCACAGGTCCTGCTCCACGGGGCCCTACACCACTGTCTCCGGAACTGCTACAGCATCTCCTTCCTTGAGGCTGTTTCTCCCTCTCTCCTCGAGGGTACTCCAGCCTGGGACTGAAACTGATCTCTCTGACACTCCCTGCTTCCAGCTGCCTGTTTCCTCCGGGACCAGCTATACAGAGGCTCACCTAAGACCAGCCGGCCCAGGCACCCAAGGGCTCAACTTGCGGGGAACGAGGGTTGGTACTGGCAAAGTTCCTGTTTGCCTCTGTTCCCAGCCAGCCTCGCCACCTGACGGTAGGGACCTGAGGGGCTCAACCCCACAGGTAGCGTCAACCCCACCTCAGGACAAGGGTCCACAATTCCTAACAGGTAGCAAATTTAATCCTGAGCACTCACTACAGTTTACCACTGGCATTTTGTTAGAGCCCAGTGAATTAGCTGCAGTTTCATTTTTTACTTTGCTGATCAATTTCTTGCCCCTGGACTCCTAAATGTTGACATGATTAGGAAGCAGGGCTTCTTGAACATAAAATGCAGTTCATTGAATGGTTGTAGGTGCCCACAGATAGTCATATTTAGATCAGTGGAACTCACAGTTGGCATGCCCCAGGCTGCCTGTCAATTGTCAACCAGACATAAAATTGCAACTTGAAGAGACCTTGGAAAAGGTGCGTCCTAAATCGTGCATGCTGACCGGGTTCTCTTGACTGGAAACAGGTGCTATAAGCTAACTAGTTGCAAGTAACTGATCACATGTAATGCAGAGGTTTAATGGAGAACCTCAGGCATGGCCTGCGTTATTGGGAAGCCAGCAAAGGGTGCTTAGATTGGTCAGAGAAATGCACAGGGTTCCACAGCTGTCCTATGAAAATGCTGCAGAAACCCGCTGTGACTCCATTACTGCAACATTTACCAGCTGGTAATGTAGAGATGAAACTTTCTGTAAAGGTGAGTTTACCCAAGTAATTAAACATCACTTTCTAGTAAAATATAATAGAGTTCATTAGTGCTAAGTACTTAATAGTTTACAGAGAGTGGAATGGGTTCCAAGTGTAGATTTTGCTTTTACTTTCAGACAAAATTACTGTAGCATCTATCTCAGTTATGCAAACACAAATGCAATTTATATTTTATCAAGGTACATATTCTTCCACTGAATTTATCTCTAGAGTTCATTTCTCACTGAGGAACCAAACCAGTTAATGACCTTTCTTAGATTCCATTCTCCTGGATTAAAGTACTAGCAAAGGCTTGTAAAATATTAGAAGGCACAAGATGAGCAGGAAGCTTCTGGAAATCATCACCTGCTTGTAGCTGATTCTTATGTGAGGTCAATAAAGCAGACATACAAATACTATCCAGGACTTTTAGAGTTCATTGTATTGGGATGATGGCTACTGGTAGAGCTGGCATTCCTGTAAACAAGCAAGTTCTTTTCAACACTAATCCTGTTCAGTTTGTTTCTGCATCCTCGGACCTGGTTACTCTAGGAAATTCTGAAGGTGCATGTCGGGGCCCAATTGGAAAGTGACTATCACTTGAAATGGACTATAGGCACTAAGGATTCAAGAGGAGAAATTCACCTTAAAAAAAAAAAGGGTAGAGAAATTTAGATTTAGCAGCTGGAAACTGATCCAGCCTTTTGCACACTTTCCTCCCTACTCAGAGTTCTGCTGGGCTACACTGAACTAGCTCCAACCTGCCTGGAATCAGTGTGCCTAAGTGTTAGCAGACTGGAAAAAAAAAAAAAAACCAGACACTAGCATCAATTATTATATCATGCCGAGGAGCCCTGAGCTAACTAGCAGCCAGCATCCTGGAGGCGTTACCTATGGTAGACGCCCTCGGAATGTGGATCCTTCAGCCCGATCTTCCTTCTACTCCCCTACCACTAAACAAACTACTCTTTAAACCCCCTGCAGTAAAGTCCAATAACTCCTCCTCCTCCTCGTATTCCCTCCCTTGCTTTCCTTCTAAGAAAGACAAAAGAAAAAAAACAAACAACCCTCAACAAGACAGTTGTAGCTCACCGCCACAACTTTTCTCCATTCTCTTGTCAGCATTTTAAGATGAGCTTCTAAAAAGTGATTTCTTTCACCAGTCCCTCCTCCCTCCCCAGCTGCTTTAGAGAGGGGGGAGGAAGCTGCTTAAGTCAGCAAATATCATCCCAGAGGGATGGCTGCATTAGGGGAGGAGCACGTGAAAGGAAGGGTCCGAGAGGAGAGGGAGAGGGAGAGGGGTTGAGAGGATCCAGAGAGAGTGAGAGACACTCCCATAGCTGTTGCAAAGATGAGAGAGAGAAGGTATGGGAACCATGCAAATTAACCTGATTCTCAGCTCAGATGTATGTACTAGGGATGTGCAGAGAGCAAAAGTTTATGTCCATATGTCCATATGTCCAAAGGGGGTCCCATTTGCGGTCAATATGGACATAAAAAAAATTAAATGAGTTGGGTATATGTCCATATGTGCAAAAAAAAAAATTTAAACCCCTCACCCTCCTTAATCCCCCCCCCAGACTTACCACAACTCCCTGGTGATCGAGCGAGGAGTGAGGACGTCATTTCTGCAATCCTTGGCGAGAAGCATGTGACGTTGGCGGCACGTCGAGTGACGCCGGCGTCACGTGATTCCCGGCGAGTTCGCGCCGGAAGGCTCGTTCGGCCCAAAAAGAACTTTTGGCCAGCTTGGGGGGACCTCCTGACCCCCCCAAGCTGGCGCGACGTCACATGCTTCTCGCCAAGGATTGCAGAAATGGCGTCCTCACTCCTCGCTCGATCACCAGGGAGTTGTGGTAAGTCTGGGGGGGGGGGGGATTAAGGAGGGTGAGGGGGTTTAAATTTTTATTTTGGCTCAACAATCGCGATTTCCAACATATCCAACATAGCTATGTTGGATATGTGGGAAATCTGATCGTATATGTCGAATCCTTTTTTTAAGTTAAAAAAAAATATGAGTAGCGTTTTACATATGCGGTCAATACGAATGCATATCCCTAGTATGTACTATGTAAGTACATCCAGTGGCTTGTCGTTGCAGGAATCCTGTAACCCAGACCTGCCTGTGACCCTCAAGGACTGGAATTGTATGTCTCTGCTCTTGGGACTTTTTTTTTTTTCCTCAGGAAAATTGCTGAGTACAGCATATCTTTAATATTATGTAAAGAAAATAAAAATTAAAGCAAACAGATATAATGCTGTTGATATATTCTGCTGCAGGGTGTACAATGAGTCATTGGCTTTAATTTAAAAAGTAAATTCAACAAACCGAGAACATAAATCGCTGTGAGACAAACTGATGTTATATATCGTGACCTCTTTTCTAGAAGGTGAATTTTGGCCATGCATGGATTTTGAGCTATAATCCAAATGTGCGGTTTTCGTTGTAGTCCTGCTTCTTCTATTTGTCATCAGCACTGCAGGTACCAGTGTGTGTGTGTGTGTGTGTGTGTGTGTGTGTGTGTGTGTGTGTGTGTGTTGGGGGGGAAGCAGTCAGGGCTTCCCTAAAGCAGGAGTGGGCTTTGCCCCCAAAACAGAATAGGCAAATGCCTAAGGCAGGGCTTCCCAAACCTGTCCTGGGGACCCCACAGCCAGTCAGCTTTTCAGGATATCCACAATGAATATGCATGAGATACATTTGCATACCATGGAGACTCAGTATAGGCAAATGTATCTCATGCTTATTCGTTGTGGATTTCCTGAAAACCCGACTGGCTGTGGGGTCCCCAGGACAGGTTTGGGAAGCCCTGGCCTAAGGGGTGCTGTTCCGCCATGTCACCATGCCCAGCCCTGTCATTTTGGGATGGCATGGGTATGGCAGCTGCAACATCAAGGGGATCTTCCCCATTCTCCCCCCACCCAGACTGCCCACAATTCACAATTTCAGAGGTAGACCACCCCCTACCCCATCAGAGTGCAGCACTGAGTTATCCCAATGCCTAGGGGCAGAAATAGAGTTAAATCTGCTGCTGCCCTAAAGTCTCCCTCTGCTACTTGGCAGCTCTGCTTGAGACCTCAAATAATGACAAAGAGCTATTCACAAAAGTTCAAATGAGCACACACAGCCATCTAAAATGGGCACAAAAGAGCTTAGATATCTCAAAAGTTCAGAAGTGTTTTGCATTAGGCAGCATGTCAGGTCATGTTGCACCACTGCTTGTGCTTGCTTCCCCATAGTAAAATCCGTTACTACCAGTGAATGTAGAGTTGTTTAACTCAGCAATTATGCCTATGATCTACTGGCAATGGCAAATCTTAATGAGCACATCTTTGTTTTTCATATTTCATGTGGTCACGTAAAGGAAGTGATAGCTTTAGCATCCGAAACAAGGTTACACCGGTTCTACAAAATCCACTTCCCTTTTGTTCCTCCTTTCAGTATCCAGCCTCCCCCACCAGCCTAGCAGAACATGTGCGCGCAGCTGTGCATCCAGCCGTAGATATGCGCCCGACTCTGTGCGTGCAACTTATGCGCGCAAGGTTTTATGTGCGTGTAAGTCTATGCGCACAAGTGCTTTGTGCGCCTAGCTTGGAATTGTGCGCTCGGGCCGAACGGCGAATGGCGCAGCGAATAGGGCCAAGATGGCGACGGCGAGCATGCGGGCAATATGGCGACCCCCTCGGAGAGTCTCCACATGGGTAGACCCTTGGAAATAGCCGGGGCCTGGCCCTGCTAGGGCGGATCAACCCGGTGGCACTGGTCCCGGCCGGTGACCTGTGCTCCTCCTCGATCCTCGGAGACCGGATTCAAGCAGAAGATTTCTACTTTACCATGTCTTCGGCGCTTCCCGGTTTTGTCCCGGGTGGTCTCCGGCTGCGGGGGGAGAGGGCAAATACCTTCACTGCCGCGCTCGAGGGTGCACCCACTGCCTCTCAGCCGCGCCCGAGGATTGGGGGCTAGGTCCTCGCCACGATTCGGCCGCTGGACCGAGGCTTACCTCCGAGGGACCACGAAAATCACCTCTGGAATCTCAACTGGGGGAGGGACCCGAGAGTATCACCGCAGGAGAGCGGGGCTCGTCTTCAGGGAGGTTTCTTCTTTAAAATTTGGATTTTCTTCTTTGAATTTGGTTCTAACGCTGTGAGAACGTGCAGATAGTCCCCAACTGCTATGAAGATGGAAAATACTAAAGAGCTGCACTTCCTGCAGGGGTATATGTACTAGGGGCTGACGTCAGATTGAAATCTGATCCGTCTCCAACTGCTAGCAGGAGTACACTATATCCATTAGTCCTGAGTAAATCTGCTACACGCTAGGAGAAGATAAGGCCATCGCGGAAAGATTAAATGATTTTTTTGCTTTGGTGTTCACTGAAGAGAATGTTGGGGAGGTACCCGTACCGGAGAAGGTTTTCTTGGGTAATGATTCAGAATGACTGAACCAAATCACAGAGAACCTAGAAGATGTGGTAGGCCTGATTGACAAATTGAAGAGTAGTAAATCACCTGGACCGGATGGTATACCACCCCAGAGTTCTGAAGGAACTAAAAAATGAAATTTCAGACCTATTAGTAAAACTTGTAACCTATCATTAAAATCATCCATTGTACCTGAAGACTGGAGGATAGCTAATGTAACCCCAATATTTAAAAAGGGCTCCAGGGGCGATCCGGGAAACTACAGACCAGTTAGCCTGAGTTTAGGACCAGAAAAAATAGTGGAAAGTGTTCTAAATATCAAAATCACAGAACATATAGAAAGACATGGTTTAATGGAACAAAGTCAGCATGCCTTTACCCAAGGCAAGTCTTGCCTCACAAATCTGCTTCACTTTTTTGAAGAAGTTAATAAGCATGTGGATAAAGGTGAACCAGTAGATGTAGTGTACTTGGATTTTCAGATGGTGTTTGACAAAGTTCCTCATGAGAGGCTTCTAGGAAAAGTAAAAAGTCATGGAATAGGTGGCGATGTCCTTTCGTGGATTACAAACTGGCTAAAAGACAGGAAACAGAGAGTAGGATTAAATGGACAATTCTCAGTGGAAGGGAGTGGGCAGTGGAGTGCCTCAGGGATCTGTATTGGGACCCTTACTTTTCAATATATTTATAAATGATCTGGAAAGTAATACGACGAGTGAGGTAATCAAATTTGCAGATGATACAAAATTGTTCAGAATAGTTAAATCACAAGCAGATTGTGATAAATTGCAGGAAGACTTTGTGAGACTGGAAAATTGGGCATTGAAATGGCAGATGAAATTTAATGTGGATAAGTACAAGGTGATGCATATAGGGAACAATAACTCATGCTATAGTTACACAATGTTACGTTCCATATTAGGTGCTACCACCCAAAAAGAGATCTAGGCATCATAGTAGATAACACATTGAAATCGTCGGTTCAGTGTGCTTCGGCAGTCAAAAAAGCAAACAGAATGTTGGGAATTATTTGAAAGGGAATGGTGAATAAAATGGAAAATGTCATAATGCCTCTATATCGCTGCATGGTGAGACCGCATCTTGAATACTGTGTACAATTCTGGTCGCTGCATCTCAAAAAAGATATAGTTGCGATGGAGAAGGTACAGAGAAGGGCGACCAAAATGATAAGGTGAATGGAACAGCTCCCCTATGAGGAAAGACTAAAGAGGTTAGGACTTTTCAGCTTGGAGAAGAGACGGCTGATGGGGAATATGATAGAGGTGTTTAAAATCATGAGAGGTCTAGAACAGGTAGATGTGAATCGGTTATTTACTCTTTCACATAATAGAAAGATTAGGGGGCACTCCATCAAGTTAGCATGTGGCACATTTAAAACTAATCGGAGAAAGTTCTTTTTCACTCAATGCACAATTAAACTCTGGAATTTGTTGCCAGAGGATGTGGTTAGTGTAGCTGTGTTTAAAAAAAGGATTGGATAAGTTCTTGGAGGAGAAGTCCATTACCTGCTATTAATTAAGTTGACTTAGAAAATAGCCACTGCTATTTACTAGCAACAGTAACATGGAATAGACTTAGCTTTTGGGTACTTGCCAGGTTCTTATGGCCTGGATTGGCCACTGTAGGAAACAGGATGCTGGGCTTGATGGACCCTTGGTCTGACCCAGTATGGCATGTTCTTATGCCTTTAATTTACTGAAGGACTTGAAGTTTATTAATGATATATGAATTTATTTTCTGGGAGGAAAGGCAAAAATCAGGTGCTTGCTAAATCATTAAAGTAGAGGTAGTCTTATGACAGATTAAATGCATACACATATCATGGTCAGATTTGCTGAGTTTTAAATCCTTTAACTTATATGCAATTTAGAGTGAAGCAAAATAAGATCAGTATAAACTTGGCATTTACAATCAAATAAAGTGGTATTCAGTGGAATCAGGAAGTTTGAAGGTAGATGATGATTAAAAAATAGACCACCGTGATGATTTTTGAATAGTTTAGCATCTTGTAAAGAGTGAGTTCAGGTTGATGACAGTGGAAGTAGGAGTTGAAACATCTTCTGTCCTTGCTTATCACCTTCCCCTTAGGTTGGTTGTTCTGGAGTGTTGATGATTGCCAGCGATAACATTTTCTGAATATAAGATTAAAGTCAAAGTAGGAGAACTGAAGCAGGACCAGACTTTTGTTTGCAGGAGCAGAGTGGCTGTGCTGCTTACAACACTATTTGTAGGTTGGAGGAGCAGTACTATGAAGTCTGGTTTACTGGAAATATTTAGCTGGATTGAGGATGAAAAGAAGTTCAGTAGTCGGTCAGATAAGGTACTCTGGAACAGCAGAAAAGGCAGAAGTGATTGCAGTGCAGCAGTTGGTAAGATCAGGTGAACATTATTTTCAAGAACAGGCATCGCTGTGAGTCAGGATGAAGAAGAGTAATGGTTAATGGCATTCTGTACAGAAAACAGACATTAGCAGGCAAGCACATCTGTTGTGGGTCCGCAATGGGCCCTTTCTGGTAGAATTGATGAATGAAGAATTCAGCAGTTAAAAGATTTCTAGCCCTATCCATCTTGAGGATCATTCAATGGGGTTCAGGCATGTATCATCTGCTGCAGGTTAAAAAAACAGAATCCACAGCCTCTTTCCTTACAAATCTCATCTGTAGTAGATGGAGTAAATGTCTTTTATGTGAATCTAGTGGTCAAATCTTTGTGGCTGTGAAGCTGGATGCAAGGATGCAGTATCATTACAGGAACAATTGAACAGACTTCTGAGGTTAACAGTCATTGATCTATGATGGGGTGTACTTTAATGGGTGAGTTGTAGATCTTGGGTTTTTCTTCATGGTTGTTCCTTGAAGTAGGTGTGGAAAGTGGTACTTGATGTAAGCTTGTGGTTTTGGAAATAAAGTATAGATTTGTTTAAAAGGTATGTTGCAATGTGAAATTATTAAGTCTGTAAAGTGGGCTCCTGGACTAGAATCAGGACACAACCCCACAGGAGCGGTACAGGACTGCAAAGCTGGACAGGTAGGAAAAGCCTGAGTAATTTGTAAGGCAAGGTACAAGGTAAGAGCAGACCCGGAGGCCACAAGGCATAAAATAAGACAAGAGTGGCCAGATCAGAGAGCTCAGGTGACTCCATGAAGAGGTATCAAAGTAATGGCAAGGCTGGATTAAAAAAGGGCTGAGGCTTGGGCATGGTGTAACTAGTGAAGAGATGCTTGGCTAGCAAAGGCTCATTGAGGACTCCTGCTAGTGGGGAGGCTTCATTGCAGGCAGAATCAGGGCACAATGAGGCTGCACAGCAGGTGAAACTGTGACAATTTGTTGATTAGAACAAATCACATTTAATCAAGTTCATGTTCGGAGCTTGGGTGTCAAATATTAGCATGGGTATCCAAAATCACCTCAAAATAGATTCAGATTAATGTTTAATGTGTTTTAATATTGCTAGCAAAGCAATCTTGTTTTTTATCTTTTAATCAGTCTAAGCTAATATAGTTTATCCTCAATAAAGTTTTTGTTTTAATATTGCAGTGAGTTCTTTTAATATAGGATGGTGTTCATAAACAATCTTTAACTTGTTAAATTTCAGAGCAAATACAGAAAGAAGTATATAATAGGTTACCATTTTATACAGTCTCAAACTATTATGATTTATTAAGAAATATCTTAGATTAAGGTATGTAACCAATCCATGAAATGAAAAATATCTTGTGTCCCAATAGTTTATCGTATCATAATAAAATAAAGGTTGTTTTAGTGTTATAATTAGTGAGGTTTGGGTGGACCCTTGGACACTGTGGCAGCTAACCACACCCACAGGGGGAAGTCCTGTGAGGGTCCCATGAGGGGTCACAGGACACACAAACACAGAGATTCATCTTTTATTAGACAATGTGATGAAGCCACCAGAGGTGGCAATAGTCAGCAGCAGAAGTAGCCTGGCTGGGCTAGTATCCCTCAAGCGCTGGAACAGCGACTCCTCCAGTAGCAGTGCTGTAGTGGAAAGAACTGAGAATAATGAGTACAGTGGAATATGCACAAAGCCCCAATATGGAGAACCCCTGGATAGGGAGAGCAGGCCCTCGAGGAGCGAGTACCTGATCCTGAGAGCTGAGAGGCTTGAAGGTAATGTACTCACACAGTGGTTCCACATAGAAGTTGGCACTAGGGCTGGAACAGAGGCAGGCCCTCGAGGAGCGAGTACCTGGTTCCAGGGAACAGCTCTGAGAAGAAGATGGTAGTACTCACTGGTGTTGAAGATAGCGAATCTTTCCAGGCAGAAGAGAAGGTAGGAGCAGGCAGCGAGTCAGGGAACATGGGCCCTCGAGGAGCGAGTACCGGTTTCCTGATAGCGACCTGAAAAGCAAGTGAGGCCCCCGAGGAGCGGGTACCCCGTTAGCGTTAAGAGTCCAATGGAAGATTGGAGAGGCAGAGTAGCTGGGTACGGAGAGTGAATCCCATCCGTAGATTACCCCCTTGCTAACTCAAAGGCTAGCAAACGTCGTAGACTTTAAATATCCGGTCAGTGTGATGTCATCACAGGGGGACGCCCCTGAGGTTCGCGCCAAGTAGGAAATAAGAGTGAGGGCCACGCGACGCGTGCGCCCTAAGGTACCAGCGGAACATGGCGGGAGGCAGCGCCCAAGCCGGTCCGGGGATGCTGGAGAGGACGGCAGGCAGAGGCCGTGGTAGCCAGGCGTCCATCCATAGCGAGAGCAGGTGCAAAGAAAGAAAGGTAGGTGGAGTGAAGCCGTCGGGAAGGGATGGTTGCAACATTTAGTTACCTTCCAAGATTCCATAATCTATAAAAATAAAAAAAAAAGTATTTTAAGCCAATCATAATTGAATTTGCATTACCTTTAAAGGGAATTGCATGTTATTAATTTTTTATTCACAAATCTGTGATTTTCAAATGATTTAAAATCTTGAAAAAGATCTTTGTATGTATAATTTGTATACTGATAATTTATAATATGAACTAACCATAAACAGATGGAGTAATTTGCTATACAACAGCATTTTCTATGCACATTTGACAGAAGAAAAGAAGATAGGAAAACTCCTTTAAATCAGCATTTTAAATTAAGTGTCCTCAAATTGACATAGATATGCTGAGAATGGATCTTCTCCCTCCAGTGCAAGTTTCATGCTTACAGAAGAAACATGTCCAGCATAGCATAACATAGGGTTAAAATGTCTCAGCATATGACATTGTTATGTTATCGTATGGTTTTATGAGATTGGTGACTCAAACCCTTTCTGTCTGTATATGGAAAAAGTACAGCATAAACTTTATATCTGATGTCTTAATGCAGGCAATTCCCACACAAAAGGATATTTTCATATACTGTAAGTAGTATTTTTTTAATGTTCCTTAGTTAATGATATAAATTATAATTTTTCTTAAATGCATTCAATATACATAAATCATTGCAATTATGTTATAGTTAAAATTCTTTTTGCTTTAAGACAAAGTTAAAATTCTAACATGCGTAATGACATACTTTATAATGTCATATAATTAATACTGCATAGAGCAGGCTATAGTTTTCTCTTTTTTTCTTTTGGTTGCATTGCACTCTTAGCATTTTTGAAATGAGATAAACTATCTGTGGCTATTTTTAGCCATATTGACAAGAGGAGATAGAAAAGAAAGCTTTTTAGATATAACAGTATTAATTCTTATTCATTTCTAAAGTTAGGCAGTCTAGAGCCATGAAGAAATATATGCTAACTTATTAACTGAAAACAGGAAAATAAAAGTAGCATAACATATTTATTTCTACAAAGATAAATCATTTATAGCTACATTCATCAAAATGCTATGTTTTTCGCATAAATAACGCATGCAATAAACAAAAGGGGCGTGTTTATTAAAATGGGTGGCCTGCCGCATCACATAGATAAATATCGCAGACAGCAGTGCTTCATCGCGGTGTGCAGTGTGTCATCACAGTGCGCGTTGCATCATCATGGTGCTCAGTGCATCATCGCACAGCGCCTTTTTTCCCCCAGTATAAATACTGACTTCCTGCACTTCCTTCTTTGAGAATGTGTTGGGCATTGGAGTGAGAGGAGAGGAGTTTAGTGTGATTAGAGAAGTTGTGGTGTAGTTTTTTGCGATTTCTGATTGAGTTGTGCTGTTTTGTTTTGTCATCTGTTTCCCTTTACCATTGTCTTTTGTGATAATTGTTGAAGTGAAAGTGAGTAAGTCCAGTTTGTCTTTTTGTGTTTAGTGGAGGAAGAGTGGAGGAGGAGTGAAGCAGTGTGAAGAGGGAGGAGTGTGGGCAGGAGCAGCAAAGGAGGAGTGTTTGTGAGGAGGAACGGAGGAGGAGTGTGTGTGTGAGTGGTGAGAAGTGTGTTAGTGCTGAGGTGTGTGTGTGTATGTGCTGAGAGCATGGCATGGGATAGGTCTGAGAAGGGAGGAGAGAAGAGGTGTGAGGATAGGAATGGAAGAAGGAGGCAGAGGGAGTGGAAGGAGGAGGGCAGGAATGCCAGGGGAAGGAGAAGTAGGAGTAGGGACAGAGGAGAAGTAGAGAGAGACAGGAGGAAAGGGATAGGTGGAGGAAGGGGTTAGGCAGGAAAGAGTGGTGGGAAGAGTAGGGCAGCATAGACATAAAGAGAGAGCAGAGAAGAATAGAGTTGGTAGGCCAGGGTGAGGTGGGAGAGGAAGGGAAGGAAGAGGAGAGCAGGAACGAGAGTGAGGGCAGGGAGGACACCTCTCCGGGAGAGGAAGTAGCACCCCCTTCGGGCAGCCGGGCAGCACCACGGCAAAGACAGCAGGCCATAATGTTCAGTGTGGCAGAGAATGAGCTTCCCATTGCTGGTGTCCTGCAGCAATATGCCATAATATCTGGAAACTGTGCAACCAAGACCTCAAAGGCATCAAAAGGGCAAATATGGTGAAACATTGCCCAGGCCATCACCCACCACAGTGGAGTGCAAAGAAGTGGGGAGCAGGTGACCCATCATTACTGAGATCTGAAAGCTCAGTTGAAGGCCAAGTTTGCAGCAAGATCTAAATATACGCGGCAGACTGAAGGAGGGGCCCCCTGTCCCATTGTAGTCACTGAAATGGAGCAGTGACTGATTGAAAGGCTAGGACCGGACATGTTCAAGGACATGGATGAGCGGCTAGATACCACACAAGCCGCCACCAGTAAGTCCACCTCACACATAAATGGGCAGACAGTAATGGGTGTAGACATAGGAGTCTTTTACTAGGCAATTTTGTCATTGACACAGAATGGGAAAAACCCTTTTGCAAAGAACCAAAGTGCACCTCTGATGCCAAAGAAATAAACCATACTTGCTGGTATATGTACTTATGTCTTCTTGTTTGTTTGATCTCTGTTTCCACAGCACTCGAACAGCAAGCTGCTGGTCCCAATCAGGAACGCCCAGGACCCAGCTGGGAAGCCCCAGGGACCAGTCAAGATGCCCCTGGGACCAGTTGCCCAATAGCTATGTTCCAGAGGCCACTACAGATGGATGCTGAGACACAGTGGGAAGAGGAGGAGGAGCAGCAGGGCAAGCAATCAAAGCCAATGCTCTTGCTCAAGCACCTAGGCTCCAGAAGCCCACTTAGGGCCTCATTTTCTAAAGTATCGCAGGCCTGCGATACTTTAGGAAATGAGGGGCGGGGGGCCAAAACGGGGGGGGGGGCGGGCCTGCGCTAGCCGGCAGCAATCGCACCGTTGCGGTGCGATCGCTGCCGGTTTCGCACCCAATAGCGCTCCATAGGAGGTGTAGCTATTGGGAGCGAAATAGGACGCGAAAAGGGCCTTACCTTTTCGCTGTCCGCGGTGTCGGCGCAGAGTCGGCTCCTGTGACGCCCCGACTCCTCCTCTTCCGGGGCCTACTCCGCCCTGACTCCACCCCATCCTGGTATTGCACGCGATAAGGGACTTTTTGCGTGCGAAAGGTCCCTTATCGCGTGCGAGCCGCTTAGAAAATGAGGCCCTTAATGTGGACCTCGATCTGAACACATAAATGGAGGCAGGCAATTTGGAGTGGCAACCTTCTGATAAGCACTTAGGAGGCCGCAGCATGCCACGGCAGCATGCGGACTTACCATCAACAGGCCACACAGTGGGCACAAGCCCATCTATGCCCAGCTTGAGCCCTGAGAAACCGCCAGCACCTTCAGCACACTGCCAACATCAGGCCCATCCCCACTATCACAGGCACCCCCACCATCAGGCTCACTGCCACCATCACAGCCACTGCCAGCAGCACCCACACCGCCACCAGGACCGGAACCAGCAGCAGCACATGCAGCAGCCATCTGTAGAAGAGAAGTCAGGCAGTTGTAGGGAGAGCTAAAGATCCTGAGAAAATCTGCTCAGCGACAAAACAGGAAGAAACCGGCTCAGCGTGAGCTCACTAGAGAGTTGCTATGCCATCTAGATGGAAGAAACTGGCTCAGCATGTGCTCACTACAAAGTTGCTGTGCTGTTATGTAAAAAATTAAGAAATCCAAGGTCGCTGAAAATATTTAAATATCAATAATGTAAGAGATTCAGCTCAAAACAACAAAACGGGGGGAAACAGGGGGAAACCTCATATAGTGCCACTAGGGGCTACAACCTGTTATGTACAGCTCTAGAAGCACTAGGGCTTTTTAATCATTGGAATCCCAGAGAAGATGATTTGAAAAGCTATCATATGCATAGTTGCAAAAAGCCCTCTTAGGTCCTAAGAGGTTTCACCAGAGATTTAACGAACATCCCCTGGTTTTGATGTTTTGAGCTGAATCTCTTACATTAGTGCTGTTATGTCAAGCATTTTCAAGCAGTACACTCACTAAGAAGCTATCCTTCAGCCTCTGGGCCTATTGCGGCCTACTTTAAGTAGCCTACAATCTCTTTGCAGCTACTGTCTCTTGCGAGGCTGTCCCATCTCCTGCTCCATGTTATGGGGTGTCATCTTTTCTCATCTCCTGCAAGCACTGGCTCCATGCTGCGGGTTCAAAATTATACAGTAGAAGACGTTCAGATTCCAAATGGCTCAACTCTAGTCAAGTTTCACCTTTAAAAAGACTGCATCAGAGTCTATAAAAATTCAGTACAATAGTTAACAAACATAATTTTAAAACATTATCGTATAATCTTCTTAAACGTTTTAAATAATAATTATTTCCAAATCATATTTAAAAATATATAAATTAATCTCATTAAAAACAGTAACATGTTAAATATTTCTTAATATATTTATTAAATCTGGTGGCGCTACTAATCAAATAAAAAAAAATCTCTATGAAAGAAAGTTAATACACAAATAATATGAGGTAGAGCTTAAAAAGTACGCGCGCGTGTACTTTTGTTCGTGCAACCGGCGCAAACAAAAGTACGCCGGATTTTATAAGATACACGCATAGCTGTGCGTATCTTATAAAATCCAGGGTCTGCGCGTGCAAGGCTGTGCAAAATCAAGCAGGCGTAAATTGCGCGTGCCGCCTCGCATCCCCCGGCACAGGCCGCAGTGCCGGGGGACTCGGGACACGCCCCTGGACATGCCCTCTCCTGCTCCTTTTACGAAGCCCCGGGACTTATGCGCGTCCCGGGGCTTTGCGGGCACCGGTGGCCTATGCAAAATAGGCACGCCGGCGCGCGAGTGCCCTGTGCGCGTAAATCTGAGAGGTTTTTTACGTGCGCAGGGCTTTTAAAATCTAGCCCTATATGTATAGAAAACACACAAAGGATACTCAATATAAGAATATGCATACATATCAGACATAATACCCTTTTCAAAATAATTATCCAAAATAAACACAAAAAAATATATAATATAACTATATATCAAAATATTACCTTAAGGATGATTGGAATTAAAATAGATAGTACACAGTCTTTGTTTAGAATTTTTTATGCGATAATAGAAGAGAATAAAATACTCTATTTAGTTTTAGAAAATATACTGCCATTTTTAAACAAAGTACAAGCACTTTTATTTTGTATTATCTGGTGCTGATGTATTGTGAATGTATCCTCCAGATGATACATTATTCAAATTGTATCAACTCCACTGGAAGCAGCGCAATTCTAAGAGGCATATATTATTTAATTAAAATTTAGATTACCATTTGTTATGTTATAGAGAGCAAGATGAACTTATTTGTAAATTTGCACAAAGGGCCTCATTTTCCAAGGAGTTATCGCGTGTGATAATTCTGCAAACCACGCGAAACAGCCACACTGTTAGCGCGGCCAATAACTACACCTCTTTCATTTGCGTTAAAGACCGGTAAAGGTTTATTGCAGTTCACAATGTCTCCAACAGGCCTGTTTCAATATGATATGTGAGAGAGAG
This sequence comes from Rhinatrema bivittatum, assembly GCF_901001135.1. NCBI lineage: Eukaryota > Metazoa > Chordata > Amphibia > Gymnophiona > Rhinatrematidae > Rhinatrema > Rhinatrema bivittatum. The sequence continues at coordinate 515,118,749 of NC_042617.1, read as the reverse complement.
AGAGAGAGAGAGAGACTTGTCATAGGGCCTCCTCCCTAGACAGGTATTTGTATCCCTATGGGAGGCCCACCTAGTAACTCGAGGTGAGGTTTATGTATTAGTGTAGGGGGTTAGGTAGAGATGTGAATTGTGTGATCGATCGTCTTAACGATTGATTTTGGCTGGGGGGGGGGGGAGGGAATCGGATCGTCGCGGTTTTGTTTTTTTAAATATCGTGTAAATCGTAAATCGGGGGAGGGCGGGAAAACCGGCACACTAAAAATCCCTAAAACCCACCCTGACCCTTTAAAATAAATCCCCCACCCTCCCGAACCCCCCCAAAATGTCTTAAATTACCTGGGGTCCAGTGGGGGGGGTCCCGGTGTGATCTTCCACTCTCGGGCCACGGGTGCGTTGATAGAAATGGAGCCGGCGCTACCTTTGCCCTGTCATATGACAGGGCAAAGGTAGCACCGGCGCCATTTTGGTTCCTGTCCCCCGACGTCACGAGCGTAGGAGATCGCTCCCGGACCTCCGCTGGACCCCCAGGGACTTTTGGCCAGCTTGGGGGAGCCTCCTGACCCCCACAAGACTTGCCAAAAGTCCAGCGGGGGTCCGGGAACGACCTCCTGCACTCGAATCGTGTTGCCGTATTGCAAAATGGCCATACGGCCGGCGCCATTTTGCAACGAGTATCTGAAAAGCTCTCTCTCTCTCTCTCTCTCTCTCTCTCCTGCATGAAACAGGCCTGTTGGAGACACCATGATATACTGACAATGTAGCCCAAATTGGGCTAATAGCACAATAACAGCCTTTTGCAATTCGCGATACACATGCTTATTAGCATAAGCTACACCTCGTATGCGATATTGGAAAATGAGGCCCAAAGATGGAAAAGAACAAGAATTTCTATAGTCCTAGATTAGGTTGTCAGTTTGATTTTTACTCGTTATTCAAAATCCGTTTGAGCGGCAATGTTGATCAAACCCCAAAGAATAAGATAAAGCCAAGTATATATTTGATTACCATAGATAAATATATCAAGTGTATATAATGATTAAAAAAATACTTTTTGAGGATTATAATCACGAGACTATCATTCTTAGATTATTTCACTTAAAGTCACAGCAGTATCTGTTTATCCTCTGTTAGGTATATTCTTAAGATTGTGTCAACTTTGCTTGAGCTAGTCTGAACAATAGGATTATAGATAAAATTATAATTAATTTTTCTTCAATAAGTAAAATCAATTAAAGCAACCTTTTATAGTGATATTAATAACAGGAAAAACCTCACAATCCCTAAATTGGAATTAATTAATAGACCAAAATTTTTATTATCTCTTTACTTTACTGCAGGAAACAGGTGCTCTTTTTTTAACTGATGCTATTTATTCAAAAGTGACATATCTGCTTTGGGCTGCACACAATATTAAACTCATTCCTACCTCAATAAAACGCTATTGAAAATCATTAAAATTCAAAGTTTGCTTAATTTTAAAAGCAGTAAATCTCTAGGTTGTGTGCAAGGGCAGAATAAACCAGCGTACTCAACAAAAGCCAGAGAATAAACTTTAACCATGTACATCTATGTAGACTACTCCTCACTATCGGCTGAATTTTAAAATGGCCATGTGTGTAAAAAAACGGGGCTTACACATGTGACTGGACCTTGAGCGTGCTGCGCCCATTTTCAAAGAGTCCCAGCCACACGCGTAACTCCCATTAAATGCAGAAATGCAGGGCCCAGAAAAAGGGGCAGGAAGGGGGGTGGGTAGGGGCGGTCCAAAGCCGGGACAGGGCTGGAGGTAACTGGTACAGCGGCCATTTGCCACTGTGCTGGGGAAGCATGCCCTGGCAGCCTGCCGGCGCGCACAAGTTGCTACTGCTCCTGAAGAGGAGCAAAAGGTAAAATAAAAAATTTGGGGTTAGATAGGATAGGGATAGGGGGCGGGGAGGAGAGGGGAAGAGGGAGGAAGGTCAGTTAGGTGGATTGAAAAGTTTCCTCCCAGTCATAAAATAATTATTTGAATTTTGTTTACAATCTTGAAGCTCATATTAATAGTCCATAGAAACGCGATCTGTGTATATTTACATGAAGTTCTTCAGCTCAAAGATATCAAATATTTCATCTTACCTAATTTCAATTTTTACATCATCTCCTTTCCAATCATGTTACCAAAGTTACCTCAATGCCACATGCCAACAGAGTCTCTTACTTTTCTCTGTTGTTTCACTTGCTTTAAAACAAAAAGTGCACCAAAATTAGTCTTTATTGACATCATTTCCTTTGTGTGCTAGTCTAAATGATACCATTATTGATTAAATTTTAATTACAATTTTTCTGATTTATAAGATCAATTCAAATAGCTCTTTTTAATAATTTCAATAACATGACAAGCCTCATGATTTCTAAACTGGAATTTATTAATAGATCAAGATCTTTATTATCTCTTTAAAGCAAAGAACAGATGCTCTTTTTTATATACCGATGCTATTTTATCGAAAACAACATATCTCCTTTAGGTTGCACACAATATTTAGTCCATTCCTGTCTCAATGAAGTGCTATTAAAAATCATTAAAATCTAAAGGGTGCTTAATTATTATGTGCGAGTGGCAAAGTGAACCAGCGTACTGAACAAATCCTGAAAAATAAACTATAACCATGAACGTCTATTTAAATTCCTCCTCAGGATAGGTTCAATCCTCAAATAGTATACTCCGTATATTTACCAGTCACAAAATACTTATTTGAGTTTTGGCATTTGCAATCTAAAAACTCATAATGGTAGTCCAAAGGAACGCGGTATGTGTATATTTAGTCCGAAGTTAAATGATTTATTTATTTATTTATTGGTTTTTATATACTGACATTCATCAATGATATCACATCGGTTTACAGTATAACAGTAACTTACGCATGTAATGCGTTTGACATAGAACAGTAGACATCATAAACTGCAACTGGGGGAGGGAGGTGAACTATATATAGGGACTAAATACATTGAATTGTAGAATTATATACATTACCGATTCTATACAGATTGCAGAAGGGACAGCATGGAAGGCTTAAGCTAAGTGTTGTATACATTGCAGAAAGTATATCCATAACAAAATTGGAAAGGATAAGAAGGATTCGGCTGTGTAGGCTGGGGAAGGTCTGAGTTAATCAGGTAGAGAGCTTTTGGGGGAAGATAGGTATGAAATGTGCAGGAGTGTAGGCTGATAGGTGCTAGGTGTAGGCTTTTGTGAACAGCCACGTCGTAAGTTTTTGTTTGAACGTTTTTTGGCAGTCCTCCTGGCGTAGCTCTACCAGCATTGCATTCCAAAGGGCAGGACCAGCTACCGAGAGCGCACGTGCTCTAGTGGAGGCCAGGTTGGTGATTTTGGGGGAGGGGGTCTGAATGGTGGCGAGGTATTGGTGTCTGGTGGGTTTAGTAGCCTGATGGAAGCTAAGAGAGTCGTTGAGCCAGTTCATCTCTGGGTTGTACAGTGCTTTGTGTATGAGAGAGAGGGTCTTGTATTGAATGCGGGATGCAATTGGGAGCCAATGTAGTTCCTTTAGTACGGGTGTTATGTGTTTGTTTCTGTGTGTGTTGGTGAGAATCCGGGCAGCTGTGTTTTGTAGTATTTGTAAAGGGTGGATAGAGTTTTTAGGTAAACCTAGGAGGAGTGAGTTACAGTAATCGATTTTGGAGAACATAGTCATTTGAAGTACTGTATGGAAATCTGGGGGGGTGGAGTAAGGGTCTAAGTTTTTTTAGTGTGTGTAATTTAAAGAAACAGTCTTTTAGTGTGTTGCTTATAAATTTCTTAAGATTGATGTGATTATCCAGGATGACCCCTAGGTCTTGTACCTGTTGGGAGAATGGGATTAGTGGGGATTGAGGGAGAGGCAGGGGGATAGTGTTGGGGTGGCTTTGGGGTGAGATAAGCATGATTTTGGTTTTCGTAGTGTTCAGGGCAAGGTGGATAGTAGTTAGGAGTTTGTTAATTGAGAGAAGTGTGGAATTCCAGATGTTCATGGCATTCGGGAGTGTGTCTGATACGGGAATAAGTATCTCTCTTTGTTTTTCAGGTCACAGTCAGGAACCGGTACTTGCTCCTCAAGGGCCCATGTTCCTGGACTGGTTGCTGAATACTTATTCTGCCTCAAGCAGGCGTAACTTGCACAACAAAGGTAGGGGGGGGGATTTAGTTAGGGCTGGGGGGGTGGGTTAGATAGGGGAAGGTGGGGGGACACGGAAGGAAAGTTCCCATCAAAGCTGCTCCGATTTCGGAGCGGCCTCGGAGGGAACGGAGGCAGGCTGCGCGGCTCGGCGTGCGCAGGCTGCCGATTTTGCGCAGCCTTGCATGTGCCGACCCCAGATTTTATAAGATACGTGCGGCTACCTCTTAGTGTTAAATTCTGTCATGGGCCCATGAAGGGCTTGTTGCGTTTCCCGGTTGCGGCAGGCCTGCGACTGGTTCTACTCATCCCCAATGCCCGGGTCCCGGATCTGGCCCTTTCTCTTTGGCAGCAGTAGACAGTCGCTCGTGCTCGCACTCCTGCTACGCTCCCAGGTTCCTCCGGCAGATCCGCGGCCTCCTCTGGTTCCAGTCGGGTCTCCTTACGTGCATCGAGGGAAGACACCGCCATTACCTAGTTCCAGTCTGTTTGCCTTAGGCGCGCGCACGCGTCTTCCCCGACTTTAAAGGGGCCCTGGCGGGAAACCTTCCCATGGCCCCGGATGATATCATCTGCAGGCCTTGCTACTTAAGGCAGGCTCCACCATCCGGTCTTTGCCTTGGCAACAGGTCTCCATGCTTCCAGTGTGCTTAGTTGCTGCTTGTTCATGTTCCTATTCCTATACCTGACCTAGTTCCAGTCCTTGTGCTTCAGTTCCTGATTACCCTTTGGACGGATTCCTTGGCTTGACCCTCACTTGCTCCTGACCACGCTTTGGACAGATTCCCTGGCTTTGACTCCTGCTTGTCCCTGACTATGCTTTGAACAGATTCCCTGGGTCTGACCCTTGCTTGGACCAACCTTGTCGCCAGTCACCTGCCCTGACTTCAGCTTGAACCTGACTTTGCCTCCAGCTGACTAATTGGACTTGGCCTTTCTTAGGCTTTTGCCTATTTACAAGCCCGGACTTAATATGTTCCTGACTCCTAGCCTGCTTCAGCCTGTCTGGACGTCTGGATCCAGGCCCTGTCTTGAACCTAGCTTTGCTGGGCCCTGTGTCTCCTCTGCTTCCTGGCTCCCTGCCTTGACCACCCTCCACGGGATCAACCACGCGGGCCTGCCTAAGACCAGCCGGCCCGGTACCCAAGGGCTCAACCTGCGGGGAACGAGGGCTGGTATTGGTGAAGCTCCAGTTGGCCTCTACTTCCCATTCTGCTCCGCCTCCCGATGGTGGGGACCTCTGGAGGTGTCCCCACGGGTAGTGCCAACTCTATCTTGGGCTAAGGGTCCACCTCCTCAACAGAGCTTAGGTGGCACAAAATGCCTGATTGTCAAAATAGCTACACCTAAAGGCCATCACCAATCATGACAGCCATATGACATCTGTGGGAGCAGTAGGCTTTTACAATGAGCACAGTCTGATGGTTCTTATACAACCAGCCAGTACGCTCATAACCTATTCAGCTGAGGACAGTAGGTGAACACAGAATGCAATACACAGAGGAGTACATGGACTGTGAACAACCACAGCAGACCACCTCAGAAATAACAATTGAAGTGTGTAACACCACTTACTGCAGAGCCTATAGCATAGCAGCTGTTCAGCAGTCCACAGACGTGGTCACATGCATGTGCATCAGCAATGCCCTGCAAGCCTGAAAGCGGCAAATGTGTGCACTGATGTTCCTAAAGGTACTACATGCAAAGTGTTTGGACAGGAGTGCTCAGCCAAATTGCTGTAATGGGTCTCTGAGATCACACCAGCTGTGCTACAGGTAGTAGGTAGGTATAAGTAAATGTTGAAGAATGTGCGTATGTTTTTGTTTTTTACTTTTTTTTTGCTTACGTAACACAAATAACTTACTTTTTTTTTGCTTACGTAACACAAATAACTAAATCAACCCCGCCACCTATTCCAGACGAACAAGCTCTATCCAAGGCTAATGAACTCGCCTCATTTTTTCAACTGAAGATCCTAAATACTCTCGCCCTCCTTCCTCCTAATACAACACCTCTCAAATCAGATGAGAATTTCAATTTGTTCGCTAAACCTAGGTTGGACAGCTTCGAATTAATCTCCACCAAAGAGATTGAATCCATTCTAAAAAGACAGAAACCATCTAGTCATCCGGCTGATAATATCCCATCAAGACTCCTGCTGCTTATTCCAGACATGATCTCAGGACCTCTAACAAATATTATTAACAGCCTTCTAACTCAAGGAAGCTACCCAGACAGCCTAAAAACTGCTTCTCTTAAGCCCCTCCTCAAGAAACACAATCTAGACCCTAATGTACTAGCCAACTTTAGACCCATCTCCAATCTACCATTCGTTGCCAAACTTACAGAGAAACTGGTAAACACCCAGCTTTCAGAATATCTAGAGGACCATAAGATCCTATACCCCTCGCAATATGGCTTCCGGAAATCACGCAACACGGAGACCCTCCTCATTTCGCTTACAGACCATATTATAATGGGATTAGACAAAGGACATTCCTTCTTATTAGTTCTGTTAGACATTTCGGCGGCATTTGACACAGTCAACCACACCATCCTCCTGGATCGCCTTGAGGATATCGGCATCTCCGGATCAGCCCACAACTGGTTCAGGTCCTTTCTCAGCAATAGGACTTTTAAAGTCAAAATCAATAACAAGGAGTCACCTCTAACAAAATCTTCCCTTGGCGTACCACAAGGATCCTCCTTATCTCCAACCCTCTTTAATATATACCTCCTCCCCCTCTGCCAACTACTGACAGACCTCAACCTAATTCACTATCTGTACGCAGATGATGTACAGATTCTAATCCCAATATCAGAATCCATCTCAAAAGCTCTCACCTACTGGAATAACTGTCTTCTATCCATTACTAATCTACTCAACAGCTTAAACTTGGTCCTCAACGCCTCAAAGACGGAACTTCTCTTCATCTCTTCAAATGAAAACAATCTTCCTCCACCTTCACCGCACAATGCTCACATCACCTGTACGCACGTTAGAGACCTTGGGGTAATAATAGACAATCGTCTAAACCTTAAAAAAATGGTCAACACAACTACCAAAGACAGTTTCTTCAGACTACAGGTTTTGAAACGACTGAGACCACTCTTATTTTTCCAAGACTTCAGGACAGTCCTCCAGGCTCTTCTGTTCGCCAAAATAGATTACTGCAGTGCCCTCTTTCTAGGCCTCCCTAAATCTACCACCAAACCACTGCAGATGTTACAAAATGCGGCAGCGAGACTGCTGACCAACACCAGCCGCGGTGAACACATCTCCCCCGTCCTCAGAAACCTACATTGGTTACCAGTAAATTTCAGAATCCTGTACAAATCTATTACCCTAATACACAAAACCATCCATCAGCAACTCCAACTCGACCTGGATATCCCTTTCAAACTCCACTCCTCTAACAGACCAACGAGAGATATCCACAAAGGCACTCTGAAATATCCCCCTACTAAAGTCACTCGCCTCTCTACGACCAAAGACAGAGCTTTTTCAATTGCAGGCCCAGCTATCTGGAACAATATCCCAGCAAATCTCAGATTGGAACCCTGCCTCTTAACCTTCAGAAAAAGACTAAAGACGTGGCTCTTTCACCAAGCCTTCCCAGATCCACCGGATAATCACTAGTTTGAGCCTCACTTCTTACAAGGACCTTGACACACTTCCTCCTGAACAATGGACACTGGCATTTCCTGGTTAAAGCATATGCTCTAACCCGTTAAATTATTCGTATCATGTTATATTTATTCTACCTGCCTCTATCTTCCTTCCAGCTTGTCTTTAAGCCTCCAAGTTTTCCATACCTTGTTGATTGTAACTTTGACTTATTCCTTTTCCTTTGTTATCTATTATTTACCAGAATTGTTACCTCAGTTTTACCCTTTGTTATATGGTTATCTACTATGAAGGTCGGTATAGAAAACTGCTAAATAAATAAATAAATAAATGTTGAGGGTTCAAACATATATGCACAAGCCGTAAAGCCCGTTAAAACGGGCTACATCCCTCTGTCTCTCACCTCCCCCTCATTCTCTCTCCCCTCACTCTTCACCACCCCCCTCCCCCACCCACTCCTCTCCACCCTCCCTCTCCTCTCACTCAGTCCCCCCTCTCCCTCACTCCCTCCCACTCAGTCCCCCCTCTCCCTCCCTCCCACTCACTCAGTCCCCCTCTCCCTCCCTCCCTCCCTTCACCCACCTCCATTTCCTCCCGGCGCCGTAAGCGCGACTTCCCGCAACCCTCACCCGGCTCCATTAACTCCTCCCGCTCCTGCCGGCAGATCTCGGGGGGGGGGGGGGCGCGGGAGTGACCCCCCCGAGATCTGCCGGCAGATCTCGGTGGGGGGGGCGCGGGAGTGACACCCCCCCCGAGATCTGCCGGCACATCTCGGTGGGGGGGGCGCGGGAGTGACACCCCCCCCCCCGAGATCTGCCGGCAGATCTGGGGAGGAGAAGCAGTGGCACCGCGCGCGCGCGCGGCGCCGCTGCTTCTCCTCCCGCTCCTGCGGCCCCACCGCCATTTTTTTTTCTGATCGACATCCTTGCCCGCACATGCGCAGTAGAGCTGCGCTCTACTGCGCATTTGCGGGCCGTCGGTCACAGGCCATTTATAAGGTAGATACTGCTGCACCACATTAGTATCTGTGACGCATAACACTGTATGCCCTTCCAGCAACCTGACATCTGCAGGTGAGAGTGAGCCTATGTATGACACGGCAGTTTAAGGCATTTAAACCCTTGCCCTGTATGATGTGAACATTTAAAGAATATATGTGGCTGTGGTTAGAATGCTTATAAACTATACTGTGAAGGTGAATTGTCTCAGATCATAGGAAATTACAAGTGAAGGGTGGAAAGTATGGAACCTCGGGGTAATAATAGACACTGAACTCAGCCTCAAACAACACATATCATTAAAAGTCAAAGAAGGATATGCCAAACTAATGGTCCTCAGAAAACTTAAACCGCTACTAAATCAAACTAACTTCCGATGTCCAATACTAGCGCTGGAAATCACTAGTAACTGTATAAAGTATGATGTAATGTTGCTAATCAATACAAAAGAAACATCATAACATCGCTGTTTTTTGGATCGTGATACCTCATAATAAGTAAGGCCTCTCGATTTTTTTCAGAGAGTGCTCTTAAAGAAACATGTCATATTTCAAGCGTTTCCCTTTAAATGGTTTTTACGCTGAACAGACTTGTTTTTATCATTATAATCACAGGTATCAACAATCGGAGATCTTAGGAATATTTTTTCTGAAACTTTTTGTTTATATATTCTTATATTTCAATAGAATTAGATGAGAACAGAGTACTTATCATTTTATGCGCTTGGCTCGCTGTGATGACTGCTTTTCTGAAAACACCGGTAAGAACCCGACACATCCGTGTTTCGTTTGCTTCTTCAGGGGTTTTAACTTTTACCACGGTGTATTGTTGAAAGCTTGTCCCATCATTTGAGCGCCATTGCGTGATCACAGCTTAACAGAGCAGGATCCTACAAGCGCTAATATTTGCCAGCACTGACTACTGTAATGCCCTACTATTAGGATTACCATACACGACAATAAGACCACTCCAAATTCTACAAAACTCAGCCGCGCGAATTTTAACAGGAAAAAGAAAAAGAGATCACATCACTCCAACACTGGCTGAACTACACAGGCTGCCAATTGAACACAGGATAAAATATAAAACCCTTTGCACTATACATAAGCTAATCCACGACGAGAAAGCGGAATGGTTAAACACAGCTCTCCGAGTCCATGTCCCACACAGGAACCTCAGATCTGCCAACAAAGCCCTCCTAACTATACCCTCAGTAAAAACTGCAAAACTAACACAAGTCAGAGAAAGAGCACTATCATTGGCTGGGCCGATTCTATGGAACACCATGCCCAAAGAGGTAAGACTACAGAGAGACTTCAAGGCTTTCAAAAAGAGCTTAAAAACATGGCTCTTTAGAGAAGCCTTTTCACAAGGAGAGCGAGAATGAGAGAAACACTGAAAGCTGTACACATATAATCTTTATACAGCACTAGCACAATATATGTATGTACGTCATGGTTCGTTTACTACACCCTTAATTGAAATGTTTAAATAAGTATTTTATTGTAGTCACAGGACATATTAAACAACACTGAACATATAGCCTTTTTATGAAACTTTGTTACCGAACTTATAAGGCACCACCCTAATATTAGGAACAGAAACATGTACAATTTACTATATGTGCCTCTATGTAAACCGTTATGACGGTAATATACTGAATGACGGTATAGAAAAGATTTTAAATAAATAAATAAATAGTAGTAGATTCACAATCCTGCCCTCAATCTCCTGCAAGTGCATCCTCCCGTTGGTTTCCCAATAAGGTGACTCCACCTACATGACATAACAGGCATGACCCTCACCTTTTGCACCTCATTTGTGATACATTTCCTAGCTTACTGTAGTAGGGTGCATGCATGTAGGGGTGCATGCACTGAGAAAGCGGAAATGCTATCTTTGAAGGAGCTGTGCATGTTACGAGCGCGCGCGGGCGCGGTCGTCATAAGCGGGTGGTGGTGAGCCCTTGGGCCACGGCAGGACTCAAGGAGGAGCCCCAAGCCACACCGTGGGAGGTGAGCTGAGCAGGCATGGTGAGCGAGGCAGGCAGGAACAGAAGCAGGGAGTCCGACCCTCAGCCGGACCTGCATGCCCATGGTAGCCAACACGGGGAAGTTGACTAATGAACGGTCCTCCGACTGTTCCCCGCCCTTTCGGACCTGCCACAGGGAACGACAATGGGCAGCAGGCCGGACAGAGGCGAGGGCAGACAGAGTCCTTAAACAGAAGACATCAGACGGGGCAGAAGCAGGCTGAAGCAAGACGGAGACATCAGGACAAGGGCTGAAGCGAGACACAGGAAAGATCCAGGCGAGCAGGAACTCCGATGCTGGGATACTCACATCCGAAGCCCCCTCGGCTGGCAGAAGCTCAAGAGCCCGTGGGACGAATCCCTCCTGTTGGCCACTCCAGGGCCCAACAGGACAGAAGGCTCAGGAACCAGACGAGGACGTAGGTCAAGGCAGAGACAGGAAGACATCCGGGCAAGGGCTGAAGCACAGACACTGTAGACAAGGCTGGACGGAAACATGGCACTGTCCATCAGGGCACCCTACTCAGCCAGCACAGCTAGACTGGTCACGGACCACCCCGTCCCAGACACGCCCTACACAGCCCAGGAAGGCTGGTCACGGACCACGCTGAGGAAAGGAGGGTGCAGGGAAACTCCAGGCGAACAGGAACTCCGATGCTGGGATACTCACATCCGAAGCCCTTACGGCTGGCAGGAACAGGAACAGGAACAGACATCTAGGCAGAGACACTGGACAGGGATCCATCAAAGCATATGTGATCACGGAAGACCTGGATCAGCAAGGATACAGACGACTGTAGGACCTGATCCGAAGGCCCTTTGCAAGTGAACAGAAAGTCCTTAAATACTGGAGGTAGAAGGCAACTCCCTGGGAGGAGCTTGCCAGGACCGCCCACCGCTGGTCCTATAAGTCAGGTGGAGAGCTGCGGGCCAGCCCCTAGGAGAAGGGCGTCGCCAAACAGGAAGTCCAAACGCTGGCAAGCAAGCCACAGGCACAGCTAGGCCTCTCAGGCCCTGGAGCAAGTCCCGGATGGAACACAGGCCCTGGGACTGTGTCTGCTAGGCCTCCAGTCCTGTAGTGCTGTCTCTCTTGGGCCTCCAGCCCTGTAGTGCTGTCTCTCTTGGGCCTCCAGCCCTGTGACTTTGAGTCTCCTGGGCCTCCAGCCCTGCTGCTGCTGCTGCCTGCTGGTTCCAGCTACTGCTGCTTCCTGCTTCCAGCCTCCTGCTTGCTTTTTCGGCCACGTGTGTCCTAGTGGCCTCTTGTTTTGTCACCCCTCCTACCTTCCCTTCCTTTGTCCCATGCTAGTAGTCTCCGGCGCCCTCGCAAGGGGGCGCTGGGGTGCAATGGATTCTCCTTCCCTTTCTTTAGTTGTCTGTTTCTCCCTGTTTCTTTAGGGGGCGGGGCGGCCTTTGGCCGCCCCCGCCTCCTCCCCACCCACAATAGATGGCAAGCAAGCCACAGGCACAGCTAGGCCTCTCAGGCCCTGGAGCAAGTCCCGGATGGAACACAAGCGAGGCCCAGGCTTCAGAGCGGCCTCTGGAGGAAGGTAAGAGACCTCCTGTAGCGCAGCAGCAGGGGGGATCGCAACAGTGCACATACAGCAAAGTGCAGGTAGCACCGTTGCTTTCAGCCAAGCTGTCATGAAAGGTGTGATACCAAAACTGAGTGATGTGTGAAGTTTTGTGGCCACCTGTCCTGAATATGAAGTTTGGACATGCTGCCATTTCATGACATCTCCCTATAGGTAATGGAAGCAACAGCAAGACTCTCTATTCCTGCAGGCATGGCAGTTAGTCGATGGCTAGATGTAATATGCTGCAAAGTGGTATGCTGTTATTAATCCTACTGTTACCTCACTCTTTAAGTGGTCAAGCATTGGTGTCAGATTGGTCCTGGAATGCCCTTGTGACATAAGGCACACCCATTACAGAGGTATTACTTCACTTCACACCTTTAACCACTTCAAAACGAGGGTGTAAAAATTGCTATCTGCCAGTAAAACATTTAAGTGTGCCCTCATTACTTTGCCATGCACATTGCACCTTCAGTATTATTTCACATTTACTGCATTACTACAGCTGTCACTCTCCAGGGTCTATGACCATGTGGGCCACCAGTGCACTTATGACACTATGGCATCCACATGTGAGGGGGAGTATGAGGTGCGCTGATGATGGCTCTCAGGCCACTCCATGCTAGATAGGCCCTCAAGTGTAATACCACACATGCCTCATTTTCAGTCATTAACAAGCAGAACACATGGTGACAGCCACATGTCTATCATGTAATGGTTACAGTGAAAACTTTATTTCAAGTACACTGTTATGGTCCATCGCCAACACAAATCCTGAGCAGTCATATGTGTTTGATTGCTACATGGTGACCTACTCAGCCTAGAATTGATAGAAAGAAAATGGATAGCGAGTAGAGGAGCAGCTAACATGCTTCAGGTGGACCTCCCCTGGAAGGGGAATTGGTACGTGAGGCCTATCAGCCAAAGTATGTTAGTATAAGGTTTTGCTGAATCTATATGACTCCCACTCAACTTGGTCTCCTGGGCTTGTGTAGGGAGACATGGGGGTTCCCCTGGGAGATCTGGACGTAGGTCCATTGATAGGCTGTGGCATACAGCCACTTTATGGAAAACGCAGCATAACAAGATAATCTTTGCAGCTTTGGATGGGGCATAAATTAAAGCTCCACCCGTTTTGTCCAAACAACAAAAGTGACTTTTCAGAAGGCTGAAGGTGCATTCTATGACAGAGCGAGTAGCACACAAGGCCTTATTGTATCTCGTCTATGCTGGCGTGTTTGGCATGGTCATGGGGGTGATGTTGCGACTGTCGCTGCTCGACGTCTCCACTCCGCACTCCTTACATCTTTGGCGACTCCCTCTTGCTCAAGTGGAAGGTTGGCTGCTGCGGCGTCATTGTGCCGACTCCTCCCGGCGTCCCCAGAACGGCTTGACGCTGCAATCCGCCATGATTCACAAGAGCCTAAGGGCGCACGCGCGGCCCCGACTGATGTACCAGCAGTAGCGCGAACCTCAGGGGCGTCCCCCTGAGATGACATCATCCGTACCAGATATATAAGGGCTCAGAAATTGCTAACTAATCGAGTTAGGAAGGACCAGTTTCGCATTCTCCTAGCTGCTCTGCCTCCTCAGACTTACCAGGGGTACCCACTCCTCGGGGGCCTCGCTCTCTCTTTGTTTTTCAGGTCACAGTCAGGAACCGGTACTCGCTCCTCGAGGGCCCATGTTCCTGGACTGGTTGCTGAATACTTATTCTGCCTGGAAGTCATTGCTGCCTACTATACCAGTGAGTTACCATCTCTCTCTCCGAGCTTTCCCTGGAACCAGGTACTCGCTCCTCAAGGGCCTAACTCATTCCAACACCTGGACTACTTCTAGAGACTATTGTGTGAGTGTTACCATCAAGGTTCTGTTCCTGAACTCTGCATACCCTGCCTACTCACTATATTCAGTTTCTCTACAGCTCAGTTATCCAGGATCGCTGTTCCAGTACCTGAGGGACTACAGCCCTGCCGGGCACTTCCAGCTCACTTCTGCTACCTCTGGTGGTTCAATATACTGTTTAATAAAAGAACTAGTGTATGTCCTGTCTCCATACTCTGAGCCTGACCGGTCGTCCCTCTCGGGATCTTCCCCCGGGGGCGTGGTCATCTGCCACCGGCCCAAGGATCCACCCACAACTACCTCAAACACCAACAGGTGAGAAGCCAGGCCTCCAACCATACCCTGAGTCTCCTGCAGCAATGACAGAAGAAAGGCATTAATGTTTGTATTGTTACTGGCAGATGTGACTGGCTAACCACAACATCCAGTAAGACTATATAAAGTAGCCTGTACCTTTGCTGAGCCTTCAAAGCTCATTAGCATTGCCTGAGAGCGTTTAACATTGTTGTTGGCTGCTATATGTGCAGACAAGCTGTATCCAAAAAGAGCTGATCTGTTCATTACTACAGCATCTGATGTGCCTATTGGAAGTATTGCATGATAGGCCCTCGCAACCCAGCAAAGGCTACTGATGTGTAGCTGCCTGCCAACCTTCAAGACATACGTAAGAGGTGAGACACCTGTGGTACCAGCAAATACCATACCTGTTGCTGTGCAGGTGAATGTCCGTGGCAGCTGTGCAATCTTTCCAGCATAGAAACCCATTAGTGAGCCCACACAGGGAATATGGCAGGCCTGCAACATGCACTGCAGACTGCTCGTGGTACAGGTGTGTGAGACTCTACAGAATCTCTTGGTGACTATCTTCCTGACGCCTCAGTAATGGCCCACACGTGAAGGTGCTGTGCCAGCAGTGTGTACAGTGCACAGTTTGGATTCACCTGAGCCATTGTAACAGCTCCCAAGAGGAGGATAGCAACGGGGCCTTTTAGGTTATAAATACGTGCTACATATATAATGGATCCTTATTTTAGGTCCTGTGCCTTGTTTGCCCGCACTACTTTGGCAGGCCTCTGAAACATGGGCAGAAAAGGGCATGCCCTTGGTCAATGACCTACATACATAACCACACAAGCCAGCTGTAATGCCATTGATCGTGTCCTTCCCCACAACCCTCCCCCCCCCCCCCCCCCCATTTGGGTGCCATTAGCCACATACCCAAAGGCAGAGATGAAATTGAGAAAGAAAAGTGTGTCTTACCTACGAGCCAAGCATCACCGTACAGGCCAGCCTCAAAATTGTCAAAGTGGGACGATTGCCTAAGTATTAAGGAATTGTGTGCTGCTCCCAGGTACCTGGCCACCACATCCATGATGCGAATTTGAGCATCCCAGACCACTTGGAAGTTGAGGGAGTGGAAGAGCTTTCTGTTGCGGTACATCTCCTCCCTCTGACGGGGTGGAATGATAGCCACATGAATGCAGTCAATAGCTCTGACGACATTGGGAAAGTGTACGAAGGCATAGAAACTAGGGGTGTGCATTCGGATTGACCGCATTAGTAAAACGCAACTCATATTTTTTTTTTACTTAAAAAATTGATTCGACATAAACGATCGGATTTCCCACATATCGAACATAGATATGTTCGATATGTTGGAAATCGCGATTGTTGAGCCAAAATAAAAATATAAACCCCCTCACCCTCCTTAATCCCCCCCCCGACTTACCACAACTCCCTGGTGATGGAGCGAGGAGTGAGGACGCCATTTCTGCAATCCTTGGCGAGAAGCATGTGACGTCGGCGGCACGTCGAGTGACGCCGGCGTCACGTGATTCCCGGCTCGTTCGCGCCGGACGGCTCGTTCGGCCCAAAAAGAACTTTTGGCCAGCTTGGGGGGGCCTCCTGACCCCCCCAAGCTGGCCAAAAGTTCTTTTTGGGCCGAACGAGCCGTCCGGCGCAAACTCGCCGGGAATCACGTGGCGCCGCGTCACTCAGACGCGACGTCACGTGATTCCCGGCAAGTTCGCGCCGGACGGCTCGTTCGGCCCAAAAAGAACTTTTGGCCAGCTTGAGGGGGTCAGGAGTCCCCCCCAAGCTGGCCAAAAGTTCTTTTTGGGCCGAACGAGCCGTCCGGCGCGAACTTGCCGGGAATCACGTGACGTCGGCGTCACGTGATTCCCGGCTCGTTCGCGCCGGACGGCTCGTTCGGCCCAAAAAGAACTTTTGGCCAGCTTGGGGGGGTCAGGAGGCCCCCCCAAGCTGGCCAAAAGTTCTTTTTGGGCCGAACGAGCCGTCCGGCGCGAACGAGCCGGGAATCACGTGACGCCGCGTCACTCGACGTGCCACCGACGTCACATGCTTCTCGCCAAGGATTGCAGAAATGACGTCCTCACTCCTCGCTCGATCACCAGGGAGTTGTGGTAAGTCTGGGGGGGGGATTAAGGAGGGTGAGGGGGTTTAAATTTTTTTTTTGCACATATGTACATATACCCAACTCATTGGATTTTTTTTATGTCCATATTGGCCGCAAGTGGGACCCCCTTTCGGACATAAAAAATATGAACATAAAATTTTGCTCTGCACATCCCTAATAGAAACCTCTCTTTGAGTCCATCAAGTCCTGCCTGTTGTGAGGAAATTTTATGTATTGATTAATGCAGTCAGTGACAGCTTTGATGATCTGGTCCAGACAGCGTGAGAATGTGCTTTGAGACATTCCCCCCATGACCCTTACTGTGGTTTGGAAGGAGCTGCTTCCTGTGAAATGGAGGGCGGCCAAGAGTTTGGTGAGGCTGGGGATGGTGTGGAATCTTGTGACAGGATCCAGATCCCTAGGATGCCTTTATATAATCCCAGGACTTCCCAAGAGCTGAGACAATACCTGCTAACCACAAAGTTCTCAGGCATGCCCAGCAAGGATGTTCGAGGAGGAAAGATATGTTCCCTGTATCTCCTGGCCCATGGCCAGGTGCGTGCCTACTAGGGGTGTGCATTCGGATTGACCGCATTAGTAAAACGCAACTCATATTTTTTTTTTACTTAAAAAATTGATTCGACATAAACGATCGGATTTCCCACATATCGAACATAGATATGTTCGATATGTGGGAAATCGCGATTGTTGAGCCAAAATAAAAATATAAACCCCCTCACCCTCCTTAATCCCCCCCCCCCCCGACTTACCACAACTCCCTGGTGATGGAGCGAGGAGTGAGGACGCCATTTCTGCAATCCTTGGCGAGAAGCATGTGACGTCGGCGGCACGTCGAGTGACGCCGGCGTCACGTGATTCCAGGCTCGTTCGCGCCGGACGGCTCGTTCGGCCCAAAAAGAACTTTTGGCCAGCTTGGGGGGGCCTCCTGACCCCCCCAAGCTGGCCAAAAGTTCTTTTTGGGCCGAATGAGCCGTCCGGCGCGAACGAGCCGGGAATCACGTGGCGCCGCGTCACTCAGACGCGACGTCACGTGATTCCCGGCAAGTTCGCGCCGGCGTTCGGCGCGAACAAGCCGGGAATCACGTGATGCCGACGTCACGTGATTCCCGGCAAGTTCGCGCCGGACGGCTCGTTCGGCCCAAAAAGAACTTTTGGCCAGCTTGAAGGGGTCAGGAGGCCCCCCCAAGCTGGCCAAAAGTTCTTTTTGGGCCGAACGAGCCGTCCGGCGCGAACTTGCCGGGAATCACGTGACGTCGCGTCTGAGTGACGCGGCGCCACGTGATTCCCGGCTCGTTCGCGCCGGACGGCTCGTTCGGCCCAAAAAGAACTTTTGGCCAGCTTGGGGGGGTCAGGAGGCCCCCCCAAGCTGGCCAAAAGTTCTTTTTGGGCCGAACGAGCCGTCCGGCGCGAACGAGCCGGGAATCACGTGACGCCGCGTCACTCGACGTGCCACCGACGTCACATGCTTCTCGCCAAGGATTGCAGAAATGACGTCCTCACTCCTCGCTTGATCACCAGGGAGTTGTGGTAAGTCTGGGGGGGGGATTAAGGAGGGTGAGGGGGTTTAATTTTTTTTTTTGCACATATGTACATATACCCAACTCATTGGATTTTTTTTATGTCCATATTGGCCGCAAGTGGGACCCCCTTTCGGACATAAAAAATATGAACATAAAATTTTGCTCTGCACATCCCTAGTGCCTACCACTTGGCCGGGCCTTGAGCCCACGGCAGCAGAACCTCTGCCTATGCTCCTGGCACTTCCCTTGGACGTCTTGGAAGTGGCCTTGGCTGTTGTTCTGGTTGTCCTTCTTCCACGTCTTGTCATCTGCGATGAGCCTGCCAAGGCATGAAGTGTGCTTGTACAAGTACATTTGGCAGTGACAAAATGGTGTTAGGAAGGTTGACTTGGTAAAAACAGGTGTTTTTATTGGTCCAGGAATGCTTGGTAGGTGTGTGGGGATTGTTTGCAGTGTTTATCACACACGATACGTGCCGAGATAATACTGCAGCCCACAATACCACCTGTGATCAGACCATCCCACCAAGAAAAAAGGTGTAGCTATTACCTGTGTTACTGACCCACAATAATGTACGATATCTATTCCACACCACCCCCTACTATACATTTATCTTGCCCCAACTCCTCCCACTTTTAGAAATTGCCATGCTGGGTCAGACCAAGGGTCCATCAAGCCCAGCATCCTGTTTCCAACAGAGGCCAAATCAGGCCACAAGAACCTGGCAATTACCCAAACACTAAGAAGATCCCATGCTACTGATGCAATTAATAGCAGTGGCTATTCCCTAAGTAAACTTGATTAATATCATTTTATTGGACTTCTCCACCAAGAACTTATCCAAACCTTTTTTGAACCCAGCTACACTAACTGCACTAACCATATCCCCTGGCAACAAATTCCAGAGCTTTATTGTGCATTGAGTGAAAAAGAATTTTCTCCTATTAGTCTTAAATGTGCTACTTGCTAACTTCATGGAATGCCCCCTAGTCCTTCTATTATTCTAAAGTGTAAATAACCAATTCACATCTACTCATTCAAGACCTCTCATGATCTTAAAGACCTCTGTCATATCCCCCCTCAGCCATCTCTTCTCCAAGCTGAACAACTCTAACCTCTTCAGCCTTTCCTCATAGGGGAGCTGTTCCATCCCCTTTATCATTTTGGTTGCCCTTCTCTGTACCTTCTCCATCGCAACTATATCTTTTTTTTAGATGCGTGACCAGAACTGTACACAGTTTGCGATAGGCCGTTTTAGCACGCATCGCGGTAGAATCGCACGCGATACCACCATAACACGTGTGATAACGGCCTATCGCATTTTAATAAATGACCCTGTTTAGTTCTCATGGCTTTAGCGATAGGATTGAGAACATAAAATGAAAATAGATTTACACACATTTCTGTAGCACTCTTTTACTCTTCAAGGCAAAATTGATAGAAAAGAGTTTAACACTGGTTAATATACATTGTCTCTAGTATAGACATTTATTTTGTTTGAAAGCATTAGAAACATTGAATAGATTATAGAGGAAGTGAAACACAGAAACCTTTCCAAGTCAGAAGTAGCTTAGTAAAATATGGAGCAGCTTAACTAAACATTTGAGAAAGGATGATAGTAACAGAATATTTGATTGTTTTACCCTTAGTCTTGACCTAGAAGGTTATAAAGAAAAGCTATAGATTTTGAACAATGACAAATAGGGCAGCATCCTCTTTATATGTATTTGATACATAATAATGTTTTCTAAGACACTGAAAAAAGGAATTTCTTAAACAACTTGAGCCAATAGAGCAAAGAACATAGATAGTGGTTTCCAAGCATAGGTCATAAAAACACTCTCGGGCGGATTTTAAATGCCCTGCTCGCGTAAATCCGCCCGGATTTACGCGAGCAGGGCCCTCGCGCGCCGGTGAGCCTATTTTGCATAGGCCGCCAGCGCGCGCAGAGCCCCGGGACGCGCGTAAGTCCCGGGTTTTTTTAAAGGGGGCATGTCGGGGGCGGGGCCGAATGACGCGGCGTTTCGGGGGTGGGATGCGGCATTTTGGGTGCGGGACCGGGGGCGTGGCACCGGCCCAGGGGCGTGGTCAAGGCCTCCGGACCAGCCCCCGGGTCGGATGATGACGCACCAGCAGTCTGCTGGCGTGCGTAGATTTACGTCTGCTTCTAGCAGGCGTAAATCGAGGGACAAAGGTAAGGGGGGGGGGTTTAGATAGGGCCGGGGGGGGGGGGGGGTGGGTTAGGTAGGGGAAGGGAGGGGAAGGTGAGGGGAGGGCGAAAGAAAGTTCCCTCCGAGGCCGCTCCAATTTCGGAGCGGCCTCGGAGGGAACGGAGGCAGGCTGCGTGGCTCGGCGCGTGCAGGCTGCCCAAAATCAGCAGCCTTGCGCACGCCGATCCAGGATTTTATAAGATACGCGCGGCTATGCGCGTATCTTATAAAATCCAGCGTACTTTTGTTTGCGTCTGCTGCGCGAACAAAAGTATGCGATTGCGCTCTTTTTTAAAATCTACCCCTCTGAATTTTAAGCCAATTAATATAAAAATAAACATTATGTCCCTAGAATAAGCATATAAAAGTCCTCCCACCGGTACCCCATCATTTGAACAATAACATTTATTTATTTATTCCTATCTGTTACTTTAAACAATGAAGCAGGATTG
Organism: Rhinatrema bivittatum; assembly: GCF_901001135.1. NCBI lineage: Eukaryota > Metazoa > Chordata > Amphibia > Gymnophiona > Rhinatrematidae > Rhinatrema > Rhinatrema bivittatum. Next base: position 515,097,905 of record NC_042617.1, on the reverse strand, counting down.
TTTTAAAAGCAGAATTTCGGAGGTCATGAATAACTAATAAGACATATCTATTGGTTTTATATGCATGCTTTCTGTTCACCCATTTGAGCCAATCATGGAATAAGAATACATTTGAACATTTGTGCAGTATTGGAAAGAGGAAAACTCATGCTTATTTATTTATTTAAAATCTTTTCTATACCATCGCTAAGTTAAATACCATCGCAACGGTTTACATGTTGGCACATAAATTAAGGTGATTGAGTGCATACTGTAGTACAATGGTTCTCAACCGGTGTGTCGCGACACACCAGTGTGTCGCCAAGCACTGGCAGGTGTGTCGCGGCTCCCGGTGTTCCACTGCCCTGCTTGTGCTTCCCTTCTCCCCAGGGGCGGGGCTGAAGAATGGCGAGATGCTGCACGCCACCGCTGGAGGCCAGGCCGGCGGGACCGAAGAAAGAAAAGACGCTGCGCGCCGCTGCCGGCGGCTGAAGAGCGGAGAGACCTGCGCCCCGATGCTAGCAGGGCCGAAAAATGAAGAGACCTGCACGCTGACGCCGGCGGGGTCAAAGAATGAAGAGACACGCGCCGCTGGCGGTGGCTGAAGAGTGGAGAAACCTGCGCTCCGACACCAGCGGGGCCAAAAAATCAAGAGACCTGTGCTCCGACGTCAGCGGGGCCGAAAAATGAAGAGACCTGCGCGCTGACGCCAGCGGGGTCAAAGAATGAAGAGACACGCGCCGCCGGCGGTGGCTGAAGAGTGGAGAAACCTGCGCGCCGACGCCAGCGAGACCAAAAAATGAAGAGACCTGTGCTCCGACGTCAGCGGGGCCGAAGAATGAAGAGACCTGCACCTCAACGCCAGCGGGGCCGAAGAAAGAAGAGACGCTGCAAGCCGAGGCCAGCGGGGCCAAAGAAAGAAGAGACGCTGCAAGCCGAGGCCAGCGGGGCCGAAGAATGAAGAGACGCTGCAAGCCGAGGCCAGTGGGGCTGAAGAACGTAGAGATGCTGTGCACCATTGCCGGCGGCTGAAGACGGAGAGACCCTGTGCACCGTGAGAGGTCAGGCCAGAGGCAGCTGAGAAGTGGATGCCAGGCTTATTGGGCCAAACAACGAGAAGAAGCTCCATGTGAGATTGTGTGCCTGTGGTAGAATGGGTGCATGAGTGAGAGCTTGTGTGCCTGTGGTAGAATGGGTGCATGAGTGAGAGCTTGTGTGTGAGTGTGGTAGAATGGGTGCATGAGTGAGAGCTTGTGTGTGAGTGTGGTAGAATGGGTGCCTGGGTGCATGAGTGAGAGCTTGTGTGCCTGTGGTAGAATGGGTGCATGAGAGCTTGTGTGCCTGTGGTAGAATGGGTGCATGAGTAAGAGCTTGCGTGTGAGTGTGGTAGAATGGGTGCCTGGGTGCATGAGTGGCAGCTGTGTGTGTGTGTTTGTGTTGGAATGCATGCCTGGTTGCATGAGTGAGAGCTTGTGTGCCTGTTGTAGAATGGGTGCCTGAGTGCGTGAGTGGCAGCTTTGTGTGCGTGTGGTAGAATGGGTGCCTGGGTGCATGAGTGAGAGCTTGTGTGTGTGGTACAATGGGTGCATGAGTGGCAGTGTCTGTGGTAAAATGGGTGCATGAGTGGCAGTGTGTGTGGTTGTAAGTGACAGAATATGTGTGAGATTGTATGTAAGTGACAGAGCATGTGTGTGATTGAGAGAGACTGGTCAGGGAGGTGACTGGTGTGTTTTGTGTGTTTGAGACAAAGACTGGTCAGGGAGGTGACTGGTATGTGTGTGTGAGGAAGAGATACTAGTTAGGGAAGTTACTAGTCTGTGTGAGACAGAGACTGGTTGTCACTGGTTGTGGGCCTTAAGGAAGAGGACTGTGAGGACATAGCTTCAGCAGCCACTGCTGCTTCTAGTGAGTGCTATTGGTCTGCAAGGGAAAGGAGTAGGAGAGTTGCTGGAGAGGGTAAGTAAAGGCAGCTTTTTAAGTTTATTTTTCTTGATTGACTGCCATTTTAATTATTGGGTATTATGTGATGTGTCTGCTGTTTTGAAATATTTTGATATTTAGACAATTTTTATTAATTTTTATGAGTTTTTAATTGTTGGATGTTATTCTGTTCATCAGCTGTTTTGTAACATTTATTAGTATAGTTTTACAATTATTTCTAAGTGGGTATCTATAGCAGCTTGGCTTGCTCTGTTTTCCCAATAGGAGGTGGTAAATATTTGTAGTGGTAAATTACTGTCTTTTCATAAGGAGGGGTATTGTGCCTGCCAGTAAAGAGAGTTTGTTTTGCTTTTACTGAGATGTCATCAGATCCAGAATATCTTTTTTGTATGGTGAGCTGTACGGGTAATGCCCTAGTTCTGCTCTGCACCCATTTTTGGGGGTCAACGTGGTTCCTGAGGATGCAGAATGTATATTTACATTTTGTCCCGTGACGGTCACATGTTCAGTGTGTCACGCATGTGAGAACCATCTGCCAGGTGTGTCCCGGCCGAAAAAAGGTTGAGAACCACTGCTGTAGTACATTCTAATAGGTGCCGCAAAAGGTTCGGTTACAATATATCAAAAGAACAAGCAATCAATTGAAACGTGAAGTAGGTCATGCTCAGGTGTGCCTTTAAGGTTCTAATCACTGGTAAAATTCTTATTCTCTGTATTTTACAATTATGTTTGTGGTGATATGGCATTGCACATTCTGAGAGTAGTGCAGTATGTTGGTGCTTTTCTGCCTATTCCTGTCATTTTTCTATTCTCCGGTCTCTTTATAGTATGCTTGTTTAAAAAGCCATGTTTTTAAACTTTTCTTAAAGGTTTTGAGATCACTTTGTAATCTGATCTCTAGCGGCATTGCGTTCCAGAGAGTGGGGCCTGCTAAGGATAGGGCCCTCTCTCTCACTTGTGTTAGTCTCGCTGTCTTTACTGAAGGAATGGTTAAGAGTGCTTTATTCGCTGAACGAAGGTTTCTGTGTGGGACGTGTACTCTTAGTGCTGTGTTTAACCAGTCAGCTTTTTCATCATGTATTAGTTTATGTATAGTACATAAGGCTTTGTTTTTTATCTTTGTTCAATGGGCAACCAATGTAATTCCGCTAGGGTTTCAGTTATATGGTCTCTCCTTCTTTTTCCGGTTAGTGTTCTAGCTGCTGTGTTTTGAAGTATTTGTAGGGGTCTTACAGTTGTACTCGGGAGTCCTAGTAAAAGTGCATTACAGTAATCCATGCTGGAGGAAACTAGAGCCCGAAGTACTGTTCTGAAATTAGTTGGTGTTAGTAGTGGTTTTAGTTTTCTGAGGATCATGAGTTTTGCATAGCTTTCTTTTACTTTTAGTGATATATGTTGTTTTAGATTTATTTCTGGGTCCATTATTATTCCAAGGTTCCGTATTTTTTCGGCTAGTTCAATTTTTTGGCTGTTTTTGAGTATTAATGGTGTTTGAACGATCTCGATATTTTTCCATTCCAGGTGCAGAAATTCTGTTTTTTCAATGTTGATCACAAGTTCCATTCAGTTCAATAGTTGTTTTATAATGTCCAGGTACATATTAGCTAGGTTTAACGTTTTCTCTATTGTGTCCTCGATTTGTAGAATTAGTTGAATATCGTCTGCATAAATGTAATGTATGATTCCTAATCCTGCTAGCAGATGGCATAAAGGCAGCAGAGGGTTGTAGATAGGGCTGATCCCTGCGGTACTCCTGTTTCGAGGTTTACTTTCTCTGATAATACGTTGTTGATCTGAACTTGAAAGAATCTATTATTTAGATATGAACTGAACCAGTTTATTGTTTTGTTGTGTAGTCCAATTTCTTCTAGTCTTTGTAGTAGTATTTTATGGTTTACTGTGTCGAAGGCTGATGATAAGTCTAGCATTATTAGAATGTAATGTTTATTGCTATCAAAACCTCTTAGAATGTTGTCTGTTAGCGAGAGAAGTAGTGTCTCAGTGCTGTAATGCTTGCGAAATCCATGTTGTGATGGATACAGTATGTTATTATCTAGGTGTTCAGCTAGCTGTTTCTGTAACGTTTTCTCAATTAGTTTAGCTATTAAGGGCAGATTTGAGACTGGGCAGTAGTTATTCAGGATCAGGGGGTCACTGTTTCTTTTCTTTATGATTGGTTTAATAATTGCCCCTTTCAGTATATCTGGCATTATTCCTTCTTCTAGGGATAGGTTTATGATCCTAGCTAATGTTGGGGTGACTGTGTTAGCTGTTTTTTTTATTTCAAATGTTGGTACTGAGTCGATTTTGTGTGGGGCCGGGTTTAGGTTTTTTAGCATGGATTCAACTTCCAGCTCGGATATCTCAATAAATGATGACCATTAGTCCACGATACTTTTTTGCATTTTAATTTCCTGTTTGGTGGTGTTTGGAAGTTTTGTTCTTAAGTTTGTAATTTTGTCGTTGAAGAATTTGGCAATTTCATTACATTTTGATTCTGGTAGATTTTGAGGTGACTCTTGTTTGTCATTGGTGAGATTTGATACTATGGAAAATAAGGTTCTTGGGTTGTTGGCAAACTTATCTATTTTATTGCTGTAGTATTCCTTCTTAACATTAAGGATTATTTGTTTATAAAAAGCTAGATGTTTTCTGAATTTAGTTAGGGTTTCGGTTGTTTTGTGTTTTCTCCATCTTTTTTCAATTGCTCTGAGAGCCCTTTTTGCATTTTTTACTTTTTCATTATGCCATGGATTATTTTGCTTTGATTCTTTTTTTTTGTATTGATTTGATGGGGTTTATTTCATCAGCTATTTTTTTGGTTGGGTCTAACCATGTTTCTGTAGTGGAACTGCAGTTGTTATAGTCAATATCTGTTAGTTTTTCCTCTAGTTTGTTTTTCAGTTTTTCAATATCATAAGGTGGTCGATACTTAAATTCTATGGGTTTGATGTTTGTTTGACACTAGTAACATAGGAAAGAGAGAACAATGAATATTTTATAAATGCAGATATGTAAAGGTAATATAGCAAAATCATAGCTTTTGGCAGTCCTGCTGTTATTAGAATAAGACCAGAACTTAACAATATTCACCAAATGATAAAATAATCATAACGTGAAAAAGTAATTATGTAGTATACAATTATAGAAATAAACCACCTGATGGCAGTGTAGGTTAGCATTATATAGTGATGTTAATTACTCAGTTCTAATAGTGAAGGTTCCATTTCCTAATCAGATAAATCTCATGTTATTGTTAATAGCTCTTTTTCAGCAATCAATGTTAAAATGTCATTGCTTTCTATAATAGAAACAATGACCACTTCAGCAGTTGTTAGCGCTCACCCCACCAGGAGGGCAGAGTTAGCAATCTGTTAGCACTCACCCCGCCAGGAGGGCAGAGTGAGTGATCTGATAGCGATCAGCTCCTCCCGAGGGGAGGAGTTGGCAATCTGATAGGCTTGGCTCCTGTAGGAGGAGAGGTTAGCAATCTGTTAGTGCTCTGCTCCCCCAGAAGGGAGGAGTTGGCAAAGTGTTATGCTTTGTTCCTGAAGAAAGAGCATCCAGCAACCTATATGATCCTCAAGGGGAATAGGCTATCTGATATAGTCTGTTGTGGGTTGGCTCCCACAGAGTGGCAGATGATGATACCGCTCTATTAGTGTAAGGAGTAACACGTAATAGAAATAGTGAATCCCTGGGCTGATGGCAGATGACAGCGCCCTCAAGTGGAGATCCTGAGAGGGACCACCGGCTAGGCTGGATTATTGAGACAAACACAGTTATTAGACTGGAAGGAGAACCACCAGAGGTGGCAGTAGTGAGCTGATGTGCCTGGCAGGGCTGAAGTCATTCTGATACTGGAATTACGATCTCTGAGTTGCTGAGCTGTAAGGAGAGACTATAGGTAGTGAGTAGACAGGGTATGCTGGACATATAACCAGTGAAACATGATACACTCACACTTGTAGATATCTGTAATGTCTTCTTATGCAACAGAGAGTCCTCAGTATTCAGGAACAGGAGCTGCAGGCAAATACTGGTTCCTGTAGGCAGTCTGAAATAGAACTCACAATAACTGTGTATGGGATGGCTTCTGGAAAGAAAGAGAGGCTAGGAGAGATTTAGGAACATAGGCCCTCGTGGAGCGATTGCCAGTTCCTATCTGTAAATCTGTAATAGTAATCCATAAAATATAGGTATGCGATATCGTTTGAGGAAGAATAGAGTTTGAGAAAGGTATTAGGAACATAGGCCCTCGTGGAGCGAGTACTGGTTCCTATCTGCAATCTGCAATAGTAACTCATGATCTCCGTACCTGCGATAACGTCTTAGACTGAAGGGAGTCTTAGAGATTAGGAACATGGGCCCTCGTGGAGCGAGTACCGGTTCCTGTCTGTAATAGGACTCACTGTTTTCACGTCTGCGATCGCCTCCAGGCAATAGGAGTCTTCTGAGTCTTCGGGAACGTAGGCCCTCGAGGAGCGAGTACCGGATCCCGTCCAACAATCTGAAATCAAGAAGAGAGAGAGCGGGGCCCCCGAGGAGCGGGTACCCCCTAGGTGAGTCTATAGAGGCAGAGCAGCGGAAAAAGGATTTCCCGAGAGTTGCGAGGAAGGGGTTCCTACCCTTGTCCTTGCTAACTCGAATTGAATTAGCAATCAAAGATCTTTTGTGTTGGAAGCGGATGACGTCACTACGAGGGGACGCCCCCGAAGGTTTGCGCCCTTACTGGTACAAAGTCTGGAGCGCATGCCCTTACATCATCAGGAACATGGCGGATCCGTTGCGTCATGCCAGCCTGGGAATTCCAGGAAGAAAATGGTGAAGAGAAGCCGCGGCCACATCTGTCTGTCAGAGCCGAAGGGAGTCGCCACAAGGTAGAGAGGGTGGAGAAAGGGCTAGAATAGGCATGAACACAACAGCAGTGAGATTTCATATTTGTACTTTGATCTTTCTGGTTTTTTCTGTTACAATTTAAGGGTCAAGATGAAAGTTTATAGACAGTTCTTTCAGCTCTAATAGCATTCTTTACAAACTTGACCCATGTGATGCCTTCTGTCCTTAGAGGTTTAGTTATACCTGCTTTAATACAGGGGAGGAAGCCTTGCGTACACTGTAAAATGGCAAGATCCATTATGAGTACATCTGGATCAACATTAGTTTTCCACATTTTTAAGAATTGTACATAAAAACACACAGACTGTCTCATCTTTATATTGGGTAGTAAACTTGACTATGTGCCAATCAGACCTGGCTGGAAAAGTAATCACTAGAACATCTTAAGCTTGTGAAATGAGAGCCTTCTCAACTTCTGTTAGGTTAGCATGTGACCTATCAGTTATAGATTGTGCACCTGTCTCAGTTTACTTTTAAGGTGGGTTACAATGGCCCAAGAGCTAAACTATTCTATAGTTAAGTATGAACTTAAAATCTGTACTACATCCATAAATGTATAATTTTCCATTTGTAACTGTTCATGAAGTGAATCCAATAATTCCTTACCCCCTTGAACAGTCAATCTTGGCAGTCTTTTACAGATAGTGTGAGCAACTGCAGCCAAGACAGTCTGTCCTGAGCGTAGGGGATAGGACTGATTATCCAGCCTTGGCTATGTCATCTTATTCTTATGCAGTGTAGCTTAAGCATGATTTAAAAAAATCGGTGAGGTGGTGCTCTTGGTGTTCCTAAAGACAAAGGAGGAAAGGAAATTTCCGATGCAGATGGAAATGAGAGAGAGGAAGGGCTAAAATGTCAGAACAAAATCAAATTTCTTCTGCACAAGTTGTTTTGCATGCCATATTGGTACAAGACACTATGATCCAGGAAAAGTTGTAATACACCCATCACAATACAATTTTTACAGCAGGATCAAAGAAACCCTCACTTGGCCAATGAAAATTTCAACTTCTTATTCATCTATTTTCCTATCTTTGGTATCTTTTATTCATCACAAACTCAGTTCTGCTGGACACACATAAATAAATTGACTCTAGTGCAGAGCTAGAATACACAGAATTAACGGAAGTCATTCACTACATCAGTGATACACACACACAGCTGCAGCCATACTCAAATATTTTTCTTTTTTTTCTTTCACAAACATCAAAGTTGCTGCTTGGCTGTCACGTCTTTTTAGATAACAGGGTTCTCCAAACTGGAAATTAACCCATACAGTCAGCTTGTTTACTCATATGCATTATCTAGGGAAAGCAGAGGGGTAAATAGGAGCTTAAAAAAATTATTTGCAAAACACACACAAGCACTGGCAAGCAAATAGGCACAAATACCCATGCCAGGTATCTTTTTAATTAAACAATTTTACTCTTCAATGAATTGTGTTTATATTGTATTCATATTTCATGACATCCATCTAATAGTTAATCTTATCTGCATAAACAGCTTATTATTTCACACTGCATTTTGCCTCATATTGTGTTAATGTCAATTCAATGAACCCTTTGCATGATTTATTTTGCTAATTAACTATTATCAGAGGTGTAGTCATAGCACATTAGAATATTTTTCTAATGTCAAAAATCTTGCTATTCTTTTATCTAGCTATCAAACAGAATTAGTCTGCTTTCTGAGGCAGCAATTTTGTCTGCTACTATGAAGTGGAGAACCCTTATGTGTTTTTCAGTAAGGAACACCTCCCTAATCCTAATTATTATTTGTGTCTTATTATTTCAAGTCAGAAGTGCCAAACATGGAAACAGACAGACAGGACAACAACATACAGGATATAAAACACTTTCAAATATTGATCATTACCTTGACTTTATAAAAACTTATTAAAACTATTACTTAACTTAAATTTACAGAAACTATTAAACTGTATTCACATATCAGTAATACACATAACTTTACACTAATAAGTTCTGCAGTTTTTCATACCCTTGCACACACAACACCCATACTAGATATCCCATTAAGCCTTACCCTAAAATTAAGTGCTGTACCTTTAAAACTTTAAACCTGTTCTGTGATTTTCTTATCTTTTCTTATCTTAACACTACCTAGCTAGTAATCACAAAATAACTTTTTATAGACCCCAGTAAACTGCATACATCCTAGTCTGATGGCCCAAGTAAACTGTAATAATAACACTGAAGGTACAATCTATATTTTCTCCTAATATCAATACTTCATCCACTCAATGAGAAAATACTAAATTCAATAATGTCATTCCATTTTTTAATATTATATCAAATGCTTTACTAAACTGTATACATAGTACATTTATGACAACATAATTATACAATAAAAATATTAAAAAAAATCTAACAGACATACCATCACACATTCATACTTCATTAAAAAAATACAAAAAAATCTGAAATATTTGGACTTAAATCAAAAAGTTAATTTGGCTCAATTTCTAAACAATATCCTCACTACATATATTGCTCTATATACTTGTTCTGGAAGTTCTTCTATAATGTAATCCCAACTTTTCTGCACTGTTCTCATATAACCACTCATCTGCCAATGATGTTTTTATGCCACTGTTATGAGAGTCCAGTGATGATGGTGGACTCTTAGCCTGAGGTGGCTTTGGTACTACCTGGAGAGGTAGGCCCCTTCTGGTCTCCACATTGAGAGGCAAGGCTGGAGCGATGCAGAGGCTAATGGGAGCTTCACCAATACCAGCCCTCTTTCCCCATAGGTTGAGCCCTTGGGTACCGGAGCTGTCTGGTCTTAAGAAGGCCCCTGTGGAAAGAGGTGAAGGCGCAGAAAGCAGGCAACATGAGGTCCAGTGGTCAGTGGCAGGCGGCAATCAGGTAACGTGAGGTCCAGTCCAGTCCAGTGCATTTTAGTCTGATAAGGACCCTAACATTCCTAGTTATACTCTATGCCTATATTAAACTATAAATCTTAAACTATAAATTAAACTATACATCTTAAATCTTATCCTAATAAAGTGTTCTCCAGCTGTGGCTTTGCAAGACAAAAACTCAAATCAAAGGGTTTCCTTTCTGAAGGCAAGGAGAGAGAAAGCCAACTGGCAGTGGAGAGAAGATGAAGGTAAGGAAAAGTCATTGTGCCCCTCTCCCTTAAACAGAACAGCCAAGCAGGCAATTTCACCTATGTCTCTTCCAGGACCCAATTCTGGTCGCCGCATCTCAAAAAAGATATAGTTGCGATGGAGAAGATACAGAGAAGGGACTGGAACAGCTCCTCTATGAGGAAAGACTAAAGAGGTTAGAACTTTTCAGCTTGGAGAAGAGACGGCTGAGGGGGGATATGATAGAGGTGTTTAAAATCATGAGAGGTCTAGAACGGGTAGAACAGGTAGATGTGAAATCCAAACAGTCTAACTTCAGTTAGTCAGCCAGAGTGACTCACTGCTCTCTTGATTAACAAATGTTGGTACCTATTCAAACCAAATCACACTACCTCAACACCTTTCCAAGGTGAGTAACTGAACTGAACTTTTCAACCTTTTTACTTAGGTATACACTGCTCTTAGCTTATTTCTAGCTTCTGGCTACTTTTTGGGGTGTTTCTTTTTTTAATACAAATACTCAGTTCTGCTTACTAGCTGCCTTACAGACTTTTAAAAATAAACACACTACCTATTGCTTACTAGCTGCCTTATTGACTAAATAATATTCCCAAATAGTTAACTTTGCCCCAATACTTTTAAAAAAGACAATGTCCCAAGCAAAAAACTTACTGATTCCTTTCAGCCACCAGCAAGGTGATCTTCTCCTCTCAGTGCTCCCACTGGAATGGGACTTCAAATTAGAGAAAGGGAGGGTTACTGGAAGGGGAAACTGCCTAACATCTCACAAGCCTGTATTTTCTTTAAGCGGTACTATGTGTGTGTGTGTGTTATCTTTTCTTAGCAAAAATATGTAGTACTCCCTAACAAGTTATGTTCCGGCACCATAATATCTATTTCTCACATCCTCATTCACCATTTTAAGATCATACTTTTACCATCATATCTTATCAGTACTAACCTCTGATCATACTTTTATACATATATGGGGTCTGTCTGATCCCTAGCTCAATAGTACACATGGCAAAAATTGTTTCATTGCCTCTGCACCACTTTCCTTTACAAGTGGCCTATATGCCAGAGACTGGGAAGGACTAATTGCTATTCAGGGTACTCATCAGTTAGCCTAGGGATTCCACATCTTCATAACCCTGGCCGCAGCTGAATGACTTTCCTGCTTTGAGAGACTATAGAAAAAAGAATAATCATTTAAGCAGAGGCTCAATTATTCTATCATGGGGGGACCTTAAATGTTGTGCTTCCATCTACTGACTGTGGTTTTAAAAGGTGAAGGCAACTCCCTAGACCAGTGGTTCTCAACCTTTTTTTGGCTGGGACACACCTGACAGATTGTTCTCACATGTGTGATATGCTGAACATGTGACCATCATAGGGCTAAATATAAACATGCACTCTGCATCCACAGGACCCCCCTCGACCCCCAGCAATGAGTGCAGAGCAGAACTAGGGCATTACCCTGTACAACTCGCCATACAAAAAAGATATTCTGGTTCTGATGACATCTCAGTAAAAGCAAAACAAACTCCCTTTATTACCAGGCACAATAGCTTTCCTTATCAAAAGACAGTAATTTACCACTAATGCATATATTATTGAGAAAACACAACAAATAAGATTGATACAAATGCCTACATGCTAGTAAAAAACCTCACCTTGGTCACATACCCAGAACTGACCTTCAGCAAGTACAGAAAAACCACAAATTGTAAATATGGAGACAGAAACTGGAATGGAAAACCAAGAAAGCCATTCTGCATGCAATGCAAATCTGGAGAAATGGAAAGAGAAATATAGCACCTAACATTAGTCCCAGGATCTATTTATTTATTTATTTATTTTGAATTCTTATATATCGACGTTCCTGTATAATATACAAATCACACCGGTTTACAATACAACAGAACAGTCGCGGGTAAGGCGTTACATTAAAACATTGCGTCTAAGAGAATATAAACATGTAAACATGTAAACAATTAGAGGGGAATGTGAGGGAGACCCTATAAACATTAGGATCTGCAATAATGCACACAAACTAACCCGCACAAAGTTACACCTGTATTGTGGAACACACTCAAACAGTAAATACCCTTTCTATGAAAAATCAACACTACAAATATTAAACCAGGCCCTAAACACTAATACACTTCCTATTAGGAAAACAGAATAATCCAAGCTGCTATAGAGCCCCACACAGAAATAATTGTAAAGCTATACTAAAAATGTTACAAAACAGCTGCTGAACAGAATAATATCCAACAATTAAAAACTCATAAAAATTATTAAAACATGTCCAAATATCAATAAATATTTCAAAACAGCAGACATCGCATAATACCCAATAATTAAAATGGCAGTCAATCAAGAAAAATAAACTTTAAAAACCACCTTTACTTACCCTCTCCAACAACTTTCCTACTCCTTTCCCTTCCAGGCCAATAGCACTCACCAGAAGCAGCAAGGGCTGCTGAAGCTCTGTCCTCACTGTCCTCTTCCTTAGCGCCCACAACCAGTCACTCACACACACAAACATACCCCCAATTAGACCCCACGACCAGTCTCTGTCTCTCACACACACATACCAATCATCTTTCTGACCAGTCTCTCTCAATCACACACATGCTCTCTTTTATACAAGCTCTCAAACACACACAAATGCACTCACACCCAGACACAAATTCACACCCACACACACAAGCTCTCACCGCCAAACCTCTTCTCCTTCGCTGCAGAGATGGGCTCCAGTTCCACCGTGGCTTTACTCTGGCAGGCCTGCTTTTTCACCGCCATGGTGGCCTTGCTTGGTCGGGGTCAGGTTTCCTCTTTGCCACCATGGGGATGAGCTCCCTTGGCAACCTTGCTTCGTCGGGGTTCAACACTGCCATTCCTCCCACCCCACCCCCAGGCTATGCAATGCCCCTTCTTCCTGTCTCACCAGCCAATCAGAGACTACCTCCCTTCTTTCTACTCCCACTGGCAGGAAGAATGAAGGAGGCTTCCCATTGGGCAGTGGGGGCAGGAAGAAAGGAGGCTTCCCATTGGCCCATGGGGGCTGGAAAAGGGAGAAGGGAAGTACAACCAGGGTAGTGGGACACCGGGAGCCACGACACACCTGCCGATGCTTGGCAACACAATGGTGTGTTGCGACACACCGGTTGAGAATCGCTGCCCTAGATGATCTAACAAGATAGTCCTTTTCAACGTTTAATCAAGGAGACGTAAAATTCTTATAAACATGAATTTTACGTCTCCTTGATTAAACGTTGAAAAGGACTATCTTGTGGCATCCATTTCTTTGTTTTTTTCCTCACGGCTGTACTGGATCGCCTACCCTGCTGTTTTTTGGGCCTAGATGATCTAACACCATATCCTTCTCTTCCCTGGGAAGGGAATATATATCCCTCACCATCTTAGCCAACTTAAGTTTGGACCAGGTGTCTCATACTGAGGAGTTCCCATCTTCAACAGTCAGAAGTAGGGGAAGCTCTTGGAAAGGGGGGGGGGGGGCTAAAAACATCTGAGAATAAGGGATTCCCCTACATATTACTGCCTCTCTTTGCCCAGAATTAAAGGTCACCAACATCTCTCTCCTGAAAGCCTCACCAATGAGGCGTTATCCCCTTCCAAGGAGGCAATCCCTCTCTTTCCGCTGATTCAGCTATCTCTTCCTTCTCTTGTCCAGCCATTTCCTTAGGACTGCTCCAGCCAGTGGAATGCTTTAGCACCTCAAATGTTGCCAAAAATAACCTAAGGTTCTTCTGTGCAGGGACATGGACAAGGGCTAGGAAGGGCTTGTGGAGAAAACCAAAGGTGCTGCTCAAGGAGGACCAACCTGGAATTGTGATTGTTGTAGCCTGTTATAAAATAATAATAATAATCTATAGCCTCAAAAGCCTAACTTATCCTTAATAGTCCCTCTTGGAATTTTCATTTGTGTAGAAGGGAAGAGGCTGTTCCCTCCATTGCTCAATTATCAGAGAGAGCAGGAGAAAGGAGATCCAACATGTATGTGAGGTCACCTACTGAAATAATAACTCAGTAGAGAACTGGAGCTGCGCAGGCTCTGCTGTGCCTGAGGGAAAATATGTAGCTCTCACAGAACTTCCCTGTTTGACTATTAGAGGGAAGAGGAAGATAAAGAGGCTGGCGTGATTAATTTATTATTTATTTTTAGCATGAAGAGGTGATAAGATGTCTGCTGATTTGGCCAAAACAGGAGTGCTGACCAGGTCCTGTGCTATATGCACTACAATGCTGTCTTCTATTATAGAGGCCAGGGCTTGCCTACTCACAAGTCAGGCAGAATGCACCAGCTGATACTCTGAGCCACTGTGATGTGCATGAGACGCCTTGCCTCCCTCTTTTTACAGCCTTATCAGAAATAAGTGGAGGGAATGAGAGGGAAGCGTGATCATCTCAGACCCCCTGACAAGTCCAAATCTGGCACAACACCATAGGAGATTCGGAGGCAATCCATGGAAAAAGTTATGCTGCAAGCCTTTTTTTTTTTTTTTTAAATAAATTACTGCCTCCCTGTTGTTCTCCCAGCCTAGAAGGAGAGTGTGCAATCAGTAGATCCAGCTGCTGGACCCAACAAAGGAACAAAGTCATGCAGGACCACCTGGTCCTTGACTTATTGGTGCAAAAACTCAGACAATTCCCAATGGAGTCAATTCCCAATGGAGAAGGGAGAATCAGTCCCAAAAGCACCATCACCCAGAATGCCCCCAAGATTTGGCCTACACTCTACTGGGAACCTGGGATCTAAAGCCTTCCCAGACCAGTCTAATCGTAGCTGCAGCACCAGTACACATGTCTGCTCCATTTACTGGAGACAGAGAAATACTGAAGAGATGAAGGCTGCAGTAGACCCCTATAAACGGAGTGAAGTCAGCTTTGTCTCTGTCTTCATCTGCTGGCAAGGTGGACATAAGTCACTTGTCTGCACTAGTCTGTCATGGATGATAAGGAAAAAACATAAGAACATAAGAAATTGCCATACTGGGTCATCAAGCCCAGCATCCTGTTCCAACAGTGGACAAACCAGGCTACAAGTACCTGGCAAATACCCAAATAGTAAGTAGATTCCATGCTACTGATGCCAGTAATAGCAGTGGCCATTCTCCAAGTCACCTTGGTCAATAGCAGTTAATGGAATTCTCCTCCAAGAACTTATCCAAACCTTTTTTTTAAACCCAGCTACACTAACTGCACTAACCACATCCTCTGGCAACAAATTCCAGAGCTTAATTGTGCATTGAGTAAAGAAGAATTTTCTCTGATTAGTTTTAAATGTGCTACTTGCTAACTTCATGGAGTATCCCCTAGTCCTCTATTATCTGTGTTACGCCCGTTGGTCGCAGACGGCTGCGACCACTCATGCTCACCTCTTTTTTTCCTTGCACCATCAATCTTAGGGAGAATGGCGGCCTCTGCCATCCACAGCTGACCTCCCCGGCATTCCCAGGATGGCGTAGGCGCTGCCGACCACCATCTTGTCTCTGGAATCACCTAAGGCGAGCGCGCAAGGGCCTCCTTTGTACACGTCATGGCGGGAACTTTGGGGGCATCCCCTCCCGATGATGTCAACTCGCTGCTATACTTAAGCTGACCATCCCTTTGCTTCGAGTTAGCAAGGAGTTCCCTCGTTGCTGAATCCACTCCATTCTTGGACTTCCAGTTCCAGATTCCTCTCTTGGCGTGTGGACACCATCCCCTTTATCATTTCAGTTGCTCGTCGGAGGCCCTTCTGCGTTCCTGGCTATCCGCTCCTGGGAGGTCTTCCCTGCCTTGGACTTCTTCCTGACCCGCTTCTCAGGACACTCTCCTGGAACTACCTCTTGTGAGTACCTTACTACAGTCTTCAATGATACTAGCTTCACTGAAGTTTCTCTGCGGTGTACCCCGTGCCTCGAGCCACTACCATTCCTCTTCAGTAGAAGTTGTTCCAGTATACCCTGTGCTGCAGGGTATTGTTGTACCAGCTACAGGATCCACTTCCGGGTTCCTGCACCTCAGACCATTACTTCATCATCTACAGTACAGACATCCTCAGCGTACCCCACTCTGCGGGCCACTACCGGATCTGCACTTCTGAGGTAATCTATACTCGTCTGAAGGGACTTCCTGGCGTACCCTGCTCTGTGGGCCACTACCGGATCTTCACATGAATGGTATCACCCTGAGTCTACCCCATTGCTCAGAACTGTACTTATTTGCATCTCCCACTCTGCAGGCTCTGCTTTTACTTCCTTCATAATAACGTCTCTATTATACAGCTGTGTCCTACGCCATCGAGACCGCGCCTACCAAAGGTGAGGATCACAGGGCTCCTCCCTGTGGGCGGAGACATCTCTCATCTCAGCCCAGGTTTCACATCCTTACAAAAACATAACTATCTGAAAGAGTAAATAACCGATTCACATTTACCCGTTTGAGACCTCTCATGATTTTAAATATTTCTATCATAACCCCTCTCAACTGTCTTTTCTCCAAGCTTAACAGTCCTAACCTCTTTAGCCTTTCCTCATAGGGGAACTGTTCCATCCCCTTTATCATTTCAGTCACCCTTCTCTGTACCTTCTCCATTCAACTATATCTTTTTTGAGAGGTAGTGACTAGAATTGTACACAGGACTCAAGGTGGGGTCTTGCCATGGAGCAATACAGAGGCATTATGACATTTTCCATTTTATTCACCATTCTCTTACTAATAATTCCTAACATTCTGTTTGCTATTTTGACCTCCACAGCACACTGAGCCGATGATTTAAATGTATTATCCACTATGACACCTAGATATTTTTCCTCGGTGGTAGCTCCTAATATGGAACCTAACTTCATGTATCTACAGCATAGATTATTTTTCCCAATATGTATCACCTTGCACTTGTCCACATTAAATTTCATCTGCCTTTTGGATAACTAGTTTTCCAATCTTACAAGGTCTTCCTGCAATTTATCACAATCCGCTTGTGATTTAACTACTCTGAATAATTTTATATCATCTGAAAATTTGATTACATCACTTGTTGTATTCCTTTCCATATGATTCATAAATATATTGAAAAGCACTGGTCCAAGTACGGATCCCTGAGGCACTCCACTGTTCACCCTTTTCCACTGAGAAAATTGACCATTTAATCCTAGTCTGTTTCCTGTCTTTTAACCACTTTGTAATGCACAAAAGAACACCGCCTCCTATCCCAAGACTTTTTAGCTTTCTTAGAAGCCTCTCATGCAGAACTTTGTCAAACGCTTTCTGAAAATCCAAATACACTACATCAACCAGTTCACTTTTATCCATGTTTATTAACCCCTTCAAAAAATGAAGCTGATTTGTAAGGCAAGACTTGCCTTGGGAAATTCCATGCTGACTGTGTTCCATTAAACTGTCTTTCTATATGCTCTGTGATTTTGATCTTTAGAATAGTTTCTACTATTTTTCCCGGCACTGAAGTCAGGCTCACTGGTCTATACTTTCCTGGTTCGCCCCTGGAGCCCTTTTTAAATATTGAGGTTACATTGGCCACCCTCCAGTCTTCAGGTACAATGGATGATTTTAATGAAAGGTTACAAATTTTAACTAATAAATCTGAAATTTCATTTTTGAGTTCCTTCAGAACCCTGAGGTGCATACCATCTGGTCCACGTGATTTGCTACTCTTTAATTTGTCAGTCTGGACTACTACATCTTGTTGTAATTTTAGGAATTTTCTGTATATCATAATATAGAAACTCTATTTTATTGTCATGACACTATTCTAAATAAGGAATTTTTCTTGCTAAAATATTTCCCATATATGACTGAATTATTATTGGATTGTTTGAGAGTCTGTCAGTAGCATTAGCCTGGATATCTAACGTGGAACCACATACTGTAAAGATGACTGCTGTCATTAATAGGATAAGGGGTGTTCCACGGGTACTGTTCCTTATCTGAAATAGATGAACATAGCTTTGGTAGCACTCTGACACTTTAGGACAATTGGATTATTTAGTGGCAAAATCATATTCCACTCCATCCCAGCCCAAACACCAAAGGAGTTTGGCAGCCAGAATAAAGATCAGAAAATGAATAAAAGTTAATATAAATAGGCTGGAGATTAAGACATTTGTGAGACACTCCACTTAAAAAGATATTTCTAAAATACACAGACTGTGCAGTTGCTTAGCTGACTGGTGCAACTTCCAACCAAGGCGTGTGCTTTTCCTCAACCTACTTGTTTGCTTTACCTTCCTAACCTGCGCATATTCTGGAGTCTCAAATGTTAGAGGATGTGTCTACTACATATTGCAGAAGGAGAGGCAGCATATGTCGAAAAGACTTATGCCAGCACTGTTTTTATTTCATGCTCAGAAAACAGTATGTCTGAATCAGTGGGAGCTCAGAACAGGCACAAAGTGTACATGTGCATAAGGAGTACAGAATGCACTAAACCTTTACGTGGGGCGTCAAACTGCATGTGCTTTGGGACCAGGCACATTTTAGTCATGTCAATTATCGGCTCAGTGCTGTAAACATTGATGAAATAATATAAATAGTAAATACTGTTAGTACATTCATTAGTATTAGAATGACAGTTACCCTGTCAATTGTGTTCAACAATTCAGCTGCTGAGCCATGAGCTAACCACAGTGTGCTGCAAAGGTAATCAGTTTTTCCTACTGAGGACACCTCAGCTGTCTGTCACCGAAGGCTTGCAAACTTCGGAAGGGTGTTTTTGTTTTTGTTTTTTTAAAACACAGCAATATCTTTCCCACTCACACACCAAACAGATGAAACTCTGACGAAAGCATCTCTTCAGAAAAACATGTTTGGTTAAGCATTTGAAAATGAAAATGATTTTGCCGATAGTCACTGTCCCTCCACATGTTCAAACTTAGATTATAAAACATTTTATATAGGCTTATTTTAACTATGTATACTGCAAATGAGCTAGTATAATGATGTATACACTCAGGGCTGGCTTTTGGGGTGTGCACAACCTGTGTGGTTGAACAGGGCAGCATGGGAACAATCCACTCGGGGGTACCACAGCTTGCTCACAATGTGGCAGAAGAGCTCTGAGCCCTGTGGCTGAAGAAATGCTGCTGCTTCTGCTGTCCCCTGCTTCCCAGTGCCATCCTTGGTGGTGGTGGTGGGGGGGGGGAGTCAATCATCTCAGTCCTGCACTTTGGAGGACCCCACTCCATTGCAATAGCCCCCACCCCTGGCAGCCCAAAGGACCTATGCATACTGTTGGGAGTAAGAAGGGTGCAATGTTATTAGGCCACCACCTTCTTTCCAGTGTGGCTGTGGGGACAAAAAAATATAGCCAGTGCCGTTGCACCTCTCTGATGTGGCCCCTCAGGGCTGAAGTTGCATCTGGCTGAGGACAGGGAGATGAGTGATTGCTCTGCCTGCACTAAACTCCTCATGAAATCTTTGGGCCAGAGCTCCCCCATACTCTGCTCATGGGGAAGCCCTGGGATCATGAGATCTTTGGGCCCACCCCTCCCGTCACAAGGGGAACAGAATGTTAAGGGCAGGCCTAGCTTTACAGGATGGCCTGTAGGGCCAAATAGCTATTACAGTCCCAACTCAAGATGGCTCAGGAGACTGAAGAACAACTGTTGTGCTTGTCTCACCGCAGAGCAAGTAGCCCAGTGTTTCTAATCTCCTTCCCCTGCTATCAGCTCCTTTCTCCAAGCTTAACAGCTCTAACCTCTTTAGCCTTTCCTCATAGGAGAACTGTTCCATCCCCTTTATCATTTCAGTCGCCCTTCTCTTTACCTTCTCCATGTGGTTAAATTTACAGATCATCTGTAGTGAAAGGACCCCATGGCAGGAGGAATAATGTTGCGCGGGAGGTGGACCCTTGTGCAAGCCCTATGGGTCCCCACCGTTGGTTGGTGGAGCTGGATGACTGACGGAGGCCGGCTGGAGCTTCGCCAGTACCAGCCCTCGTTCCCCATAGTTTGAGCCCTTGGGTGTCGGGTTGGCTGGAGTTAGGTGGGCCTATGTCTGAGGTCTTCAGATGGACGAGGAGGAGGTCAGCCAGGGACCAGCAATGGTAGGAGCAGAAGGTCTGAACTGGACAAGGCAGAGTCCCAGAGACCCGGGCGCCAAATTGAACGAGAGACAGACAGGGGGTGCACGAGTAAGAACAGGGCGAAGCCTGAGAGGCCAAGTCCAGAATAAGTATAGCAGAGGCGTCGTTGAACAGGCTGGAGTCAGGGCAGGTGGCAGGCAAGGAGGAATGGCAAGGCAAGTGTTGTGTCCGTCGCTGCTTGACGCCCTCACTCTGCCCTCTTTACCTCTTTGGCGACTCCCTCCGGGTCTGATGGATGGTTAGCTGCCACAACGTCTTCTTGCCGTCTCGCTCCGGCGTCCCCGGACCGGCACGACTCTGCGGATCCGCCATGTTCCTGATGATGTAGGGCGCACACGCGCATGCGCTCCGATTGATGTACCAGCAAGAGCGCGAATCTTGGGGGCGTTCCCTTGAGATGACGTCATCCGCTTCCTATATAAAAGGTCTCAGTATTCGCTAACGAATCGAGTTAGCAAGGAGAAAGTCTTCGCTTCTTGCGGGGATTGACAGCAAGGATTGACTTTGGACTCACTTGTCTCTCTACACTACTCTGCCTCCTCAGACTTACCAGGGGTACTTGCTCCTCGGGGGCCTCGCTCTCTTTTCTTTATTTCAGATTGCAGATAGGAACCGGTACTCGCTCCTCGAGAGCCCATGTTCCTGGACACTCTGAAGATTCTCTACTGCCTGGAAGCTATCGCAGATACAGACATTTGTGAGTTACCATCGCTCTCTCAGAGCTTTCCCTGGAACCAGGTACTCGCTCCTTGAGAGCCTAACCCTTTCCAGCTACTGAGCTTCCTTAAAGACCTTATGTGAGTTTTGTCATCCTGTTCTGGCTAAGAACCACAGCATATCCTGTCTACTCACTATCTATAGTTTCTCTAAAGCTCAGCAACCCTGGGATCGCTGTTCCAGTACCTGAGGGACTTCAGCCCTGCCGGGCATATCAGCTCACTATTGCCACCTCTGGTGGTTCTACTAACCTGTATAATAAAAGAATTATCTGTGTCTGTCTCCATATTCAAGCCTAGCCGGTGGTCCCTCTCAGGATATCCTCCTGGGGGTGCAGTCATCTGCCATCTGCCCAAGGATCCACCTATCTACATTCCTCTACAGCTGAGTGCCCTCTCCAAGCACTCCACTGGTAACAGATTGCTACTCCTTCCCCATCAGGAGTCTTCAGCAACAGATTCATAACAGATTGCTATCTCTGCAGTCTAAACCCTATCAGATTGTTAACCACTCCCTCTACAGGAGCTGAGCATATCAGATTGCTAACTCCTCCTTCCACAGGAGCAGATTCATAACAGCAAGGCAATGGTCAGGTCCTGGAGACAATGAATAGCGTAGTCGGGCAAGGCAGAGGTCAGATCCAGGAGATGATCAGTAGCATGGTCAGGCAAAGCAAAGGTCGGGTCCAGGAGATGATCAGTAGAGTGGTCAGGCAAAGCAGAGGTTGGGTCCAGGAGATGATCAGTAGCGTGGTCAGGCAAAGCAGAGGTTGGGTCCAGGAGATGATCAGTAGCGTGGTTAGGCAAAACAGAGGTCGGGTCCAGGAGTCAGTCCGTAGAACAAGTAAATGCAGGACACTGGAACAAGGAAGAGTAATAAGACCAGGATCAGGAACATGGATGAGACAGGAACCAGGAACACGAAGGATTCACCAGAGGAGGCAATGAAGTACATGACCAGTCTGGAGACCTGTTGCAAAAGCAACTAACTGAGGCTGGGCCCAGCCTTATATACCGGACCCAGCGACATCTTCATCTGGGGGTTGGTCTCCCGCCACGGCCCCTTTAAAAGGAAAGAAGATGCGCACACGCATGCCTAGGGAGGAGTGCGGTGGAGGAAGGCAGCGTCTCCCCGCGGACCACATGGGGAGGCCCGCCACGGAGCAAGACGTCCGTTGCGGAGACAGGAGCACCGAGCGTGGCCCGAGATCAAAGGTGGCAGCCCATGGCCACGAGGAAAGTGGAGCCAGATGCTGGAACAGGCAGATAAGGGTAAGAGGGCCTGGCTGCGGGCCTGTCGCAGCCAGCACATGCAACAAATAGGTTAAAGCACCAGAGACTCCAGCACTGCTCTCCTGCTGCTGACACCTGCCAGTCAGGCCTTAGGGAGGGAAGGAGGATGGAAGATAAGGGGGATTGGAAGGTGAGGGAGGGGAGGGAAAAGGGTGGGATGAAAGATGAAGGGGTGGGAAGATGGGGGAGCAGAGGGGAAGGGAGTTGGAAGGCGAGGGCTGTTGGAAGGTAAAGGGTTTGGATGAAGGATGGGAGGGAGGAGGATGGGTTGAAAGGAGAGTGGGACTGTAAAGGGAGGAGGAGGATAAAAGGGTGAGTTGGAAAGTGAAGGAGATGGAAAGTGAGGAAGAGGCAGAGAGAAGGGTAGAAGATGAATGGGGTTGGAAGGTGACAGTGGAAGGTGAAAGTATTAGAAGGGAGGAAGAGGATAATTTGAAGGTGAGGGGATGTCAGAGAAAGCAAAAACATAGGCAGCTGTTAAAGGGAATAACAAAGGTCCAGATAGCTGGAGATGATAAAGGGAGCAGACTAGTGAAGAAAAGATGGATGGCTGAGAGGGGAGGTATATACAGGGCTGATTTTAGGAGGGTGTAGGGCCCAGGTCACATCAACTACAGTGAGGTCCTGGAATGCTGAAATTATAGTGTTTGTGATGGAGCTACCATGGCAGTACAGGGCTCCCTGAAGAGTAGGGCCCAGGATCGTCACCTCTATTCACCCCCTTCCCGTCATGACAGCCCTGGGTATAGGATTGGGACATGGAGAACTAGAGGGGGATAAGATGGGGTGAAAGCTAGCTCTGGATAGAAAGACAGAGATAAAAAGAAAAGAGACAAATGAGAAGAAAAGGGAAAGCTCAATGCCAGAGACAGAGAGAGCATTTTTGAAGAAGACAGAAGGAGAGAAAAAAAACACAAATTGGACAGAAGAACCTGGAAAAGGGGTTAGAAGACTGACAATGGAAAATAGAAATAAGGACCAACTGGATTAGAAAAATAAAATGTCAAGACAAAGGTTGAAAAAAGCATTTTATTTTCTGTTTAGTGATTGGAATATGTCAGCTCTGGGAATGTACAGTATGTCTCTGATCTCTTTGTATTTTGTTTAGTACAAAAGGAAATGCATTTCTGTTTCTATTTCTTCAGTGATGCGTTGCATGGGCGACCTGGTTTCTTGAGGTTTCCAGTTCAGTTTTTGTCTACATAGTTCTGTTAATTTGTGGTTGCTAATTCCACATTTGGGAGTGTCTATCTCTGTTCTGTGTGTTCTGACACAGGTGTGTAGTTTCTTCTTATTCTGTGTTCCCAGTAGAATCTGGATTGGTATTCTAGGTCCAGTGTGTTTTGCAGTGCTGCCTTTTCAAAGGAAGGGTTGTTTCTGTTTGCATTTTGAGAGTTAGTGCTATTATGATATGGAAGATTTGCTATATACAGTAGGTTCTGAATGAGTTTTTAGCAAGTTTTGTGCTGCATCACATAGTGCCTGATAGTAAAAGGAGTATTTGTTGCTATTTATGAGGTAATTCCAAAATATGAATATTCTTTTTGTATGGTAATTTGAAGTGGGAATCTTCTGCTGCTTTGCACCCATAGTTGGAGATAGAGGGTTTATATTGGGGTTGTGCCTCATTCTGTACAGACCCAGACTTCATTGGTGTTGTCTGACCTTTTGGGAGGGAGAGGTGATGACACTAACAGTGCCCAGGTGTGGCCAAAAATTAAATTTGTCACTTGGAGGTTGGAAGGGTTGGAAGAAGATCAGGTAGAGATCAGGGGCGATGAGGAAAGCAGAGATCCTTGAAGAGGCTGTGGCATGAATGAAGTTGGTATTATTTTTCATGGGGGTGGGTGCCAGTATCAGTTTTTGCACAGGATGCTGGTAAGGCTAGAGCCTGCCTTGTGTGTGACATGCACTATAAGCAGAGCTCCCAGTCTCCTGTGATTCCGCAGGCCCAGTAAGGGCTGCTAAATTTGGCCTTTGCTACTGAATTGGGCAGTCCTGGATGAATTATCATAGGATTCCAGGGGCCAGGTCCAAGCACGAAGAGAAGTAGCCTTGGTGGCAATGTTGGTGACAGCAATGGCAGCATTTCTATCCTCTTCCCCACCCCCGCCCCTTTACTCACCCTCCCATGCCAACTTGGGGCTATGAGGACAGTGACATTGCAACACCTTTGGCTTGTTGCAAGCGACACGTGAGCCCTCTTGCCATGGTACAATTGACACAACCTCGAGTGCAGGGTCCTAAGGCCTGCACCGAGAGTGGATAAAAGAGTCTTTACACAGGCCAGACTAAGAGAATGTCCAGAAGTCTGTAACTATGGACAAAGCCAAAGGGCAGGCTATGCTAAGATAAAGCAAGGCTGAAGTTGAAGACTGTGGCTGAGGCTGAAAATAAAGGCAGGCTGAAGGTTGTGCCTCTTCATTGATTAACCTCAGCTCTCTGACCTGGCCTTGTTACTCTGCCTTGTCTGGTTATGCTGCCATGTCCTGTGGCCTACCCAGGCCTTCTGCCTTGTCTGGTTATTCTTCCTTGCCTTGTGGCCTACCCAGCCTCCTGCCTTGTCTTGCAGCCTACCCAGGCCTCCCGCCTTGCGGTCTATCCAGGCCTTCTGCTTGCCTTGTGGCCTCTCTTGGTCTCTTGCCTTGCTTTGGGCCCTTCCAGGCCTTCTGACCTTGCTCTGTGGCCTCCCAGGCCTACTTGCCATGTTCAGTGCCTTATTGTGCTTTCCTATCTTACCTTACAGCCTCTGGGCCTTCTAGGTTCTCCTAGCCAGCCTTGTTCCCTGTTGGGCTTTTGTCGATTGTTGCCTATTCTGTGTAGTACAATCCTTTCCAGTCCTTGTTTAAGTCCTGTCCTTGTCAAGTCCTTGTTCTAACTGGCATTGCCCAGTCCAGTCCCTTGTGTTTTCCCAGGCCTTGCCCTTGTCCTTTTGCGTCAGATCTTGCCCTTGTCATCCAGTCCCCAGACTGTGCTCCATATCCAGCCCCCAGTCTGTGCTCTGTATCCAGCCCCTAGTCTGTGCTTGAAGCCAGATCACAGTCAGTACCTGGTTTCAGCTACCAGCCTGTGCCTGACTTTAGGTTCCACCCTGTGCCTAACTCCAGCTCCCAGCCTCTACACAGCTCCCACTCTACACCAGCACCATGATGTTCTCAAGAAGGCAAGTCCTATCAGCCCCTAGAACCCAAGGGCTTAACCTGCATGGGAGGGGATGGGGTATGCAGAAGACCAGATCTAGTCCAGTCCTGTGGTCCTTCATGCTTCTGTGGTGGTGCTCCCTGACTCCAGTTACTGCCCTGTGACACCTATTACTGTCATTGGATCAAGTGACGCTAATGTCCTCCAAACAAAAAGTATGAACATGTACAAGAAATCCTCTTTGCTCTCTGGCAGTTGGCAGAGAAGAATCTTTTTGAGGATGCTCTCTCAGAGTTGAAGAAAATTTAAAAAAAATAGGTTTTGGCATTGGTGAAGGATTTTTCTAATCTTCGCTGTTGCAATGGTCTCTCACTCACTGTGTCAAAAATAGAAAGGCAGTGGCATTGCTTTCTATGTTCACTAGGGGAAAGGTAGGAGTGGAGTGGAAACTGAAGCAGTGCCAGTGATTTTTTTGTCTCTGTCTGACATAGCACAGTGCAGTGCAGTAATGTTAGCAGACTCTGACACACTGATATGAAGAGGAGCTTTGCCAGGATGGCAGCTTTTTTGGTTCTGTTTTAAACAGTTTTTTGGTGAGTGCACAGATAGGGCTGGATTTTAAAAGCTCTATGCGTGTAAATTCAGTGGATTTACGTGCATAGAGTGACTTATGCGCGCCGGGTCTATTTTATAAAGGCCTGGCGACGCGCGTAAAGTCCCGGGACGTGTCTAAGTCCTGGGGCTTCACAAAAGGGGCGGGGCGGGGAGAGGGCAGGGTGGGGGTGGGGCCAGAGGCCTCCGACACAGCAGCCATTTGTTCAGGCAAGTGCAAAAGGTATAATAAAAATTTCGGGGGTTTAGAGTAGGGCTGGGGGGGGGGGGAAGGTTAGTTTAGGGGGAAGGGAATGAGGGAAGCCTGTGGGCATCAGTGTGCAGGGTGCAAAATTATGCACCCCTTTGCACGCACCGACCACTGATTTTATAACATGCATTCCCCCCAATGGTAGTGCCAACACCACCTTGGACCAAGGGTCCACACTTGCAACAGAACCTACTCTGAAGATCGGTGTTAATTGTAGTGCCACAGGGATCGGTTTTGGGATCGATTCTGTTCAATATCTTTGTGAGTGACCTGGCGGAAGGAATAGAAGGTAAAGTTTGTCTAATTGCGAATGATACTAAGATCTGCAACAGAGTGGACAGTCTAAAGGAGCAGAGAGAATGAAAAGTGATTTAAGTAAGCTTGAAGAGTGGTCAAAGAATTGGCAGCTGGGATTCAATGCCAAGAAGTGCAGAGTCATGCATCCAGGGTGTGGCAATCCAAAATAACTTTATGTGATGGGTGGTGAAAGACTAATGCATATGGACTGGGAGAGGGACCTTGGTGTGATAGTGTCTGATGATCTGAAGGCGGCAAAGCAATATGACAAGGCAATAGCTAAAGCCAGAAGAATCCTGGGCTGTATAGAGAGAAAAATAACCAGTAAGAAAAAAGAGGTGATAATGCCCTTGTACAGGTCCTTGGTGAGGTCTCACCTGGAGTACTGCATTCAGTACTGTTGCCCATATCTCAAAAAGGATAAAAACAGGATAGAAGCGGTCCAAAGACGAACGACCAAAATGTTGAGGGGGTCAACACTGGAAGACTTATGAGGAGAGGTTGAAGGATCTGATTATGTATACCCTGGAAGAGAGGAGGTTCAAGAAAAGCTTTTATTGATGCACAATTGTCAAACCTTTTCCATTGGAAAGAAATCAATAGAACTAGGGGTCATGAAATGAAACTCCAGGGAGGACGACTCAGAACCAATGTAGGAAACATTTCTTCATGGAGAGGGTGGTGAATGCCTGGAATGCCCTTTCGGAATATGTGATGAAGATGAAAACAGTGAAGGAATTCAAAGGGGCATGGGATAAACACTGTGGATCCCTAAAGGCTAGAGGTTGGAAATAAATAAAAAGTGTATGGGGGTAACTTGCTGATGTAGCAGTTGCTATCCTTAACAAATAAATCTTGATTCTGTTAATGCAACTCCATCATTGCTCTCTTCTTCAACAGCAGTGAGAAAAGTGGAATTGGATTCAGACAGCAAATGTTGTGTTCTGCAGCTGTGGGAGGCCACGGCTGCGATCCCCTACCTCACCCGCGACCCGCCGCGGGAATTCCGGAGGAAGCCCCCATTGCTCCGGCACGGGTCCCCACGCTGATCGCCGCAGGAGGAGCCGTCCCTGCTCCTCCCTCGCGGCGTTCAGCAGCGTTTCCTCCACGGAGGAAATTCAAGATGGCCACCACCATCTTTAGGCATGAGGCTGCGCCTCCTTCTCAGATTAAAAGGGCCCTGATCCCTTTAACCAGCCTCACCTGTTCCTGATCAGCCTGAGCAGCGGAAGTATAAAAGGAGGCTTCCTCTGCTCATTCCTTGACTTGGCAACGTCCCAACGCTGTCTAGTCTGCTTGCTTCGGTGAGTTCCTTGAGCTTGGATTCTGGTTCCTGTTTCGTCTTGGTGTTCCTGGTTCCTGACTTCAGATTGGCTTACGGTGATTCTCTGGTTCCTGACTTCAGATTGGCAAGCAGTGATTCTCTGGTGTGTGACTTTGGCCTGGCAAGTGGTGATCCCTCGGTGTGTGACTTCGGACTGGTAAGCGACGACCCTCTGGCACTTGACCTTGGACCTCCTCTTGACTATCATCTCCAAGGGCCACCTAAGTCCCAGTGGCCTGGGTCCCTACGGGCTCCTCCCGGGGGGACTGCGGGCTTCCAGGGTGAAGCTCCAGTTAGCCCTTGCACCGACCTCTCCAAGGTTCGCCTAAGTCCCAGCGGTCTGGGTTTCTACGGGCTCCTCCTGGGGGAATCGCGGACTTCCAGGGGTGAAGACACAGCTCCTCTTCTCGACTCTTCCTCTGCTTCCACCGTCGCCACAGTCTCCAGTGCCAAGGGTCAGCTGGTCACATCTTCTACTCAGCCTCGCCACCCGACGGGAGAACCTTCGGACCTCCCTCCTAAGGAATTCCATCCTCCCGTCGGCCCAAGGGTTCACAATCCGAGCTTAACAGCAAATAACGAGGGCCCCGACTTTTACGGTTTGGGAACAAATAAACATGGGGATAACTAGCTGATATGGCGCTTATTACCCTTAATCCCCATGTTTATTTGTTCCCAAACCGTAAAAGTCGGGGATCTTTCCCCGGGGGCATGGTCATCTGCCACCGGCCCAAGGATCCACCCACAAATATCACAAATAATAACACTTTGTTCCTGATTAAGCTTTAAATAGCAGAAATAATATACTCCTAACTACATTGGCACTGACAGTATCTTCCGCAGATGTACTAATTGAACTCCCTCAGACTGTTGTCCAGAAGGAGAAATTACTACTTACTTGATAATTTCCTTTCCTCTAATGAGGGAGGCCAATCCCCACCAGTGGGTTATGCACCTCTGCCAGCAGATGGAGACAGAGCTAAAGCAGACATCACGGATATATAGTCCACCCCCAACATCCGCCTTCCAGTATTCTCTGGAAAAGCCAAACTGTGGACAAATTGATTATAATTGAACATTATCTTTAACAATAAACCATTCATGCTTCCAACCCAGCCAAAAATATTAACATTCACTAAACTAAGAGACTAGACAAGCCACTTACCAATCTTCAGTGAAGAGCAGGAATCACACTCTGAAACATAGAAATGATGGCAAAAAAGGACCAAATGATTCACCCAGTCTGCCCTGCAAGTTTATGCCAGTATCTGCACTGTGCAGGTTACCCCCATGCTTATCAGTTTCCCAGACCGTAAAAGTCAGGGCCCTTGGATGCTGTTTGAATCCAATTTCCCTTAACCATTGCCATGAAAGCAGAGAGCAATGTTGGAATTGGAATTGGGGTTTTGTAATCATTTTTAATGAAACTTGTGGGTAGATGTCAACAGAAGGTTAAAGGTCACTCCAGCTCACCAACACTGTGTCAATGTGGCACCAAGGAACCGTAACAGAGAAAAGCAGTACCCAGGGCTGGCGCATCCATTCGGCGAACTTCGATGGTTGCCTAGTGCGCCGAGCCGTAAGGGGTGCTGAAGAGCAGCCACATGGTGCTGCAAGCGGGGCCTATCCCGCTCGCAGCAAAGAGAAATAAAGACAGTTGGCGCCAAAACAGGTAAGGGGAGCCCGATCAGGAGCGGCAGCGCAAGGGACGCCTAAGGCGCCCAATACCCCTGCACCGGCCCTGGCAGTACCAGCAGTGGCAAGAGTTCTCCATAGCACTGTGAGAGGAGCAAAGCAGCAGCAAGAATGGCCAGAATACTCCAAAGATCCAAAAGAGGGGCTAAGGGCACCAAGAACAGTGGCATGAACCCTTCAAGGCAGCACAAGAGCGGCAAAGCAGCACCAAGTATGATATGAACATTTCAAGGCACCATAAAGGGGGAACAAAGCACCAAAAGTGCCTTTTAGCTACTCTAGATATGGAATCTTTATATTCTGACATTCTTCAGCTTTTTTTTTTAAACTTTTTTTTTTTCATTCTAACAGAGTTTCCAAAAAAGACAAAAATAATGAATTTTCTTTGCTTATGCCCAAAACTTTTGTTGCGATGCCACCCGCGGAACCAGCCCACAAGCATCTCGCTTACCTCCAGCGTCCCCCTTGAACATCACCGACCTCCTAGCATGGCTTTGGAACACCACCATCATTGCAGACCTGTGCTGCCATTCTTCAGCAGGGAAGTCACCACCACCTTCTGCGCGACTTGGAGTGCCACTAATGCTGCCGTTGATGTTTGCAGCCTGGAAAAGCTGCCAGCATTCCTCTTCACGGTGTGCTGCCTCCCTCAGCGTGCGCCTCTCCTCAAGATTTAAAGGGCCCGTGACAGGAAAAGCTTTGCGGCCCTTCCCAATGATGTCAGCCTGCTTGCCCTGTAAAAGGGCTCTTCGGTCTGTCCCTAGGGGCCTTCGCAAGAAGTTGTCCTGCTCTTGGAGTCCTGTTCCAGTTCTCACTCCAGGAGTCTTCGGTGTTCCAGTCTTCACTTCTTCAAGGCCTTCCTTTCTTCGTTGGAACTCCTTTATGTTCTTTGTTCCATGTGCCTGGTCTTTCGATGGTCCCTGCGTCTTGTTCTTGATGTCAAGTTCCTAATGTTCCAGTCATCATCTCCAAGTTCTGCCTTCCAGGTCTTCTCTCTCATCCACTCCTCCAGGTGTGCCAGCATCGTGGTCTATGACTAGCCCACTGGTTATGTAGGGTGCCTCGAGGCACAAGGTCTTCTTCTTCACTGGTCAAGTCTTCAGAAGACCCTTGTTTTTAAATGCTGGAGTTCCATCCCTGGTTTTGAGTTTTTGCGTCCTGAGTCCCTGAATCCTGTTTCTGGTCTTCGGAGCTCCTTGCCCGGCTTCCGTCCATGTCCAAGTCTCAAATCCAGAGTCTGCTTCACCTTTGGTGTGGTCCGCGACCAGCCCTCGGGTTGTGTAGGGTGCGCAGTGGTGCAGGACTCTCCCAGAGTCTTTGTCATGTTTCCAGTGCCAAGTCTTCGTTATGTTCCAAGCTCAGAATCTGCTTTGCATTTGGCATGGTCTGCAACCAGGGCATGATGCAGCACAGGGCTCTATCCACGTCTGCATCCTGAACCCGAGTCTGAGTTTGAGCCTGAACGTAACTTGCACTGAGTATAACCTGAGTCTGAACCTGAACCTGTGTCTGAATCCTGAACCTGAGTCTGAATCTTGATCCTGAACCTGAATCTTGAACCGGAACCTGAGTCGGATCCTGAACCTGTACCTGAGTCTTCACTTAAGTTCCAAGTCTTCTGTACCAAGTCTTTGTGCCTTTGTCTAGTTCCTTGTCTTCAGTGCCTTTATCTAAGTTCCAAGTCTTCAGAGCCTCGTCTTCTATCTGAGACTATGCAGGACATAGAATACAGGCAGTGCAATGTTTCAGCACAATAATGGTGTTTGACTGGAACTGGTGGTATGGGCTTTTGAAGTAGTTACAACATTGTGCTGTATACTCTGTGCAGTATACAATGTTTGAAAAACAATTGTTGACTATGAACCCTCAGTTTCAAATACATTTTCTTGTCTAAATAAATGGGGATTTTCTCTGGATCTGCTCAAATATGTGTCAATTTCTTTACTCTGTTTCCTCTGTCTCTGCCTTGATCTCTATGCCACATCTCCCACTATGTTTCCTGCTCCAACAGCCGCATTTCCTGCATCAGTAACCCTCAAAGCATCCTGTTAGCAGAGCCCTTAAAATAATGTGCAACTAAAAAGTTAAATTTTAAGTCTTAGCAAATGTTAGCCAAATAGCTCATAGAGAAGAGCATGCCATGTTATTTAGCACACACCCACTAAAGCTTAATTTGCATATGACACTCCTTTATGTATATGCATGCATGTGTTAATTTTAGAATATTCACATTAACATCTTTTCAGACCAGTTTAGAATGCTGTTAGTGCATAGCACACTATTTTTATTGTATGCTTAACAGCCTTAGCATACACACTATGTTTTAATGCATAGTCCCCCAAATATTGTTTTGAAGTAACAAGGTGACAGGTGCACAGCTTTCTGTTACAATGCCAACACATTCTCTCCATTTGTCAGTGAATTCTTATAACATGATCTCCTTTATCCTGCTACCTGATGTGCATAACACTACTTCACCTTTGCTGTTCTTTTCCAATCACTCCAGGCTCTGAAATCCTGGGAGAAAATGAGTGAAAGTGAAATTTGCAGATACTGGATGATTTGCCTAGGAATCTGTGAGTACAAATCTGTAAACACAGATATTGTTGAACCTTAATTATCATTAAGGATAGACAAGCTGAATCTAAAGAAAGTGGTGTCAGCCATAAACAAAGCAGCCCAGGTTTATTTTTGGAAAACAGCATAATTACAACCACTGAGCTTCTTCAGCCATGCCTATTGTAGAAGTATTTGTCACCTTGTGGGAAATTAGTTGTAAACCAGATCAGGGCCCTTATTTTCAGCCAAATCCCTCACCCCCAATCAATCTGAGCATAGCGTGGTATAGGAACAGCATAGCAGCATTCAGTGAAACAGCTTGATCTGCTAACCATGGCAACGATAAAAGCCAATGGAGAGAATGTGTTCATAGTTAATCCGAGCTATTTCAGAACTGGGTTATAAAAAAAAAATAAAATAAAATACATTGTATTGGCTTTCAGACAGCCCAGTTTCCCTTTGTCAGTTTTATCATGGTAAGGGAGGAATAAAATGGGAGCCAAGAGGGTATGAGTGGGGAACCCATGTCACTATTCATGAAGGCTCATGATACGTCAACTGGAATTCTAAAACAACAAGAGAAAGTTACTGGGACAAAAATAAAAACCAAACAAACATTAGAGATTACTTCATATGCAAAAATCTAAGTGCATTATGCATATTACATATGGCAAACAATTACTAATACCCAATTACAAATAGGACCCATTTTAGCTGCCTCTGGAGCAGTGGTTCTCAACCCAGTCCTCAGGGAACACTTAGCCAGTCAGGTTTTCAGGATATCCACAATGAATATACATGAGAGAGATCTGGATATGAATGAGGCAGTGCAGGCAAATCTATCTCATGCATACAAGTACATAAAATGTAATTAGCAGATTACTCGACCACTAAAAAACCAGTCCATAGCTATTTCTCATAGCAAGATTGACAATAGTTGCATAGAACTAAAAATGAAAAAATAATCTTTGGTTGTGTTTTGTAATAATGATTGACTTATGACTCATGATGCAGTTGCTGGCTTTTCATAAAGGTGCTTATCATGGATTATTGTTCAGTCAGCAATAGCTCTTGTACTGGGGCAGAGGGCGGAAAGCAAAAAGGGTAATACTTTAACATCCTAAACTGAAACATATATGGAATCTATAACTCTTGTTGCATTCTGCAGCCCACCGCCCTTGCCTCCAGTCCCAAGCTGGCTGTGAAGTTAGGTCAATGGCTATCTCAATAGCTGGACCTCAGCTATGGAACCCTTACTACTGGAAATGCATTTACAAAATAATCTAAAAACATTTAAGAAGCATGGCTTCCTTTTAAATGGCAGATGTAACAAATTCCATCAATGGAAGGAAGATTTGTGTCAGCTTCAGATTTGAGATAAGTGACATTTTACTTGCACAAAAAAACATTTTAAAAAAGTGATGGAGTTTATGGATAGATGCGACAGGACCAATGATTATATGTAAAGCAATGAAGGTGTGAATATGCCGGTAGTGCTTAGTATGATGATCCTTTATGCTGAATACTATTATATATAAGTACGCAGTTTGTTTGCTTTCATAATTGTCTCTTGTGGCATTTATTTGATCATTCATGTGTGACATGTCAAAAGTGTTTCACTGAGACTAAGGTTAATGCAGTTAGTGTAGCTGGGTTCAAAAAAGGTTTGGAAAAGTTCTTGGAGAAGTCCATTAATGGCTATTAATCAAGTTGACTTAGGGAATAGCCACTGCTATTTATTGCATCAGTAGCATGGGATCTTCTTAGTGTTTGGGTAATTGCCAGGTTCTTGTGGCCTGGTTTGACCTCTGTTGGAAACAGGATGCTGGGCTTGATGGGCCCTTGGTCCGATCCAGCATGGCAATTTCTTATGTTCTTATGCCTGTTCAATGTACAATCACGATACCTTCCCCTCTTGAGTGGTTGAATAAAATCAACAGTCCACTTCAGTTGACTGAAAGGATGTTCCTGTAATAAACAGGGTTGAACTATAGGAGCCTGCTTCTTGTTGGTATTAAAACAGCTCCTCTGGATCATTTTGAGGAACCCAAAATAGTACAATGCCTCTCGGGATCCTCAGCTGGCAGAAATTCAAACCAAATTGTTAATACTATTAAGGAAGTAAGAAATTTAAAATTGATGCTATCATCCTTATGGGGACAAATTACCTTGCTAGAAACAGCATACAAGAAGTAAAGAAAGATTTCCAGAATCTGGGGAAGCAATTTCGGCACATACAGTAGCTCAGGCTATTGCCTTCTCAAAACAGTTACCTGTTCATGAAAAGGAAAGATTAATTCAAGCCACGGTTCTGCCTGCTATGCACCCTCCCCACCAGCAGTGGTCATCAGTGAGCCTTGCTCAAGCTGCTGTAGCCACCTCCTCTCTAATCACATGATATAGAAGTTCCAGTCCTATTTAACCCAGCCTGTCTCTTCCCTCCTTGCTTCATTTGTTCAACTCAGCTCATTGACATGGCCATCCTTGCCTTTTTTTTACCTTGTCTTGTGGTCTACCTTAGCCTTCTACCTTGCCTTGTAGCCTTACAGACCTCTTTGTCTTGCTCAGTGGCCTTCTGAGCCTTTTTGCCTTGCTATGTGGTCTTCCAGGCCTTTCTGCCTTATTCTGTGCCTTTCCAGCCCTACCTGCCATGCTTAGTGGCTGTTTGGGCCTTCCTGTCCTGCCTTGCGGCCTTTGGGCCTTCTAAGTTTGCCTAGCCAGCCTTATACCCTGTGTGGGCTTTCTTATTGATTGTTGCTTATTCTAGTCCAGTCCTTGTCTCGTCTTGCCCAGTCCTTGTCCAGTCCTGGTCTCTTGTCTTGTCCTGACTTTGTCCTGTCCAGTGCTTGCTTGTCCTGTCCAGTCCAGTCCTTGTTATATCTAGTTCAATCCCTATATGCTCCTGTTCCAGTCCAGCCTGCCTTGCATTTGCTTCCAGACTGGTATCCAACCCCTGCGTGTGTCCAGCCCTAGTCTGGTCCCTGTCTCCAGCCAGTGCCCACAGCCTGTGTCTGTATCATCATGATGTTCTCTAGAAGGAAAGTCCTACTGGCCCCCAGAACCCCAGGGCTCAAACTGCAGGGGAGGGGGTGGCTAGGCAGAAGATCAGTTCTAGTCTTGCTTTGATTTCCTGTGTTGCGTCTACAGGGGTGATCCCAGATTTCAGCCTGCTTGACCTTGACATAGACAATTTCAATATGTGGCTCAAAACTTGGTGTAAAAAAGAAGGATTTGGATATATTAGGGGTTGTGGCAGCAAATGGAATAATAAAAATGCATATATTTGTCTGTAGTAGGAAAAAGGATCTTAAGTGACAAACTCAGATTACATATAATAAGGTGTTTAAACTGAAGGACAGGGTGGCAGAAAGAGGTCAAAGGACTTGAAATATCACCCCTAACACATAGAAATACAGGAAGTAGGTGGAGAAAAGAACAAAATTAGTCCGCTTCTAAGTAAAAGTGCAGAAAAGGTGTTTGTAAAGAGCAGCAAGCTAAGGGAACAAATCTGGAGAGCTATGTGCTCAAATACTTGCAGTCTGACCTACAAAGTTCTAAATTTTCAAGCCCTGATGGTGGAAGCAGACTGATATTATTGCTATTATGGAGACATGATTCAGTGAATCTCATGAATGGGATACTGCCATCTCAGGATATAATCTGTTGAAGAAAGAGAGATTGCAAAAAAGGGAGAGGAGTAAAACAATATCTTAGTAACTGAAATGCAGGGAGGATCTTGGAAACTACAGGCTGGTTAGCCTTACCTCTGTGATGGGAAAACTAATGGAGAGGCTTCTGAAGAAAAGTATAGTGAACTATCTACAAAGCAGTGAATTTCTTGATCCGAGGCAACATGATTTTGTCAGGGGAAAATCATGTCTGACAAAGCTGACTGACTTTTTTGATTGAGTGACTAGATAATTAGATCAAGGAAGAGCACTTGATGTAATTTATCAGGATTTCAGCAAATTTTTTGATACGGTCTCACATAGGAGGCCCATAAACAAATTGAAAAGTCTGAGAATGGGTTCTGCAGTGCTGGATGAATCATAAATTGGTTGACTGATAGATGATGGAAAATAGTCATAAATGGAACCTACTCTGAGTAGGGAAGAGTGATGTGGAGTGCCTCGGATCATTTTTATGTTATAGGCATTTATATATTGTCCTTCCAAACATAATCAGGTCGGTTTACATGATAAAACAGACACAGTATAAAACTGTTCTAGGACCAGTTCTGTTCAATATCTTTGTGAATGGTATTGCAGAAGGGTTTGAAGGAAATGTTTTTCTTTTAGTGGATGACACTAAGATCTGCAACAGAATGGACATGCTTGCAGGAGTAGAGAAAATGAAAATCTATCTAAGAAAACTTGGAGTGGTCGAAGGTTTGGCAGCTGGGATTCAATGCCAAGAAGTGCGGTCATGCATCTGGGGTACATAAATCCAAAGGACCTCTGATTGGTAGGAATTGAGAGATTGATGTGCATATACCAGAGAAGCGACATCAGGGTGATAGAATCCGACAATCAGAAGGTGGCGTAGCAATGTGACAAAATGGTGGCTAAGGCCAGAGGGATGCTGGGCTCCATAGAGAGAGGCTTAACCAACAAGAAAAAGAAAGTGATAATGCCCCTGTACAGATCATTGGTAAGGCTTCATCTAGAATATTGTGTTCAGTTCTAGAGACCGTATCTCAAGAAAAAAAAAATAGAGACAGGACCAAAGTGTTCCAGAGAAAGGCAGACAAATGTGGGGCCTGCAGCAAAAAAAAGTTATGAGATTGAAGAATCTAAATATGTATACAAAGGAGGAGAGGAGAAACAGGGATGATATGATACAGATTTTTAAATACCTGAAAGGTATTAATAATGCACAGGAAACAAACCTTTTTTGATGGAATGAAAACTGTAGAACAAGGGGTTATAATATGAAACTCTAAGGGGGTCAAGTCAAGACCAATGTCAGGAAGTATTTCTTCATGGAAAGGATGGTGGATGCATGGAATGCCCTCTCAGAGGCAGTAGTAAGCACAAGAATAAGTGCAAACAATTTCTAGTGGGTAAATAAAGGAGACAAAGAAAAAGGTAACCCATGTTGACTGGAGTAACCTTCACAAAGCAACAATAACCTTAAGAAAAAATAAAAATAAGCTTGCTGGGTAGACTGGATGGACCACATGGCTCTTTTTCTGCTGACATTTACTATGTTACTAAACAAGTGCAAACTGAACATTTGGTATGTCCCACATAGATCAAAAGACAATCGCACTGTTATCACATAAACATATTGAGAAGTACAGTCCATGTGATATCTATGGGTAATTTTATATCCTGTAATGGTATTACCCCTGTTGGTTGCAGACGGCTGCAACTTCTCATGCTCACCTCTTTTTTTCCCTGCTCTAGCAAGTCTGGGAAGAATGGCGGTCTCTGCCAGTCCCCGCCGACCTCTACGGCGTTCCCGGGACAGCGTGGGCGCTGCTGACCACCATCTTGGACCCGGAGTTACCTAGACATGCGCACGTGCAAGGGCCTCATTTGAACATGTCATGGCGGGAACTTCAGGGGTGTCCCCGCCCGATGTCAACCCACTAGCATATTCAATCTGACCAGCCCTTGCCTTCCTCCAGTTAGCAAGGAGTTCTGTCTTGCTGAATTCTCCACATTCAAGGACTTCCTGTTCCTGACTTGGTCTTGGCATCCGGATGCTCTGAGTACCCGCTCCTCGGGGGCTTCCCTGCATTTGCGGCTGCCTGATTGGGACTAGACCTGCGCCTCAGGTCTCTTTCTCTCTCCAGGATCTATCTACTGTGAGTACCTCTACTGAATTTTATTATACAGGCTGCACTGTGGATTCCACGCGGTGTACCCTGACCCTCAGGCCACTACCGTCCTTCTTCAGTAGAAGCCATTCAGATTTCCTGCTCTACAGAATTCATAAACAACATCTACAGGAGCCACTTTCGGGTTCCGGCATCGGTACCAAGTTCTTCAACATCTACTATACAGACTTCCTCGGCATACCCTGCTCCGCAGGCCACTACCGGATCTGTATTCCTGAGGTGCCTACACTCGACAGAGGGGATCCCCGGCGTACCCTGCTCCGTGGGCTACTACTGGATCTTCTCAGCTGTACTCTCACTCTGGGTAATTCCCATTGCCCAGGACTGTACTACTATATCTCCAATTCTGTGGACATTACTTTTTCCTTCCTGTACAATAAAGACTCCTCTTCTAGCTGTGTCCCACGCCACTGAGACTGTGCCTGCTGACGGTGAGCCTCACAGGGCTCCTCCCTGTGGGCAGAGACACTTCTCATCTCAGCCTGGGGTTCACATTCTTACTTAAACATAACAGGTGGAATATACTATCTTCCTTGTATTGTAAAGTCGCATAGAAAACAGACACCACAAGAAAATGATCATTTAGCTCTAATTTTTCTGAAGGCAGAGAAGGCAGCATGTTAGCAGAAAGATTTTTATCAAGAGGTTATGCCAGTCAAATCATTAAATCAGTGTATAGAAGAGCTAGGTTTGCTTACCACCATAATTTTCTAGATTATAAAGCAAAGAGCTCTTTCCATAGACAAGTATGTGTATTACATCACTCAAATTTTTGTGTCAAGTGGCAGCATCTAAAGAAGAACTGGAATATTTTATCACTGCATTCAGTCATCTCGGAAGTGTGTTTGTTTTTGTATATGAGAGGATGTAATATCAGAGATAAAGTTGTACAGGCAGCTTTGCTACCTTTGCTGTCTTCACTGAGTTCAGAACTAATTGGTCATTTGTCTTGTGGTGCTCAACACTATTTTATCACATGGACACCATGCAAGAGGTCACTTTAGGGAAAGCATCTAAGCTTGTAAAACTAAAGCAGTGTGTATATATATACACCAGGGAAGAGACATCAGCAAACAAGCATTTTTTATTGCCTTTGGATTAGTTGTTTTGAAGTCTTCTCCAATATTTAGAAAATAGCAGTGTCTTCCAGTTTGTGTAGGTTACACAGATAGAAGCAGCGTTCTGTTCATGGACCCCTGAAGAACAACATGTCTCGAAACACTGCACTTTTGTTGGGCTCACAAGAGTTTTTCCTCAGCAAGATTTGAAGATCAAGTTTCTGCAAAAAGATAAATAAGTTTCACAAGGGGAACATTTTATTACATGAAAAAAAATAATAAAAAGATTTTTTGTTCATAGGTGACTTTAAGACTGATGATTACAATATGCAGATAGCCGAAAGAACAGCCATTTTCTACGTTATAGCATCGCAGTATGAAGGTAATCTTAATACAAGCTGAACAGTGAGATATACCATAGTAGAAGGATTTCTTTTCGCATCCCAGCCCTAGATCCCCAGTAGCTGGAGAACCTTCCTTGCATTTTTGGTATCTATAAATCCTCTGTGCTTCTCTCCTGCATTATGGAACTCATTTAGCATTTCTGTGAGAAGCCATTTCCTTGGGAGCCCATTCCATACACCCATAATCCTTTTGGTTCCCATAGTTACAAAGTGACCTGGTAGATGAAAGCATTAAAGAAACATCTTGCCCCTGTAGTCTGACTAGATCTACTGTCCCCACTGTTAAAATTATCTCACAGCTGCCTGCCAGACAGCGACTTCCTGCCAGGTAACTCCTTATTCCAGACTGCCATTTTGTTTACTTTCTATGTACTCTATAAAGGTTGGGTAGAAGAGCATACAAACCGTCCACCACACCCACTTTTCCCATGCCTACTCAGAGTAGCTTTCCTATCTACTTCTCTGAGGTCCAATGGTTGAAGGTCCTCAGAAGATCCAGTTAGGTTTG
The DNA here is from genome assembly GCF_901001135.1 of Rhinatrema bivittatum. NCBI lineage: Eukaryota > Metazoa > Chordata > Amphibia > Gymnophiona > Rhinatrematidae > Rhinatrema > Rhinatrema bivittatum. The sequence continues at coordinate 515,058,164 of NC_042617.1, read as the reverse complement.
GGAAATCCTCCTCTGGTTGTGCTTCACTCTACAGATGGGGAACAGCTCAAAGTCATTGGCAACAACAAGGTGGACAAGTTGACACATGTCCCCATCCATGAAGTTCAGCTTTCTTGCACATGGAGCCATTTTGATGGTATCTTTGTACTTCTGGAAGCAGCAATGATACATGTGCAAAGTGTACCAGGGAACATACAAACATAAGTTTGGGGGCGGAATTATGCATATTTTTTAAACACTGAGGCCAATATAGAAACACTATTTAGCCAGATAAGTAGGATTAATCTGGCTAAGTGGTCACCGCTGAATATCCAGCTATGTCCAGTGGTTGCCACATAGCCAGATAAGTCACTTATCCAGCTAAGTAGAAAGTTGGATAGTCAATGAGCAGGAAATGGGCGGATCAGGGCTGCACTACTTATCCAGTTAACCGGATAAGTACCTTTATTCAGACTTATCCTGTTAAGTTCATCAGATAAGTTAGACCTGCTATAGAACAGGTCTAATGTAGCCGATGTAATTTATCTGGCTAAGTAGAAACTTAGGTATATGTAACATGCATATCCTCTGAACATCCATCTACCTTATAAATGGCCTGTGACCGATGGCCTGCAAATGCGCAGTAGAGCACAGCTCTACTGCGCATGTGCGGGCAAGGACGTCGGTCAGAAAAAAAAAATGGCGGTGGGGCCGCAGGAGCGGGAGGAGAAGCAGCGGCGCCGCGCGCGCGCGGTGCCGCTACTTCTCCTCCCCAGATCTGCCGGCAGGAGCGGGAGGAGTTAATAGAGCCGGGTGAGGGTTGCGGGAAGTCGCGCTTACGGCCCCGGGAGGAAATGGAGGTGGGTGTGGGCTGCGAGGAGTCGCGAGTACGGTGTCGGAAGGAAATGGAGGCGGGTGAAGGGAGGGACTGAGTGGGAGGGAGGGAGGGACTGAGTGGGAGGGAGGGAGAGGGGGGGACTGAGTGGGAGGGAGTGAGGGAGAGGAGGGAGTGAGGGAGAGGGGGGAGAGAGGGAGGGAGGGACTGAGTGAGAGGAGAGGGAGGGTGGAGAGGAGTGGGTGGGGGAGGGGGGTGGTGAAGAGTGAGGGGAGAGAGAATGAGGGGGAGGTGAGAGACAGAGGGATGTAGCCCATTTTAACGGGCTTAATGGCTTGTAAGATAATATCCCACAAAACGAAGTGTCCCAATAATCATTTATTCGCAACAATTTTTTATTTATAGCGACCCAACCTTGTGCTATCAATTTACATATACTTTATTAAAACATTCTTAAAACACTAACTCCAACATTTAGAAATGTAATTCCCAATAACCCCATTCATACAAAACCCTCATTCATGCCTCATACATACATTACCCACCATATAACCATCTCCACATTTAAAACATATATTAAAAAATTCTTGATCTCAAAATGCCAGATATTGTATATCTCTTAATCATATATTTTATATCATTTAAACATATGTAAATTTTCCTTCACTTTGCATATAATTTTGTTTCTTTTTTACACACAATTTTATGTTTAAACATAGGTAAATTTTCTTTCACTTTACAAACGATCTTATTTCCTCCTTTCGCTTTACATACGATCTTATTTCCTCCCAATCTTATTTCCTCCTTTCACTTTACATACGATCTTATTTCCTCCAACGAGAGCCTCGTTTCACCTTGTACCACAAGGCTTCTTCAGGGAGATTCAATAAACCAACCCTCTTTTTTCACAAATCAACCCAGTATTCTGTTCTTAGCATCCTTAATTCTTAAACATGGTTCAGGTCGCAAAATTCCACCTATATTAGAAGCAAATTAAATCCATTTTTAACCACTTTTATAAACATTTTACCATTCTCATAGGAGCCAACAATAATTCCTATACTTCTGAATATTTCACTATATGTAATACTGGTGCAGCAACACAAACTATTCCCATTTGTTTTTTTTTACCATTCATTGTTTTACCAAACCTACATTTCTCTGAACTAAAGCATAGACACTATAGCCTACATTTCTCAAAACTGAAGCATAGATACTAACACCGATTTAACATTACTAGAAGTCCCGGGACATGATATTTGAATAGTAAATAGTTTTTTGTCATGTAAAGATAACGGCAGGCTTGATAGTGAATTGTAAAATTATTTTGAATATTTGTGTTTCAGGTTGAGGAGAAGAAAATCGGTGCAATATCACTGAGGGAAGGTATGCCGAGGAGTTTGTGTCTCAAAATGTCTGAATAGTAAGTATTTTCCGGATACAGGGCTAGCTGCAGGGTCACTAGTAATGTTTCAATATAGTTGTTGAAATATGTAATACTGCAGTATTAAATTACTCATTGTTTTAAAAACATACGCGAGCGCGAACAAAAGTACACTGGATTTTATAAGATACGCGCGTAGCCGCGCGCATCTTATAAAATCCGGGGTCGGCGCACGCAAGGGGGTGCACATTTGTGTAACTTGTGCGCGCCGAGCCCTGCGCGCGCTGCCCGTTCCTTCCGAGGCCGCTCTGAAATCGGAGCGACTTCGGAGGGAACTTTCTTTCTACCCCCCTGCACCTTCCCTTCCCCTACCTAACCCACCCCCCCGGCCCTATCTAGACCCCCCCCCTACCTTTATCGGAGAAGTTACTACTGCCTCTGGGCAGTAGTAACTTATGCGCGCCGGCGCGGCAGGCCTCGACACAGGCCGCTGTGTCGGGCACTCGGCCACGCCCCTGGACCGCCCACACGCCCCCGATTCCTAACCGCGCCCCCTGGCCATGCCCCCGACCGCCCCTTTTTGCAAGCCCCGGGACTTACGCGCGTCCCGGGGCTTACGCGCGCCGCCGAGCTTATGCAAAATAGGCTCGGCGCGCGCAGGGTGGGTTTGGGATAGGTTTTCGAAGGGGTACGCGCGTATCTTACGCGCGTACCCCTTTGAAAATCTACCCCTGTGTGTAATAACTGAGGTGTGGCACTTCTCCACCCTTGGCAACCCTATCTTCAGTTGAACCCAAACAGAACAGAACACATACCTCCTCCACTCTTGCTGCTGGGTTCTCCGGTCTTGCTGCTGGGTTCTCCTTGCTGCTGGGCTCCCCTGTTGGCCTCTCCAATCTGCCGAGCATTTCGAGCATTTCGCATTCTGCTTCTGAACCGAATGAAAAATAACGCCAGAGCCAATATATGCATGTTGTCCATGGCGCTGCCCGGTACGAAGCTGGCTGAACACCACACTAACGCCAGGGTCAGGGTAGGTGGTAAATATTGAGGTTAAAGACGCGGTAAAGAAGCTGGTTAAAAAGGCGATAATTTGGGCCACGTTACTGTATCGGGGGGGAATAGCTAATCCGATCATTAACATATCATATACATGCGGCGGGTGGTAATGGATACGCGTCTTTTTCGGCAAGCGCAAGGATGTGTAAAAGCCGAAACTGAATCGTGCATCTGTCTTACGTGCTCAAAACGTGCGTCCAAAGCGGGTTAAAAAACGGGCAACTGCGGCCGCGCTTTACTGTATCGGCCCGTTAGTAATTGCAACTTAAGCTGTACCGACCATTATTTTCAACACAGTACTGGAGATGTGAAGTGGAGTAAAACATGCTGCTTTCTAGCCACACCACTGTCTCCCTGAAGTTAGCATTGCTAACTTGAGCTGTCTGGAAACAGCACTGCATTACCTCTGAAACAATACTAGCGCAGTTCAGGAATAGCAAAAGTACACTGAAAGCAGGGTGTACTGCATCCTTGGAAGCTGGTACCAGCCAACATTCTGTACTAATTGTTGTGGGAAGATGGATTTACTTGGGCTTCAATATTGCTGAACAGAGTTTCAAACACTACAGAGATGACTGAAACAACACCTCCGTGGAGGAGATGAGGCATACTGCATGAGTGACCTCATGACCAGGATAATTAAAGGAAAATGTAAAACAATACAAGATTGTCAGGTTTTTAAAATTGAAATAATCATATACTCTGTAACTGTCAACAAAGGACTCAAAGATAATTATGGGCTTAATACATTAATGAACCATAAAATCATATGGCCTGTCATCTTCTGATCACCATCAACCCCCACTTCCACCCCTGTAATCCTCCCCTTCAAGCTATCATTGGAATGTCTTTTATGATTCACTTACAGGCTAATTTTAAAATGAGCGCGCATGTGCCCATACACGCACATATCAATGCGTAAGTGGAGACACCCTGGAATTTTAAATCATGCATGCACTTGCACATTTGCATGTAAGTATGTACCTAATTTTAAGAGGTTACTCAAGCAAACCTAGGGGGTCATTTTCTAAAGCTATCGCACACGTTCGATAGCTAGCTTGGGGCGGAGTCAGCCCCGGAAGAGGAGGAGTCGGGGCGGCACTGGGGCCGACTCTGCGAAGATTTCCCAGACAGCGAAAAACACGCATGCTTTTCGCTGTCATTTTCGCGCCGAATAACTACACCTTTTATGGTGTAGTTATTTGGCGCGACGCTGGCAGCGATTGCACCGCCATGGTGCGATCGCTGCCGGCTAACGCAGGACAGCCCCCCACCATGTCGCCCCCCCACCCCTGCGGGATTCACTATGCCTTTCGGCATAGTGAATCCAGGCCCTACTTTGCACATCTCCCATTGGACTTTGCCAGGTTTAACTCAAGTATGTAAGCAGATTTTAAAGCGTGCTCGCGTGAGGGACATTCCCAGTTTTTCCAATTAGGCCTCCAGTTTGCCCAATCAATAATGAGGTCTTCCAGCTCCTCTGGTTCTTCATCCTGCATGCCCCCCGGTTGACCTTGACCCCTCACCCTGTCCTGTAAGCCCTAAAACGCGAGATCTACAGACTTGCTTCTCATCAGGGGCAGCAGTAAAGTTACGTGACTAACAAGCCAACATGCATTGCGGCCTCCAGTTTTAAAATATGGAGTTACACGTGTATATTAGCTTTGCCCTGGAATGCTCATGTCCCGCCCCTTTCCACCCCCTTATTTTTGATGCACGCACGGGTATATATGAACATACTTTATGGCTATTTAAAATCTTCGTTGCTTGCGCATGGCCTACGTACACACATATTTGGGCATTTTTGTGCGAGCCATGCTTTTAAAATCGATCACATATTTTCTGGTACTGTCATCTTTTGCTGATTCTGTTCTGACCTGTGGAAGGGAGTAATAGTTCCTGAAAGCTAGTCAAGAAAGACATTAAGTTAGTCCAATAAAAAGGTATTGCTTTATTTTCCCTTTATTTTTATGCATTCATGTAGAATAACATGGAAACCATACTACTTTATACAGAATTTTAAAAAGAACTTTTGATTCTTGTCTGTCAACCCTGCCATCTGGTGGATTCTCATGAAACTTCAGCCAAATGAATGAGTAATCCAATTCAACAAGGTTCCCACCATCAAATACTTCACCAGCCAGATAATTGCATGTGATCTGTGATGTGTACATCCGGCACAGAAGGTAAAAGCTCTAATAATGGTCCAGGAGAATGAGCTCCTGCCAAAACTGGAGAGAAACTACAATTAGTGCTGTTAGAAAACTTTAAAACAGTAACAAGATTGCAGTTAAGCTGCAGCTCACAAGTCAGAGTTAAATAGGGATAAATGCACTCCAACACAATCTAATACCAATTTAAAATCTGTTATGCATGCTTTAGTTTTGTCTCACATGGATTTTAACGCTCTCTATATTGGACTTCCTGCTCAGGCAACGCAGGTTACAACAGGTGCAGAATGCTATGGATTCCCAGATCAGATTTGCCCATTTCTTGCTGCTCAGCACTGGTTACCAGTATCCTGGTGCACCCAATTTAAGGCAATAAATGTTCTTAGTCCAGCTGATTTATAGAATCTCCTTTTGAAGTATGCTCCCAAGAGGAATTGAAGATCTTCTCAGGAGGCTTTTCTTTGCACTCCATTACTGAAGGATTGTAAGTTAGTCAGAACCTAGGCTTGAGCACTTTTGTAGACAGCACCAGCTCTTTGCAGTTCTAGTCCCAATGAAATCCAGTCAGAAATAGTATATCTAGTTTTCATATGAATGAAAAGGACATGGCTTTTAAAATGACTTACATGCGTCCCGGGCTTTACGCACGCCGCCGGGCCTTTTGAAAATAGGCCCGGCGCGCGTAACCGTTTGAAAATCCGGCCCTGTGATTTGCTATTTTTATGCGGTACCGCACTATCAGGTACATTGAAGGAAAAAGGTATGTCTGACCTTAGTTAAACATGTTAATATATGATAAAAAATGAAATGGCAGCCTAGATGAGTTATATTTTTATTTCGGAGAAGATCCTTTGTTTTTTTAAATAAACAGGTTGAATCCGAGAAACCATATCTGGAAGAGAGGATTAGTAGCTTTTAAACCCGATGTGCAGTTCAACAGTTAAAGATCGGTGTAAAAGACCCGGTCTTTATATAAAACACTGGAATAATATATTGCTTTTTTATTGATGGTGCTATTGAATTATGGTTGTTCTGGAATTATATATTTATGAGACTTGAGACAGTAAAGTCACGCATAAGAACCCACATAGGCCTTTTAGTAATTTTATAATGTACTTGTGTGATGCCGCAGTTTTTTAATATTCAACATTTGCTATCTCAAAGATAGATAAACATAACTTTACCTGAAGTTAGAACAAAGAAACTCAACTAAATAACTGTTTAAGCCCAATTTTGAAGTAATATATTGATAGCATCAGGAAAACTTATGTGATGTTATTAAAGGACATTCTTTAGTTATTTGGTATAGCGGATTCAACACTTTTAAATTGATTATAACCTACAGCGATTTGAAGGAGAGTGATTTTATATTTAAATATGTGGTTTAAAATAAATAGTTCACTGCATTTGTTTAAAAATTATTTTTTATAAAAAAATAAAAAAGAATTGATTTTAGAGATAGTATTTTTTAATTGCAAGCACATAATGGCAAGGCATATCGACTATGAGGTTTGAAGAATACATTAAGACCTTTTATAATGATTCAATACCATTTCATTAAAAATAATGTTTAATGTATTGTAAAAGATTCAAAGAATTATATTAAAAGGGGTCACAAGATGTTTTTGATTATTATAATGCTATAATTTATGAATGTTACCTTTAAATTAAAACTTGGTAACAATTAGTAATCATAAAAAAATTCAATACATATTGCTATTGAAAATATTGAATGTATAGGGATTACTTGTTTCGTTTCATAAACACATAAAAATACATACTCTAAAGAATTTTTTCTTTGATCATAAAAATCATTCACCAATATCCAAAAAGATTTTCTAACATGAGGATTATGTATAATAAATTAAGTATTCAACTTATATGTTTGCCCTATTTCTAGCAGATATTGATATCTCAATGCAACTGTGAAGGTTTAACACATTTGCATAATACGGATAAATGAGGTAACTTTTTTGGCATGATTAAATGGATTTTCTCTGTCCTTGTTAATATTTGATATGGTCCTCCTATCTCTTTTATTATGATATTTATGTGTGTGTATAATAATTGATATTTATGAAGTATTAATCTTTGTTTATGTAATTTATTTTATTTGTGATGTTTTATATATTTTTTTAAAGATTTCCTTTATATATATATTTTTTAACATTTATTATATATTAAATTATCTTTACAGCCCCTGACGCAGCCGAAATGTGAAACTCTGCCAGAGTCTGGCATTGTGACTTGTAACCTGAATTATTTGAAATAACAATTTTACTTTTCAAGACATTGAATCTGTTTTGTTTCCTTCACATCAGAGGCTGGATAGAGGCAGTGATGGGGGAACTTGGAGTAAGTGGCTGATGAGGTTGCTGCTGTCACTCTGGGACCTCCCCGAAATCAGCGTGTCTGTGCAGGAGTGCAGAGAGAGCAGCGGCAGCCTTAAGGACACTGCTGTTGTGGTGATATGGAGTGATCACAGCATTGGGGGCTCTAGGCAAGCCCCTGATATGTCGAGGAGGCACAGGCTGGGTCCCGCTGATATCAATGATGCTCAGAGGCATTTTTAAAGTTAAAAATAAAGGAAGACAAAATAAAATTTGAAAAAAAAAGCGCGATTCACGGGGCAGCCTGAGGAGAGGCTTCCCTCTGGGTTTTGTGTCCCAAGCATATTGGCGTACCTGGCACCATGGGGGGAGGGGGAGAGGAAGAGGTAAAACATACCAAATCACTTTAAATTTAATACATTTGAACACTTTGCTGGTGGTAGTCAAGTGAGGAGAGAAAGAGGACCTGTACAAACTCAATTGGGCTGGAAAATCATTTCTAAAATAATTTTTTTTACCCATTTTTGAAAGAAACTTTTCTGGGGGGATGGAACGGGACAGGTATATCCCCCATCAGGAAATTTTGTTTCATGATTTAGAGCATCTGAGAAGATGGCAGTTTCTCAGCAGAGCCAACTGAATACCATGGTTGGGTACCTCTAAGGTATGGCTGCCCAGTCCGCTCCGGCTTCCACTCCAGCACCCACGATAAGGTCTACTACTCCTACGCTCCACTTGCCTCCATTCTGAGGTACGATGGAAATCTAGTGAAATGTAGATTTTGCGACCATCAGTCTCAGATGGCTTTGCCCGACATGCCTCACCTCTATTTCAGTCTTCTCCACCAGCCTCGGGAGAATGGGGTCTGTAGCGTCTCCTTGCCGCACCCTCAGGCTTCCCCAGAGTGGCTCTAGCGCAGCGTCCCGCCATGTTGACCTGAGGACTCCTAGGGTGCGCGCACGCACGCCTCACGTCTTGTAGCAGTGTTGGCGCGAACCTCGGGGGCATCCCCATCGAGTGACGTCACTGCTTCAGTATTCAAAAGGTTGCCCATTTGCTGACTCTCGCCGAGTTAGCAACAGATTGGATTTGCTCCGGTCTGAAGCTGCTTTGCCGCTTCTACACTGCTGGAAGTCACCTTCACCCTCCGAGGTTCAACTAACCTGGGTACCTGCTCCTTGGGGGCCCTTTGCTTATTTCCAGGTGCCTATCCTCTATATAGGTACTCGCTCCTTGAGGGCCTGTGTGTCTATCCTGGTGCCTGCCTACAATTCTTTAACCTGCTGGAACACTACCTATCAGTTACAGAGAGTGAGTACAACTTCTCCCAGCCTGTCTATCTACAGTTTCTCGCTGCTCATCTGCATCGGGCCCTACACAACCATTGTGGAACAGGTCTCCTCTGCCGAGGATTACAGACTGCTAACATCTATCCTCTCTCTCCTGCTCATTGGGAACTCTATCTACTCAGCTACCAGAGAGTGCATTATAACATTTGCCAGTCTGGTCTCTCCTATAGTGCCGTACTGGACATCTGCATTGGGGCCTTACACCACCATTGTGGAACGGGTCTCCAATGCCAAGGATCATAGACTACCGCTGCTCTTTACTGCCACCTCTGGTGGACTACAATAGCTGTATAATAAAAGATAGAATCTCTGCGTTTGGGCATCTGAGTCTAGCCCGGTGCTTCAGTTCCTCCCCGTAGGAGATACCATCACTGATGCCCCTGAGAATCCACCAAACACCTCAATATCATAACAGTAGAGACTTCCTAAATCAATGTCAGATGCAATTCGAATTGCACGCACTTTGCTCCTGACAGAGTGAGTCAAAGTGACATATTCTATCCTTGTTAGCTAGGTCTGCCATGACCTAGGCTTCACCCCTTTGGGAAAGAGGTGATCCCCTCATGGGGGGCTTGAGCCACTTCTTGCAAGAATTCAGGGAGATCTTTGATGAGCCTGGTCACATGGCTTCCAAGTTGTCTGAACCCCTGCAGATCAGACAAGGCTCTCAGTCTGTGGGGGAGTATGCAGTGCATTTCTGCACCCTGGCCTCCAAACTTCAGTGGGGCAGTGACAGTCTGACTGCAATTTTCAGGCAAGGCTCTCTGAGCACATTAAAGATGAGCTGGCTGCTTGGGAATCTGCCTGATATATTGGAGGGCCTAATCAGCCTATCCATTCATCTGGAACTGAGGTTCCAAGAAAGGGTCCAGGAGAGAGGCTCAGCTTGTTGCCCCATCTGCCTCATCCCGAATTTCCAGTGACCAGTGTCCTCACCATCACCTCATGAGCCCAGACCGGCACCAGTAGAGGCCATGCAGGTCAACTTCCTCAAGCTGTCTGAGGAGGAGAAGCAGAAGCGCTGAAATCTCAACCTGTACCTATATTGTGCTGCATTTGGGCACTTCACAAATTGTTGCCCGATTAAGCCAGGAAACTCCAGCACCTAGGTTTGGTGGGAGGGGCCGCCCTAGGTCATCCCTGCACCTACTCGTGGACATTCTTCTTGACACTCTTGCCTTCTTGGATACCGGAACTGGTGGCAACTTCATCCATGAGGCCTTGGTCCATCACTATCAGTCCCTTTGGATACTCCACTCTGAATTTTGTCTGCAGACGAAGAACCTTTGCCTGGAGATGTTATGAAAGTCACCGTCCATGCAAACAGGAATTCTGCATGGAGAGCAAATCAGTCTTTATGTGTTGCCTAAAGTAGTCAATGCAGTCATCTTTTACCTACCATGTTCATGCTACATCAGCCCCACATGGATTGGGCAACGATCACCAAATGGAGCGCTCGCTGTCATGAGCAATGCCTTGTCACAGTTCCACCTGTGAGCATGCAGAAGTGCAGTGCATCCCATTCAATTGAAATTAATTGAGTGAAGGGTGTCCTGGTATGATAGTAGAAGAATTTCAAGCCAGGAGAAACCATGAGTTGGGATATGAGCCGTGCAACAACATGCGTTGAGAAATTAAAGAGAGGAGTGGAGTAGGGAATCCTCGTCCTGGTGAGGAGGCATGGGTTGTTTCCAGAGGGATTGATAGGATCCCTGACAACTCAATAGGAAAGGCGTACCACGGGTGCCGGTTTGACGGTAGAGTGGTAAAGTAGGACTGCGCTGTAGTGGTAGACTCCATGGGGAAGGAGGCTACAGGAGGCAGTAGACCGCTCCTCAGTGTAAGAGAAATCGGAATAACATGTTGGGCAGTGAAGTATACTGGTCTGCTTGGTTCCGAAGAGGCGGAATTGGGAAGACCTCAAATATGAAAAATCATTCATGTTCAGTGCTTGACTAAAAATTTGCCGTCAAGGATATTGTACTTTAAACACATATGTATTTATGTATTTATTTATTGTTAATATTGCGAAGTTGATTTTGAGTAGATTAGCAGGGTGAAAAGGATGGATTCACCCGATCATGGAGCAGGGAGCTGACCGTCCCGCAATGGTAGAGTAATGTATGGGAACCATAAGGCTCAATACATGGAGAGTGTGCTCGAATGTTCGAAGAGCGGATCGGGGGGCCCGCAGCTCCGAGCAAGTCATATACTTCCTATGGCCTGACGTGGATGACAGACCATAAAAATCCAGGTGGTGAGAAAAAAGGGGCACAGCGCCCTTTTGTGGAGCCCCTCAATGTAAAAAGACGGGGACGTAGAAGCTAGGTTACCGGATGCGCCGATATGGGCAATCCTCACTTGAAGTCTCTGTGCATGCTGGAAGGGAGAGTGACAGGAGAAGGATGGAAGGATTGACTCCATTAGGTCCCAGGCCACGGTGTAGTTGATGGTTGCGCGCGGCACGGCACACAATGATGATGCGCCGGGAACCAGAGTTGCGAAGAATTTGCCGGGCCCAGGGGGTGGTGGCCACCTCGGTTAGATTAACACCTGTTGTCAGGGTAAGACTTGGGCTTTAGAAGGCCCTGTTCCGAATAGTCTCAAAGGAGCATCGATGAAAATGGAAGGCTTGAGTGGCTGTATATGGGACTACTCGCAGGCGATGAGCAGGTTCAGATCGAGCAGGCAAGAGGGAGGGTAATTTGGAGGGTAGAATGGTTTGAGGTCATCTGTAGAATCGGCTAGGCAGGAATGTGTATATGGAGATGAGAGTGAGCCCAGTCTACCGCCAGGCTTGTGGTGATTAGCCCTCTGGGCTAAATAGTCGTTCGTCGCCAGTTATCTGTAGAGAGAATGAAGGTTCAGGTTGGCTATTGTAGTGCCTGTGATTTTAAAGTATTGCAATTATATCCTGGTGAAGGTGTGGGGAGGATAGCACCGAATGCACCCCTGCGGGACGATATGTTTGATTTTCTGCAGTAGAGGCCTGCTTGCGTTGGCATAGGCTGGTCGGGTGTATGAATAAAAGGGGCGGAAAGCTGAGGGGAGTTTGTGTTGACAAGGGCGGCGGGCCGAAGAACTCCAATACCTCTGTGCTTGTCTAGGTTGGTGGAGGGGGGATTGTTGACTCCCTTTCTCTACGGTTGTGAAGGCTGCAGAGAACTTTGCTGGAATGGCAGGGGACCGACAAGACTGAGACGGTCGGTATGGACGATGCCGGTAGGAATACTGACCGGAGAAGGATTTTGAAGAAGAAGTGTTTGCAGAGGAAATGGTTAGAGATATGAACTCTCACCATCCTCCCGTTGTTGTAGCTGAACTACTGTTTCCCCCAGATTTATCTGCAGGAAGGTTGCCAGGGAACAAGGATGGTCCGCTAACCTGTGAACGCCATCACGAAAGGTGGTCACCCGTAAGCAAGCCTCGTGACGAGCTGCAATACAGTGGCGTTGGATGTTGGTGAAGTGACCAAGGCCTCATAGATGAATGAAGGTGTGGTGAAAAAATTCTCCCCCCCCCCTCCTGGAAGGCCTGTGGGACCGAGCTGACTGGGGGAGAGGTTTCATAGACTGAAGACAACCGGAGGAAGAAAACGTCACCTACATATGTGTTGGTGCGTCGTGGTATGCAGCCCTTCAGATTGGAGCGCCTCTCTAAGGCGTCGGGATATATGCCCCCCCCCCCCCTTTTTTTTATGGGGTTCATGTAGAGGAAGTCTAGAACTCTGTTTTCTTCTATTAGTACCAATGCCTGAGTCATGGAGGGAAAGGTTTCCGCAGACGAAATATGGGATTCATCTGACGGGAAGTTGGTGGTCCCGAATAGGGGGATATTTAGGTCTCGGTTTTCATGTTGTGCCGGACAGTGAAGGAAGCAAGTTGTTGGTTCCGCCAGAGTTCAATGAAATGGGAAAATGTCCCAACATATGTCGTTCAGGATATAGACACCCTGAGACCTTATTTCAAGGATGTGGTCCATACTCATCAGGAATTTAATGAGTCAGGTCTTTTGTTGGAAAGAATAGTATATATATATAATCCCGGGAGGAGCCTCTGACCTGCCCGTTCACGCTATGGTGGGCCGTTGTTGAGGTTGATACTCTGGAAAACAATAGAAATTGTAATTTTTTTTTTCTTTGAGGGCCATGTCGTCTGGAGGTGGTACCTATGGATGAATTGGAATACCCGTCGGCGTTTGGTCTTGTGAAAATAGAATGTTCAAGGAAGTACTTCATTTTTTTTTTTTTTTAGATGATTCCTCCTTGTAGTCAACTCCCCGGGATGATTCCAGAATGGTTTCTCTTTTTTTTTTTTTTTTTTTACATGAGTGAGGTTTTGCACTGTAGAGACTCGGAGCCTTCTTGGACTTGCACTGGTAACGCATCTATGGCCTAGTAAGTGCGACGGTTCATGCGTGTCTGTATCGGTCTACACGTCGAGATTCGGCCAGCCTGCGGGCCTGTAGATGCGGACGCATTGGTGTTCCGGTATGTTGACGTATACCTGTGGATGCGTCGGTTTTTATTTGAAACATGTCGGTGGTTGGGTCCTCCGACGAATGCTGGAAATAAAAATCACATCCATTTTTTTTTTTTTTTGTGGAGGCTGGATGTGAACTTTTAAAATGAGATCTCTTTCTTTTTTTTTTTTTTTGCACCGGTGGATGCGCCGGCCCGGCAGATGTGTAAGGGTCTTTTGCATCGGGAAATGCGTTGATGAGCTGTTGGACACCATGGCGCACCGGTGGTTGAATTGGCTCTTTGAAAAATATCAGAGGAACATTTGGGCGCTTCGATGCATTGGGAGACGCGTCCAAGCACCGGCGGATGCTTCGGTACGTCGGTGGCTTGGCGCACTGGCCGATGCATAGACGCATCCCTGTGGTCTCAGCATAGACGCGCTGCATCGATGCGTCGATATAGATGCTTCTTTTCCACTGCGGAGCGCTTCCTGCTCCGTCTATTGCTGCCGCAGGAACTCAACTCTGTGCTGGCCCGGCCGAACCGGGAGGCTACTGAGGAGGTCAGCATTAGAAGGGGGTTTCAATGGCCCGATGGGGATCCCTGGAGACAGAAGGATTTCCCCTCAGAAGTAGATAAATGTATTTCTGCGATGCGGGTCATCTGCATCGCTGGGTAAGCGGCTAAACGTGATAAGCAGGGGGACACCGTCTGTTGTCTCCCTCCTTTTCTTTTTTTTTGACCACATTTTCCATCTTGTGAAGTCGACATCCGATGGAGGTGGCGTCAATGAAGAAGTAGTTAAATTATTTTCTTCATGTCTTTTTAGCTGTTCTTCCTTATTTATTCATTGTTCCATTTTAATTTTTTTTTTAAAGTTGTGAGCAGAGAGAGAGCTCCGCGTGCACTTAGTCACGCAGAAAAAAACTGACTTGAGGAGATCTGAGGTGGCACAGGAACATACAAGCGGGCACACCTCACTGGCAAAGACCTGTTTAGCTTTGAGAACTCCGCCACCCAGTGGCACGGAGGACGTTGTTATGGTTTTGAGGTGTTTGAGTAGATTCTTGGGTACTGTGGAAGATGACCACGCCCACGGGGAGGAGCCCCGTAGGGAGCCACAGTACTGGGCTACACTCAGGATGCACAAACACAGAGTTTTGTCTTTTATTGTACAGCTGATGTATACCACCAGAGGTGGCAGTAGTGAGGTGATCCAGAGGTAGCAGTCCAGGGACCCTTGGCAGAGGGAACCCCTCTCACTCAGATGGTTATAGGAAGATCCAGGTGTAGGTTTCCCAGCACGGCAGAGCTGTAGATGAGACACACTGAGAGTTAGATTACTCACTCGATGGTAGCTATAATGATGATGATTCCACCAGGCAGAAATCAATGGTTACAGGCACCGAGGCAGGGAGAACAGGCCCTCGAGGAGCGAGTACCTGATCCAAGTAAGGCACTTGAAAGAAAGCAAAGGGCCCCCGAGGAGCGGGTACCCAGGTTAGAGAATACCCCGAAGGGCAGAGAGAGAGAGAGCTTCCAGCGGCAGCACGGAAGTGGCAGAGTAGCTTAGACCGGACAAATCCAATTCTATCACGATCCTTGCTAACTCGATGAGCTAGCAAAAAAGCGTAGGCTAAATACCCGGATGGCGTGACATGACTCGAGGACGACGCCCCCGAGGTTCCCACTATGACATGGATAAAGACGTGCGTGGCATGCGCGCGCGCACCCTAGGAGGCCCTTAAGAGAAACATGGCATGAGGCTTTGCTATAGCCGTTCCAGGGATGCCGGAGAACATGGCTTAGAGATGCGGTGGTAGCCATCTTCCCAAGGGGAGAGCAGAGAAAAAGGTGAGGCACAAAGGTCGAAGCCGTCTGAGACAGACGGACGCAACAGTACCCCCCTTCAAAGGGCCCCCTCCAGACCTCCTACCTGGTCTTGGTTTCTGAGGATGCATTTTGTGTTATTGCTGAAGCATCTCTTTATCCATGATATTTGCCAAAGGTTCCCAAGAGTTTTCTTCAGATCCATAACCCTCCCATGAAAGGAGGTATTCCCATACTCTGACTTTCTGTCTCACATCAAGGATACCGTCTACCTTGTATTCAATGTCTTCTTCTGCATCAATAGGTGTAGGTTCAGGTGTTTTGGTTGAGAACTCGCTAAGGACTAGCGGTTTCAATAGTGAGACATGGAACGCATTATGAATCTTTAATGCTGGTGGAAGTTTCAGACTGTAAGTGAGGGTGCCTAGTCGTCGGAGAATGGGAAAGGGTCCGACGAAGCGTGGAGCAAAATGAGCTGATGATAGCTTGAGTCTTAGATGTTTTGTAGACAGCCAGACTTTGTCACCAGGCTGGAATTCTGGAGCCTTGCAGTGGTGAGCATCATAGCCTTTCTTTGATCTTTGTCCTGCTCAATGGAACATCTCTTTAGTTTTAGCCCATAGTTGTTGGATATCTTTGGCAATAGATTGAGCTGCTGGGGATGACACTGAAAGTGGAAGTGGTAAGGGTGGTAAAGGTAGTTGTCCGTAGACCACTTCAAATGGTATTGATCCAGTTGATGTTGCTGGATGAGAGTTGATGGCGAATTCAGCCCAGGGAAACAGTTCAGCCCAGTCATTTTGACTTGTACCAACATAGGCGCAAATGAACTGATTGAGTGTCCTATTCATTCTCTCCGTTTGCCCATTAGACTGAGGATGGTATGCAGAGGTGAAGTCGAGAGAGATATCAAACTTCTTGCACAATGCTTTCCAGAACCTTGCTGTGAATTGGGCTCCTCTGTCAGAGACGATGTGCTTTGGCATGCTGTGTAGGCGAAAGATGTGGGTGATGAAAAGCTTTGCAAGCTCCATGGCTGAGGGCAAGCCAGGGAGAGCTACAAAGTGAGCCATCTTCGAGAAACGATCCACTGTAACCCAGATGGTATTGTTACCTCCCGAGAGTGGTATGTCTACCACAAAGTCTGTAGCAATGTGAGTCCAGGGCTCTGCGTTGACCAGGGTGTCCAGCCAGTTTAGAATCAACAGCTTCTTCCTTAGGTTCTTGGGTACATTGGTCTTACCCGCAGGTACTGGGTAAATAGTTGACAAGATAACTCTTTTCGGGTTGATGATATGTTGGGGTTCATCAGGTACGTCCTCAGAGAGAAAAGAGCGAGATAGGGCATCTGCTCTGAAGTTCTTTTCTCCAGGGCGGTATTTCAGCACAAAGTCAAATCTGTTGAAGAACAGGGACCATCTTGCCTGCCTATGCTTTAGGCGCTGAGCGTGACGGAGGTCCAGGTTTTTGTGATCCGTAAAAACTGTGATCAGATGTTGTGCACCTTCAAGCCAGGGGCGCCACTCCTCGAATGCCATCTTTATTGCCAGTAGTTCTTTATTCACTTTGCCGTAGTTCCTCTCCACTGGCGAGAAGCGTCGGGAGAAAAAAAGAACATGGGTGTAAGGTCTTAGAGTCACCAGTGTGGCTCAGCACTGCCGCTACACCTATGTCTGAGGCATCGACCTCTACGATGAAGGGCCGAGTCGGATCCGGATGTCGGAGGCATGGCTTGCTCGAGAAAGGATCTTTCAGTTTCTGGAATGCTGTTTCTGCCTCCGTAAACCAATCGGCGACGTTGGCACCTTTCTTGGTCATTGCTGTAAGCGGAACAGTTAGTGAGGAGTAGTTTTTGATGAATGTTCTGTAGTAGTTGGTAAACCCCAGAAATTGTCTAAGAGCCTTTAGACCTGTGGGTTGTGTCCATTTCTGAATGCTCTCCAGCTTCTGTGGGTCCATCTGGAAGCCCTGATTGGAAACAATATACCCTAAGAAAGGCACTGATTCCTTGTGGAACTCGCATTTAGACAACTTTACGTATAGGTGGTTCTCGCGGAGTCTTTGCAGCACTCTTTTGACATCTTCCAGATGAGTGTTCATGTCCTGGGAAAATATCAAGATGTCATCTAAGTACACAACGATACATTTGTAGAGTAGATCATGCAGAATGTTGTTCATCATGTTTTGGAAGACAGCCGGGGCATTGCACAGGCCAAAGGGCATCACTAGATATTCAAAGTAACCATCCCGACTATTGAAGGCTGTCTTCCATTCATCGCCAGAGCAGATGCAAACTAGGTTATAGGCTCCCTTGAGATCAAGCTTGGAGAATATCTTGGCTCCCTGTAGTCTATCAAATAGCTCTGAGATGAATGGTAAAGGATAGCGGTCTTTCACAGTGATCTCATTTAGACCTCTGTAGTCAATGCATGGATGCAATGTTCCGTCATTCTTCCCCACAAAGAAGAAGCCTGCACCGGCAAGAGACTTGGAGGGTCTTATGAAGCCTTTCTGAAAGTTCTCCTGTATGCATTCAGACATAGCTTTATTCTCTACCACGGAGAGAGGGTAAACCCTTCCTTTGGGTGGTTCAGTGTTAGGCTTCAAATTGATGGCACAGTTGTAGGATCTGTGTGGCGGTAGTTCGTATGCAGCTTCTTTGGAAAATACATCTTGAAAAGATGCATATTGAGGCGTCAACCCAGGCATCAATGGGCATCAGTTGGCATGCAAGGTATAGGAGAGATTCCATCAGACATTTACCATGGCAATCTAGACCCCAACATGAAAGCTCCAGAGTGGCCCAATTGAATTGAGGCATATGCTGCTGCAGCCACGGTAGCCCCAATACTACAGGGTGCATGGCCTTCTCTAGTACAAAGGAGATAGTCTCTGAATGGAGAGCACCGGTCCGTAAATTCACTGGTTCGGTGAGCTGGGTCACTTTGCCCAGTAAGGGCTCACCGTGAATTGAAGATAGGAGTAGTGGAGACGTCATGGTGGTGGTGGGGATCCGCAAGTGCTCCACTAATCGTTTCAAAATGAAATTGCCTCCTGCCCCTGAGTCCACTAGGGCAAGAGTCTGGTATTCTAAGGGCTGCAGATTAAGGATACAGGAAGAGAGAGTGGAGGAGAGAGTACAGTTAGACCTAAGAAGAGTCCTCCCGCAGGACTTAGGTGTTGCGTCCATCGGTGCTAGATGGCTTCACCCCGTTTGCCTCACCTTGTTCATGGCTCCTCCTGCTTACCTTGCAAGCCGCCCTCTCCGGCGTCCCTGGAACGGCTATGGTGCTGCCTCCCACCATGCTCCTCCCAAGGTCCTACTAGGGTGCGCGCACACGACCCTCATCTTTATTCCAGCTATGGCGCAAACCTCGGGGTCGTCCCCTTCAAGTGACGTCACGCCATCCGGGTATTTAGCCTGCCTGCTTTTGCTAGCTCACCGAGTTAGCAAGGATTGGTCTCGGCCAGTCTAAGCTACTCTGCCGCTTCCTGCTGCCGCTGAAAGCTCTCTCTCTGCCCTTCGGGGTATTGACTATCCTGGGTACCCGCTCCTCGGGGGCCGTCTGCTTTATTTCTGGTTCCTTACAGGGATCAGGTACTCACTCCTTGAGGGCCTGCTCTCCCTGCCTTGGTGCCAGTACCATCGACTTCAGCCTGGTGGAATCGCATACCTACAGCTACCATCTAGTGAGTAATCTAACTCTTAGACTGTCTCATCCACAGCAATGCCTTGCTGGGAAACCTACACCAGAATTCCCCTATACCAATGGGGTGAGAAGGGTCCCCTCTGCTGAGGGTCCCGAGACTGCAACATCCAGACTACCTCACTCTTGTCACCTCTGGTGGTATACATCAAGCTGTATAATAAAAGATCTAAATCTGTGTTTGTGCGTCCTGAGTCTAGCCCAGTAGTGTGGCTCCCCACAGGGCTCCACCCAGTGGGCGTGGTCATCTGCCCAGTACCCAAGAATCCACTCAAACACCGCTTAACCACAACATTAGGTCTGCCCGTTTCCCGGACATATGGGGCATGTTTGTACAGCATGGCCAGCTTGTCAACAATACATGCACGATCCCAACCTCTTCCGCGTTCTTCTCTCTTTTGATGTCAAGTGACTGTGGTCTAATTGCATTGGTTCTTCTTCGCCAGCAACTGGACCCGAGGGAACAGACCTAGGTGTAGACTTAACTTGTGTTTGCCCTGAAGGGGTCTTCTGGGAGTCTTGGTCTCTTGAACCTTGTCACGAAGTTGGCGATCAATCCTTGTTGCCAACTTCACACATTCAGCCAAGGTCTCAGGCATCTCACGAGCTGCCAGCTCGTCTTTCAAACGAGAGATCAGTCCTTCAAAGAAGAGGGTCCTCAGGCATTTAGGGTCCCAATGTAATTCAGTCGCCAGTGTCTTGAATTCTATGGCGAAGTCTGATAAAGGTTTATTACCTTGCTTCAGGTGAACCAACGATGATCCTGCAGTTGTGTGCCAGGCAGTGATCAAAAACTGATCTGAACAGTTCAAGGAACCCGGCAAGATCATGTAAGATAGGATCATTGCGCTCCCACAGTGAAGAGGCCCAAGCCAACGCTCTTCCGTCCAGATAAGACATGATGTAGGTGGTCTTGGCATAGGCTGTAGGAAAATGATTAGGTTGCAGGGAAAAGTGCATGCAACATTGGTTGATAAATCCTCTACATTTCCAAACTTCCCCTGAGAAGCCTGTTGGAGCAGATCGAGGTACAATTGTCTTGACCGTCACTTCTGGCGGTGTAACTTCTTTACCTGTGGTGGTTGGTGAATTCATCTGTGCGTGCAGAAGGTTAAATACAGCAGTCAAATTCTCCAGCATGTTCTGCTGTTCGGAGATTCGCTAGGCCAGGCCTGGAATGGCCTGCAAGGCGGTGAGCTGAGCCGAATCCATGGAGTTAGCAATCTGTTATGGTTTTGAGGTGTTTGAGTGGATTCTTGGGTACTGTGGAAGATGACCACGCCCACGGGGAGGAGCCCCGTAGGGAGCCACAGTACTGGGCTAGACTCAGGACGCACAGAGTTTTTTCTTGTCTTTTATTGTACAGCTGATGTATACCACCAGAGGTGGCAGTAGTGAGGTGATCCAGAGGTAGCAGTCCAGGGACCCTTGGCAGAGGGAACCCCTCTCACTCAGATGGTTATAGGAAGATCCAGGTGTAGGTTTCCCAGCACGGCAGAGCTGTAGATGAGACACACTGAGAGTTAGATTACTCACTCGATGGTAGCTATAATGATGATGATTCCACCAGGCAGAAATCAATGGTTACAGGCACCGAGGCAGGGAGAACAGGCCCTCGAGGAGCGAGTACCTGATCCCAGTAAGGCACCTGAAAGAAAGCGAAGGGCCCCCGAGGAGCGGGTACCCAGCTTAGAGAATACCCCGAAGGGCAGAGAGAGAGAGCTTCCAACGGCAGCATGGAAGCGGCAGAGTAGCTTAGACCGGATGAATCCAATCCTATCATGATCCTTGCTAACTCGATGAGCTAGCAAACAAGCATACGCTAAATACCCAGATGGTGTGATGTCACTCGAGGGGATCGCCCCCGAGGTTCCCGCCATGATGTGGATAAAGACGTGGGTGGTGTGCGCACCCTAGGAGGCCCTTAGGAGAAACATGGCTTGAGGCTTTTCCATAGCCGTTCCGGGGACGCCGGAGAACGTAGCATGGAGACACAGCGGTAGCCATCTTCCCAAGGCTAGCGGGGAGAGCAGAGAAAAAGGTGAGGCACAAAGGTCGAAGCCGTCTGAGACCGATGGATTCAACAGACATCCCAGACAGCATGGCTAATTCAGCCTGCTTATCGACAGGAAAATGGCAATTACATGAAATTTTGGCTATAAAATACATGTGCAGTGTGCTGGGCTTATTTATTTAGCATTTTTATATACCGACTTTCCAATAACAGAATTACTGATCAACTCGGTTTACATTATAACAGAACAATCACATTTACAAGTAAATGTCTTACAATGAACAGGTAGATAAAACTTGGATAGGTATATATGGGGTTAACCAGTAAAAGATACATTGCCTAATGTAGGCATAAGTAAAGATACAGTGCCTAAATTTAGGTTAAATAAACAGTGCTAATTATAAGACTAGGTTATGATTCTTGACTGTTGTGGTGATAGTGGGGGTCAGATGGGTAAGCCTGGTGAAAAAGCCAGGCATGTTATATATTTTGGTTGCAAGAATGGCCTTTTTTGGGAGGGAATTCCATAACCTGGGAAGAGGGAGATGGTGTGCTTGCGGGTTCGGACCAGCTTGGAGTCAATGGGAACAGGGAGATGTTTGAGAGCCCCTATTTTGGATCTTAATCTCTGGGTGGGTTTGTAGAGAGAAAGGCATTCTTTAAAATAGTTAGGCTAGGCTTATTTGGGCCAAGTAGGGGACTGGATGCTAGTAAAGGCCCAGCAGGACTTAGTCATTTGGATCCTGGCATCTGAATAGCAGTGTTCTGCAGTACATGAGTTTTTGCAGAAAAGCCAAATACTGTATAGTGTGTTGCCATAGTCCAGTCGGGAGAGAAGGAAAGTATAGGTTAGAGTGGCCAGGTGGCTTCTCTACAGGTTGCCTGAGGTGGAAAAGGTGCTCCTAGCAACTGTGGAGATTTGTCAATCCATGTGTAATTTGAATTCCAGGATGATACTCAGACTATGGACTTTGGGTTTTTTTGTGAGTGAATGTTGTTCAACATCAAACTAAGGTTGGTGAGTGGATTATGAGTGGTGTCGAGGATGAGACCTCTGTTTTGCTAGGGTTTAGTTTTTAGCTTGTTGAATGTGGCCCAGTTCCAGATTTCTGCAAGGCAGTTGTTTTTGTACACTATAGCCTCTCTATTGGATCCCAGTGACAGGAAGACCTGGACAACATTCGCATAGACAACATATTGAAGATCAGATTTTTTGAGTTTGTCAATTAGGAGTCTGAGGTAGATATTAAATAAGGTGTGAGGGAGTATATAAGAAACTCCCTCAGAACACCTTAAAGGCCCAGCCACAGCTATCTGTACAGGTCCTACTTAAGTCCCAACCCAGCAAGGGATTCTGGGTTAGGGGGATCACGGCAGACCAGGGGCAAGAGACTAGGGCCCATAGGGTTGGGAGAGGCCCCGGAAAGTAGAGAGGAAGATTTCCTATGAGAGGCAAGTTGCAATTGATGATTGAATACTGTCGGAACAGCAAGGTGAGATGCATTTGTTTTTCTGTTTTGTTTGCACTGTAAATAAAAGTGCAGGTAAGGAAACAACTAGAGTCTGCCTCCTTTGTTTTCTTGGCTGTTTCCCAAGGCACTACCATCCAAGTTATCATATAGGGTTGGGGACAGAATTAACCCTTACAGAACTCCAATTGGTAGGGGTTTGGCGGATGAGGTGCCGCCCACAACAACTTATTGAGGGCAGTCAATAAATGACATCATACTATTTTGGCATGAAATCAACCCCCATCCCCCTCTCGTCATACTTCATCACAAATCTCCAAATCCCATTTCAATTATAACATCACAAACTTAGAACCTCCCCTTATATTAAGCTGCAATACTAAACTGCAAACTCGAGCAAAACAGAATTAGTACTGTACACACAGTTTAGGCATTTATCACGTACTGCAGTCAGTTTGTATTATAAATAAAGCTGTTAAATGTTGCAAAATCAAATAACTAAGACACTGAATTGTTTTGTTGCAAGAAATATTCATCCTAACGAAAAGTGATCGGCCATTTGTGCAAACAGGGATGCTGCTGATAGAAACATCGTTTTCTGGAACAGTCAGTCCAGTCCATGTAGTTCTAGATCATCTTCATCTTACCATACCACACTCTCTATGTTCTCTGCATATGCAATGATCACAATAAACTCATGTTGTTGATGGGCAGCCATTGTTAATGGTCTGATAATTTTGGTTGGAACTGCCTGATGTTTGTACATTGCTGTGTGGCTTTACAGCATCACCATAGAAGCAAAATATTGATGACATGTCTTGGATATCCTATCATTCAATACTACTGACTGACAGTTCAGGCCATATGGAATACAATGGAATGTTATAGCTGAACGATGAATATTGGGGTTCCAAGTGTTGTTTTTGAGCTAGAGTAGCGGTGACTAAACTTCTTGAACTGTGGTTCCACTTTATTCAAACAATTGGTTGGGGGCCCCCAAAATTGGTGGGGTGGAGAAGGAAGGTGTACAAATGCATTGGCCCCTGGGCAATGGAGACCCTCACTATACCACTGCTATTGTGATAATCTTATGACTTTGAACATATCATGAAGTCACAGAGCAATCTACGCCCTCATCAGAAAAATGGTAACCCCTCCCCCTTGTTGGAGCATGATGTCATTTATAGATGGCCCCTTGTGTCCTTCATGTTACAAATGATTGAAAATAGTTCCGTGATGAGCGGTGGGGGGTACCATCAGTGAAAGAGAGGAGAAAAATTGAGGGCACAAAGATGAGGTTGAGAGTGTGTGGGTTCATTTACACACTTAGTAATTCTAAGGGTGGTCATGGTTTCAATGGAGTCTCTAGCTGGTCCACTGGTAGAGGTATCTGCATGGAGGTTGAGGTCACTGAGGCTGATTTGGGAAGGGAGGCCTTTTGAGTGGCAGAGATTAGTTCATGGAGGTCGAAGAGGTTATTGGTTATTGGTCAGGTCAGTAAGGGAGTTGTATTTCAATAGAATGACGAGTTTATTCTTGAAATTGGCTAGCAGGCATTCATAGCTGGGAATTAGTGGGATGATGGAGCTTTTGAGTCTCATGATATTATTGAAGATGGCAACTCTACCTCCCCGCTTACTGATCCTATTGAGGAGTAGAATTGAGAAGTTGGGAGGGACAGAGTCCTTTGGGAACCAGGTTTCTGTGAGGAATGAGTTCTGGAGATTCTTCAAGTAGCAAGTTGAGCACGATGGGGATCTTGTTGATGGATTTGGAGTTCAATAGAAGCTTGATAGAGTGGTATGCAGCTGTTGGAATTGACAGGTTGAAACTGGACCTCTCTGGGATTAACAGGTGTGACACACTTTGCAGTGGCATTTTGGGTGCCCTGGGAAGCCAGGTCTGTGCTTTCTGTTGCCCCAGATTTTGATGTGCTAAGTGTAGTGGAAATGCATGCCTGGGGTGAGGTGTGTGTGTGTGTGTGTGTGGGGGGGGGGGGGGGTGGCAATTATTGTGTGTGTGTGTGTGTGTGGGGGGGGGGGGGGTGCAGATATTGTGGTCTGCTCTGTCCTCCCTGGCTGCATGCAGAATGCATGCAAAGGGATGTGACCTTAGTATGGGCCAGACAGGATTAGAGCTCACCCAAGGAGGGACATTGCTGGTATCCTGGGTTGCAGGAAGTAGTTGGGCAGACTTATTTCTGATAATGCTAAGTGTGGTGTGCTAATGGGGTGATGGTTCTTGATGAAGAAAAGGCCGCCCCCCTTCTCAGAGGCTCATCTCTTGTGGCTGCCAGGGTGTAGGGTACTAGGCAGATCTGATCTTGATGACACTACTGCAGATAGCAGTGGGACTCCATCTGGAGGTATCAGCTTGAACACTTATGGGAGAGGGCAGAATCTAGAGATTCTGCCCTCTCCCTTATGTGGGGCAGACCCACATAAGGGAGAGGGCAGACCTTATGTGGGTCTGCCCCACATAAGGTGGGGCAGACCCTTGGATGCCTGCTTGGGAGCACAAATGGCATGCCTTTAGTGCGGCCTTAAGTTGGAGGGTCCCACTATGGTGTGGCTCTTTAAAAAGCTGGTTGTCTGTGATGGATGACATCAGTGGAGGATAGATGCAGGGTGGCTGATCTCATCTCCTTCTGCTTGATCCTGGAGATGGCTTTGCAGGTGTGTATAGAAGGAAGGGGGACCCCAATGGAGGAGGCTGGTGGCTGCACACACTCATCCCCTGCCACTGCTTTTAGGAGTTCTGTGGTTCAGCATGTCCCTCAGCATTGCACTTTAAAGAGTCAGTCACAAAGGCTGGTTGGTTATTAGTTTTAATCATTTTCTTAATAAATTCCCCAAAGTGTTTTGTTTTGTATGTTTGTCTGGATTAGATTCTAAAATCAACAGAGAAAGGACTGTCTCTTATGTGTGTTTATTTTATTTATAATCTGCTTTTTTTTGGCATTTCAAAGCAGATTACATTCAGGTACTCTAGGTATTTCTCTATCTCCAGAAGACTCATAATCTAACGGGCCGATACAGTACAGAGCGCTCCAACGGAGCGCACTGTTAGTCGGCATTTGGACGCGCATTTTGGATGTGCTAGCTTTACCCCTTATTCAGTAAGGGGTAATAGCGTGTCCAAAATGCGCATCCAACCCCCCCGAACCTAATAGCGCCGGCAACATGCAAATGCATGTTGATGGCCCTATTAGGTATTCCCGCGCGATTCAGAAAGCAAAATGTGCAGCCAAGCCGCACATTTTGCTTTCAGAAATTAGCGCCTTCCCAAAGGTAGGCGCTAATTTCTCCGGGCACCGGGAAAGTGCACAGAAAAGCAGTAAAAACTGCTTTTCTGTGCACCTCCAACTTAATATCATGGCGATATTAAGTTGGAGGTCCCGAAAGTTTAAAAAAGTAAAAAAACAAAAACAAAAACAAACATTTGAAATAGGCCCGCGGCTGTTGGGTCGAAAACTGGACGCTCAATTTTGCCGGCGTCCAGTTTCCAAGCCCGTGGCTGTAAGCGGGCTCGCGAACAGACGCCGGCAAAATTGAGCGTCGGCTGTCAAACCCACTGACAGCCGCCTCTTTTTACCGCCGGGCCTAATTTAAATAAATTAAGATACTGTATCGCGCGCACAGGAGAGTGGCCTGTGCGCGCGCTGGGAGAGCGTTCGCCCGCTCTCCCGTGTTTTTACTGTATCGGCCCGTAAGTTTGGCCCTAAGGCAACAGAGGGTGATGTGACTTGCCCAAGGTCACAAGGAATGGCAGTGGGATTTGAACCCTGGTTTCCCTGGTTTGTAGCCCACTGCTCTAACCACTAGGCCTCCTCCTATTACCAAACCATCTTCCTGTTGCATGTTATGTGCTGCGTAAATCGAGTAGTGCTATAGAACTGATAAAGTAGTAGTAGTTTAGTTTACAATAAGTTATTTGAAAATTTGTGATCTGATAAATGACAAGTACCGGTATTTATTATTTTCCTTCAAAACAAATATATGTTTTCCTAATAGTAGAGGTGGCAATAACAGTCATAGGCAGAGGTGGAAGGACACTTATCAGTAAAAATATTGTTCAGTGCATCCAAGTAAGTGTTCAACATTTTCACAATTGAAAGTTAGTATTCATCTAGCTCTTTCTCTGGCTCTGCCCTTCTCATCAGCACCCAGTTCCAGGTTTGACACCTTCCCCCACCCAGCCCCCAAGCTCTGGTTCTCTCGCCTTCACCACCAAGTCTCCTGCTCTCCCCATCCCAGCAGCAGCCAAATCTCTCTCCAGTTCCTTCCCCCAACCTCCTCTAACTCTCACCACCCCTTCCCATGAGCTCCTCCCCATCTCTCTGGATCCCAACTCCATCAGCACTCAGACACCCCTTCTCTCTGATTCGCTCTCTCCCTCTTCCCCTCCCCTTTTCTGATGCCCCAACCTTTCTGGAGTTTGGGCCAGTGCTAGTTTTTTTGCTTCCCTGTACGAATAATGACTGTGCTGCCCCCTCCTCCCCTTATTCATTCACTGTCTGTCCCGGACTCACCAAAAGGATTCCCAGCTCCCTCCAGTAATAAAAGCTTTAAAAACTGAGACCTCCCCCCACCCCCCCCTCCTCCGGTGAACCTTATAGCCTTGCACAATGCTTCCCCACCCTCCAACCTCCCCCCTCAGCCCATTCCACGCACACAATTAAGAGTTATGCATATTTAATATTTTACATGAAAAATATCAAAGTCCAGTATTCTGAGGTAAAAATATCACTTAAATTATATTTACATGCACTGCTGTGATGGCAACATGCAATCCTTGCAAAAGACACTTGGAACCCATTTGTAGTATGCTGTGTGTGGGCTTGACTCTCCGAAAGCCCTAAAACACTAATACACTTCCTGTTAGGAGAATACCTCACCTCAGTCACACATGCAGAACATAAACAGACCTCAAATACAGAATAGAGCAACCATAAAGTAGAAATATAAGTGTGACAAAACCTGAATTGGAAACCACAAGAAGCCACACTCTATGCAGTGCAACAATAAACAAACAAAACCATCCACATTCCTCAAACAATAACATCAAGAAATAAAATAAATACATAATCATTATAGTTAAAACATACTAACATTCCAAAAACAGATGACAAAGAGTGAATAATTAAAAACTCGCAATTTTTTTAAATGTCCCAAACACCAATAAAATATTTCAAATCAGCAGACATGAAATAACATCTAAAAATAAAACTAAAGAGAAATTACTATTTACCTGATAATTTCCTTTTTTTTTTTAGAACAGTCAGATGAATCCAGAATAAGTGGGTTATGCACCTCTACCAGCAGATGGATACTGAGCAAACTGATGTCACAGTATATATATATACCCCTGCAGTGACATCAGCCTGCCAGTATTCTCTTCAAAAGCAACTGTGGACAAACTAACAAAACTTGATTAAACAGATAACCATTTCAATACTCGGCCAACAGGCAACACTAACCTCAGACAAGAATGTAATAACACTAGTCTAGGAACTGGTTGAACACTTAACAGGAACCCTTGTAACATGTAGCCATGGAAGAAGACCATTCGCCAGCCAAGGGAGGGAAGCTGAATTCATCTGATTGACCTAAAGAAAATGAAATTATCAGGTAAGTAGTAATTTCTCATTTCTTAGCGTTCAATCAGATGAATCCAGAACAAGTGGGATGTACCCAAGCGACTCCCGATTAGGGCAGGAGGCTGCCTGCAGTCCAGTCAAAACAGCATGTGCAAAGGCTGTGTCCTCCTAGGCCTGCACATCCAGAAATTATTATCTGGAAAAAGTGTGTAACGAGGACCACATCGCAGCTCAGCAAATGTCGACAGGAGACAATGTCACTTCCACTCATGACACTGCCTGAGTCCTAGTGGAATGCACCCTGACCTGACTAGGTAAATGCTTCCCAGCATCAACATATGCAGCTATGACTACCTCCTTAATCCAGCGAGCTATGGTAGCCCACGAGGCTAGCTCTCCCTGCCTAGTACCGCCGTGAAGCACAAACAGGCGATCCAACTTCTGTAAAGGTTTAGTAACCTCCAGATACCAGACAATATGTCTCTTGACATCCAAGGGTCGCAACAGATGATACTCCTTTACATCTCTTTCTCTTTCCAGAGATCGCAGGGAGATAGACTGATTCAAGTGAAAGTCAGTGACCACCTTTGTAGAAAGGAAGGGACAGTATACAGCTGCACCACCCCTAGAGTCACCCGGAGGAATGGCTCCTGGCAAGTCAAGGCCTGTAGCTCGGAAACACTATGCGCAGAATAAATTGCCACAGGAAACACCGTTTTCAAGGTCAGTAACCGCAAGGTCAGATTACGCATCGGTCTGAATGTAGGACCCGCTAAGAAATCCAAAACTAAATTAAGACTCCATAAGCACACTGGAAACAGCAAAGGAAGATGAAGATGTTTCACTCCTTTCAGGAAATGAGCAACACCAGGATGAGCTGACAAGGATCCACCATTCATCTGACCTCTGAAACAGGCGATAGCCGCTATTTGTACGTTTAAGGAATTAAGTGCCAAGCCGTCCTGCAAGAATTCCAAAGTGAGTGGGATCTTGACAGAACAAGGAGGCCTCAAACACTTGCCAAACCAGCACATAGGCCAAGGAGGTGGAGAGCTTTCTAGCAAGGTGGAAATCACTACTGCAGGAGTATCTTCATTTCAGCCAGCAAGTCCTTTCAAGTGCCATACTGTAAGACAAAATTGATTTGGATCTTTGGGAAGAATAGGACCTTGCCGCAACAGATCCCTGTGTGCCAGAAACCGAAAGGGCAATTGTGCTAGGAGCCACCGCAGATCCATACACCACGGTCTCCTGGGCCAATCCAGAGCAACCAAGAGCACCATCCTTCTGTGGTGCTCGATCCTCTGGACTAATCTGCCCAACCAGGGCCATGGAGGAAAGGCGTACAGCAACTTGTCTTCCGGCCACTCCTGCACCAAGGCATCAATCCCTAACAACTTCGGATCTCTCCTGCGACTGAAGAATCGTGGAACTTTCTCATTGCGCGAAGTTGCCAGCAAGTCTAGAAACAGGAGACCCCAGCGATCCAGAATCAGCTGAAACACCTCATCTGATAGCACCTATTCTCCTGGGTCCAGACTTTCCCGGCTGAGAAAGTCTACTCTTACATTGTCTTTTCCTGCTATATGCGAGACAGAGCATCTGGAGATGTAGTTCAGCCCATTCCATAAGCTGATCTATGTCCTGTGACACTTGTTGGTTCTTGGTTCTTCCCTTCTTATTTATATAAGCCACAGTCGTTGCTGTGGGAAATTATTTTAAGGAGTTATTTAGCTTGTGGAAGAGTATTGTACCGTGATAGAAAGGAATGAAGCAGAGAAATCACTGATATTATTAGTGTAATTATTTAATAAGGCATATAAATTCTGAGAATAAATGTGCCATTTTTCTTAACCTGCTTGTAATAAAAAAAAAAGTCCTGAGATCAGATATATTGAAAGAGCAGTTACTCTGAGGATATCTGAGGAAAATAGGACACTAGCCTCTTGGCCACACCTAACTGCTTTGCTAATGAGATAATGGACAGTTGGAAACTCAAAGAACACATGGGAGTGGCCCAGAGGAGAAACTAGAGCAAAGCTCAGAAGAATTAACTTAAAAAGACCTACTGTAAACTAACTTTTTGAAATCAGAGGAAAACAGCTCAGAGGAAAAGCTCTGGAACATTACCAGTGGCTAATGATGTGACTGATGAGCTGTTCTGATTTCCCAATGCGTTGTGTTCCAGATTTCCAAAAATATCTCCTATTGGGAACCGTGAAGTATTTTTGTGCAGATATTCTTTAATACAATCTCTGATCTTGTATGTTTTTTTTGCTTATTCTCAGACCTATAAGTAAAACTTCAATGCTTATAAGTGTGTTGTGTAATCTATGACAAAATAATCACCAGTTTTCCCACCGACTACAGTTGTGTTGTCTGGAAGTAGTTCTTGCCCACCACAAAGAAGATATTTCTGATGGACCTGGGAAATCTCGATAAAAGTGTAGGTGTCTTTTAGATCGAGGGAGTAAAGCCAGTCCCCTCTTCATAAGAGAGGTATCAAGGCACCGAGCGAGACAACTTGAACTTTTCCCACTTTAGGAACTTGATCATCGCCCTTAAGTCCAGAATAGGATGGAGGCCTCTGTTCTCTTTGGTATCAGGAAATATCTGGAGTAGAAGCCAATTCCCCGCTGTTGCAGTGGAACAGGCTTGATTGCTCTGGCCGTTAAGAGGCTGGAGAGCTCTGCCAACAGTACATCCTAATCTGTCAAGAGACCCTATGAGGGACACAGGGGAAATTCCAGAAAGAAATCTTTCAAATTGAGCCTGTACCCTTGATGAACAATGGAGAAGACCCAACGGTCTGAGGTGACAGCCAGCCATTGGTTTGCAAAGAACCATAACCGACCCCCTGACCGAGGGTCCGTTGGTGAAGGTACTGACAACTGGCTTACGCTCCCTCACAGCCAGTCAAAACCATATGGCAGGGCTCTGCTGGGGTGCCAGCTGGGTCCTAGGAGTACGAGGATGCCTTGGGCAAGTCCTAAGCCCAGCCCGCTGTGACCTCGCCCAGCCCGCTGGATCCCTGTCTAGAGGACTTCTTGCCCAAGGACTGCGGGTCTGAGATGCTGGTCAACAAATGCTGGAGGGTCTCATGATGATCCTTCAGCTGCACCACTACCTTCATGATCTTATTACTGAAAAGGCAAGTCTGCAAGGTGCTCCTGTATCTCTGGCTGGAGGTCAGAGGAACATAACCAGGCCATTCAATGAGCAGCAATGCCCGCTGCAGCTACCCACGCCACCATTTCAAAGACATCATAAGCAGAGCAGACCTCATGCTTATCACACTCCAGTCCCTGCTGAATAACTTTCAGGAAATCCTCCTGATGTTGATGAGGGAGGCTCTCCACCAGATCCTGAACCTGTTTCCAAAGGTTCCTGGAATACTGGCCCATATACAACTGATAACAAGCAATATAGGCTGCCAGCATGGAGCTCTGGAAGACTTTTCTCCCCAGGGCATCCAGTGCCTTGTGCTCATGGCCTGGGGGAGCAGAGCATAGGTATGAGACCTCTTTGCCTTCTTGAGGGCAGATTCCACCAGCACAGGCTGGTGCAGAAGGTGACTCCTCTCAAACCCTGCAGTAGGCTGAACCAGATATACCACATCTGTCTTACGGTTCACCGGAGGTACAGAGATGGGCTGTTCCCAGAGCCAGACAAACAGATCCTTAAAGATATCATAGACCGGGACAGCAACCACTTCCTTAAGCGCATCCACAAATTGGAGGACCTCCAACATCTTGTGTCTGGAGTCCTCTTTCATCAGGAGCTGGAAGGGAACGGATTCCATCATAGCCCTGACAAAACCTGCAAACATTAAATCCTTGGGAGATCAACGTCTCTCCTCAGGAGGCGATGGTTCCAAGGGCAGGTCCTCAGAGTCCTTTGAGGAGGAAACTGATTCCTCATCTTCATCAGTCTGATTGCTCAGAGACGCCGGTGGCAGAGCCCTAACCATGGCCTTGGGTTGGGGCATGGGGGCCACTGGAGGCACCAATGGACCCGGCAAAGGCTCGGGCAATGCCAGCCCCAATGGTCTTCCCCATCCGAGGAATCAGAAATGGGAATGGCCTCCAGGCGAGTTAGTATCTATGGCACCCGGGGCACCAGAACAGGCGGTGTCGGCAGCGCATCGAGGAGCAATTTCAGATGCTCCAACAGTGGTGCTAGCAGACTCTGGTGGTGGTGGCAGCCCCAACATCTTGTAGGGCTCAGCCGATCGCCAAGTGCACCCTGCGCTCCAACTCCTCCTCGAAGTCTGGCGAAGACAGGATAGCTTGAGGAGGAGGAGACGTGATCAGGCCTCCCTTGGAGCCCAGAGGGAGACCGGTGTCTGGCACTGGAATCGGTGGAACCACTTTGAGCCCTCGGCCTTGATGGAGTGTGGCACCTCCACGGTCCGTGGCCGCTTCAGGCATCATGGCTGATGCTGGTGCCTTCCCAGACTTGGAATCGTGGGAGGATGGTGACTGATGTCAATGCTTCCTTGGTTTCCCATGGTGCTTGGCCAGTCTTTCCCTGGTGCCGAGGGAGAGGGTGAGGAACCGGACCTGAAACGAGAAGAGAGAGAGATGGAGATCCAGCGACAGAAGTTAAACCTGGACCGGTGGCTACTGGTACCTCCTTCTTCCCGAGAAGGAGGTACCAGACGTCGATGCTCCTTATGCAGAGATCACTGGATTGGACCTCCTGGGCCCAAACAACTTTTCCATCTTGTCAGGTCATGCATGGCGACCCTTGAGGGTCATCTGATCACAAAACTGACACCCCCTGATAGTGTGAGACGCCCCCAGGCACAAGACACAGAACTCATGGGGGACATAGTCCAAGGGCACTGGGGGCATCAGCGAAAGCCAACGATGCCATACCAAAAATCAACTGGCAAGTATTCGATGGCCAGCGGTCACTGGGAGACTGCACCATTGGGAATCGACTGCAGGGGACATACAAACACTTTCCGCGATGCCCTCTGACTAAGGCCGGGAAAAGAGCGAGGGACCCCACGTGGCAGGAAAAAAAAGAGAATTTGAACACAGACGTTTTCCAGCAAACAAAGCACAAGCTCCTCATCCATGAGATGGTAGCACCAAGAAAAAAAGAGACTGAAGAGGGACCCCACGTGGACGAGTGGATAGAGTTGGGCATGCTCAGGGTGCCTAGTAAAAGTTCTAGCAACTTTGACAAAGGTTTTCCATTCTGGGCTCTATCTGATGGTGTCTCCCATGTGTGAGGACTACCATCCTGTTTGTCCTAGGAGAAAAATTCTACCCATGAAAAGGTAGAAGCATCCAGACCAGGAGGTATTGGAGGCGTACTCACTAAGGTGCACTGCTCTGCTGAAGAACCAGTTAGGGGAGTTCAAAAATCTGGTGCCCCCCCCAGACCTACATCAGGCTGGAAAGAAGCAGGCTTAGTGAAATCAGAGGAAGATAATTTCCCCTGAGCCTCCAAACAGCACTAGCACAAGTCTGCAGGCATTCCTGGTTTTTATGCCTGATAAGACGGGCAGTGCAGGCGCTTAGATTTCTTAGATATAGGCACCATTAGACTGGCAGTGTGCTGGGCAGCAGTTGGAAGCATGCGTCTAGCTGCTTTTTTTTATTTTTTTAGGACATCTGAAAATTTCTAGGCATCCAAAGTAGGCATCCGAATGCCTAGGCATCAGATTTAGGCGTCCCCAGTGATAGGCGCCATAAAAAATGTAAACGTACAGCAACACTCTACTTGTGGGCACAGGTAAGCGGATGGCCAGTTAAGATGCTGCTTAACTTGGATGCACAGACTATTAGGCCTGCCTAAGCATCCAAAAACTGGACGTACAACTTGGACACATAACTAGACGCCCATGCCGAACTGACACTCCTGTGGAGGGCAGCCTAAAGCAAGCACGCGAAAGTGCAGTGAAAAGGCCTCAGATTGAGGCCTAGCTGACATCAGGTTACCCACATCCCTCGACCTCCCACGGAGCGGGACGAATGTCTGAATGGTGCGCTGAGCAAGGAGACTTGGGGAAGGAGGAAATCCTACACTAGAAATCCCTCCTTCTCTGTCTCTGTATTATTATTTTTTTAAACTTACCTGAACTCAGCCTTACCTGGCTGAGTACACAGACTGTCTCCAGCTGCGGGGGAAGAGGGCATTTGCTGT
This sequence comes from Rhinatrema bivittatum, assembly GCF_901001135.1. Lineage (NCBI taxonomy): Eukaryota > Metazoa > Chordata > Amphibia > Gymnophiona > Rhinatrematidae > Rhinatrema > Rhinatrema bivittatum. Next base: position 515,023,817 of record NC_042617.1, on the reverse strand, counting down.
CACTACCGCGCTCAACTTTCCTGCACCTGCTGCCTTTCAGCTGTTTACCAGCTAAGTCCACACTGGCTGAAAAGTAGCTATTGGAAACAAGCACTCATCTGAGGGACCACCTCAGGAATTCTCACCTGGGGAGGGAACTTGTGTTATCACCGCAGGAGAGCAGGGCAAATTTATTTTCCTTATTTCTCCTTTTTTAAATTGAAGGAATCTCCAGTAGGGAAATTCACACCCACCATCTTCTGGAGACAGAGAATACTGTCAGGCTTATGTCCCTGCAGGGGTATATATATACTGACATCAGTTTGCTCCATCTCAGTCTGCTGATAGAAGTACTTAACCGACTTGCTCTGGATTCAACTGACTGGATGCTAAGAAAAAAGGATTTAAAAAGTTCACGCACTCCATACCTGGGAACTTTTGATTTCGTCACCCTAGATTGTCGTGGCTTAGTGGGAGTGGATACACAAACTTTCTCTTCTCTTTCTATTTACACCCACACAAGCTCATAAACACATATGCTCCCTCTCAGATAAACCCCCAGGCATATCCATATCTTCTTTGGTTGGGATCTGCCCGCAGCCCCGGGCCTTCCTCTTCATTTCAGCTGCTGGCAGGTTGGGATCCACTTGCAGCCCATTCTCTCTCTCTTACACACACATACACACAACCCAGACAAACTCCCATTCACACCCACACATCCCAGGCAGGCTCCCATTCACACACACATACAAACACACGCCTATCCATTCCAGGCAGGCTCCCATTCACACACACACATACACACACACACACAACCTATCCATCCCAGGCAGGTAACACTCACATAATGTGTGTGTGTGTGTGAATGTCCCATTCACACACACACACACACACACACAACCTATCCATCCCAGGCAGTCTCCCATTCACAAACACCCTATCCATCCCAGGCAGGCTCCCATTCACACACACATACACACACACACACGCCTATCCATCCCAGGCAGGCTCCCATTCACACACACACAACCTATCCATCCCAGGCAGGCTCCCATTCACACCCACCCACCCCCATCCATTTGTTGTGTCCGTCGGTTCCCGACGCCCTCTCTCCGCTCTCCTTACCTCTTTGGCGACTCCCTCTTCGCCTGCAGGAAGATTGGTTGCCGCAGCGTCCTTCTGCCTAAGTCCTCTGGCGTCCCCGGACCGGCTAGATGCTGCATCCCGCCATGTTTCCTGGAGGCCTAGGGGCGCACGCATGGCGCGGCCCCCGACTGAAGCACCGGTGATGGCGTGAACCTCAGGGGCGTCCCCCTGAGATGACGTCACCCGCGACGGATATATATGGTCTTAGAATTTGCTAACAGATTGAGTTACCTAAGCTACTCTGCCTCCTTGGACTTACCAGGGGTACCCGCTCCTCGGGGGCCTCGCTCTCTCCTTTGTTTTTCAGGTAACAGTCTGGAACCGGTACTTGCTCCTCGAGGGCCCTCGTTCCCAGACTTGCTCTGTATTCTCTTCTGCCTGGAAGTCATCACTGCCAACTACATCAGTGAGTTACCATCGCTCTCTCAGAGCTTTCCCTGGAACCAGGCCTATACATTCCAGCTCCTGGGCTTCTGTGAGACATTATGTGAGTGTTACCATCAGGTTCGGTACATGAACTCTGCATACCCTGCTACTCACTATATTTCAGTTTCTCTACAGCTCAGCCTCCAGGGATTGCTGTTCCAGTATCTGAGGGACTACAGCCCAGCTGGGCATTCCAGCTCACTACTGCCACCTCGGGTGGTTCAGTATACTGTCTAATAAAAGAACTAGTGTGTGTCTGTCTCCTAACTCTGAGCCTGACCGGTGGTCCCTCTTGGGATCTTCCCCCGGGGGCGTGGTCATCTGCCACTGGTCCAAGGATCCACCCACAACTCTCCTAAATAACAACACCATCACAGGCAGGCTCCCATTCACACACACGCGCAGGCACACACATCCCAGGCAGGCTCCCATTCACCAACACGCACAAGCAGACCAGGCAATCAGGGTCCATTGGTCATTCCTCCTCTGCTGCTGCCTCCAGCAGCCGTTCTGCAGCTCCTCTTGTATCCTGGCACCTGAGAAGTGGCAGGACGGGCTTCTTCGGCTGCCAGCGGGATGGGGCCCACACGTGGCCGCACGTTTTGCACAATCCATCGCCGAACGGTTTGCACACTCAATGGCACCGGGCCTATCTCCACCATCTCATTCAAGATCTCTTGCTTAGCCCTTAGTCCATAGATGTTCGGGTGAGTCGTGAGCACCAATAGAATTCAAAATTAGCGCGGGGCCGCCCTTACGCGCGTTACCTTAACAACTAGAAGCCGGTCTAATAATTCTGAGGGGGTGGGGATACTTTATTGCCTGCGATGGCGCTCAGTTCGATGTCTGTTACTATTGCTGTGAGACTAGTAATATTCTGTTGGGTGTGACGCCCAGGGGGAGGCTTTCCTGCCGGTCACACCTACTCACACGGGGTGGGAAAGGACCTATTTTAAGGCGGGGCGGGGGCCTCGGCTCTTTAATCGTGACCGGGGGATAAGGTGGTGAGCAGACGAGAAATACTTTTCTGCCCCTAACAATGGCAACGGGTTCCTTCGCCAGCCTCCTGCGCCAGGAGCTGCAGTGTCCCGTCTGCTATGAGCCCTTCCACGACGCCGTCACGCTGGCGTGCGGCCACAGCTTCTGCCGGCAGTGCGTAAAGCGAGACCGGCGGCGGAAGGCGCCCTGCCCGCTCTGCAGGCAGGTGGTGGCGCGCGACGAGCTGTGCACCAACCGCACACTCAGCAACCTGACGATGGCTTTGGTGTGCGAGGAGGCACAGCAGGAGCAGCAGCAGCGCGAGGACGAGGGGACGGCGAGCTGTTCCCTGCACCCCACCCAGGCGCTCATCCTCTTCTGCCTGCAGGACAAGCTGGTACTTTGCGGCCTCTGCCAGCTCGCCGAGCAGCACCGGGGACACACGCTGCGGCCGGTACCTGACATCGCCAGGGACTACCGGGTGAGGACCGTATTCTAAGAGGCTCCTGCTCTTACTCCCAAACGCATCTCTTCCTCTTTGTATGGACCCAGGTGCTGCCAGCCCATGGTGGTGGGGTGTGGGAGTGTGGTAAGCCCCGGTTGGACTCTACCTGACTGGCATTTGCTGCTTGCCTGGCTGCGATGGGAATGGATGGTGTACACAGTTTTTGAAGTTCGAAAAAAAAATGAAATATGAAGGTGAAAAGTACCAGGAGAGCATCCCTTTAGACAAAACTACCGTATAGAGATAAGCACTGTAACTATTTTATAACTAAGCTACACTTAACTTTTTTTTAAAATTTTGTTTAGAGTAAGAACCGTGCTATTTTAGCTTTTATAGAGCTGCCAGAGGAGAAATTAGCACAGGCGTTCCAGCCCCACTACTCCTTCCCAGCTGTGCTTTCTACCTTGCTGCATCCTATGTCTGACACAGATTTCCTGAGTTGGATATTAAGGCCTTCATTCTGGTCATGCAAAATCCCATCTTTTTTAGGCTGCTTTTAAGTCTTAACCCCCAATTTATAATACAATCTGAGCTTTAGGTGAATTATAAGGTCCCTGTCCAAGAAAGCTTATAATGTAAGGGCCTGATTTACTAAGGCTTTTCTCCCATTCTAGGTTCAAGGGGAAAAATGTTTAGTAAATGAGGGCCTAAATTTGCACCTGAGGTAATGGAGGGTGTAGTAGTAGGAGACACCTTCCTCTCCACACAAGGCAACTTGCAAATACATACATACAGTCCCTACAGGAGGTGAGGACATTCCCACCCCTGACTTACACACCTTCCTCCTTCCCCCCCCCCCCCCCCCCCCCCCCCATAACAACTTAGTTACACAGATACCCTCCTGGAGCAACTGATACCTACCACCTGAATAACTTGCAGGCACCCATCATCCTCCTGCACCCACAGCATCTGATTCTGCCACCAGAGCTACACAGCCACTGCTGTAAGCACCTTACTCACATTCCTTCCTTCCCATCCAAGCAACTCAACTCCTTGAATTCAGTACTGTGCAGAATTCCCTTCCAAAGCAGACTTATGCATTTATATTGCAGAATTCAGTGCAGTCTCCTGGAACCAACAGCACAGACCTTAAAGGAAGATGTGTTCATGTTGGCCCATGCAAGCCAGAAGACTAGTCTTTGGCTGCAGTTATGTTTTATTTTATTTAATGTATTTATTTGCTTTTATATACCGACGTTCGATCAAGATATCAAATTGGTTTACATATAACTGAACAAATATGAGGGCCTGAAAAGAAACTGTAGTGGTGGGGATTGCCTACATGGCTGACAGAGGAGGCATTGAAGCCTAAGAGACAGCTAGAGAGGAGCTTGCAGTGAGGGGAAAGAGTAAAATCTTATTTTTAAATGCATAATTGAATTGTGTGCGTGCAGGGCTGTAAGGTTTGCTTAGGGTACCTAATACCCTTTTCTTGACTATGGGTTCTGTTTTTTTGTGGTGGTGGGGGGAGATCTTAAAAACATAAATTGCTGGAAGGAGCTGAGCTTTTTTTGATGGGTGTGGGACAGACTGAATGAAAGGGGGGGGGGACGACACAGCACAGTAATTTACACAGGCCAGCAAAAAAGCTAGCACCGTCCCTGCTGGGGGAGGGAATAGCTGTGGGATGACCATGGGGGGGAGAATAGCTAATTGATCAGAAAATTAAAAATTATTCACCTTTTGAGTAAAAACTTTTCTTGATTTGAGTAATAAATCAGTCTGCAGAATACTGACTTTTTTTTTTTTGCGCACAATTTTCTCAGGAATTCAACTGGCATCAAATGGCAGATGAAATTTAATGTGGACAAGTGCAAGGTGTTGCATATAGGGAAAAATAATCCCTGCTGTAGTTACACGATGTTAGGTTCCATATTAGGAGCTACCACCCAGGAAAAAGATCTAGGCATCATAGTGGATAATACTTTGAAATTGTTGGCTCAGTGTGCTGCAGCAGTCAAAAACAAAACAAAAAAAAACCCCAAACAGAATGTTAGGAATTAAGAAGGGAATGGTTAATAAAACGGAAAATGTCACAATGCCTCTATCCCTCCATTGTGAGACCGCATCTTGAATACTGTGTACAATTCTGGTCGCCGCATCTCAAAAAAGATATAGTTGCAATCGAGAAGGTACAGAGCAGGGCAACCAAAATGATAAAGGGGCTGGAACAGCTCCCCTATGAGGAAAGACTGAAGAGGTTAGGGCTGTTCAGCTTGGAGAAGTGACGGCTGAGGGGGGAGATGATAGAGGTCTTTAAGATCATGAGAGGCCTTGAAATGTAATTTTTTTTCTCTATTATAATTTAATGGTATTTAATTCAGTTGGGGGGTTATCATTTTATAGTTAATTTTTATTTTGAAAATGTATTGTGAACCGTTTCGGTCATTTCATGTATCTGGTGAAACGGTGTATAAATGTTTTAATTAAATAAATAAATAGATGTGAATCAGTTATTTACACTTTCAAATAGGACTAGGGGGCATTCCATGAAGTTAGCAAGTAGCACTAATCGGAGAAAATTCTTTTTCACTCAATGCACAATTAAGCTCTGAATCTGTTGCCAGAAGATCTGGTTAGTGCAGTTAGTGTAGCTGGGTTCAAAAAAGGTTTGGATAAGTTCTTGGAGGAGAAGTCTAACTGCGATTAATCAAGTTTACATTTCGGGAATAGCCACTGCTATTAATTGCATCAGTAGCATGGGATCTTCTTAGTGTTTGGATAATTGCCAGGTTCTTGTGGCCTGGCCTCTGTTGGAAACAGGATGCTGGGCTTGATGGACCCTTGGTCTGACCCAGCATGGCAATTTCTTATGTTTTTAAATGCACATCTAGATGGCACCCTACCTAAGCAATGCACGCTCTTCCGCACACTCCGACACAACCTATTTCACACACCACCTTGGAGCAAATTATCTCTTCTCCAACCAGAACAACTGTAACCAGGTGTTTAATAAAAGTTAAATGTAGTTAGGTTTATACATAATGGTGGCAGTGCCCTGTGCTGATGTGCTGTCCCATTAAGGGGAGTAGAAGAAGTTTTAAATGGCTAGGAACAATTCATGCCATCTCCCCTTCCCCACCTTCAGCAACTCCTGCTTATTCTTCACCCCTCTCCTTCTCTTCCCTCCCTTTACTCTGGAACAAGTAATCTGATTTGGGAGACAGAAAAACAGCAGCCCTTAGGGTTTAGCTGGTTCTGTGGTAGCAGTCTCCTTCCCCCTTAGCTTCCTTCCCATCTCCTGTCCCAGAGCCACTTACAAATCACTACCAGAACTGCATTTCCTTCTCTAGGACTGTATCCTATCTGACACCATGGCCTGGGTATATGGTGCAGAAATCAGTAGGCGGTAGGGGTGTGCATTCTTTTTGAACTTAAATGTAAAACGCTACTTTTTTTTTTTTAACTTAAAAAAGTGATGAGGCGAAAACGATCGGATTTCCAACTTATTCAACATAGCTATGTTGAATACGTTGGAAATCGCGATTGTTGATCCAAAATAAAAATTTAAACCCCTCACCTTCCTTAATCCCCCCCAAAGACTTACCACAACTCCCTGGTGATCCAGCGAGGAGTCAGGAGGAGCATGTGACGTCGGCGCCACGGAGTGACGCGGCGTCACGTGATTCCCCGCGGGTTCCCTCCGGCACCCTCGTTCGGCCCAAAAGGAACTTTTGGCCAGCTTGGGGGTGTCAGGAGGCCCCCCCAAGCTGGCCAAAAGTTCCTTTTGGGCCGAACGAGGGTGCCGGAGGGAACCCGCGGGGAATCATGTGACGCCGCGTCACGTGATTCCCCGCGGGGAATCACTCATAACAGTAGGTAGCCCTACTTCATGTAAGCATCTCTTATTTAATTCAACTATGCAAATTTGACTCACAATGGATACCCCAAACTGCACCAACATTATCAATCTGCCCAACCACACAATCAGCCAGGTTGAGGAAGGTGTCCTTTCATGGGGGCTTTCCTTCTGCCCCACCAAATCCACACATGTTACAATTCTGTGCTGATCTGACACCCCCAAGCCTCCTGACACCCCCAAGCTGGCCAAAAGTTCCTTTTGGGCCGAACGAGGATCCCGGAAGCGACCCCGCGGGGAATCGCGTGACGCCGCGTCACTCCGACGTGACGCCGACGTCACGTGCTCCTTGCAAAGTTGGTCAGAAATGGCGTCCTGACCCCGCTGGACCACCAGGGAGTTTTGGTAAGTCTTGGGGGGTGGGGATTAAGGAGGGTGAGGGGTTTAAATTTTTATTTGCACATATGGACATAGACTCAACTTATGGAATTCTCCATATGTCCATATTGACCGCAAATGGGACCCCCTTTCGACTTATGGACATATGAACTTAAACTTTTGCTCTGCACATCCCTAGTAGGCGGTCTGGCTGTACACCTTGCAAAAGGCATGACAATCAAGAGAAATTCAAAACGAATTCACTGAGCCCTGTTCTCTCTTACAACCAGAAAGAATGGATGTGCGCGCTTCCGACCTGAAGGATGTATATGCACATACTCATCCATCTGTCCCACTGGTGCTACTTTCAGGATGGATTCTTCTCATTATCAATAGAGTATGCCCTTTTGACTTGTCAGCAGCTCAGAGACTCTTCACCAAATGCTTTGTGGTAGTAGCAGCACACCTTTGACATCTGAGCCAGTCTCTCCATACCTGGACAATTGGCTAGTCTACAGTAAGCTCCTGGAAGGAAGTGTTGTTCTTCCTGCAAAAGACAGTTCATCTTCTGCAGAACTTGGGATTTCTGGTGAATTCCAAGTAATCAAAACTAGTGCGGACCCAGAAAATAGCTTGTTGGAACATGGATAGGTTCACTGCAGGGGAGAGCTGTTCTACTGACAAAGAACACCATGAGAGTGCTTATTTGCAAACCACTTGCCTTGGACCTTATGGTGGTGGTTGTAGCTCCATAACCCGCCTCCCATATTTGTCCTCTGCAGTAAGGCCTGCTTTAACCACCTAAGTGTTCTTAGTTTGAAAACGCCTTTCCTTACGACGTTTGACAGTTGTAGTGGTAAGGTAAATCCAGCATCTTGAATAATTCCTAGGTCCCGAATAGATTCTGAAGCCTTCACACTCTCCTTCCCTGCCTGTAAAGATATTTGCAATGGGTTTAAATTGTGTGTAAATAAGATCATGTCTGTCTTGTCAGTAAACATAAAAAAAAAAATTCTGGCCCATCCATGAGATAATTACATTAATAACTTTCATTCCTAGTCTCATCCATATCTCCTGTGATCTCAAAAACAGCTGCAAATCATCAGCATGTAGATGGGAAAAGTGTACATGCTCTGTAACACACAGGGGAGCAAATACGACAAACATGAATCCTGTAGCACACTCCAACAGAGTGGTATCCAGTCAGAAGTCATGGTTTTTCCTAACTTGAAAAAAAACGCTCATTCAAGAAGGAAACGAACTGCTCACTTTTAACTTAATAACAATCTCTGACAATTGAGAGAAAAGAATTAGTAGGCAAGACAGTCAAACGCGACAGAAACAACATTTAAAATATTGCAGTAACCTGACTATTCCTGTCAAGTTTACATAAAATAGGAAATTGAAACTGTTTCAATACTGTAATTGCAATGGAATCTGCTCTGATTTAGCTATTTGTCTGTCCCCTACACTTCACCATGAAGACTATAGACCATTTTAATAACCACCCTCTGACTCCATCCTGTTTATATCCTTTTGAAGGTGCCACCTCCAATACTGTACACAGTATTCCAAATAAGGTGTCACCAGAGACTTATTCAGGGGCAATATTGCCTCCTTTTTACTGCTGACCATTCCTCTCTAACTATGCATGCAAGCATCTTGCTGGCTTTTGCCATCACTTTCTACACCTTTTTTGGCCATCTTGGGATTATCAGATAAGATCACCCCCAGATTCTGCTCTTGTTTCATGCTTTAGAATTTTATCCCTTAGACCAGTGGTTCTCAACCGGTGTGTCGCGACACAACAGGGTGTCGCCAAGAACATGCAGGTGTGTCGCCACACTTTCTGATCCTCCTCCGCCCGGGCTTAAAATGCTGTCAGCCCGGGCGGAATGTGGCAGAACAGCTGGAGTCCGGGGCACCGGCATGGTCTCTTCTTCCCCCCCCCCCCCCCCCCCCGTGGCCCGGAAGAGGAAGTGGTGAGCAGTGGGTGTGTGCATGGGGAGAAGAGACCATGCTAGTGTGGTCAGCACCTGCCCGAAGAACAGAAGAGAGATGTGGCCGGAGGAATGAACAGCGCGGCTCAGAAAAATGAACATCAACCCCCGTGGCCGATGGGACTCCTTTCTCTGCGCGAGGGCTGAAAATGAAGGAGGTTAGGGTTGGGAGGAGGCTGCCGCTAGTTCCGGGGAGGGAAGGAGAGAGTGAATGAGCAAGCAAGCACGTGTGAGTGAGCATGTATGTGAATGATTGAGAGCCTGCCTGTGAGAGAGCATGAATGTAAGTTTACGATTAGGAACCTGTATGTGTAAGTTTGTGATTGAAAACCTGTTTGTGTGAGAGAAGTAAGAGAGAGCGCATGTCTGTGTGTGATTGAGAGCTGGTTTAGGTGAGGGAGCATCTGAGTATGTGAATGAGTCTGTGTGAGGAAAAGACAGTATGATTGTGTGATTGAAAGCCTGTGTGTAAGCATGAAAAGATAGACAGCATGTGTGTAATTAAGAGCCTATATAAGTGAGAGAAAAAGCATGTGTATATGTGAGTGATTGAGAGCCAGTGTGAGAGCACTGGTATGTGACTGAGAGAGGAGAAAGTTCCAAGCAAACCATCTCAGGACACCTGGATATCGAATGTTCCCAGGTATGCAGAGCAAAAAAAAAAATTTGTATCCTTATTTTTCATTACTGGGTCTTTGTGTCTGCTATTTTGAAATATTTTATTGGTATCTAGAAATTTTTGAGTTTTTAATTATTGGATATTCCACTCATCAGCTGTTTCGAAATCTGTTCTTTTTGTTAGTATGGTTTTACTGCTACTGATTTTATATTTCTTGATTTGTTTTATAAGGATGGGTGACTGTGTTCTTTTTTCCTTCATTACACTGCATACAGAGACTCTGGCTTGCAGTTTCCAATTCAGTTTTTTTCTGCATGCTTCTAGTTATGCGTTTTGGACTCTTTATTCTTTGTTAGGTGAGGGTCAGCACATGTGATTTAGGTGAGGTTTTCTGCTGGCTTGTTTCTGTGTAGGGCTCTATAGCAGCCTGACTTGGTCTGTTTTCCTAATAGGAGATGTATTGGTGTCTTAAGGCCCGTGTAATATTGTCAGTATTGCCTTTTCTTAGGTAAGGTGGTTACTGTTTAAATGCTGGAAATTAGTGCTGTTTTGGTGTGGGATGTTTACTATTTATGCAATTTCTGTTCAGACAGAATATGTATCTTTTCCTTGTGTCATTCTTAACAATAAAAATAATTACCTGACCTTTACTTTTATTTCCGCCATGAATTGTAATGAGCAGGGTGTCACACATGTGAGCGTGGCCTGTCAGGTGTGTCACGATGGGGGAAAAAGGTTGAGAACTATACTGCTTCCTTGGATTTTTGCAAGAGGCAGTTTCCTTTGTGCCTTTTTTGGCTTCTATTTAAGTCAAAACTAATCTCTACTGGGGCTACAATGCCAGGAACTTTCATTTATAAGTATACTGGCTTGTCTATTCCCCCTCCCCCCCCCCACCCCAACCATTTTTTAATCTTCACACTGTTCTCTATAGCCCAGCCATTGCAGTATGCACACAAACATCTGTTTTTTGCCAGTTTCCATAATTTTGTTCATACAGAAAGCATCATAAAATATCCCAGTTTGAAACACTGTGATATACTTCTAAAGCAGGGAGTGAATGTGTTGCAGAACATAGATGGGAGAAACCAAGTCGAGTCCTCTGGATAAGATGCTAAACATGAAGGCTTATTTGCATTTATACTTAATATTAGATGTTCTTAAGTGAGGGAGAGCAATGTTAAAAAAAAACCAAAACCCAAAACAATCAGTATAAATGTATTAAAATTGTTCAACCACTCTAATGATTATGGTGATTTACAAAATTAAAATAAATCACATTAAAACATAATAAAAGCAAAACTACATGAACCTGATTTCTAAAAAATTTATTGGAAGCTCTAAGATGGTGTACCTGAAGGCTTGTTGGAATAACCAAGTTTTTTAATGCCCTTTTGAATACATTTAAGTCAGATAAGACTCCGAGGTGCTCTGGCATGGTGTTCCAAATTTTTGGACTGCTATGGATTTTTTTATTTATTTATTTATTTTTAATTTTTATATACCGGAATTCCTGTATACAATACAAATCAGTCCGGTTTACAGTAAACGAAGAAATTGCCCCAGTCTGGGAGGTCAGACCTGGGTTGATTACATCGAACATTGAACATTGAAAAATAACAATGAAAAATAAAAATAAAAAATAACAATTAACAATTAAACATTAAACATTGAATGTTTTCGTGACCTAAATTAAATTAAATTAAAATAATTAAAAAGTTAAATATTGCATATATATATGTTGAATATTGTTAACTGTATAAAACAATAAATTAAAGGTTCAATCAGGATAAGGTGCTTAGTTGGATTCTGTAAATTGGAACGCTTGTCTGAAGAGCCAGGTTTTTAACTTTTTTTTGAACTCTGGCAGACTGGGTTCAAGGCGTAGGTCTGGGGGGAGAGCATTCCAATGGTGTGGTCCTGCGGTTGAGAGTGCTCTTTTTCTTAGTAATGATGTTGCTGGAGGGGCGAATAATGTGCCTCTGTAGGCGCTTCTGATGGGTCTGGAGGATAGGTGTGGACGAAGTTGCGTTTGGAGAGATATAGGGGCGATGTTGTTTGTTGATTTATGAATAATGGTAAGGGTTTTATAAAGGATTCTCTGTTTGATGGGTAGCCAGTGGAGGTTGCTCAGGATAGGGGAGATATGTTCTTTTTTATTGGTGTTTGTTAGGATTCTGGCGGCGGCGTTCTGTACCATCTGAAGGGGTTTGATACTGTTAGCGGGGAGTCCAAGCAGGATTGCGTTGCAGTAGTCGAGTTTTGAAAAAATGATGGATTGTAGGACAAGGCGAAAATCATTAAAGTGAAGGAGAGGTTTTAACTTTTTGAGGACTTGTAATTTATAGAAACAGTCTTTGGTGGTGGTATTTATAAATTTTTTCAAGTTAAGTTGATTGTCAAGCCATGCTCCTAGATCTCTGACGTCTGAAGAGAGATCAATATTTAATGAGGTGGATTGATAAAGGTAAGGTGAGTTGATGTGTGGGACGTGTGAGATAAGTAGCATCTCTGTTTTGCTGGAGTTTAAAATCAAGTTAAGGTTGGAGAGTAGTTGTTTAATTGGTTGTAAACAGTCCTCCCAGAAGGATAAAGTTTTTTGAATAGATTCTGAGATGGGTAAGAGGATCTGGATGTCGTCTGCGTAGAGGTAGTGGGTAAGCTTGAGTTTTGATAGCAGATGGCAGAGGGGGAGGAGGTAAATGTTGAACAGGGTGGGAGATAGAGATGAACCTTGTGGAACGCCTTGGTCTGATAGGATGGGTTCAGATTCCTTGTTGTTTATTCTGACTTTGTAGAACCTGTTTGATGATAATGATTTAAACCAACTGAGAGCCGTGCCTTTAATTCCTATGTTTGATAGTTGGTCTAGGAGTTGAGAGTGATTTACCGTGTCGAATGCTGCGGATAAATCTAGGAGAACCAGTAGGTATGATTGTTTTTTTTCCAGATTCAGAAGTAAGGTATCCGTGAGAGAAAGCAGAAGGGACTCTGTGCTTAATGATTTCCGAAAACCGTATTGTGCGGGAGAGAGAATGTTGTGTTCCTCGAGGTATTCGGAAAGTTGTTTGTTGACAGCTTTTTCCATCAGTTTGGAAATCAATGGTAAGTTTGCAATGGGTCTGAAGTTAGCTGGGTCAGAAGGTGAAGCGTTTGGTTTTTTTAGTAGTGGTTTGAGAATTGCTAGTTTCAACTGATTGGGTACAATGCCTTGGGCTAGGGAGGTATTAATGATTTCTGCAATGGGTTTTGCTACAGTGTTAGTGATGGCGGTGAGCAAGTTGGTTGGTAGTGGGTCTGAGGGATGAGCAGCTGGTTTAATTTTTTTTGAGTATGTTTTCGATCTCCATGGCAGATGTGGGTTCGAAAGCCTCTAGTCTGGCGTTCTGAGTGAATTGAAAAGCGCTCATAGGTATAGGTGGGGAGTTGTGGGTTGTAAGGTGTTGAGTGAGGTTGGAGATTTTTGTTTTAAAATAAGTGGCCAATTCGTTTGCCTTGTTGAGTGCTTGTTGGTCTGGAATGGTTGGGGGCATTGGTTTGGTAAGAGATGAGACGTATGAAAATAGAGCTTTTGAATCGAAGATGAAATTGTGAATTCTTTTTGCATAGAAGTCTTTCTTTGTTTTGTGGATGGCATTTCTGTAGGTGTTGAGGGTGTTTTTGTAGTCCAGTTTTGCTGAGTGTGAAGGGTTGTTTCTCCAGCTTTGTTCTTTGTTTCGAAGTTTTTGTTTCAGGGATTTGAGATCTGGGGTGAACCACGGTTTTCTGTTGTCTCGTGCTGGTTGAATTGTTTTGGAGGAGATTGGGCAAAGTTGATCAGCTATTTTGTTTGTGAGTTTGATCCATGAGGTAATGGCTGTGTCGGCATCTGAGAGGTCTAGTTGGTTGAGATCATTGGAGCATTGTTCGTTAAGTTGATCAATCGAGCATGGTTTCCTAAAATGAATCGTGGTTTTGTTAATGTTTGGAGGTGGAGTGTTTTTCATTTTGAGAGTCGTGTTGATGATCTGGTGATCTGACCAGGGGACTGGAGTACAGGAGGGATTGGAATAGGTAGATAAGCTTTCGTTGATAAAGATGAGGTCTAATGTGTGACCTGCCTTGTGTGTGGGACCGCTGATTATTTGTGAGAATCCTAGGTGACTGAGGGAGGTAAGAAATGTTTCACAGTTTGAAGATTGAGGGGTGGAGTCGACGTGTAAGTTGAAGTCTCCTAGGATGATAGATGGTTTTTCTGAGTTGAGGTGTTTGGTTATTAGCTCTATTAGAGGAGAGGGGTTGGTGTCTAGGGTTCCTGGTGTGGCGTAGATGAGAAATATTTGAAGTTGTTGTGATTTGAATAGGGAGCATTCCAGTTTTGTAGTGGAATATGATTGTTGTAGGGTTAGGCCCAGTTGTTTTTTTGCGGCAAGTAGGATTCCTCCTCCTTTTTTTTTGGGTCTGGGTATTGAGAAGAGGTCAAATGTTTGAGTTGGTAGCTGGTTTGTTAGTGTTATGTCTGAAGGTTTTAACCAAGTTTCTGTTATTGCACATATATCTGGGTTGTTGTCGATGAGGTAATCATTAAGAAGGTGAATTTTTTTGGAAAGTGATTGAGCGTTGAATAGGGTTAAGGTGAAAAGAGTGAGGCCAAGAAGTTGCGTGATGGGGGAAGTCATGATGGATATGAGTCTTTGTTGTCTTGGTATGGGGAAGGGCCTGAATCTATGTGGGCAGTTGTGAAGGTGGGGGGTTTTGGTGCTCTCCACTTGTAGTTATGTATAATGGGAATTGTGATGGGGTGCATGTTAGCGGGTGGAGGTGTCTGAAGTCAGATGTCTGACGGAATGGTTGTAGTCGAACGAATGCTGGGAGAATGTAATCAGATGAATGCTGGGTATATGTTGGGCGAATGCAGTTAGCTGTATGCTGGGCGAATGCTGGGTTAGTGTAGTCCGAGAATAGTCACCTTTTCTAAGATCTCTGATATTCCTCTGTGGAATCTGTTGCCACTCCGGCTATTCCACTGGTTCTTGGATTGAAGCTGGCGTGGTCTGTGCAGGTCTGGAGTTGGAATCTTGTACGCGGTAGTATGTAGTGGCTTGGTAGGTTTTATTGTGGGAGGATGGAAATTGAAGGCTAGTGCCGCTGTCTTTCGATGTTTGAGCTCTGATACTTCAGCTAGTAGTTGATCCGCTGTTATTATGAAGGAGCTGCAATGGTGAGCAGCTGACGAGGAGATGAGATATAAACCAGAGCTGGAAGACCAAGGGTTTGACTTGTGGCTCCTTCGGGGCTGCGACGAAGGGGCGAGACAAAGGGGCAAGCCCCTTTGTCGTGCTCCTTCGTTGCGCGACGCACGGCGCGCGGCGCCGGTTTGAAGAGGATTTAAAGCCCCTCTGGGCTGTCTGCGATTGGAGGCTTTGTTCGGCGGGCGGGGCTTCCGATCTCGGCGCGTTTTTTAAATTTCTAGCCGCTTTAATTTTTGCAGTAGGGATTTTTGTTTGCGCTATCGGCGTCTAGTCCGCCTGGGTGGGGAGAGCAATTTACTGACCTTCCCCCGGCGGGGCTCGGCGCCGATCGCGCAGGTCTTCCCCGATGGTGGCAGCCGTGATGAAGAGGAAATGGCGCCGGTTTCAAGAGGATTTAAAGCCCCTCTGGGCTGTCTGCGATTGGAGGCTTTGTTCGGCGGGCGGGGCTTCCGATCTCGGCGCGTTTTTTAAATTTCTAGCCGCTTTAATTTTTGCAGTAGGGATTTTTGTTTGCGCTATCGGCGTCTAGTCCGCCCGGGTGGGGAGAGCAATTTACTGACCTTCCCCCGGCGGGGCTCGGCGCCGATCGCGCAGGTCTTCCCCGATGGTGGCAGCCGTGATGAAGAGGAAATGGCGCCGGTTTCAAGAGGATTTAAAGCCCCTCTGGGCTGTCTGCGATTGGAGGCTTTGTTCGGCGGGCGGGGCTTCCGATCTCGGCGCGTTTTTTAAATTTCTAGCCGCTTTAATTTTTGCAGTAGGGATTTTTGTTTGCGCTATCGGCGTCTAGTCCGCCCGGGTGGGGAGAGCAATTTACTGACAATTTACTGACAATTTACTGACAATTTACTGATTTTGCACAGTTTCTTACTTCCCTCAAGTGTGCCTGAGAGAACCATGAGAAGTTCTTTATTTTCTGATTGTAGTGTTCGGTGGGGGTATATATATGCAGGGCTTCTAACCACAGGGCATCATTTTGTGCATGACAAACATAAATATATATATAGACATTAATACATATGCACAATTGCATCTTTAAAAAAACATGTACTCAATGTAAAAGCTATGGAACATAATCAAATAAAACATCTTAAGAATAGCAGAAAAATATATAGAATAGTAGGATAACATTCTGAAATGTAAACATCTAGAACAGGGGTAGGGAACCTATGGCTCGAGAGCCAGATGTGGCTCTTTTGATGGCTGCATCTGGCTCGCAGACAAATCTTTAATAAAAAAGTGAAAATCTTAACAAAACCCCCCACCCTCCTGACGCCCCCCAAGACCTCCAAAATTAATTTACTACAACTCCCCCCCCCCCCCCCCCCCAAGACCTGCCAAAAGTCCCTGGAGGTCCAGCAGGGGTCCAGGAGTGATCTCCTGTGACATAGTAAGGGCAGCCGACTGCCCTTTGCCCTTACTATGTCACAGGGGCTACCGCCGCCATTGGTCGACCCCAGTGACATAGTGAGGGCAAAGGGCTGTCGGCGTCATTTTGACTACTGGCAGCCGACAGCCCAAGTCCAGGAGATCGCTCCCGGACCGCTCCTAGACCCCTGCTGGACCACCAGGGACTTTTGGCAGGTCTTGTGGGGGGGGGGGGGTTGTAGTAAATTAATTTTGGAGGTCTTGGGGGGGGGGCGTCAGGAGGGTGAAGGGTTTTGTTAGATTTTTACTTTTTTATTAAAGATTTGTCTGCGAGCCCTGGACCCCCGCTGAACCACCAGGGACTTTTGGCAGGTCTTGGGGGGGGGGGGGGGGGTTGTAGTAAATTAATTTTGGAGGTCTTGGGGGGTGTCAGGAGGGTGGGGGTTTTTGTTAGATTTTTACTTTTTTATTAAAGATTTGTCTGCGAGCCCTGGACCCCCAGGGACTTTTGGCAGGTCTTGGGGGGGCATCAGGAGAGTAGGGGGTTGTAGTAAATTAATTTGGTAGGTCTTGTATGGCTCTCACGGAATTACATTTTAAAATATGTGGCGTTCATGGCTATCTCAGCCATAAAGGTTCCCGACCCCTGATCTAGAATATAACATGGAAAACCATAGCCCCACAGACCTATCAACACAGCTCAATAGTAGCAGGTGTCAAGTCAGGCTAGGGTAAGGTATACTAAAATCAGATTTTTACTGCCTTATGGAAAGGTAAATGGCCTTGAATAGAAAATCCAAGGGCAGTTTGTTCCATAGAAGTGAACAGATATAGCTAAATGTATGTTTGAGTTGTCGCTAAATATGCCTCTCTTTAGAGATGTTATGGAAAGTAAAGGAGCTTATGCTGATCTTAGTAGACAGCTTGGACAGTATAAACAGTTTTTTTTGAAGTTGCTGCCTTTTCTCCCAAGATGTTTGAAAACTAGATAGAGTATTTTAAATTCATTGTGCACGAAGACTGGAAACTAAAGACTTCAGCAAAGGAGTTGCTGTATTCTTGTAATTTTATATCCATTAAGAGGTTATTGATGAATAGGGAACATTTATCAGACATTAGCTAATATTAAAAATGCTAATGGATCTCATAGGAAATTCTAGTTCAGTGAGTTCACTGTCACCCTTACTTATTATAGTGCTCATCAAGTTGGTGATATTTTTCAGTAAACCAATATGAAATCTTTTGTGGTGAAACGGGTTTTGCATGCTTCGTAATTTGGTTTTGGCCTGTGACTGTTTTCCCCATAGATCTCCCTTCCTTTGGTTTTATCTATGCACTGTAGTTCAAACAGCTTTGGGATGCTGGCTTGACTCAGAATGAGGCTTGGACAGCATACGTATCCCAGTATTCTTGATGAAGCTGTAAGACTGAAACCTCCTTTGTGACTCCAGTGTCCCTAGAAACTACTAGGGGAATAGCTTATGGACCTGAGTACTTGCCCCTAGGCATGTGGCCAGTGTAGAAGCATGTGTGCAAATGCATTCAGACCTGGGTAGTGCTTGGTAGGACCCCTTCAAGTGGCCACAGGATTAATCTAAGTGGGTGTTAGGGGTGGCACCTAGGGGATTACATGACATCTTTCTGTACCAATGAACTAAAATGCGTCCAGGCTAATGGAGCAATAACCTTAATGCACTTGTGTGTGTAAACATGGACCGCTGATATTTTTATTATATCCATCACATGCAAATTTATGCAGATATTCATTAATATTTAAAGGGTTAATACAACTTATGAACAGCGTGACTGTAAATAGGGTAGACTAGGGATACCAGCTTGGAGGTGGGGGAACCGGGAAGTTGTCAGCCTAGGGGAGTTAGTTTCTTTCAGCATCAGGCAGCTAGAGGGTTTGGCCCGTAGGGGGGGGGGCTTTTTTGTCTGAAGTGCTCATAGCTCACATTCAGGCCGATTTATAATATTGGCGCACGTTAAACGGGCACTCATGATTGAGTGCCCGCTCTCAAAGCATGCCAATTCGCCTTTCCTGAGCACCCGATTTAATATTTAAATGGGCTGCCAAGGTAAAAAGGAGGTACTAGGGAAAATTTTGCATCCTTAGCACTTCCTTGGCTTCAGATGCCCAGGAGAGGTCAGCGGGTTAGAAAACAAACACTCTCAGTTTTTATGAGCGTCCATTTTTCCTAACCTGTGCACAGCCAAGAGTTAGTAAAATGGACACTCATTAATTGAGCATCCGTTTTCTTAACCAGACTGCTGGCGACACTTTTTTTTAAAACTTTTTTTTTTTTGGTTCCTCCGACTTAAACTTGCCACGATATTAAGTCTGAGGAACTACAGAAATGCAGTATTTTCTGCTTTTCTGTAATATTTTGGGGCTCCTCAAGAATTAATGCCTGCTCCAGGGCAATCTGTTTGAGAGTAAAAATGTGCACATTTGGCACACTTTTTTTTTTTTTTTTTTTTGTATCAGGGGTAACTGCTAATAGCCTCATCCTCATGAATTTACTTGTGATGAGTGCTATTAGCTTTGTGCTGGTTTGGACACTTGTTTTGGACACATTAATCCCCTTATTGCATGAGGGGTTTTGGACAGTCATCCAGTCGCATGTAAAGCAGTGTGCTTGGATGAGCGCACTATATTGCATCTGCCTGATTGAGCCTTTCGTTAGTCCCCCAACTAACATAATACATAATACTAATATATTAATGCTGGCCGTAATCTGATGCAAAGCACCAGCTTTTATACAATGTGCATTAAACAGTGTTTTCCATGAGAAAGTTCGTGTTAAAATCTGGCCATTAATTGCAGATTATAGATTGCCCCCTAAATGTTCATGAGCTTTCAAGACTGTTGGTCCCCTCTACAGAAGTTGTCTGAAGTTTAATTAGATGACATATCTGAAGAAGACTTTGTGGTCTCTAAAGGCCATTTGGTGGAACAACTTTGTATGGCTTTTGTGTTGGTCTCATAGAAGATATTACCTGCAAAAAATCCAGTTTTCTCCATCACCACTATGGTTACTAGAATTATGTATAGGTCACCTAAGTTTGCATGCTTTTGTTTGGATCTAGGCAAAATGGAAGAGTTTGGAGAGTTCCCTCAGAGTCAAGCTGAAGAGTTTCGATATAATGAAGATGAAATATTTCTCCCTACTCGAACATAATCAGGTATGTGGGATGTGCATGAAGAGTGTTGGATTGTCAGCTGAAGGATGCTTCAAGCATTTCAACTATTTTTCTAGTCAGTGCTGCTCAGTTGCTATTTGATACTTTTAAGCAGAGAGCAAATTTAACTGGATTAACATCACAAACAGTGTCTACCCCTCCTCTACCCCTCTCCCTTCAAAGAATTGGGATCTGTGATTAGGTTAAAAATATTTAAAATAAACCCTGGACAAACAAATTCCTATTCAGGAACTTGCTTAATTTTTCCTTGATTCTTTTGGAGGATTTTAATTATTCCATCTCTAATTGTGATAAACCCTGCCCAAAGATATTTATGGGAGACAAATGATCATGTATTTTGGCCTATCTGTAGCAGTGCCAGTCTGGTATTTGTACTGATGTGATGGTGGTCGTATCCTTTCTGCTGACTTGCAGGAGTAAGGCAACCCATCCTCTCTACTCTCATCCACCTCTGGTGCCCAGCAGGAGCAGGGAATTACCTTTTGTCTCCATCTCTTGAGACCCCAGTTGCTGGCTCAGGATGGAGGTATCTGGGATTGCCTGTCCAACACAACAGGAAATAGTTGTTGCAGTTCCAACCCTGCCTTGGGAGTGAAGGTGAGTTCTTAATTCATGTCTGGCTTCAGCTGAGGAAAACATCTGTGGTTTGCTGTCCCTGAGCAGGAAAAGCCTGATAACCTATCTAGAGAAGGGGCCTGCTCCAGCCCAATAAGAGAAAGGGGCTGCTAGAAGGAATGGAGAGAGTAAAAGGAGAGATAAGGAAGGAGCTGGGAATATATATTGGGAGAGGGGTGAGAGGAGGAATAATGAAAAATGGTGGGAAAGTAAGGGAAAAAGATGGTACTAGGCAGCACAAGGAAATCAATGGAAGAATGCGAAGATGATATAACAATGGGCAGGCCTTGTGGCACTATGGCATAGGTGACTGGCTGACTTGGTCTGGGTGATTTTTAGAAGTGATGCACTGGGGCCCAGTAAAGGAAGAAAAGTGTCTGTTTCAGTGGCAATCCCTATAGTCCATGATGCTAAGGGTCATCCCTAAGGAAACATCCCTTCCATTTTCTAGGCTAGTGTGAGTCTGTCATATGGGGAGGAAGGGGACAGGGAAGATGGCATGAAAGCTGGGGAAAAAAACCCCCCAAATGTAAGGGCAGAGGGAAGCCCTTTAAATTTTAGACCGCACGGACGGCTTCCCCCTTTCGACCACGCTACCGGCTCCAGACAGCGCCTTCACCTCCTCTGCCGGGGCTCGAACGGCCCAATCGGGGCTCGAGTCCGCTCAACCCTAAACGATCGGGGAGCCATGCAGAGGAGGCACCTCAAACTTGAAAAAAGATGAAAAAAAATTTGTCAAAGAAAAACACCTCTTCAATGAAACATCGCGGTGAGTGATAAACACACCCACCGTAAGGTACCCGGCCAATCAGAGGGCAGAGGGAAGCACTTTAAATTTTAGACCGCACGGACGGCGTCGCGCGTCCGAAGGGGCGCGACCTATTGGGCTTGCCCCTTAGTGCGCCCCTTTGTGACCCCAGGACCCAGGACACACACTACATGCAGCCTGCCTCGATAATCCTCACATCTCTTCATCCCCAAGCCTATTCGAAGACCTCCAGCGAAAACAGCAACCATCCTCTCAACATTCATCCCAACATTCAGTTTCTTATTCAGCATTCAACCAATCGCCTCAGCATTCATCCAGCAAAAGATTAACACAACCAAACATATTAGTCAGTCCCCCTCAAAGAACACTTCCACAATCCATTACCGCCACAACTTCATAGGACACCTGGTACTGACAATCCCATCAAAGCAATCTCCCTAGTACAACCATGTTACTAGGACACCCAATACATATAATACATCACAACACCTGCTTCAAGATGAAGCCTACGCTAAGATATCAACCTATAACTCGTAGAAATCTAACCCCTGTAATGATCTCTCCCATTACACAACTACTTGGACTGGCTCTATTCACCTTATCACTCTTCAATGCCCAGTCAATCACTAAAAAAGCCCACATCCTTAATGACCATTTGCTAGATACCGGACCAGACATCTGTGCCATCAGAGACCTGGTTAAAACCCTCAGATACAGTCTTAATAAATCAATTGCCTACACAGACATATGATGTCTTCTCCTTACCCAGAAAGAAAAAAAAAAGGAGGTCTCCTAATAGCTGCAAAAAAAACGTTTTAACCTCACGCAACAACCTATCTATACTATACCCAAACTTGAGGTAGGCTTATTCAAATCTAAGTCGCTTCAAATCCTCCTCACCTACGCTCCTCCCGGACTTTTAGATCAAGATGCCTCTCCTATGGTAGAAGTTATAGCCAAATACTTAAAACCAGATTCTCCTGCCATAATCATTGGAGATTTTAACCTCCACATTGATGCCAATCCTCGATCGTCCAATTGTGATGCTTTCCTATCAGCCCTCTCGGACATGGGCTTCAAACAGCACATTAACCAACCAACACATAAAGCAGGTCACACTCTTGACCTTATCTTTACAAATTCTAATCTCACTCCATTCTCACCTCCCTTATGCCTCCCAGTCCCATGGTCAGATCATTTTATGATCAACTCCACCTTCAGGTCATTGACAGGATTGACCACACCTCATCATCCTACCACTCTATACTACAGGAAAAGATGTCCTTCAGAAGATCTTGGCAAATCCCTGATCAGAAAACTTCCTAACTTGGATCTTTCCAATCCCAATTCAGCTATCACCTCATGGCAAAACATTACCGAAATGATAGCCAATGATTTATGCTCACTGTCAAAATAAAATATAAATCCTTCTCAAAAAAATAAGCAACCGTGGTTCTCAAACTCCGCACTCAGAAGCAAAATCTAAGACTGAAAGAAAAAGAATGGAGGAAGAATCCTAATCCCCTCTCTCTTTCCATATACAAAACAACTCTCCACCATTACAGATCAGCAACACTTCGAACAAAAAGAGATTTCTATGCTCACCGTATCCATGATATGCTGTATGATGCGAAGGCCCTCTTCTCTTATGTTTCGAAACTTACCAAAACGGTTCCTCCTACCATCCCTGACGATACAGCCCAATCGAAGGCCAATGACCTGGCCTTATTCTTTCAAAACAAAATCACCAATACCCTGGCCAGATTACCTACCAGCCCAAATCCTCGTCTTCTGGACACAGTTCTCCTACCAAACACATCCATAAGATTGGACTCCTTTGATCCTACCCACACTTTAGAGGTAGAATCCCTGATAAAAAGAATGAAACCTTCGACCCACCCACTGGACCAAATACCTTCCAAGTTACTGATTCTCGTACCAGAATACATATCCAAATATCTGGCCGATATCATCAATTGTTCCCTTTCACAAGGAACATTCCCGGATGCTCTCAAATTGGCCATGCTCAAACCCATACTCAAAAAATCCAACCTGGACCCGGAAGACCTCAACAATTACCGCCCCATATCAAATCTCCCATTTGTAGTTAAGATCATGGAGAAAATTGTAAATAAGCAACTTTCAAATTACCTAGAAGACCACAACATACTACACATGTCTCAATATGGTTTCCGAAAAGAACATAATACTGAAACCCTCCTCACCTCTCTCCTGGATCAACTATATATTGGCTTTGATAAAGGACAGTCGTTTCTCTTAGTTCTCCTCGACATCTCCGCGGCTTTTGATACAGTAAATCACAATATCCTTCTAAACCGGCTTTCAGACATAGGAATTACAGGTTCCGCCCTCAGATGGTTTGAATCCTTCCTTAGCAATAGAGGCTATAAGGTAAAAATTAAAAACAAGGAATCACCTCATACTAATGCTCCTTTTGGCGTCCCCCAGGGCTCCTTATCACCCACCCTGTTTAATATCTACATACTCCCCCTCTGTCACCTACTCTCAAACCTCAAACTCAAATTTTTATATTTATGCAGATGATGTTCAAATTTTAATCCCTATATCCAACTCACTGGACTCAACACTCAGGTTATGGAACTCTCATCTACAAACTATAAACCATTACTTATCCAGCCTCAACCTCATGCTCAACACTTCTAAAACCGAACTCTTGCTAATTACTCCAGAAGGCAGTCCCATACTACTCAAATCACAAAATATTCCACATATATCACATGCCAGAGATCTTGGAGTCTTAATCGACAGTCACCTGAACCTAAAGCATTTTATAAAACACACTACTAAGGAGTGCTTCTATAAGTTACAAGTACTCAAAAAAACTCAAACCGCTCCTATTCCATTACGATTTCAGATCCGTCCTCCAAGCCATTCTGTTCTCCAAGATCGACTATTGCAATTCCATTCTGCATGGTCTTCCAGCCTCTACTATTAAACCTCTCCAGTTGATACAAAATGCAGCGGCAAGAATTTTGACAAATACCAATCGGAGAGAGCATATCTCTCCCATTCTAAAAGATCTCCACTGGCTCCCAGTAAACTTCCGGATCCTTCATAAATCTCTCACAATCATTCATAAAAATATCCACCATCAGACCCCTCTTGATCTGCTTCATCCTCTCAGACTGCACTCGATGGCCAGGCCTTTAAGGGATCTTTACACGTTCCTCCAATCAAATTAGTGCACCACGCAAACATCAGAGACCGGTCATTCTCTACCGCAGGCCCTTCCATTTGGAACGCCATGCCTCCGGTCCTCAGACTGGAGACCTGTCTAACAACTTTTAAAAAGAAACTAAAGACATGGCTGTTCAGCCAAGCCTTCCCCACTACAAACCCCATTGCCTGATCTAGAATTGTCCACCACCCACCTATGTAAACAAATTTT
This sequence comes from Rhinatrema bivittatum, assembly GCF_901001135.1. Taxonomy (NCBI): domain Eukaryota; kingdom Metazoa; phylum Chordata; class Amphibia; order Gymnophiona; family Rhinatrematidae; genus Rhinatrema; species Rhinatrema bivittatum. The sequence goes on along the minus strand of NC_042617.1, from coordinate 514,999,370 downwards.
CCATATTTCTCATGCATAGTATCTATTAAAGAGGTTGGCTCCTTGCCCCCCTCTTTTGTATATAGTATTTATTTACTTTTTCGTTCACCCCTTCTTTATTTCTTACTCCAAGTTAAGGCATCCTTGTTATAATGTAACTGTATGCTCCTTATCTCTTGTTGATTGGTTAATTATATTTTCTGTTTAGTTCATTGTACACCGAGTTGATTTGATTTGTATCAAAGTCGGTATATAAAAGCCTTTAATAATAATAAAGGAAAAGTTGAGAAATATTTTTGCGTACTTAATAGGTAAAATTTGTATAGCAAATTAAAAATGTGAGCATCTTAGGAGGTTGTGATACCTTGCAATGGACCAGTGGTCCAGATGTCATTGTATATGAGCTTATGAGACCTCATTTGTCTGAGACCTGTGTTGGCTCAAAAGCCCATATACTATTTTATCTTGGTTTTTTTTTTCTCTTTGTTCTTTAAAATGTTATAGCCTACAACGATTCCACTTATCTCCAGGACTGATACAACTATAAGAACTATACGAACTATACTTTCTCAGAGGACAAGCAGGATGGTAGTCCTGATACATGGGTGACATCAAATGGAGCCCCGATGTGGAAAACTTTGTCAAAGTTTCTAGAACTTTGACTAGGCACACTGAGCATGTCCAGCATGCCCTATACCATGCATCCACATGGGGTCTCTTTTTCTGTGGAGCTGTAAGCCTCGCGGTATGTGAGAGCTCACTTTTGGCTATGTTTGACATGTGGAAAATGTTCCTTTTCTAACATTTTTGGCGGTTTTTCTGTGCTATTCTGTCGCTGAGTCCCTCTCTGTACAATTCACATAGTGCTTCTAGTCAAGGTTTTTGGTGATTTGTGTAAGGTTTTTTTTTTTCTTTTCATGGTTGATTACCTGTGCATCAGTGCCCACTGGCCATCGCTGCCCTGCCGCCATTTTCAGTTTGTGCCCCTTTTCTTTAGTCTGACATGGCCATGTCTGGTTTTCAGTGATGCCCCCGGTGTCAGAGGACCATGTTTATCACGGATCTGCATGATATGTCCTCTGCCTGGGGGCATCAATTGACATCTGCTTATGCACACAGATGACCACGAAGAGATGCCTGCTTTGACTCAAGATGGAATAGCTCTTAGGGTCGAATTCCAAGCCGATGGACACAGTCATTGACATCGGCAGGACAGCCTGTTACGTTGATACTGTCAGCAGACAGAGGTGCCGCAGATCTCTATCTGTAAGCTGAGGTTGTCTGGTTTCTTGTCATCTGCCTTGGCACCAGGGAAAGATTGGGTTGAGCATTGAGGGAAGCCGAAGAAGCATCAGCAACTGTCCCCATAGATGCATGGGGATGCACTGGCTTTTGTCTAGATGCCCTTGAAGCAAACCCCCCCCCCCCCCCCCCATGGCGAGGAGTGCCTGTCCTTCGTTAATGCTGGGGTCTTCAATGGTCTCCACCAGTGCTGATGCCAGTCACCACCCGTTCTCATACCACTTCTGGTATGAGCTCAGTGTGCTCATCAGTGCATTACTGACCCAGCTGGTGCTGGTTCCCAGGATTGCATCTGTGCCCAGCATGGCACAGAGGCCTTCCCCCTATTGATATGGTGGTCATTGCCATTTTCTCCAAGGAAGAAGCTTCACAGAGGCCAGCAGAGACGCTAAGGCCTGCCACAGTCATCTAGTTCTACTGGTGCATGCACCCCTGGACGAAGGCCGAGCACCTAGGGACCCGTCCCCTGTGGCTTACATTGAGAATGAGGAACCCGATGACACCTTGAGTCATCAAAGTGTCAAGGATTGTCCTTCAGAACCTTCTCCTCCATAGGAGCGAAGGAAGTCTCCGCTTAAGGACTTCACCTTCACAGGTTTTGTGAGGGTGAATGCAGAAATCATCCTGTTTATTGACATGAGGAGGATGCCAGGCACAAAATGCTAGAGATCCTTCAGTTCATGGAGCCTCCTAAGGAGATATGTGGTGGCCCAGTTCATGAGATCCTTAAGTAGCTGCTGCTGAAGATATCAAATTTGGAACGGGGGATCTCGTTTCGAAGTCCTCCTATCCAAATTGTCCTAACCACAAATGCACCCTGGGGTGGGGAGCTCATGTAGATGGGCTCAGCACTTGGGGTCTGTGGTCCACCCAGGAATGCTCTTGTCACATCAACTTTCTGGATCAGGTAAGTGCTATGGGCTTTCTGAGATTGGCTGACCGACAAAGTTGTCCAGATCCACACTGACAACCAAGTAGCTATGTGGTATGTCAACAAGCAGGGAGGCATGGGATTGTATCTCCTGTGTCGGGAAGCAGTCCAGACTGGTCGTATTCCCTGTCCTTTGGGATGGTGCTCAGGGTTATGTATCTGGCTAGGATGGAGAACATGGTAGCGGCCAGGCAGTCGAGCCTTCATACCCCACGAGTGGTCCCTGGACCCAGGGGGTAGCGAATTGGATATTCCCCCTCTGAGGAAGCACGAACATAGATCTGTTTGTCCCCCTGCAACAGGAAGGTGCCTCAGTCTGCTCCCTGTACAGATCAGACTGCAAACCAGCCTTGGATGCCCTTGCCCATCATTGGGCAAGGGTCTTCTATATGCATATCCTCAGATTCCCTAAGTAGCATAGATTCTCTTGAAGCTTCGAGAGTACAGTGGAGCTATGAACCTCATAGCCTGAGACAAATCTGGTTTCCATTCCTACTGGAGTTGTCTGTCTGGGGACTTCCCCAGATCTCATCATGCAAGGTCATGGTCTGCTGAGGAATCCCAATCTCCAGGCTCTGTCGATCACAGTCTGCATATTGATAGGTTAATCTTGCAACCTCTTGATCTTTCAGAGGATGTCTCTCTGGTCCTGGTGGCTTCTAGAAAGCCTTCAACTAGAAAGTCCTTGTTTGTGATAATTGTGGGTGGATCCTTGGGCCGGTGGCAGATTACCATGCCCATGGGGGAAGATCCTGAGAGGAATCACTGGTCAGGCTCAGAGTTGGGAGACAGACAAACACTTAGTTCTTCTATTAAACTGTTTTAGAGACCACCAGAGGTGGCAGTAGTGAGCAGGAAGAGCCCAGCTGGTCTGTAGTCCCTCAGGCACTGGAACAGTGATCCCAGGATGGCTGAGCTGTAGAGAAACTGAGATAGTGAGTAGGCAGAATGTGCAGGCAGAATGTGCAGAGTTCAGGAACAGAACCTTGATGGCAACACTTATACAATAGTCTCTTGGAACAACCCAGGAGCTGGAATGAAGTAGGCCCTTGAGGAGCGAGTACCGGTTCCAGACTGCGACCTGAAAAGCAAGAGAGCGAGGCCCCCGAGGAGCGGGTACCCCTGGTAAAGTCCAAGGAGGCAGAGTAGCAAGGTAAGCGGAGAGCGAATCCCATCCGCAGTGATACCTGGAGGCAGCTAGGTAGGAAACCCTTTGCTAACTCTATTAGCTAGCAAAACAAGAGACCTTAAATATCTGGCGATGTTGTCATCTCAGGGGGATGCCCCTGAGGTTCGCGCCACAGCCGGTACTTGAGTTGGGGCCACGCGCGCACGCCCTTACTCCTCAGGAGAACATGGCGGAAGGCAGCGTCTAGCTGGTCGGGGATGCCGGAGGAGGTCGGCAAACTGACACCACGGCAGCCAACTTCCATCAACCAAAGAGGGAGTCGCCAAAGAGGTAAGGTGGGCAGAGTGGAGACGTCGGGCAGCAACAGTCCTGTGTCCTGAAGTGGGAGAGGTTTTTCCATGTGGTGTGAGCAGAAGGCCCTAGATCCATTCTCCTGCCCCCTACAAAAACTGCTTGACTACTTTCTACACCTATCAGACTGGCTTAAAGACCAACTTCATTAGAGTTCATCTGTGCAATTTGTGCATACCACCAAGGTGTAGATGGAATGCCCATCTCTGTACAGCCTATAGTTGTATGCTTCATGCAGGGCCTGCTTCAATTGAAGCCTCCTGCTAAGTCTTGGGTCCTCAAAGTGGTGTTAGCTCAGCTGATGAAAGCTTCTTTTGAGCTGCTGCACACCTGTGACCTGAAATCCCTGACTTGGAAAGTCATATTTTTGGTGGTAGTCACTTCAGCAAGCTCCAGACCTTAGTGACTTATCCACCTTATACTCTGTTTTTATTATGACAGGTTGGTCTTGCACATCCTAAGTTTCTGCCTAAGGTGGTGACAGATTTCCATCTTAATCATCTAATTGTACTACCTATATTCTTTCCCAGGCCCCATTCGCACAAAGGCGAATGAGCACCACACAGTTTGGACTGCAAAAGAGCCTTAGCCTTCTGTCTGTGGCAGACAGAAGCTCATTCAGTCCCCCAAACTTTTTATTTCTTTTGATAGGAATCAGTTGGGCATTTCCATTACCAGACAGACCTATCCAGTTGGATAGCAGATTGCATCATCTTCTGTTATGCCCAGGCGGGACTGCATCTTGGAGGTCATGTCAAGGCTCATTCTGTCACAGCCATGGCACTGTCAGAGGCCCACTTATGAGCAGTTTCCAAGGAGAAGATCTGCAAGGCGGTGACGTGGAGTTCTCTTCACACATTCATATCTCATTGTCTGGATAGGGATGGCCAACGTGCAGTAGGTTCAATCAGTCTGTCCTTCAGAACTTGCTTGAGGTGTAGAACCCCTCTCTCCCACCTAGGGCCCATTGTTTGGGTTCAAACTGTCTTCCCCATCTTCCCCATCTTAACCATGTGTCAGGCACTGTTGTGCCTGACACATGGTTATTTTATTTATAAAATTTTATATACCATCATTTAGAAGGTTCCATCACAACGGTTTATAAATATCCATGGTAATAAACACAAGATCAGTAATACAAAATAAAATTTATAAAAGACAAGGAGTATACTACAGTCCACCTGGTCAAGATGGTGAGACTGACAGTGAAATGCTAAGAGAAATTAGGGAAGCTAACCAAATTGGTAGTGCAGTAATAATGGGAGACTTCAATTACCCCAATATTGACTGAGTGAATGTATCAACGGGACACACTAGAGAGATAATGTTCCTGGATGGAATAAATTATAGCTTTATGGAGCAATTGGTTCAGGAACCAACGAGAGAGGGAGCAATTTTAGATCTAATTCTCAGTGGAGCACAGGACTTGGTGAGAGAGGTAACTGTGGTGGGGCTGCTTGGCAATAGTGATCATAATATGATCAAATTTGATTTAATGACTGGAAGAGGAACAGTGTGCAAATCCAAGGCTCTCGTGCTAAACTTTCAAAAGGGAAACTTTGATAAAATGAGAAATTGTTAGAAAAAAACTGAAAGGAGCAGCTACAAAAGTGAAAAAAATGTCCAAGAGGCGTGGTCATTGTTAAAAAATACCATTCTAGAAGCACAGTCCAGATGTATTCCACACATTAAGAAAGGTGGAAAGAAGGCAAAACTATTACCGACATGGTTAAAAGGGGAGGTGAAAGAAGCTATTTTAGCCAAAAGATCTTCATCCAAAAATTAGAAGAAGGATCCAACAGAAGAAAATAGGATAAAGCATAAACATTGGCAAGTTAAATGTAAGACATTGATAAGACAGGCTAAGAGAGAATTTGAAAAGAAGTTGGCTGTACAGGCAAAAACTCACAGTAAAAACTTTTTTAAATATATCTGAAGCAGAAAGTCTGTGAGGGAGTCAGTTGGACTGTTAGATGATCGAGGGGTTAAAGGGGCACTTAGAGAAGATAAGGCCATCGCAGAAAGATTAAATGATTTCTTTGCTTCTGTGTTTACTGAAGAGGATGTTGGGGAGGTACCCGTAATGAGAAGGTTTTCATGGGTAATGATTCAGAGGGACTGAATCAAATCATGGTGAACCTAGAAGATGTGGTAGGGCTGACTGACAAACTGAAGCATAGTAAATCACCTGGACCGGATGGTATACACCCCAGAGTTCTGAAGGAACTTCAGCCTAGCATCCGCACCTCGAGTCATTACCAAGTGCCTTGTAGTAGTCGCGGTCTACCTGAGGTGTCAGGGCATCCATGTCTACCCTTATCTCGACGATTGGCTGATAAGGGCTCTAACTCAAAAGGACGCACTAGCCTCCTTATGTCTAACTCTCTCCATACATTGCTGTCTTTCTGGTTTCTGATAAACTATCCCAAGTCCAGCCTAGTTCCATCTCAAGCCCTATCATTCATAGGAGCCACCCTGGACACCATGCAGGCGAAAGTATTTCTCCCTTAGGATTGAGCTCGTACTCCTGTCCCTAGCGCAATGCCTCCAGGATCAAGATTACACGACAGCTTGTAACTTCCTCATTTTGCTGGGTCACATGGCATCCTCTGTACATGTCACACTCCAATGGCACGCCTCGCCATGAGTCATGCAATGGATTCTGAAGTCCCAGCGGCTTCAGGCTTATCGCTCAATGTCCTGCATTGTCCATGTTACCAAGCAGCTCTGCCTGTCGCTGGCCTGGTGGATGCGGCTCTCCAATCTTCTTCAAGGTCTTCCCTTTCAAATTCCAGAACCTCAAATTATCCTGACAACTGATGCCTCCAACCTAGGTTGGGGTGCTCATGTCGACTGCCTCCAGACTCGAGGAACCTGGTCTCCAGAGGAAGCCAAACATCAGATAAATTTCCTGGAGCTTCGGGCAATCCGATATGCCCTCAGTCTTTCAGGATTGCCTCTCCAACAAGGTCATCCTGATTCAGACAGACAACCAAGTGGTGAGGTGGTACATAAACAAGCAAGGGGGAATGGGCTCCTACCTTCTGTGTCAGGAAGCTGCACAGATATGGGCATGAGCTCTTTCCCACACCATGTACCTCAGAGTAAACTACTTGGTGGGCGTGGACAATGTTCTAGCAGACAAGTTGAGTCGAACCTTCCATCTGTACGAATGGTCTCTCAACCCCACAGTAGCGGACACAATCTTCCAACGTTGGGGGTATCCACAAATAAGAACATAAGAAGAACATAAGAAAATGCCATACTGGGTCAGACCAAGGGTCCATCAAGCCCAGCATCCTGTTTCCAACAGTGGCCAATCCAGGCCATAAGAACCTGGCAAGTACCCAAAAACTAAGTCTATTCCATGTAACCATTGCTAATGGCAGTGGCTATTCTCTAAGTGAACTTAATAGCAGGTAATGGACTTCTCCTCCAAGAACTTATCCAATCCTTTTTTAAACACAGCTATACTAACTGCACGAACCACATTCTCTGGCAACAAATTCCAGAGTTTAATTGTACGTTGAGTAAAAAAGAACTTTCTCCGATTAGTTTTAAATGTGCCCCATGCTAACTTCATGGAGTGTCCCCTAGTCTTTCTACTATCCGAAAGAGTAAATAACAGATTCACATCTACCCGTTCTAGACCTCTCATGATTTTAAACACCTCTATCATATCCCCCCTCAGTCGTCTCTTCTCCAAGCTGAAAAGTCCTAACCTCTTTAGTCTTTCCTCATAGGGGAGTTGTTCCATTCCCCTTATCATTTTGGTAGCCCTTCTCTGTACCTTCTCCATCGCAATTATATCTTTTTTGAGATGCGGCGACCAGAATTGTACACAGTATTCAAGGTGTGGTCTCACCATGGAGCGATAGAGGCATTATGACATTTTCCGTTTTATTCATCATTCCTTTTCTAATAATTCCCAACATTCTGTTTGCTTTTTTGACTGCCGCAGCACACTGAACTGACTATTTCAATGTGTTATCCACTATGACACCTAGATCTCTTTCTTGGGTTGTAGCACCTAGTATGGAACCCAACATCGTGTAATTATAGCATGGGTTATTTTTCCCTATATGCATCACCTTGCACTTATCCACATTAAATTTCATCTGCCATTTGGATGCCCAATTTTCCAGTCTCACAAGGTCTTCCTGCAATTTATCACAATCTGCTTGTGATTTAACTACTCTGAACAATTTTGTGTCATCTGCAAATTTGATTATCTCACTCGTCGTATTTCTTTCCAGATCATTTATAAATATATTGAACAGTAAGGGTCCCAATACAGATCCCTGAGGCACTCCACTGTCCACTCCCTTCCACTGAGAAAATTGCCCATTTAATCCTACTCTGTTTCCTGTCTTTTAGCCAGTTTGCAATCCACGAAAGGACATCGCCACCTATCCCATGACTTTTTACTTTTCCTAGAAGCCTCTCATGAGGAACTTTGTCAAACGCCTTCTGAAAATCCAAGTATACTATATCTACCGGTTCACCTTTATCCACATGTTTATTATCTGCTTCACTTTTTTGAAGGAGTTTTGTGAGGCAAGACTTGCCCTGGGTAAAGCCATGCTGAATTTGTTCCATTAAACCATGTCTTTCTATATGTTCTGTGATTTTGATGTTTAGAACACTTTCCACTATTTTTCCTGGCACTGAAGTCAGGCTGACCGGTCTGTAGTTTCCCGGATCGCCCCTGGAGCCCTTTTTAAATATTGGGGTTACATTTGCTGTCCTCCAGTCTTCAGGTACAATGGATGATTTTAATAAGTTACAAATTTTTACTAATAGGTCTGAAATTTCATTTTTTAGTTCCTTCAGAACTCTGGGGTGTATACCATCCGGTCCAGGTGATTTACTACTCTTCAGTTTGTCAATTAGGCCTACCACATCTTCTAGGTTCACCGTGATTTGATTCAGTCCATCTGAATCATTACCCATGAAAACCTTCTCCATTACGGGTACCTCCCCAACATCCTCTTCAGTAAACACCGAAGCAAAAAAATCATTTAATCTTTCCGCGATGGCCTTATCTTCTCTAAGTGCCCCTTTATCCCCTCGATCATCTAACGGTCCAACTGACTCCCTCACAGGCTTTCTGCTTCGGATATATTTAAAAAAGTTTTTACTGTGAGTTTTTGCCTCTACAGCCAACTTCTTTTCAAATTCACTCTTAGCCTGTCTTATCAATGTCTTACATTTAACTTGCCAATGTTTATGCTTTATCCCATTTTCTTCTTTGCGTCCATCCACAAAGTAGAGAATTTCTGCTCCCTCACTCGCAGCCGCCACTCACAGCTGAGGGACGCTTTCGCCCTCTCGTGGTCCAGCAGTATCCTCTACTCATATCGAAGACTCTCGAAGGGGCAAGTCGGGACCGCGTCTACATTATTGGATTAATATAGCTGTCGGCGATTATAAATGTTTGCCTGATTGCCCTGAGAGTGTCACGGAAGAAGCACGAAGGATTTCTCCCCTGAAGCAGGACCTCAAGGGTGGGGGTCCGAAACGCGATCGTGTTGGGCTATGCAGATGAGCATTACTGCTGAATTTTCGAATCTAGATTAAAAAAGTGACATTTCTGCTATCTGACTTTGATTTGCAGTTTCATACCATTTGAAATTTGGAGCTTTCATCAGTTTGATGAAAAGTGAATGATAAAATGAAAAAAATTACCAAAAAATATATATAAAGCAAAATGGACCTGAGACCATAAAGAGAATCTGATATAATACCTTGTCCCTATTAGTGGTCCTACAAAATTATATACCTTCGTATAGTATGACAGCTTGAATAAGGGTTATAAAAGATACCAGGTATACCATCATTGTTTGATACATTGTTTAAATGCATTCATACTCCACAGCGTAACCTGCGGTCAGGTAATAAAGGCTTGCTAACTATTCCATCTCCCAGATCAGCCCATTTGAATAGAGAGAGAGCTTTATCACTGGCCAGTCCAAAACTATGAAATTCGCTACCAATGGAGCTAAGATTAGAAGTTAACTTTAAAACTTTTAAGAAGAATTTGAAAATCTGGTTATTTAAACAGGGGTTTGTAGAGTAAGCATGTCAATCTTATTCTTAAATAGATTTTAGAAGTAATTTTATATTTGATTTTAGAAGTTTTTAAATCTGATATAGTGAAAATGAGGCTTTGTTTTTTTTATGTGACTTATGTAACTTGATTTTATGTATTTTATTTTTAGTTTTATATGCATTTGATATCTTTATTAGGCTATGTATGTTTCAATATGATTTATTTTCATGTTGTGAACTGGTATGATTGATTCAGAATATTGGTATACAAAATAAATAAAATGAAACAAAATGAGAAATCTTTGAAATCAGTCTGACAGTGACAATTATTCAAAAGATGAACTCTGCTTGATGTCCCTTTAATGACTTTCCAAAGCCACTATTAAAATTTGAAACATGACATCTCAGTAATGACCTGTGTAATAAATTTATCCCTTGCCAAAGTTTAAAACAAGCATCCATTTGCCTGTTCTGAAAATACTGATCCTGCAATTATAAATAGACAACTTAATTTCTTCCTTTTATTAGAAAACTGAAAGAATCTGTCATACTAAAGCAATTGACAGATTACTGAGAGATCCTAAACTGATAAATCAATATCAGTTTGGCTTTTGTAAAAGCATTAAGCGCTGAAGCTTTACTAATTTCCTCAATTGATACTTATCCACTGTTTTGATCAAGGTCCTAATTACATCTTTGTACTGCTCAACATTACAGCGGCTTTTGACACATTAGAACACCATTTAATATTGTATCGTCTACATACTTGGTATCAAGGGACTGTGGTAAAAATGGTTCAAATCATAACTTTCTGAAAACATTCCAAGTTAGAGTTGGAAATTCCCACTCTCCGTGGTTTAATGTTTCTGCTGGTATGCCTCAAGGTTCAGTTTTGCCTGCAACACTTTTTAATATCTACCTATCTCCTCTGTGTAAATTGCTTACTGGTTTATGCGTCAAGTATAGTTTACAAAGACATAAAGTTCCTTTTTTCTTAACATTTTTGAGCATTCACACTTACCCCATCGTTCATCAGAAAAAGTTAACGCATTGATAACTCATGTGTTATCAAAAAGGGGTGTGTTTATGGAAATTTGTAAGTTACCGCACCATGTTAACGCTTTGCATAGTTTTATCACATGGTTTGGTAAACTTAGCATGCCATGCAATCTCTATTTTTCACATCCTGTGCTAAGGGGGGAGGGAGAGAGAGACTATCTACAGGGCCCTCATAGTAGTTAAGTATTTATATCTCTATAGGAGTGCCACCTAATAGGTCGAGGTGAGGTGTTAGTGGTGGTTTAGGGGCCAGTTTCGCATGTAGAGTGAGATGTACAAACAGCACAGTACACCTTGGTGAAGATTTGATGTCATTTGGAGTGAGGAAAGTCTCACAAAGATGAAATTTCTACTATGTTCTCTCAACCTAGCTTGATAGAGGCTGCCCTCTTCAGGAGAGTCGGTGAGTATGTCTGGCATTCAATTGTGTGCCTAGTTTTTGGACGCTTAGTTGGGCGCCTGCTTGGGCATCCGGTTGGTAGTGGCATCTATTTGAAGCGTGCACTTACCCATATGCACAATCTGAGCGGCATTGAAGGTGCTCAGTTTTTGGGCCCTCATCGAGGCACAGGGTTGTATACTTAAATTTTGGTTGCCTATATTTTTGCAATGCAAATACAGCTGGACACACAACTTTGTCACCTGTCAAACAGACTGATGGTGCTTATAGCTAAGAAACCAAAGCACCTTACCCCCTGTGCTGCTTGTCATTTTCGGGCATCTCAGCCTGGTATTCTCTAACTTTATTTATTTAGGGATTTTTATATACCGCAGTACATAAAAAGATACATCACCGCGGTTTACGATAATTAGCAACAGGCTTTACAGATAACAGGTATGAAAGATAACAGGCAGTACAGACAGTAAACCATAAATTAATATAATGTTTTACATACAAGAGTGATTTCGGATGTAACTAAAAATCATTTACGAACCAACACAAAACCTTAGAACATAAAAGTCAATAATAGTCAACTTGTACCAGTGCTGCTTGGAGACTCAGGAAAAATTCCCTTCATCTGATTTTACTAAGTCCGGTTCTTCCAAGCCTGATAAAGGCCTGGGTAAAGATGTGTCAGAAGGGGCACCTGATTTTGGAACTCCCCTAACTGATTCATCATCGCGGGAAGGTAGTTCAGTGAGCACAGGACAGGTGCCTCCTGGTTTCGGCATGGATTCTTCTGCCTTTTTCTTGGGTGGAATTTTTTTCAAGGATTGCAGTTCTTTCTTCAGGCACAGTCCTTGGCCCTGAACAATCTTGCCAGGTCAGTGTCGCATGTGGTGACCTCCCACACATCTAGTATTGCAGCTAAGCACACCTAGATCAGCGGCCGGTCTTCCCGATAGAGACCTGGATGACGAAACCTATCCTTCCTGGAGAATGGGGAAATTCCTCTGGGATTGGAACCATATAGGACTATGTTGTGGTTCTTTTATAGAGATGTTACCTTCTCTGATTTCCCAGACACTAAAAATACTGGGAGTCCCTGGGGCTGAATCCATGTCTGAGCCAAAGAAAGATCCCATTTTGGTTTTTATTAGTAAAGCCCTCTTGTTTTTTTCCTTATAATGGAGGCTATTCAAGAATTGATTGATATTGAGTGGGGCGCCCCTGAAGCTAATTTCAAAGGGGGATGAGTCTTGGAAGGACTGTACCCAAAACTTTAGCTGCAAGAGAGAATTACATTTTCCAAAAGTGGGTGCGTGCTTGTGTGTTCAGACTATCCCCATAGAGGGAGGAGTGGCCTTGAAGGATGCGCACGAAGGGAGGATTGATGCCATCCTTAAACAAGCATTTGAAGCAGTGGCAGTGACTTTGCAGATAGCTTCTTGTTGTTCCCTGGTGGCTTTCTCCTGTTTACTTCTTTCTCAGGTGGTTGAATCTGATGTGAATGAAGGCTGCAATTTGGTCCGCAACTCAGCCAGGGGGATAAGTGGCTAGGTGTCTGTTATGACTGAGAAATTGGTTGGCCAATGCGAATTCAAAGTCTAATCTTACAAAGTTACCATTTAAAGGCTCTCTTGTTTGGGAGCAAGTTGGAGAAAATGGCCAATAGGTGGGGCGAGTCCCCGGTTCCTCTGTTACCAGAGGATAAGAATCTAATGCTTCACTCCTTTAGCATGAGAGGTCGTGCTAGTGGATCCAAGTGTTTTCGACCCTACAGAGGAGCAGCCTTTGAGAGGACTCAACCTTTCGATAGATCTGTCCTTTCATCCCAGACAGTCCACATGGAGCACTGGCTCGGGTAGTGGAACCTCTGAGCCTCCCAATGAAGGTGTGCTGACCCATCCCTGAGAATAGGAGATAGGGGGTTTCCTCTCTTATCAAGAGGTGGGTCGAAATCACTTCAGACTAGTGGGTCCTGGAACTGATATGAGATGGATATGTGCTAGAGTTTTGCAGTGTTCCTCAGGATGTGTTCATGGTGTCTCGCTGTCACTCCTTGCAGAAAAGGCAGGCAGTGGAGGATACATTGTCGAGACTCCTCAGTTTGACAATTGTGGTTCCAGTGCCCATGTCTCAAGAAAATACAGGCCAATAGTCCATTTATTTCGTTGTGCCCAAGTAGGAGGGTTCTTTTTGTCTCATCCTGGATCTCACAGGGGTCAACCATCATTTGCGGGTGTCTAATTTTTGCATGGAAACCTTGCACTCAATGATATTGGTCGTGCAGTCGAGGGAGTTTGTCCTTGGATCTGTCAGAGGCACACCTGCATATTCCCATCCTGCAAGAGCATCAATGTTTTTGGGACATCAGTTTCAAATGCTGCCTTTTGATCTGGCCACCGCACCCAGGACTTTTTCCGTGGTGGTGGCAACAGTTGAGAGAGGATGGGATTCTGGTACACTCGTACTTGAAAGACTGGCTGATTCGGGCCAAGAATCTGGAAGAGAGCCTCATGGGACTCTCACAAGTTGATCTCCTCATTGCAGGAGATCGGTTGGGTGGTGAACCTGGCCAAGAGCAGTCTTCAGCCTTCTCAGTCACTAGAGTATCTCTGTGTTTGGTTAGACACGAAGGTGTCTAACCAAACACAGATACTCTAGACACGCAGGGTGTTCTTGCCGGAATGTTATATTCAGAAGTTGATCATGCAGATGCATCTATTGATGAACTCAATTTGCCCAATAGTGTGGACCTATCTTCAGTTGCTTGGATTGATGGCAGCAACCCTGGAAGTGGTGCTGTGGTTGAGGGCGTATGTGTGCCTCTTCAGTGCACCCTGCTGTCTCATTGGAGCTTTCAGTTCGATTTCTGCTTCACCTGCCGATGGAGGTCTGCACTCACCAGCAGTGGTGGCTAAACGTGGGTCATCTGAGAAAGGAGGGGGGTTTCCCTAAGCTCCCTGGTCTGGCTGTTACTCACGACAAATGCAAGCCTCCAGGGCTGGGGGGGGGGGGGGCTCACTGACAGGAGCTGATAGCACAAGGGTGCTGGAGTCCAGAAGAGTCTCTCTGGAGTATCAATTGGCTGGAAGCCCATGCGGTCTGGTTGGCATGCTTACAGTTTGGTGACAGATTGCAGGGTCGAGCAGTCCAAATAATGTTGGCTTACATCAGTTAGCAAGGAGGAATTAAGAGTTAGCAAGTATCACAGGAAACAGTCCAACTTATGGAATGGGTGGAAGTGCATCATCAGATCTCAGCCTCGCACATTACAGGAAAAGACAATATAAGTGCAGAGTTTGGAAAAGGAGAATGGGAATTGTCAAAGAAGGCGTATCAGCTGATAGTGGATCACTGGGACTGTCTGATTCTGGACCTACTAGTGATTTCTTGCACTGCAAAGGTTCCTAGTTTGTCACAGGAGAGATCCAAAGTCCCTGGGAAACGATGCCCTTGTGAGCTACTATATGCCTCCCCCCCCCCCCCCCCCCCCGTGGTCCATGTTGGGCAGGGGGATGGTATTTCTGGTGGCATCAGATTGCATACCATGGCTTCCTGGGCCAGAACTGTGAAGGCTCCTGGTAGGCTCCCTCCTCTGGCTTCTGGCACACAAGGATCTGCTGCAGCAGGAGCCTGTTCTTCACAAAAATCAGACTCACATTTTGTTTTATGGTAGGGCCCTTGAGGGCTTGCTTGCTGAAGCTTGGATATTCTACTGCGGTGATGGCCACCTTGCTGCGAGTGAGGAAGTTCTCTACTTCCTTTGCCTATGTGCAGATTTGATGGGTGCTTGAGGGTTTTTTCTTGTGTTAAGATCCTGCTCATTTTGGAATTTTTGCAGGATGGATTGGATAAAGGATTGGTCCTTAATTCCTTAAAGGTGCAGGTAGCTGCTCTTGCCTGTTTCAGGTGGACCCTTGTTGGATCATCCAGATGTGGCCTGTTTCTTGAAAGGAGTGAAACATCTTCGTCCTCCTTTGCAATTATCGGTGACCTTGTGGAGTTTTAATTTTGGTTTTGGATTTCTTAGCAGGCCCTACTTTTCGACTGATGCGCAGCCTTTCCTTGCGGTTATTGACCTTAAACAGTATTTCTTGTGGCAATTTGTTCTGCACATAAAGTATCCGAGCTGCAGGCATTGTCTCGCCAGGAATTGTTCCTTCGAGTGACTCTGGGAGCGATCCAGCTGCGAACTGTTCCTTTTTGCCAAAAGTGGTCTCTGATTTTCACTTGAATCAGTCCATTTCCCTGCCATCTCTGGATAGGGAGAGGGACGCAGAGGAATATATCCTGTTGTGACCCTTGGATATCAAGAGACATTCTGAAGTATCTGGAGGTTTCTAAACCTCTCAGGAAGTTGGATCGCCTGTTTTGCCTTCCACAGTGGAAATAAACAGGGTGAACTAGCTTCGCAGGCTACAGTAGCTCTCTGGATTAAGGAGATAGTCACGGCTGCATATGTGGATGCTGAGCAGCTGTTGCCAAGTCAGGTTAGGGCTCATTCCACTAGGACTCAGTGTCATGGGCAGAAGTTAGATTGTTGCCTCCCGTCATTTGCTGACCTGCAATAACGTCTTCCTTACACATCTTTTCCAGGTATTAAAGTCTAGATGTGCAGGCCCTGGAGGACGCAGCCTTTGCACATGCAGTTTTGTCTGGACCGCGGGCAGCTTCCCACCTTGTTCGGGAGTAGCTTTGGTAAATCCCAGTTCTGGATCCACTTGTCTAAATGCTGAGAAATTACTATTTACCTGAATTTCCTCTTGTTTAGTATATAGGTGGATCCCTTGGCTGCTGGCGAGTTGTGCTATTGTCCTCCTATGTGGCTGTGTTTCCAGGGGTTACTGGTAAGTGTTAATCCAGCCCTAGACTAGTGTTAATGTATTCTTTGTCTGAGCTCAGTGTTTCCTGTTGGCTGGAATGGTTATCCTATTAATAATCCGTTTTGTTACTGTCCATAGTTGGTTTTTGCAGAGAATACTGGTGGGTTGTTGTCACGGCAGGGGTATAAATACTGTGATGTCAACTTCCGTTCTATCTCCATCTGCTGGTAGAGGTGCATAACCCACTTGTTCTGCATCCACTAAAAAGGAAATTATCAGGTAAGTAGTTATTTCTCACTCTTCTTCCCCAGACAAGTGGGATTTTCTCCCCTATCAGCTGATTCATAGAACAAAAGCGTTGCTGCTTGCCTGATACTTCACTCAGTATGCTACCCACAATTCCTCAGAAATTCTGTTTCTTCAGCAGATGGTAGAGGTGTAAAACCTGTAATTGGCTGATATATATACATTGCTTCCAAGAATGGCAATCCTTTTTGGGCTGCCATCCTGGTTGGGTAGGGATGAGCAAGGGGTCAGTGCCCCTTGGTCAACTTGTCTCAGCACCAAGGAGGACTTAATAGCCAGGTGATCTGGCTCCCTCATGCCCTGCCTCTCTGCTCTCATTATGGGTAGCTTTGTTCTGTTCATCTGCTCAGGAAAGTTTTATCTTTCTAAGTTATTAGGGCTGTTGTGGGAACAGTTTTAAAGTTTTTATAAAAAAAAAAAACGTGAAAAAAGGGACTGTTGGTTCCAGTCAGAATCTGTGTGGGAGCCAGCTGCAATTGTTCCATGGTGCGGGATTGCATTATATTCCAGCGTTTTGGACTGGAGACCTTGAAGAGAATGGGTGGGCGCCAAGTTTTTCTGCTTCCTGGCTTCAGCATGGCTGTGATACAGGAACATGCCCAAACAATTCTGGCTTATGGAGGCCACTGTGGCTCGATCCAACCCTCTAGGTTGTGTAAGACTTGTTCTGGGGGTGGCATTCTGGAGAGCCCATCCTGGGCACTAAAGCAGAGAAGTCAACCTCTAAGAAATTGTGCCTTACTGTAGAATCAGACATTGGGAGATCAAGGCAGAGAAACAGTGGCGGCCATTTTAGCTCCTCCTGCACTTATAGGAGAGTGGGGAGAGCTTGGCAGGCCCACCAGTGTTGTCTCTGGTAGACAACAGTATAAGCATGCAGTGAGAGTTTGGGCCTGGTGCTTCATCTATGCAGGAAGAGCTGGGGAAGGCTCTGGAGGAGCCTTTTTGCTAAGAATTTGTGCTACTTATGTACAGAGCCTTTTTGGCCACAAAGGGCTCTGATACAGGGGCTCTGAGTACTGACAAGGGAGTCTCTGTTCTTATCCTTTGCTCCAAGTGCTGTCATTTGGAGGGAGAGATTGAATTTGAAGAAGAGTGGCTGACTTCAAGGGATGTCTCCGGGGGAGAAGATCCTGGGGCAGTTAGATATTGAAATGGAAAAAGAGCAGCTGGAGGAAGGAGAGATCCTAACCTAGAGGGCAAAGACTTGAGGGTTGTTTGCTTATTTAGGGGAGAGGAGTTGTCCTTTGATTACACACTCTATCTGAGTTAGGGATAATGGACAAGCCAGCGGAGCCGGTGGATGATGACAAAGATCCCATTTTGGAGTGACTTAAGGGTCCTGCCAAGGCTTTTCCATTTCACAGGATAGCCAAGGCTCTGATCTCATTAGAATGAGATGTGCCAGAGGCAGGCCTGAAGGTCGTTACGGCTACAGTGAAATTTATATCCCATCCAGAAGAAGACCTTGGTTTTGTTAAAATTGCCTAAGGTGGATGCTCTCTTGTCGGTTACAAAAAGACCACTATTCTGTCGATGGAAGTGTTGCTCAAGGATGCTCAGGATGAGATTGAAGTGCACCTTAAGTCTTTAAAGTTGTGGCTCTGGGCCTCAGGATTCCTGTCTGTTCGAGTGTCATGGCTCAGGCTTTTTGTGCTGGGTGCAACATCTCCTGGTTACTGGTGCTAAGGAAAGATGTCTTTGAGAGGCTGAACGGCTGAAAGCTGGATTTCCTTTTATAGAAAATATTTGATTTGTACTTCGACTAGAAGTATTGGTCACATCAGTGGTGGCTAGGAAATTGGTGTGGCTCCATAATTGTTCAGCTGATGTTTGGACTAAGACTCATTTACAGAGTTTGCCATTTAAAGGAGAGGATTTGGAAAAGTTGGTAAAGCATTACAGAAACACCAAAGCTTTTAAGTTACTAGAGGAAAAGCCTAGGTCACGTAAGCCTTTTCCCATGAGGCCAAACTTCCATGAGTCTAGGTGATACTGCCCAGGAAAGAGTTTGACGCAGAGGTCCTATTCTAGCAAATATCTGCCCTTCTCTTTGGGGGGGGGGGGGGGGTGTCAGGTCAGAAGGCTAGAAGAGATGGGGCTTTTGCTGGCTTGGCAGCACTCAAGGTTCACAATGAGGACCAGGTCCACACTTCATTAGTAGAGATTGAGTATCATCTAATCCATTTTTAGGAAGTAGGCCGAAATCACTACAGATCAATGGTTCTTTCAGTAGTAAGACTTTTTACTCGTCCAAGGCATGACGCCTTTGTTACTCCTGTCTAAAATGAGGCAGTGAAGGAAACTTTCATCTTCAGTTGGAGGCAGTGGTTCTGGTACCAAAAGGAGAGAGGGATCAGGATCACTATCTATTTTGTAATTCCCAAAAAGAAAGGTATGCTCCAAACTGTTCTGGATTAAAATAGGTGAATGTGTGTTTAAAGGTGTCTCATTTTCACATAGGAATTCTCCATTCGGTAAGTGCTATGGTGTGGAAAGAGGAGTTTCTGGTGTCTCAGAAGCTTAACTGCACATTCCAATTTAGAGGGATCATCAGTTTCCTCTGTTTTGCAGTTCTGGGAGGCTGCTTCCAGGTTTCAGGCAATGCCTTTTGGATTGGTGACAACCCCTCACATGTTCTTAAAGAGTAATTGTTTGTTGCAGCAGCACTGTAGAAAAGGAGTCATTATGGTACATCCTTATCTGGATGATTGGTTGATATGAGCAATGACTAGAGAAGGCTGGCAGTGTCACTCTGTTGGGGGAGCTTGACTAGGTGATCAATTTTCCCACAAGCAAACTTGATCCTTTTCAAGTTTGAGTATCTGGAGGCTCGTTTCGCAACAAGTCTGGGGAAGTTCATTCTTACTACAGAAAGAAGGCTGAAGCTGAAGATTCAGGTTTGCAGATTATTGCAATTCTAGTGTCCCAGGGCTTGGAATTATCTCCAAGTGCTGAGGTCTATGGCATCATTAGATCATTCTGCCTTGGGTAGCAGCTCATATGCACCCATTGCAGAAGTGCCTGTTTTTCGAGATAGAACCCTCAGTCGCAGGATTACAGGGTTAAACTACCTCAAGTGGGCAGGAGAAGGCCAGGTTGAATCTGAACTGTTGGCTTTTGGATCAGAATTTATCCAAAGGGATGGATTTAGAGATTCTAGATTAGATGGTTGTGAACACAGATGCCAGTCTGAAGGACTGAGGAGCTTTTTGTCAAGGGCAGATATCTTGATCTTTGGAGTGTAGAGGAAGTGTCCTTGACCTTTGGAAGTGTAGATGAGGGTGACCAGAAGGGCCCTGATTGCCTTCCTGGGTATTATCAGGAATCGAGCAGAGTTTTTAGGCAAAACTGTGGTGGTATACATACATGAACAGGCAAGTAGGCACTAGGAGTTTGATAGTGGCGTTGGAAGTGAATTGCTTGTTTCAGTGGGCAGAGCACTACCTAAAGGCTGTCTGCTTCTCACATAGCAGTGGTGGAAAATGTTCAGGTGAATTTTTGAACTGGCACATATTGGATCTTGGCGAATGGGAGCTTAAGATGGGGGACTCCACAAGTAGATCTGGCAACGAGGAAATGCCAAGGTTTTTTGCGGTTTTTCAGCAGCAGAAGGAAGATAGGAGGGGAGGGCTTGGATGCTCTTGCACAGCCATGGCCTCAGAATTGCCTGTTTGTGTCTCCTCTATGACCTCTAGGAAAGATTCTTCAGAGACTAGAGAGACATTGGGGAATGATTCTGGTAACTCTGGAATGGCCCAGACGCCCATAGTTGATCAGACTGAGTACATGGGCCCCTGAGTTTAACGTGATTTCACATCTTCTGCATCAATGTCCAGTCTGCTTTGAGCAGGTGGATCACTTTTGTTTTGCGGCCTGGCTATTGAAAGAAGGCAATTAAGAATAAAGGGTTATTTCCTAGCGTGTAGCAGATGGACTCAAAACAAGTGGGTATAGTGTGCTCATGTTAGCAGTTGGAGACAGATCTGACGTCAGCACGGGTACATATACCCCTGCAGGAAGTGCAGCAATTCAGTAATTTCCATCTCCAAAGCAGTTTGGAGCTACCTCACGCTCGCTGAGCGTTTTTTTCCAAATTCTAACTACTAAATTCATAGAAGAAACCTACCTGAAGACGAGCCCGCACTCCTGCGGTGATACCATTCGGTCCCTCCCCCAGTTGAGTTTCCAGAGGCAATTTCCATGGTCCCTCGGAGGTAAGAGCCTCTGTCCGGTGGCCGACTCGTGGCAGGGACCTAGCCCCCCGAGCGAGACGAGTTCGGGCGCGGCCTAGAGGCAGCGGGTGCACTTCGAGCGCGGCGGTGACGGTAATCACCCTCTCCCCCCGCAGCCGGGAAGTGCCGAAGACAAGGTAAGGCGTACATCTTTACTTGTTGGTCTCCGAGGAAGCGAGGATCAGCGGAGTCTGCCTACGTGGCAACCCGCCAAGGAGGTCTCCATCTTGCCTGCCTGCTCAGTCTCCTTCGGCCCTGGTTTGTCGCTGCACACAGGCGAAGGGCGTATGTTAGGTGCCCGAAAATACTTGGGCGCATATTCGATAGAGGTGTACATTGCAGTCACCTGGATTCATGTTGAAATGCGCACGTTGCTGAGATAGGCGCACGTTGCTACTCACAGGCGCCCGCGGATAAGCGCATATTGGTAGGCGCACATCTTGCGCGCATATTACAAAGCACAGACTCCAGCTGGGAGAAGATAACAGACGAGATGGAGCATAAGAGAGCCCATGCATCCGCAGAGCAGGCACCTCCAGAATCAGGCATAAGAGCTCTAAGCCTCTGCTCAGCATGCAACCTCAGAGCCACACAGAGTGAGGAAGCAGACTCCCTATGTGCCCAATGTGAGGAGGTCCTGGGAATTCCAGGCCGGGACCGGTCCCAGCCCAGCACACTTGCCAGTTCCTCAGGGAACACCCTGGACCTAGCAGGCCGCGGTGAGCAACCAGGGAACCCGAGAGACCTGGTGCCCCTAAGGCCAGATCCTGCTTCGCTCTCCTGGGTGGAATTATTCAAGGAGATTCATGCCTTTGTCAGAATGCAGTCTGATCCCCGAATGGGTCCATACGTACCGGATGACCTGGACCCTCAAGACCTAGGCATGGCCACTCGCCACCCGGAAGCCCCGCTTTTGGGGATTCAGATTGCTCTGAGGAAGACTAGCCCCCCGAGGAGGGAGAACTTCCCTCGGGGATAGAACCATATCGGACCATGAGACACTTCTTTCTGAAAGAGGATCTCCCAGGCCTGGTCTCTCAATGCCTGTCGGAACTGGCTATCCTGGGCCATGACACGCCAGGGGAACCTAGAATGAACACCCTACTAGAGGGCCTGCGCCAAACGCTCACCATTTTCCCCTCCTACAAGCAGCACAGCAGCTAATCGATATGGAATGGAATGCGCCGGAGGCCTCATTCAAAGGTGGTCGGGCCTTGTCTGGCATGTACCCCTTAGACCCGGCAACCAAGGAGCTGCTGGCGTGCCCCAAGGTAGACGCCATAGTTAGCGCAATTGTGAAGCACACCACCATTCCGGTGGAGAGGGGGCGGCCCTCAAGGATGCACCGTGGTGACGCGTTCCTGTTTATCACAGGCTAGGAACAACACCCCGGGAGAAGAGATGGAATTGGCGCTCTCGTTCCTCACTGACGCAGCCTCCGACCTAGTCCGTACGGCAGCCAAGGGAGTGTCATCCTCAGTGGCAGCCAGGAGACAGCTCTGGCTACGTAATTGGTCGGCCGACTCCTCCAAGACACGTCTCACAAGAATGCCCTTTAAGGGATCCCTCCTGTTTGGCAGCGATCTCGAGAAACTGGCTAATAAATGGGGCGCCTCTCCATTACCCCGTCTACCAGAAGACGGGTCAAGGAGGAGCCAGCGCCCTTTTCCTAGGCCATCCAGAGGTAGAAACTCTCAGCGCTTCAACCCTTACAGGGCTCGCTACCAAGCACCTCATTCTCAGGCCAGGAACCAGTCCTTTCGGACTAAGCACATCAAGAGGAGAACCAGCTCGGATTCCGGTCCCGGCCACACCCCACAATGACAATCAGCCGACCCATCCGGGGGTAGCAGCCATAGGGGGCAGGCTAACCCTCTTCTACCGCAGGTGGGTCGAGATTACCTCGGACCAGTGGGTCCTCGCCATCTTCCGAGAAGGGTATTACCTGGACTTTCTTCGGCTCCCGCCGGACAAGTTTGTGGAATCTCCTTGTTCACCCCTCAAGAGGGTGGCATTAGAAGTCACCTTGCGGAGGCTCCTGTCCCTAAAAGCCATAACCCCAGTGCTTGCATGGGAGATGAATTCTGGGCATTATTCCATTTATTTCATAGTACCCAAGAAGGAGGGCACTTTCAGGCCCGTCCTGGACCTCAAGTCAGTCAGCTGACACCTACGGGTCCCCAGCTTTTGCATGGAAACTCTGCGGTCTGTCAAAAATGCAGTACAGCCAGGGGAGTTTCTCACATCCCTAGATCTGTCGGAAGCCTACTTGCATATCCCAATCCATCGGGATCACCAGCGCTATTTACGCTTCAAAGTCCTGAACCAACACTTCCAGTTCTGAGCTTTACCCTTTGGGTTAGCCACCGCGCTGCGGACCTTTACCAAGGTCATAGTAGTAGTGGCGGCGTCCCTCAGGAAGGAAGGAATCCTCGTCCATCCCTACCTGGACGATTGGCTGATCAGGGCAAAGTCACCGGAGGAGAGCCACCAGGCAACCAACAGAGTTATAGCTCTTCTGGAAAGCCTAGGATGGATAGTAAACTTGAACAAGAGTTCCCTACAGCCTTCTCAGTCGCTGGAATACCTAGGAGTCCGATTCGACACCCAGGAAGACAAGGTCAGTCTGACCTCCAAGAGAAGAGGAGATCAAAGCTCCGGAATCGTCTGCAGGCCCTGCTGAGCGCAACCCGGCCCACAGCTTGGGATTACCTACAGGTCCTCGGCCTTATGGCATCCACTCTGGAGGTGATACCATGGGCGCGGGCGCATATGAGACCATTACAACACGCCCTCCTATCTCGGTGGAGCCCACGATCACAGAACTACACCATACACCTACCTCTACCAGCCAGAGTGCAGAATCAGCTACGGTGGTGGTTGCAGCCCGGCCACATGAGCCGGGGGTCAAGAATGTCCTCCCCAACCTGGACCCTGCTCACTACAGATGCCAGCCTGAACGGATGGGGAGCACACTGCGAAGAACTCACCGCCCAAGGGCGGTGGAACAGAGAAGAGTCGGGGTGGAACATCAACCGACTAGAGGCACGGGCAATTCAGGATAGCATGCCTGCGATTTTCCCACAGACTCCGAAACAGAGCGGTCAGAGTGATGTCGGACAATGCCACCACAGTGGCATACATCAACCGACAGGGCGGAACCAGAAGCAGACAGGTATCCCTAGAAATAGCCCCCCTGATGTCTTGGGCGGAAGCAAATCTACAGGACATCTCCGCCGTCCACATCGCCAGGAAGGACAACACCACGGCAGACTTCCTTAGCAGAGAGAGCCTAAATCTGGGGGAATGGCAGCTGTCGCCCACAGCTTTCCAGATGATTGTGGATCAGTGGGGGACACCGGGCATGGACCTACTAGCGGATAGGTCCAACGCTCAAGTACCCAGATATTTCAGCCGCAGGCGGGATCCTCTATCCCAGGGGATCGATGCCCTGGTACAGCCATGGCCTCGGGGGATCCTGCTTATATGCCTTTCCTCCATGGCCCCTGCTGGGCGCCATTATACACAAGATTCAGCGGCACAGAGGCCTAGTTCTTCTAGTGGCCCCGGACTGGCCAAGAAGACCCTGGTACCCAGACATGAGAAGACTGCTGATAGGGAATCCATTTCCCCTGCCTCCACACAGGGACCTGCTGCGGCAAGGTCCCATCCTCCACGAGGATCCAGCTCAGTTCTCTCTTACGATCTGGCCATTGAGAGGGCTAGACTGAAGAAAAGAGGATACTCGGGGCCAGTAATAGATACACTCCTCAAAGCACGCAAGTTCTCCACATCACTAACATAAGGATCTGGAGACTATTTGAAGCCTGGTGCGAAACTCACAGCACCAATCCACATGCCACTAAGATCCCTATCATTTTGGATTTCCTGCAAGATGGACTTCAGAAGGGTCTGTTGCTCAATTCCATCAAGGTTCAAGTGGCAGCGCTATCCTGCTACGGTCCCCGGAGTGACGGCAACAGCATCACTACACACCCAGACGTTTCATGTTTCCTGAAAGGAGTCAAACACATTCGCCCGCCACTGAAGTGGTCAGTGCCCCTGTGGAACCTCAACCTAGTTTTGGAATTTCTAGCGGGACCCGCCTTCAGACCCCTTCGAGGCCTGTCCCTCCGTTTGTTAACCTTGAAGATGGTGTTCCTGCTGGCCATATGCTCAGCACGCCGCATCTCAGAGCTACAAGCGCTGTCCTGCTGTGATCCGTTTCTCAGAATCACTCCAGAGGCTATCCATCTTCGTACGGTTCCTTCCTTCTTACCCAAAGTAGTCTCTCACTTCCACCTCAACCAAACCATATCCTTGCCTACCACTGAAGGTTTGAAGAAGGGGGAAGGTCTAATACTATGCCATCTCGACATCGGCAGACTGCTGTCCAGATACCTGTAAATGTCAGAAGCAGTACGAAAGACGGACCACCTGTTCGTCCTTCACAGCGGGAAGAAGCAAGGGAAAGCGGCCTCAGGGGCAACCATCGCCCGCCGGATCAAAGAAGTTATCAAGGCAGCCTACGTAGAAGCGGGAAAACCACCACCTCTACGGGTCAAGGCTCACTCTACCAGAGCGCAAGCGGCCTCTTGGGCAGAAACTAGGATGCTGTCGCCTGCAGAGATATGTAAAGCGGCGATGTGGTCCTCCCTCCATACCTTCTCCAGATTCTACTGGCTGGACGTCCAGGCCAGGGAGGACACAGCATTTGCGAGGGCAATCCTAAACGGACCTCGGGCAGCCTCCCACCCAGTCCGGGAGTAGCTTTTGTACATCCCACTTGTTGTGAGTCCATCTGCTACACGCTAGGAAATGTTGAGATTACTTACCTGATAATCTCGTTTTCCTTAGTGTAGACAGATGGACTCAGCATCCCGCCCAGCTGCCTGTATACATTGGTTTCACCGATTCAAGGTAAGCCTTATCACTTCTTACATGAGTGCGTCCACTCTACCAGGTATCGACGCCTTCCGGTTGGGAATGCTGGCGGTCTCCAGCTACTATCAATTGGTCAGGGGAATCCTGTTTTCATTATTTCATTGATCGTCAGTACACATATATCCATAACAGCTTTTGCAAGGAAGATTACTGAAGTGCTTCACTTCCTGTGGGGGTATATGTACCCGAGCCGACGTCAGATCAGTCTCCAACTGCTAGCACGAGCGCACTATACCCACTTGTTCTGAGTCCATCTGTCTACACTAAGGAAAACGAGATTATCAGGTAAGTAATCTCAACAATTCTGAAGGAGTAATTTCAACCTTGTTACGGGCTAAGAAACTTCCACTTAAGAACATAAGAAATTTCCATACTGGGTCAAGCCAAGGGTCCATCAAGCCCAGCATCCTGTTTCCAACAGTGGCTAATCCAGGCTACAAGTACCTGGAAAGTATCAAAACACTAAGTAGACCACATGCTATTGATGCTACTTCCTTGGTTTGTGTTCAGAACCTTTTTTGCCAGGACTTTTCATCTTTTCATGCATCTATTTATTGCATCCTTTTCTTTCTAAAGACAGGATTGCAGAAAGGTTTAGCTTTAAGTTCTTAGAATGCAAGTGTTTGCCATTTCTTGTTTCAGGGGAAAGGTTCAAAATT
The DNA here is from genome assembly GCF_901001135.1 of Rhinatrema bivittatum. Classification (NCBI taxonomy): domain Eukaryota; kingdom Metazoa; phylum Chordata; class Amphibia; order Gymnophiona; family Rhinatrematidae; genus Rhinatrema; species Rhinatrema bivittatum. Next base: position 514,973,213 of record NC_042617.1, on the reverse strand, counting down.
GCTCTTTGACATCTCACCCAGATGTGGTCAGGTTTTTTTAGGGCAGTGAAACATCTTCATCCTCTGTGTCAGAGGTTAGTGCCTTCTTGGAATCTTAATTTGGTGCTATGGGCCTCATCTATGTCATCCTTCAAGCTTATCTGTGAAGCTTCTTTGAAAGACTTTACTCTGAAGGTGGTAATTCTGGTAGTTATTCGTTCAGCAAGGTAACTCTAGAACTGTAGGCATTATTGTACAGAGATCCATTTCTGAAGCTCTTGGATCAGGGGTATCATTCCTACGGTCTGTCTGTTTACTTGAACTGGTATCTGAGTTTCCGTAGAGAAATCCATTCAGTTGTCTGCCTTCAGGAAGTCAATTCAGAAGCAGGAACTCAGTTCAAGAGTCTGCATGTGCTTGGATGTATGTAGAGTGCTACTTCATTTCACTGTGACAAATTAATTCAGGAGATTTGATCATCTTTTTGAGGTTTTTGCTGGATGTAAGAAAGGGGAGCAGACATCCAAGAACATTGTCAGATGAAGTAAGCAGATTGTGCCTGCTTACATTTCTAAAGACTTAACGATTCCTGAGCATCTTAAAGTGCACTCCGTTAGTGGTCAGGTGACTTGGTGCCACAGATTTTTGGAGGGTGGTGGTGGTGATATGGTGGTCCTTGCACGCTTTCTCTCAGCACTACAGATTGGATGTGCAGGCATCCAATGCTTCTTCGTTCAAAGCAAGTGTTATGAATGGGTCTTTTAGCTTACCTCCCAGTTTGGAATGGCTTGGGTATATCCCGCTGGCCTGGGGGATGAAGAGGAAGGAAAAATTGGTTCATGCCTGCTAACTTTCTTTCCTAAAGTCTTTCCAGATCAAAATCCCACCCATTCATTTTCAGACTGCTCTTCTGTGTGTATATAGATCAGATTGTTATGATGGTTCTCTATTGAAAGTTTGCATCCTCTTATTGATGGGGTTCAAACTGAGTGTGGCAAGTGTTACTCCTCCCGCTGCTCATTTGGGTTATTTGATTGCCTTTGATATAGAATTATTGAGGGATTGCAGATGGCACACTGGATTAAGTACCAGGTGAGGAATAAAGCTTTTCCTATCTTCATCTGCTGGTAGGAGAGAAACCCAATTGTCTGGTGGCCCCCCCCCCCCCCCAAAAAAAAAACAAAAACAAAAAAAAGCAGGGAAGAACCTATTTTTCTATTCCTGGGTAAGGTTTTAAGGTGCTATAGAAAAACTGCAAATCCAGTTATAAGACATCAATGAAACGCCTAAGCTAGACCTGGAGCTAAGATTTGAACTTCAAGTTCTAGCACTTACCTCCACTTCTATGTTCCTCCTGTAGAGTGAAGCCACCAGAGTCCAGGAATTAATGAAAAGAGAGTTTGAAAAACTCCATGAATTCCTGCATCGAGAGGAGAAGATAGCCCTTTCGAATGTGGAGGAGGAGCAGAATGAGAAGCAGAAACTGGTAGAAGAGAAGATGAAGAAGATCTTGGAAGGAGAGATGTTCTTGAAACTTGAGATAGACAGGGTCCAGGCCCAGCAGAAGGAAAATGATGTTCTCTTTCTAATGGTACTTTGTTGTCCCAGTTAAAAGGGGATTTTTTTTTATTGGAAGAAACCTAGGAAAGTATTAGGTAGCTGTTTCCACATCCAGTCTTGCTATATTGCACCTCACATTACACAGCACTGCTGCTGAATGTGTATATTTTTAATGGAATATGCCTGGGGGAAGCCCTGGCACTAAATTGTGCTGTGATGTTTGACTTCATATCGTACCCAAAATATGCTACAGACTCTAAAGAGGGTACAGTCCACATGCCAAGAAATCATAAGAACAGACTTTTCTTCATTGTCCTATCAGACTAGTCCAGGCCAGATGTAGAATGTTTTGCCATACCAGCAGATGGAGATAGAGTGAAATTTTGTACTGGTATCTTCCTCCTATATAGTCTGGTATAGCAAAGGAAAACTGTTGGTTCTTCTCTACTTATATGCTAGCAGAATACCTCACCTAAGTCACACGTTGCATACAGAGACCATAGTAACATAGTAATGACAGTAGAAAAAGACCAAAATGGTCCATCTTTTTTTATTTTTTGTTTTTTATATACAGATATTCACCCAAGAGTATCACATCGGTTTACATAATATCTAGTGAGAGTGTGATTACAGGTCATACTATCTTTCTTTCCATTGAGACATTGTGAAACTACAGCGAAGTATAGTTTTGTAAGGTTAGAGATATAACATTGTGATAACAAAAACGGCTTATTTTCATGACAATATAATAGCAAACATTTGATTTGACTAAGTGTTCTCACTGTAGGATATGTGCAGGGTTAGAGATCTGTTTGGTTGTGGTCGTTGGATGCTGTGGAGTTAACTGTTGGCTGGGTAGGCTTTTTGGAATAGCCATGTTTTTGGTGATTTTTTTTTTAATATCTGTGATGAGGGTTTCATTCTGAGATTTGCTGGAAGTTTGTTCCATAGTGCGGGTCCAGCTATTGAAATTGCTCGTTCACGTGTTGAGGTGCATTGTGCCTGTTTTTGGAGGGAATGGAAAGTAATCTAGTCTGCCCTGCAAGCTTCCCAATGTAGTAACTGCTGCTCTGTGCCGGTTTAGCTTTTACAAGTATAAATACAAATGTGCAGACAAAAACTGAACTGGAACCCGCAAGAAGCCAGACTCTGTATGCATTGCAATAATGGAAAAACAGATTTCTGTTCCTCAAACATTCAAATACAATCAAGAAATATAAAATATCAATAACAGTAAAACCATACTGAGAGAATATTTCAAAACTGACACATAGAACATCCAATAATATAAAACTAATATAAATTTTTAAATTATTTCAAAACATCAGACACATCAACAAGCCAATAATTAAAACTAAAGAATTTAAATTTCCACACTTTCCATACCTGGGAACTTTTTGATTCAGTCACCCTGAGATTCCTGTGGATCAGTAATGGTGGGGAGGAGGGTTCACAAACTTTCTCCTCTCTCTCATTCACGCACATATGCTCCCTCTTTCACACACATGCCCATTCACTCCTTTTCTCATGCATGCTCTTTCTTGCGTGCACACACACATAAAGCTCCTATCTCATTCACTTAGGCTCTCTCACACACACATGCTCCTACGACCTCTCCATATTGTTTTGCTGGAGTCTGCAGGGGACCTGTGGTCTGCTTTCTCAAGCTTCTGACAGCCCTGCATCCTCCACTTTTCAACCGCTGGTGGCTCAGCAGCCTCCTTCAGTCTTCAGCCATTGGTGCGAAGGAATGTGCCAGCGACCTCTCAGGCCTCTTGTTTTGCTGCTGCCATGGAATGGGTTCTAGTGGCAGCCTGTTGGGTCTCTTCTTTGCAGGGGCTTTTTCTTTCTGCTTCCACAGCTTGTGGACCCCCTGTTATGGTCTGGTCTGGACCCCTGGAGGTACATGGACCACTGCCATAGAAGCTTCCAGAGAACAGGACCATGGGTGCCACCACAGGAAGCTTTCCTAGAACTTGCCTGAAAAACATCAGGCAGTACAAGTCTGATGGGCTCCAGAGCAACTAAAAGATTAGGCTACCGAATAGGGGGCAACCATTTCAAGGAAACAGAGTAGATCGCTCTCACCAATAGGGGTCAGTTGCAGCAATACTATGAAGATGGACCTGTATTAAAAAGACAAATGAATCTTGGAGATTATTCAACAAGGATATACTCCTTGAATTGTGTACCAATTTCAAATGTCTTTATCTTGTCCCCCAGTAGATCCTTAAAGAAGGTGGCCATTCAAGCAGCAATATACAGATGCCTCCAATTGGAGGCCATGGTGCTGGTCCCAGCATTGCAAATAGGAAAAGGCAGATATGCCAGCTATTTTGTCCCAAAGAGGGAACATTTTGATCCATTTTAGACCTGAAGATAATCACCAGTCACTAAGGGTTTTGCACTTCCTCATAGAAACCTTGAGGTTTGTGCATGTGGAAATAAAAGGAGCATTCCTGTCATTTCTAGATCTGTCTGAGGTATACCTTTACATCCCCATCAGAGAAGAACATCAAAGGTTCCTATGTTTCCCAGTGTTAGGAAAGCATCATCAATTCAAGGCTCTACTGTTTGGGCTAGCCACAGCACTGTGAACAGTCAGTCGATGGTGGTAGTAGCAGCCTTTCTCTGCAAGAAAGGTATTTTGGTGCACCCATACCTTGATTGGATCAGGGCTGAAACCTTCCAGGAAAATTTCAGGTGACCCGAAGGATCATACAGGTTCTGCAAGACCTAGGCTGCGTGGTGAACCCTTCCAATCATTGGTATACCTAAGAGCACAATTCAAGACAAGGGCAGGGAGTCATATTTGTAGGTACTGCAGTTGGAGGTGGTGCCTTGGGCAAGGGCTTATATGTGCCGCTTACGAAAGGTGGTCCTGTCTAAATGCCACCACAGAATCAGGAATTCATTGTGATACTTCCCATCACACGACGGGCCAGGAAGAGTCTGGCGTGGTGGTTAGTCACAGCCAGTTTGGAAGTAGAGGTCAGCATGGAATCCCTGGACTGGGTCACAGTAACAAGACACAAGCAGGACAGGATAGGGAGGCCTGGATTAAGCTTCAGTGACCATTTCAAAAAGTTTGTCTAAAGCCATGTTAAGATCTTTCCTAAATCTCTTCAAGTTATCCTGCAGTCATAGCTCTTGAGGCAGTTTGTTTCAGATGGACGGCCCAGCAATAGAAATTGCACGTGCCCTGATTTTGCTTAAATGTGCAGACCTTACTGTTGGAACTGTCAAGAGGGCTTTATTGGCAGACCTTAGATTGCATTGAGGGATATGTAGTTTTATAGTAGAATTTAACCAGGCAGACATATCACTATATAATATTTTATGAATAATGCATAAAGTTTTAAGTTCTACTTTCTACTGGCAACCAATGTGAGTCCTTTAAAATTGGAGTGATATGGTGGCTAGAGCAGTGAGCTATGAACCAGTAGACTAGGGTTCAAGTCTGCTGTCGCTCCTTGTGACCTTGGGCAAGTCACTTTACCCTCCATTGCCTCAGGTATAAAACTTAGATTGTAAGCCCTCTGGGGATAGGAAAACCTACAGTACCTGAATGTAAACCGATGTGATATCTCAGATCGAATGTTGGTATATAGAAATAATAAATAAATAGTATTTGAAAGAATGCGAGCTGCAGTATTTTGAAGGACCTGTAAAGGGCGTAGTGTCTCTTTTGGAAGTCCTAGCATTGTGGAGTTGCAGTAATCAAGTCGGGTTAATAGCAAAGCTTGGAGTATTGTTCTAAAGTTTTTCCTTGAAAGGATTGTTTTCAACCGTTTTAGCATCATCAATTTGCTAAACCCCTCTTTAACTTTCTTAGAAATATGAGCTTTAAAATTTAGTTCATAATCTATGATTATTCCCAGGTTCCTAGTTGTATCTACTAATATGTAGCTGGTTACATCATTAAGCGTGTCAGCTTTCTTTTCTGAGTTCACGTTTTTTCGGTCTAAAACCATAAAAACAGACTTCACTAGGTTTAAAATAAATTTCATTTGTGTTAAAAGTTTAATAATTTTAAGATGTCTACTAATTTAAAGGTAGCATTTAAACCATTTTCAACTGGAAATAAAATCTGAATGTCTGCATAAATAAAATTTAGGCTAAGACCAGTTAAAAGGTGACACAGTGGAAGTAAATATTAAAAAGGGTAGCTGATAACACGGAGCCTTGTGGTACTCCTGTCTTTAAAATTTTCTCAAAAACAACATCTTTAATTTTTACTGTGAAAATCCGGTTTTCTAAAAAAGATGTAAACCATTTCAGAGTGGTTTTGGTTAAACCTATGTCCTGTAGTCCATCAAGAAGAGTTTGATCCACCGTATCAAAGGCGGCAGATAAATCCAAAAGGACAAGTAGATAACTCTGTCCGTTGTCGAAACCTCTGAGAATATTGTCAGATAATGAAAGTAAGAGTTTCAGTACTATGTAATTTCCTAAAACCGTGTTGCGATGGATATAAAATCTCGTTCAGTTCTAGATATTCAGTTGTTTGACTACTTTTTCGATTAATTTTGCTGAAAACTGTAAATTTGAGATCTGCCTGTAATTTTTTAAGTCAGTATTATCTAGATCTTTTTGTTTCAATATTGGTTTTACAATTGCGTTTTTAACATCTGATACAGTGTCCCTTTTTACAAAGGATTGGTTTACTACTAAGGTTAAAAACGGAGTTATAATTTCAGAACATTGAGTGCAATAGTATGAATTACATCTAGGGGATGATTAGCGGGATTTAGTTTCCTTTGCAGGCTTTCTATTTCCTTTACGGAGCCTATATAGGGAAGAAGGATATCAGTGCAAACTCTTGCTCCCCTACCAGAAGAGGAGGTAATACCACATATCTGAACTGATCTGGCAGAACTCAAGGAAAGAAAATTAGCAGGTAGGAACCTAATTTCACTTTCTAAGAAATTATCATTCCATAGGGAATCCAGCTAACTGATTGTGGGGCCAGATGAACCCAAGGGTACTTATGGGGAGGGGGAGGCTTTCGTACATCCGGTCCTCCTTGAAGTAATGTACACACTCACATAAGAGTTCAGTCTGAAGGTTAGTAATATCTAATGGGTTCTTGTTTTTCTTTTTGTTTTTCAGAAACATGAAAACAAGAAGCGAAGGTATGTTTAACATGTTATATGTTTAGAGGATAATTTTCTAACTGTACGTTAGGGTGAAGTTGTGTGTAACTTTTTGTATGCACAGACTTTAGCCCAATTTTCAAAGTGACCTTTGCACATAAGCTGAAAATGCTCAGGTATTTGGTCCAGTATGAACACAGAATAACTCGCACCAAGTTACATCTGCTCTTTAGAAGTCACAAACTGTGCAGGTTAACTTAAACATGTGCTTTTTAAAATCAGTGTGTACACATAAATACCAACTCTGCCCTCCTCCTCCCAGTTTACATAAAAGTATCTGCTGAATGCATCTACTTTTAAATGCACTGAGCCCAAGGATATTTTATTATGGCCATTTATGTGCATAAAACCATGATTTATGTGCATTAATGAATTTAAAATAAGACTTAATAGGGGTCATTGCATTCCAAATTTCAAAATTTCTGCCCTTTTCAATAGATGCAGGTTGGTGGTAAGGAGGGTATGGTGTGCAGAAGATGTCTTATTGACTGCTTTTATCAGTTCCTGATTTACGTTTTAACTATGGTTATCTAGGAATTGGGCCACTTCAATAAAAGCTCTCCTTGGGTGGCAGTTAAGATATGGCATCCTGCACAGAACCAAATATGTGTTTTGCTTCAACAGATGGGCACTACTGCTTTAGCTGGTCAATGTACAACTGTATTTCTCCTGGAAACTTGTACTTTGAAGAAAAGTCTTTTATTACTCAAGATTAAAAGAAACCCACACCAAAGCAGAAATGCATTTCTCACCGGACAAGCAGGATGGTAGTCCTCACATATGGGTGACATCAGGATGGAGCCCAATCACGAACACTTTTGTCAAAGTTTCCAGAACTTTGACTAGCACCTACTGGGCATGCCCAGCACAGCACCAACCCTGCAGCTAGCAGGGGTCCCCCTTCAGTCTTCTTTTTTTCCATGCAGCAGTAGCCACACGGGTTAAGGAGCTCTTCAGAGATTCCTGACAGGAATTTTTCCTCACGGAACTTGCTCTGTGGTCAAACGGTAAATTTTTTTTACCTGCTTACGGTCTATTCCTGTCGAGTTTTTCTCTTGCAACCTACCTACCATCGACTGCACCGTGGCTAAATTTTGTCGAGGCCATGGCATCTGGTTTCCGTTGGTGCCCTGACGGCACTCTAACATTGTCCATCACTGACCCTCACATGGTCTGTGATGTTTGGGGTTCGACCATGATGTTCTTACTTGCACCAAATGTGCCCAAATGACACCAAAGGGTCGCAAGGCTAGGCTGGAGAAGATGGGACTTCTCTTTCGGCCAAAAACCCCGACGCCATTGATAGCTTCGTCGTCTGAACCAGTACCGTCTACTTCGCGCCAGCACCGGGAAACTGCTGCTGCCCACCGGTTTCTATGACTCCGCAGGTGTCGACACCCCCCCCCCCCTCCTCAGTTCCTCCTCAGGAGAAAGACAGAGGGAAACATAGACACCACCACCATAAAGTTAAAGTTCAAGCCACCGATACAGGCAAGCCCTCTGCATCAACGTCGTCTGAGTCACCGACAAAAGTCCCGAACAGAAAAGGCCCCATCCTCTTCTGTCTCTGGGTCACCGAGGCGTTCCCCACCTGGACAGGTGCCGGGATCCACGATTCCACCTTCACCGGTGGACCCTCCGGCTACACCAGTGCTGCCTCCTACTCCGGAACCAGGTATCCATGCCCCAGGTTTCCATGAGGAATTGGATCGGATGATCCAAGAGGCCATCGGAAAAGCACTCCAGGGGTTCAAACCTCCATCGATGCCGGTTCCCAAGCCAGCCACCGATCCGATATCCATGGTGCTTGCACCGCTATTGGTAAGAATGGACAAGTTAATCGGTGCCCTTCCCCTGGTGCATCAGAGAGAACCGATGGCCCCGATTCCTTCCTCACCAATACCCTTGTCATCTGAAGAAGAATCACAGATCTCCATTCCGCCCTCCTGAGTGCTACCACAGACACATCCATCAAAGTCACAGATTCCATTGATGCCTCCATCGATGGCTAGGACCGGACCTTCCGGAATAAGTTACTCCCTTCTGATGAAACATATGGGAGCTGGTGATGAGCCATACAATCCCTGGACCGATGATTCGTCCCAAGATTCAGACGATCTGCCTTCACAGCCCTCTCCTCCTGATGAAAGGAAGCATTCTCCTCCAGAGGACTTGTCCTTTATCAACTTTGTTAAAGAAATGTCTGAAACAGTTCATTCCAGCTTCAGACTGAAGAGGACTCTAGGCATCAGATGTTACAACTTCTCCAGTTTCTCGATGCTCCTAAAGAAATCATGTCTATCCCTATTCATGACATCCTTTTGGACCATTTAAAGAGAAATTGGGAGCACCCTGGCTCTGTGGCACCTATTAACCATAAGGCAGATGCCACCTATCTAGTTCAGCCAGCCCCTGGCTTCCATAGAGCTCAACTAGATCATCATTCAGTAGTAGTGGAGTCAGCCCAGAAGAGGGCACGACGCTCCAAACCCCACTCTTCCATTCCCCCAGGAAAGGAACAGAAATTTCTTGATGCGTTTGGAAGATGAGTATTTCATGGGTCAATGCTCATCTCTCGCATTGCTTCCTATCAATTGTACATGACCCACTACAATAGGGCCCTCTTTACAAAAACTCAGGAATTTGCTGAAGCCTTACCTCTGCAATTCCAGGACCAACTTCATGCTCTAGCTCAAAAGGGTCTAGATTCTGCCAAACATGAAGCACGTTCGGCAAATGACATCTGCGACACCGCCTCCAGAATTTTGGCTGCAGGAATTATTGCGAGAAAATGGGCCTGGCTAAAGTCTTCAGACCTCAGACCAGAAATACAGGACAGGTTAGCTGTCTTGCCCTGTGCTGGGGATAATCTTTTTCGGAGAAAAGATTCAAGAAGCAGTGACGCAGCTCAAGGACCACCAAGAGACTCTGCGCCAGCTCTCCTTACTACCTTCTGATCTCTCTTCCTCTTCCAAACGTTCATTTAGAAGAGACTCCGAGACAATTCTACTGGCAAAGGAGATTCTATCCCCCAGCGTCCAGGGCTCGAGGTTCTAAGCCTTACCAAAAATGCCAATCCAAGTAACCTCGAGTACAGAAGTCACAGCCAGCCTCCCAGCCAGGTCCAGTGTCTGGCTTTTGACTTCTTCCTGGAGAGCAGTACCCAGCCTCCACTTCAAACTATTCCCATCAGAGGCCGGTTGTGCCACTTCTCCAAACCATGGCATACAATCACCACAGATCAGTGGGTACTCGCTGTAATAACCCAAGGTTACCACCTCAACTTTTTCTCTTTTCCACCAGATTCCCCACCTCTGCTGACACAGGGAACATCTGACCACTCACTGCTCCTAGAGCAGGAGGTCTCCCTCCTCCAGTCCCAAGCATTAGAGCCAGTGCCCCTCACCCAACAGGGGCAGGGTTTCTATTCCCGGTATTTCCTGATACCAAAAAAGTCAGGTGGTGTTAGCCCAATATTGGACTTGCACCTTAAACAAATACCTTCAAAGAGAAAAGTTCAAAATGGTGACCTTGGGTTCTCTTCTTCCCCTTCTCCAAAGGGAAGATTGGCACTGCTCTCTAGACCTCCAGGATGCCTACACACGCATTTCCATTTCTGTCACATCGCAGATTCCTGTGGTTCCTAGTAGGCCCAAAACACTTCCATTATCGAGTGTTACCATTCGGCCTAGCATCTGCCCCACGAGTCTTCACTCATAGTTGTAGCTGCTTTTCTCAGGGATAGACATGGACACTGACTCCTATCTAGACGATTGGTTGATCAAGGGCTCCTACTCAGCAAACTGCACTGACGTCTCTACATCTCATGTGCCATACCCTGATCTCCCTAGGGTTTCTCATAAACTATCCAAAATCCAGGCTAGTTCCCTCTCAAACCCTATCATTCATAGGGGCCGACTTAGACACTCTAAAAGCGAAAACCTTTCTACCTCAGGATCGAGCTTTCACTCACCTCTCTGGCCCATCGACTGCAGTCTCGACAACACTCAACTGCATGTCATTTTCTGATCTTACTGGGTCATATGGCCTCCTCGGTGCATGTCACTCCCATGGCCCGCCTGGCCATGAGAGTAATGCAGTGGATTAAGTCTTCTCAGCCAATGTCCACCATTGTCCACATCTCCAACCAGCTCTGCTTATCACTGGCTTGGTGGATAAATGTTCTGTTATTGATCTAATGCCTGATGGGAGGAGCAATCAGATAGTAGTTAGCAATCTGTTCGGGATCTGTAGTTATATATGAGAGTTGAGGGTGGATCCTTGGACCAGTGGCAGATGACCACACCCCCTGGGGATGATCCCGAGAGGGACTACCGGTCAGGCTCAGTTAGGAGACACACACTAGTTCTTTTATTAGACAGGATTCTGAACCACCAGAGATGGCAGTAGTGAGCTGGTAAGCCCAGCAAGGCTGTAGTCCCTCAGATACTGGAACAGCTGAAGAGAGACTGACATATATATAGTGAGTAGGCAGGGTATGCAGATGGTCCTCTTTGCACACATTTACTAAGCATTATCACTTGGACGTTAAGGCCTCTGAGGCGTCCTTCGGTGCAAGTGTTCTACGTGCGGGTCTTTTGGGTTCCTGCCCAGTGTAGGGTGACTTGGGTACATCCCACTTCTCTGGACTGATCCTTGTACGTATAGGGAAAAGAAAATTGGTTCTTACCTGTTACCGAAAGACTGTTGGCTACAATTTGCCTAGTTTTTTTCATAGAGCTCCTTTTTTGCAGAATGATTGTTCGAGCAGTTTTTTTCTAACAGTTTATGTACTCATGTTTCCTTGGGGTGAAGTGGGGGACAGTGGTTTTTGGTCACCCGATAGTATTGGTTGTTTGGCTTGGGTACAGGTCAATACTGAGGAACTGCAAGTGGCACTCTCATTATGTAGTAGTGCCCAAAGTTCTAATTGTTCTCTGACTCCACCTGCTGGTAGGGATACACAACCCACTTCTCTGGACTGATCCTTGGTACTATAGCAACAAAAATTAGCAGGTAAGAACCAATTTTCTTTTCACTGTGAATGTGCTTTAAAGAGGAGGAGAATCTTCATTTTGTGTAAATGATACAAAAGTTCCGTACCAGAACAAGTGAGACCGTATTACCCTGGTAGGGTGGCAACACCTGGAGCTCACCCAAAGGGCACAGCTGTGTCACAAAGGTGAGCAGTCTAAAGGTCTTGTGTTACTGCAAGGCTGACTTACTGTGTGGTGAAAATCAACTTAAAAATTTTTTTTTCTAAAACCAATGTAGCCATCTCATGTCCTCTCAACCACTTAATGGCACACACACTCACACCCTGCCTCAGGGACTGATTTCATAATCAGGAAAAGGAAATAGTATCTCTTGTTTGTAGATGTTGACTCTCTGTAATAAAGCACATCAAGTAAAAAGGTGTATACATTGGACATAGATATAGAAGATCTCACAATTTGCAATTTGAGTTCACTTGCTTAAAGCGTCGAAAGTTGAAGACTCTATCTAGCGGATTTGAAGGAAGAACTACTCATGTGCATTTTTAAATGTCCACTGTTGTCTTACGTTACTACAATGTCAAAACATAACTGTTCAGAATCAAGCAACATTTTTAAAGTGGTGTTGCTGATTTTGAATCGACATAGTGTACATAAGAAAATGCCATACTGGGTCAGACCAAGGGTCCATCAAGCCCAGCATCCTGTTTCCAACAGTGGCCAATCCAGGCCATAAGAACCTGGCAAGTACCCAAAAACTAAGTGTATGATGTCAGTATCTTAAATGTTGGAAGCAATATATAGACTATATTTTTGTCATATGGCGGGGATCAACATCTGCCCTGTTCCATCAGTGGCTCAATGCATTAAATCCACATCTTAAATTTACAATCAATTTCTATCAACATCGGATTGCATTTTTGGACATTCTTATTACAAAACAGCATGATACTCTGAATACCAGCATATACTGCAAACCTAATGAACGCAACAACCTTTTGAAATTTGACAGTTTTCACCCCACCAGTTTTAAGACCAATCTTCCAGTTGGCCAATTTCTACGATTATGCCGATTGTGTTCTGAAACTACGGATTTTAAAATCAAAGCCAAACAAATGGCTGAAATATTTCTTCAACGTGGATACCCTCTATCATTAATAAAAACTGCATATAAATGGGCTTTATATTCTAATAGACTATTTTTTCAAATAAAAATTCCACGGGGGATTTGAACTGTCAAACAATGGTATTGCGACATACCACAGCATTGGCATCAATTTGCCGAGCTCTTCATTAACATTGATTACCTTACAAAAAGTTCATCCTATATTTCATTCTCCTCTGTGGTTCGCTTATTCACGAGGATTAAACCTCTGAAATCATGTTGTACATTCAGCCTTCTACAATACCTCAAGGGAAATGGCTTATAATGCAGAGCCTTGCAGTGTGATATCTGTTTGAAAAGCCCTAGCACTTCTATCGGATCAGCTTTGGGATGTGATTTCTCCTTACTATCAGTTTACTTGAAAGATTTCTTTTGTAGTGTATTTGATAATGTGCCCCTGCAACTTAAGGTATGTATGACCAAACATAAGATTAGAACTAGTCTAATAGAGCACTATAGCTGCCTCAAGATGGGCAAGATCGAGGCTCCTTTGGTTTCTCACTTTTCTGATTTGCAGCATAACTTTGAAGATAGCCAATGGACCATTCTAGAATTTATACCCTCGCATTGGCGTGGAGGTGATTGGATAAAAAAAAATGAAACTGTGTGAACAGTGGATTTTTCACCTCCAAACTTACTCCCAGTGGATTGACCTGTGAAATTTAAATGGCCGATATTTTTTTAAACACCACTTAAGTGTTGCTTTATTCTGAACAGTTATGTTTTTTTGACAGCTGACGTTGTGATGTAAGACGTCAGTGTACATTTAAAAAAGCACAAGCGTAGTTCAAGTCTGCTAGCGTCTTCAAGTACACTTTCAGCACTCTAAGCAAATGGGCTCAGTTTGCATATTGTGAGCGTATATTGAAAAGATCTATATCTGTGTCCCCTGTATGCACCTTTTCACTTGTTTTAATTGATGTGCTTTGTTAGTAAACATCTATAAATAAGAGAGAGTTCCTTTTCCTGATTGTGAAATACATTGACAGCCCCTGAGGCAGCGAATGTGAAACGTGATATCGTGTCGGGCTTTGCCTAAATGGGGGAAGTATCTTGTTTTTTTTACTTTAAATTTAAAAGTTATTAAAAAAACAAAACATTTTTTAGTATGCCTTTTGGACCTATAATTAAAGTGGACCCCAACGCAGTGAAAAAAACTGGAAAACTTAGTGGTCCCAGTATCCACAGAGGGTGGTTTGATCTGTATAAGAAATGCTTAATCATTATATATAGATTTCCTCTCTGAATATTAATGATTTAAACCAAATTGCAATTATGTTTTGCTTTAACTATATTGGATATCATCTGCACATATTGATTATTTATAGTGTGATCTAATTAAACTTTGCCACGCTGCATCAAAAATACAAACAAGTGACCACCTACACACATACTTTATGAAATTTCCAAATGTACTTTTCAAAGAGGTAACTCGCATACATCTCCCATGTTTATCTTCTCATGTGCATTCCAACGTAACATCGCCTTTAAAAATTTCATCACATAACTATCTCACAAAATCTACCCTCTCAATTTCCTGATTAAGGCCTTTAGATTTTGAAGTATTCCAATGAAAAATAATCATGTTGTATAAGAGGATGGGACAAATCTCCCCAATATTTTGAAGTCATCTGACAAACATTCTATTGATAACTTAAAATTCTTTAATAGCTAATCAATGCGCTAACAAGTACCTGCATTTTTTTTCAGTGTGTAAGCAACTTCTGTGCACCAAAATCCATATACTGATCTGGCACTTTGTCCAATGTAGAGCAAATTGCATGGGCACACAATAACATATACCACTTGAGACGTCAATCAAAATGGCCAGGCAATTGATAAAGTTCATCTTTATATATTTCAGATGTGGCTTCTGCAAATAATCTGCATTAATTCTCTTGCAATACTTGATCTGGATGAAGTTAAGCAATCACGCACGCGTCTCCCCTACTTAAGTGCACAAATAAGTGGTTCATTTAAAATCTCATTGCCAGTGTCCATGTATAATATCCTTAATACCCGAAAACCTAGAGCAGAGCTTTCCAAAGTGTGTGTTGCGACACTTTAGTGTGTCACCTGAGGTGTATCGCGGCCGCCGGTGGACCTCATCCCACTGGCGGCTGAGCAGTTAAGTTTCGCTGGGCTGTGCTGTGTGCCGGAGACACACAGCAGGAAGATCGGCAGGGCCGTGAGAAAAAGGTTACGTCGAAATGTGCAGATGCTCCTCCTCCATCCTGCCCACGCAGCCCCGGAAGAAAAATGTTGCCGGAGCTGCACGGGCAGGAAGGAGGCGGAGCATCAGCTGCGTGCAGAAGAGGAGCAGTGGGCTGAGGAGAGGAGGAGGCCCAGTAGCAGGGTCCCCACTGCGGATCGACCCACGAAGAACAGGGCCGCTGCAGAGCCCATCCTGCAGCGACCCGTGAAGAGGAGCCCAGAGGTAAGAGAGGCTGAGGGCCCAGAGTGCGTGTATGAGATGAGTTGAGAGATTGTGTGCGGGAGTGAGGACCTGAATGTTTGCAGAGACAGCATGTGAAAGCCTGTGTGTGTGTGTGACAGCATGTGCCAGTGAGAGCCTGTGTGTATGAATGATTGTATGAGAGAGCATGTGACAGTCTGTTCTTGAGCAAGACAGCATGTGGGAGTGAGAGAGCCTGGGTGTGTCAGACAGCATGTGCAAGAGAGAGACTGTGTATGAATGATTGTATGAGAGAGAGCATGTGAGAGCTTGTGTGTGTATGAGAGAGGGAAAGCATGTGAGAATGAGAACCTGACTGTATGGTTGAGGGAAGAAGATAGATGGAGAGAAAAGAAATAGAAAAAAAAGACAATATGAAAGACAAAAGAAAATGGGGGAGAGAGGTTCTGGAAGCCAAATTTAGGATTTTAGGTAGGAAACTGAAATCCAGAACCTCCAGGGTGGCATTCTCTGAAATGCTTCCTGTTCCACGTGCAGGTCCCCAGAGGCAGGCAGAGCTCCAGAGTTTCAATGTGTGGATGAGATGATGGTGCAGGGAAGAGGGATTCAGCTTTGTAAGGAACTGGGGAAACATTTGGGGAAAGGGGAGACTTTTCCGAAAGGATGGGCTCCACCTTAACCAGAGTGGAACCAAGCTGCTGGCACTAACTTTCAAAAAGGAGAGAGCAGCTTTTAAACTAGAACAAGGGGGAAAGCCGACAGTCACTCAGCAGTGCATAGTTCGGAGAAATGTATCCTTGAAGGATACTAATGAAACAGGAGAGTTAGGGCATCCCGACAGAGAGGTTCCATTAAATGCAAACATAGTTCATATACCTATATGTAAAAAATCACCAAAGCTAATGATTTCCAAATTATCCCAAACAACTGAAAAGCAGGTTGTTTAAAACAAGCAAAAACCACATTTTAAAATGTCTATGCCAATGCCAGAAGTCTAAGTAGTAAGATGGGAGAGTTAGAGTGTATAGCAGCAAATGATGAGATTGACATAATTGGCATCACAGAGACTTGGTGGAAGGAGGATAACCAATGGGACAGTACTATAACAGGGTACAAATTATATCGCAATGATAGGGAGGATCAACTTGGTGGGGGTGTGGCACTTTATGTCCGGGAGGGTATAGAGTCCAACAGGATAAAGATCATACAAGAGACTAAATGCTCAGTAGAATCTATATGGGTAGAAATCCCATGTGTGTTGGGTAAGAGTATAGTGATAGGAGTATACTACCGTCCACCTGGGCAAAATGGTGAGACAGATGATGAAATGCTAAGAGAAATCAGGGAAGCAAACCAACTTGGCAGTGCAATAATAATGGGAGATTTCAATTACCCCAATATTGACTGGGTAAATGTAACATCAGGACTTGCTAGAGACATAAAGTTCCAGGATGTAATAAATGATTGCTTCATGGAGCAATTGGTTCAGGAACCAACAAGAGGGAGCTATTTTAGATTTAATTCTTAGTGGAACGCAAGATTTGGTGAGAGAAGTAATGGTGGTGGGGCCACTTGGCAACAGTGATCATAACATGATCAAATTTAAACTAATAACTGGAAGGGGGACAATAAGTAAATCTGCAGCTCTAACACTAAATTTTAAAAAGGGAAACTTTGATAAAATGAGAAAAATAGTTAGAAAAAAACTGAAAGGTGCAGCTGCAAAGGTTAAGTGTTCAACAGGCATGGACATGGTTTAAAAATACAATCCTAGAGGCGCAGTCCATATGTATTCCGCGCATTAAGAAAGCTGGAAGGAAGGCAAAACGATTACCGTCATGGTTAAAAGGTGAGGTGAAAGAGGCTATTTTAGCCCAAAAAAATCCTTCAAAAACTGGAAGAAGGATCCATCTGAAGAAAATAGGATAAAACATAAGCATTGTCAAGCCAAATGTAAAACACTGATAAGACAGGCAAAGAGAGAATTTGAAATGAAACTGGCCATAGAGGCAAAAACTCATAATAAAAAACTTTTTAAAATATATCCAAAGCAAGAAACCTGTGAGGGAGTCGGTTGGACCATTAGATGACAGAGGGGTTAAAGGGGCTCTTAGGGAAGATAAGGCCATTGCAGAAAGACTAAATGAATTCTTTGCCTCCGTGTTTACTAATGAGGATGTTGGGGAATACCAGTTCCGGAGATGGTTTTCAGGGGTGATGAGTCAGACGAACTCAACGTAATCACTGTGAACCTGGAAGATGTAGTAGGCCAGATTGACAAACTAAAGAGTAGCAAATCACCTGGACCGGATGGTATGCATCCTAAGGTTCTGAAGGAACTAAAAAATGAAATTTCTGATCTATTAGTTAAAATTTGTAACCTATCATTAAAATCATCCATTGTACCTGAAGACTGGAGGGTGGCCAATGTAACCCCAATATTTAAAAAAAGGTTCCAGGGGCGATCCAGGTAACTATAGACCAGTGAGCCTGACTTCAGTGCTGGGAAAAATAGTGGAAACTATTCTCAAGAACAAAATTGTAAAACATATAGAAAGACATGATTTAATGGAACATAGCCAACATGGATTTACCCAAGGGAAGTCTTGCCTAACAAATCTGCTTCATTTTTTTGAAGGGGTTAAACATGTGGATAAAGGTGAACCGGTAGATGTAGTGTATTTGGATTTTCAGAAGGCGTTTGACAAAGTCCCTCATGAGAGGCTTCTACGAAAACTAAAAAGTCATGGGATAGGAGGCGATGTCCTTTCGTGGATTACAAGCTGGTTAAAAGACAGGAAACAGAGAGTAGGATTAAATGGTCAATTTTCTCAGTGGAAAAGGGTAAACAGTGTAGTGCCTCAGGGATCTGTACTTGGACCGGTGCTTTTCAATATATATATAAATGATCTGGAAAGGAATACAAGTGAGGTTATCAAATTTGCAGATACAAAATTATTCAGAGTAGTTAAATCACAAGCAGACTGTGATACATTGCAGGAGGACCTTGCAAGACTTGAAGATTGGGCATCGAAATGGCGAAATTTAATGTGGACAAGTGCAAGGTGTTGCATATAGGGAAAAATAACCGTTGCTGTAGTTACACGGTTAGGTTCCATATTAGGAGCTACCACCCAGGAAAATGATCTAGGCATTATAGTGGATAATACTTTAAAATCGTCAGCTCAGTGTGCTGCAGCAGTCAAAAAAGCAAATAGAATGTTAGGAATTATTAGGAAGGGAATGGTTAATAGAACGGAAAATGTCATAATGCCTCTATATCGCTCCATGGTGAGACCACACCTTGAATACTGTGTACAATTCTGGTCGCCGCATCTCAAAAAAGATAGTTGCGATGGAGAAGGTACAGAGAAGGGCAACCAAAATGATAAAGGGGATGGAACAGCTTCCCTATGAGGAAAGGCTGAAGAGGTTAGGGCTGTTCAGCTTGGAGAAGAGATGGCTGAGGGGGGATATGATAGAGGTCTTTAAGATCATGAGAGGTCTTGAATGAGTAGATGTGACTTGGTTATTTTCACTTTCGAATAATAGGACTAGGGGACATTCCATGAAGTTAGCAAGTAGCACATTTAAGACTAATCGGAGAAAATTCTTTTTCACTCAACTCACAATAAAGCTCTGGAATTTGTTGCCAGAGGAGTTAGTGCAGTTAGTGTAGCTGGGTTCAAAAAAGGTTTGGATAAGTTCTTGGATGAGAAGTCCAATAATGGCTATTAATCAATTTTACTTAGGGAATAGCCACTGCTATTAATTGCATCAGTAGCATGGGATCTTCTTAGTGTTTGGGTAATTGCCAGGTTCTTGTGGCCTGGTTTTGGCCTCTGTTGGAAACAGGATGCTGGGCTTGATGGACCCTTGGTCTGACCCAGCATGGCAATTTCTTATGTTCTTATGAATTGGCAAAAAAATAAGAAAGGGGAGGTGGAACAAAAAAGCCTGTGACCAACCGATTAGAAAACTAAGATCAGACAGCAAAGGTAAAAAAAAAAATTACTTTACTGATTGGCACATGTAATCTTTGGTAATGTGCAAGAGTAGCACTTTCTCTATGCGGATCTCACAATGTACGAGATCAACATGGAGGAAGTTGAAACCCACGGGGCCTGCACAGAGGAGGCAGCAGAATGGGCTTCAGTGCCAATAGCAGCAATCAGCGCCTCCCAAATAGCCATGCGGCATCAGTGACAGTGGCAGCAGAGGAATGAGAGAGGCTCCGAGGTTGCTGGCAAAAGAGAGAGAGGGGGTCTGCCTTTAGTGTGCATGTATATGAATGGGAGTCTGCCTGGGGGTGTATTTGTGTGAATACATGGGTGCCTGCCTGAGGGTGTGTCTGTGTATGAGAATGTATGGGTGTCTTCCTGGGGTTTGTATGTGTGAGAATAGGTGCCTGCCTGTGTGTGTGTGTGTGAGAATGAATGTGTGCATGCCTGGGGGATGGTGAGGGAGTGGTGTGAAAATGAATGGGAGCCTGCCTGGGGGTCAGTTTTCAGTGTGTGAGTGACTGGGAGCTTGCCTGGTTGTGTGTGTTTGTGTGAGAATGATTGGGAACTTGCCTGGGTGTGTGTGTTTGTGTGTATGTGAGGGAGCCAGAGAGAGTGAGAGCATGAGTGTGTATGAGAAAATCCAGGGGAGTAAGAGTTTGTGTGGGGGGGGGGGGGTGTGTGTGTGGAGGGGGGAGAGAGTGTCTTAGAGCCTGAGAGTGTCAGTGTCTGTGAGAGCGAGAAGTTATGGTGGGTATAAGAGCATGAATATGTATGTATGCGACAGTGTATGTGTGAGAGAGAATGGACATGTGAGTGTGTGTGAGAGGATAACCTCCTAATCCTTGACAATATCAGGGTGACTGGAAATCAAGAGCTCCCACGTATGGATAGCAGGGGCTTTTTAAAATCCTTATTAGTTTTAATTATTGGGTGGTGTTTGATATGTGCTGTTTAAATATTTTATTGGTATTTGGGAAATTGTAAAAAATGTATATGATTTTAATAGAAATTCTATTTATCAGTTTTAAAATATTCTTTTATTAGTATGGTTTTACTATTATAACTGATGCTTTGTTTCTTGATTTTATTTGTTTTGAGGAATGGTGGTTCTGTTTTTCCATTGTTAATACACAGTCTGGCTTCTTGGGGTTTCCATTTCAGTTTTTGTCTAATTTGTGTTCCTTTATTTTGTATTCTGTGTTTGGTGAGGGTCTGTCTCTGCTCTGTGTGTGTGACCATGATGAGAGATTCTGCTAGCATAGGGATCTATAGCAATCGGGTTTGTTTTGTTTCCTCAGTAGGTGGTGTATTGGTATTCTAAGACCCAGTGTAATATTTACCCATGCTTTTTCACAGGTAGGGTTATTGTTGTTAGAGTGCTTGGTGTTATTACTGTTATGTTATGATGGGATTGCAGTATAGATTTTGAGTATCTTTTTTGTGAGGTTTTGTGTTAGTTCACAATGTGCCTGGCAGTGGAAGGTGTTTGTGCTGCTGTTACTGTGAGGTGACACCAGAATTTGAAAATATTTTTTTGTATGATGAGCTGTAAGGGAAACATCCAAGCTCCATTGTTTGGGGGAATTTCAGTGGATGCACAGAGTTACAGAACTGGAGGTGCAGGATTTATATTGACATTCTGTCCCTTCCTATAAATTCCAGACTTCACTCTCATAGCCATATAGAATTAGTTGAATGAGGCTATCAAATAATTTTATAGTGTGAAACTGGCCAGCTTTTTAAAATTACGCAGAATACCCTTTGGACTTTCTTATTAACACCAAATATTCAAAAGCTGTGTTCATCCCATCAAGCTCATATAGCTCATTAAAGAGGTAAATTGAATAACACAATAACTGTTTTATTATTGTTGTTCATAAATTAGAACAATAACATTAATCTTGGAATATTATATATTTTTAATATAAATGAGAGGTTTTCACAAGATAGGTTATGTTGTGAAACATTTTATTATGTATATATTTAAGGAAACATACATAAATTGTCAAAATACATTTCGTTTGTTTAACCTGTAACCTCTGGTTTGCTAGACTGAATTACTGTCCTGAAATTGTTTGTCTAAAAAGTGTCACCAACATGAAAAGTTTGGAAAGCTCTGACCTAGAGTATTGGCTCGCACAAATAAAACCTGACAGGAAAGAGTTTTCTGAAGTCGGCAACAAATGGTTAGAAAATGCACATTTGCAGCCTGATTTTTAATTCCCCACACGCGTAAAAAATGGGGGTGACGCGCATGGCCGAACCTTGCGCATGTTGCACGCATCTTCAAAGGGGTCTAGCCACACATAACCCCTGTTACGCTCCGAAGTGCAGGGCCCAGATAAAGGGGGATGGGGCGGGGCTGGAGGCGGCCGGTAGAGCGGCCATTTGCCACTGTGCCAAGAAAGTGCACGCTTGGCACTCTGCCGGCGCACGGAACTTGCTACTGCTCCAGTTGAGGAGCAAAAGGTGTAAAAAAATAAACAAATTTGGGGGGTGGGGTGGATAGGGTAGGCATAGGGAGAGGGGAAGGGTAGGGAACTGGGGAAGGCCAGGATGCGTTGCTGCGTGAATTTTGCAGAACTGTACACACACCCCCTCCCCCATGCACACGTGGATTTCAAAATCCGACATGCATGTGGGCATGGCCCAACAATTTTAGAACATGCGCATACATGTGCGCACGCCAGCCTTTCAAAATCTACTCTACATTCTGCAAAATACCTGCAAATTAAAAATCTTTGTAAAAGATTTCAAGCTTGGAATTTGTACTTATCAACCGAGGCACATAATCTGCACAATTGTAAGAATTCACCGACAGGAATATTATTTTTAAGAGCACGAGGGTGAAAACTGGAATTATGGAGGAAGGTGATATCAGTGGCTTTCCTAAAAATTGGAGGAAAACTGACCATATCTCTTACAAATCATAAGATCCCAAAAATACTCATGCAGGGGTGGCTCAAGGCAATCTGCTGCCTGAGGCGGAGGATGAAATGTGCCCCCCCCCCACCAATGGCCCGGTGCAGGTGAAATCAGAGGGGGCAGGGGGAAGGCAATGGAGGGAGAAGTGACGTGCCAAAGGTCACAAGGAATGGCAATAGGATTTGAACACTGGCTTCCCTTGTTTGCAGCCCACTGCTCTAACCACTCACTCTTTGGGCCTGTTTTTGTTCTCAGCCTTAGGCTGCCCTACCTCCTGGGTCTAGAAATAGAACTTCTCCATTCCCTGTACCTACCTTCCACCCTTCTCCCGAATCTGCCCTCTGGGGCTGAGAGGTTTTGTTAAGTGGGAGTGTGTGTGTGTGTGTGACACACACACCATCTTAGGGCTGATACAAGGGATTTCGATGCCCTAGACGAGCCTTTCATTCCCCCTTCCCGCCCCTCCCCACAAAATTAAAACTTATGCATTCTTTTCCATTTTAAAATGTATTAACTTCCCCAACCTAAAAAGGCAGATTGTACTTTGAATGTCTATTTTCCAAATGCAATCTTCTGAAGTAAAAATATCACAACATATAGGTATACACTGCAAAAAAAAAGCCCACACTTTAAGACTATTATTCAAACTACCTTTCTCGTAGTAATCGAGGCAGTTTACCATAGACCTAATATCATATTGGATCTAGTAAAGTGCACTGGGTGTGGACTTGGCCCGTAGAAAACAAAGAATAAACTGAACTGCAATTTCAATATAGTAAGTCTTCCATATAACTGCCAGCACTCAACCTATGAAAAAGCCATAGTGCAAATATTACATCAAGCCCTAAACACCAGTACACCTCCTATTAGGAAAACAGATTGTTGTAAATCCCTACACAAACTACATACTAGCAGAATACCTAAAGCTTCAGTCACACAAGCAGAACACACTCTCACCAAATACAGAATAAACAGATCATAAAATATAAATTGAAAAGTGCAAAAACTGAACTGGAAATCACAAGAAGCCAAACTGTAAGCAATGCAAACACAAATATTAAACATTAAATATACTAATAAAAAGAAAGTCAAATCTGCTGATAAATTCAGTCAAAAATATTTTAAATATTACCAAATATCAAAACAGCAGATATATCACATCCAATAATTAAAATTAACAAGGATACAAAAATATCTCCCACTCTTCATACATGGGAACTTTAGATTTCCAGTAGTCCTGAGAATGTCAGACTGGAGAAGGGTACACAAACTTTAACCTCACACACGCATACCCCACCCCCACCACCCTCTCATGTGTGCACATGTCCATCACCCCCCACCACTGCGCTGCCCTGCTCTCTCTCTGTCATCTACTCTTTCACCTGTGCTGGCATTGCCACAGGACCTGTCTTTTGCTGGTAGGGAGTGGAAACCTGCCAGCCCTTTGCAGCTTCAAGCCGTCAGTTTGCCTGCATGGATGGTGAGGCAACTGTGGCAGGAAGGTTTCAGGGGGCAATTTTGTTGCCTCAATCTTGCTGCCTGAAGCAGCCGCCTCATTATAGAACCGCCCCTGCTCTCATGATTCTTTGGTACAGTAAACTTTTAATTCTACTGATCTGAAATTTTAAGCTAACCAATAAACTATTGCAGCCTCTCTATTGTGCTAGACCGGATTCAAAAAACATTGAACCGCTCCCACAATATAATATCCTGCCAAAACTCAGATGTATAAATAAATTCAAAATCAGCTATATAGAGGTATACAGTAGATAGGGCTGAAAGCCTCTTCACCTGATGGAAAATGTGTTCACTGAACAAAAGTATTCTGTCAAAACTATAAGATACCAAATACCCCAGTACTACCTGTGTTTGGTAGAAATTCCTGCCCATATAAGCTTTTGTTCAATAATTAATAGGGCAGCATCCTGCAGAATATTGGTATAGAACACTAGTGCTTTGAAGCAATTGAAGCTTCTGTATACTCGGACATCTGCTTCATCAATGCATGTGTCTGAAGGACGTGATGGGTGCTCTCCTGTGTCCTCATACTGTTCTTGGACTACGGGGTGGTGGTGGTGGTGGGGACGACGACACTGATCTCACCCATACAACTCTGTGGTTTTTACAGGGGGTGGACCCAGAGGGTGTTACTGCCTGTTCTTATTCCGGGCATATCTATCCACAAGTTACTTTTAGATATCTGCCACCTAGTCAAATCATTCCAGTCTCGCAGCTTATTGCTCAAGAACTGAGACGTCTGGCTCCAATTTATTTGATCATACTCCTAGCATCCAATAGACCACCTGCAGGCCAAGCGCAGACCATAATAGGACTTGAAAGAGGATTCAGCACTACCATCACCTGCACAGCAAATTCAGTCATTGGAACAACTCACAGATAATCAGCATTGCCCACGTTACCTCAACCAACTATATGAGGTAATATACAGTTCTGATTGATTTCAGACATTTGTTAACATGGTGGCTTCATTGTTTTAAGAATAGTCATGCCTGAGCAACCATAGCCAAGGAACACCTGGTTCAAATATATACCAAGCTGTGAAACACTAGACAGATCCCCCCCCCCCCCCCCCCCCCAAGCATGAAGAAAAGGCTTCCAAAACATGGACCATATCAGAGATACATTGATCTTAACTCTTTCAGCATCTCTCTCAAGATAAGTTGGAACTTGCCTTGCAACTAAAATTTTTCAAAGCAAGACATTTGTGTTTTTAGGCATCTATGATTTACACTTGAACAGTGTAACACTATGCATGTATGTTTGCATTATTGCTGAGAGGTGATTGCATATAGCCAGTCATGAAGGTCCTGATATCATAAAATAATTTTTGTGAGTTATAGTCATGTGTTTCCAGCATTTAATGTTAAGAATATAGGAATATTAATTGTAAAACATTAAGACAAAATTTCATAATGGAAGTTTCTGTTAATTTGCTATATTTGACCACTGTGATTGAGAGAGACCATGTGTTTTTTTTTTTTTTGGGCCCCCCCCCCCCCCCCCCCCTGCTCAGATTTGCTTTCACTGTGGCCGAACCCAAAACTATCCCACCAGGCATGATGATTGATACTGCTCGCCACCTAGGATCTCTACATTACAGAGTTTGGGAAAAAATACGGAATTCCATCAAAGTGGGTAAGAAATTAGTTGACTGTGTTAGGACCAAGAAAGCTTAGGCACCATCTTCTGCTGATCCTGCAGCATTTCATGTTTTTGGCCTCAAGGCAAATACAGATGTGCTCATAAGTTTACATACCCCTGGCAAAATTTGTAAGATATGTAGCATTTTGAGAAAACATGAGTGATCAGACAAAATGTGTTAATTTTATTGTTTCAAGTTAAATTATTTTATGCATCACATAAAATAATCACAATCATTAGATAGCAATAAAGGAAATAAAATAGTCTTGTTCAAAAGTTTACATACCCTTCATTCTTAATATCGTGTATTGCCCCCTTTTTGCATCAATGTCAGCTTGCGGTCTTTTGTGATAGTTGTGAATGATGCACTTTATTTTTTTATCTGGTAAAGCTGTCCATTCCTCTTGGCAAAAAGCCTCCAGATCCTGTAAATTCTGTCTAGCATGAACTGCATGTTTGAGTTCTCCCCAAAGTGTCCTGATGATATTGAGGTCAGGAGACTGTGATGGCCACTCCAGAGCCTTCACGTTCTTCTGCTGCAGCTACTGAAAGGTCAACTTGGCTTTTTCATATCATTGTCATGTTGGAAAGTCCAAGTGCACCCCATATGCAGCTTCCTGGCTGATGAATGCAAATTCTCCTCCAATATTTTCTGATAAGATGCATTCATCCTGCAATGAATTTTGACTAAATTCCCTGTGCTGCAGTAACTCATACCCCCAACCAAAACAGCAGAGATCCACTTGGGGGTTTTATGACTTCTCTCCAAACATAGCATTTATGGTTGTGACCATAAAGTCCAATTTTAGTCTCATCATTCCAAATTTTGTTCCAGAAGTTGAGACTTCTCTAGATGCTGTTTAGCGTATTGTAAGTGGGCTGTTTTGTGGTATAAGTGCAGCAATGGCTTTTTTCCTAGCATGTAGACAGATGGATTCAGGAACAGTGGGTTTATGCTCCCCTGCCAGCAGATGGGTTTCCTCAAGAGCTAAAAAAAATCATTGATTATTTCTACGCAGACACCAGTTACAATTGAACAAGTCACAGGTGTGGATAAATATCCTTCATTGCCATCTAAACGTGTGTGTCAACTTGGGTGCATATTAGCCCAAACATTCAAGAGTGTGAACTTTTGATTTTATTATTCTCACAGGACAAGCAGGATGGTAGTCCTCACATATGGGTGACATCTCAGGATGGAGCCCAATCACGGAACACTTCTGTCAAAGTTCTGGCCAGAACTTTGGCCCCTACTGGGCATGCCCAGCATGGCACTAACCCTGCAGCCAGCAGGGGTCCCCCCTTCAGTCTTCTTTTTTCCACGCAGCAGTAGCCACGCGGTTAAGGAGCTCTGCAGAGATTCCTGACAGGAATTTTCCTCACGGAATTAATAAAAATTAATTTACCCCACAGGGGTCCCTCCTTCAATGTTTTCAAGCCGTGGTTCTCCGGTAAGTTTTTTACCCATTTTCCGTCTATTACAGTTTAGTTTAGCCCTCGCGGCCTACTGGTCGTCGACTGTACCAAGGCTAAAAATTTTCATGGCCATGGTGTCGGGGTTCCACCGGTGCCCGGACTGTAATCGCACCATGTCCATTACAGACCCTCACAAGGTCTGTGTAATGTCTTGGATGTGAGCACTATGTCCTAACCTGCACCAAATGTGCCCTTATCACACCAAAAGGTCGCAAGGCTAGAATGGAAAAGATGGAACTTCTCTTCCGTGCTCAAACCCAGACGCCATCTATTGCATCGACGTCATCAGAACCGGCATCAACCTTCGGCCAGTGACCGTCTGGCATCGACGACTTCTCGGCCTTTGACACCCTCTACTCCCCCTCAGGATCGAGGGGATTGTAGAGATAAACACCGGCATTGAAAGTCTCGGACCATCGAGGGAGCGAAATCATTGACCTCTCCATCGTCCGAACTGCCGTCTAAGCCCCGTCCAGAAAAGGCACAGACATTTTCGGCGACCAGGTCACCGAGGCAACCCTCACCTTACAGGGTATCGGGAGCAGCGACTCTGCCTTTAATGGTGGTCCCTCCGGCTATGCCTCTGTCTCCTTCTTCTGTTCCGGAGCCAGGGCTGCTTGCTCCAGGTCTCCAAGAAGAACTGTACCGGATGGTTCAGGAGGCCATCGACAAGGCGATGCATCAACTCCAGGTTCCTCAGACACTGGTACCGATTGTGGAACTGACTACTGACCCAATTCCAACAGCACTGGCACCGCTGCTCTCGAGGATGGAAGTGCTTATGGTCGCTTTTCCACCGATGGACCCCGGGTCACCGATGGCTCCGGTGCCCTCCCCGCTTGCTTTGTCATCGGGAGGAGAAACACCATTCCGCATCCCTCCATCAGGTGTTCTACCGATGCCTCAGCCGTCGATACAGATACGTCCGGTGCCAACGCATCCATCGGGCCACCCATCGATGCCCTCTATGCCTGCACCGGTGCCTTCGATGACTTCAGCGGTGCCTCCAGTTATTCCTTCGGAGCCTCGACCAGGATCTTCGGGGATCCCACCACCTCATCCTCCTCTAGTCCCTAGAGGAGCAGGTGCTGATCCTTACGACACCTGGACTGATGATTCTTCACCAGACACAGATTTGCCTTCACCACCTTCACCTACTGAAAGCAGAAAGCGTTCTCCTCCAGAGGACCTTTCCTTCATAAATTTTGTGAAGGAGATGTCTGAATTGGTTCCCTTCCAATTGCAGACTGAACAAGATGACAGGCATCAAATGATGGAGCTATTCCTGGATGCTCCTAAGTAAATAACCTCCATCCCTATCCATTAGGTTCTGTTGGATTTCCTCAAAGAACTGGGAACATCCTTGCTCTGTTGCTCCAGTCCACAGGAAAGCTGACACCAATTATCTTGTTCAGTCAGCTCCAGGCTTTCGCAAACCTCAATTGGATCACCAATCTGTGGTTGTCTAATCTGCCCAGAAAAGAGCAAGGAAATCAAAACCTCAATTTCTTTCCCCCAGGCAAGGAACAGAAATTTCTAGATGCCATTGGTCACCGTGTCTTCCAGAGATCAATGCTCATCTCTAGAATTGCCTCTTATCAGCTCTATATGACCCAATATAATAGGGTCTTATTTAAGCAGATACAAGACTTAATAGACTCCCTGCCTCAGCAATTTCAAGAGCAACTCCAAACCCTAGTAAACAAGGGTTTTGAGGCAGGCAAGCATGAGATCAGATCATCCTATGATATCTTTGACACTGCTACCAGGGTATCTGCAGCTGCTATCGCGGCAAGACGATGGGCCTGGCTCAAGTCTTTCGACCTTCGCCCTGAAGTTCAGGACAGATTGTCCGACCTGCTCTGTGTAGGAGACAATCTGTTTGGCGAGCAGATTCAACAGACAGTGGCGGAACTCAAGGACCATCATGAGACCCTAAGTCAGCTCTCTCTGATGCCTTCCGAGTACTCTTCAAAACAGCCCTTTTGGAAGGACTCTAAAAAGTCCTACCCACCACCAACTAGAA
Source organism: Rhinatrema bivittatum (assembly GCF_901001135.1). Lineage (NCBI taxonomy): Eukaryota > Metazoa > Chordata > Amphibia > Gymnophiona > Rhinatrematidae > Rhinatrema > Rhinatrema bivittatum. Next base: position 514,944,350 of record NC_042617.1, on the reverse strand, counting down.
CCCGTCCTAGAGACCATTCTAAAAAACCCAGTCTCATCAGACATGAAAACGAAAACAAAAACCGCAAGCAGCTCCTCAGCTGTGCCTTGCTTCCGGTTTTTGACTCCTGCATAGAAAGCAGCAGCCAGCTTCCATTGCCCCACATTCCAGTGGGAGGTCGATTGTGCCATTTCAACAACAGGTGGCACTCAATCACCTCTGAACAGTGGGTCCTAGCGATAATTGCGCAAGGTTATCGTCTGAACCTTCTCTCTATTCCACCAGACTCTCCACCTCTACCAACGTGGAGAACATCCGATCACTCCATCCTTCTGGAACAGGAGGTCTCCCTCTTCCTCCAGTCCAAGGCAATAGAACCAGTACCCTACTCTCAGCATGGCCTAGGGTTCTATTCCCAGTACTTTCTAATCCCCAAAAAATCGGGAGGCATTCGTCCAATTCTGGATCTACGTGCCCTCAAGTACCTCCAGCGAGAGAAGTTCAAAATGGTAACCTTTGGCTTTCTTCTTCCTCTTCTACAAAGAGGAGATTGGCTCTGCTCTCTAGACCTCCAGGACACATTCACTCATATTGCAATAATTCCATCTCATCGCAAATACCTGCGGCTTCTAGTAGGCCCCAAGCACTACCAATACAGAGTGCTTCCATTCGGCCTCGCGTCTGCACCACAAATCTTCACAAAATAACTCATCGCAGAGTTGCAGCCTTCCTCAGGACTCAAGGTGTCCACGTCTACCCCTATCTAGACGATTGGTTAATCAGGGCTCCCACTCAGCAAGCTGCTCTGTCGTCCCTACATCTTACCTTACACACTCTAATTTCGCTCGGATTTCTCGTCAACTACGACAAATCCTAATTAGTCCCATCTCAAACCTTATTGTTCATTGGGGCAGACTTGGACACCTTACAGGCAAAGGCTTTTCTGCCTCGACGCACACCAGCAGCACTCCACGACTGCACACTACTTTCTCATCCTCCTGGGACTTGTGTCCTCAGTTCAGGTCACCCCAATGGCCCGTTTGGCATTGCGTCATGCAGTGGACTCTAAGGTCACAATGGACTCAATCCATTCAGCCCCTGTTGACCATTGTCCATGTAACAGACTCACTCCGTCAGTTTCTCTCGCCTGGTGGAGAAATCAGGTCAATCTCCTCCAGGGCTTGCCCTTCCAGGCTCCAGACCCTCAGATAACTCTCACCACTGCGTCCAACCTCGGCTGGGGAGCCCACATGGCCGATCTGCAGTCACAAGGATCTTGGTCTCCAGAGGAAGCCAAACTCCAAATTTCCTGGAGCTTCGGGCAATCAGATATGCTCTCAGGGTATTTCAGGATCTCCTCTCCAACCAAGTCATCCTGATCCAGATGGACAACCAGGTGGCCATGTGGTACATCAATAAACAGGGAGGGACAGGCTCCTACCTTCTGTGTCAGGAAGCTGCTCAGATATAGGCGGAGGCCCTCTCCCACTAGATGGACCTCAGGGCCACCTACTTGCCGGGAGTGGACAATGTGTTAGCAGACAACTGCACGAGTGGTCTCTCAACCCCTCAGTAGCGAAATAGATCTTCCAACGATGAGGTTATCCTCAAATAGACCTCTTTGCGTCACCTCAAATTCGCAAAGTAGACAACTTCTGCTCTCTCACTCGCAGCCAACACTATCAGCCAAGAGACACGTTCTCCCTATCATGGGCAACCAGTCTCCTATATGCATTCCCTCCACTTCCACTTCTCTCGAAGACTCTCATGAAGTTACGACAGGACAAGGGAACCATGATCCTGGAGCACCCCACTGGCCGCGCCAAGTGTGGTTTCCAATACTTCAGGATCTCTCCATTCACAGGCACATTCCCTTGGGAAGGGACCCGCTTCTAATCACTCAAAACGTCGGGTGCCTACGCCACTCCAATCTTCAAGCCTTGTCCCTGACGGCATGGATGTTGAAAGGTTAATCCTTCAACCACTTAACCTTTCTGAGCCAGTTTCCCGTGTCCTGATTTCTTCACGGAAGCCTTCCATGAGGAAATCGTATTCTTGCAAATGGACCAGGTTCACGTCATGGTGCTCTTCTCAATCCCTTGACCCCTTTACCTGTCCAATCACAAAGTTTCTGGACTATCTCTGGCATTTGTCAGTCAGGTCTAAAAGCTTCCTCCATCAGAATGCATGTCAGTGCAGTAGCCGCCTTCCATAAATGTCAGATGTTCCCATATCAGTACAACCTCTGGTAACACATTTTTTGAAAGGCTTGCTTCACCTCAAGCCTCATCTGCGTCTTCCGGCCCCTTCTTGGGACCTCAACCTAGTTTTGGGTCAGCTCATGAAACCATTCGAGCCTCTTCAATCCTGTGACCTTAGATATCTCACATGGAAAGTGATTTTCCTTTTGGCAATCACTTCCGCTCGCAGAGTTAGTGAATTACAGGCGCTAGTTACATACCCGCCTTACACTAAACTTCTACAGGACCGGGCAGTCCTCCGCACTCACCCTAAATTTTTACTTAAGCTAGTTTCGGAGTTTCATCTCAATCAATCCATTATACTACCTACCTTTCTTTCCAGGTCCCATTCCAATCCAGGAGAGCAGGCTCTGCATACCCTTGACTGCAAACAGGCTATAGCATTCTACCTAGACCATACAGCTGCCCACAGGAAAAGCACTCAATTGTTTCTCTTTTTCCATCCTATCAAATTGGGGCAGCCTGTGGGTAAGCAGACTCTCTCTCTCCTCCTGGTTGGTGGATTGCATAACCTTTTGCTATCAGCAAGCAGGCATTCCACTTCAAGACCGTGTTAAAGCACTCTCTGTGAGGGCCATGGCGACTTCAGTAGCACACCTACATTTGGTGCCGCTTCCTGACATTTGCAGGGTTGCCACTTGGAGTTCTCTCCATACCTTTACAGCACATTATTGCTTAGACAAAGACGGAAGACAAGATTTTCATCTTTGGCCAGTCTGACTTGCGCAACCTATTTACACCGTGACGTACCAACACCCTTCCACCTGCCCAGTGGGGTTCAGGATGCCCTCGGCCAAATTTCATCCCAGGCCTAATGCCTTGCATGCCTAAGTACATTTGGTGCATACTCTGACATCCTTAGTTCTGTACTCACCCATATGTGAGGACTACCATCTTGCTTGTCCTGTGAGAAAGCAAATGTTGCTTACCTGTAACAGGTGTTCTCACAGGACAGCAGGATGTTAGTTCTCACGAAACCCGCCCGCCGGGTTCGTAACGTTTTCTTTTATTTTCGGCACTACCTGTAGCTTTTTAACAAGACTGAAGGTTACCCCTGCTGGCTGCAGGGTTAGTGCCATGCTGGGCATGCCCAGTAGGGGCCAGTCAAAGTTCTGGAAACTTTGACAGAAGTGTTCCATGATTGGATGGAATCCATATGTCACCGCCTATGATGTCACCCATATGTGAGGACTAACATCCTGCTGTCCTGTGAGAACACCTGTTACAGGTAAGCAACATTGCTTTTCCTTTTGCTATGGTTTGTGCATAAAATTGTTTATTTTGAAGCACAAAAATAAGACTTGTTTTTTGTCTGAACACCCATGTTTTCTTAAAATACTTGACATCTTACAAATTCTGCCAAAGGTATGTAAACCTATGAGCACAACTGTATATGGTACTATTTGCATTTTCATAGTGTTCATGACAAGCACAGACTGCCACTTTCATTTACCTGGGACTACCCACAAAAGATATGGGCATAGGCACTTCAAATGTTGCTTATACATATGAAGGAGTTACAAAGAATTTTTTGGCATTCAAATATTTTACTAGCACATATAATCAACAATTATATTAAACCACATTAGTTCTGACATACAGTGACAATGTACACTTCAATTCTTTATTTCTTTACATTGTGTATCACCATAAATTACACTCATTACATATACTAATCACATGATATTAACATTATCTAAGAACATGCCAGAAATATTCAATGCATCTTAAAATCCCTGTAACCCACATGCATACATCACCCATTCACACACAACCCATAATATACCCACCCATCTCAATAAAACAAACACTAAAAGTTGTAGACATACTCTTAATTCAGGAGATTCAGTTATTTTACTCACTAAATAACACCCCTTTGTGATTTCAAATAGTTTAACACCACTATCATTTCAGATGATTCAATTCTTCTCAATAGTTGAAACCTTCTCTCAAATACCCCAGATGGTTCAGATGACTCAACTCGTCTTCTATCAATATTCTCTACAAGGTTCCTTGTTTCGCCAATGGCTTCTGATACCACATCTGAACTGACTTCTCCACATTCCCGATAACACCTGAATACACAAACAATTTTTTAAAACATAAAAATCGCAAATAATCTAATATCCATCTCCCAACCTCACTAAATATTAAATCATTTACTCCAATGTTACTTTGTTCATGTCTGCCACCACTAACCTATGGTAACCCTAGAACAAAATTCAATGATAACATGAATGAGAAAAAAAACAGATAAGTATGAGAGAAAAAAATGTGCAAAGCTTGCTGGGCAGACTGGATGGGCTGTTTGGTCGTCTTCTGCCGTTATTTCTATGTTAGTCTTTCTTTGTATAATGCTTACCCATTTTCAAATATATCTCTTATCTTACTTATATATTTTATCCATACTTGAGCCTTCTCGGAATATCATTCCATTTACTCCTAAAATAAAACTCTCCACGCCACTTTCTCCACAACGGGTCTTAACGCTGAATTCCCGTGCACCTATTCAAAAAAGGCACACACATATAAACCATCAAAAATCTAATTCAGTTACTCCTTCTCTACTTATCTCTAGCTAACATAACCTCAAACTGTTAATTATCTTACCTTCAATAATTTCTTCCAACTGACAACAGACATTCACTTCTTCTCAGGACACACATCACCACGCTGTAAATGTCGGCACCATACACCACGCTAACACCCGGCCCTTAAATTAGTGTCTTACATCACTATCCTTACAGCCCCACCTCATCACATAGTTGATGTTGACCAATCCACGATACACACTGGGTACTATTGATGACAATGTAACGTTCCCACAATACAACAAACTTTATACTTCACATACATAACATAACCTCATATCCACTCTCTCACTAAACATACACACACTACCCAAACATTTCCTGCGGGGAACTATTAATATTAAAGTCCCCACATCCAAATACCAACAGCCATACTTCACACTATGCAATAAACCTAATGCACATCCCAAACTTAAACATACAAACCATTTACAAACTAACATCCACAAACTGCAATCACTACTATAATATAATACTATATATGTTGGTATGGGTTACTAATGTACAGGATGGAAGTTGGGCATGAGAGTATTATAATAGTGGTGATTGCAGTTTGGTGATATACAATAAAGAAAGAATTGAAGTGTGCATTGTCATTTGTATGTCAGAACTAATGTGGTTTAATATATGATTGTTAATGATTATATGTGCTAGTAAAATATTTGAAAACAGTTGTGAATGCCAAATTCTTTGTAACCCCTTCATATGTATAAGAATTATTTGGAATAAGAGAATATCTCTCAGTTTTTTTGTATGACTTCAAATGTTGAATAGAAAACCTTACACCCTTCACTGCTGTGTCCAGAGTTGTATATTTTTTGGTCCTGGATTCTATTCTAAGAACTGAGAAATATGAAGATTAAACTCTAGGTCTCCTAGCTAGGTTACTAACTATGGAAGCTACTTGGGAATATTTTAAATACTTACCCTGTGCTTTCAGTTTTTCCATCTACACACTTGTCACCTTGCAGCTTCCATCTCTGTGTCTGTCCTTTTCCCTGTCCAAGTTTCTCTCTGCCATTTTGTCTTATTGTAACAAGATAAATTAGCTTGTTTGCACTGGTTTCACGATAGGCTAATAAGCAATTCTCAGGTTGTCATAGTTGGTGAGTCCTGCAGCCAGATAAAGCATAAAATTATTAGCCATATTCAGTTGAATGGTCTAACAGATTTTATATTTAACAGGTGATTCTAAATAGAAGCTTCACTTACTATAATTTAAAAATACTGTAACTGACACACAATTACATTCACCTTTACATGTTTTACCTGTAAAATTCATCTTATTTACTGTCCAGTTTACAGTGGGAAAAGAGGGAGCTGCTAAGGTAATAGCTTTAAATTATCCTGGTTCAATGCCATTTTGCCCCCATCTCTGCTGTCAGCAAGCTCCAGTCCCACCCCCTTCCTCATGCCTCTGTTCTGGGCTGCACTGGGCTAACTACATTTATTTATTTATTTAGCATTTTTATATACCGACTTTCCAATAACAGAATTACTGATCAATTCGGTTTACATTTTAACAGAACAATAACATTGACAAGTAAATGTCTTACAAAGAACAGGTCGATATAACTTGGATAAGTAAATATGGGGTTAACCAGTAAAGATACATTGCCTAATATAGGTATAAGTAAAAGATACAGTGCCTAATGTAGGTTAAATAAACAGTTGCTAATTATAAGACTAGGTTATGTCTTCGACATGGCCACATTATGGCCTTGTGGTTGAGCACACTTAAAGCACCTTCTGTTCCTTCCAAGATTATATCCCCAGCCTCTCCTTGGCTCTATAAGGGACTCTACTGAGCCCACCATAATTGATTTACCAGAGATTGGAAGAATAACCTTATGAACAGCACATAGAAGCAGGCACCGAAACTGAGAGAATAATTTTAAAGTATGTAGTTCCCCCTAATGCTGCATATCAATATACTTCAGCTTTGTATGCATCCCAAAGGTATGACACCTAACTTGAATGAAGTAGGTCTCTACAGTCTGGATTCATAACTTTATAATGTAGCATTCTTTTTATACAGGGTCTGCATTAGTAAGTTTAGTATTCAGCTAATCTATTTCTTTTTTCTAAACCTAGTACCCTTCACTTTTGATCCCATCACAGCTGCATGCTGTCTTACTATCTCTGATGACTTTACCAGTGTGACAAACACAGGCTATAATGTGGAGAGCTACAGAGTAAAGTATATGGGGATCAATCCAGAGCAGTTTACCGGTGAACCCTGCATACTGGGCTCCACGGGTTTCTCAAAGGGGTCACATCATTGGGAAGTAGATATTGGGGGTATTCCGCACTGGCGTGTTGGCATCAGCAGGAAGCATAATGGCCAGAAAAAAAGTGAAGACCATGGCCCCTGGTACATTGACTACAGTGAAGTCTTTGAGCCGAATTGCTGGATCTTCACGTCTTCAAACTTGAGGCTGGAGCTGAAGAGCCCCGTGAAGCGGCTCCGTGTAGAGTTGGACTGTGATGAGGGGGAGCTCTCCTTTTACGATGGAGATGAGAAATCACATATCTACACCTTTCACGAGAATTTCTCAGAGATTGTCTTTCCGTACTTTCTTGTGGGAGGATCGAAATCAAATGCTCCTTCAGAGTCTCTTAGAATCTGCCCTATTAAAATAGTCATTAAGGATGAATATGTGCCATAAGCTTGTTGTGCATCTGGCCAATGGGCTTATAGCACAATTTTCATGTTTAAGTTCTCTCTGGGCCAGTAGTTTTATATTAGTTAAGTAACTAGACTGACAGAAATAAGACTTTTATGAATCATGGGCCTGAAAAGCCTGTTGTACTTCTGTTTTTTCTTTCTCCTTTATGAATTGTTCTGTTTTTGTGTATGTATTTAACCTTCTTGACCTTTACTAAGATAATCTGACTAAATGGGTACTGCCACTTCCAAGCTGATAGAAATCAGCCACTGTCATCTGCATGCAATATGCCCACCATGCCAGGTAATTTGTTACAGCAGATAATGGTCTCTTCTGGTGCGAAAAGCTTTTAGATCTTCTAAATTGTTTAAACAAACATTTTCTTTAAGAAAAGTATTGATAGGTTTAACACATGAATAAAAATTGTTTAAAATGGTGTAATAACTTTGTGTAATAAAATGGAGAGTGGATTCAGCTGAATTTATTTTTTGCTGTGGACAAGTTGGACAAAGATCAGCCATACCTGTGGATGACTACATCCAATGGCACTGTGATACAAGCTGTCTCAGAGCTCAGAAAAAGGGAGATTTTACTGAGCATGCATGGACTCTCTTTACTCTTTCGGATAGTAGAAAGACTAGGGGGCACTCCATGAAATTAGCATGGGGCACAATTAAAACTAATCGGAGAAAGTTCTTTTTACTCAACGCACAATTAAACTCTGGAATTTGTTGCCAGAGAATGTGGTTAGTGCAGTTAGTATACTATACTACTGTGTTTAAAAAAGGATTGGATAAGTTCTTGGAGAAGTCCATTACCTGCTATTAAGTTCACTTAGAATAGCTCTGCCATTAGCAATGGTTACATGGAATAGACTTAGTTTTTGGGTACTTGCCAGGTTCTTATGGCCTGGATTGGCCACTGTTGGAAACAGGATGCTGGGCTTGATGGACCCTTGGTCTGACCCAGTATGGCATTTTCTTATGTTCTTATGACACAGTGCAGCTTCTGCTGTTGATATGCTCTCACCTCCGCCACTTGAACAGATGTTTGCCATCTTAGAATCCATGACAGCTAAGATGGAAAATTAGTTTACTATAGCTTCCTGTCAAAATAGGTAAGAAATGTCTGTCATGGCTCATCTTCCTCTATGGCAGTGGTTCTCGACCCAGTCAGGTTTTCAGAGTATCCACAATGAATGTGCATGAGAGATTTACATGTACTGTCTCCATTGAATGCAAAACTATTCCATTCATGTTCATTGTGGATATCCTGAAAACTTGACTGGCTATGTGTATCCCAAGGACTGGATTGAAAAGCATTGCGAGAGGAGGATGTCATACAATTCTTGTCTGACTGGTAGAGCAAAAATGACTTGAATCCCTTCTATCATTCCTTTCTGATAATACTTGTTTCACTGGTCTTCTATTAGATACTCCTAGGAGAAGCAGAAATGTATGTTTCCTAATGAGAATATGGTATACCATGCCTTTGTCTAAATGATGGCTAAGGAAATAACCATTTGCGTTGCAAGAATCTCTAAAGCAATGAGTTGCAGTCCCAATTCATATCAGTTGCTTGTAACAGGTGTACTCAGACAGCAGGATGTTGAACCTCACAAAACTGTCCCACCTCCCCTTGGAGTTGGCTTCTCCTAAGGTATAAGAGTAAAAGGGCCCTTGCATTGGATACATGGCAATAGCTAGAGGTACAGTCAAAGTTCTAGAAACTGGAACTTTTATGTCAAAGTTTTTGTCCCAGGGCAAACAGGATGGTAGTCTTCACTAGTTTGGAATCCCTAGCTCCAGCTTGCCCCGAATGAATAAAGGAGAAACTGCGGATGGGCACAACACTTATATTTTTTTTGTTAGCAGCAGAGCTTTTCTTTTTTTCTTCCTATGAAGGGCACCCTGGAACAAAAGCAATGGGCCTAGGAGGGCGCATGGTGTTGAGTTGTACACCTCAGGACAGACTAGCCAGCAGGAGTCCCTGTTCAAACAGTAGTGTGATATGAATATGTGGAGGGAACTTTGTATTTTTGCAGATCTCCTGCCATAGTTCTGACACTGAATCTTGATGTGACCCACCAGATTCTGGCCTAGCTGGGCATAACAGAAAGAGATGCAGTCTGCTAGTCAGTTGGATAAAATCTGTTTGCCAATGGCAGTACCCAGTTCATTGCTGTCAAAAGAAACAAAAAGCAGAGTCCACTCCAGGTAGAAAGTCCAGGCTCTTTAACAGTGCAAACTTAGCAATGTTTGTTCACCTTCGTGGACATGTGGCCTGAGAGAATGTTGGAAGGACAATTGACTGGTTCAGATCAAATTCTAAAATCACCTTAGGCAGAAACTTAGGGTAGGTGTACAGATAAAAGGTGAATAGGTTATTAGAACCTGGTGCTTGCTTTCCCTGCATGCTGCCATGACCACCACCAAAAATCCAATGTTCCAGGTCAGGTACCTAAGAGCACAGAGGCTTAAAGAGAGCTTTCATCAGCTGGGTCAGAATCATGTTGAGGGCCCAAAACACAACCAGAGGCCTCATGGGAGAATTTATTTTTGTTTATATTCTGCCTTTCAGCTACTTTAAAGCAGATTACATTCAGGTACTATGATTATTTCCTTGTCCCCAGAGGCCTCTCATTCAGAGTTTGTACCTGAGGCAAGGGAGGGTGAAATGACTTGGCCAAGGTCACAAGTTGCGGCAGTGGGATATAAATCCTGGCTTCCCTGGTTTGTAGCAAGCTGCTATAAACATTAGGTGCTACGCCTGCATCTTGTCATTTTTTCTTAGAGGAGTTGGGCTTCAAGTAATATTCTGTTACAAAGGGAAATTCATTTAGTGACAACATGAGTAATGCAAAACAAAATAGTTTTATAGAACTTTATAGGGACGCTGCATGGAAGAGACTTTATTTCTTACTTTGCTGATCAATAATAGTATAGCATTCATTGCAAGATTAGTTTCTTCTATTTCTTTAGTTCCAAAATTTAATTTCTGAAAACAAGCTCTGTAAGTGAAGCAGGCCTCTCATAAATTGGACAACTAAAAGCTGTAGCGAAAAGGGTCTACCTCCTACATATTGGTGATAGATCTTAAGCCCAACAAGGAAGAATTCCTCTCGGTGCAACTGGAGCCTGACTCTGACAAGTAATCAGTTTTTATGCAGAGCAGGCTACAGGAGCTAGAGCTTTTTGCTCACACCACAAGCAGGGGCAGCTCGAGACAATCTGTTGCCTAAGGTGAGGAATGAGATGGTGCTCCCATCCCCCCCTCCCCCCTCCCAAAAAAAAAAAAAAAAAGCATGGCACAGGTCAAATCACTAAGATGGCCAAGTATGGGGGTGGAGGGTCCACTTGGAGTCTGCCCTTTTGATGATTTGAAATGCTGGGGAAGTGGGCAGGCAGAGGTCAGAGTTCCTGGAAGAGTGGCAGATGATAATGTCAATGATATTTCTCCTAGGACAAGCAGGATTGTAATCTTCACCCATGGGTGATATCATCGGATGGAGCCTGGCACGGAACTTTGATCTCAAAGATTCTAGAGTTTTCAGCATGCCCTACAGAGCATGTGCAGCTGTAGTCATCACTCTGCCCCCTAGGCAGAGTCCCTCAGTCTCTTCTCTTCCATGGAGCTGTCATCTCACAGTTGTGGAGCTTGTGCTGCTCTTTTTTTTTTTTTTTTTATTAGAAATGTTTTTCACAATATTCAGCTTTGCTCTCTTGCAGTTTTGTAAGGCATATTTTCTAGAGCTGCAGCTTTTCTTTCTTGTAGTTTATTCTTTTTTTCAAGCTGTCTGCCAGCTGCATGGTGGGTTCTCCCCTGTGTAGCCTGACAGTCTATTAAAAAAAACAAAAAAAAAACAAACTGCTCCTGCAGGTTTTTATACGTGTATCCTCTCTTTGCTCTGTCCATTTTCTTTTTTCCACAATGCTGACAGGACTGAAATATGCAGTCTGGTGATCCATGTTGACCACTGAGTCTGGGGACTCATCTCAGTTTTACCCGGGCTGGAGTTCCATGGCGATTTACCAATCGCTCAGAATCAGTGGATTCAGACTGTGGGGAGGAGAGCTCATTCTCCCCATGTCTCGAGGAACTAGTCTCTACGGCTGGGAGCCCTGGATGACTTTGCCTCCCCTCCTGCTTGCCAGCCTTGGCCATGCAATCTCCCTGGGAGAGAGGGGAGCGGAGTCTGAGCTAGCAGATTGCTGCTGTATTTTAGTGCCATGCTCATGAATAGTTGGTTGCCTGTGCACAGCTGTGACCAGTGCACCATTCATCCAATGCATCGATGTCTGTCAGGACCGCATCAGGGATGGGGCTCATCTTTGGGTACCATAGTCCCCTTGACTCTGTCAAGGTCCAGGGTCACCCTCGTTGTGTCAAGGTGCGCGACTGCACACGATGCCATGATGGCCTTTGATGCTGTTGGCATCGGTGGAACTTGAATCTCGCTGCACCGATTTGGGCATTGAGGCCTCGATGCGGCTCACTTGATGCCACGGTGCTTTTGATGTACTTTATTTATTTATTAATTTTTCTATACTGATGTCGGTATATACCTTCACACCGGTTTACAATAACTCCTTAAAATAAAATAAAATACATAAAATTCATAAAAACAAAATTTAAGATAAAAGTTTCATCCAAAAACATAATAATTTAACCAATCATACGGAGTAAGAGTTACAATCAAATAAAAAAAATTATCTAACAAATTAAAATACTCAAGACAATATTGAACTTAAAATACTAAAATAATATGAAAGGTTCCAAACTGGCTTCAATTTGAAATGCTTGAGCATACAACCAGGTTTTCAGTACTTTCTTAAAAATTTTTTAATTACTTTGGAGTCTTAATTCGGTAGGTAAAGAATTCCAAAGGCCTGGAACAGCCAGTTATACAGCCCTTTCTCTGACAGAAGTGAGTCTAGCCATAGCAATAGATGGAATTGTAAGGAGCCCTTTGCCAGCTGACCGCAGATTTCGTTGCGGAGTATGAATGTGTATGACTGCATTCATCCAATCTACCTGCTCTGCATAGATTGCTTTGTGTATTAGACATAGAACTTGACCCTCGTCATGGTGCCCTCAGTGCACTTGCCACATTTGGTGCATTCTGTGCCCTTGTAGCTCTCGTTGCATCAGTACCCTCGCTGTATTCAATGCTGTGGTTATCGCAGTAACATCGAAGCTGCTGTGCTCTCGACGCTTGCAGTGCCCTCAAGGCCACCGAAGGTCTTGATCCATCAAGGTGTGTACATGGCCACCCTAGGGGCTGATTAGGTCAAAGCGGTGGTAAGCCCTTGATGTTGTTGACCCCAATAGGAAGAAGGTCTCATGATGGGAGAGCACCAACCAGGTGCAGCAGGAAAGGATCTTGTAGCAAGGACCTGCTCTCCAGGTGATGCATTGTCCTTTCGCACTGAGGATATCTCCCCAAGGCAAGGCCTACTGCCCAGGAGGGAAGGGTTAGGTCGGCCGTCATAGTTGGTGATTCGATTATTAGAAATGTAGATAGCTGGGTGGCTGGTGGGCATGAGGATCGCCTGGTAACATGACTACCTGGTGCAAAGGTGGCGGACCTCACGCGTCACCTAGATAGGATTTTAGACAGTGCTGGGGAGGAGCTGGCTGTTGTGGTACATGTGGGCACCAATATCATAGGAAAATGTGGGAGGGAGGTTCTGGAAGCCAAATTTAGGCTTTTAGGTAGAAAGCTTAAATCCAGAACCTCCAGGGTAGCATTCTCTGACATGCTCCCTGTTCCACGCACAGGTCACCAGAGGCAGGCAGAGCTCCGGAGTCTCAATGCATGGATGAGACGATGGTGCAAGGAAGAGGGATTCAGTTTTGTAAGGAACTGGGGAAACATTTGGGGAAGGGGGAGTCTCTTCCGAAGGGATGGTCTCCACCTTAACCAGGGTGGAACCAGACTGCTGGCGCTAACTTTTAAAAAGGGGAGAGAGCAGTTTTTAAACTAGAACAAAGGGGAAAGCCGACAGTCGCTCAACAGCGCATGGTTCGGCGAGAGGTATCTTTAAAGGATACTAATGATGCAATAGAATTAGGGCATCCCGACAGTGAGGTTCCAATAATTAGAAAAGTAGTCCAAGTGCCTGGAACTAAAAACTCACCTGAGCTAAAAAATTCTAACTTATCCCTATCAATTAAAAAGCAGAATGAAAATACAAACAAAAAACAAACTTTGAAATGTTTTTATGCTAATGCCAGAAGTCTAAGAAGTAAGATGGGAGAATTAGAATGTATAGCAGTGAATGATGACATAGACTTAATTGGCATCTCAGAGACATGGTGGAAAGAGGATAACCAATGGGACAGTGCTATACCGGGGTACAAATTATATCGCAATGACAGAGAGGAGCACTCGGGAGGAGGTGTGGCTTTTATGTCCGGGATGGCATAGAGTCCAACAGGATAAACATCCTGCATGAGACTAAATACAAAATTGAATCTTTATGGGTAGAAATCCCTTGTGTGTCGGGGAAGACTATAGTAATAGGGGTATACTACTGTCCACCTGGTCAAGATGGTGAGATGGACAGTGAAATGCTAAGAGAAATTAGGGAAGCTAACCAAATTGGTAGTGCAGTAATAATGAGAGACTTCAATTACCCCAATATTGACTGGGTAAATGTATCATCGGGTCACGCTAGAGAGATAACGTTCCTGGATGGAATAAATGATAGCTTTATGGAGCAATTGGTTCAGGAACCGACGAGAGAGGGAGCAATTTTAGATCTAATTCTCAGTGGAGCACAGGACTTGGTGAGAGAGGTAACGGTGGTGGGGCCGCTTGGCAACAGTGATCATAATATGATCAAATTTGATTTAATGACTGGAAGAGGAACAGTGTGCAAATCCAAGGCTCTCGTGCTAAACTTTCAAAAGGGAAACTTTGATAAAATGAGAAAAATTGTTAGAAAAAAACTGAAAGGAGCAGCTACAAAAGTAAAAAAATGTCCAAGAGGTGTGGTCATTGTTAAAAAATACCATTCTAGAAGCACAGTCCAGATGTATTCCACACATTAAGAAAGGTGGAAAGAAGGCAAAACGATTACCGGCATGGTTAAAAGGGGAGGTGAAAGAAGCTATTTGAGCCAAAAGATCTTCATTCAAAAATTGGAAGAAGGATCCAACAGAAGAAAATAGGATAAAGCATAAACATTGGCAAGTTAAATGTAAGACATTGATAAGACAGGCTAAGAGAGAATTTGAAAAGAAGTTGGCTGTAGAGGCAAAAACTCACAGTAAAAACCTTTTTAAATATATCCGAAGCAGAAAGCCTGTGAGGGAGTCAGTTGGATCGTTAGATGATCGAGGGGTTAAAGGGGCACTTAGAGAAGATAAGGCCATCGCGGAAAGATTAAATGATTTCTTTGCTTCGGTGTTTACTGAAGAGGATGTTGGGGAGGCACCCGTAATGGAGTAGGTTTTCATGGGTAATGATTCAGATGGACTGAATCAAATCACTGTGAACCTAGAAGATGTGGTAGGCCTGATTGACAAACTGAAGAGTAGTAAATCACCTGGACCGGATGGTATACAGCCCAGAGTTCTGAAGGAACTAAAAAAATGAAATTTCAGACCTATTAGTAAAAATTTGTAACTTATCATTAAAATCATCCATTGTACCTGAAGACTGGAGGATAGTAAATGTAACCCCAATATTTTAAAAGGGCTCCAGGGGCGATCCGGGAAACTACAGACCGGTTAGCCTGATTTCAGTGCCTGGAAAAATAGTGGAAAGTGTTCTAAACAAAGTCAGCATGGCTTTACCCAGCGCAAGTCTTGCCTCACAAATCTGCTTCACTTTTTTGAAGGAGTTAATAAACATGTGGATAAAGGTGAACCGGTAGATATAGTATACTTGGATTTTCAGAAGGTGTTTGACAAAGTTCCTCATGAGAGGCTTCTAGGAAAAGTAAAAAGCCATGGGATAGGTGGCGATGTCCTTTTGTGGATTGCAAACTGGCTAAAAGACAGGAAACAGAGAGTAGGATTAAATGGACAATTTTCTCAGTGGAAGGGAGTGGACAGTGGAGTGCCTCAGGGATCTGTATTGGGACCCTTACTTTTCAATATATTTATAAATGATCTGGAAAGAAATATGACGAGTGAGATAATCAAATTTGCAGATGACAAATTGTTCAGAGTAGTTAAATCACAAGTAGATTGTGATAAATTGCAGGAAGGCCTTGTGAGATTGGAAAATTGGGCATCCAAATGGCTGATGAAATTTAATGTGGATAAGTGCAAGGTGATGCATATAGGGAAAAATAACCCATGCTATAATTACACAATGTTGGGTTTCATATTAGGTGCTACAACCCAAGAAAGAGATCTAGGTGTCATAGTGGATAACACATTGAAATCGTCAGTTCAGTGTGCTGCGGCAGTCAAAAAAGCAAACAGAATTCTGGGAATTATTAGAAAGAGGATGGTGAATAAAACGGAAAATGTCATAATGCCTCTGTATCGCTCCATGGTGAGACCGCACCTTGAATACTGTGTACAATTCTGGTCTCCGCATCTCAAAAAAGATATAATTGCGATGGAGAAGGTACAGAGAAGGGCTTCCAAAATTATAAGGGGAATGGAACAACTCCCCTATGAGGAAAGACTAAAGAGGTTAGGACTTTTCAGCTTGGAGAAGAGACGACTGAGGGGGGATATGATAGAGATGTTTAAAATCATGAGAGGTCTAGAACGGGTAGATGTGAATCGGTTATTTACTCTTTCGGATAATAAAAAGACTAGGGGGCACTCCATGAAGTTAGCATGGGGCACATTTAAAACTAATCGGAGAAAGTTCCTTTTTACTCAACGCACAATTAAACTCTGGAATTTGTTGCCAGAGGATGTGGTTAGTGCAGTTAGTATAGCTGTACTTAAAAAAGGATTGGATAAGTTCTTGGAGGAGAAATCTATTACCTGCTATTAAGTTCACTTAGGGGGTCATTTTCAAAGGAGTTACGCATGTAAATGTGACATACTATCGTAGCAATTTTCAAAAGCTATTTACTCGAGTAAAGTGCACTTACTTGAGTAAATCCTATGGACAATTCAATGGCATATATTGTAGCAATTTTGAAAAGCCCACTTACTTGAGTAAAGTGTATTTACTCGAGCAAAAACCAGTTTTGCTCGAGTAAATGCTTTTTAAAATCTACCCCTTAGAGAATAGCCACTGCCATTAGCAATGGTAACTTGGAATAGACTTAGTTTTTGGGTACTTGCCAGGTTCTTATGGCCTGGATTGGCCACTGTTGGAAACAGGATGCTGGGCTTGATGGACCCTTGGTCTGACCCAGTATGGCATTTTCTTATGTTCTTATGTCATCGAGGTGCGTGACCTCTGAGCCAGCATGATCTCAATGCCATTGCGATGCGGTGTTGCCCTAATACCATTGACACCCTCGAGGCCATCAAGGTGTGGGAGCCACCAGAGAGGCCTTTGGACCACAGATGCCTCATTACCACCTCAACTACGAGTCCCACCAACCAGGCACTGGATTTGCCATTGAGCACCCTTGTTGCCCTGTGGTTGTTGACCGCCAAGACTTTCTGAAGCCCCTGCATGGCCTCTGCAGCCCTTGGGGGGGAGGGCAGGGGTTCTTGGCCTCTTACGGATTGAGCACAGGGTAGCCAGCTACTTGAGGTGCACTGGTGCATCTGTACACAGTGGCTCAGTGCCCTCAGGGTTCCTGGGTGGTGTCAATTACAGAGCACTGGGAAGCACAGAACTGCCCCTTCAGCCATTGATCCCAGTGTTGGCCACGCCAAGATTCGCACACCATCCAATATTAATGGGTGCTAGCGAGGCTCTTGTCAGCCATATTGTTACACGGCCATGGAGCTCGCAGCATCAATGCCACTGGATAAATTGAGGAGCCAAGGGAAAGTGTTCTCGGCACTGATGGTTCCTTTTGATATCGATGACCTGTCGGGGGGCTGCAGGAACTCTCCCTACAGATGCCTATGGCTTCTTTGGTCCATACCTTTGAGTGTCTGGGCCCTTGGGTGATCGACATTTTTGAGCACCTGTGGTGCCAGGAATGGAGCGATTTACCAGCAAACTGCTTATAGATCACAGGACATGTTCACTGTCCTCCATAAACACCTGCGCTCACCAGGGACTTCGCAACAGTTGTTCCTTGTGGGTCTTGCAGGTGAGGAGGTTGCGCCACAGTTTTGATGGTCTGCCTTCTGGAGCATTCTCCAGTACTGAAGGGGGTGACACCATACACCGCCACCCTCCATCATGCCTTACCCAGAGCACCAGTGGTGCTGGGGACGCCATTGTCTCACTGTCCTCTCCACTCCACTGGAGTTATTGTGGTGTTGATGCACAGCTTGCGTGGTTGGGACAGATTAGGCATCTGTTCCAAGGGCCTCGGTTGCTGCCAGTTCGCATTCTCCCTGGCTGTGCAGCCTTCAGCCACACTAGAGTTCTTCCATCTTTCGGCATGGTCTCAGCCTCCGCGTCAGTCCGTACTGCACATTGCTGAGGAGCATTGGCAGGGGAGGTGTCATTACACACTCTGTGCTTGGTTGTGGGGCAGCGTGTAGCTGCAGACTCAGGCACATGGTTCTCAGTCCTCGCTGGGGCGAGGGATTTCTTCCACAAGCTCGGTGCTCAGGATCACGGGTGTGCCACCATCCGTGGATGGGTTACCACAGCACAAGTCAGCCCAGCATGCTTTCACAGCAGAGGGCTTCCAATTGCCCTCTGTCGCCTGGATGTTGGTTTGTGTGTGTACGGAGGCAGGTGCAAAAGGTAAGACAAAGGTCATGGGGGGTTAGAGTAGGGCTAGGGGGAGAAAGGTTAGGGGAAGGGGTGGGAAGGTCAGGCTAGGGGGAAGGAAAGTTCCCTCACAGGCCCCTCTGATTTTGGAGCGGCCTGGGAGGGAACGGGGGAAGGCAGCGTGGCTCGGTTCACGCAAGGTGTGCCGACCCCTGATTTTATAACATGCGTGCACCTTTTAAAATCTACCCCAATGAATTCTCGGTGTGAGATCTGTCAATAAAACAGACAGTTCTGGCCTCTTGCAAAAGAATTAGAGCACATCAAGAAAGGTAGCATAGATCTAGCAGAAAGGCATGGGGCTATGTAATCTATCTCAGGAGAGTCAATATGCAATTACTTGTATGTAAACAAGCAAATCAGCAAAGTACTATAAAAGCTTTCACATTATATTGCACTGTTCTTGTAGCAAAATATTGCTTTGCCTCATTTTGCGTTTCTGAAATATATAATCTTGTGTTATATTGAAATTACAAATTTTCTTCTTGTACATTATTGCCTTCCTTGTGTTGCTGGTTAGGCCAAAAGTGATCTTGATATCTGAATGTTATTCCCTTTGTTAGATGGCATCTGTTTGTCGAGAGGGAGAATTTAGGGAGAGGTAGATAGGAGGTACACCGGACTTTAACTGTTCTAGGTACATCCAAAATTTAATAAAGCAGGATGTGAATGGCCAGTGGGAGAAGCTGACCAGAGACTAGAATTAAGCATAGCTTGGAAAGGCATCCAAAAAAACTGCAAATGTATAACTCAGGAGAGATGATGAGCAAAGTGGGCCTGACACTAAGCAACCAATGGAACTTAAGCATGAACTGATGAGCCGGGCATTTCCTGAATGTCAGATCAGCCAGCCATGTTTACAGTCACCAGCAGGGAGATTGCGATGGATGACAGGAGATGCTGAGAACTGGCACAGAGGCGCCTGAGTGCATGGAGGCATGCAGTGCTTCAGATTTCAATTTGGCCAGACTTTTGTGGCATCTAAACTTCAGATGAAATAAAGCTTAGATGGGGGTGAAGTACTCCTCTGTGGGGATATGTAACCAGCTACACAGAGTGAGCAATGAACTAATGAAATTAGCTTTTCATGCAACTATGGTAGTAACCCTGGTCTTCTATATTTGTTAATTTTTAAAATGCCAATGTTTAATATGTATTCATATTGCTTTTAATATGCTGATTCTAATATAATCACTATTAGGAAACTTTTCAAACAGCAGATATCAGTGTGTGTTCTTTGAGTGCTGGGGGTAAAATATGTAATGGGATTATTTAGCCTGGTCTGACTATTGATGAATTCCAAGCCACACACAGACAGAATAGGTAGGGGCATGACCCTGAATCTGCAGTCATAAATCATAAAACCTCTTTTCTAATATTTAGAGAAATAATAAAAAGGTCACTGGCCCTGAGCCACAGCTATGTTGGGTAAATACTGATTTGGTGTAATGGAAGTCTGTTCAGGTATTGGCCACACTTGGCCTGACTCGTAATGTAAACTACTAGGAGAAACCCTGATGAATTGTCCTAAATCCACCCTTAAATCTCTTCCACCTAATTTGATGTGAGACTACTGTGATAAACTTTACCTTGTTTATCTCAATGCCCCATCCCACACCAAATACAACAAAAGTAAACCACGCTGTTAGGAAGATAAAAGATAAGTCACCCACAATTATTAACAAAGCTTTCAGGAACAGTCAAGAAACACTACAAGTCTTGACTAACTTAATGCTGGTGCAATTATTTATTTACAGTGCTTCATAGTTATATAAATCAAAATAATAGCACACCTTGTGTCAGGCAAGTAGACATGCTACTTACGGATGTACCGCTAGGTCCCCCCTAGGGCTTCTTCAAGCTCTCTAGGCCTGGGCTGTTATGGAAGTTTTAAGGGAATCTCCCTTTACCCGGAATCCCTTGTGGCCTTCTGCCTTAAGGAGGCCTGGGTTAAAAGTATAAACCAGGCTTCTTAAGGTAGAATGAGGGAGTTGGTATACTCCACCACACACTCTTCTCCTCAGCTCGGTCTTCTCAGCTCTAGCATCTAGATGTGCCCATGATATACCCTGGCTCAGCTTCAAGTGCACTCCCCTCCTTGTCATACTGTCCCCACTACCCAGGAATTGTCTCCATATGGATGCAAAGTGGGGATAATCTTGACCTAGGATTACTGGGTATGAGAGTTTGGGGAGGATATCCACTTCTAACATGGCTTGTCCTGCGGCAGTCATCAAGAGGAAGTGGAAGGTTGAGCACTTCTATTCATCTCTATGTATACATATTAATGTCTCTTTCCTTTTATAGTTGTGTCCTTGACATAGTAAGTCATGACGAATGAGCGTTTGGCTGCAGCTGGAGTTCACAAAGGCCTGGGTAGAGGCTTCCTTCAGTTCCACCTGGATTATAAAGTCCTTAAGTCGTGCATGAGGAACATTGACAAAATTGCAGCTTTGGAGTTTTGACAACTTATGATCCCAAGCGTGTTCCCACTTGTCATTAACATTCTGGGGCTCTATCCCCGTTCTTAGCTCCTTCTCAAGTTGTTCCACTAACTTGCATTCACACTCCAGTTCATCAAGCCAAGGGCATTCTTCCTTTGCATGACCTTCTGTTTTTTAGAATGCACATTCCTGTAGGGCCAGTCAGGTTTCTGCCCTACCAGCTTTGTTTATTTATTTATTTATTTAGATGCTTTTGAACTATACCGACATTCATAGGACATATCATGCCGGTTTACAATCAACATTGCAGTACTGAGCAAGAAAGTTACAAAAAACAGGGAGGGGGAGAGGGAGCAGTAAAGAAAGGAGGAGTTTAAAGACTCTTCTGTTTCTGGGTACCTATGTGGATAGCTGTCTTCTTCTTGCCTGTTCTCTGCACAAAGGGCACAAAAAGAGAGTCTGTCAGGCCCCATTTCTAGGTTATTCTCACTTCTCCAGATTCCTCTTTTTTTTTTCCAGATTGCGAGTCCTCACTGCTTCATTCCGTTATTTTTAAGTAGTGCACTTCCCCCTCTGGTGTTGGTTGAGTCACTAGGCAAACGTCCATATGTTTGCTTCAGCCATACCGATCGTCCTTTACCAAGTGTCCTATCTGTCCGCAGTTAAAACATGTGGAAGAGCGTGGTGACTGGAAACTGGGTACGGAGGCTGAGCCCCCTGTCTTGGGAGTTTCATTGCTGAGGTCCTCTATCTTCTGTACCATACCAGGACATTGTTATGGGTTGTCTCTCAAAGCCCATAATGCCAGCAGGTATTGACTGTGCATGGTGGAAGGCTTCCATCACTTCCAGGGCTCTTTCCAGAGTGAGCCCAGTGTGTCAGCAGAAACAGTTCTGCATGGACCGGTCCAGACTGTCTAGCAACTGCTCCAGGAGTATTTGGTGAGCTACTTCCAGTCCCAACCTCACCTCCGGCTGAAGCCACTTCACCTGGCATGTTTCAAAATATGAAAGAAATTTCTGGGGTTCTCTCCAGGTTGTAGGGCCACCCATTGGAACTGCTGCCAATAATATTCTGGGGAGTACCAAGCTTTTTGTAGTGTAGCAGCCTTGACATCCTCATAGGAAGCCCCCTCATCTAGATTGGCTGTCTGGAATGCCATTTGACTCCTGCCAGTGAGAAAATTAGCCAAGTGAGTTGTCCCATTGGTCACCGGCTAGACCAACAGGCAGGCGATCCATTCAAAGTTCTTTAGAAAAACCTCTGGGTCCTCTCTTTCCTTCATCTTGAATAGGACATGCGAAGATGAAGGTGCCTGAGATATTCTGGATATAGCTGCTTGCAGGGCCTCAACTAACTAAGCTAAGATTGCGCATTGTTGCATTAATTGGTCTTGTAGCCGCTACTGTTTATCTATTTGTGTTTGTAAAACATTTTGCAGCAGTTGCTGTCCTGTGGCCAGAACCTGGATTACTTGCTGTATTTTATCACCCTTTGGGGCCAGCTTCCCCAATGGATACCTCCCATGAGGCGGAGAAAACAAAAAACACCTTCTGGCCTGTTCAGCTCTAACTTACTACTTGACCCTTCACTGGCCAGGTGGGGATAAGCCCCCTTGTCCTGCTGTAGTAGAATTTGAAGTCAGAAGGCCCCAGGAAAATTCTGCAAGCAGTTTTTTTTTTTTTCTGGGAGGCTCTGGGTTTTCTTATACTTCCTGCTTAAGCAAAAAAAATCCCTGAACTGACACTATGTATGTTGCGCTGGGACGGGAAGAGCACTAGGGGGCGAGAGGTGTGTGCCCCTGCGGTAAGACGTACCTTGTCTTGGAATGGAGGCGGCCAAGCCCCTGCTGACCTGCACACCTTTGTGAGACCAACCACGCAAGGTTAGCCTCTGAGTGGTCCTCCAACTACTCCAAGCCCTTTCGGACCTGCCACAGGGAGTAGCAAAGGCTGCAGGCCGGACATGAGGCAGTACACAAGGTCGACGAATGCCAAAGGCACTGGAGCTTGGATCTTGGAATGAAGTTGAAGACTTGAAATTCACACATGGAGGAGACGGAGGCAAGAGCAAGGAGCTCCGAAGACCCGAACACAGTTCAAGGAAAAAGCTTGGAAACGGGACTCGGAGCCAGGTACCAAGAGATGGGGCTCTGAGCTGGAGCACTGAGGCAGGACTCAGTGGAAGGGAGGTTAAAAGCCAGGATCAACAGGAGACTTGCGCAGCCAAGGACGTCAGGACCACTTGGAAGACGAGAGAGAGAATCCAGAGACCAGGAACGCCAGGCAGGGACAGGAAGCGGAGGAGTCCTAGGGAGGACTAGTCCCAGATGACTAGCTCCTTGCCAAAGCAACAAGTAAGTGAGCGAGGAGCCCTTTTATAGGGCAGAGAAGGACATCGCCCAGGGAGGAGTCCACAGATGGGCCAGGAGGATCCCACCTCCGATATCCCTTTAAGAAGGGGAGAGAGCCGCAGGCCAACCCCCTAGGAGGAACAGGAAGCAGGGCCCTGGACAACGGCCCGCCGCTGACGACACTGAGATGAGGGCTGGGCCGCAGGCAAGCCCCGATGCTGGAAGCGGCCTCCCTGCCGCTGAAGAGGAGAGAGGCATTGGCAGCACTCCTCCCATGAGAGAGTCCCGGTGAGGGTGGCTTCATGCTGCGGGAGAGACCCAGTTTCGGCAGCCTCTGGGCCATGCCCACGAGGGAGCGGCGGCAGCACCATGCTGCGGACCGCAGGAAAGATGGTGCCTGGGCGGGCTGGCTGGCTGGAAAGGTAAGAGGCCTTTCGTGGCTCCGGCCATGGGAGGAATCGCAACAATGTATAGCGTATTCAGGCTGGCCATAGCCTTAGGAACAGTCGAGAAACATTGCAAGGCTTGACTAACTTAATGCTGGTGCAATTATTTATTTACAGTGCTTCATAATTCATAAATCAAAATAATAGGTCACTTTGCATCAGGCTCAAATATCAAGTAGACATACTTCTTACGGATGTACCGTGAGGTCCTATCATCTCCCCCTGGGGCCTCCTCAAGCTCTGTAGGCTTAGACTTTTATGGCAGGGTGACGGGAACTTCCCTTCACCCAGAATCCCTTGTGGCCTTCTGCCTTAAGGAGGCCTGGATTAAAAGCGTGAACCGGGCTCCTTAAGTAGAATGAGGGAGTTGTCATTATACTCCATCACACACACATTCAGCACTTTGTAAGACCATCAGGGTTGGTTTGTTTTTTTTTCTTGCAGCCTTTGGAATTTCAAATATCCAATTTTGATGAATTGATAACCACTGACATTTACATGTGACAGTTTCACAGCCTTTGGCTAATTAACAGTTCAGTTTGTGATTGCTAACCCACCATCTGCCTTAAGAAAACTATTCTTTCCCTCCTTCCTTTTCTCACAGAGTAGAAAAGTAGCAGGATTCTTAAGATAATAGACCATAAAAGTAAAAGGTCAGCTGGAAAGAGGAAACAATTACTTCTGCTAGAAGTCAGCAGAATTCAAAGAAAGAAATGGGAAAAACAAGATTAGATGTACCTAAAAAAAAATGTATAATTACTAATATCTATATAAAAAAGGAATATATATAAATTAGTCCAAAAAGGAAATATATGCTGGCCTTTAATATACTAACTTACATTAAGAAAATGTTAGAGAGAAGGGAAGATGCTTCTTATCATACTACTGAGAGGAGAGGATCACCTTGCTGGTGGCTGAAAGGAATCAGTAAGTTTTTGCTTGGGACATTGTCTTTTTTAAAAGTATTGGGGCAAAGTTAACTATTTGGGAATATTATTTAGTGTGTTTGTGCTTTTAATAGTCAGTAAGGCAGTGAATAAACAAGTTAGACTGTTTTGTATTTTTGAATAGTCAGTCAGTAAGGCAGCTAGTAAGCAGAACTGAGTAGCCAGAAGCTAGATAAAGCTAGGAGCAGTGTATACCTAAGTAAAAAGGTTGAAAAGTTCAGTTACTCACCTTGGAAAGGTTTTTAGGTAGTGTGATTTGGTTTGATTAGGTACCAACATTTGTTAATCAAGAGAGCAGTGAGTCACTCTGGCTGAGTAACTGAAGTTAGACTGTTTGTTTGGATTTCCCAACCCACCCACCCCTAGCTGATCCTTTAATTTATAGGCAGGTGCCACTTTCACAAAAAAACCAACAAAAAACCAACAAAAACTTTGAGAGTTTGATCAGTCCCTTGTAGGCCACTACCAGACATATAGTGAATTCACTAATACATTTAAAGGACATTAATTAGACACATTCCTACTCCCATAGCAACCTAAAACTTAACTAGGAACTGAACAAAATTGAGATGAAGGCAGCAGCCCAGCAGCAAGAGGGGGGCTTCCCAGTCTTTTGCATCGAGTGTCACATGTATGATTTTTTTACCTGCCGGTGAGAAGTTGTACATGTGCATGCGATGCAAACAGCTCCTGGTTCTCAGAGAACGAGTCCAATCTCTGGAGGCTAGAGAGGCACGCCTGGAGGAGCTGAGGAAGACAGAGGTATATATATATGAGACCTTCAGGGACATAGTAGCCAAGTCCCAACTTCAGACTGGCAGCCCTGGTGCTGCCTTGGAGGAAGAAGGTCTCATGATTGGAGAGCATTAACCGGGTGCAGCAGGAAAGGATCCTGTAGCAAGGACCTGCTCTCCAGTGATGCATTGTCCTTTCGCACCGAGGATATCTCCCCAAGGCCTACTGCCCAGGAGGGAAGGGTTAGGCCGGCCATCATAGTTGGTGATTCGATTATTAGGAATGTAGATAGCTGGGTGGCTGGTGGGCGTGAGGATCGTCTGGTAACATGACTACCTGGTGCAAAGGTGGCGGACCTCACGCGTCACCTAGATAGGATTTTAGACAGTGCTGGGGAGGAGCCGGCTGTCGTGGTACATGTGGGCACCAACGACATAGGAAAATGTGGGAGGGAGGTTTTGGAATCCAAATTTAGGCTCTTAGGTAGAAAGCTTAAATCCAGACCCTCCAGGTTAGCATTCTCTGGTGACCTGCGCGTGGAACTCCCTGTTCCACGCGCAGGTCACCAGAGGCAGGCAGAGCTCCGGAGTCTCAATGCGTGGATGAGACGATCGTGCAAGGAAGAGGGATTCAGTTTTGTTAGGAACTGGGGAACCTTTTGGGGAAGGGGGAGTCTCTTCCGAAGGGATGGGCTCCACCTTTACCAGGGTGGAACCAGACTGCTGGTGCTAACCTTTAAAAAGGAGATAGAGCAGCTTTTAAACTAGAACAAAGGGGAAAGCCGACAGTCGCTCAGCAGCACATGGTTCGGAGAGAGGTATCTTCAAAGGATACTAATGATGCATTAGAATTAGGGCATCCTGACAGTGAGGTTCCAATAATAAGAAAAGAAGTCCAAGTGCCTGTAACTAAAAACTCACCTGAGCTAAAAAATTCTAACATCCCTATCAATTAAAAAGCAGAATGAAAATACAAACAAAAACCAAACTTTGAAATGTTTGTATGCTAATGCCAGAAGTCTAAGAAGTAAGATGGGAGAATTAAAATGTATAGCAGTGAATGATGACATAGACTTAATTGGCATCTCAGAGACATGGTGGAAGGAGGGAAACTAATGGGACAGTGCTATACCAGGTTACAAATTATATCGCAAAGACAGAGAGGAGCACCCGGGAGGTGGTGTGGCGCTTTATGTCCGGGATGGCATAGAGTCCAACAGGATAAACATCCTGCATGAGACTAAATGCATAATTGAATCTTTAGGGGTAGAAATCCCTTGTATGTCGGGGAAGACTATAGTGATAGGAGTATACTACCGTCCACCTGGTCAAGATGGTGAGACTGACAATGAAATGCTAAGAGAAATTAGGGAAGCTAACCAAATTGGTAGTGCGGTAATAATGGGAGACTTCAATTACCCCAATATTGACTGGGTAAATGTATCATTGGGACACATGTTATCGCTCTCCTCCTCCAGAGGGGAGGAGTTAGCAATCTGTTATCGCTCACCCAGCCAGGAGGGTGAAGTTAGCAATCTGTTCTGATTTTCTCCTGAAAGGGGGAGGAATAGCAATCTGTCATGATCTGCTCCTCCAGAGGGGAGGAGTTAGCTATCTGTAGATCTGTTAGCGAACTGCTATTAGATGCTCCTGTAAGGAAAGGAGGTAGCATTCTGTTATGGATCAACTCTCTCAAGGAAGAGGAGTTGGCAATCTGTTCAATGATACTCTTCTGAGGAGAGGAGCTAACAATAGGTATATTGTACTTCGCTACTGAGATAGCAATCTATCATGCCTCCGCTACAGAGTAGCAATCTGTTATATATAGGCTGCTGGCAAGTCCCATAGAAAGAGAAGTTAGCTATCTATATAATACTTCCATAAGCTGTGTTAGTGGTCTGTAGTGGTTGGCTCCCACAGAGTGATAGTAGTGTAAGGAATGACCACTTGGAGGAAATGGTGAATTCCTGGGCCGATGGCAGATGACAGCACCCCCAGGAGGAGATCCTGAGAGGAACCACCGGCTAGGCTAGAATATGAAATAAACACAAATAGTTCTTTATTAGATAGGAAGCTGGACCACCAGTGGTGGCAGTAGTGAGTCGATGTGTCCGGCAGGTCTGAAGTCCTTCTGAAACTGGAATATAATCCCTGGGTTGCTGAGCTGTAGAGAGAGACTAGAAGTAGTGAGTAGATGGGTATACTGAATACAAGATGGTACACTCACAAGAATAGATGTCTGCAATGGTCTCTATGCCACAGAGAGTCTTCAGTACATACAGGAACAGGAGCCGTAGGCAAGCACTGGTTTCAATAAACAGTCTGTAATAAGAACTCACAATTGTAGATATGAAATGGCTTCTAGAGTAGAAGAGAGTCTGTAAAGGATTCTAGGAGCATGGGCCCTTGTGGAGCGAGTACCGGTTCCTATCTGTAATCTTGCCAATGTAACTCTTGATCTTCGTACCTGCGATAACATCTTGGACGGAAGGGAGTCTTCAGAGCTATAGGAATGTAGGCCCTCGAGGAGCGAGTACTGGATCCCATCTTGGCAATCTGAAATCAAGAAGAGAGAGCGGAGCCCCCGTGGAGCGGGTACTCCTGGTATGTTTGAAAAGGCCGAGCAGTGGAGAAGGATTCCCCTGGCTGACTCGGATTGTTGTTGCAAGTAGCGTGGACTGCCGAAGCATGTCCTGTTGGAGTTCCTTGCTACCTCGTTACAGGTTAGAAAACAAAGACCTTTTAAAGTGATAATGGATGATGTCACTACGGGGGGGACGCCCCCGAGGTTCGCGCCTTTGCTGGTACAAAGTCTGGAGTGCGCGCGTCCTTACGTCATCGGGAACATGGCGGATCTGTAGCATCAAGCCGGCCCGGGGACACTGGGACCAAGAGGCAGGGAGAAGCCACGGCTGCATCTGTCCATCAGAGCCGAAGGGATTCGCTTCCAAGGTAGAGAGGGTGGAGCGAGGGGCGAGAAGAGCACGAATGCAACAACACGCTAGAGATATAAAGTTCCTGGAACTGACGAGAGAGGGAGCAATTTTAGATCTAATTCTCAGTGGAGCACAGGATTTGGTGAGAGACGTAATGGTGGTGGAGCCGCTTTGCAATAGTGATCATAATATGATCAAATTTGAATTAATGACTGGAAGGGGGACAGTAAGCAAATCCACGGCTCTCCTGCTAAACTTTCAAAAGGGAAACTTTGATAAAATGAGAAAAATTGTTAGAAAAAAACTGAAAGGAGCAGCTACAAAAGTAAAAAGTGTGCAAGAGGCGTGGTCATTGTTAAAAAAAAAAAAAATACCACCCTAGAAGCACAGTCCAGATGTATTCCACACATTAAGAAAGGTGGAAAGAAGGCAAAACAATTACCGGCATGGTTAAAAGGGGAGGTGAAAGAAGCTATTTTAGCCAAAAGATCTTCATTCAAAAATTGGAAGAAGGATCCAACAGAAGAAAATAGGATAATGCATAAACGTTGGCAAGTTAAATGTAAGACATTGATAAGATAGGCTAAGAGAGAATTTGAAAAGAAGTTGGCCGTAGAGGCAAAAACTCACAGTAAAAACTTTTTAAAATATATCCGAAGCAGAAAGCCTGTGAGGGAGTCAGTTGGACCGTTAGATGATCGAGGGGTTAAAGGGGCACTTAGAGAAGATAAGGCCATCGTGGAAAGATTAAATGATTTCTTTGCTTTGGTGTTTACTGAAGAAGATGTTGGGGAGGTACCCATACCGGAGAAGGTTTTCATGGGTAATGATTCAGATGGACTGAACCAAATCATGGTGAACCTAGAAGATGTGGTAGACCTGATTGACAAACTGAAGAGTAGTAAATCACCTTGACCGGAGGGTATACACCCCAGAGTTCTGAAGGAACTAAAAAATGAAATTTCAGACCTATTAGTAAAAATTTGTAACATATCATTAAAATCATCCATTGTACCTGAAGGCTGGAGGATAGCTAATGTAACCCCAATATTTAAAAAGGGCTCCAGGGGCGATCCGGGAAACTACAGACCGGTTAGCCTGACTTCAGTGCCAGGAAAAATAGTTGAAAGTGTTCTAAACATCAAAATCACAGAACATATAGAAAGACATGGTTTAATGGAACAAAGTCAGCATGGCTTCACCCAAGGCAAGTCTTGCCTCACAAATCTGCTTCACTTCTTTGAAGGAGTTAATAAACATGTGGATAAAGGTGAACCGGTAGATGTAGTGTACTTGGATTTTCAGAAGGCGTTTGACAAAGTTCCTCATGAGAGGCTTCTAGGAAAAGTAAAAAGTTATGGATAAGGTGGTGATGTCCTTTCGTGCATTGCAAACTGGCTAAAAGACAGGAAACAGAGAGTAGGATTAAATGGACAATTTTCTCAGTGGAAGGGAGTGGGCAGTGGAGTGCCTCAGGGATCTGTATTGGGACCCTTACTTTTCAATATATTTATAAATGATCTGGAAAGAAATACGACGAGTGAGATAATCAAATTTGCAGATGATACAAAAATGTTCAAAGTAGTTAAATCACAAGCAGATTGTGATAAATTACAGGAAGCCCTTGTGAGTCTGGAAAATTGGGCATCCAAATGGCAGATGAAATTTAATGTGGATAAGTGCAAGGTAATGCACATAGGGAAAAATAACCCATGCTATAGTTACACAATGTTAGGTTCCATATTAGGTGCTACAACCCAAGAAAGAGATCTAGGCGTCATAGTGGATAACACATTGAAATCGTCGGTTTAGTGTGCTGCGGCAGTCAAAAAAGCAAACAGAATGTTGGTAATTATTAGAAAGGGAATAGTGAATAAAACAGAAAATGTCATAATGCCTCTGTATCGCTCCATGGGGAGACCGCACCTTGAATACTGTGTACAATTCTGGTCGCCGCATCTCAAAAAAGATATAATTGTGATGGAGAAGGTACAGAGAAGGGCTACCAAAATGATAAGGGAAATGGAACAGCTCCCCTATGAGGAAAGACTAAAGAGTTTAGGACTTTTCAGCTTGGAGAAGAGACTGCTGAGGGAGGATATGATAGAGGTGTTTAAAATCATGAGAGGTCTAGAACGGGTAGTTGTGAATCGGTTGTTTACTCTTTCGGATAATAGAAAGACTAGGGGGCACTCCATGAAGAAAGTTCTTTTTCACTCAACGCACAATTAAACTCTGGAATTTGTTGCCAGAGGATGTGGGTAGTGCAGTTAATATTGCTGTGTTTAAAAAAGAATTGGATAAGTTCTTGGAGGAGAAGTCCATTACCTGCTATTAATCGAGTTGACTTAGAAAATAGCCACTGCTATTACTAGCAACGGTAACATGGAATAGACTTAGTTTTTGGGCACTTGCCAGTTTCTTATGGCCTGGATTGGCCACTGTTGGAAACAGGATACTGGGCTTGATGGACCCTTGGTCTGACCCAGTATGGCATGTTCTTAGTGTGAACTGCTTCTGCGAAACCATGTAGATGTTTATTATCATGCTTAAGAGCCCGATTATAAGGGAGAATCTTCAGATATAATAGGCCAAGAGGTCTGAACTAATAAGAAAACATTACACCTGCCTTGAGCAGCTGCACATTCCAACCTCATCCAGTTACTAGTTTTAGTGTAAAAAGTGAGAGAAGCTGTAAGATAGCCAATCTCTTCTGGCAGCAGACTTTTGGAAGTGGCAGAACTGGCTGATTTCTTGGGTTCAGTAAGAAATATAAACTTTGCCTATTATATTGTGTTATTATTATTATTACTTATATGTGCAATCCAGTAATTAGTGATTATTTGCTTATTTGCCATGTATTTTGTCTGATCAGTATATACTCATAATAAACCTGTTATTATTCACCAGGAACCAAATTGTGTCTGTCTGTGCGTACGTGTTAGAACCACTGTAACTGCGGTGGCTGTGAATTACAGTGAGCTCCTAGAGTTACTGGGAAGTAGGACCAAGCTCAGTCGGAGTTACTGAAAGGTACCGAGCCAAGCCAATAGCCACAGGTGATGCTAGTCTCTTGGTCAACCTGAAACATCTTCCCGGGTTGTGGAACACTGCAGTTGTTGCTCCCATGTCCAGTTCTGCTGGGCCCACCACAGCAGAGGTAGCTCCTCTCCTACACCTGCTGAAGGAGACGCATGGCTGAGCTGCGGCATGCTTACAATAAGGACATTCCATTCTGCAGCTCCCTCCCTCCTGAGCTTGCAGTTCCTCCACTGCACCAAGACATGACATCATAGCCATTTGTTTCTTCCCTGATTGGGCAGCCAGTGTGCCCCCATTCAGGACTGTTCATACCTTTCTCACAGGACAAGCAGGATGGTAGTCCTCACATATGGGTGACATCACAGGATGGAGCCCAATCACAGAACACTTCTGTCAAAGTAGTGCCCAGCATGGCACCAACCCTGCAGCCAGCAGGGGTCCCCCTTCAGTCTTCTTTTTTCCGTGCAGCAGTAGCCTCACGGTAAAGGAGCTCTGCAAGATTCCTGACAGGAATTTTCCTCATGGAATTACCAAAAGTCAATTTGCCCCACAGGGGTCCCTCCTTTAAATTTTTTCAGTCCGCGGTACTCTGGTAAGTTTTTACCTGTTTTCCGTCGATTACCGTTGAGTTTAGCCCTCACGGCTTACTGGCCGTCGACCGTACCACGGCTCGATTTTTTTCCATGGCCATGTCATCGGGGTTCTGTCGGTGCCTGGACTGTAATCGCACCATGTCCATCACAGACCCCCATAATGTCTGTGTTATGTGTCTAGGAAGCGAGCACAATGTCTTGACCTGCAACAAATGTGCCCTTATGACACCAAAAGGTCGCAAGGCCAGAATGGAGAAGATGGAACTTCTCTTCCGTGCTCAAATCCCGACTCCGTCCATTGCATCGACGTCGTCAGAACCGGCATCGTCAACTTCGCGACAGCATCGACCACCGGCCGGTGACCGTCTGGCATCGATGACATCTCGGCCTTCGACATCCTCTACTCCCCCTCAGGACTGAGGGGATCATAGAGACAAACATCGCCATCGACACCGTAAGTCTCGGGCCATTGAGGGAGCAAAATTATCAACCTCGCCATCGTCCGAGCCGCTGTCGAAGAAACCCCGTCCAGAAAAAGCACCGACCTTTACGGCGACCGGGTCACCGAGGCAACCTTCACCCGATAGGGGATCGGGAGCCGCGACTCCGCCTTTAATGGTGGTCCCTCCGGCTTTGCCTCTGCCTCCTTCTTCTGTTCCGGAGCCGGGGCTGCTTGCTCCAGGTCTCCGAGAAGAACTGGACCGAATGGTTCAGGAGGCCATCGACAAGGCGATGCAACGACTCCAGGTTCCTCCGGCACCGATACCGGTACTGATTGTGGAACCGTCCACCGACCCGGTTCCGGCAGCATTGGCACCGCTGCTCTCCAGGATGGAAGCGCTCATTGCCGCTCTTCCACCGATGGACAATGTAAGCGGGGAGGGCACTGGAGCCGATGGCTCCAGTGCCCTTCCCGCTTACATTGTCATCTGGAGGAGAAACACCGTTTCACATCTGTCCATTGGGAGTTCTGCCTCAGCCATCGATGCCGATACGTCCTTCACCACCGATCCAACCATCGGTGCCCTTGATGCCTGCACCGGTGCCTTCAATGCCTTCATCGGTGCCTCCGATATTTCCTCCGATTCCTTCGGAGTCTAGGCCAGGACCTTCAGGTATCCCACCACCCTGTCCTCCTCTACTTCCTAGAGGGACAGGTGCTGATCCTTATGATACCTGGACTGATGACTCCTCGCCAGACACCGATGATTTACCTTCACCACCGTCACCCACTGAAAGTAGAAAGCGTTCTCCTCCAGAGGACCTCTCCTTTATAAATTTTGTGAAGGAAATGTCTGAATTGGTTCCCTTCCAGTTGCAGACTGAACAGGATGACAGACATCAGATGATGGAGTTGCTCCAATTCTTGGATGCTCCTAAAGAAATAACCTCCATTCCTATCCACCAGGTTCTTCTAGATCTCCTCAAGAAGAACTGGGAACATCCTGGATCCATTGCTCCAGTGCATAGAAAGGCTGACACTACCTACTTGGTGCAGTCAGCTCCAGGCTTTCAGAAAACTCAGTTGGATCACCAATCTGTAGTTGAATCTGCAAAAAAGAGAAAAAAAAGATCAAAGCTTCACACTTCTTTCCCCCCAGGCAAGGAACAGAAGTTTCTAGATGCCATTGGACGCCGAGTATTCCAAGGCTCAATGCTCATCTCCAGAATTGCTGCTTATCAGCTATATATGACCCAATATAATAGGGTCATTTTTAAGCAGATAGAAGACTTGACAGATACCCTGCCTCATCAATTCCAAGATCAGCTTCAAACCCTAGTAAACAAGGGTTTTGAGGCAGGCAAGCATGAGATCAGATCATCCTATGATATCTTCGATACTGTTACCAGAGTATCTGTTGCAGCTATTTCAGCAAGGAGATGGGCCTGGCTCAAGTCTTCTGACCTTCGCCCTGGGGTTCAAGACAGGTTATCTGACCTACCCTGGGTGGGTGATAACCTATTTGGAGAGCAGATTCAATGGACAGTGGCGGAACTTAAGGACCATCATGAGACTCTCAGACAGCTCTCTTTGATTCCTCCTGACTACTCTTCAAAACAGCCCTTTCGAAAGGATTCTTAAGTCCTTCTTCCGGCCGAAGAAGTCCTACCCGCCACCAACCAGATCCCATGCCACGAAACCTTTTCAGAAAGCCCAGTCTCGTCAGACACAGAATCAAAAGCCACAAGCAGCTCCTCAGCCAGGGCCTGCTTCAGGTTTTTGTCTTCCACCTAGAGAGCAGCAGCCAGATTCCACTGCCTCACATACCAGTGGGAGGTCGATTGTGCCACTTCCACAACATATGGCACTCAATCACCTCAGATCAATGGGTACTGGCGATAATTGTTCAGGGTTACCATCTGAACTTTCTCTCCCTGCCACCAGCATCCCCACCTCTACTGATGTGGAGAACATCCGATCATTCCATCCTTTTGGATCAAGAGGTCTCCATCCTTCTCCAGTCCAAGGCAATAGAACCTGTACCCTCCTCTCAGCACGGCCTAGGGTTCTATTCCAGGTATTTTCTAATCCCCAAAAAATCGGGAGGCGTTCGTCCTATCCTGGACCTATGGGACCTCAACAAGTAGCTCCAGCGAGAGAAGTTCAAGATGGTAACCTTAGGCTCGCTTCTTCCTCTTCTACAAAGAGGAGACTGGCTCTGCTCTCTGGACCTCCAGGACGCATACACTCATATTGCGATAACCCCATTTCATTGTAAATACCTGAGGTTTTTAGTAGGCCCCAAGCACTATCAATATTGAGTGCTTCCATTCGGCCTAGCATCTGTGCCACGAGTCTTCACAAAATGCCTCGTAGTAGTTGCATCCTTCCTCAGGACCAAAGGTGTACACGTCTACCCCTATCTAGACGACTGGTTAATCAGGGCTCCCACTCAACAAGCTACTCTGTCGTCCCTCAATCTAACCTTACACACTCTAATTTCATTAGGATTTCTCGTCAACTATGACACATCCTACTCAGTCCCATCTCAACCCTTGTCGTTCATTGGGGCAGACTTGGACACCTTGCAGGCAAAGGCTTTTCTGCTTCGACAGCGAGCTCTCACTCTCGTGTCTCTTGCTCACCAGCTGCAGTCTCAGCACTCCGCGACTGCATGCCACTTACTCATCCTCCTGGGACACATGGCGTCCTCAGTTCAGCTCACACCAATGGCCTGTTTGTCCATGAGAGTTATGCAGTGGACTCTAAGGTCTCAATGGACTCAAAGCATTCAGCCCCTGTCGACCATTATCCAAATAACAGACTCACTCCATCAGTCTTTTGCCTAGTGGAAAAATCAGAACAATCTCCTCCAAGGCTTGTCCTTTCAGGCTCCAGACCCTCAAATAACTCTCACCACCGATGCTTCCAACTTGGCTGGGGAGCCCATGTGGCCAATCTGCAGACACAAGGATCTTGGTCTCCAGAGGAAGCCAAACACCAAATAAATTTCCTGGAGCTTCGGGCAATCAGATATGCTCTCAGGGCATTTCAGGATCGCCTCTCAAATCAAGTTATCCTGATCCAGACGGACAACCAGGTGGCCATGTGGTACATCAACAAACAGGGGGGCACGGGCTCTTTCCTTCTGTGTCAGGAAGCTGCACAGATGCGGGCGGAAGCTCTCGCCCATTCAATCTACCTCAGAGCCACCTGGTTACCGGAAGTGGACAATGTGTTGGCAGACAAGCTGAGTCGCATCTTTCAACCACACGAGTGGTCTCTCAACTCCTTGGTAGCGAACTCCATCTTCCAACAATGGGGATATCCCCAGATGGATCTCTTTGCATCCCTTCAAAACCGCAAAGTAGAGAACTTCTGCTCTCTCATTCGCAGCAAACACTCTCAGCCCAGAGACGCATTCTCCCTCTCGTGGACAACCGGTCTGCTTTATGCATTCCCTCCACTTCCTCTTCTCTCGAAGACTCTCGTGAAGTTATGTCAGGACAAGGGAACTATGATCCTGATAGCACCTCACTGGCCACGCCAAGTGTGGTTTCCAATACTACAGGATCTCTCCATTCGCAGGCGCATTCCCTTAGGAACGGACCCGCTCCTGATCACTCAAAATGACGGGTGCCTCAGCCATCCCAATCTTCACGCCTTGTCCCTGACGGCATGGATGTTGAAAGGTTAATTCTTCAGCCACTTAACCTTTCAGAACCAGTTTCCATGTCTTGATTGCTTCACGGAAGCCTTCCACGAGAAAAGCTTACTGTTAAAAATGGAACAGGTTCACGTCATGGTGCTCTTCTCAGTCCCTTGACCCCTTTACCTGTCCACTCACAAACGTTTTGGACTATCTCTGGCATTTATCAGTCAGGTCTAAAAACTTATTCCATTAGGATGCAAGTCAGTGCGGTAGCCGCCTTCCATAAAGGTATCGGGGATGTTCCTATCTCAGTACAACCCCTTGTAACACGTTTTCTAAAAGGCTTGCTTCACCTCAAGCCTCCAATGCATCCTCCGGCCCCTTCTTGGCACCTTAACCTGGTTTTAGGTCGGCTCATGAAACCACCATTTGAGCCTCTTCACTCCTGTGAACTTCGATATCTCACATGGAAAGTGATTTTCCTTTTGGCAATCACTTCAGCTCGCAGAGTTAGTGATTACAGGCCCTAGTTACCTATCCGCCTTACACTAAACTTCTGCAGGACCGGGCCATACTCCGTACTCACCCTAAATTCATACCTAAGGTAATCTCGGATTTTCACCTCAATCAATCCATCATACTACC
Organism: Rhinatrema bivittatum; assembly: GCF_901001135.1. Lineage (NCBI taxonomy): Eukaryota > Metazoa > Chordata > Amphibia > Gymnophiona > Rhinatrematidae > Rhinatrema > Rhinatrema bivittatum. The sequence continues at coordinate 514,907,785 of NC_042617.1, read as the reverse complement.
TACCTTTTTTCCCAGGCCCCATTCCAACCCAGGAGAGCAGGCTCTACATACCCTAGACTGCAAACGGGCTCTAGCATTCTATCTAGACTGTACAGCTGCCCACAGGAAGAGCACTCAATTGTTCATCTCTTTCCATCCTAACAAATTAGGACAGCCTGTGGGTAAGCAGACTCTCTCCTCCTGGTTGGCGGACTGCATATCCTTTTGCTATCAGCAAGTGGGCATTCTCTGTGAGGGCCATGGCGACTTCAGTAGCACACCTACGATCTGTGCCGCTTCCTGACATTTGCAGGGCTGCCACCTGAAGTTCTCTGCACACCTTTGCAGCCCACTATTGCTTGGACAAAGCCGGAAGACAAGATTCCATCTTCGGCCAGTCTGTCCTTCGTAACCTGTTTACAACGTGACATACCAACACCCTTCCACCTGCCCGGTGGGGTTCAGGATGCCCTCTATGAAATTCTACCCCAGTTGTTGTGCCTGTTGCACAGCTTTGGGTACATTTGGTGCATGTTCGGACATCCTCAGCTCGGTACTCACCCATATGTGAGGACTACCATCCTGCTTGTCCTGTGAGAAAGCAAATGTTGCTTACCTCTAACAGGTGTTCTCACAGGACAGCAGGATGTTAGTCCTCACAAAACCCTCCTGCCGTCCCGCGGTGTTGGGTTCGTAACGTTTTCTTATTTTATTTTTCGGCACTGCCTGTAGCTTTTAAACATACATAGAAACATAGAAATGACGGCAGAAGAAGACCAAATGGCCCATCCAGTCTGCCCAGCAAGCTTTCGCACTTTTTTTCTTTCACATACTTATCTGTTTCTCTTGGCTCTTAGTAACCTTTTTTTTTTATTCTATTTCCCTTCCACCCCCGCCATTAATGTAGAGAGCAGTGTTGGACCTGCATCTAAGTGAAATAGCTTAATTTAGTTAGGGGTATTAACCACCGCAATAAGCAACCTACACCCATGCTTATCTGTTTATTCAGACTATGTAATTCAGTCCTTGTTGATCGTTGCCTGAATATAGATCCACCTTTCTTCATTCCCCCCTGCCGTTGAAGCAGAGAGCCATGCTGGCTATGCATTGAAAGTGAAGTATCAGTCTTGCTCCCCTGCCGTTGAAGCAGAGGGCTATGCTGGATATGTGTGAATTGACAAAATTTCCTTCCCTGCCGTTGAAGCAGAGGGCTATGCTGGATATGCGTGAATTGACAAAATTTCCTCCCCTGCCGTTGAAGCAGAGGGCTATGCTGGATATGCGTGAATTGACCAAATTTCCTCCCCTGCCGTTGAAGCAGAGGGCTATGCTGGATATGCGTGAATTGACCAAATTTCCTCCCCTGCCGTTGAAGCAGAGGACTATGCTGGATATGCGTGAATTGTCAAAAATTTCCTCCCCTGCCGTTGAAGCAGAGAGCTATGCTGGATTTGCTTGAAAGTGAAGTATCAGGTATTTTTTTGGTTTGGGGTAGTAACCGCCATAACAAGCAAGCTACTCCCCTGCTTTTATGTGGTTGCAAATCCTTTTTTCCACATTTCTTCTTGCCGTTGAAGCATAGAACAATGTTGGAGTCGCATTATTGAATAAGGATATTCATCTCCAGGTGGTAGCCAACATTCCCTCAAGCCACCCCCATGCCTCTTGTCTTCATTCATATCCTCTAGACTTTATGGATCCACAGTATTTATCCCATGCCCCTTTGAAATTCTTCACAGTTTTGGTCTTCACCACTTCCTCCGGAAGGGCGTTCCAGGCATCCATCACCCTCTCCGTGAAGAAATACTTCCTGACATTGGTTCTGAGTCTTCCTCCCTGGAGTTTTAAATCGTGACCCCTGGTTCTGCTATTTTTTGCAACGGAAAAGGTTTGTCGTTGTCTTTGGATCATTAAAACCTTTCAAGTATCTGAAAGTCTGTATCATACCACCCCTACTCCTCCTTTCCTCCAGGGTGTACATATTTAGATTCTTCAATCTCTCCTCATAAGTCATTCGATGAAGACCCTCCACCTTTTTGGTCGCCCTTCTCTGGACCGCCTCCATCCTATCTCTGTCCCTTCAGAGATACGGTCTCCAGAACTGAACACAGTACTCCAGGTGAGGCCTCACCAAGGACCTGTACAAGGGGATAATCACTTCCCTTTTCTTACTTGATATTCCTCTCTCTATGCAGCCCAGCATTCTTCTGGCTTTAGCTATCGCCTTGTCACATTGTTTCGCCGACTTCAGATCATTAGACACTATCACCCCAAGGTCTCTCTCCTGCCCCGTGCACATCAGCCCTTCTCCCCCCATCGAATACAGTTCTTTCGGATTTCCACACCCCATATGCATGACTCTGCACTTCTTGGCATTGAATCTCAGCTGCCATATCTTCGACCACTCTTCCAGTTTCCTTAAATCCTGTTTCATTCTCTCCACTCCTTCCGGCGTGTCCACTCTGTTGCAGATCTTAGTGTCATCCACAAAAAGACAAATCTTACCTTCTATCCACATGATATGGTTTGTATTCTAATCTTTTTCCCTTTACCTTTTTAGTCACCTCTTTTGAAAACCGTATCTTTTTCTTTAACTTTTGATTTGCTTTCTTAACATAAATATTAATTGCTTCTTTTAGTTCAATTCACTGTTCTTCTACATCACCTGAATATTTTGACTTTTGAGGCTCCTGTTCGCCTTGGTTATTACATCATACCATGCTGCTCGATTATCACTGATGCACTGGTAGGCACCTACCCATACAGTAAAAAATGATTTCTCTATTTTGATAAGTACCAGGAACAGTATCTCCCCTTCCCTTATGGGTTCTATGCCAATTTGTCTGAAGTCAGCTGCATGAACGAACTCCAGGATCTCTCTAATTTTGAATGATTCTGCTATTCTACTCTCTATCCAACAGGTTAAAATGCTCTACCACTACTACCTTTCCTTTCATTCCCATCTTTTTGGATGTCTTCAGATCTTCTGCCTGTGTCAGAGGTCTTTAGTACTTTGCTATTTTGTGTACATCCTTTTTTCTTGATTAACAATTTTAATCTGATTTTGAAGGGATCCTAAACTGTAACACATTGGTTTCATCAAATATGCTAGAAATGCAAGACCTCCCAAACCTGTACCGGGTGACCCCCACAGCTAGTCAGGTTTTCAGGATATCCACAGTGAATATATTTGAGATAAACTTACAAATAATAGGTCATCAAATTATACAAATTTAGCTTGTGCATATTCAATGTGGATATCCTGAAAACACAACTGACTGTGGGGTCACCAGGATAGGTTTGGGAAGCCCTGCACTAATGTAATTCATGAGCGACAAACGTGCATCCATCTTGTGGACCCTTAAAACTTCTCTTGTTAGTCTCCTTTAACCCTGCAGGCTATCTTGGCATCACACGTGTTCATCTGTTCCCCTGTGTTTTCCTGGTCTCCGTGCTGCCTAACTTGCAGGCTCATCATGGAAATCCACTTGAGCCATTTTAGTGGATTTCACCTTTGCTAGAGACATGCTAATTCCACTCAGAAGGGTTTCCATAGAAACTACAATCAGCTGAAAAATATTCCAGCCAGAAATGAAGGGAGACATTGAAGAAACGAGAGGGCAAGGATGACATTCACTGTGCGAGAGGGCATGGAAGTGGTGGAAGAACTGTGGTAAAAGGAGTGAGATCAACAAGAAGATGTGAGAGACACGATAGGGCAATACGAAGGATATACTGAGGTAGTGGGATGGAGGACAAAAAATTAGGGTGAATGACATGAGTGATATGCAACTAAGAACAGAGGTACAAGAGTACATAGGTTAAAAGAATGAAAATTGGAGCTGGCAGGCAATGAGGGAGAAGGGGAGAAATATAAAGCAGGAGACAAGAACAACAATTAGGCAGAGTGATGTATTTTAAAGAAAGAAATTACAGGGAGAAGAGACAGCTACAAAGAGCAAAGATACATAATATTGCTGTGATTTGTATAGCACATGCCAGATGTATGCAGCATTATAAAGACACAATAGATAGAACACAAAATAGAGGCCCATGCTAAGACATAGAAAGATAAGCTTGCTTTTGAAAGCCAGAAGAGAGTGGGGGATGGGATGGGGAGAAAAGATGGAGGAGGAGGAAGAAGGAAAGACACACAAATGTCTCTTTTTTTTTTTGACCTAGCATTTCATCTTGCTTTATTGGCCGCTAGCTCATCTGCAACCAGCACTGGGCTGGTTCCATGAGCCTTCATTCACAGGGTAATATCTACAGTACCTGCATGTAATTCATTTTGAAGTGCCCGCTCTCCTGGCACACGCACAGGCCACTCTCCTGTGCGCGCGATTCAGTAACTTAATTTATTTAAATTAGGGCCCGTGATAAAAAGAGGCGCTAGGGACACTAGCGCGTCTCTAGTGCCTCTTTTTTGACAGAAGCGGCGGCTCTCAGCGAGTTTGACAGCCGACGGTCAATTTTGCTGGTGTCTGTTCTCAAACCCGCTGACAGCCATGGGTTCGGAAACCGGATGCCGGCAAAATTGAGCGTCCGGTTTTCGAGCCGCTGGCCCATTTTAAATTTTTAACTTTTTTTAATTTTGGGGGCCTCTGACTTAATATCGCCATGATATTAAGTCGGAGGGTGCACAGAAAAGCAGTTTTTACTGCTTTTCTGTGCACTTCCCCGGCGCCGGCAGAAATTAACGCCTACCTTTGGGTAGGCGCTAATTTCTTAAAGTAAAATGTGCGGCTTGGCTGCACATTTTACTTACTGTAATGCGCGGGAATAACTAATAGAGCCATCAACATGCATTTGCATGTTGCGGACGCTATTAGTCTCGGGGGGGTTGGACGCGCGTTTTCGACACGCTATTACCCCTTACTGAATAAGGGGTAAAGCTAACGTGTTGAAAACGCGAGACCAAATGCCAGTTATCGGCCTGTTAGTTAGCCAGCTAACTCCGATAGTTTATCCAGCTAACTTTGCTATCTGGACTGTGTCTGAATATGGAACTCCTTGTTTATTTAGCTCACGCATTTTCATTGGAAGCTCAAGGCGAGTTACATTCAGGTACTGTAAGTCAGGGGTGGACTAACCATTTGCGCAAAAGGGCAGTGCCCAAGGGCCCATAGCACTCACCCCTAACCTTGGATGGGAGGTTGGAGCCAATGACCCTTATTGCCTGTGGTTCCAGCTCCCCTGCTGTAAGTATTTCCCTGCTCCCAGAGGGCTTACAATCTTTTGTACCTCAGGCAATGGAGGGTGAAGAGAAGAATACCAATATAGCTCCTATTGAGATTATAGAACAAGCCAAACTGAAGTCTACACAGAAATTACACACTTGCAAAATTCTTCAGCTCAGTCAAACAAGCAAAAGACAGACACCAGGAAGAATTAGACCTGTGATCCGGCGACACACACTGTATCAAGTGCAACAAGTACAAAATGCCTTCTCTGTACTAAATACTGAAGAAGTTCTTGAAAAAAAGATTGAAGTGTTATCTGAAAAGAGAGAAGAAACCCAATGCATACAGAAATTCCAGATCAAAAACCAAAGAAAAAAGCTCACTGTGATGGATGAAACTGTCATCAGAGACACTAATCTTTTCCCTTGCACAATTGCAAAGGGAAAAGTGGATAACAAAACTCAACTAAAGAGGTCACAAAAGGAATCCAGGAACAGCAGTAAACTGAACGAAGAAAGCTGGAAAGCTATGAGCACAAATGCTCGTAGTTTGGGCAATAAAATCCCAGATCTGCAAGCCCTAATGGTAGAGGCGGACTTGGATGTTGTTGCTGTCACAGAAACGTGGTTTACGGAATCTGATGACTGGGATACAGCAATACCAGGCTACAACTTGTTAAGGAAGGACAGAGAGGATAGAAAAGGGGGAGGAGTGGCTCTTTATGTCAGAAACAATATCCAAGTATCTGAGCTGCAAGGAAGATGGGGCAATGAAGAAGTACTATGGGCCGACCTAAAAAAAGATGGGGCATCCATTTTTATTGGAGTGGTTTACAGGCCTCCAAACCAAAAGGAAGAGCTGGACAGAGATCTGGTTGAAGACATCCAAAAGATAGGAAAGAAGGGAGAAGTAGTGATCGTTGGAGACTTTAATATGCCAGATGTAGACTGGAGAATCCCATCTGCAGAATCTAATAATAGTTGAGAAATAGTGGATGCCCTGCAAGTAGCTTTGTTCAAACAAATGGTAATGGAACCAACGAGAGAAGGAGCTATACTCGACTTAGTGCTCACAAATGGAGATAATGTCTCTGATGTACAGGTGGGCGCCCACCTCAGCAGCAGTGATCATCAAACGGTATGGTTTAATATCACAAAAAGGATATGGAAAAGAAGCACAAAGACCCAAGTTTTGCAGTTCAAAAACACGGACTTTGATGAAATGGGGAAGTACCTGGAGGAAGAACTAAAAGGCTGGGAGAACGAGAGTGATGTGGATCAACAGTGGACCAATCTAAAAGGAACAGTTACCAAGGCAACAAATCTATATGTTAGAAAAGTAAAGAAAAGCAAAAGAAAAAAGAAACCTATCTGGTTCTCAAAGGAGGTGGCTGACAAAATAAAGACCAAAAGAACAGCATTCAAGAAATATATAATATCCCAAAGGGAGGAGCACAAAGAAGAATATCTGGTAGAACTGAGGGAGACAAAGAAATTAATCAAGACGGCAAAAAGTCAAGCGGAAGAGAGGATTGCCAAGGACATAAAGAGAGGTGACAAAACATTTTTCCGATATATCAGTGAAAAGAGAAAACTTCAAAGTGGTATAGTGAAATTGAAATTGAAAGGTGAAAAGGATCAATGTGTGGAGAGAGACGAAGAAATGGCAGAAATATTAAACGAATACTTCAGTTGTGTGTTCACTAAAGAGGATCCTGGAGAAGGACCGTCGCTAGTTAATAAGAAACTGAAGGGGAGTGGAGTAGATGTAACTCCATTTACAGTAGAGAATGTATGGGAAGAGCTGGAGAAACTGAAAGTGGACAAAGCCATGGGGCCTGATGAGGTTCATCCCAGGATACTGAGGGAGCTCAGAGATGTGCTGGCGGGTCCACTGTGTGACCTGTTCAACAGATCCCTAGAAATGGGAGTGGTGCCGAGTGATTGGAGAAGAGCGGTGGTGGTCCCGCTTCACAAGAGTGGGAACAGAGAATAGGCTGGTAACTACAGACCGGTTAGCCTCACTTCGGTGGTGGGAAAAGTAATGGAGTCACTGTTGAAAGCGAGAATAGTGAACTATCTACAGTCGGGAGAATTGATGGACCAGAGGCAGCATGGATTCACCAGGGGAAGATCCTGTCAGACAAATCTGATTGACTTTTTTGACTGGGTAACCAAGGAATTGGATCGAGGAGGAGCACTCGATGTCATTTACTTGGATGTCATTTACTTGGATTTCAGCAAAGCTTTTGATACGGTCCCGCTCAGGAGATTGGTGAATAAAATGAGAAGCTTAGGAGTGAGTGCTGAGGTGGTGGCCTGGATTGCAAACTGGTTGACGGACAGAAGACAATGCGTGATGGTAAATGGAACTCTCTCTGAAGAGAGAGCGGTTTTAAGCGGTGTACCGCAAGGATCCGTGTTGGGACCGGTCCTGTTCAATATCTTTGTGAGTGACATTTCAGACTGGATAGAAGGTAAGGTTTGTCTTTTTGTGGATGACACTAAGATCTGCAACAGAATGGACACGCCGGAAGGAGTGGAGAGAATGAGACGGGATTTAAGGAAGCTGGAAGAGTGGTCGAAGATATGGCAGCTGAGATTCAATGCCAAGAAGTTTAGAGTCATGCATATGGGGAATGGAAATCCGAATGAACTGTATTCGATGGGGGGAGAAAGCCTGATGTGCACGGAGCAGGAGAGAGACCTTGGGATGATGGTGTCTAACGATCTGAAGTTGGCGAAACAATGTGACAAGGCGATTGCAAAAGCCAGAAGAATGCTGGGCTGCATAGAGAGAGGAATATCAAGTAAGAAAAGGGAAGTGATTATCCCCTTGTACAGGTCCTTGGTGAGGCCTCACCTGGAGTACTGTGTTCAGTTCTGGAGACCGTATCTCCAAAGAGACAGAGACAAGATGGAGGCGGTCCAGAGAAGAGCGACCAAAAAGGTGGAAGGTCTTCATCAAATGACTTATGAGGAGAGATTGAAGAATTTAAATATGTATACCCTGGAGGAAAGGAGGTCAGAGGTGATATGATACAGACTTTCAGATACTTGAAAGATTTTAATGATCCAAAGACAACAACAAACCTTTTCAGTCGGAAAAAAATCAACAGAATCAGAGGTCACGATTTGAAGCTCCAGGGAGGAAGACTCAGAACCAATGTCAGGAAGTATTTCTTCACGGAGAGGGTGGTGGCTGCCTGGAATGCCCTTCCGGAGGAAGTGGTGAAGACAAGAACTGTGAAGGACTTCAAAGGGGAGTGGGATAAACACTGTGGATCCATAAAGTCTAGAGGATGTGAATGAAGAGTGGGTGGCTTTCGGGTATGATGGCTACTGCCTGGAGATAATACCCTTATTCAATATACATACACACGGTTAATGCAACTCCAACATTGCTCTAAGCTTAAACGGGAAGAGGAAATGTGGAAAAAAGGATTGCATTCACAAAAAGCGGGGAGTACCTTGCTTGTTACGGCGGTTACTACCCCAAACCAAATAAGCCTGATACTTCACTTTCAATGCATATCCAGCATTGAAAGTGTTCTCTGCTTCAACGGCAGGGGGAAAGTCCGATACTTCATGCATATCCAGCATAGCTCTCTGCTTCAACGGGAGGGGAGAAAGATCAATACTCCACGCATATTGAGCATAGCTCTCTGCTTCAACAGCAAGGGGAATGAAGAAAAGTGGATCTATATACAGACAACCAACAAGGACTGAAATACATACTCAGGGTAAACAAATAAGCATGGGTGTAGCTTGCTTGTTACGGCGGTTACTACCCCAAACCAAATAAGCCTGATACTTCACTTTCAATGCATATCCAGCATAGCTCTCTGCTTCAACGGCAGGGGAGAAAGATCAATACTCCACGCATATTGAGCATAGCTCTCTGCTTCAACAGCAGGGGGAATGAAGAAAAGTGGATCTATATACAGACAACCAACAAGGACTGAATTACATACTCAGGGTAAACAAATAAGCATGGGTGTAGCTTGCTTGTTACGGCAGTTACTACCCCAAACCAAATAAGCCTGATAAGAACATAAGAACATAAGAAAATGCCATACTGGGTCAGACCAAGGGTCCATCAAGCCCAGCATCCTGTTTCCAACAGTGGCCAATCCAGGCCATAAGAACCTGGCAAGTACCCAAAAACTAAGTCTATTCCATGTAACCATTGCTAATGGCAGTGGCTATTCTCTAAGTGAACTTAATAGCAGGTAATGGACTTCTCCTCCAAGAACTTATCCAATCCTCTTTTAAACACAGCTATACTAACTGCACGAACCACATTCTCTGGCAACAAATTCCAGAGTTTAATTGTGCGTTGAGTAAAAAAGAACTTTCTCCGATTAGTTTTAAATGTGCCCCATGCTAACTTCATGGAGTGTCCCCTAGTCCTTCTGCTATCCGAAAGAGTAAATAACCGATTCACATCTACCCGTTCTAGACCTCTCATGATTTTAAACACCTCTATCATATCCCCCTCAGTCGTCTCTTCTCCAAGCTGAAAAGTCCTAACCTCTTTAGTCTTTCCTCATAGGGGAGTTGTTCCATTCCCCTTATCATTTTGGTAGCCCTTCTCTGTACCTTCTCCATCGCAATTATATCTTTTTTGAGATGCGGCGACCAGAATTGTACACAGTATTCAAGGTGCGGTCTCACCATGGAGCGATACTTTCATTCACTTTCAATGCATATCCAGCATAACTCTCTGCTTCAACGGCAGGGGAGAAAGACCGATACTTCACTCATATCCAGCATAGCTCTCTGCTTCAACGGCAGGGGGAATGAAGAAAAGTGGATCTACATACAGACAACCAACAAGGACTGAATTACATAGGGTAAACAAATAAGCATGGGTGTAGCTTGCTTATTGCGGCGGTTACTACCCTAACTAATTAAGCTAGATGTTTCACTTAGATGCGGTTCCAACACTGCTCGCTGCATTAATGGTGGGGGTAGAAGGGAAATAGAACCAAAAGGTTACTAAGAACCAAGAGAAACAGATAAGTATGAGAAAAAAAATGCAAAGCTTGCTGGGCAGACTGGATGGGCCGTTTGGTCTTCTTCTGCTGTCATTTCTATGTTTCTATGTAAATAAGAAACAGAAATATATAAACAAAACCTGATTTCTTCTTTGCTTTGTTGTTCCCTCCATTTTCACTTTCTCCCCTCCTGTTCCCTGAAGACAGAAGGGGAAAGGATGGTGGTGATGGTGGGGGGACAACATGAGTGATGGGATTGGATTAGAGAATAGAGAAGCTCTTCTTTGCTATACTCTGTACACTCCAAATTCAACCCCTCCCTTCCTGTTCCCTGTACAGAAGTTTGTGTGTGCGTGTGTGTGTTTTTCTCCCAACAACGGGAGAGAAGAGGCTGGATTAAGGAGCAGGGTAGTTCTTTGCTGTGCTGTGTGCAGCAGTCTTCCAGGCTTTCACATAAAGCACATCAGTCTGAAAGATCTCTGCAATCAGTGTCACCACCCCACAAGTTGTAGCAGTGAGGTGGTTAAAGAAAACACTGCCGCGCCACATGTGCCAGAGTGGTGTGGGTCTCTTGGAGGAAACTCACATTGTACTTCTCCCCTCCCAGAAAGCTGAATACCTGGAGGCTCCAGAGCCCCACTCTGAAACTGTTAACATTGTGTGCCTACTGTTATGACCATCAGTCGCAGATAGCTATGACTGCTATTACTTATTGCATGTGCTGCCGCCCTCTCTCGCTTGGGGAAACTCGTGGCTGTGGCTAGCCACTTCTGACGCACATTGCTCCGTCCCAGGACTCCCCAGGGCGGCGAGGACGCCACCGACTGCCATGTCTCCTCTGGGCCTTCCTAAGTGTGTGCGAGCGCTATATGGCCCTCCTTTAAGGACGCCATGGTGGGAACTTCAGGGGTGTCTCCTCCTGATGACATCACTAGCCTTAGACTCTTAAGCACCATCGGGGCCTGGCTCTAATCAACTTGGCAACGAGTTCCTTCCTTGCTGAATCCTGCTGATCTCTCTATGGATGCTGGTTCCTGTTTCCTGCTTCTCCTGGTGTGAGACACTCTCGGGTACCCGCTCCTTGGGAGCCCTGTTCCTGTCTCTGGCTATCTGCTCCTCAGAGGGCCCTGTGCCTCAGACGTTGCCTAACAGCTCCCCTGCTCCTCGGGGTTACTTCCGGAACTACTCTACTTGTGGAGACTCAACATTGGTGTACCCCGCTCTGCAGACCATTGCCTTACTACTCTGCTTCGTGGAGACTCAACAGAGGTGTACCCCGCTCTGCGGGCCATTGCCTCACTACTCTGCTTCATGGAGATTCAATGTCTGTGTACCCCGCTCCTTGGGCCATTGCCGTTCGTTTATGACTGTGCTGCACTTCCCCGCTCCTCGGGGCAGCACCTTGACTATTCCACTGACTACGCCTCACTCCCTGCTCCTTGGGGAAGCGTCCTGCTATCATCTCAGAGACTGTACTTGCACTCCTCCGCTCATCGGGGTGGTGTCCCTGTGTACTGCCAGAGACCCCTGGGCTTCCCAGCTCCTTGGATAAGTCTACATCATTTCTCCCTTGCTGGCTCTCTCTGTGGCTCCACCCCAGGGGTTGCTTTTCTGTAAGGTAACAGAAATGTAGAATATAGTAAATAGGGGAGTAATTAATATACACAATAAGAGTACAGGATAACAAGAGAAAAAAATCTAAGGTACAAGGAGGATTAAAAATTATTCAAGGTAACGGGGGATGCTATATGAAGAACTATACATTATGGGGCGGATTTTAAGAGCCCTGCTCGCCTAAATCCGCCTAAATCCAGGCGGATTTAGGCGAGCAGGGCCCTGCGCGCCGGTGTGCCTATGTTCAATAGGCCTACCGGCGCGCGCAGACCCCGGGACTCGCGTAAGTCCCGGGGTTTTCAGAGGGGGGCGTGTCGGGGCGGGCCCGATCCGCGCGGTGTTTTGGGGGCGGTCCCGGGGGCGTGATTACGGCCCGGGGTGGTCCGGGGGCATGGCCGCGCCCTCCGGACCCGCCCCCAGGTCGCGTCCCGGCGCTAGCGGCCCGCTGACGCGCGGGGATTTACGTCTCCCTCCGGGAGGCGTAAATCCCCCGACAAAGGTAAGGGGGGGTTTAGACAGGGCCGGGCGGGTGGGTTAGGTAGGGGAAGGGAGGGGAAGGTGAGAGGAGGGCAAAAGAAAGTTCCCTCCGAGGCCGCTCCGATTTCGGAGCGGCCTCGGAGGGAACGGAGGTAGGCTGCGCGGCTCGGCGCGCGCCGGCTATACGGAATCGATAGCCTTGCGCGCGCCGATCCCGGATTTTAGCGGCTACGCGCGTATCTACTAAAATCCAGCGTACTTTTGTTGGCGCCTGGAGCGCCAACAAAAGTACGCCAAATCGTGCTATTTGAAAATCTACCCCACTACAAGTATTATACGAGGAGTATTATACATTATTCAAGGTAACGGGGGATACTTTATGTGGCATTATACATAATGCAAAGAACGAGGTGTACTGGGCAGTACACGGGGGTTAAAGAGCAAATGGGAAGTGGAAAAGTACAAGATTCAGTAGGGGGGGAAGAGCAAAGAGCGGAAAACAGGGGTAAGGAAGGTGGGGAGCGAGGAGGGGGAACCAAGGTCTTAGGTTCTGCCGGAGGACTCCTCCTAGGCCTGACTTTGCCCTCTCTTCCATTAACTGTGCCAGTTTCCATCAAACTAGATACTCAAGACTTTCACACGCTGGCTTTGGTGGACTCTGGGACCGGCGGGAATTTTATTCTGAGGCAACTTGTGAACATCTCCGAATTCCCACCATCCGCTCCCCAGTACCTTTACTACTCTCCTCCATTCATGGAGAACCTCTACCAGGCGAGGTTACTCACTCTACGGCTCCTATCCAGCTCCATATCGGCTCTCTACATGTAGAGACCATTTCATTTCTCGTTCTGGATAAAGCAATACACCCCGTGGTTCTGGGACTACTGTGGTTAAAGCTGCATACTCCGCAGTTTGACTGGGTCACACTACTACTATCTCTATGGGGTAGCTCCTGCCACAACAAATGCTTGGAGGCCATATCACCTGTGCCTTGCCTAACCACTTCTGCTTCTCTACTGGGCCTTCCGCCGCAGTATTCCTCATACACAGATGTCTTCTCCAAGAAGGCTGAGGACACCCTACCTCCATATCGCTCCTTTGACTGTGCAATAAATTTGCTGCCCAACACAGAACCTCCTTGGGGTAGGATTTACCCATTGTCCTTGAATGAAACGCAAGCCATATCGGAATATATTCGTGAAAATGTGGCCAAGGGCTTCATCTGGCCCTCCAAGTCTCCCACTGGAGCGGGCTTTTTCTTCATGGGAAAAAAAGACGGCTCATTCCGGCCATGCATTGACTATCGTGGCTTAAACAAGATCACTCTGAAAGATCGCTACCCTCTATCGCTAATTTCAGAACTCTTCGACAGACTTCAGTGTGCTAAAATTTTCACCAAATTAGACCTTAGAGGGGCCTACAACTTGGTCTGAATCTGCCAGGGCGATGAATGGAAAACCACATTTAACACGCGAGATGGCCATTCGGCCTCTGTATCGCTCCAGCGGTTTTTCAGAATATGATGAACGAGGTCTTCAGAGACATGCTCTACTGATGTGTCGTAGTGTACCTGGACGACATCTTGGTTTTTTCTCAAGACCTTCAGAGCCATCATCAGGGTGTCTGCAGTGTTCTTCAGCGTTTGCGGGACAACCAGTTATATGCCAAACTGGAGAAATGCTCTTTTGAACAAGAGTCCATTCCCTTCCTGGGCTATGTGGTCTCTAGCCAAGGCTTTTGAATAGATCCCCAAAAATCCAAAAGTCTCCGTGACTGGCCTCAACCCACAGGCCTCAAGGCCCTGTGTAGATTTCTTGGCTTCACTAATTACTAAAGATCATTTATTCATCACTATTCTACGCTGACTGCCCCACTTACGGCAATGACTTGCAAGGGGGCCAATCCGTCTCAATGGTCACCTGAGGCCATGACTGCTTTCCAGGACCTCAAAGCCGCCTTCCTCCAGGAGCCTGTCTGTGCCATCCAGACCCCCGACAGCCCCTCATAGTCGAAGTCGACACCTCTGATGTTGGCGTAGGAGCAGTACTCAGCCAGTATTCGGCCACCCATACCTTACACCCTTGCTCAATCTTCTCTAAATGCTTTTCTCCAGCGGAACTTAACTATGCAATCGGGGATAAGGAGTTGTTGGCAATTAAACTAGCCTTCGAGGAGTGGCGTCCCTGGCTCGAGGGGGCGCAACATCAGATTACAGTATATACCGACCACAAGAACCTCGAGTATTTGCACCATGCTCAACGCCTAAACCATCAACAGGCCCACTGGGCCCTTTTTTTTACTCAATTTAATTTCCTGTTACGATCCCGTCCAGCCAATAAAAACTGCTGTGCCGACACACTTTGTCACGGAACATGTTCCCGATGTTCCACTGCACATTATTGATCCAGCTAAAGTCCTCTTTTCTGCCACATTCACTGTGCCACCTGGGAAAACTGTAGTTCCTCGACAACTCTGTCGAAAAATACTCTGCTGGGCCCATGACTCCTTAACAACAGGCTACCCAGGACAGTCTAGATCCCTATCCACTCTCCAATGGTTCTATTGCTGACCCACAATGAAGGACACACAAGCCTATGTTGAGTCATGCCCCACATGCGCTCGTCATAAGCCCCCGGTGGGTCGTCCTTGGGGTCTCCTGCAACCACTTCCCGTGCCCAGCAAACCGTGGATGCACATAGCCACAGATTTCATTGTGGACCTTCCTCTTTCAAGTGACAATAATACAATTTGGGTCACCGTGGACCGATTTTCGAAAATGGCTCACTTTGTGGCACTACCTGGTCTTCTTTCAGCTCCAGAGCTAGCTAATGTGTTCATCTGCCATGTATTCTGCCTCCACAGTCTCCCTAGACACTTTCTCTCTGATTGGGGAGTACAATTCACCGCCCGGTTTTGGAAATCCCTCTGCAAAATGTTTGACATCGCACTGGATCTTACTTCGGCTTACCATCCACAAGCCAATGGTCAGACAGAAAGAACAAACAGTTCCTTTGAGCCTATGTAAATTCACAGCTGAATGATTGGTCTGACCTTCTGCCATGGGCAGAGTTTGCTCTAAATTCCTACCAGTCTGCATCCACAAGGTCATCACCCTTCCAGGTAGTCTACGGGCACCTTCTGTTGCCTCCTCTCCTGCTCTCACTTTCAGTGCCGTCCCCAGTGGCGCATGCTACCACGCAGGAGTTGCATCGTCTCTGGGACAACACTAAACAACTCCTTCAGCAAGCCGCCCAAAGATCAAAGAAGCTTTACGATGCTCATCATTGAGAAACTCCGCAATTTAACCCAGGAGACAAAATGTGGCTCAGCACTCGCTTTATTTGTCTTAAACTGGCTTCGGCCCCCTTCGCCCCCAGATACATTGGACCCTTTCCCGTTCTTCACCGGTTGGGCCCAGTTACCTACAGCCTTCGACTGCCCTCGGCTCTTAAAATCCACAATGCCTTCCATATCTTGCTACTAAAACCTCTGGTACTGTCCAACTTCTCAAAAAAGCCACCTGAGCCCCAACCTCTGTCATCAGAGGCGGACATTACCTTTCAAGTGCAAGATTTCTTGGATGTCAGGAAGCGTGGAAAGTGGTGGGAATATCTCCTCTCTTGGGAGGGCTTTGGGCCTGAATAAAACAGCTGGGAGCCTGCGGCCAACATCCTTGACAAGGATCTAATCAGGCAGTTCCATGCCACACATCCTAGGAAACCCAAACCCCCGGGAGGGGGGGGGGAGGGCCTTAAGAGAGGGGTACTGTTATGACCGTTGGTTGCAGACGGCTGTGACTGCTATTACTTACTGCGTGTGCTGCTGCCCTGTTGGAAGCGGCAGCTGTGGCTAGCCGCTTCCAACGCACATTGCTCCGTCCCAGGATTCCCCAGGGCGGCAAGGACGCCGTCGACCGCCATATCTCCTCTGGGCATTCCTAGGCATGCGCGTGCGCTACAGGGCCCTCCTTTAAGGACACCAGGGCGGGAACCTCAGGGGCGTCTCCTCCTCATGACATCACTAGCCCTGGACTCTTAAGCACCATCGGGGACTGGCTCTAATCGACTTGACAACGAGTTCCTTCCTTGCTGAATCCTGCTGATCTCTCTACGGATGCTGGTTCCTGTTTCCTGCTTCTCCTGCGTGAGACACTCTCGGGTACCCGCTCCTTGGGGGTCCTGTTCCTGTCTCTGGCTATCCGCTCCTTGGAGGGCCCTGCGCCTTGGACGTTGCCTGCCAGCTTCCCCATTCCTCGGGGTTGCTTCCAGAACTACTCTACTCGTGGAGACTCAACATTGGTGTACCCCGCTCTGTGGGCCATTGCCATTCTACACTGCCTCGTGGAGACTCAGCGTGGTGTACCCCGCTCTGCCGACCATTGCCTAGTAAGGCAGAGACTCAACAGAGGTGTACCCTGCCCTGCGGGCCATTGCATTACTACTCTGCTTCATGGAGACTCAACGTCGGTGTACCCTGCTCCGCGGGCCATTGCCTCACTACTCTGCTTTGTGGAGACTCAACAGAGGTGTACCCTGCCCTGCGGGCCATTGCCTTACTACTCTGCTTCATGGAGACTCAACAGAGGTGTACCCTGCTCCGCGGGCCATTGCCTCACTACTCTGCTTTGTGGAGACTCAACAGAGGTGTACCCTGCCCTGCGGGCCATTGCCTTACTACTCTGCTTCATGGAGACTCAACGTCGGTGTACCCTGCTCCGCGGGACATTGCCTCACTACTCTGCTTTGTGGAGACTCAACGTCAGTGTATCCCGCTCCGCGGGCCATTGCCTTTCGCTTGTGACTGTGCCGTGCTTCCCTGCTCTTCGGGGCAACGCCTTGACTATTCCACTGACTTCGCCTCGCTCCTCAGGGAAGCGTCCTGCTATCATCTCAGAGACTATACTATCACTCCTCTGCTCCTCGGAATGATGTCCCTGTATACTGCCAGAGACCCCTGGGCTTCCCCGTTCCTCAGGTAAGTCTACGTCATTTCTCCCGTGCTGACTCTCTCCGTGGCTCCGCCCCTGGGGTTGCTCTCTCAGCACTTCACCACTAGGGGGACCTATCCTAGCAATTGTATCCACACCCCAGTCTCCTGCTCTCTCAATACTCTCTGGGCTGTGTCACCTATTGCTGCAGATCTCGTCTCTCGACGGTGAGGCCCAGTGGGGCTCCTCCCTGTGGGTGGTACCACCTCTCATCTCGGGCCAAGGGCCCACTAACTCACGAATCCTAACACCTATCTAAAAGCCATCTTCTGTCGATGGTATTCTCAAGTCTTTACTTGAGGAGCTTGAGGCTGTTGTAAAACTTACGGAGACAGATATGTTTTGCCGTCCTGTACAGTTTCGACTGATGGTTGGCTCAAAGAATTACCTAGACCAATCATCATAGCAAATCTGTATCTAGCCACTTTCCCAATGCCAAGTGTTCCTTCTTTCTGAGATGCAGGGTCCCCTCCAGAAATTGAAGGATCTCCTGTTTGGGATAATGGGAGCTCCAGAGTCTGCATGCTCTTCACTACCTACAGACTCAACATCTTACTGCTCATCATCCCTTGCCTCCCCACTGCTGAGGATTTCAAAGCTCTCCCCTGATCAGGGAGAGAGTTCCTCCTTAGCTTGATCTTAATCAGTTCCTCACTGCCCCAAGATGGTGTCTCTGATTGTGAGGGACCCGTGATCTCCCCAGTGGTGGAAACTGGAGGCACTTGGTACGGCACCTCCAGAGCTGAGGAAAAAGCTTCTAGTAACATGACAAGCACCCTCTCCAGGAGGGGTTATGGTCACCATTGCTGGGATTTCAGGAGATTGGCTGGTGAGAGGAGGAGCAATCTCTAAGGAGGTTGCAGATGTTGCTTCCTATCTCTCCAATGTTTCATTGGAACCAGGCTCCATGGCTAAGTCTAGGGTCACTGAGAATCTGGAAACCGCTTCCTCCTCAGCCATTTTCTCCAGCTTCACCTCTCCTAAGGCCATATCTGTCCCACTGATTGTCTCAACCCTGGTGTTTGCAACTGCAGTCAGACATGGCTTCCCAACGTAGCCAGATGATAACCCCAAGAAGCTCTCCCCTCCTCCTTAGCTGCTGGTACTCAAAAGTATGTGAACTGGTTGATGGTGGTTGGAGAGAGGGGCGAGAGCTTTCCTCAGTGGTTTCACCAGGAGAAGGATATTTTTACCCCCTGAGCCATGATTATGGGCAGAGGGGGAATCTCACCAAAGGAGATCTGCTTGGGGATTTCCTTCACTCATGAGAGCTGATGTTCCAGGGATTGGACCTCTGTTGTAACTGCTTTGGGATCTGATGTTTCAGGCCCATGCTCCATGCCCTTGCTGTTAATTGGGCCTGAATCTTCTGAGTCTGATCCTACATCCATTGTCCCAAAAGGGAACAGCATCCTCCTCCTGACTTTGGGAGCACGCTTTTCCTCCCCTGTGTGATTGCCCCACACCCTGTCCACTCCTGGTTCCTCACTTTCCCTCTTTCCAGGCTTTATTTCTCCTTCTCCCACAGCAGAGGTGTTGTCAAGAGAGAGATCATATGGAAGGGGTCGCGAGGGTCCGATGATTCCTCCATGAGGGTTTACTCACATGTGGTATTGACAGGGAAGGCAGTGGTTCTCCTTCCTTAACCTGCTCCATTATCTTTTTGGCAGCTGTCGAAAGTCCAGAGGCTTTCTCCACACCCCTAGCTGAAATTGGGGGGGGAGGGGGCAGTTGAGGCCTCTGCTGATGGTGTTAGCGCTAGGATGGCAGCCAAATGCTCATTAGATGCAGTTTCCTGCTATGGAATTTACAGGGGTGGCTACCACATTCCCATCAGTCCCCTGCAAAGTAGATTTCACAATAGTGGTTACCTCTTTCTCAACTGAGGCAGTCCCCAGCAAGTTATAATTTGCAGGGTTGACTACCTCAGCAGTACTGGGGTGAGTAGAAAGACTGCTTCATCACCATCACACTGGCATGCTCTGTTAGGGGTTTTCTTTGTGACTTTCTTTGACATGCCAGAGGATGTTTTTCACTTCATTGCCAGGTTTGGCAGTAGAGGTTCTGGCAGTGATGTTCCTGGGGCCCTCTATGATGGGAATCAGGGGCTGCCCTTATGAAGGCCTGATGTTTCTCCTCACTGATAGTTATGTTGGGGTGGTGGGCATCTGGAAGTTTGGCACTGGAGGGGGAGGCCTGAATGGTGTCAATTGTGCGGGTCCTAGCAGTGGTAATAGTGATATTAAGACCTTGGCCCCCAGGTGGAGTTTGGCATGGAGGGCTTTGCAGCTGCCAAGGTATTAGTAGCAGTTACATATGTGGGGGTGGCAGAGGACAGCAGCTCAGGGGTGGCAGACGTGTTGGCTTTCTTTGCCTTGGGGTATACCTTGTGGGTATGCCCCTTCTCCCAGCACATGAAGTACCTCATCTCCTCTGTGCTGTAGTAGTGTGTGGGGACCCCTCATATGGGATAATAAGAGTCCTCCACTGCCTTTCTTCCCTGAGGTAGCTTCATGGTCACCTGCAGTCTGTAGGACAGGACATGGCATATATATGGCATGTTCCTGCACCCCAGGGGTATCACAGTGATGGAAGAGTGAACCTCCCCCAGGGTGCGCAGGTGACCCATTATTACCGCCTCAGGTATATAGGGTGCCACATTTGATAGTACCACCTTGGTTCCGAGAACCTCCAGAGGCTCAACATTACAAAACCCACCACCATAGACCTTTACAATTGCCACGCACAAGCAGGCTCCCAAACTCTCTCTCTCTCTCACACACAGGCACATAAATAAGCAGGCTCCCCATCTCTTTCTCTCTCACCAGCACACACACAAGCAGGCTCCCAATCTCCCTCTCTCTCTCTCACACAGGCACATAAATAAGCAGGCTCCCCATCTATTTCTCTCTCACCAGCACACACAAGCAGGTTCCCAATCTCTCTCTCTCTCTCTCACACACACAGGCACATAAATAAGCAGGCTCCCCATCTCTTTCTCTCTCTCTCTCTCACACAGGCACATAAATAAGCAGGCTCCTCATCTCTTTCTCTCTCACCAGCACACACACAAGCAGGCTCCCAATCTCCCTCTCTCTCTCACTCTCACACACAGGCACATAAATAAGCAAGCTCCCCATCTCTTTCTCTCTCACCAGCACACACACAAGCAGGCTCCCAATCTCCCCCCCCCCCCTCTCTCTCACAGGCACATAAATAAGCAGGCTCCCCATCTCTTTCTCTCTCTCTCTCTCTCTCTCTCTCACAGGCACATAAATAAGCAGGCTCCTCATCTCTTTCTCTCTCACCAGCACACACACAAGCAGGCTCCCAATCTCCCCCCCCCTCTCTCTCACAGGCACATAAATAAGCAGGCTCCCCATCTCTTTCTCTCTCTCTCTCTCACAGGCACATAAATAAGCAGGCTCCTCATCTCTTTCTCTCTCACCAGCACACACACAAGCAGGCTCCCAATCTCTTTCTCTCTCTCTCTCTCTCTCACACACACAGGCACATAAATAAGCAGGCTCCCCATCTCTTTCTCTCTCACCAGCACACACAAGCAGGCTCCCAATCTCTCTCTCTCTTAAAGGCTCACACACAAGCAGCTCTTCTGGCCCCACCGGGCGTCTTTCCTTTTTTGGCTGCGAGTGGGATAGGCTCTGCTTGCGGTCTCTCCTAGCCCTTATCTTTCTCTTTGGCTGTGAGTGGATGGGCTCTGCTTGCGGCCCCACCAGGGCTTTTTCTTTTTCTTTGACTGTGAATGGGATGGGCTCCACTCTCGGCCCTGCCAGGCCTTTTTCTTCTTCAGTCATGAGTGGGATGCGATCTGTTCACAGCCCCCCCCCTGGTTTGTGGGTTGAGCGGTAGGAGGAGTCGCATTTATCCAAACATCATCTCCTACTGCTGCCATTCTGGTCTTGCGGTAAGAATTGCAAGACTGGCCCTGCAGCAGCAGGAGATGACGTTTCGTTAAATGCGACTTCTACTGCAGGGGAGAGGAGGATTAGGATAAAGAGGTAAATCGTTGCTGATTGGATCAGGCAGAGGTTAGGTTTATTCCTGCCTGATTTGATGTTTAAAATTGGGGTGGCACTTGCCACCCTGTAACGACCCCTATTGGCTGTGGATTCACTGAATCCCTTTATGGCGCTGACCGCACACCACTGCAAGCAAGATAGGCTGGTAGGAACTTGTGGAGGATCAAAAGTTACAAGCTGCATTACAATACTACTGTGAAAGAAAGGAGGGAGGAAGGGAGACTACCACAGACAGTAGGGATCATGCTGCGGGTACACTAGTGTGCAGGAGCACACTGGTTTAGTAACCCCTAGTGAAGTGCTGGAGAAGTACATGTTGGATTGTCTGTGATAGCTGCACCTGTAAAGATTAGACATTTCTGTTCAGCATATACCTGGGAGCTAAAATAAAAGCATGCCATTTGCCAAATGATGTTGAAATGGACGGTCAGTTCTATGGATTTTCTTGTGACTCCATTGATTTCAGTGAATCTGCTCAAAGGTTCTTGTAGTTATCCACTGCAAATTTGCAAGATGCAGCAGATTGACAATGTCTTTTTGCAGGTGGTCTTGCATTTTAATTTTCTTCTTTGCTTGCTCAAGGGAGGCCCGCGGGCATTCTAAGCTATTCTTTGGTTATGGTTTGGTTTCCTGGTTTTGCATCTGTTTTGACCAGGTTTGAGCACCTTGTTCTCATGTTATTGAATTTATTGAGGTGCTCCCTGCAGCATGCATTTCAATGTGGAGGGAGGGCTAGATAAAAGTCAATATTTGGAATGAGTTACTATGGTTTCTGATTCTGTACTTGCATAGCATCTGTCTGAGAAGTTGCTGTAAGAGGGAAGCTATACAGCCATCCGTGGAAAAATATTCACAAATACTGTAATTTCGCAAACAGCTTTTGCTTCCTGTTTTACTAATGGTCTCAGATAAAACACAGTAGAAACTGTAGCAAACCAGTTTGTTACATTGAAGGAATTCAAAGGATTCTGGCGCAGAACAAAACCAATTTTTATACATATCTTGATGAAAAACGATTTACAGAATTTGCCGCAAGGAAAGAAAATATTTCATATGAAAATAGTTCAGAATCCATATTTCATGCAAGTACTGTTTTATGAGAACGCACAGAGCAAGAGACATGTTTTATGTTAATACCTGAAAACATTGAGAGAATGAGTGCAAAAGGCCACATAGTAGAGGTCAAAGATGGGTGCATGTTTATTTGCATTAAACTGGGAGAGGGTGCCTGTAATAAAGATGTGGCCTTCCTCTGCATAAGGCCTTTGTCTGGTCATTTGGAGTATAGGGATCAATTTTAACATTTATGCTCAAAATAAGCTATTGGGTTATTAGAAAAAGTACAAAAAGCCGCCAAGCTAATAAAAATGATACAAGTTTTCTGCATGCTGAAACATTGTTCAGTTTTGGGCTATTTCTAGGAATGTACTGCATGTGTTTCTTCAGTTTTGTTTAGTACATGCTAATTTTTGTAATGTACACTAAAATGATTAACTCATGTTAATGTGATTTAGTACACAATGAAACCATTTAACTCGTGTTAAATTGTTTTAAAGCATGCTAAATTGCATCAGCATGAGCTAAAAAAAAAAAAGCACACATTAAAAATTAAATAAAATTGACATGAATAAAGTTTAACAACATAAAAAATAAAATAAAAATTGAAATAACATCTTTCCCCCAACACATCCCTTTATTTAGAAGAGATAAAAGATGTAGTTACTCTGTAAAAATGTATCAATGAACTCTACAGGGATCTCATAAGTAGCTTTTTTATGCCAGAAGCAACAAACAAAACAAGTGAAGAATGGGGTGTTCTTTCCCTCTGTCTAAAGGGGACAGAGATTTCACAAACACAGAAGAAAGATTTCTTCAGGCAATGCTTGGTTGAATTTTGGAACAGTTTGCCCACAGCGATTGCCATGGCATTAATGAATTTCAATAGAAAATTGGCCAGATTTTTAATTGAAAAAAATATTGTGGGTACAAGGAGCTAACTGGCGAGGGTCAGCCTACATGATTTTCAAGCTCCCCCTTAGCATCTGTTGCGAGTGTGGAACGGGATGCTCGAGAACGTGAGCCCCTGTGCCACGGCACAACCTGCACAACCTGGGGGCTGGTTGTGGTCCACTCCGCTGGTAGGCGAACACATTCATTCATGGGCTGACTGGAACTGGAACACTCTTGTCTTGGAACATGACTTGAACTTGGATCACTTAAAGGCCTTGCTGAACCTGCACACACAGGAATTGAGACCCAGCAATGTAATGCTGGTCTCTGGGGTAGACCTCTGGCCACTTGAAAACCCTTTCGGACTTGCTGTTTGGGAACAGCTTGTGCTTCAGGACAGACAAAGGCGAAGGACTCAAGACAAGACGAGACAAAGGCTTGAATATGACTCTGAAGATTTGAAACTAGACGAAGGCACAGAAAACTTGGAGCTAGAGAAAACTCTGGGGGAGCCCTGTGCACGGCACACTCTACACTACCTAAGGGCTGGTCATGGACCACACTGAAGGTGGCACAGACTCGTCTTGGAATTTGACAAGGACTTGGCATCAGGACTTTGAACATAATGAAGGCTCTGAGGACTTGGAATGAGATGAAATTCTGGGAGCGCCCTGCACCATTGTGTGCCCTACCCAACCCGTGGGCTGGTTGCAGACCATGACAATAGCAGGCACTGGACTCAGGAACATGGCAGAAGCTGAAACAAGATCTACAAAGACTGTAACAGGACTCAGGAACTCAGACTCAAGAACTTGGACTTAGACTCAGGAACTTGGAATGAGGGACGGGACCCCAGAATTCAGGAACTTGGACTTGGACTCAGGTACTCAGAACCAGGGACAGGACTTTAAAACCAAGGGACCTCCGGAGATTTGGACCAGCAAACGATGACTCTGAAGACTCTGGACAGGACAAAAACTTGGAACCAGGAACAAGACATGGAATGCAGGAACAAAGACTTGGACTCAGCAAGACGCTAAAGACAGGAACCAGGAACCAACGAGAGACCAGGAATATGGAAAAGGCAACATGAAAACCTTGAAATTGCTAGCAGACCTTTGTGAAGACAGTGAGGAGCTGACTGAAGAGCCCTTTTATAGGTCTGGCTGGAGATTACAACATCGGGAGACACTGGCATTTCCCGCCATGGGCCCTTTAAATCTTCTGCCGCTCTGAAAAGTTCAGTCAATTATTTTATTTCCATGGCTTACACCAGTAAAAATAAATCACTTTCAAGAATCACTTCTGAAGATCAGGTTAAATATGATGGACAATGACTTCTCATATTTTTCAGACTTGTAGCTTCCCATTGTAGGGATACAATAGAGTTGGGTCACAAATCAAAGACACAGAAAAGTCTTTGTCAACAGTACTGAAGAAAAGGGAAGTGGTCATAATTTGCTGTTGTTGACCTTCACCTCCCCTAACACCTGGTGTGAAAAATAGCTAGTGAATGATCAGCACACAGCCAGAGCAATATTGGCCAGTGCATACACCTAATCCCATATTGTGCAGTTGTGTAATAAGACAGTCATATTCAGTATGATTCTCTGAACATCAGGTAGCATCTGTTATGACTGCAATGAAGGGGATAGGATTACTATTTCATCAAGGCCATTAGGGCTTAGCCCAAACCACCCTTAAAGGAGCTGTGTGTGTGTGAGTTGAACCAAACAAGATGGATCCAAGCAACACAAGATGGATACTATAGACCTGCATGGAGACAAATAACTGCTGGTGTTCAGTAAACAGGACAATGTCTGAAACTAGCTGAAATAAGTAAAACACAAACTTATTGAAGCTGCAGTGGCCTAGTTAGACATTGTAGCCTTTTAAGCAGCACATTTTGATCAACAAGCTGTGTCTACCAGCACATTCACTTTCATATGAACCTACCTGCTAAGAAGAAAATCAGCTTCTAAACCCACCAATGATATGCTAATGGACTATTGTGTATCCAATTAATTAATATTTTGGAGATCATGATCATTCAGATGAGGACCTGAAAAGGCAATGACCGTGTAAGACAGACAGACAAACAAAGGGACTAAGAAGAAGAAACCAAAGAAGAACAATGTTTTCCTGCTGGACACTTCTTTTAAATCCCTTTCTGTGTCTGCTGTCAATTTACTGTCTGCCATACCAACACACTCACTGTGATGCTTGCCTGTCTACACATGTTGAAGCCCATATGCCAGCCTCTCAGGACTTGTCTGTAACTTGCTGAAAACTATCTTCTAGCTCTTTGTCTCAAAAAGCCATCTGCTGTTACAGGACTGATGAGAGAGGTTTCCAGACTTCATGGACGTTGTGGATCTGTCTTCAGCCTAAGCCATGTATGCGCTGGCAGCCCCCGAGATTAGACCTTTGACCCAACTACTTTAATCTTTAAGGAGAGATTACCAGATACCTCACACTCCTTTCCTGCTAACTATGGGCCGGATTTTAAGAGGTACGCGAGGGTGTACATTTGTGCGTGCAACCCGGAGTGCACAAATGTACGCCCAATTTTATAACATGCATGCACAGCTGCGTGCATGTTATAAAATCCAGGGTCAGCGTGCTCAAGGGGGTGCATAATTGTACAACTTGAGTGCGCTGAGCCGCTCAGCCTTCCTCCGTTCCCTCCGAGGCCGCTGCAAAATTGGAGCGGCCTCAGAGGGAACTTTCCTTCTGCCCCCCCCCCCCAGCCTTACCTAAACCCCCCCTTACCTTTTATCTTATAAGTTGCGCCTGCCTCCTGGCAGGCGTAGGTTGCGCATGCCGGCCAATGGCCGGCCCACGATCCCAGACACAGTGGCAAATGGCCGCTGTGCCTGGAGACTCCAGCCTCCGGGCTTCCCCGCCCCTTTTTTCAAGCCCTGGGACATATGCGCGTCCCAGGGCTTGCGCACGTCACTGGCCTATGCAAAATAGGCTCTGTGCGCACAGGATCAGGTTTTCGCGATTACGCGCGTAACCCTTTTAAAATCCGCCCCTATATGTAAGACTTGGATTAGTTTACTCCTTTTGTGCTGGGTATTTAGATCATATTGAAAACACGAAAGGGCAAATTGGAACTCATTTGGCATAGGTGATTTAGGGCACTGTTGAATCTTAATGTTTTGTAGATGTTACACTGCAACTCTAAGCAATGCAACTGTTCTTCATTGTGAACTATTGTGTGCCACAATAAACTTCAAAACAGAAACCTGAAAAGGGGTAAAGAATTAGTCTCTATAAAAAGTGCTTGGGTTGCCATTGGCTGAAATCCAAACAGTTTCAACTATTGTCTGTGATTCTGTTTCCCTTAGTATAAACCAAAAAAGACTGATCCTCTCCCAGTTTTTCCCTAGAAAAAGCAGGAACTACATGTCCTTGTATACAAAGGTGCAAAACCAGGACAGGATAAACCTCTTTGCATTGACCTGGTTGCAATCTCAGTGGGTGGAAAGGGTAAGAAGGAGAAGGACCTGAGATGTGGGAAATCATAGTGAGAGCATGTCAAATAGCATTGGCTGAAGCTAAGAGTAAAGACATAAAGACTGTACAAATTGTCAGAATTTCTAAGTATGCGTGGGACGCCACTCCTAGCTGATGGCTCATTGATCACCTACCGATAATTAAATTGCTTCCCATGTAATTTTTATAGGCTCTTCTCACTATTAACAGGAAACACTCAAAACCTCATCAAGGATCTCACCTCAGCAATTTCATGATCCCTCTCTCATCTGTATTATTGATTGGATAGGATGAGGTTTATTGGGGAATTTTAAATTTTGCAAACCACAGAGACCAACAGGAGCTTCAAGCTGCCAGCAGTGCCAGCCTTCTGTTGCCACCGGTAGCTGTAGCAGAACAGATTTGCTGAAATTGCTCTGCTGCAGCAAGAGAAGGTCAATGCCGCTGGAAGCTCGGATGCTCTATCAGTAAGAAGTGAGGGTTCCACAGCTTACAAAATTAAAATTCCTGAAAGACATTAGCTCTAATTAAAATGAGATCCCCTCTTATCTTCATTATGGATTGGTTAGGGTGAGATTTATTGAAGGAACTTACTTAATGATGCACAAAAATCCCATCTTTTCCAATGGAAAGGAAGCGGTAACACTAGGGATCGTGATATGAAACTCCAACAAGAAGATTCAGAAACAACGTCAGGAAATTTTTCTTCATGGAAAAGTTGGTG
Organism: Rhinatrema bivittatum; assembly: GCF_901001135.1. Lineage (NCBI taxonomy): Eukaryota > Metazoa > Chordata > Amphibia > Gymnophiona > Rhinatrematidae > Rhinatrema > Rhinatrema bivittatum. The sequence continues at coordinate 514,880,331 of NC_042617.1, read as the reverse complement.
GATGTATGGAATGTTCTCCTATAAGAGATGGTGAACATAAGAACATAAGAAAATGCCATACTGGGTCAGACCAAGGGTCCATCAAGCCCAGCATCCTGTTTCCAACAGTGGCCAATCCAGGCCATAAGAACCTGGCAAGTACCCAAAAACTAAGTCTATTCCATGTAACCATTGCTAATGGCAGTGGCTATTCTCTAAGTGAACTTAATAGCAGGTAATGGACTTCTCCTCCAAGAACTTATCCAATCCTTTTTTAAACACAGCTATACTAACTGCACGAACCACATTCTCTGGCAACAAATTCCAGAGTTTAATTGTGCGTTGAGTAAAAAAGAACTTTCTCCGATTAGTTTTAAATGTGCCCCATGCTAACTTCATGGAGTGTCCCCTAGTCCTTCTACTATCCGAAAGAGTAAATAACCGATTCACATCTACCCGTTCTAGACCTCTCATGATTTTAAACACCTCTATCATATCCCCCCTCAGCCGTCTCTTCTCCAAGCTGAAAAGTCCTAACCTCTTTAGTCTTTCCTCATAGGGGAGTTGTTCCATTCCCCTTATCATTTTGGTAGCCCTTCTCTGTACCTTCTCCATCGCAATTATATCTTTTTTGAGATGCGGCGACCAGAATTGTACACAGTATTCAAGGTGCGGTCTCACCATGGAGTGATACAGAGGCATTATGACATTTTCCGTTTTATTCATCATTCCTTTTCTAATAATTCCCAACATTCTGTTTGCTTTTTTGACTGCCGCAGCACACTGAACCGACGATTTCAATGTGTTATCCACTATGAGACCTAGATCTCTTTCTTGGGTTGTAGCACCTAATATGGAACCCAACATCGTGTAATTATAGCATGGGTTATTTTTCCCTATATGCATCACCTTGCACTTATCCACATTAAATTTCATCTGCCATTTGGATGCCCAATTTTCCAGTCTCACAAGGTCTTCCTGCAATTTATCACAATCTGCTTGTGATTTAACTACTCTGCACAATTTTGTGTCATCTGCAAATTTGATTATCTCACTCGTCGTATTTCTTTCCAGATCATTTATAAATATATTGAACAGTAAGGGTCCCAACACAGAACCCTGAGGTACTCCACTGTCCACTCCCTTCCACTGAGAAAATTGCCCATTTAATCCTACTCTCTGTTTCCTGTCTTTTAGCCAGTTTGCAATCCACGAAAGGACATCGCCACCTATCCCATGACTTTTTACTTTTCCTAGAAGCCTCTCATGAGGAACTTTGTCAAACGCCTTCTGAAAATCCAAGTATACTATATCTACCGGTTCACCTTTATCCACATGTTTATTAACTCCTTCAAAAAAGTGAAGCAGATTTGTGAGGCAAGACTTGCCCTGGGTAAAGCCATGCTGACTTTGTTCCATTAAACCATGTCTTTCTATATGTTCTGTGATTTTGATGTTTATAACACTTTCCACTATTTTTCCTGGCACTGAAGTCAGGCTAACCGGTCTGTAGTTTCCCGGATCGCCCCTGGAGCCCTTTTTAAATATTGGGGTTACATTTGCTATCCTCCAGTCTTCTGGTACAATGGATGATTTTAATGATAAGTTACAAATTTTTACTAATAGGTCTGAAATTTCATTTTTTAGTTCCTTCAGAACTCTGGGGTGTATACCATCCGGTCCAGGTGATTTACTACTCTTCAGTTTGTCAATCAGGCCTACCACATCTTCTAGGTTCACCGTGATTTGATTCAGTCCATCTGAATCATTACCCATGAAAACCTTCTCCATTACGGGTACCTCCCCAACATCCTCTTCAGTAAACACCGAAGCAAAGAAATCATTTAATCTTTCCGCGATGGCCTTATCTTCTCTAAGTGCCCCTTTAACCCCTCGATCATCTAACGGTCCAACTGACTCCCTCACAGGCTTTCTGCTTCGGATATATTTAAAAAAGTTTTTACTGTGAGTTTTTGCCTCTACAGCCAACTTCTTTTCAAATTCTCTCTTAGCCTGTCTTATCAATGTCTTACATTTAACTTGCCAATGTTTATGCTTTATCCTATTTTCTTCTGTTGGATCCTTCTTCCAATTTTTGAATGAAGATCTTTTGGCTAAAATAGCTTCTTTCACCTCCCCTTTTAACCATGCCGGTAATCGTTTTGCCTTCTTTCCACCTTTCTTAATGTGTGGAATACATCTGGACTGTGCTTCTAGAATGGTATTTTTTAACAATGACCACGCCTCTTGGACATTTTTTACTTTTGTAGCTGCTCCTTTCAGTTTTTTTCTAACAATTTTTCTCATTTTATCAAAGTTTCCCTTTTGAAAGTTTAGCACGAGAGCCTTGGATTTGCACACTGTTCCTTTTCCAGTCATTAAATCAAATTTGATCATATTATGATCACTATTGCCAAGTGGCCCCACCACCGTTACCTCTCTCACCAAGTCCTGTGCTCCACTGAGAATTAGATCTAAAATTGCTCCCTCTCTCGTCGGTTCCTGAACCAATTGCTCCATAAAGCTATCATTTATTCCATCCAGGAACGTTATCTCTCTAGCGTGACCCGATGATACATTTACCCAGACAAGAACAGTAATGGAATTCAAAAGGGCATGGAACAAACTCAGAGGATCCCTGCTGGTTAGAAAATGGAAGTGAAGAAATGGAGTAACTTTTTCTTATTTCACCTAAAGTTTGCATTACAGCTTTGGAGTGGTCTGCACAGAGCAGTAGCTGCTACTAAGATTTGCTATACGAGGTCAGACCAAAGGTCTTTCAAGCCCAGTATCGTGTTTCCAACAATGGTCAACCCAGATCACATGTACCTGGCAGGATCCCAAGGGGTAGATAGATTCTATTCTGCTTATCCCAGGAATAAACAGTGGATTTCCCCAAGTCCACTTTAATAATGGTTTATGGACTTTTCTTCCAGGAATTTTTTCAAACCTTTTTAAAATCCAGCTACATTAACAGCTTTCCTCACATCCTCCAGCAACGAATTCCAGAGTTTAACTATGTGTTGAGTAAAAACATATTTTCTCCTGTTGTAACTTCATTGAATGTCCCCTAATCTTTGTACTTTTTGAAAGAGTAAACATTCGATTCATGTTTACCTGTTCCACTCCATTCATTATTTTATATATCTCTATCATATCTCCCCTCAGCTATCTCTTTTTCAAGCTGAAGAGCCCTAACCTCTTTAGCCTCTCCTCCTAGGGGAATCATTCTATCCCTTTTATCATTTTCGTTGCCCTTCTCTGTACCTTTTCTAAGACCGCTATATGTTTTTTAGATGCGGTGACCAGAACTGCACACAATATTCAAAGTGTGAGCCTTGTATTGTCTAGCTTTAATTTGGGTTGCTCTTCCCTACATACATCACTTTGCATTTGTCCACATTAAATGCCTTCTGTCATTTGGATGCTGAGTCTCCCAGTCTTGCATGGTCCTCCTGCAATTTCTCAAAATCTTCTTGTGATTTAATAACTTGGAATAATTTTGTATCATCAGCAAAGTTGTTGGCCTCATTTGTCATTCCCATTTCTAGGTCATTTATAAATATGTTAAAATATATCACTTCTAGTGCAGATCCCTGAGACACTCCACTATTCACTTCTCTCCATTGAGAAAATTGACCATTTAACCCTACTCTCTGTTTTCTATCTTTTAACCAGTTCTCAATCTACATTAGAACATTGCCTTCTATCTCATGCTTATTACCCTTAACAGAAGGCTTGAGGGTAGCCTGTATGGAGAGTCAGCTGCTACTAGCCTTAATAGAGGGCTAGGTGATAGTCTGCATGGAGCTGAAGTTGTGATTAGCATTAACAGAGGGCTTGAGTTAGCCTGCACGGAGCAACCGCTTCTACTAACCTTAACAGTAGGCTTAGGATGGCCTGCACAGAGTGGAAGTTACAACTATCCTTAATAGAGAGATTGGGGATGGCCTGCATAGAGCGGTAGTTGCTACTGCACTTAACAGAGGGCTTGGGGTGGCCTTCAAGGAGCAGCAGCTGCTATTACCACCATCCTCCTCCACCCCCCCCCCCCAAAAAAAAAAAAGCTTGTTAGGCAGATTGGATGGACATTTTGGTCTTTATATGCCTTCATCTACTTGGCTAAATAGTAAGGGTAATGAGAGAGGTCGAGAGTGAATGCATAGGCAGAAATAGAAAGATGCATAACAACCTCAACACTTAGTGGGACAGACCAGGTAAAAAAAAAGCACTTAAAAATGGAAAAATAACCACTAATCACAATAGCCCAACAACCAATATTTTCACCTAGTTTAGACAATGGGGCTTTCCGTCTATGCAGCGACAAGGCTTAACCTATATTTATCAACTATTTGAACCAGCCTCTCGTACACTTCTAACTCTTGCTGATCTACAACAACAATTCCAACTCCAGACTAGTGACAACTTTGCTTTACTGCAGGTGCATCATTTAATTAAAAGCAGACCACACCAATTTACAGACTCCATTCACACACAAAAGATTCGGGAGGTTCTCCAACTTGGAAAACATTCTTGTCCCAAATTGTCCAGCTACAATAAAGCCTTGATGCTAGTAAATACACAGTTGTCTTTGGAAACAATATATGAGAAATGGAAGGCATGGCCTCTTTTCTCTATCTCTTATACAGAGTTCAAGACCACTCTTGCTAGTATATCTACAATAACGGAAAACATACTAATGAGAGAGTCCTATTATAAATTTCTATGGCATGTATATATACCTCCAGTGCGTGCTCATCAAATGAAACTCTGTGATTCTGGGCAATGCAGGAAATGTAAAACTGCGGAGGGCACATACGAACATTGTTTTTGGGAATGTACTTTAATACAAAAATTCTGGGACCTTATCCGATCACGATGTGAAATTTTCATTAAACATTCCCTGCTTTTAGACCCTAATCTATGGCTTTTTGGTTCAGGGGGACCACTAGACTTACCCGTTACTCTACCGGAACAATTATTCCTTAGGAAAGCGGAGCTGGTAAGGAAAAGAATCATATTATTAAAATGGTTGGATGATCAGGAGCCTAGCATTGAACATTGGCTCCAAAAGATGATTCAGCTGTATTCTCTAAATATGTATCGGCTAGGAGCTCCTCTCCAAAGCAATACATGGTACATTATAAAATTTGGTCAGAATTCTTACATTATATGTCACCTACAACACAATGAGTCCCATTTATAATGATGGGGCGACAGAGTGCTGAAGAGTTGGCACAATAAGGCCTATTTGGAGACCTGAATGCACAGGTGAACGAGACACCATGTAGTCCTTATATAGAAAGGATACTATCTGACATGATGAGAGGGGACTTTCTGAATTCAGATCTCAGAACACCTCCCAAACTAGCCAATACCTAGTATCAAGGGTAACCTCCACCATACATGGGTATATATGGTGAAATCAGTACATATGAAGCTACAACACGCAAAGTAGTTCCCTTTTGTTTTTATATTGGGTCTATCCGCACAGTGAGTGTTGCATTCGTGCCCTTCTCGCCCCTTACTCCACCCTCTCTACCTGGGATGCGAATCCCTTCGGCTCTGACGGACTGTGCAGCTGCGACTTCTCTCCGCCTCTTGGTCCCGTAGTGGCCTGATGCTACGGATCCGCCATGTTCCCGATGTTGTAAGGGCGCGCGCTCCAGACTTTGTACCAGCAAGGGCGCGAACCTCTGGGGCGTCCTCCAATCCATCCATTTGCACTTTAAAAGGTCTTTGTTTGCTAACCTCTAACGAGTTAGCAAGGAACTCCAATGGGACTTGCTTCGGCAGTCCACGATACTTGCACCAACGATCCGAGTCAGCCGGGGCACACGTCCCCACTGCTTGGCCTTTTCAAACTTACCAGGAGTACCCTCTCCACGGGGGCTCCGCTCTCTCTTCTTGATTTCAGATTGCCAGAACACTCGGAAGACTCCTCATTTCCTGGAAGCGATCGTGGACGTGAACACAGTGAGTTCTATTACATAGGAATTGGTACTTGCTCTACGAGGGCCTACATTCCTATTGCTCTGAAGACTTCCTTCCGTCCAAGACATTATCACAGGTACAAAGATCAAGAGTTACATTGGCAAGATTACAGATAGGAACCGGTACTCGCTCCACGAGGGCCCATGTTCCTAGAATCTTATACAGACTCTCTTCTACTCTAGCAGCCATTTCATATACAGCAATTGTGAGTTCTTATTACAGACTGTTGTGGGAACCAGTGCTCGCCTACGGCTCTTGTTCCTGAATGTACTGAAGACTCTCTGTGGCACAGAGACCATTACAGACATTTACTATTGTGAGTGTACCATCTTGTATCCAGTATACCCTGTCTACTTACTACTTCTAGTCTCTCTCTACAGCTCAGCGATCCAGAGATTATATTCCAGTATCAGAAGGACTTCAGCCTTGCCAGACACAGCGACTCACTTCTGCCACCTCTGGTGGTCCAGCTTCCAGTCTAATAAAGAACTATTGTGTTATCTCATATTCTAGCCTAGCCAGTGGTTCCTCTCAGGATCTCCTCCTGAGGGTGCTGTCATTTGCCATCGGCCCAGGGATTCACAATTTCCTCCAAATGGTCATTCCTTTCACTATTGTCACCTTGTGGGAGCCAACCATTACAGACCACTGCCTCCGCTCATGGAAGTATTATATAGACAGCTACTCCTCTTCCTCTGAGACTTGCCAGCAGCTATATATATACAGATTGCTACTCTGTAGCGGGGGCCATGATAGATTGCTATCTCAATAGCGAAGTACTATATACCTATTGCCAACTCCTCTTCCTTGGAGAGTTGATCCATAACAGATTGCTACTCCTTAGCAGATTGTACAGCTTGCTACTTCCTTTCCTTACAGGAGCATCTAACAGCAGTTCACTAACAGAATTACAGATAGCTAACTCCTCCCCTCTGGAGGAGCAGGTCATGTCATATCACTACTCCTTCCCCTTTCAAGAGCACAGCAGAACAGCTTGCCAACTCCACCCTCCTGGCGGAGTGAGTGACAGCAGATTGCTAACTCCTCCCCTCTGGAGGAGGCAAGCGTAACAGATTGCTAGCTCCTCCCCTTTGGAGAAGGAAAGCGTAACAGTGAGCTCTTAATTTACATTCCATATGTCTGATCTCTCCCAGGTCTGTTATGGTAAACTCAAGGTGCTTGCTTGAGATATTTGTATCATAATTGTCTATTACATGTCTGATAATTGTCTGATAAGAAATACTGGCTATGTAAGAGCTGATCTACCAATATATAATGCCCTATATTTCATAGGCAGAGATCTGCTCCACAATGACCACTAGGCTGCGACTGAAATAGTTGGTTTGGTTTGATGTGAAAAGATATAAGATGCTATGTCTAGCAGCCAATGCCTCCATCAAAGCATATTGTGCCTCCAAAACTTTTTACACTGGTTTGCTATGTATGGGCGAACACATTTGGGAAGATAGAAGGGGATGGATAGATGGGGGGGGGGGGGGGGGGGGGGGGGGGGGGTAAGAGGAAAGGGGTCGGGAGATAATCAGAATTATGTAATTGGGTTTCATAACTTCTTAATAGCCTCACTTACAATGAACAATTGGTTGTCATATATATGTGCTATGAGTGATAGGTATCTGGCTATACGGATATATTATTATATATGTGTCTACCCTTCGCGACCGGAGATATGTCACAACCAGCATTAGTTTCTTGTTGTTCATATCACACAGTTGTAATATGATGGAATACCAGTTCTTGATCTTATGTTCCTGTTGTCTTTATGTGAAAAACAATAAACAAGATTATAAAAAAAAAATAATGGAAAAATAAATTCAGAAGGAAGAAATAGATAAAATTATGTTTTGTCTTAGAATACTTTATCTGGCCTGGCAATTACCGCCTCTTCCTTTGGGCATATAGCTCTGTTGGCATATGAGCTTTCTTTCCCAACTACCCAAAGTTTTTTTTCCCAGTTTTGAACAGTATAATAACAGTAAGATTTTTTTTAAATTTATTTTATTTTAAAATGTTACCCACCCTTCCTAAGTTCAGGGAGGGGTACAAAATAACATACACAATAAAATTGAAATAAAACAGACAAGAAGATAACATCAAGTGAAACAAATCAACATTGGTTGCGGCAGAAACACTGAAAGCCTCAGGTATATGACTATAACAATAACGCTGGAGGACTCATGTGGAATATACCTTCTGGAATAAGTATATTTTAAGAGCTTTTCTAAAGACTTTTGGCTCTAAGATTGTTCTTATCTCCATGGGAAGGGAATTCCATAAGAGGGGGTCCAACAGTTTCTTGGTTTCTTCCAAGTGGACTGATCTTGTGAGGGAACATCCAGTAATTCGCAGTTAGAAGATTGTAGGGTTCTGGTGGGAGTATAAATTTTTAATGTAACTGCAGTCTATGGCAACGAAATATTATGCAGGAGAGTATGAATGGTAACAACAAGTTTATATTGTATGCAATATGTAATTGGCAACCAATGAAGTGTTTCTAAATCAGGAGTAATGTGATCACGTATAGAGGTTCCAGTCAACAACCGGGCTTTGGAATTTTGTATTATCTGTAATGTGAAAATTATGAAGACCAGAAGACCAATGAAAAGAGAGTTGCAATAATCAAGACTTGAAAAGAGAAGTGACTGAAGAACTGTTTGAAAGTCAGGGAGATCCAATAGTGGTTTCAAGTGCCATTGAGTTGTAGTTTGAAGAAAGACGTCTGTGTTAAAGACTTAATGTGATCATGTATTGAGTGAGGGATCAATGAGTATACCAAGGTTACGAACTGTTTTAGGTATGGAAATATTTTGATTTCTGATTTTCTCAGGGATGTGAAAGGAAAGGAATCAAGAGAGGATCATGATTTCAATTTCGGTGACCTTTAAAGCCAGTCATGAATGGTAAAAAAAAAAAATATATCAAAATGAATTGCTCAATTACGGGTCAATTTTCAAATCCCGGCGTGTGCAAATACCAGGAGATACGTGCGTGGCCGGGCCGTGTGCGTGCCGAGTGCATTTTCAAAGTGGCCCGGCCACGCGCGTATCTCCTGGTATGCACAGAAGAGCCGGGTTTCTAACAAGGGGTGGGCTAGGGGCCGGACAGGACAGCACCATTAGGCTCTGTCCTGTTGAAGCATGCGCCAGCAGCTGGCTGGCATGCGGAACTTACTTTTGCTTGTGAGAGCAAGTAAGTTTTAAAATGAAAATATTTAAGTAAGTTGGGGGTTAGGGGTCGGGCCAGAGAGGGAAAAAGGGAAGAAGGATAGTTAGGGAGTTAGGGAACTGGGGAATGCCTGATCACAACGCTATACACTAGGGATGTGAATCGTTTTTCAACGATTAAAATTATCGTCCGATAATGTTTATATCGTCTTAAATCGTTATAGAACACGATACAATAGAAATTCTAACGATTTATCGTTAAAAATCGTTAAATCGTGTTAGTGCGCACTAACTCGAGTTAGTGCGCACTAACTCCCCGTTAGTGCACACTAACTCGATTTAGTGCGCACTAACTGAAAATGATACAAATAAACACTTTCCAGGTCACTGAAGGTCAGTTAGGAATGAATATGTGTTCCTATTGGCTGGCTGCCCTCTTATCTATTGATGTTACCAAAGTTACCACTGAGGTGATGGTTGGGGGGATGGGAAATGGAACTGGAAACTAACGAACACCAACAGAAAATGAAACAAAGTGTTCACACTTCCCAGGTCAGTAAAGGTCACTTAGGAATGAATATGTATGTATGTATTCCTATTGGCTGGCTGTGCTCTTATCTATTGATGTTACCAAGGCTAACACTGAGGTAATGGTTGGAGGGATGTGAAATGGAAACAGTTGGAAGCTTGACAAAAAAAGTAATGTAATGATCAGCACTCACGTGACTAGAACTTGTTTGTTTATTATTTTTGTTAGCAGGCACCTGAAATGCTAGTGCATGTTGAATTTGCAAATCACTGTGCATTTTAGAAAGGTGGTCCTGGCTGGAACTGTACACAGTTCAAATATATGTAATTGATTGTTGGTAAGTGTATTTTTTAAGTAGCCACACTGGCACAAGTATGTTTACTTTTCCTCCTACTTAACTCACTAGCTCAGCTTTGTAAGAAGGGCTTCTCTGCTTGTGTGTTGTTTTTGTTTGGTGTGAGGAGAGCAGAAACATCAGATCTTTATTCAATCTACTACAGTCATCTCTTACAGTGCCCTATCCCTATTAATACCAGGAGTGTTGTGATCTTCCTGCACACAGTGCCCTAACCCTGATACCAGTCTGAGACAGCTCCCTCCCTGCATTACTAGTGAGAGGCTGGCTTCACAGACAGGGGGGAGCTGCCTGACCCTCACTCCTGACTTCCCCCATGTCCCAGCTAGTGAATGGTGTGTGGGTGAGGGGGGGGGGGGGGGGGGGATGGGGAAGTCTGAGACAGCCCCCCCCCTGCATTACTAGTGAGAGGCTGGCTTCACAGACAGGGGGGAGCTGCCTGACCCTCACTCCTGACTTCCCCCATGTCCCAGCTAGTGAATGGTGTGTGGGTGAGGGGGGGGGGGGGGGAGGATGGTGAAGTCTGAGACAGCTCCCTCCCTGCATTACTAGTGAGAGGCTGGCTTCACAGACAGGGGGGAGCTGCCTGACCCTCACTCCTGACTTCCCCCATGTCCCAGCTAGTGAATGGTGTGTGGGTGAGGGGGGGGGAGGATGGTGAAGTCTGAGACAGCTCCCTCCCTGCATTACTAGTGAGAGGCTGGCTTCACAGACAGGGGGGAGCTGCCTGACCCTCACGCCTGACTTCCCCCATGTCCCAGCTAGTGAATGGTGTGTGGGTGAGGGGGGGGGGGGAGGATGGTGAAGTCTGAGACAGCTCCCTCCCTGCATTACTAGTGAGAGGCTGGCTTCACAGACAGGGGGGAGCTGCCTGACCCTCACTCCTGACTTCCCCCATGTCCCAGCTAGTGAATGGTGTGGGGGGGAGGGGGGGGGGGAGGATGGTGAAGTCTGAGACAGCTCCCTCCCTGCATTACTAGTGAGAGGCTGGCTTCACAGACAGGGGGGAGCTGCCTGACCCTCACTCCTGACTTCCCCCATGTCCCAGCTAGTGAATGGTGTGTGGGTGAGGGGGGGGGGGAGGATGGTGAAGTCTGAGACAGCTCCCTCCCTGCATTACTAGTGAGAGGCTGGCTTCACAGACAGGGGGGAGCTGCCTGACCCTCACTCCTGACTTCCCCCATGTCCCAGCTAGTGAATGGTGTGTGGGTGAGGGGGGGGGGGGGAGGATGGTGTAGTCTGAGACAGCTCCCTCCCTGCATTACTAGTGAGAGGCTGGCTTCACAGACAGGGGGGAGCTGCCTGACCCTCACTCCTGACTTCCCCCATGTCCCAGCTAGTGAATGGTGTGTGGGTGAGGGGGGGGGGGGGAGGATGGTGAAGTCTGAGACAGCTCCCTCCCTGCATTACTAGTGAGAGGCTGGCTTCACAGACAGGGGGGAGCTGCCTGACCCTCACTCCTGACTTCCCCCATGTCTCAGCTAGTGAATGGTGTGTGGGTGAGGGGGGGGGGGGAGGATGGTGAAGTCTGAGACAGCTCCCTCCCTGCATTACTAGTGAGAGGCTGGCTTCACAGACAGGGGGGAGCTGCCTGACCCTCACTCCTGACTTCCCCCATGTCCCAGCTAGTGAATGGTGTGTGGGTGAGGGGGGGGGGGGGAGGAGGATGGTGAAGTCTGAGACAGCTCCCTCCCTGCATTACTAGTGAGAGGCTGGCTTCACAGACAGGGGGGAGCTGCCTGACCCTCACTCAAGCAGAGAAGCCCTTCTTACAAAGCTGAGCTAGTGAGTTAAGTAGGAGGAAAAGTAAACATACTTGTGCCAGTGTGGCTACTTAAAAAATACACTTACCAACAATCAATTACATATATTTGAACTGTGTACAGTTCCAGCCAGGACCACCTTTCTAAAATGCACAGTGATTGGCAAATTCAACATGCACTAGCATTTCAGGTGCCTGCTAACAAAAATAATAAACAAAGAAGTTCTAGTCACGTGAGTGCTGATCATCACATGTCAAGCTTCCAACTGTTTCCATTTCACATCCCCCCAACCATTACCTCAGTGGTAACCTTGGTAACATCAATAGATAAGAGCACAGCCAGCCAATAGGAATACATATTCATTCCTAAGTGACCTTTACTGACCTGGGAAGTGTGAACACTTTGTTTCATTTTCTGTTGGTGTTCATGAGTTTCCAGTTCCATTTCCCATCCCCCCAACCATCACCTCAGTGGAAACCTTGGTAACATCAATAGATAAGAGGGCTGCCAGCCAATAGGAACACATATTCATTCCTAACTGACCTTCAGTGACCTGGAAAGTGTCTATTTGTATCATTTTGAGTTAGTGCGTACTAACTCGAGTTAGTGCGCACTAACGGGGAGTTAGTGCGCACTAACTCGAGTTAGTGCGCACTAATCGGAAAAAACGATTTTTAACGATTTTTCAATGAAATAATCGTGCCAAACACGATTTTCTTCTCCTGCCACACGATTTCTATCGTTAAGACGATATGGAAAACGATTCACATCCCTACTATACACTTTTAAATAAAATCCCCCCTTGCACGTGCGAGTGGGCACCCGTGTGCACATGTGTGCACCGATATAAAATTGGGCGTACATGTGCATGCGGATATTGGATGTGCATGTTATAAAATCAGTACATCCTTTTTAAAATTTACCTTTTAGAATCCAAGATGCTTTGAAAGGAAAGAAAAATTGTATATCATCTGCATACAATTTGTAAAGTATGCCAAGGCCTGCCAGGAGCCAACATAGAATCAAATAGATGTTTAAAAGGGCTGCTGTTAGTGCAGAGCCTTGAGGTACACCAGAGGTAAGAGGAACCCAAGATGAAGGGTCAGAACCAAATTTTACTTGTTGAGATCAGTTAGTCAGATAGACAGTAAACCAAGAAAGAACAGTACCAACCATGCCAAGAGACCACATCCTTGAAAGAAGATTAGCGTGATAAATGGTGTGAAAGGCAGAGGAAACATCTAGTAGAATGAGTGTGACAGAGGTTCCCCGATCAAATCCCCATCGAATGGTGTCAAAGCTAGAAGAAGAAGCATTTCAGTATTAAGGAATTTCTGAAATCTTATTTGACATGGATGTAAAGTGGAGTTAGAGTCAAAGAATGTAGTGAGTTGTTGAAGTACTGAGTTCTCTAGTATCTTAGCAAAGTATGAAAAGGATGAGATGAGATGATAATTTGAGAATAGAGTTGGATCTGCAGATAATTTTTTCAATATTGGATGTATTGATGCTTTTTTTAGTGAACATAAGAACAAAAGAAATTGCCATGCTGGGTCAGACCAAGGGTCCATCAAGCCCAGCATCCTGTTTCCAACAGAGGCCAAAACCAGGCCACAAGAACCTGGCAATTACTCAAACACTAAGAAGATCCCATGCTACTGATGCAATTAATAGCAGTGGCTATTCCCTAAGTAAATTTGATTAATTACCAATTACGAATTACCAATGCAGAAGTAAATTATCTTAGACTACTGTTAACAAATTCCTGTAAGACATCTGTACAATTAGGAACTAGGAATATTCCATAATACCATATTTTAGACATTGTCTTTTTTGGCTATTTATTTCTTCTTTAAATGCTATTTAGAAAAGCTCAATCTAAAACATTAAGATTTAGACATATAAGACTTTGTTGTGCCATGTATATTTTGCTCTTATGTTTATGTTTTAGCAATATATATTTTGCTCTTATGTTTAAATGTTATGCAAAAAAGTTATACAATATGTTACTCAAAAAAGTTCTTTGTTATATGTAATTGCCCACAAGCAAGCTTATTCAACTGTTCTCTGTAAACCGATTTGATTTACATATAATGTAAGAAGATCGGTATATAAAAACCATAAATAAATAAATAATAGCCATTAATGGACTTCTCCTCCAAGAACTTATCCAAACCTTTTTTGAACCCAGCTACACTAACTGCACTAACCACATCCTCTGGCAACAAATTCCAAAGCTTTATTGTACATTGAGTGAAAAAGAATTTTCTCTGATTAGTCTTAAATGTGCTACTTGCTAACTTCATGGAATGCTCCCTAGTCCTTCTATTATTCGAAAGTGAAAATAACCGAGTCACATCTACTCGTTCAAGACCTCTCATGATCTTAAAGACCTCTATCATATCCCCCCTCAGCCGTCTCTTCTCCAAGCTGAACAGCCCTAACCTCTTCAGCCTTTCCTCATAGGGAAGCTGTTCCATCCCCTTTATCATTTTGGTTGCCCTTCTCTGTACCTTCTCCATTGCAACTATATCTTTTTTGAGATGCGGCAACCAGAATTGTACACAGTATTCAAGTGAATCTGGGAAGATGCCACTAGCCAGTGACAAATGTATAAATTTTGCAATGAAATCAGTTGATTCTACTAAGATTAGTTTTAATAGGGCTGTAGAACAAGGGTTAAGAGGACTGGTGGAAGAGTACATTTTATTAATAATGTGAATGATGTCAGACTCCAACACAGTATCAAAGTGTTCCTATCTTGTTCCTTCCGAAAGTAAATCATCAACTACTGTGTTAGATGAATTTTTGAATCATTTTTTCTGGGAGCCACGGCCGATGCGTTCTGCCGCAGCCCCCCACCGGGCAGCCACACCGACGCCATGTGCAGGAGGGTATGCTGTCGGCCCCAACACAGGCCTTCCTCCCGATGCCCGGGTTCCCAGGCGCACGCGCGCGCCAAGTGACCCCTTTTCAGGGGTCACTGTTGGACAGGTCAGGACTCTTTCTCCCAGGTCTTCAGCTATTTAAGGCAAGGCCTGCTCCTAGCTCCTGTTCGTGTTTGGACCCTCCGACGCCTGGTTTTCAACTTCCTGTCTTCTGCCTGCTCTGTGTCCAGACCCTTGCTTCGCCTGACTATGATTTTGCTGCCTGCCAAGACCCTTGCCTAGCTGACTATGAGATACGCCACCTGCCAAGACCCTTGCCTGCCTGACTACGAGATATGGCACCTGCCTAGACCCTTGCCTGCATGACTACGAGATACACTGCCTGCCAAGACCCTTGCCTGCCTGATCATGAGATACTCCACCTGCCAAGACCCTTGCCTGCCTGACCACGAGATGCACCGCCTGCCTAGACCCTTGCCTGCCTGACTACGAGATATGCCGCCTGCCAAGACCCTTGCCTGCCTGACTACGAGATATGCCACCTGCCAAGACCCTTGCCTGCCTGACCACGAGAATCACCACTTGCCTCAGACCTCACGTAAGTCCAGCTGGCCCAGATACCCAAGGGCTCAACCCAAGGGGAATGAGGGTTGGTAGTGGTGAAGCCCTAGGGGGGTCTCAGGTCACTCCAGCCTCACCTGCCAATGGTGGGCACCTAAGAAATTCACTCCAGCCCAATGGAACTACACCATTGGCAACCAAGGACTCCTGGCTGTAAAACTGGCATTTGAAGAATGATACCAGTGGCTCGAGAGTGCTCAGCACCGCATAATGGTCTATACAGACCATAAGAACTTAGAGCATCTGCAGCAAACTCAATGCCTCATCCCCCACCAGGCCCGCTGGGCCCTCTTTTTCACATGCTTTGATTTTGAGCTACGCTACCATCCAGCGTCCAAAAACCAGTGTGCAGATGCCCTCTCTCGTTCATTTTCTTCTGAGGAGCTTCCTGAAGCAGCGAGACACATAATTGTCCCTGCACAGGTGATCATCGCAGCAATACAAGCAGTCCCACCAGGAAAGATGGTGGTACCACACAGGTTCCGAAATCGAGTTCTGACATGGGGGCACGACTCCCCTTCTGCCAGATACCCGGAACCGGCAAGGACCATGGCTCGATTGTAGCAGTACTATTGGTGGCCCGTTATGCACCAAGATGTCAATGTGTATGTATCCTCCTGTCCAACTTGCGCACAGCAAAAATTGCCTACGGGCAAACCTTGAGGTCTGCTGCAACCTCTACCACCTCCCAGAGAACCCTGAACGTAAGAACATAAGAAATTGCCATGCTGGGTCAGAAAAAGGGTCCATCAAGCCCAGCATCCTGTTTCCAATGGAGGCCAAACCAGGCCACAAGAACTTGGCAATTACCCAAACACTAAGAAGATCCCATGCTACTGATGTAATTAATAGCAGTGGCTATTCCCTAAGTAAACTTGATTAATAGCAGTTAATGGAGTTCTCCTCCAAGAACTTATCCAAACCTTTTTTGAACCCAGCTACACTAACCACATCCTCTGGCAACAAATTCCAGAGCTTTATTGTGCATCGAGTGAAAAAGAATTTTCTCCGATTAGTCTTAAATGTGCTACTTGCTAACTTCATGGAATGCCCCCTAGTCCTTCTATTATTTGAAAGTGTAAATAACCGATTCACATCTACTCATTCAAGACTTCTCTTGATCTTTGTTATGGTTATTGGTGTTTGGGTGGATCCTTGGACACTGTGGCAGCTGACCACGCCGTTGGGGGGCAGTCCCGTGAGGGACCACAGTGTCAGGCTAAATTCCGGACAGACAAACACAGATTTAAATCTTTTATTAAACAGTATATGGAACCACCAGAGGTGGAAGTAGTGAGTAGTGGTAGTAGAGCCCGGCTGGGCGCGTCTCTCATAGAACGCTGGAAACGGATCGTCTGTAAGCTGTGCTGTAGTGGAAAGAGACTGAGAGTTATGAGCACACAGTAGAATTAGCATTCAGAGTCCCAAGTAGAATAGGAGAGCTCCGAGACAGGGAGAGCAGGCCCTTGAGGAGCGAGTACCTGATCCCTTAGAGCAGAGAGACTCGGTAGTGTTGTACTCACTAGCAGTAGCAGAGATTCGACTAGACGAGAGTTCTGGCACCGGAGCAGAGGGCAGGCCCTCGAGGAGCGAGTACCTGATTCTGGCGAGGCAGTACTGTAGAGAGAGATGTTTCTGTACTCACACATTGTGACTGTAGTTAATTCTTCCAAGTAGAAGGTAGAAGTTGCAGGCAGCGACACAGGGAACATGGGCCCTCGAGGAGCGAGTACTGGTCTCCTGATACACCTGAAAGAAGCAGTGAGGCCCCTGAGGAGCGGGCACCCCGTTAGTGACCCCGAAGGATAGTAAGAGTTCCAGTAAAGCTGGAGTGGCAGAGTAGCTTAGGAACAGAAAGCGATTCCCATCCGTATGAGTTCCGTTGCTAACTCAACGAGCTAGCAAATGTAGTAGGCAGATATACCCTGGAGTTGTGACGTCAGAACAGGGGGACGCCCCTGAGATTCGTGCCAATGTGGAAATAAAGATGAGGGCGGCGTGCGCGTGCGTGCCCTAGAGGTATCTTGAAGGAACATGGCGGGAGGCAGCACCAAAGCCAGTCCGGGGACACCGGAAAAGTCGGCAAACAGACGCCGCGGTGGCCATCAGTCCAAGGTGAGCGGGAGGAGCCGCAAGTAGAGAGAGGTAGGCGGGGCGAAGCCGTCGAAGACCGACGGATGCAACAATTTTAAAGGCCTCTATCATATCCCCCCCTTAGCCGTCTCTTCTCCAAGCTGAACAGCCGTAACCTCTTCAGCCTTTCCTTATAGGGGAGCTGTTCCATCCCCTTTATCATTTTGGTTGCCCTTCTCTGTACCTTCTCCATCACAACTATATCTTTTTTTAGATGCAGCGACCAGAATTCTACATGGAATTCAAGGTGCAGTCTCACCATGGTGCGATATAGAGGCATTATGACATTTTCTGTTTTATTAACCATTCCCTTCCTAATAACTCCTAACATTCTGTTTGCTTTTTTGACTGCTGCAGCACACTGAGCTGACGATTTTAAAGTATTATCCACTATGATGCCTAGATCTTTTTCCTGGGTGGTAGCTCCTAATATAAAACCTAACATCATGTAACTACAGCAAGGGTTATTTTTTCCTGTATGCAACACCTTGTACTTGTCCACATTAAATTTCATCTGTCATTTGGATGCTCAATCTTCCAGTCTTGCAAGGTCCTCCTGTAATGTATCACAATCCGCTTGTGATTTAACTACTCTGAATAATTTTGTATCATCTACAAATTTGATAACCTCACTCGTCGTATTCCTTTCCAGATCATTTATATATATATATTGAATAGCACTGGTCCAAGTACAGATCCCTGAGGCACTCCACTGTTTACCCTTTTCCACTGAGAAAATTGACCATTTAATCCTGGACACATCTTTCAACTGACTTCCTTCTGGATCTACCGCCCTCCGGAGGGAACACGGTCATTGTTATGGTTTAGCAGTGTTTGGGTAGATTCCTGGGTACTGTGACAGATGACCATGCCTGCGGGGAGGAGCCCCATGAGGAGCCACAGTACTGGGCTAGACACGGGACTCACAAACACAGAGTTAGATCTTTTATTATACAGCTTGTAGTATACCACCAGAGGTGGCAGTAGTGAGGTGATCCAGAGGTAGCAGTCCAGGGACCCTCGGCAGAGGGAACCCGTCTCACCAAGATGGTATAGGGAGATTCCAGAGTAGGTTTCCCAGTATGGCAAAACTGTAGGTGAGATAGACTGAGAATAAGATTACACACTAGATGGTAGCTGTAAGGTTGGCGATTCCACCAGGCTGAAGTAATGGTAACAGGCACCGAGGCAGGGAGAGCAGGCCCTTGAGGAGCGAGTACCTGATCCCATTAAGGCACCTGAAAGGGAAGCAGAGGGCCCCCGAGGAGCGGATACTCAGGTTAGAGAATACCCCGAAGGGTAAGGTTGAGCTTCCAGCGGCGGCAGAGTAGTGTAGACCGGACGAATCCAATCCTTGCTAACTCAATGAGCTAGCAAACAAGCGTAGGCTAAATACCCGGATGGCATGATGTCACTTGAGGGGGACGCCCCCGAAGTTTGCGCCATAGCTGGAATAAAGACGTGGGTAACGTGCGTGCGCGGACCCTAGGAGGCCCTTGGGAGGAACATGGCAAGAGGCAACGCCATAGCTGTTCTGGGGACACCGGAGAGAGCGGCTTGCAGATGTGGCAGTTGCCATCTTCCCAAGGCTAGCGGGGAGAGCAGAGAGAAAGGTGAGGCACAAGGGTCAAAGTCATCTGAGACCGACGGACGCAACAGTCATTTGGGTCACCATTGATCGTTTTTCAAAAATGGCCCACTTTGTTGCATTGCCCAGTCTTCCTTCACCTCCTCGACTAGCACAGCTCTTCACTCAGCACATCTTCCGACTCCACGGACTGCCGCGGCATATCACCTTGGATCATGATCCTCAATTTACTGCCAAGTATTGGCAGAGTCTCTGTAAAAAGTTCCACGTTACCTTGGACTTTACCTCAGCCTTCCACCTGCAAATGAATGACCAAGCAGAACGGACCAACTGGTCTCTCAAACAATTCCTTCGAATGTATACCAACGCTCTCCAGGACGACTGGGCCGATTTGCTCCCGTGGGTCGAATTCTCGCACAACTCTCATCCCTGCACGGCCACGGGAGTCTCTCCATGCCAAATTGTCTATGGCAAGCAACCACTTCCCCCATTGCCTCTGCCTCTCTCTGTTCCTTCTCCCGCCTCCCAGATGACCGCCGAGAGTTTGAAGAGCCTGAAGTCTCAAGTACGCGACATGCTGTCGGCTCCAACACAGGCCTTCCTCCTGACCCCTGGTTTCCCACCACATGACCTCTTTTCAGGGGTCACCGCAGGAGGTTTCAGGACTCCTCCTCCCAGACCTTCAGCTATTTAAGGCAAGGCCTGCTCCTCAGGCCTTGCCTTGGCTACTCCTGGCTCCTGTTCGTGTTTGGACTCTCTGATGCCTGGTGTTCCACTTCCTGTCTTCTGGCTGCTCCGTGTCCAGGCCCTTGCTTCACCTGACTATGACTCCACTGCCTGCCAAGACCCTTGCCTGCCTGACTATGAGATACTCCACCTGCCAAGACTCTTGCCTGCCAGACACGCCGCCTGCTAAGACCCTTGCCTGTCTGACCACGAGAATCACCACCTGCCTGAGACCTCACGTATGTCCAACCGGCCCCGGTACCCAAGGGCTCAACCTGAGGGGAACGAGGGCTGGTAGTGGTGAAACCCCAGCGGGGTCTCAGGACACTCCAGCCTCACCTGCCGTCGGTGGGTGCCTGTGGGGCTCCTCCCCATTGGTGATTCCACCCCGTCGGCCCAAGGATCCACTTCCATAACATTTTCATTGAAATATATTACAAAAGTGTTTGCTAAATTCAGCCCTGGGGCTGGAGGGGGTCAGTGATAGGAGTTGAGATAGGATTGATAAGCTATTTAACAGATTGAAATAACTCTCTGGGATTGCTGAATGACGTTGATAGCTTGGAGTAAATATATGCTTTCTTTGCAGCAGTAATGACATCCAGATAATTTAAAAGAGACAGACGGTAATTGGACAGATTTGATGGAGTAGGGTATCACCAATCCTTTCAATTCTTCTCACTACTCTCTTTTGTTGTTGTAGAGCATTATTAAACCAGGGGCAATTTTAAGTCTTTTCTTATTAAATGTCTTCCTTGGTGCTAATTTATCAAGAATAGTGTTTAGCGAGGTGTCCTATAAATGTAGTTCTACTGGTGAATCATTGGTAGAGGATGCTATTATTGGTATGGAGATCATTCAGTATGGAGATCATATGGATTTATGAAACCTCATTTCATGATTGTAGTTTGAGATTTTGAGGATGGTAATTTTTGATGAAGAGAGGTTTGTGAGAATAATTTAGGAAATGGTCACTCCATAGCACTTCTTTAGCAGAGACATGAATAGAGAATGCAGAATTGTTTACAAATACTAGATCAAGAGAGTGACCAGTTCTATTAGTGGGAACAGAAATAATGTGTTGCCATCCCCATGCAGATAATGCATCTAAGAAAGTATCAGCAACATGAATCAAAATGGGAGCATCAATATGAAGGTAGAAATCTCCTAAAATAACAGTTTTGGAAAGGTTGAGATTAGCATTCATAAGCAATTCTAAAAATGGGGAGGAATTATGGTCTAGCAGCCTGGGAGGACAGTAGGTAAGACAAATGTTCAAAGGATTAGAGTTCAAACAAAGAATCTCATAGGAATTGGGACAGAAAAGTAAATTATAGTAAAACTCAGGTTATTCTTAAAGAAACTTGCTAAACCACCCCCTTACAACCTATGTGAGATTGATATGAATATAAAACATTTGGCGCACAACATCAATTTAATGTTGGAATGTCATAGTCCTTTAACCATGTCTCCGTGAGACAGAGACAACCTGGTGAAACGGAAGTCAGTAAGTGATGTTTAACAGCAGATTTCTTGGAGATGGACTGGGCATTAACTAAGAGAAACATCAGGATTGTGAAAACAAGCAATGATGAAGATTGTTGTAATGGGACATAGGTTCCATCCTAGATGGAGGTGGTCATATACATCTAAGGATACCATTAAGTCCATATTGTCCTTGATCCATGAAGGCTGGCATTTTCTCTTGGTCTATATAAACAAATGGAATACATTCACCAAGGAAAGTTGCAGTCATGTTGACCCTGAGGAACTTCAGTCTCATAATTAAGTACACGACATGCACACAAAGGGGTGCACAAAGGGGCAGGCTCCTTTGTTGAGTTCCTTCATACCGTGAGAGAGGCACATGCCCCTCCGGCTTGAGTAGCTCTGGCATCCACATCTTGGAATTAATGCCCAGCGCCTCTGATGATGTCAGTCCATGGGCAGGATTTCTGGCAGGAGTCCAATGAAACACAGATGTGATGGATGGTAGCAGCGATAGATGATTTCTGCAGATGTAGGAGGCAGAAGTATCTCAGAAAGAGACATCAGCTCAATGCTGAAGAATTTCTGGCATCTACACCCCCCCTCCCCTCCCGATGTAGGAGGCAAAGGTGGCTCAGACACAGGTAACAGCTCAATGCAATTTCTTAAAAAAAAAAAAAAAATATCCATTTGTGGACATCGCTTCAAGTGGTCTCTCTCTGTATTTCAAGTATCAGGAAAAAGATGCCACAAAAATTGTGAAAGGTGATGGGGAGGGGTAAGAGTTTGTAATCTCCCATTAAGCAGTATCACTTCTTTCCTAACATCACTTGTGTGCAGATGGGAGATAAATTACAGAGTACAGAAAAGTCAGTAATGACAGTTCCTGGGTTTTGGTGCTGGTCCGTATTGTCCATGGTCAGATTATATTTCTGACCTGGTGGCAGTATATCACATATTTTGCCTCTATAGCTGCAGTTTCTCATACTTCTCCCAGGATTATACAGAGTTTTTCCTGCTCTTTTGTGGGAAGTCTTTGAGTTTCTCTGTCAGATTTGGGAAATGTATTTTTCTGTGATCTTTGTATATTGCATAGATCAGGAGGAAATACATTTCTGTTTCTATTTTTTCAATGTTGAATTCCATAAAAAGTCTGGCTTCTTGGGATTTCCATTTCATATTTTTATTTCCAGTCTGTGGTCACTTGTTCTGTATTTGGCAAGGGTCCATGTTTTTGCATGTGTTCCCAAGGTGAAGTATTCTGCTAGGATGTAGCTTCTTTGTAGGGATCAGTAGCAGTGCAACTTGTTCTGTTTTCTAATCTGTGCCTTTCAATAGGAGGTGTATTGGTGTTCTAGGGCATGATGCAATGTTTGTATTGCTGCTGTTATGTAGGATGGTTTGTAGCTGTTTGAGTCCTGGGTATTAGAAATGGTTTGGTATGGCAGGTTTGCTAAATATGTATTGAGCGTGTTTTTTGCAGAGTTTTGTGTTGTTTCACAGAATGCCTGGTAATGGAGTGAGTTTGTGTTGCTGTTATTAAGATGACACTAGAATTTGAATATTCTTTTATATGTGGTGAGTAGTAAGGGAAAGTGTCCTAATTCTGCTCTGCATCCATTATTAGGGGTATTTCTGTGCATGCAGTATCTGTTTGCAGAACTGGAGATGTAGGATTACTGTTGGGGGTTCTGTCTCATTCTCTATAGTTTGGGGTTAATGACAGATCCCAGATCTCAGTCCCATATAAGATAATTGGTTGAAAGATGGAATCAAAATAGTTGTGATAATAACTTTACTGTAAGGTTGGATTTGTTCAGAGGTTTCTTTGTTTCATATAGGGCTCTTTGAACTTTATCTCGAAATGTCTTTATAGCCAATTTAAAAATCCCATATGAGGTTAATCTTAGGGCAAGGTATATTCTAGGAAATGCTCAAATTGATGAAAAATTTGAATTTATGTTGGATATTTTGTTGGCCTTTTGTGGAAAATCATAATTTTTTGTTTTGTCAGGTTTACTAGTAAGGCCAATGAGTTGCAGTAGGTTTCTTCTGTTGTGAAACTTCTGGGGTAGTGGGAATAGAATGACCAGTTCATCTGCACATAGCAGGCATTTGATTTTTGAGTCATTTAGTTTTACCTTGGGGGTAAGGAGCTCTAAGAATGTGCTGTCATTTGTTTCATTATTTATGCACACTAAATCAAATATCTGTGTATGGGATTGAAAGCACATGTACACAATCAATTGTGCCCATGAAAAAAAAACCATTTTGAAGTGAATTTTAAAAGCCCGCCGTGAGCAAAAACCAGGAGATATGCGAGTATGCCTGGCCGACGCACTGAGGGGATTTTAAAAGCCACCTGTGTATGTGCATATTTCCTGGTACATGCACAAGTGAGAAAGCCCAAACTAGGGGCAGGGCATGGTCTGAGCTGGGCAAGCGTGGAACATGTGCATTCCGGGACTTTAACATGAAATGTGTGTGTAAGTATTTACGTGCACAAGCACGCAGAAGGGTTTCCTGCCACATAACTTCACTACTGCTATGGATGGCATGTAAGTAATATAGCAAATAAACTAGACTAGTCAGAAGGGTTTTAAGGGTTGGGGCTAACAGGGGAAAAGAGAAGCTAATAACCTAGGGAGGGTTTGGAAGTCCTATCCCTTAACTGGGCGAACTGGGAAAACTAGTAATGGCGTTGGTGCGTGCCCCTTATAAAATTCCCCCACTTACAAGGTAGAGAAGGCATTTGCTCGCACGTGTGCACGTCCAAATAAAATTGTGCGTACATGTACCCATGTACATCCTATTTTATACCAGCGTAAATATACGTGCATATGTTATAAAATGGCCGCATCCTTTGCCGCAAGCCAGCATATGCACGTGCATGTGCGTCCACTCGCTAGTATCAAAGTTACCATCCTTATGTGCACTAAATGGGTTTTTTTGTGCATTAAAAATATTGTGTGCACTAAAACAAAAAGACTCAAAATAAATAAAAAATAAAATAAAATGCAACAAATGAAAATGTTTTGAATGAACATGAAAGACATTGATAAAATCAGGAATGGAGTAGAATGAATAAATACAGGATGGTTATTTACCCTTTCAAATAATACTCAAAACAAGAGGACATTCCATGAAATTAACAACCAGCAGATTCAAAATAAATCATAGAAAGTACTTTTTCATTAAGTGCACTGTCAAGCTGAGAAATCTGTTTCCAGAGAATGTGATCAAGGCGACTAGCATAGTGGGGTTTAAAAGGGGTTTGGGCAAGTTCCTGGAGGAACATGAACATCATTAGTCAGGTACACTAAAAAAAAAGTTATTGCTAGCCCTGAGAATGAGTAACAGGAATTAGATCTACGTTTTGGGATCTTCCAGGAACTAGCAATCTGGATTGGCCACTGTTGGAGACAGTATGCTAGGCTCAATGGACCTTAGTCTGACCCAACATGGCAAATTTATGTCCTTATTTATTTATTTATTTAGACATTTTATATACCGTCATTCCATTTGTAGATCACAACAGTGTACAAAGTGACATTCATAATTATAACACAATTCACAGACAAATGTTACAGAGGAGGTATACAAAAGTTGGCATTTATCTAACAAGTAAAATATCTCAAATCCAGTTTTCTAGTCTATATTCACATTGGTCTAGTACAAAAGGCAGAAATTTGCATAATGAAAATCCGAAGTTACGGTATTCACATCTTTGTCAGTGTGTTGTTTAGAGGATCTTTATTCTGTTGTGTGATTTATACTTCAAGGTTCAATTAATACCTTTTGTCCTTCTTAATTTGTGGTTCTGTATATTCTAATGTCTCTAGGTTAAATTATATGTGTTCCTGAACAGCCAAGATTTTAATTCATTTTTTAATTTCTGATTGGTAAAATACGCAGTGACCCAGGCAGAGAATTCCAGAGCTTTGGACCTGTAATGGAAAACACTCGATCTATTTGTGACAGATGTGTGTTCTGTAGTGTGGGAATAGACAACAGTTCTTTATTTTGAGATCTTAGTGTTCGTTGAGGATTGTAAGGTTGTAGTGTCTCTCCTAGTAATCTGGTGTTATTGTCGTGAATGATGTTGAATATTATCGTTAATACTTTATAGTAGATTCTGGATTATACTGGTAGCAAATGTAGTGATATCAGCACTGGTGAAATGTGATCATATTTTCTAGTTCCTATTAGTACTCTTGCTGCAGCATTTTGCAATAGTTGTAATGGTTTTAAGTGGCTAAATGGTAGACCTAGAAGTAGGTAATTGCTGTAGTCAAGGTTTGAGAAGAGAGTTTTCAGTACAGTATGGAAGTCTGCAAGAGCTAATAGTGGTTTCAACCGATCTAGAATATGTAACTTGGCGTAACCTATCTTGATTAATTTACTGAAGTGCGTTTTCATTGAGAGGTTCTCATCTAACTGTACACCTAAATCCCGTACTTGATTTGAGGGATTAATTTGATAATTATCCAGGTCTAGGACAGCTGTATTAACTGGCGGTGAGTTTCTAAACAGCCAGATGATTTCTGTCTTTTTTGGGTTTAATGTCAGTTTAAGTTGCACTAGTTCTTGTTGTATTGCTTTCATATGTGTAGAAAGTATTGAGGCTGTGTATTCAAAAGATCTAGAGAATGGTATATAAAATTGTAAGTCAGCATATAAGAAGAAGTTTATTCCTAGATGTATCAGTAATTTACACAGTGGAAGCATGTAGATGTTGAATAGTGTTGCTGATAGAGCTGAGCCTTGAGGGAAACCTATATCACACTGGAAGGTGTCAGATGTGTGGTTGCCCAGTTTGACTTGGAATGTTCTGTTGGATAAAAATGAGGTGAACAATCTGTGACCATGCCATCAATCCCTATGTTTCTCATCTGATGGCATAACAGGTTATGGTCTACAGTGTCAAAGGCGGCTGTTAAGTCAATTAGCACAAGGCAGTATGATTCATGTTTCAAGTAGAGATGTGATTCGGCCGAACCTTTTGGTTCGGCCTTCGTTATCTGCCCGTCACAGGAAATTTTGTTTTCCCGCGGTTCGGGCCAATTTTATTTTGGCTGCCCCGGAACGAAACCCGAAACCCACACCCCACCCTTCAAATTTAATTAATTACAACCCCCCCCAAAACTTGCTGAAAGTCCCTGGTGGTCCAGCGGGGGTCCTGGGAGTGATCTCCTGCACCCCTCACAATTCGGATTCCGCAAAGGTCGAAACACCGAGAATCTCCTGTTAGCGATCACAGACACAATACTCATTGGCATGGACCAAGGAAAATCTTTCCTGCTTGCCATCCTGGACATCTCGGCGGCCTTTGACACTGTCAATCATCAAATCCTTCTCTCACGCCTGGCAGAGATAGGTATTGCCGACACAGCGCTAGCCTGGTTCGCCTCCTACCTCACAAATAGAGAATACATAATAAAAATCGACAACTTTGAATCTGCCCCAGTACCCCTCATGCAAGGCGTCCCCCAAGGCTCATCCCTCTCCTCCACCCTATTTAATATCTACCTCCTGCCCCTCTGCCACCTTCTCTCAGACCTAGGCCTAAATTTCTTCTTATATGCAGACGATGTGCAAATACTCATCCCCATCCAAAAAACGCTCAATGAATCCCTCCTTTTCTAGGAATCCTGCCTAGGCGCTATTAACACTCTACTATCCAACCTCCACCTCGCACTAAATGCAGCTAAAACCGAAATACTCATCATATCTAAACAACACGAACATGCTTCCCCCTCCACCTCCCCCCTCTCCCACCCCCGTACCCCATCCGTAAGAGACCTGGGAATCACGCTAGACCAACACCTCAACTTCAAACCACACATTAAGTCATTGCTAAAGGCGGGCTTTTACAAGCTCCAGATCCTTAAAAATCTCAAGCCACTACTCCACACACAGGATTTCCGCTTAGTCTTGCAGTCAACTATTTTCTCCAAATTGGACTACTGCAACACCCTCCTGCTAGACCTCCCATACTCTACCATCAAACCCTTGCAAACTCTACAAAACGCTATGGCGAGAATCCTAACTAACACCCATAGAAGAGAACATATTACACCCATTCTTATCGATCTGCATTGGCTGCCCATCCCTTTCCGCATTCAATATAAAACCCTGACCATACTTCACAACATTCTCTACAATAACAACTCCGCCTGGCTCAAGGAAATGCCTCGCCTCCACTCGTCCCACCGCCCCGCAAGATCCACCCTTGCAGGCACCCTGCACACCCCCTCACTAAAAATTGTGCACCTCTCCACCACCAGAGAAAGAGCATTCACCATAGCAGGCCCTGCCCTCTGGAACTCTCTTCCCACACACCTCCGTCTCGAACCTTCTCTACCCACCTTCAAAAAAGGCATCAAGACCTGGCTATTCAGGCAGGCCTACCCTGAGTCCAACCCCTTAGACACCTGCCCCCCTACATCTCCTCCTCCCGTGCAATAATCTGAACTCTCCCCCGGATATAACATTATTTTAATCCGCTGTAAATAAGTTAATCTTTGCTGTAAATATGTTCTTCTACTCAGTTATGGTTACTCCTATCTACCTTCTCTACTGCTCTCTCCTCTTCTTCTCTCTGTCTACCCCACCCTCCCCCCCACTCCCTCTCTCGTCTGCTCCATCCCCCGCTCCCTGTTTTTTGTGATTTCCTCCTTCGCAAGTTTATTGTAAACCGACGTGATGTGCCCCACGAACACCGGTATATTAAAAGCTGTTAAATAAATAAATATAAATAAATAAACCAAGCAGGTACTGAAGCAGGCAAGCAGGAACCAAGCAGGTACTGTAGCAGGCAAGCAGGAACGGGGCGAGTGTCAAGGCAACTCACTCCGGGGCACAACGCAACAGGGAACCAGGAGGTAAGCCAGTTACAAGGCAAAGACTGAGTGTCCGCGGCCGGCTTATCAAGGCCGCAGCGTCTGACGTCAGGAACTGGGCGGAGTCACCACTGGCGGGAAACGGCCTAGAAAAGTGTCCAAGTGGCGCGCGCGCCTAGAAGCAGGGCATCCATGGCAAGCTTCCCAGCAGTGCTACCCCCGTGGGGACGCCACCAAACGGCATAAACCAGGCCTCCAGAAGCGGGAGTAGGTCCAGGAGCATGGAGGTAAAAGTCTGGTCGTGGCGCTCGCAGCCAGAACCGCAACACCTGGAGGTTAAAATCCCCTACAATTAATGTTGACTCTGGTGTTGGAAAAGTTTTAGTGAATAGTTCAGTAAGTGGTGAGCAGTCTTTTTGGAGTAAACCAGGTGGACAGTAGACCAGTCCTATATTTAATTGATGAGATTTTAAAATAGCCACTTCATAGAGTGGGTTAATCTCAGCTTTGCAAGGTACTATCTTAAGTTCTTCTTTACATATTATTAATAGTCCCCCACCTTTTCGTTTGCTTATCAGTGAGTAGACCAGGTTTGTGATCTTTCTTTTCTTCTTACTCGAGGAACTTCATAGCACTCCGCTCCAACTCTGTCTTAGTATGGGCTCAATGTAGCACTTCTGGGCCATGATTGTAGTATTCAATTCCGTGCTCAACAAAAAATGCACTCTGGGGTCACACAAAGGGGCAAGCTCCTTTGTCGTGGTCCTTCATGCACGCGCCTCTCGGTGCAAGCACCTTTGCCGTTGCTGCCGCCGTTGGTTGGTATGGATGGGCAGACGTGCTAAGGGTGGTGTGGTTGGCTTGGTGTCGGCGACTTCCCTTCTCACCTCTCCTTCCGGGGAGGGGGGGGGGGGGGAGGGTGCTCTTAGCATGTTGGTAGCACTGCCCCCAGAGCTCGATGCCGTGATACTCTGCTGGTCTGCTTGGCCATGTAGGCCTTGCTCTCTGCCACGCTCCCGGCGTCACTGCCGCTGTTGGTTGTTGTAAACCTCTCCACTATTGTTTGAGGGGCCACAAAAATAACTCCACCTCTCAGCTGTGTGTTTAGGGACAGACACGTGTAATGCACCCACACAACTAAAGGGTATCCTAGGGATGGGGAGGAGAGGCTGGTGCAGAAAATAGAACAATAAATGATAACATAAACCCCACCTTACATAGCTACAGCAAGTATTGCATATAAAATCAGTGCATGCACGGTTACACAACGCATTAGGAGTCAAACTCTATAGCAAACAGACAAATGGCATTATAATAAAAAAGAAAAGATTTTATTAACATGGAAAAGTGGGGAAAATCAGGTTGCAAGATATAAAAGAAAAATCACTAGCTCTTCTCTTTATCTCACCTTTCACTCCCGTACTCTCTAGTACTGTGGGAAGATCATTGATGTGGATACTGAAGAGGGTGGCACTAGGGTTACATCCTTATCTCATTTCTCAATCTGGTCTGAAGCTGCCTGGCTGCAATGCATGTTTATTTTTTGCCATACAGCTGATGAATACATGGATTTAATTATGTCATAGGTTTTTCTCCCAATTTCAGTTTGTAGTACTTGCAGATAGAATCAAAAGCTTTTGTAAAGTCAATTCAACTTGCAAATTTTCTCTCTGCAGGGGTGATTTTTTTACATGTTTGTTAATCTGAAAGGTAAAAATGTGGTCAGTGGTTTGATGCTTTGGGAGAAGAAACTCAAATCTAATTTCTGTGCAGACGTTTGCTGTTCATTAGAAATGTCAGTAATCTATGATGAGAACATTCCAGAATAATTTGCTATTATCTGGCTGCCTTACAGTGTGCTACAATGATAAAATGCTGCCATTAATGCCTGCACCAGGGAGAAAGCTCCAGGAAAATAATATTAAATGCTGTCAACAGTCCTTATTCCATTTACTGAATATTCCAGTATAGTCCAAATAATTATAGGCAAATTTCAAGGTTAGACGTGATGGTATCCCTTTCAAGGGCATATATATATAAATAATTTTTGTCCGTTTAAGAAGGATACCTCTCTCCCCCCGGACAAAGCGTTTTGTCGTTTCATAATGAAAGGCAGAAGTTGGGCGCCTGCTGCGAAGCTATCACTATACAAGCTGTGCTTAGCCTACCAGGTTGCTATCAGCTCGGTCTTAACAAGCTGTTATCGCGGCAACCCTCATTAAGTATGATTTGCTCAGAGCTGTCACTCATTGATTAAACTGATTAAACTGAAATAGGCTGGACGGGGCGGGGGAGTCGAGAAGGCAGACGCTGAGCTCAGCCTTTTCCCCCAGAGGGGAGGGGGCGGGTAACTCCACGGAGCCCCTCTCCTTGCCATTCCCATCACGTCACAAAGGCTGATGTCATTCAACGGGGCGCTGGTTCACGTGCCCCGTTGGATCGTGAGCTGAATGCCAACCGAGGATGGGATAGGAGGAAACCAAAGGAGAGTTGGCGCCTTCGCCACGATGGAGCAGTGTTTGGTAAAATTTTCAGGTCACATAAAAAAACATATATTTTTTTCTCTTTCTCGAGAGCTCTAGTGTCATCGTAGGGATACGAAGTCGACAAAGTAATAGAGACGACGTGTGCCTGCCGGGCCCTTGCTGCAGCCCACACTGCGAGGGTTTACAGCTGCAGCAGAAGCGCTTTAAACTGCAGGCAACCGCATTACTGGTTCCTCCTGAAAGCATGATGTCACCGGCGTCCAATCAAAAGCAGAGGCTCTTTTCCTCCTCACCTGAAATATTTATAGTCTGACAGAGATGAACGCCTTATTAAACCAGTGCGGTTTTTAGCAGTACTTCGAGTATTATTTCGGGATTAAGGTAAACATGACTGCCTAAGAAGGAGACTTTTGTGTGTGTTTTAACGAGCAAGCTTTAATAAATAGTAATACTTTGTTGATATGCCTTCTGCGATTTAGAAGCTTCCTTAAGTACTGGAAGGAGGGAATTAAACTAATTAATGTTTAATTACTTTCAAGTATGAAGAGTAAGTATTTTGTTGACAATTATAAAAGAGCTCTGAGAAATAGGAGGCATATGCAGACCAGGTTGAGTACCGCATATAGTAACAGCACCTGGTTCACAGTGTCTGTGTAATATTTTAAACCTCCCTCTATCTCTACCCACCCCGAGTGTTTAATATCTATTTAATACTTTTGTTGTTTATAGACAATTTTAAGTTTGCTATTTAGGGGCTGAAATAAGCTCCCCATTGGCAAACGTGTGTGACTTGCATACAAAAGACGACAATGCTGGCTGAGATCGCAAAAATCTTTCCTGCTGACCTCCGTCTTAGAAAGATGGGCACATTTTATTTCATGACACAGTGTCTGCCAAAATCTGAACCAGCAAATTTGATTCCTGTTAAAAAAAAAATAATAATTTTTGATTAAAATAGTCATAGCTGACTTATGAATCCAACATGTCAGAATCAGACTACAGCTGATTTATTACAGGTGTGCAATTCTTTCACAAAAAAAAAGACAGAATTTCATCAGATTTTTCAGAAATTCAGAAAAATCAGTCAAATTCAAACCACAGTCAAAAATCCATTGAAGCTTCCAGTTTTGCCCAAATTAAAGGCAAGTTCTATGAAGGAATGAAATCCAGGATAGTGAAAGCTCAACTGGAAGGAAGGACTCCAAAAGAGGTAAAGCAAGGTGACAAAATATTTTTTTCAGATATATCAGAAAAAGAAGGAAGGCCAGAGGTGGTATTAAAAGATTGAAACGGGATAAGGTGCAATGTGTGGAGAAAGATGAAATATTAAACAAATGCTTCAGTTCAGTGTTTACTAAAGAAGATCTTGGAGGAGGACCATTGCTGGTTGGCAGTAGTATGGATGAGTGTAGGTTAGATACATCCCTATTTACAGAGGAGAGTGTATGGGTGGAACTAGCAAAACTGAAAGTGAACAAGACCAAGGGGCCAGATGATCAGAAATTGAAGGAAGCTCAGAGAGATGCTTGCATGTCTGCTAAAGGATCTAGTCAATAGATCTTTGGAGGAATGGTGCCACAAGATTGGAGAAGGGCAGTTGTGGTTCTGCTTCACAAAAGTAACTACAGGCTGAGGCCTTACCTCAGTGGTGGAAAAATTAATGGAAGACTGCTGAAGGAAAGGATAGTGAACTTTCTACAAGTCAGTGGGTTGCAGCATCTGAGGCAACATGTTTTTTTCAGAAGACTGTGTCAAATTAATTTGAATTTTTTTTTCTGATTGGGTGATTTGAGAATTAAATTAAGGGCTTGGATTTCAGCAAAGCTTTTGATATGGTCCTGCATAGGAGGCTCATTAATAAAATGTGAAGTCTGGGCTAGGTACCAAGATGGTGGAATGGAATACCAATTGGTTGACTGAAGACGGCAAGTAGGAACTTACGCTGAAGGACTGGTTCTGGAGCTAATTCTGTTCAATATTTTTGTGAGCGATATTGCGGAGAAGTTAGAAGGAAAAGTTTGTGTTTTTTGCAGATGACAGATCTCCAACAAAATGTACACACCTGAAGGAGAGAGAACATGATGTCATGTGAGCAAGGATCTGGAAGCACCCTCACAGGAACATGGCAGGAGCTGTGTTTATCTTCTGTCTGACCAACCCCCTCCCCCACAGTTGAACCCTTGGATTAGTAGGGCTTAACTGGATAAGCTAGATAAGATGGACATGGCTGAATGTAGTGGGCAAAGAGATGAAAGCAGAAGTCTGAATGTAGGTCACAAGCTGAGGATTGGATCCTGGAACAGGCAAGGAGCTGAGGACTGGATACCGGAACAGGCAAGGAGCTGAGGACTGGATACCGGAACAGGCAAGGAGCTGAGGACCGGATACTGAAACAGGCAAGGAGCTGAGGATTGGATATTGGGACACGTTGAGGCCTGGATACTGGAACAGGCAAGGAGCTGAAGACTGGATACTGGGACAGGAGGGTGACATGATACTGAACAAGGTTAGAACTGGATACAGACACAGGCTGGGATACTGAGAAGGGACTGGTCTGGATACAGACAAAGGTTTAGGCAAGGCAATGCAGAGAATGGATGCTGGGAGCTGGACTGGGCAGGTCATGACAAAATCAGACAAGAACAGGACTAAACAAGGCAGACAAGGGTAGGAGTGGACAATGACAACACTGAACCGAGAACACTGAGGCTTGAAGGCTGCTAAGAATAAGGCCCAGAGGCCACCAGGTAAGATAAGGCTTGAACAGGCCACAGAGCAAGGTCCATGGAGACATAAGGCCCAGAGGCCACAAGGCAAAGTAAAGCCTAAGAAGGGTACAGAGTAAGGAGCAAGATACAGGAAGGCCCAGAGGCCACAAGGTAAAGTAAGACCTAGATAGGCCTTAAGGCAAGGAATATGATTCAGGAAGGCTTGGAGGGTGCAAGGCATGGAACAAGGTGAGAATGGCTAGGTCAGAGCCAAGGATGACTCTGTGAAAAGGCAGGGTTAAATGGGGCTGGAGCTTGGGTGTAGTGTGAGCAGCAAGGCAGAGCTTGGCAAAGCTGGAGGTAAAGCTGACTGAGGACCCTTGGTGCAGAGGAGGCTGCATCACAGGCTAAGTTAGGTGGCCACTGAGGAGATGGCTCAGGTATCTCAGAATAGAGTGCACTGGAGGCCTCTGCTGGTGGGGATATGTCACAATAAATTGGGTCAGGGCATGGTGAGGCTGCACAGCATGCAAAACCATGACTATACCCCCTCTTCAAGACCCCCTTCTTCCTGAGTCCCATGTACCATGGGGGTTCTGGCCAACAGGTATTTGTTTGTCTTGGATGGTAGTCAAAGAGGGCTAGATTTTCTTATGAGGCTGGGTGGCAGGTTTGAAATCTCTCCTGGACTGGACTGAGGACTCGGGCTCTCTTTGAGGCTGGATTGTGGAATGTGGATTTCACATCTTGCTGAAGTTGGATCTCTGGCACCGGGCACTTTTTGCAAGAACTGGGTTTCAGGCAAAGAGTGCCTCGTTGAAACTGCACTAACTTGATCAACAGAATGTCTTCTCCAGCATATCAGGAATCACAGGCATTTAATCTTTCACAGGCTCTAGGCATTTAATCTTTCATCAGGTCTTAGCAGGACGGATGAGGAGGTTAGATTTAATCTTCCAATGGAGTTCAGGTGGGGACTGGAAAGGGGTCTAGAACTTTGAGATTTTGATTTTTCATCAGGGCTCAGGGCATGCGGATGTGGGAAGTAATCAGGTCTAGAGATCTAAAATGAGGAGTGCAAAATGTGGCCTCCTAATTCAAGTTTTGTGCTCTTAACTTTTTGTGCACACAACTTTTATGTGCATAAAACATCTCCGCAGCAATACACACAAACCATGTTTTATGTACAGAAACACCACATATAGGACCTCTGCACCAGGAACACCCAATAGGCTAATATTAGCCCCAGAAATGTTATGCCATTAAATTTCCACTACTAAGAAAACAATACATGAGTTAAGCCTAGGCACCCTCTTCATTGAGGAGTAATTGCTAATAAATTGATTAAGATGGGATTTGCATGAAGGAGGATTAATTTGTGTATCCAGTTTTACTCACATTTCTGCACATACTTTTTGTGCACTAAACTTCTTGTTATTTTTGGAGTAAAGTTGTCCACACAAAAATGTGTACATAGCTGAGCACACCTTATTATACTGGAGTCTTTGCCAGGTTAGTAGCTTTGAAAATTATCTTGTGTTTTCCCTTCTAGTCCTACACTCGCACATCATCAGCAGTATCCTAATTATTCCCAACAGAAAAAGAAAATAAAATTAAAAGTTGTCTGAGGCTGAGTCATTGTCACTGCAGGCACATTGCACTAAATGTGTGAAACTGGGTTCTTGCAGCCCTTCCTCCACTCCACCCTCTTCCCTCTTTTTATCTAAATTTATATTAATATATGTATTTCTCCCTCTCTAGATTCTGCCTGAGATGCTTCTCAAGGCATGCATCACTGGCCCACAAGTAAACTCTATTGTAAACCACCTATAATAGAGATAGGTGGTATAAAAAATTTCATGTAAATAAATAAACTGCACCCCAAGAATAGTAAGCTGTGCCAAACTTCGTGAAGGGGCCCATACTATTTTGTTTTTAGAGTATGCTATCTATCAGGCATTATGTAAATGAGCATTCTAGATAGATAATTCACCTATGGACTTTTATCATAATATGCCTATAAAAATAAAAGAACCACCATACTGGGTCATATCAAGTGCC
The DNA here is from genome assembly GCF_901001135.1 of Rhinatrema bivittatum. Classification (NCBI taxonomy): domain Eukaryota; kingdom Metazoa; phylum Chordata; class Amphibia; order Gymnophiona; family Rhinatrematidae; genus Rhinatrema; species Rhinatrema bivittatum. The sequence goes on along the minus strand of NC_042617.1, from coordinate 514,844,988 downwards.
CATCAAACCCAGTTATCCTGTTTCCAACAATGGCCCATCCAGGTCGCAAGAACCTGCCAGGATTCCAAATACTAGGTAGATTCCAAGCTGCTTTCTCCAAGACGTCTCCTCCAGGAATTTGTCCAAATCTTTTTAAACCCAGCTACCCTATCTGGCACTTGCCCACATTAAATTTCTTCTGTCATTTGGATGCCTAGTCTTCCAGTTTCGCAAGGTCTTCCTGCAATTTCTCATAATCTGCTTGTGATTTAACAACCTGGAATAATTTTGTGTAATCTGTAAATCTGATCACCTCACTTTTCATTCCCTTTTCTAGATCATTTATAAATATATGAAAAAGCACTAGTCGCAGTACAGATCCCTGAGGAAATCCACTGCTATCTTTTCTACTACTACTACTACTACTACTACTACTATTACTTGTTGGAGCTTGCGTCGGCCTCAAGCTCGGGATGCTCAAGGCTTGGCAATCCTGTTGCGCTAACGATGGGACAGAGCGCAACCGAGGGCTCTCCAGGATGGAACAAGGAAAATGTGTGCCCTTGCGGTGAAGACAGTCCAAGTGTCGAATCCTCCGCCGACCTGCATGCCCATGAGACCACCAACGCAATGGTGGTCTCTGAATGGTCCTCCAACCGTTCCAAGCCCTTTTGGACCTGCCACAGGGTGTGGCAGAGGCTGCAGGCTGGACAGAGGTCTCGGTGGAAGAAGGTCGTAAGCATTGGAGCTTGGAGTGAAGACTGGAACTTAGAATGAAGACTCTGATGTGGAGCTTGGGACGAAGACAGGAAACAAGAGGGATGAGCAAGACCCTCAGGTGCCCTACACAGCACGTGGGGCTGGTCGCGGATCACACTGTCCCCTTCGTGCCCTACACAGCCAGATGGCTGGTCGTGGACGGCGAGGAGATCGGGACTGGCTCAGGTAGTCTCACAGTGCAGATTAGTGGAAACCCTTCGGATCCTCCAGAGTCGGAACTTGGGAATTAGATAAACCCTTGGAGTATGGAAACTCAGGATAAAAGCAGGGAATCTCCGGAGGCATGGGCCCCACCAGACCTGGAGCATTAGGACCGGGAACATGACGGAACTTGGGATATCAGGATATCAAGGAACATCAGGACATCAGGCGATCACGGAGATACGAAGATACAGGATACACAGAAATCCATGGATGAAATCAGGATGCCAGGAAGGAGCTGGAAACAAGAGGTTCTTGGGAGGACTAGCCCAGGAGGACTAGCTCCTTGCCGAAGCAAGGACTGACTGACGAAGAAGCCCTTTTAAAGAGCAGAAGCAGGCAACTCCCTGGGAGTAATTCAGATGGGCCACACCTGGCTGGCCCTTTAAATCAAGGAGGAGGCCGTGGACGTGGACCTCTGCCGCTGTGCAAAGAGTCGGAGCAGGGAAGCTGGGCCTCAGGGCAGGCCCCAAAGAGGAAGGCGGCTTCCAAGCCGCTGAAGGAGGGTTAGGAGGCGGTTCCCTTGCAAGGCAAGTCTGCAGATGCGGCCTCCACGCCGCGAGAGGAGATACCCGGCACAACTCCTGCCGTGCTGGCAAGATGGCGGCCGGGCCGCTGTGATCCGAGGCGTTGAAGGCTCCAGGCTGGTTGTGGGAGCAGCAAAGATAGCAGCGTCCGGGCCGTGAGGAAGTCAGGCTGCGGCCTAGTCGGGACGGCGACGGAGGTAAGAGGTGGCTCGTGGCTCCAGCCACGGGCCACATCGCAACATTACTGCTACTAAACATTTCTATAGTGCTCCTTGACATATACAGTGCTGTACAAGCAACACATAAAAGACAGTCCCTACTCAATAGAGCTTCTAATCTAATCATGCAAAGATACAGGTCAAGAGTCTCCATTGAGAAAAGTGACCATTTAGTCGTACTCTCTCTTTCCTATCTTTTAACCAGTTTGCAATCCACAGTAGGACATTGCCTTCTAACCCATGACTTTTTAATTTTCTCAGTAGTTTCTCATAGAAGACTTTGTCAAATGCCTTCTGAAAATCTAAATATATTATATCCACTGTCTCACCATTATCCACATGTTTATTAACCCCTTCAAAAAAATGTAGCTGACCGGTGAGACAAGACTTGCCTTATGTAAATCCATGCTTGTTGTATCCCATTAACCCATGTCTTTCTATGATTTTTCCTGGCACTGAAGTCAGACTCACTGGTCTATAGTTTCCAAGATCACTCCTGGAGCCCTTTATTAAGATTATATTGGCCACTATCTAATCTTCAGATACAATAGTTGGTTTTAATGCGAGGTTACAAATTACTAGTAATAGATCTGCAATTTCATTTTTTAGTTCTTTCAGAACTTGGGGGTGTATGCCACCTTGTCCAGGTGATTTGTTACTCTTTAATTTCTCAATCTGCCCTATTATATCTTTTAGGTTCATCTTGATTTGTTTCAGTTGTTCCAAATCATCACCATTAAATACCATTTCCGTCATAGTTATCTCCCCAAAATCCTCACTGAAGCAAAGAATGAATTTAGTTTTTCCACTATTGCCTTGTCTTCCCTATGTACCCCTTGTATAATTTTTGGACTCAAAGCCAGGGCAATCAGAACACTTCGATTCAGAAAAAGATTTTAAAATATAATTTATTCAGCTGTTTATAAGAAAGTCCAAGACAAGTGTTCTGGGAGATGCAATATGACTGCCCTCTATTAGTAATAACTTGCATCTCAGTGAATCTCTGACATGCCCTGACTTATATAATCAAAATACAACATTCCCGAAGCTTCCAGAATGAATGACGTGACTGCCCAAAGACTTTTTTACAAAGATACCTTATGCTGTTGTCATGACAATCTATCATGTATAGGAAATGCTTGTGAGGATCACTCCCCCCATTCTGAGAATTCCTAACCAACTAAACCTGTATATCCTCCCACCATAAAAAAGTTCCTTTATCAATCATGGCTTTGCTGGCTTTTGTTCTTCTGTTCTTCTCTTGATATTCTTTGTTGTATAAACAGGTAACAAGTCTGGTTTTTGAATAGAAGCTCAGCATGAATTCCGTTTTGTGGCACCAGGATTTAATTAAAGCTGCACCCTCAGGGGCATCTTCATTTACCTGGCTCCTGTCAGTTGAAATAGGCATCTGCAAGACAAAAGCCTGCAGCCTGGACCCAGTTTATCTGTATTGTGAAGTAAATGTTGCCATTAAATAGGCCTCTTTCCTGTTGTTGCCAGCAAATCTGTCTCAGGGATTTTCTGCAAGTCATGCTCAGAAAAGCACTCAAAGTTCATTCACCTCTGACAAGCCACAGTACAGCAGAGGTGTCTGGGTATTCTTGATTGTCTGAGCGGCCTATTCTTCACCCTTCAACCCCTTGAATATCTAACAGTCCAACCATTTCCTTTACAGGCTTCCTGTTTTGGATATATTTTTTAAAAGTTTTTATTAAGAGTTTTTGCCTCTACTGCCAGCTTTTTTTCAAAATTTTTCTTGCCTTCCTTATCAATGTTTTATATCTAACTTGCAATGTTTATATGTTTCATATTTTCTTCAGATGGATCCTTTTACCGGTTTTCGAAAGAAGTTCTTTTGGCTAAAATAGCCTCTCTCACCTCACCTTTTAACCATGCTAGCAGTCGTTTGGCTTTCCTTCCATATTTCTAATGTATGGAATATATCTGGTCTGGGCTTCCAAGACAGTATTTTTAAACTGTGTCCATACCTGATATAAACTCTTATCCTTTATAGCTGCACTTTTTTTTTTTTAACTATTTTCTTAATTTTATCAGTCTCCCTTTTGAAAGTTAAATGCTAGAGCAGTAGATTTTCTTAATGACCTCCCTCCAGTCATTAAGTTTAATTTGATCATATTATGATCACTGTTGTCAAGCATCTCACTACTGTTACCTCTCACAACAAATCCTGCGTTCCACTAAGAATTAGGTCTAAAATGGCTCCCCTTCTTTGGTTCCTGGACCAGCTGCTCCATGAAGCAGTCATTTATTTCATCTAGAAACTTTATCTTCTTAGCATGTGACATTTATACATTCAACATTCTGGTAATTGAAATTTCCATGTGCTTCCAAATGTGTTAGCTTCCTTAAATTCTGTTAGCATTTCATCATCTGACTGTTCATTTTGGCCAGGTGGAGTATACCTCTATTACTATACTCTTCCCCATCACACATGGAATTTCATCCCATAAGGATTCTATTGTGCATTGAGTCTCCTGCAGGATCTTTATCCTGTTGGATTCTATTCCATCCTTAACATAAAGCCCCACACCCCCATCAAGTTATTCCACCCTATCATTGCAATATAATTTGTATCTTGGTATAGCATTGGCTATCCTTGTTTCATTGTGTCTCTGAGATGCCAATTATATCTACCTCGTCATTCAGTGCTATATATTCTAACACTCCTCCCCTACTGTTTGGACTTTGGCATTAGCCTACAGTCATTTCAAGGTACATTTTTTTATTTGTATATACAACTTTCCTAGTAGTTTTAAGGGATAATTTTAACTCAATTTGTTCTTTACTTTTAGGCACATGGACTATTTTTGCTTTAATTGGGACCTCTCTATTGGAATTCTCTAACTCCCCTGTTTCTTTAGTATCCTTTGAAGCTACTTCCCTCTGAACCATGTGCTGCTGAGTGATTGTTGGCTTTGCCCCTTGTTCTAGTTTAAAAGCTGCTCTTACTCCTTTTTAAAGGTGAATTCCTGCAGCTTGGTTCTACACTAGTTAAAGTGGAACCCATCCTTTTGGAATAGACTCTCCATTCCCCAAAATGCTGTCCAATTCCTAACATAATTAATGCCTTCTTCCCTGCCCTACCCTGGAGGTTGTGGATTTCAGCTTTTTACCTAAGAGCTTAAATGTGGCTTCCAGGGCCTTATACCGATCTGTGTGGTACTCCACTAATGACCTTTCTCTATTTTGAAAACTGACTGCTCAGCTTGGAGAAGAGATGGCTGAGGGGGGATATGATAGTGCTGTTTAAAATCATGAGAGGTCTAGAGTGGGTAAATGTGAATCGGTTATTTACTCTTTCGGATAATAGAAGGACTAGGGGGCACTCCATGAAGTTAGCATGTAGCATATTTAGAATTAATTGGAGAAAGTTCTTTTTCACTCAACGCACAATTAAACTCTGGAATTTGTTGCCAGGGGATGTGGTTAGTGCAGTTAGTGTAGCTGGGTTTAAAAAAGGTTTGGATAAGTTCTTGGAGGAGAAGTCCATTACCTGCTATTAATCAATTTGACATAAAATAGCCACTGCTATTTCTAGCATCAGTAGCATGGGATCTACTTAGTGTTTGGGTTCTTGCCAGGTACTTGTAGCCTGGATTGGCCACTGTTGGAAATAGGATGCTGGGCTTGATGGACCCTTGGTCTGACCCAGTATGGCATGTTCTTATGCTCTTATGAGAATTTATTCCTACACTCTGTGTCCTTTCTTTTAACTAGTTTCCAATCCAAATTACAACACTACTTCCTATTAGAGATGTGCTTCGTTTTTTTCTACTGGGTTGTTTTTTGACTCGGATACTTCGTGGTAAAATTCGGGTTTTCTCGTTTAGTTTTTTTGAAAAACGAAACGAGAAAACCCGAAACCGGGCCAAAAAACGAAGCGGGAAACGAAGCTAAAAAAAAACCCCACCCCAAGCATTTAAAATCATTTTCATACATATATACAAACTCCCCCCCCCCGCCCATCCCTATCCCTCCCCAAGACTTACGAACATCCCTGGTGGTCCAGCGGGGTCCCGGGTGCCATTGTTCCTCCGTGCCCATGTGCGCCATTGCCAGGCTTGCTCAAAATGGTGCCGAATAGCCTCTGAACTACCATGTCACAGGGGCTACCGGCGCCATTGGTCAGCCCCTGTCACATGGCCATCGGCGCCATCTTGTGCTCCTATCATGTGACAGGAGCTGACCAATGGCGCCGAAAGCCTCTGTGACATAGTATGGGCAAAGGCTATCAGCGCCATTTTGATTACTGGCAGCCGACAACGAAATTGCTCCCAGACCCCCGCTGGACCCCCAGGGATTATTGGCAAGCCTTGGGGGGGTCTTTGTGTGTTTGAGAGAAAGAAAGTGATTATGGGAATGAAAAGCCTGTGCATGTGGAGAGAACAAGCATGGGAGTGAGAAACTGATGAGAAGAGTGTGTGTGTGTGTGTGTGTGAGAGAGAGAGAGAGACAGAGAAAGTAATTATGAGAGTGAGAAGCCCATATATGTAAGTGGGAAGCCTGTGTGTGTGTATGGCATGAGAGAAACTGTTTGGGAGATGATTGGTGTGTGAGAGACAGAAACTGGTCATGGAGCATGACTGGTATGGTGTGTGTGTGTGTGTGTGTGTGTGTGTGTGTGAGAGACATGGGCATTAAGGAAGAAGACCATGAGTATAGAGCTTAGCTTCTACTGCTGCTTCTGGTGTGTGCCACGGCCTGCATGGAAGGGGAGTAGGAGAGCTGCTGGAGGGGATAAGTAAAGGTGGCTTTTTAAGTTTATTTTTCTTGATAGACTGCCATTTTAATTATTTAATATTATGTGATGTCTGCTTTTTTTGAAATATTTTATTGGTGTTTGGAGAATGTTTAATAGTTTTTATGAGTTTTTAATTGTTGGATGTTATTCTGTTCATAGCTGTTTTGAAACATTTATTCTGCTTATTAGTATAGTTTTACAATTATTTCTGTGTGGGGATCTATAGCTGCTTGCTAGTTCTGTTTTCCTAAGAGGTGTATTGGTTTTTAGAGCCTGATTTAATATTTGTAGTGTTGCCTTTTCATAGATAGGGTTGCTCCTGTTTGAGTGTATTCCATAATACAGGTGTAACTGTGTGGATTAGTTTATGTGCATTACTACAGATCCTGGGAGTATGTTAGGTCGGTTCTGGGTCTGTTACCGAGATGAGATATTTTACTAGCATGTAAACGTTTGTATCAGTCTTATTTGTTGGTTTTCTCAAGAGGACATGCATTGGTGGTAAACTGCTGTCTTTTCATAAGTAGGGCTATTGAGCCTGGAAGTAGAAGGAGTTTGAGTTACTGTTACTGAGTTGACACCAGAACCAGAATATCTTTTTTGTAGGGTGAGTTGTATGGGGAATGTCATAATTCTGCTGTACATCCATTATTGTGGGTCAGGGGGGTTCCCGTGGATGCAAACTGTACTTTTACATCTATCCCCGTGATGATCATCGGTCAGTGTGTCATGCATGTGAGAACCATCTGTCAGGTGTGGATGTAAGTATGAGAGCCTGTAATACAGATCGAAAGTCATTATGATCTAGTAATGGTTTCAATCGTCGGAGGACCAGCAGTTTATAATATCCGTCTCTTAATTTTGTAGCAATGTGCTTTTTAAAATTTAACTTGCAGTCAATAGCTCAGCCCTTAGCTCATCCCAACACTTGCAGGCAAACCTGAATTACCCAGTCATGGACATTTGTCACATCTTTAAACCCTTCCTAAAACATAAATCATTTTTAGCTCTAAGCTGAGGTGGTAAACCATTCCACAATGAGGGGATAGCTGCTGAGAAAGTATGCTTCTGCAATCATACAGGACAGAAGGCCTTTACTGCTGGGAGCTGTAATTGACATTTCTGTGCAAACTGGGGAACCTTACCAATGCAATATCATTTTAACTTCCCATTTAAATGAGGAGGACAGTGATCTTTCATTATTTTAAATGCCATTACAAAGCACTTAAATTGACATCGTAATGAAATGGGAAGCCAGCGTAGCTGTAACGATAATGGCCCAGCTGGAACCATTCTAGAATTATTAGTTAATAACCATGCAGTAGCGTACTGCATTATCTGTAATCCATGAGTTAACTTTTCTGGAAGTCCTAGATATAGAGCGTTCAATAGTTTAACTGAGATAGAATTAATGTACATGCTATCTTCATTAAAGCATTTATATCTAGTACTGTCTTCGATTGTTTTACTAACTTCAAATTCAAATATAGTTTCTTTACCACTTTGGCTACTTGCCTTTCCATATTTCTCACAGGACAAGCAGGATGGTAGTCCTCACATATGGGTGACATCATAGGATGGAGCCCAATCACGGAACACTTTTGTCAAAGTTTCTAGAACTTTGACTGGCACCTACTGGGCATGCCCAGCATGGCACTAAACCTGCAGCCAGCAAGGGTCCCCTTTCAGTCTTCTTTTTTCCGCGCAGCAGTAGCCACACAGGTTAAGGAGCTCCTCAGAAATTCCTGACAGGAATTTTCCTCACGGAATTACTAAAAACTTTCATGTCCCTCCTTTGAATTTTTGACTCCGCGGTACTCCGGTAAGTTTTTACCTGTTTTCGGTCAACTCCCGTCGAGTTTGGCCCTCGCGGCCTACTGGCCGTCGACTGTACCATGGCTAAATTTTTCAAAGGTCATGGCGTCGGGGTTCCATCGGTGCCCGGACTGTACTCGCACCGTGTCCATAACAGACCCGCATAAAGTCTGTGTAATGTGTCTCGGGTGCGAGCATGATGTCCTGGCTTGCACCAAATGTGCCTTAATGACACCAAAAGGTCGCAAGGCCAGAATGGAGAAAATGGAATTTCTCTTCCGTTCTCAAATTCCGGCGTCGTCGATTGCATCAATGTCGTCTGGACCGGCACCATCCCCTTTGCGCCAGTATCGGCCACCAGCCAGTGATCGTTCGGCGTCGACGACTTCTCGGCCTTCGACTACCTCTACTCCCCCTCAGGACCGAGGGGATCGTAGAGAAAAACATCGGCATCGACACCAGAAGTCTTGGACCATCGATGAAGGAAAATCATTGACCTCGCCATCATCCAAGCCGCCATCGAAGAAACCCCATCCAGAAAAGGCACCGACCCTTTCTGCGACCGGGTCACCGAAGCAACCCTAACTCAGACGGGTATCGGGAGCCGCGACTCCGCCTTTAACGGTGGTCCCTCTGGCTCTGCCTCTGCCTCCTTCTTCCCTTCTGGATCCGGGGCTGCTTGCTCCAGGTCTCCATGAAGAACTGGACCGGATGGTTCAGGAGGCCATCGATAAGGCAATGCACAGACTCCAAGGTCCCCCGGCGCCAAAATCGGTGCTGGTCGCGGAACCGACCATCGATCCCATTCCGGCGGCATTAGCACCGCTGCTCTCGAAGATGGAAGCGCTCCTAGCCGCTTTTCCACCCATGGACCCTGAATCACGATGGCTTTGGTGCCTTCCCCGTTTACCCTGTCATCGGGAGGGGAAACACCGTACCGCATTCCTCTATCGGGAGTCCTTCCGATGCCTCAACCATCGATGCCGATGCGCCCATCGGCGCCACGATCCATCCATTGGTGCCCTTGATGCCTTCATCGGTGCCTCCAGTACTTCCCTCGATGCCTTCAGATCCTAGACCAGGACCTTTAGTAATTGTATCTTCTCATCCTTCTCAGGTTCCTGCAGGGATAGGTGCTGATCCCTATGACACCTGGACTGACGATTCATCTCAAGACACTGATGATTTACCATCGCCACCTTCTCCTACTGAAAGTAGGAAGCGTTCTCTTCCAGAGGACTTATCCTTCATAAATTTTGTGAAGGAAATGTCTGAATTGGTTCCCTTCCAATTACAGACTGAGCAAGATGATAGGCACCAAATGATGGAGCTGTTACAATTCCTGGATGCTCCCAAGGAAATAACCTCCATCCCTATTCACCAGGTTCTTTTGGATCTCCTCAAAAAGAACTGGGAACACCCTGGTTCTGTTGCTCCAGTCAACAGAAAAGCTGATACCACTTATTTGGTCCAGTCAGCCCCAGGATTCCAGAAACCTCAGCTGGATCACCAATCTGTGGTTGTGGAAACTGCCCAAAAGAGAGCAAAAAGATCAAAACCCCACTCTTCCTTTCCCTCAGGTAAGGAACAGAAATCCCTGCATGCCATTGGCTGGCGTGTCTTCTAGGGATCGATGCTTATCTCTCGGATTACCTCCTACCAGCTGTATATGACCCAGTACAACAGGGTCTTATTCAAGCAGATACAGGACTTTGCAGAGTCCCTGCCTCAGCAATTCCAGGAATAGCTTCAAACCCTGGTACACAAGGGTTTTGAGGCAGGGAAGCATGAAATAAGATCCTCTTATGATATCTTCGATACTGCTTCCAGGGTATCTGCAACTGCTATTTCGGCAAGAAGATGGGCCTGGCTTAAGTCTTCGGACTTGCGCCCCGAAGTACAAGACAGATCATCTGATCTGCCCTGCATAGGAGACAATCTGTTTGGCGAACAGATTCATCGGACGATGGTGGAACACAAGGACCATCATGAGATCCTTCGCCAGCTCTCTCTGATGCCCTCTGAGTATTCCTCCAAACAGCCTTTCAGGAAGGATACCAAAAATTCATTCTTCCGTCCAAAGAAATTCTATCTACCTCAGTCTAGAGGTCGTTCTATGAGGCCTTTCCAAAAGGCCCATTCTCGTCAACCTCGTAAACAAAAGCCACAAGCAGCAACTCAGCCGGGCCCTGCTTATGGCTTTTGACTCCTGCATAGAGAGCAGCAGCCAGCTTCCACTGCCTAAGATATCAGTGGGAGGTCGAATGTGCCATTTCAACAATAGGTGGCACACAATCACCTCAGACCAGTGGGTCCTTGCTATAATCTCTCAAGGTTATAACCTGAACTTTCTCTCCATCCCACCGGACTCCCCACCTCAGCTGACGTGGGGAACATCTGACCACTCACCACTCCTGGAACAGGAGGTTTCCCTCCTCCTCCAGTCCAGAGCAATAGAACCAGTGCCCTACTCCCAACTAGGCCTAGGATTCTATTCCCGGTACTTTCTAATCCCCAAAAAATCAGGCGGCGTTCATTCAATTCTGGACCTACTTGCCCTCAAGTACATTTACCGAGAAAAGTTCAAGATGGTAACCTTGGGTTCCCTCCTTCCTCTTCTTCAAAGAGGAGACTGGCTCTGCTCTCTAGACCTCCAGGATGCGTACACACACATTGCGATAACTCCATCTCGTCGCAGATTCCTGAGATTTCTGGTAGGCCCCAGACACTATCAGTACAGAGTGCTATCATTCGGCCTGGCATCTGCACCATGAGTCTTCACCAAGTGCTTCGTAGTAGTAGCAGCCTTCCTTATTACTCAAGGTGTTCATGTCTATCCCTATCTAGACGTTTGGTTGATCAGGGCTCCCACTTAGCAAGCTGCTCTGTCGTCCCTACATCTTACCTTACACACTCTGATTTCGCTAGGATTTCTCGTCAACTATGAGAAATCCTGCTTAGTCCCATCTCAAACTTTGTCCTTCATAGGGGCAGACTTGAACACCTTGTAAGCAAAGGCATTTCTGCCTCAACAGCGAGTTCTCACTCTCACTTCTCTCGCCCACCAGCTTCAGTCTCAGCACCGCTTGACTGCACGATCTGAGATATCACAACGGTTTACATTCAGGTACTGTAGGTATTTCCCTATTATACACATCAACACTGCAATTAACAAATATTAATCCAGGAGGAATGAAATGACTGTTGCCTCTGGAGAACTCCCTTCTTCAGTGGGATGTCCAATCTCAAAACGATGATGAAACATTCCAAAAATGCAAATTTTGGGAGTATCTTCCTGATATGGGGGTTACTACCCTTAACCAATAAGCCTTTATGCTGTTGATGCAACTCCAACGTTGCTCTCTGCTTCAATGGCAAGAGGTAACTGGGAACTGGACTCAAATAGCAACCAATAAGGGCCCTGACTTTGACAGTCTGGGAAACTGATAATTATAAAGGTGGCTTGTTTGGCAAGTAGTTCCTACCATAAGCTTGCTGGGTAGACTGGATGGACCATTTGGTCCTTTTCTGCCATCATGTCTGTTTCTATATGTTTCTGTATAGGCTGGAGCACGAACCGCACTGACTCCAGCCTTTCTCCGTGCACTTTAACTTTTATTCATGTAAACAGCAAAACAAAAGAACAATAGACTGCCTACTTTTGCAGTGTACTCACAACAAGACAACTTCCCAGAGAGGGTCAGGAGCTTCTCTCCTTCAGATGTGGGGCCTCTTGATCCCAGCTGGGTTGACATTCTTATCTCCCTTCCAGCAGGATTCCACCAACAAGACTCTCTTTCCCTGTGGGATTTAAGGTAGACTAGGCTAGATGCCTGGTCCTGCACATATTAAGGACAGGAAGTAAGGCCACTCCTTCACAGCATCTAAGTTGCTATTTTAAATGCAAACATCATCAACTCTGCTCTAGTAGATTTACAACAGCTCATTTAAGCCAAGTTAAACATTTTATGGTATTTTTCCATTTGGTGTTTGGTGGGCTGGCCTCTCCGGGTAAATGGACGCAACAGCAGGCTAGATGGTGGAAGTGAGTGTGACCGGGACAGACTGGGGGTGGGAGTAGGTGTGAACGGGACCAATTGGGCCATACTGGGGGCAGGAGTGAGTGGAAGGCTGAGCTGGCTGAGCGACGGAGGCCGACTGGAGCTTCGCCAATACCAGCCCACGTTCACCGCAAGGTATTCAGATCTCCCACACTTCTCACAGCTGCTTCCAAATGGTACTGAGTGCCATCCATTCTGCTGCAGAGAAGGTGATCTGGCTTGCAGGCTCCTTGGCTCTCATGCTGGCCTTCCATGGTTGGAGGTCTCGGCATTTGTGGCTCAGGTCTTTCACACTGCAGTTATTGTGACAGACTACATTGAGCCTGTGATGGATCTTCTCCCATGTCCTCTGTTTCATGTATAATCCTACTCTTTTGGACTCTGACCCATATAGGACAATCTGGATCTTCATGACCTCATGAACCAGAATTTCCACCTCCCTTGGCTGAAAGTTGGGCTTCCTAAGCAGAGCTTCCCTCCTTCCAGACATGGTGCAATTAGGAAGGCAAGGACTGGGAGCAAGCCCTTTATACCTGCATGCACGTGTAAATGGCATGTATTTGTTCGTATAAAGGAGCAGGGTTTACACAAGTAATAATTACATACATACAGTATTAAAATTGATAGCAAAAGTATATGTGCACATTCTATTTTGCATATATTAATTTAATATATGTATGTTTATCCATTGTAAAGTTGCAATATATGATTAGGTATGTGTAGAGTTGGTCTATAAATGAGATAACAGCAGGCTGCATGTCAGCATGGACAGTCAGAGCTGGTCCTGTGTTTATCCCTATTGCTTTCACTGTGAGTAACACCTAGACTGCCTCTGCCTTTACCTGATGACATGGAGCCTGCAGCTATCCCATGTTCAGAAGGTATATCTTGGGTGCTAGGAAAACAAGGCATAAACAACCAAGTCCAAAACATAAACAACCAAGTTCTGATGAACTCATCATCAGAACTTGGTTGTTTATGTTTTGGACTTGGCTTTTTATGCTTTATACCAGATATTATATTCATAAGGAGCAGAACCTTCATTCAGCAACAAACTTTCTCTTTGGAAATGGTATGTGTCCTGTGTATCACAATATATCAGACAATGAGTTTCTAATTAATCTCTGTAGCTTCATCTACCCTATAAATCCTTTGTCCTGCAACTAATGTCTGGATGGGAAGAAATTTAGGAAAATTAGAGTTCTGACATATCTTTACATGATAGCTAAGCTCTGATGATTGTCCTTCTTCATTAGAAGTGGTAGAGATGGGTGAGGGGGTGAGGTCATGGAAACAGCAAGGAGTCTATCATTTTTGTATGAGAGCCCTCAAATAGAACATTTTACTATATTTCTTGTAGAACATAGAGATAACTAGTCTTCTTGCTGGCAGATCGCTACTAAAAGGTGGTTCTTTCATGGATATAAATGTGTACAGGTCAATAAATAAATTTGCAGTGGCATTTGGCATCCTTCTGAAGGTAGTCGGGGCACCTACCAGGGAGGATAGCCAGTGTGAGCAGGGAGCAAAATTGTATTGGTGATAGAGATATATCTGACACCTGTATAAATCCAGATAGGCCTTCATCTCTGTGGATTAAGAAATAATGGTTTTCTTTTCATTGACATATACAGCCATTGGGCCATAGAGGTTTTTGTTCCAACATGCAGCATACTGCTTCAGGTAAATGGAGGTCTTACTAGCACAACTATATGACACCTATTCTCTGCTGGAAGTAGTGCTGCTAGTCTCTCTATACAGTTATTTTTGTAGTGGGGAAGCATGCCAGATGTTTCTCTATGTTTGTGGCTAGGCTGCACTCACTTCTTTGGCCCTTTGAGGAACTAAGAGGTTAACTGTGACTAAAATCTCTAACGTGTACTGTCCATTAGGGATGTGCAGGCAAAAAGTTTTCGTTGACTCGTTGATAAGTTTTCGTGGGGTGTCGATTTCGTTCAATATGGACATATGGAGAATTCCATAAGTTGAGGGTCTGTCCATATGTTCACCGGTTCCCTAAATAAAAATGTAAACCCCTCACCCTCCTTAATCCCCCCCCCAAGACTTACCAAAACTCCCTGGTGGTCCAGCGGGGAGTTAGGAAGCCATCCCTGCACTCGTCTGCGATTTCCTCATGGCGCCGATAGCCTGTTGCACAGGGGCTGCCGTGCCATTGGTCAGCCCCTGTCACATGGTCACCGGCGCCATCTTGTGCTCCTACCACGTGACAGGTAGGTCATGTGGCAGGAGGTCGCTCCCGGACCCCCGCTGGACCCAACCGGAACTTTTGGCCAGCTTGGGGGGGCCTCCTGACCCCCCCCCCCCAAGCTGGCCAAAAGTTCCGGTTGGGTCCAACGGGGGTCCGGGAGCGGAGGCGCGGAGGAGGACGTGACGTCGGCGTCACGCGACGTGACGCTGACGTCACGTGCTCCTCGCAAAGGAATGCAGGGATGGCTTCCTGACTCCCCGCTGGACCACCAGGGAGTTTTGGTAAGTCTTGGGGGGGTCAGTAGGGTGGGGGGTTTAAGTGTTTATTTAGGTTCAACGTATTCAACTGTCCATTACAGGAAAGTCATTCAGGAAAGCTAAGCATAGACTGTACACCCTAATAACAAGAATTTAAACATAGGCAGCTGTAAGCATTAGGGATGTGAATCGTTTTTTGACGATTTAAAATATCGTCCGATATATTTTAAATCGTCAAAAATCGTTAGAGGTGATATATAATAGGAATTCCCCCGATTTATCATCAAAAATCGTAAATCGGGGGGAGGGGAAGGGGGAGGGCGGGAAAACCGGCACACTAAAACAACCCTAAAACCCACCCCGACCCTTTAAAATAAATCCCCCACCCTCCTGAACCCCCCAAAATGTCTTAAATTACCTGGGGTCCAGTGGGGGGGTCCCGGTGTGATCTTCCACTCTCGGGCCACGGGTGCGTTGATAGGAATGGCGCCGGCGCTACCTTTGCCCTGTCATATGACCGGGCAAAGGTAGCACCGGCGCCATTTTGGTTCCTGTCCCCCCGACGTCATGAGCGTAGGAGATCGCTCCCCGACCCCCGCTGGACCCCCAGGGACTTTTGGCCAGCTTGGGGGGGCCTCCTGACCCCCACAAGACTTGCCAAAAGTCCAGGAGGGGTCTGGGAACGACCTCCTGCACTCGAATCGTGTTGCTGTAATGAAAAATGGAGCCGGCCATATGGCCGGCGCCATTTTGCAATACAGCAATATGGCCATACGGCCAGCGCCATAAATGGCGCCGGCCGTATGGCCATATTGCCGTATGGTTTTAGGGTTTATTGCCGTATGGCCATATGGTTTTAGGGTTGTTTTAGTGTGCCGGTTTTCCCGCCCTCCCCCGATTTACGATTTACACAATATTTAAAAAAACAAAACCGCGACGATCCGATTCCCTCCCCCCCCCCTGCCAAAATCGATCATTAAGACGATCGATCACACGATTCACATCTCTAGTAAGCATAGATGAGAAGAGGATAGCGATAATTGTGTAGACCTGCATGGCTAGCTACATGCATAGTAGTCGGAGTGAATGCAATAGGCTGTCCTGAAACGATTTTATTGAGAGTAAAAAGATGCATACACAGAAATTGAAATTATAGAAACACTTAATATTCTTATTAATAATTGTAAACATTTTCCAACTACATGTAAAAAAAATAAAATGTGAAATGAGTGCAAAATAACTAAGGAGAAATCTATTTAGATAAACCAAGAATAGCCCAGGGACCTTGAGAGGCTAGGTTATGAATGGCCTAGAGCACTGGGGGTGCGGTAGCCACCTCATGCCCCATAAACTTAAGAGCTGCTGTGAAGCCCTCTTGAGATCTGGGCTAGTCACTCCACCACCTATTCAACCCTCCTTACCTCAGCTCTGACCCCACTTATTTCATCCCTATCCTCTGCATTTCCTAGCCAATACATGCCAGAGACTCTGTCTCCTGGCCTGAGGCAGGTGCTCCAGCCACTGAGGCAGCCACAGGGTGCAGTGCAGAATGCAGTGGGAGATCCTAAGTGAGAGAGTCATCTCTCTCATCCAGCAGCATCCTGAGATCCTGGGGAAGAAAGAGGAGGAGGCTCTACTGAGAAGGCGAGAAGGATAGGTAGGGCAATAGGCCCAGAGATTCCCATTGGGGGTGGGGAGAATGTCTGCTGTGCTGCTGCTGGGACCATTGCTGGTGGTAGTAGTGGCTGCAGATCCTCAGCAGGAGACAAAGCTGCTGCAACAGTTAGAGGGGCTCGGATCTCTTCTTCTTATTCTTACTTCTCCTCCCTCTCCTCAGGTGATATCTATGAACAGACCAAAAGGTTTATGTCAAGCCATCAGCTGGTATGGTCCAGGGTGTTATGTGCAGCAAATTACAAACTGTTAGAGGGCATTACATTTTGGGGAGAGTTGGAGGCAATCAGATGTGCTGTTAGCAGTGGTACACACATGCCATATAGGGAGTGACAAGACAATAGATAGGTTCCCTGAGAGAAAGAACCTTCGGTATAGTTGTTGTACATGGTGATATGGGCTTGTAAGCAGGCTCGGTGTGGGGTGTGCCCTTTATTGCGAGCTGTCAAGAGCCAAGATGCAGCTCTAAGTCTAGGGATGTTTAGTAGATGGGAGGTATTGACTTTTCCTGTAAGAGTTTTAGGGGTAGGTTCTAGTACTATACCATAAAACAGACGTTCATGGGATTCATCTAGCCTGATTTATCTGAAAGATGGAACTGACACGAGGCCCCGTGAAGCCAACCTAAGATTTTGCGTAGGTTGATAAAGCTTAAGTGCTGCATTAAAAGTGGGAGAGACCAAACCATTAATCCCTTTAAAAACAAATAATAAAATCTTAAATTTTTTGTTTTTACTTTTTAATTATAATTTTCAAAAAATCATACAAAGACCAACTTTGTGCAGAAATAGTGAAGAAAAATATTCAAAAGAAAAGATATTGCATTTCATACTAAAGAAAACACTCCCTCCTAATTAAGTACATCCAACAAAAGAGGAGGAGGAGAGAAAAGAGAAGAATAACATAAGAAACAACACAAGGAAATAGAAAGGGCCATTAACATGAAAACCCATTCTAAAACATCATCATAGTCTACAATGGATTCCTTGGGGATGCAGATAGAACAATCAGTGCTCTCCTTTCTAAGAAATTGTTCAATTGCTCAAGAACAAAAAAGATATAATATTCAAATCTAATCTTTACAATACACTTAGATGGATATCTTAATAAAAAGGAGGCTCCTAGAGCCTGTACTTCCTGGCACAGAGCCAGGAAGCCTCTCCTTTTTTCTTGAGTTGGACCTAGCCAAATCAGGATAAATCCTGACTGGTTAGTCCAGGAAATTAACATTTACATTTTGGAAATAAGGTAATGGGGGATTCAAGATGGTGACTTAGCACTGCATGAAGTTGCCTGCTTTTTTTCCTGCTCTCTTATCTGGTTGTTATTATACCTTATTCTGGTTGTAAATAGAGGGCCAAGGAGAGGGATGTCTCAGCTGCCCCCCCCCCCCCCCCCCCCAGAGAGTCTTGTTATTGGCCCAATGGACAATACGTGCTGTATGGGCTTTTGAACCAGGAGGTGAATTGCTGGAAGCTGTCAGAGAAGAAATACTTGATTCCTTTCCAGATTCATATAGAAACATAGAAATGACAGCAGAAGAAGTCCATCCAGTCTGCCCAGCAAGTCTGCCCAGCAAGCTTCACACATTTTTTTTCTCATACTTATCTGTTTCTCTTATCTCTTTGGTTCTATTTCCCTTCCACCCCCACCATTAATGTAGAGAGCAGTGATGGAGCTGCATCCAAGTGAAATATCTAGCTTGATTAGTTAGGGGTAGTAGGGGTAGTAGTGATGCAGAAAAGGTCAGGGGAATCCCTAGTTAAAAGAACAACCACAATCAGAATCTTTTATCCAATCACTTGGATGTTAATTAACAATACAGAAAGATTTACAAAAGATTTCTCGGGATAGGAATAAATCAATCTAACTACTTATGTGACCTCCAAAATAGCAAGTTTCCTTTATTTCTACCGAAGCCTTGAATCTGTTTCCTGGATGTTTGCATGTCCCTTGTGCAGATATTTGTGGTGCCCTGCCACCAAATCAGATTATTGACCAGAGCAGGGACAATCTCAGAACAGCTAAGGTACCCCGTTTCAAGAGGGAGATAGCAGGCCAGTACAGGCTTTCAGACAACCTCATTCTGATGCATAATTATTTCAAAGGGAAGAATCAGGGATTACAGATACTGCACAGCTTTGGAGTGTAATTAGCAAGTAAGACTGGCCCAATTTTCTTCCTTCTGGAACAGGGACACAGGTCAGCTCTGCAATAGGACTCAGCAAAAAAATTATAAGTATGTCCTGGATGATGTTCTTTACATTACTTGTAACTTTACTATACTTACTGACCTTAGTCTGTAGTAGACCCAATTTTTCTTACCTTTTTATTTAATTTTCAGTATATAACATTAGCAACAATTGTATATAGGTCATGTAAATTACACATCATTTTTGGCACCAATATACTACATGCCTATTGCTTCTTGCCCTACCACAAGCCCAAAATGCCCCCCCCCACCTTGACTCCCACACTCATAATCCTCCTATCCCTAAGGTTCCCCCACCCTCTAATAGTCCTTTAAGACCCCACACCCAATCCACCTTTGCCTCCAATTGCCCCTAACACCCCAACCCCAAAACCCAATTGTCTGCACCCACCTTTCTACTGCCCATAATGTCCTTACCCCATTGGGGTAGAAAGCTCTTCTATTAAACTCAGCCTACAGACCCCTCCATACCTACCTCAGTTGCTGATTGTTCTTTCAGAACCCTGCATCAGAAACAACAAATGTTCATTCCTCACCACCAGGGACACCAGCAGTGACAAGTCCATGAAATCTGACTGCCTTGCCGGGGGAGGCCATTTTGGAATGAACTCACCCCGGAAAAATTGGAAGTGCTTGCATAAGCATGGAAAAACATACATGTATATTTTGCAAAATTGTGCATATGGGCTATGTGCAAACATTTACAAATTTAGTTCACATATGTGCATATATTTTATACAATAAATACACATACTTTATAATCTGAGCAGATGCAAGCACATAGATTATAAATTACCGCATACTTGTGCCACATGCAGTTCTTTGAAAGTTATCGTCTCTGTGAATTTAGCAAAGATACAGACACTTTAATGAAGTCTTAAGTTAGAGCAGGGGGAGTGTTAGACTGAGATAACCCCAGTGCTTCAGGGATATGTGAATAAGCAGCAAGCTTAGCAGAGGGCCTCAGCCTTTCTCTCCAGGGATCAGATTGTCTCATCATACTCCAAATGCAACCTGCAGCTTCCATACCAACAGAACTTTTTAATGGAGAGTTGCTGTACTCTTGTTTTCTCTTTGTTAAAGAAGCATGAAGTAGTGTAGTTAAGAATTTTGCATGTAATACCACCTATTTATGGTACATTGACAATTTACCAGCATTGTATGAGGAAACTGTAGCATATGTTTCCTGCTCCAACTTGGTGACCTCCGTTCTGTAAAATTCCTGAGCCATGGAAATAGTGATACTTGGCTGATGGCATTTTTATCATTCTGGAGAGATAGTTGGTACTGTTTCTTGAAGACATTTTCCTGTATATAATTTTTTGCTCACTTCTGCATTTCGCATCAGAGGTTTAGAGGTCAATATTCAGGAGCGCTGCAAGAGGACAATTTATCTGACTAAAGTTAGCCAGATAAATAGTCATGCATAGTCAGCGGTGGGCTGCCAATATAGACAAATAAACTTACCCAGCTAACTTTAAACTGCTCTCTGGCAGAACCAGACTTACCAGGATATCCGGTTAATTCTGAATATTGAAGTTAGCTGGATAAGTTATCTGGTTAACTTAACTTTGATTCAGAATGCACATAGAACACCTCCAAGTTATCTGGCTAACTCTTATCCAGTTAAACAGTTAACCAGATAAATCGGAGCTATTCAGAGAGTTAGGAAATTTAAAACCCATGGTCTGTCTGGCTAAGCCCTGAATTTAGCCAAACAAATTCAACCTCTAGTGCTGTCTGTAGCACTGGAAGTGTAAACGGAACATAAGTTGTCTGTTTTAGAGCAGCGTGGAGGTGGCAGGAGCAGAGCAAAGGGTCTCTTGCTCCCGGTAATCTTATTTAAGGTAGTGTGGGGATTGGGAGTGTCAGGTGAAGGGGGTGGGGGGCCCAGCTATATAGTATACCCTTGTGGGTGGGAGGGAAGGGAGGGGTCCGCCAGATGTTAACATTGCTGCTACACAGGGATTGGGGGGGGGGGCTCTGGTTAACATTTTTAGAAGTGAGGGGAAAGGAAGACACTGCCCGACAGGCAAGAGGGTGGCTGAGGGAGGGGATGGCCCACTCTCTTTATTTATTCAACTTTTGACAGCACTGCTTAGCTAGATATCATTAAAGATATCTGGTTAAGTAGCATGTTATCTAGCCAAGCGAGGCTGGATATACCCGATATTCGGCTAGATTAGCTGGATAATGCAACCCCCTCCCCTGAACGCTCCTGAAATCCCCCTTTTTTATCCTGGTAAATTCTAGTCAGGTAACTAGGTACCTAGCTAGAATTTAGTTGGATAAGGGCTAAATATAGCCGGGTAAGCCATTTAGACAGATAACTATTACATTATTTGTCTAAATAGCTTTTGAATATCTACCCCAGATTCTGCATATGGGATCTTTGGGATTTTTCCACTTAATTCTAGAAATCCTGATGGTCCTGCTGTTGTGCTCACTTGGGATTAATGAACTGATGCATGAGTGTTGCAAATATATCAATGTAACTTGTTTGTTAATTTGGCATCTTGGATTACAGGAATACCTAAAAAAAATAAACTGCAGATATTCTGAAATGTAGCTGCCAGAATTATCAAAGGAACATGCCTCCCTGCCACTCAATGTCCATACCCCTTGGATCAAATTCAAAATCCTAACCCTCACATTCAGGGTACTTAATACTGGACCTTCATACCTAACTGATAAAGTAAAAGAATATTACTCTTAAAAAAAATCTGTTCAAGCCAAAAACAACTAGCTGCTCCACCTCACAAAACTCTCTGACTAAAAAAAAACAGAACCAGAATCTTCCCCCATCCCCTCCCTATAAGGAATCAACGATGACAAGGATTTCCAACGTCAACTAAAAATGTGGTTATTTACCCAGCAAACTAATACCCTATACAGCAGCACATCCTCCTTGTCTTCTGATTGGCTCACAAACATCTAAGGGGTAGATTTTATAAATTTACGCAAGCGCGTACTTTTGTTCGCACACCAGGCGCGAACAAAAGTACGCTGGATTTTATAAGATACGCGCGTATCTAATAAAATCCGGGGTCGGCGCGTGCAAGGGGGTGCACATTTGTGCAACTTGCGCGCGTCGAGCCCGGCGCGAGCTGCCTGTTCCCACCCCCCCGGCCCTATCTAAACCCCTCCCTACCTTTGTTGGCAGATTTACGCCTGCCGAAAGCAGGCGTAAATCTGCGCGCGCCAGCGGGCTGCTGGCGCGCCATCACCCAACCCGGGGGCTGGTCCGGAGGCCTCGACCATGACCCCGGGCCGGCGCCATGCCCCCCGGTCCTGCCCCGAACTGCCCCCTGATCCCGACACGCCCCCTCCCCCACCCCTTTTACGAAGCCCCGGGACTTACGCGTGTCCCAGGGCTGTGCGCGCGCCGGCGGCCTATACAAAATAGGCGCGCCAGTGCGCAGGGCTTTTAAAATCCGGCCCTAAATGTATCGACACACTATAGTACTTACAAATTAGCATTACTCCATCCACACACTGAATGTAAATATTTACTGAACTAACAGGCCAATGCAATAAGGTATGCTTAGCAAAGTGCACAGTTTAACCTCCAATTGTGCACATATTTTTTGTGCTCCAGCTTTATTGATGATGCAGCAAGGAGTTGTGCGCACAAAAAATGTGTGCTTAGAACTGTGTGACTGTGTAATCCTTAGCACCCTCTCATGCAAATCCTGTGCTAATGAAATCATTAGCTATTACTTCTCAGAGCAGAGAGATGTGCTGGCTTTTGTTTAAAAAAAAGCATGTTTTCTGTGCATAAAATATGATTTATGCACACAAAAAAGCTTTTTGAGCTGAAAACATATTTTCTGCACATAAAACCAGAGTGCAGGTTCCAGCATTCAAGAGCACAAAAGTTATGCAAACAACAAAGATATGTCCTAATTCAAGTTAAGAGCACAAAAGTTATGCTCCTAACTTGTTAGGAGCAGAAAAAATATGCTCCTAAATCTCTGCTCCTAACTATGAGCAGAACACATTTTTTGTGCAGATAAATCATACTTTATGCATGGAAAACATGATTTGTGCACTTAATCCCTGTTTTCTGCACATAAAATATGATATATGTACATAAATAATGTTTTGTTGTGCGCTAAGCCATTTTTTTTTGCACACATTTTCTGGTTTGACCACATTTTTTAACACCTGAAGCCTTAGCATATATCTGCATAGTTCTGTTTCTAATCTGTGATCCCTTAAGTTGTATTTCATAAGGATCTGTCTGTGTTCTATTCGTGTGAAGTAATCTGATAACATGTAGGTTCTGTGTAGGGATCTGCAGTAGTTCACCTTGTTCTTTTTTCTGCTAGAAGGGGTATTGGTATTTTAGGCCCAGGTGGTTGCTGTTTGAGTTCTGAGAGTTAATGCTTGAGGAACTTTATATCACTGGTTTGGAGAACCCAAAAAATGAACGCGATTTTTCAGAAAAATTTATTTTTCGGGATAGTGCGCACTAAAGGGAGTTAGTGCACACTAAAGGGAGTTAGCGCACACTAACTCGAAAATCAGGGTCCCTTGAAAAAAAAAAAGCCCGAACCACAGGAAAAGCGAAATTTCTCGCGGTGGGCCGAAAACTAAGCCTGAACCGAATGATTTTACCGCTGCACATCTCTGAGTAACAACATAACTTCAATGTTTTCCTATGGTGGGTAGTAAAGAGAAAATATTACAGTTCAGCCCAGCCAGTCATTTCTGAGATTGCCTTCAACTAATGTAGTATGAATGTCTATTAGAAGTCCGTGTTAAAAAGCATTTGAAATTATCTGGCTAATCTCCAGTTAAATTCTAGCTGGATAGCTATTTGTCCAGCAAGAATTTGGCCTGATAAGTGATTGGTGATCTGGAGGTCTTCCAGGAAGGAGTTGACTTAGCCGGATAAGTTATCCCGCTAACTTTGGTATTCAGAGTTATCCAGCTAACTCTGGGGTTGATGCAATAAGATGAGCATTGAAAACGAGCACTCGTATTGAGCGCCCGTTTTCCTAATGTGCATGCAGCCATATCCCCTGGGCGCCCAATGCAGTAGTTAAATGAGGGGCTGTGCAAAAAGGACGTGCTAGGGGAGAATTGTACGTCCCTAGTTCTCAAATGCATCAGGTGCCCATAATTGCAATGGGAA
Source organism: Rhinatrema bivittatum (assembly GCF_901001135.1). Lineage (NCBI taxonomy): Eukaryota > Metazoa > Chordata > Amphibia > Gymnophiona > Rhinatrematidae > Rhinatrema > Rhinatrema bivittatum. The sequence continues at coordinate 514,821,150 of NC_042617.1, read as the reverse complement.
CTCAATATGAGCGTCCATTTTTATCCTGCTTCTTCTGGCCGATTTTGCTGAGGTTGCTGAAGATGCCCATGGTTAAGCGCCCCTTGCTATGGGTGTCTAAATTGCGTGTCCAGAAGATTTTTTTTTTTTAAATCAAGCCAATATACATTTATTTTTCAACACCGCAAGCAGTAAATTTAAGTGTCACAATGATATTAAGTAGGAGGAACCAAAGAGGACCATATTTTTAAATTTCTCATGAGCCCTTGACTTGCGAATTGACTTTACTCCACCTCCGGGGCTGGAGTTAAATTTGCTGTATTAAAAAGTGTGTGTTGGGCGCCAAATGATTTTCTCCATCGGGGGGTAATGGCTAATAGCCTCATCTACATGGAATTCACACGTGATGGGCACTACCAGCTATGCATTTGTTTGAGCGCGTGTTTTGGCCGCACTCATCTCCTTATTCCATTGGGTACTAGTTTAGCGCGTCCAAAACACGCGTCCAACCACGAGTAAACCTGTGCACTAAGCTGGGTGCACTTTATTGCATCGGCCCCTAAGGCCCCTAAAGCTATCCTAAAGTTAGCCAGGTATATTCAGTGGCAAGGCTGCACCGCTGAATATACAGCACTACTTAGGTGAATAAGTTTATCCGGCTAACTAGCAGAGGCACACAGCAGCTGAATATGGAACTCTTACTTGATAAATTTAGGAATTCCTTTGGATCTTTTTTTTTTTTTTTTGCAGTCTATTTCCAAAAATCACAGAGCACATATTTATCAGATCCTGTGACATGGTTTCTGAGACCTATATTTTGCAAAACGAAGTTTATTATTTAAAAGTAAGATATCCAGTTTTTTGATTTTACAGGATTGTTCTGGGAAGGATTATAGTGGGGACATGATAGTTAAGTTTAATTATAAACACTCGGGGGGGATCCTATGGGCCTGAAAATTAATTGAGAAGATGTACACGGCTGAAGGACCTAGGGAAATGGTTCCCAAATCTGTTCTGGGGGACCCCCAGCCACTCATGTTTTCAGGATACTGCAATGACTAAGCTTGGGTAGGAGAAAGCTAGGGGCTGCCTCATGGCTCACTGGCTCTGTGTTGTTTTTATGTTTCTCCAACTGTTGCTGCTGCCACTTTAGAAAGATCTACAGCATTGCAGCCTGAGGAGCCGAGGAGACAGGGAGAGGGGAGAGGGGCTGCCACTTGGCAGGGGTAAAGGGGGGAGCCAGAGCAGGGACTGCTCTGTGCAGTAGATTTAGAGGAGGGGCAAAAAGAGAGAGGGGGCTGCTGCTGCTTGGCAGTGGGTGGGTGAGGGTGAAAGGGAATGCAAGACAAGTAGTGAGTGGGGGTGGAAGAGGGAGATCTAGAGCAAGTGGTAGGGGTGGGATACAGGGCAAGTAGTGGGAGGAGAAAGAGGGGGGTTCAGGGCATAGAGTGGAGTGGGGGTAGAGAGGGATACAGGGGAAGAGAAAGGATTGCTGGGCATGAGGCTCGGGAAGAAAGAGGGGGGTGCTAGGTAGGAGGAGGGGGGGGGGGTTGCTTTGCTGAAGCTGCCACCACTATAAGGACAGCTGTGTCTTTGCTGTCAGATCAGACACTGATATGGGGAGGGGTGCGGGCGCATAATTCTGTAGATCTGGCGCGGGCGCAGAAAAAGCTGGTTCCCAGCTCTGCCTTGCCCCCTCCCTCTCCCCATTCCCTGCCCAAGTTTCCACTTCCTATTTGTCCACAGATTAAGTCCTGACAGTAATATTGCATTGTTCCCTCTAGTAGGGCCTAGAAACATTTGCTCTTCAGGCCCCCACCCCAAGGAGAAGTACCCTGAGACTTGCTTTATACTAAGAGCAAAAGCCCTGTACAAGCTCTGCTGATTTTGGCCAGCAGTCATGCTTTAACCGTTGAGCTTCCAGAATCTGCCACAGAGAAGCTTACCCCGAGATTTGTAGTATTGATCAACCAATCACAGAAACTGTTTTCATCTGTAGTGGTTTACATTTTGACAACAAATCAGACTGAAATATATAATAAATCAAATCATTTTACATTTGACACCAAATCAATCAACTTTCTGAAGGAGATAAGTAATTATTTGGGGGGTTTTAAAAAAATGTATATTTATCCTTTCCTGGCTGGTCAGTCACTTCAAAGCGGATTACATTTAGGTACTGTAGATATTTCCCTGTCCCCAGATGGCTTATAATTTAAGGGCTGATTTACTAAGGCTTTTCTTTCATTCTGTTCTGGGGGGGTGGAACTTAGTAAATCAGGACCTAGGTTTGTAGCCGAGACAAGTGACTTGTCTAAGGTCACGAGGCGTGTCAGTGGAATTTGTTGCTGTTAGGTATTAATTTGAGTTCCCATTTTTAGAATCATCTAAAGAAAGTAATAGAGACATTTCTGGGAGCAAAAGACTCATATTTCCTTGACTATGTCTAGCAACACTTTGAAAATGATTAGTAGAACTGATAGCAATATTGAGTTCAAAGGCTCCAGGCAGCAGCTCAGGATCCAATCGCAAAACATGTTGGCGAGTCAAAGCCCTAGGCTCACACTGAATGTTTCTTGTAGGACAGCAGTGACCAAGCAACGGGTAATGCCCACCCCCTCACTCCTCCACACATACATAAGTATATCCATTATATTTAAATGCAGACCGTAGGTGTGAAAATCACATGCTGTTGCAGGGCCGTTTATTATTTGTTAATGACCAACGTGTTATTACCTCTAGTCACTTTTGATCTGAGTCCAACTTTTGATATGACTTCTGATCACTAGCCAAGAATTTCCAGGAGCCAAGCGGGAAATATTTTTCCAGTTTGAATTAAAAGCTGCCAGTAAAGTAGTATTAGATGTACCAACTGTCAGCTTTTCCCCAGCAGCATACGTTTAGCATTCTGTGGGATAAAGCAGCTTGGTACAAGGAATGAAGGCACACTTTCCTTCCTGTGTTATGTCATTGTCCAGAGTGAGTGAAGAGAGGTAGATGTTAAAGGTAATACGGGTTTATTCAGGGGCTTTAGACCGGTACTGGCACATAAGACTCACATGGACACCCACAGCCCAGAGGTCCTGCAGCATAGCAGAAAAAGACATATTCTAGCGAGCTCTCCGTTAGAGCTAACAGGGCCAGAACTGACATTTACATCCCAGATTAGACAAAAATGATATACCAGTGTATTTAGTTTGCCTCAGTTTAAGGAATCCCATCCCATTTACGGGTTAAATCTTCAGCAGTGACCAAGCAATGGGTAATGCCCACCCCATCACTCCTCCACACATACATAAGTATATCTTTCAATTATGGTATTGGAGGCAATTTTCACTATGCCAGCTAGTGGCTTGATACACAGGTACTATTGTACTCGTGTAACTTTAGTGTAGTTTCTCTTGGAAGAGTCACTATAAGTTACGCAGGTACAAATACCCATGTATCTTACCCCTGCTATATCTGTAGAAAATGATGCGTGTATATTTGGAAACCTAATATATTGAGGCATATTATTTCCCCTACCCCCAGCTGACCTCACCACGCCTCCCACAACACCTGGCTTTGTAGCCTAGTAAAACTAGGTGCCTATATTTAGCTGCTCTCCAGATGAAAACTTTTAACCCCTCTGGACTAGTTGGCCAGTTTCTCAGCTGGATAAATCATTTTGAAACCTGCCTTCATAATATAGTATATTTCACCTAATACATAATATGATGGCAGATAAAGACCACCAGTCCCAATTACCCTGTCCACTTACTCTTCCCACTGCAGTGCTACAGAAGCCACCCTACCTCTGTATGTCCTAGTTTAGTTTCAGTGTAATACTTTAGCGATGCCCTCTCCGTTTTATTAACGTGAACAAAGATCCTAAATGTGCTTATTTGCTTCAATAGGAAAAGCTTGGAACATGGTCACATTTCTGAATCTTGTTTACAGTTATGGTTAATCCATTGAGAAGCCACTTTTGTCTTCCAACCTCTGCTATGTTTTATGCTTTTTTGTTGGGGTTTTTTTTTTTGTGTGTATCCTGGATCATGACTTGAAGGGACTCAGTCTTGTGAGCCAAGTGTGAAGAGCATCTTTCCTGAGTTCCAATGTGTTCCTTTCTAAGAAAGTGATTCCACTCACTAGATCATATCAAATAGCTTCAAGGGAGTTATTACATGTAAGAGGAATTTATGGACTAGCACTAATTTTTACAATCCTAGTTTCAGGGCATTATGAGCACTCTGACCACACAACCCACAGTTTTACTTTCTTGGTCCCCTAAGGAGAATTATTTTGCCTTGAATTGAAGATGTTTAGACCACGAATAAATTTCATTCTGCACATATTTCAGACCATATGCTTTTAAGTAATAGGAGCCAAATTCATTCAAAAGCAGGGAGAAATTGCACGCTACAATGATCTGACACATAATTCTCAAACTGAGAGAACGAGAAAGGATTTACCATGTGTAGTAGTTGGGGTCTCTACCTCCTCCCAGGTGCCAGTAGGCAAATGCCCAAGAGTGTTGCTTTGGCGCACCAGCTTCCATTGTAAAGGATGACCCTTCTGGACTAGAATGACCAGCAGACCTAGAGAAATTCCAGAGACTCGTCACTAAAAACCACCCAGAAAATCCTTCTCATTTATATGCAGAGGGCATATTGCTCCTAATGGTCATCTCTCGATATACTTACTGAAAGGGAGAGGCAACCAGTGACATCCTTTTCTGCACAACCATCATCGCAATATAACCAAAAGTAGAGGCTAAGTGAGAAATTTGAGACACAGTTTAAGATCGTATTACTAGCAGCATAGGGACCAGAATTTAGGGTCTGGGCCACATTTAATTATGGAAAATTGTACAGTAAATTTTAAAACAGCTAATTTAACCTTTTTTTCTGGGGTGGCTAAAAGTATTACAGAGAAGAAAAAGAGGGGAGGCACAAAATTAAAATTAAAAAGAAACTACGGTCAAATACATCTTTGGACACATAGATCCTATTGGGGAAGTACTGCCAAAAAAAAAAGTCTGCAAGATAAACACAAAGCCAAATACTTGAAGATCATTTTAATGTTTCCGTACCAGGCAGCTTTCTTATTGGTTTCATGTAGTAATAATGGATTTAAATGCTTGCTGTATTCTGACAGCAACATTGCAGTCCTTTGATAATCCCAATGGTGCCATGAAATGTTTGACCAATGCGTACCAGCACGTGCTGGGGGTTATATACTTTTGTAAATGTAGTGTACAGAGGATGTTAAAAGGTTGCATCTTTCACTGAGACTGTGATACAGAGATACAGTGATACAAAATTGATTGTATCAGTCTCTATGTAATTACGTTAACTTGTCTGTCTATCATTCAGCTGTATGAATAACGACATCAAAAAGGACTCTACATGTCTCCCATAAACTTTGCTCCAATCTGAGATTCATTGGACTGGCTTTCCTTTTCTGTCTCCTCGTTATTCACTGCCTTTTCAGTGTCCTGCTGTTGTGAAGGTGAGGTCCATTAACAATTATTAGTCAGAAATACTTGGGTGTCTCCATTTCTTATTTCTGGGAGTAACAGGGAATGGACGTTCCTATTAGGATCTGCCAGGTATATGCATGTGACTCGGATTGCCCATTGTTAGAGACAGGATACTGGGCTGAATGGACCATTAGTCTGATCCAACATGGACTTCTACAAATCTTACAACTCATCACTACACCTCTGTTGAATTACTTGTGAGTTTGTTGCAAAGCAGACAAGAAAAATGACTGCAGTTGAAGTAATTTCTGATTAAAAGACTTTGGAAAGATCCTAATCTTATTATTTGCTTGAAAAAAGGGGCATCCTGGAAATGCAGAGAAGCAAGCAAGCTGCAAGACCCCACGGCTGTTTGAAGTTTCAGATCTGCAAGAAGCAAGTCCACATGGAAATGACTGCATTTGCAAAAACTTGTGCACATACACAAACCAAATTGAATTATTATTCGCCTACATAATCAAGGCTAGAAGAGAGTTCTACATTACATTTTGTGAAAAGTTATTGTGCTAATTCATGCAAACTTATAACTAATGTGAAAGTTACTTTTTCTTATCAAATTGTTTTTGTAAAACTCATCTGTTGCAATTCCTTTACTGTATTTAATTTTTTGTTACCGAGAGCCCTTATCATTGCATGCTCAGAAGCCGTAAGCACACAGGAGATAGACTGGATTTGTTCTGCTGATCAAAGTGCAAAGATTTACAGCCAAATTCCATCTTGAAAAACCCTAGTAATAGTGAGGAGGTCGCTGTTTGATGTTATGTTCCCCTCCCCCCCCCCCCGCAACTACCTCTTTCCACCTAGAAAACTTTGATTAAGACGTGAGAGAGGGCCACACCTAGTTCACTACGCCATTTATTTGACCAAAATGCTAGTGAACCCATTGAGACGTGCTTAGCTCCAAAACAGGCATGAGATACTGCACTGTTCCACTCGTGCTTCAGCAAAGCAGCCTGCTTGGTCTTCTAACATCTCTGTTCTTGTATGCTAGCTCCAGCTGATTTTGTTGCTGTTTGAGATCAGAGTGCTTTCTGATCCTGCCAGAGCCCACCTCCTTGCTGCCAGTGATTGGCTCCACTCCTTGATGACATCACAAAGGTGCCATATTTAAATATCTAAGGATGAAGCCAGAGACACCGTGCACCGGAGTGGCACATGCTGTATGCCCTACACACAAAGGAGCAGACGTAGCTCATTGATACTTTGTGCACTCTTTTGTGCATGACTTTGTGAATTTGTGATTTTCCGACTTTGTGGCTTTGCAGCTTCTGTCCTGCATGGGATCTTATTTGTGCTTTTATCTGCTTCTGATTTCTAGTGTGAGTTGTGTTTGTTTATGGAGCTGGTTCCCTGTTTTCGTGCATTATCCATAACTAGGAGTGCTACGGGTCTGGGTTCAAGTCTGGACGGGGAGGAAGACTTATTTTCCAGGGCCCCTGGCATGGCCAATTACAATCTCAGCGACTACTTCACGCTCTAGGTCAAATGTCTCCAGAAGATGCCAGAGAGTAAAGAATAAGAGCAGAGAAGCAAAAATCAAAACTGCAGGCAAAAACTAAGCATCACAACAGGGTCCATCCATCCCCTTGCAAGTTCAAACTAAAGTAAAAACTCAAAAGAAAACTCTAGATTCAGTATTTGTTTTTCAAATAAAAAATAGTCTTGGAGGATCCAAGGCAGGATTACATAAATAACAATTAGCAAACATTTAATAATAACCAAAAAGCAGATGGTTTCTCTGTCCATTCTTCTTCTAATCACTACCCTTCCTGCTCTTGCACTTTCATCCTGAGAAAAGATATCCTCATGAAGTGAGGATGGGATAACTAGAGTGTAACTCCAACATCCACCAAAAATCCAGTGGATGAAAATGGTCCCCAAGTCCAGAAAAATGATCAAAAAGGGATTCCGAACTCCTCAAACTTCTCTATAGTCCAACCTTCTTCAGTTGATTCTCTTGCTTCTCTTTTCTTCAAAAGTTCCTGAGGTTCTCTTCACCATTGCTATTCTAGATACTTAGGCAAAAAAAAAAAAAAAAATCCCAAAACTAACCCCAATCCTCATGGAGATAGGGGGGAAATCCTTCCTTTCAGACTGGTCTAATGAAAAAAATCTTCAAAAAGTCAAAACGCTTCTCCTTAATTGAGACTCTGGATGAATCTCCAAACTCCAACTCCTTCTCCCTCCTATCTCTTCTCATCACCTTCTAACCCACTGAGCATGCTCTCAGGGTTTATAAAACCCTAGAATTGCCTCTCCCCCAAAAAGGTAGGGATAAAGCAAAGGGCGGAATCCCAACTACCAATAACTCCTCCTACTACCCCTAGCTTAGAAAATCTTCTTGGGAACATATTAGTGACAGGCAAATCCCCCATCACATTTATATTGTTTATTATTCATTTAGGGTATGGGTGAGGTACTATGGTGGCATTCCTCATCAAATAAATGAATATTTAAAACCCTGTAAGAGAGTATTTTCCTCCTTGCCTAGAAATAATATACAGTACATCTCTCTGCCTCTTCTGCTTCTTTGCTGTTTTTCAGAGTAACGGCCAAACAATACAGAAGAAACTTCCTGAAATTTCAGACCTTTTGAGAGATAATCCGATCTGTTTTGTAGTACAAAAAAATGGCATCTGCTGCATTGGAAGAAAGTGCCGAAGTTAAGTCACTTTGACACAATCCTCCAGATAGATGGTGCCATTTTAAAAATTAAAGAATTGGAACGAAAGCAAGTGGGCTTTGCTCCTGCCCTTTAGGATTTGAGAAGGGCCCATAATGGGGTAAATTGAGGCTGAGGTGGGAGCTCCCTGTACCTGGCAAATTTGAATTGGGGGGGGTGGTCAGGAAGAGCCTGGGTTGGAGTAGCTCAGTTGGGCATGCCCAGGTCCCTAGTTAAATTGTGGCAGAGTAGTTGAGGGCCATAGGAAGCCCATTTATTAAAAAAAATGCCATGAATACAAAAACACCCAAAAATGTTTGGATATTTTTCTATAGGCCATTTTTATTTTATTCCATTTGGAATAAAAGAGGAAAAATAAAGAGCACAATTAAACAGAAAAAACAACAGGAGGTAGCCTACATGAAAAGATAGAAGAATAAACAGGGAAAGAAGTCAACTAAAAAGACAGAAAGATAAAAGCAGAGCAAACAATAAATCATAATAAATGAAATGAAACACAAATCAGAGACAAAGGAAGAGAAAGAAAAATTAAACTCAGAAAATAGGGTAGAAAACAGAAAAGAACAACCAGACAAGGAAATAAAACAAAAACGAGAATAAATGGAAGAAAAAAAAAGAAATGAAATGGTGAGAAACAATAAAGAAGAGAGAAAGTTAAAGAATTAAAATTACTTTTGTCTCACTCCTGTGCCTCCTATATTCTCTAATCTGCAGCATTACACCAGCCACTAAGCTTTTGTTTTCTAATTACAGAAATAAGTGTAAATTATGGTGGATGCTGTACTTGCAAGAAAAATATTCACAGAGATATATTTCTCTGTATGCATTCTAATGTGGATTAATGCAAATGTTAAAGGACAATTTTGTCTGTCTCACCAGCATCTGTCTTAAGGTTTTTTTTTGTTTTTTTTTAATGCTATCTGTTTTCACTGCTGAACAAACAGAGGTTCTCGAGTGACATCAGTCTTCCCTGGCATGGTTTGCAAAGAGTTATTATTCAGGCAAGCCCTGGTTCCCCAGAAGATGCTGCCCAATTGGGAAGCAGGCTTCTGGCATCCAATCAGACAGCTTGAAAGTGATGTCATGGTGGGAGCCTGGCGGTGGTGCTGATGCTGGGATCTGCCCTTAGAAGCACAAATTGAGCGAGTAAAGCTGAGAGCAGCATCCAGGGTACCAGGCTCAGGGTAAGCAGAACATTATTCCAACATTATTTTACAACATGTATGAGGCTAGGAGCGGGCATGACAAATAAAAAAGAAACTGAAAAACTGAATATAAAAAACCGTGCTTTTTTTTTTTTATTCAGTATTTCAGGACAGCTAAAAGGCGGGGTCTGTTAGACCATATGCCATGGAACTTCACAGCAAAAATTCATTTTAGTAGGGAGGATTCCTGCATAAGTACTTCTTTGGAAAAAGCAGTCCCTGCAGTGAAGTAATACCGACTTTTAAAATTACCTTTGTGCAAATTTCTGCCTCAGGGTGGGTGGAAGCTCTGTGTGAAAGGGCTTAGAAAGAAGCATTTGGGGTACCTGTAGTGCAGCTGTTTTGTTGTTTCTGTTTTGTAGAGGGCAAGGAGTCTTCTCTGTGTGCTAGTAGCTCCTGACAGCACAAGCGCTGTCCTCTAAAGACAGCCGGTGTCACTGCATTGAGGGGCACCCGTTGACATCACAGCCGTTCCCTGACTCCTTGCACAGTCAAGACACACATGAGGGGCGATTCAGGTCACCCAGCTCAATATGGTTATTTGGTGGTGGTCGGGGGGGGGGAGGGAGCAGTGCCAAACAATGCTCTGGGCGCGGGTGTGATGAATGGCCCCTCCCCTTCCCCCTGGCAACATGACCTCCCTGCCCCTTTGTCTCGCCACCAACTAAGCAGGCAAACTGTGACCATGCCCAGGACCTGAGTGACAGAGAAATTATCGTTAAGCACTGTGGCTGCCTTTAAAAAAGCAAGAATGTGACTGTCCACATTTTATGTTTTTCTCTTTTGCAAGGTATCTTTTTTCTCTCTCTCTCTCCTGTGTCTTTCATTCCTTCTTTCCTTTTATTCTGTATATTTTCTCTGCATCAGCAGTTACACTTTCTCTGTGCACGCTGGTCCATCCTTGATGTACACTGTTTGCATTTCTTCTAAGTGTGTGTGTGTGTGGGGGGGGGGGGTGTAAGGGCTAAGAAATAGGTAGATGGTTAAGGGGGGGGGGATGACTGCAGGAGAAGGTTTTATCTTTTAACAAAGGTTTGTCAGTATTTATTTTAAATCACACTCAAATGCACACTCTAGAGTTAGGGTTTAGACAGAGGGAACTGCCCAATTCCCTCTCTTCCACACACCCTCCCTCTCCACACCCCAAAAAAAGGGATTGGGCAGCTCAAAAACCTATGTATTGGATTCCAGTCAGTAAAAGTAATCTATGAGCTTCCGGCGTACCTTAAATACCATGATCATAAGAAGTGCTTTTTACAGCAGCTGCACTTAGCAGTGAGCAGGAAGTATTTTTCAATCTTGCTGTAGAGTACAAAGGGAAAGCTAGCCTGCAGGCCATTCAGAGATAGTGCATGTAGGAGAACACGACTAAGCGCCCCTACAGATAATGCAAAGCAAACCCACCACCTCCTCCCAGCAACTTCTTTCTCAGTCAGAGAAGAGAGGAGAGCAGCAAGCAGTGGTCTTGGCCGAAAGGAAGAACCTTATCCATTATTTATTTACGGCATGGAACTTCCTTTCCCCTTTCAGCTTGAAATATTTATTTCGTCTTGTAGGTAAGAAGGGAATTCAGCCATTGCCCCGTACACACAACGAAATAGGCCAACAGTCTAATAATCTGTAATTTAGTGCGCTGGCGGAGGGGAAGGGGGCCAGAGACAACAGGTGGGAGGCAGTTGATTGCCTTTCTTTGATTCCAGTTTGCCCTGCTGTCAGCCATGAGCTCACTTTCGAGGGCACTGGCCTTGCTCCTGCAAGCTCCAGATGAAGTCACCCTGCATTACGCAGGCAGATCTTTCTTTCTCTCCCTCGTTAACCGGTGTGAGATAATGTAAGGTGGATTCTATGGTACAGTGGGACGTGGAATTATTTCACAATCAATGCCAATGCATACTACTTTTTTTTCCCTTAGACCATGCTGGGGTCCATAAATAACATGAATTAAAATATTATATCTTTTGTTCTTAAAAAGTGAGGGTGTATTACTGCCAATTAGAAGTAGTGTAAGTATAGTATGGGCAGAGGTTGGGCTAGCTATTCTGCAATAGCTCCATCCATGCGCCAACCTGCTGACCTTCACTACCTATACTGTTTCAGCCCTAGGACATAACAGTGCTGAACCAGTAACATCATAACCCAGACCTGCATTTGTCCGGCTTGCCCAAACCTGGTCCTCTCCTGCACACAAACTGATAAGTGGAAGTTTTGTGATGCAGACAACATTTTACTACCCTTGTTACTTCTATGGATTGCATAGGCTGAGCACCATCAAATTCATTCCATTTGGGACTACAGCCAAGGATTGCACACAGGACCGGAGATGTCAAAGATCCTGTACTAACCCACTGCACATGTTATTCCCCAACAAAATAGTGTTTTGTTTTTAGATTATACTGAATCTTTCCAGAGCTGTTCAAGCCACGGCTTAGTGGAGAAGGCATATTTTGCTTTAATGTGATTTCATAGTAGATGAGTTTTTTCATAATGAATGCGAGAAGCATAGTGAAAGCTCCACAGAGCAGGACTTCTCCAGTATAATGCTCCTTTTCAGTCCCAACCTCACCTCTCTCCTCCAAAAAAATATATTCTTACAATTTTTGTTTTTTTTTACTTATTTTGCTCTTACCTTTCTAGTTTATTGCTTAGGGCTTCCTTTATTGTATTTCAATAAATTTCTCTTTTCTTTTTATGATTTTTTTCCCATCACCTTTCTTTTCACTTTTCCCTTCTTTGTTTTAGCCACTTTATTTTCATTCTGGAGCTATGCTCCTCCTTTCTGGCAATCTTATATCTGCAACCTTGGGATATTATCACAAGCACAACCCCAGCCTCACTTATTCTCACAAGCACATCCCTCAGCCTTACTTATTCTCACAAGCACATCCCCAGCCTTACTTATTCTCACAAGCACATCCCCAGCCTTACTTATTCTCACAAGCACATACCTCAGTCTTACTTATTCTCACAAGCACATCCCCAGCCTTACTTATTCTCACAAGCACATCCCTCAGCCTTACTTATTCTCACAAGCACATCCCCAGCCTTACTTATTCTCACAAGCACATCCCCAGCCTTACTTATTCTCACAAGCACATCCCTCAGTCTTACTTATTCTCACAAGCACATCCCCAGCCTTACTTATTCTCACAAGCACATCCCCAGCCTTACTTATTCTCACAAGCACATCTCTCAGCCTTACTTATTCTCACAAGCACATCTCTCAGCCTTACTTATTCTCACAAGCACATCCCTCAGCCTTACTTATTCTCACAAGCACATCCCTCAGCCTTTCTTATTCTCACAAGCACATCCCTCAGCCTTTCTTATTCTCACAAGCACATCCCCAGCCTTACTTATTCTCACAAGCACATCTCTCAGTCTTACTTATTCTCACAAGCACATCCCTCAGCCTTACTTATTCTCACAAGCACATCCCTCAGCCTTTCTTATTCTCACAAGCACATCTCTCAGTCTTACTTATTCTCACAAGCACATCCCCAGCCTTACTTATTCTCACAAGCACATCCCTCAGTCTTACTTATTCTCACAAGCACATCCCCAGCCTTACTTATTCTCACAAGCACATCTCTCAGTCTTACTTATTCTCACAAGCACATCCCCAGCCTTACTTATTCTCACAAGCACATCCCTCAGCCTTTCTTATTCTCACAAGCACATCTCTCAGTCTTTACTTATTCTCACAAGCACATCCCCAGCCTTACTTATTCTCACAAGCACATCTCTCAGTCTTTACTTATTCTCACAAGCACATCCCGCAGCCTTACTTATTCTCACAAGCACATCCCTCAGCCTTACTTATTCTCACAAGCACATCCCCAGCCTTACTTATTCTCACAAGCACATCCCTCAGCCTTTCTTATTCTCACAAGCACATCTCTCAGTCTTTACTTATTCTCACAAGCACATCCCGCAGCCTTACTTATTCTCACAAGCACATCCCTCAGCCTTACTTATTCTCACAAGCACATCCCCAGCCTTACTTATTCTCACAAGCACATCCCTCAGTCTTACTTATTCTCACAAGCACATCCCTCAGCCTTACTTATTCTCACAAGCACATCCCCAGCCTTACTTATTCTCACAAGTTACATCTTATATTCAGGTAATTAAAAAAAAAAAAAAAAGAGATGTCACAGTTCAAGGACTGTTGGGGAGAGGGCACCCCGCTGGCTCAGTGCAAAAGGGTCTCCAGTTCAATCCCCAAGTGAAGGAGGAAATTTCTAGGTCATAAAAGAAAAGTACTGTATCTTGTGGGCGGGGAAGAAATCTTCATCTGTGTTATGTTGCTTTGGTGTGGCTGCTCCAATGTCTTGGGATTGGGTAGAATATAGAATCTCTAGCTTGTGTTGACTCTAGGGTTGCCAACAGGCTCCAGATTTTCAGGACTTGTTGATCCAGTCCTGATTTTACTCCATTGCATGCTAGAACTTATTTTGATTTACCTATTGCATTCCCTAAGAAAATCAAGACTATAAGTACCTGCATGCAGGGGAGTAAAGCCAGGACTGGATCAACCTGTCCTGAAAATCTGGCACCAGTCGGCAACCCTAGTTGGCTCATCTACTTGGTGAAGAAAACCTTGATCCATGTTGAGGCCACTGCTCTTTCTCTTGTGAGTTTGGGAGTGAATCTCATTGGGCTGTCCCTAGGGCAGTGGTGAGTCAGGGTGATGGGCCTAGTCCCAGCTCTTTACGGGGCACCATGCATGGGCAAGCATGTGCTTCTCAACCGGTGAAGCACCCAGACAGCCTGCCTGCAGCAAAGTCCTTATGATGTTGCAGTGGCAGCAGCCTCTTTTCCCCTGCTGGATGCAATCCTCCTCTTACATTCCCCCCCCCCCCCCCTTCCATGGCAGGAGAAGAGTAGCACTATCTTCTCCCCGATGGCTTCTATCTGAAGTCTCAACCACATTTTCATGAGGCCGCTGGCACTACACATTCAGACTTCAAATGGAAGCCGGCAGAGGAGAAGGAAGATGAAGGTAAGAAGCACTGCTCTCCTCCAGCTGTTGGAAGGGAGGGGAGATTGCACTAAGGGTGGGGAGGGGGCAGTGGGGGGAGCAGATTGCACTGGGGAAGGGAGGGGAGAGGAGTACAGGGCAGTGGGAATGGATCGTGCCCAGAGGGATGAGGAAAGAAAAGACAGGAATGAATGTGTGGGATGGGGGAAGGAGGAGGGTCCAGAGAAAGGGAGGGGGGTGGGGGCACCGCACAAGCTGTTTTGTCCCTGGCTCCACATCCCTCAGTCCTGTGAGGTCAGATCTTTCTGCTTTCTTCTTTGCATTTCTCTTCATTCTTTAAAAAAAAAAAAAGATGAAAGAATGAGTGAGGGCAAGAAAGGCAAGGGAGAAAGAGAGGACGGAATAGAGGGGACATTCCTGCCTCCGGTGCCACATACCTTGTCCTACCCAGAGAGAGTAGGGTAACTGCTCGAGTCATAGGACTGGGCTATTAAATCTGAAACCTCCAGGTGATATCTGGTGAGTTCTCAGCTCTGCATCTTCCACCTCAAAAAAGAGGACGGAATGACAAGGATGCAGATGTAAAATGGAAGGAAGGAAGACCTCACTCTGTGCATCAGGCTCCCTGTTCTAGGCAGACAGATTAGCACAGTCATTGCTGTTGTTCTACCACATCTTTTCTCACGCTGTAATTATAATAAACAAAATCTTTATTGCCCTTCAGGGATTGGATTTTCAAAGCTTTTTATGTGCATGCAATTGGGTTTAATGGACATAAATTGCATGTTAGAAAATTTGCTAGCCCTTGTGCACAAAAAGTAGAGATGTAAATCAGAGTCACACATACTTTTTATGTGTGCAAAAAAGAGGCATTCTGGGGGCGGAGTTGGGGCAAAATTTGGATTTCTACGCATGCCTTTGATTTTCAAAAGCATGGGCATAAGTCCACTCAGGTGAGTTACGCCTTGCCGTTAGCAGGTGTAACTTTGTGCG
Organism: Rhinatrema bivittatum; assembly: GCF_901001135.1. Taxonomy (NCBI): domain Eukaryota; kingdom Metazoa; phylum Chordata; class Amphibia; order Gymnophiona; family Rhinatrematidae; genus Rhinatrema; species Rhinatrema bivittatum. Next base: position 514,805,785 of record NC_042617.1, on the reverse strand, counting down.
AGCGCGCTGAGGGCTAATTTGCAAAGTAAAGGTCTGCGGGTACTTTGACTTTGAAAATTATTGGCAAGTCTGCGGATCTGCCTGAGGAGCACAGTTTGGCAGTTCCTGTTACCAGGGTCAATGGGATCTTCAACTGAACACAAAAGATAATTTTAAACCGTGAAGGCCCTGTCGAGCGTAAGGGTGTTAGAAAACTTCTAAAAACATGTTTGTTTTTTTTAAATTCAGGTTCTGGCCTCGTGGCTGACACACATGATTTCCTTGTATGTTCGCGTGGTTCCTCCCTCCTCCCTCCCCCATTACTAGCAGTTCACGCAGAGGAATTCTGTAATCCGCTAGGGAGCCGCCTTGTGCAGGAAAGGAACAGCGGCTCAAGAGCCACTGTGGAACCCGTCACTGAGGGTAGAAAAATATGAGGTGCTGCTGGATCAGTCACTGGCATGGCAGTGCAGCACACAGAACAGTACAAGGGACGGTGATGGAGGGAATGCTGTCCTGGGCTCAGACAGGAAACGAGTGCCAGCAGTGACCAAGAGAAGCTCCTTTTTTTTGTTTTTTTTCCATTTTAGGGCTTTATGGAACATGCCTAAAATCATCAGTGCAAAATACACCTATTGAAAAACTATTTTTTTTTTTAAAGATGGTTTGAATGTTGTGGAACAAATGCAAAAGGATTATGTCACCAAAATAATTAAAGCTGCACTGGAATGCACTATACCCTAGCTGCATATGTCACTTTTCTGTCACAGAAGGGGACACCTTTTCTACTTTGCCCCAACAGTGATCAGCAATGCTATTTTTATTACTGGCTGGAGAGTCCACCACACTGAAATGACTTCATTCTGACTCTTTCCTCTCTGATCCTGCCGCACAGGGAAAATGTGGGAAGGAGGAGATGTTTTCATGTATTGTATGCAAAGGACCCCTGCCTGTTTTATTTTTTTCTACTGGTGCAGAGTTTTAGTAGCCATGTTGGTCTTGGAGAAAAGAGTTATCAGACCAGTGAGGACTGTGATGCCTTTCCATGGACCAGCAAAAACCATGAGCTTTCAGGATTACCTAGATCCTTTCACACATCTGAAGATGAGACCCGTGAGTGCCCGTCACTTCATGTAGTGCAGCATGGTTTGTAGCGGTCCATGAACAGGTATCACAGCCTGCACAGACTCCAGTTCCTTTTCTTCTGTAGATGATGCCACTATTTGTCGCTTTTATTGTGGCAATCCTAACTTTGGCCTCTGTGTTTGTTGATACTACTTTCGAAAGTCAAGAATAGCAACGTGGGGTGGTGGTAGGGGGTTCCAGTTTTTGCTCTACAGCAGGTTTGCAGTTATGTCAGCAGACCTGGTCAGTAGCCCAAGTCTTCCCAGTGCCTGCTTGTGCTGTTCAAGCTTCATCTGGCCCCATTGGTCTGTTCTTCCTCTAGTATTTGTACTGAAACACCACAGAAATCTATGCTCATTTCTGATCAGCCTTTTCTGTACATGCTGGAAAGAATGCGGGGCAGCGATGGAACTAATCTCTCCTGGCAGGCTTCAGCAAGGCTCCCAACCTTCACACAAAATGTCCTGGGTTTCAGTTCTGGAAATATAGTAGCCCTAACTCTCCTTGGAAGAAATTTGGGTGACTGCCAATGACAGTATTATATATATACACATACAATTTTTAAAAAGCATAGGTAAGGGCACATCCATAAAACAGAAGCCCTATATCTCTCTCCCCACCTACTGGAAATGCACAGGACAATATAATTTTTTGCAGCAATAAAGTAAAATGGATGTTTCTGAAAAGTGTGCTTCCCTTATAAAGGGAAAATGAGGATGTTTTTGCTCCATGACTTCCACTTTATTACTGCTCGATTTATTGCTTAAAGTCTCTGCTGTAAACACTCAATTACTGAATTTAAAACTAGAAAACTCCCTTGCTCACCCACACGATTTTCCGGCTCACTGGTATTCTTCAGGGTTGACAGGCATGTATCATTCAGTCAATAGTTGACATCATCAGATAAGAGATGACAATATTCTGAAGTCAGGTCCAGGAAGAGCATTTTCTGAGCTGAGTGCTCTGATTTCCTGGAACAGTAGAGGGTGCAATAGGAATCTTCAATAAGTAAACTGCACACTTCTGAACCAGAAACCTGAAGGTAGCTGAACAGGTAGATTCTGTTGGGTAGGATTGCTAACAATCTTCAGATATCCTGTCAATCTGCTTACAGTATATTTCTAAAATGCACCACATATATTTTTTTCCTTGGTCTTCACTTTTCTTACCCTTCGAGGTAGATGTGCCCTTCACCCACTGACTTGATCTACCTTAGAGCATAAGAACATGCCAAACAGGGTCAGATCAAAGGTCCATCAAGCCTAGCATCCTGTTTCCAACAGTGGCCAATCCACAGGATCCCAAGTGGTAGATAAATTCCTTGCTGCTTATCCCAGAATGCATTACATTCAGATGCCATCAATATTTTCTGTCCCCAGAGGGCTCACAATCTAACTGAGAGATTTTTCAAAATGCTATGAGAGAGTCTCTAGCTAGCTTCAACCAAGCTAGCTACAGACTACATTATACAAATCAACTCCTCTTGTTGGTACCGTTCATCGATTCAAATGATAGAAATTCTTCAGTGAATTCATATTTACAATTAATTCCTCTCACTGTGTATGTAAACCATCCCCCCCCCCCCGAGTTGAAATCACATTACAGCTGTTTAACGTGCGTTAGGGCCCTAATGATAAATAACCCAGTAAGTTTGTACCTCAGGCAATGGAGGGTGAAGTAACTTGCCCAAGGTTATAAGGAGCAGCAAAAGTCATTTGTATCTATTTTGGGATCTCAGATAAGAGAAGATTTGGAAATTCACATGAACTCACAAGTGGCAAAGATGTGCTGGGGCTTTGAAGGGGCTATATGAGTTGAGGCTCTGTGAAAAGGGGATAACAATGGAAGACTTGCAGGGAAGGATGGGCAGAAAATGAAAAGAAAGCTCTCAGATTTGTAAAACCTTTAGTCACTGGCAGTTAAAGTCCCCTCTACTTTACAATGGTAATAATAATAATAATAATCTTCAAAATTTCCAGAATGTTGACAGTGCACTCATCACTGCACAAGAAAATTACACAACATGCTCTCTGCCACAAAGCCCTTACAAACACTATCATTACATAGTAATTGCTACTTATCATTTGATGAACTGAGGCACAGAGAAAAAAAAAGATTACACAGATTCTGAGTCAAGACTGGCAGATGAAGATTAAGCATACGCCTTGTTCCTTAGGCACATCCCGAAGCACCTGCTGCTTGCCATGTTTGCAGACAGGGCGCTGGCTTAGACAGACCCTTGGTCTGATCTTAGGTTCTTGGTGCTCAGCAAAGTGCTTTTTCCTGATTCCTTGCTGTGACCACTAATTTATACCTTCTTGCTGTGCTTACATTGAGGATCGGAAAAATCCATTTCTCCTTGATATTTTACACAGAAAAGTGCACGTGTTGAACACGTGGGAAAATACGCAAACAAAATGTTGAAGTAGCACACGTTTTAAAATTCTGAATAGCAGTGCCAATAATCAAGGCTTCAAACGTTAGCTGCTGAAAGTGTTTATGAAAGCAGAGTGAAGGATCAGTATCCATGAATAAAACCCTGATGATTGCTCTCGATATTTTGAAACTACCCAGACTGCTCAAACATTACACCTAGTAAGATCTGAAACAAGCTTAAACATGCCAGAGTGCATGGGAAAAATAAGGAATAATTTTAAAAAACCCAATTTTTTTTTAGGTATGTTTGAGGGTTTAGAAGGTAAGATTTAAAGCCCAAAAAAATTAGTCATGTATTTGGGGTGCAAACCCCTAGGGGAGCAGTACATGATATGGGCAAAAGGTACTAAGGAGTACCAAACAAGAGAGGAAGTGGAGGTGATCATATCTGATAACCTCAAGGTTGCTAAACAGTGTAAAAAGAAGTAGGCAATGTCAGATAAATCCTAGGGCGCATAGAGATGTTGTAACTAACAGAGCAAAGAAGGTAATTCCTGTGTACAAATCATTGCAGAGACCTCATCTGTAGCATTATGTCCAATTCTGGAGGCCACATCCCTGGGAGGATGTAAACCAAGAAGAAGTGAGTCATGAAAATGATCCATGTTACACAACAAGCCTTATGAGCTGGGATTTAAGGACCTAAATGTGTATACCCTAGAGGAGAGATATATAATGCATTCAAATACCCAGGGCCGGTGAAAGAGTATTAGGCGCCCTAGGTGAACCTTCTGCCTTGTGCCTACTCCCCCTCCCCCCCCCCCCAGTCCAGGCCAGGGTTCTGCCTCTGACCTCATTCACTCAGAGGCCCTCTCTTATACACACTTAGGTTACTTCTCTCATTCACACACACACCCTTGCACAGGCTCCCTCCCTCTGTCTCACTAACATCATTGCTCTCTCATACACATACAATCCCTCTCACTCACGCACACAGACACCTAGACTCTGCTTGTCTCGACTGCGAGCAGGATGGATGCTGCTCGCGGACCGCCAAGTCTCTACTCCTCTTGGCCATGGGTGGGATAGTTTCTGCTCATGGCCCCAAATGGATGCTCTTTGCTGCCCCCTAATGGCTGGTGCCCTAGGCGACCGGCTAGTTCACCTATTGGGATGCACCATCCCTACAAATACCCCAAAAGCATATGTAATTCATCAGAGGCAAGTATTTTTCAGGGGAAAGGATCATTTAGAACAATGGATGATGAAATGAGGCTGGAGGTGGTAGATTCAGGAGTATGGAAAGAAAATGTGTCTTCATAGAAAGGGTGGTGGATGCACAGAATAGCCTCTAAGTTAGTATTGGAACCAAAACTGGTATCAAAATTCACCAAAAACATAGGACAAGTATGGGGTGGGGGGCAGAGGTCAAGGGGGTTGAGGATTATTGAAGACGTAGAAGTCAGAGACCAAGCAGAGTTTGTGATATTGCAGTCAGGAAAATCAGTAGATTGGATGAGCTTTTTGATTGTGAGTTGCCATCATACTCGCTGTTTCTCGAACCTTCCAAATGCATTAAAATAATTGGAGTTCATTATTAAATTATTGAACATTTTTTACATTTTTTTTAGTAATTTGTGATTCATTTTTCCCCACATTTTGCTAGGAAACCAGCCTCCTTCATGGTACCCTTACCACTTACCTCTCCTGTTCTCTGTTTTGCCCATCCTCTCTCTCCCTCTCTCATAGATATATATATATATATATATATATATATGTGTGTGTGTGTGAAAGAACCATTTATGGAATCAAAATGTCATTTTTTTCTGTTTTAATGTAAAAATGTGTTATAAATTACTGACTGAAGTGCCTGGCTTCATATATTCTTAAATAATACTATGCATAGCAGGGGCAATAGATACCTTGATCAGGGATTCTCATATTGTACAGTGAGGAATGCCCTTGATAAATCAGGCACATACAGTAGCATACAAGGGCTGAAAAGCCAAATAGTATATCACATGATGGAGAACAGATCAAAATCATCTCTAGAGCATAAAATAAGGAGGTGAAGGAAGGACCAGAATTTAGTAAAGAAGAATAAAAGGTTATGCAAATACTTATGCAAATCAGTGTACATTATGCGTTTTCCCTTATCTTGCATGTTCAGTATAACATCAGTTGATGAGGTTAAACAGGTCAGCAGGTAGAGATTAATATCGAGGCCTCCCCTAAATCAGAATTGAGCTAGAAGGACAGTACAATAGTGGAAATTAAAATTATATTTCTATGTCCAGACACTTGACAGATAATTACTCTAGCAGAGGGGAAAGGTGAGAGACCCGTCCTTCTAGAATCTACAGTACTGTACGAGACACTCTGGAAAAGGTAGATAGTTGAGGATGAAAGTGAAGGATAGGAGGAAAGATAAAATTAAAGTGAAAGGCTGAAACATGTGAATGAGCCTGCTTATGGTGTCTGCTCGCAGTTTCCTGTGAATCAGAACAGCCCCCTTTCTCTAACCCTGACAGCCTTTAGAATCTGCATGTCAGCCTGTCAGAAACCCTGTAATGAGAATCACCGAGCTGTCCCGGCCCTGCCCTTTCTCAGAGAGCAAGCAACCCTGATTGGCATGAAGAATCAATCAGTTATCCCTGATCTTGTGGATCTTATCAAATGCCAATAGGTCAAAGACATGCTGAGCTGAAGAATTAAGACTCCTCTGTGGATGCTTAAGGACTGTAAAACCTATTAGATGCATGGACTATGTATCCCAACAGTAGCACTGCTAGACTATCTTTATATTCATATGAGATTTTAGGTCAATCCTGTCTTTCAGACTTCCATTCTTATGCATTCTGGTCAAATAAATAGCTACATTTATGTCCTATTGTTACAGATGCAGCAGCCACTGATTCTAACCTTTTGGCTTCTTTTAGCTGCAAGGTTCTCTGGAAAAATCAGTTCCTAGACACACTATTTGGTTTAATTAAGGCAAGCGCTGCCATCCTAATTTTTGTCAAGCAGCTTCATCAACACCAAGCTTGGAGATTTTAAAAAATCTCGTTGGCTAGTTTTTTACCTTGTGCAAGGAGCACAATAAATACTATGGGGGCAATTTTGAGTAGCCTGCCTAGGTGCAAAATAAGGGAACATTAGTACTACCCAACCACTTTCTAGAGTATTTTCACACAGGCCGATTCAGTAAAATGCGCGGGAGAGCCGGCGCTCCGAGGCAAGCGCCCGCTCTCCTGACGCGCGCCCAGGGCACTCTCCTGGGCGCGCGATCCAGTATTCAAATGAGGGCCTGCGCTAATAAGGAGGCTGTCAGTGGGTTTGACAGCCGGCGCTTAAATTTACCGGTGCCAGTTGTCAAACCCGCTGACAGCCATGGGTCCGGAAAACGGACGCTGGCAAAATTGAGTGTCCATCTTCCAATCCGCGAGCTGCAGGCTGATTTTTTTTTTTTTTTTTACGATTTTTATTTTTTTTAATTTTTGGGGCCTCTGACTTAATAGCGCTATGATATTAAGTCGGAGGGTGTACAAAAAAGCAGTTTTTTTCTGCTTTTCTGTACACTTTCCCGGGGCCGGCCAAAATTAACTCCAGCCATTGGACTGGCGTTAATTTCTGAGAGTAAAATGAGCGGCTTGGCTGCACATTTTACTTTCTGTATCGCGCGGGACTAATAGGCTCATCAACATGCATTTGCATGTTGCGGGCGCTATTACGGGTAGATCTTTAAAAAATACGCAATCGTGTACTTTTGTTCGCGCACCAGGCGCGAACAAAAGTACGCTGGATTTTATAAGATACGCGCGTATCTTATAAAATCCGGGGTCGGCGCGCGCAAGGGGGTGCACATTTGTGCAACCTGCGTGCGCCGAGCCCAGCGGCGCTGCCTGTTCCCTCCGAGGCCGCTCCGATTTCGGAGCGGCCTCGGAGGGAACTTTCCTTCGCCCTCCCCCCACCTTCCCCTACCTAACCCACCCCCCGACCCTATCTAAACCCCCCTACCTTTGTCGGCAGCCCCGCTCCATCCTTCAGTCCCGGGGGCTGGTCCGGAGGCCTTGACCATGCCCCCGGGCCGGTGCCACGCCCCTGGGCCCGCCCCCGAAACGCCGCGGCACGTCCCCGAAATGCCGCGGCACGTCCCCGAAACGCCTCGTCGTACGGAATCGGCCTGAAAGGGATTGTACCTACCCAGGCGGCTTCCAGTTGAAATTTTACAGCAAGGTACAAGTGAACAAAGTATCCATGATTTACTCTGTGCCTGCTATTTCTGCAGGAAGAAGAACAGCGGCAAAACAGATCGTGCACATTAAAAAAATGCAATGGTGTGCATGTTGTGCATTCCCACAATCTTAACATGCCCTTCTTTTTAATTTGGCTGAGAGTACATGCGTAGTGAAAGCGGGACAAATTCCAGCCAGAGCAATCTAGATGGTTAATGACTTAGCTACTCTGCGAAATCCTTTCAAAAAGTTGTTCTCTATAATCTGAAAATAATGTTTATTAATTTAACTCCTATCCGTTGAAACATAGCATGTTAGTTGCCTAAAAATATCTTGATTCTTAACCATAACTACTCTGAATGTTCAAAATTTGTTTTTCTATTACAAACATAGACACCTACCTAACCACACCCCCACCTGACACACAGTCACACTGCTTCCTTCTCTCTCTAAACACCCCACTCCAGATTTAATTTAATAAGAGCAAGAGGCCTCAGTGGCTGCAGAGGGATATGGTGGTGCCTCTAGATTTTAAAAGGGTGCTGGAAAGATGCAACGAGACAGGGGTGGATTGCAGGAAAATAATGGCCCGGGGGGTATTTTCAAAACTGGCCCATGGGGTATCTGACACCTTTATGCACTTTCCCTGCAGCACGTGTATCGACAGCTCCCAAAAACACACTAAGTCAACCCTGGAGCCCAGCAGAATTGAGCCAGATTATCTCCAAAATAAACTTAATCTTTTCTAAGTAACTAAGAAGTTGAACATATTCTAGAGACCATGGGTGAGCAGAGTTGCAGCCCCCATTCCATCCATGCAAATAGGTTGGGCCCCCTACACATCTGCTTATATCTCTTATAGAGATATTTTATGGATTCCTGGTCTGGCTCTTGAACCAGTTCCAAGTAATGACACTGCCAGTCAGTATCAGACAGCATGCTCAGTCACAAACAGATTTTTTAGACTGCAGAAACCTTATTGGCACATACACATGAACAGCCACAAAGACACATATTCTTTCTCAGATACACCGAAACACTGAGAGTACATGTGTTTGTCTGTGTCAGAGAAAAAGACACCCCCCCCCCACACACACACACACTCTCTCTCACAGACAAAGTGTGTATGGGTGAGTGTGTCTCTCACTCTGTCTGACACAGACACACCAAAACTCTCTGTCATGCTACTGATGTACTGTTGCTTATGTGCTCACATAGTGAGTGCCCCCAATCCAGCACTGCTGCATCATGGTGTAAAATTCTTGCTTGCTGCCAGCCCTTCCCCATTCTGTAGCAGCCCCTACCTTTCCCAATCTCATTCTCTAAGAAACTCACTGGTTCCAGAGTCAGCTGCTTCTCTCAGAGTTCAGTATAGTTACCTCAGTCAGAAACCTCCCCAACACTGCATAGGCACTTTCTCCTGGCTTACCCCCTTCTGAATTGTGTCTGTAGCTTGCCTCCATTTCTCCACAACCCTCCCACTACTCTAGTGCATTCCCATTGACTGCAGGCTACACAGTCTGCTGCTTTTATGGTTCCCCAGGCTCGGCTCTGCCTACCAACTCCAGGGGAGAGAGGACAAGAAGTGACCCCTTACTTTTCCCCGGGCTTATAAAAACAGAAAATTAAGCCCTGGCCAAGAATGGGGAGAACCACTAACCCAAAGAAGTACAGCTCCAGATGGATTCCTGCTTTCTCTTGTGGAGCCAGTGCAGCCAGAGCGTTGCGCTGGAGGTGGACCCTTGGCCTGGTGCAGGATTGGTACGGCCCTCTGAGGGATTCCAGAGGGCGCCTGCCGCCAGGAGGCGGAGCACACAAGGAGACAGAGGCTGACAGGAACTTCACCAATAGCAATCCGGGGGCTCTGTGAGTTGAGCCCTTGGATTCCCGGACCGCCTGGACTTAGGTGGGCCTTTGGGGGTCTCCCGGAGAGATGACGGAGAGGTGTGCCCACCAAAAGGAGAGGTGTGTGGCTGTCAGCAAACAGGCGAGCTAGACTGGAACCAAGAGTACCTGAGACCACTGGAATGAGGCAGGAACTGAAGGTCCTCCAGGTAGGATAGGCAGCGCCTAGTGGTCCAGCTCGAAGAAGGCTGCAGTTGGTGTCGAGGCAGGCAGGCCTGGTGATTACGGGAGGAGCAGAGTGTCCGAATGGAGCGCAAGGGTCAAAGCCAGGGTATCTGTCCGAGAATGGTCAGCCAAAGCAAGGGTCAGTTTCAGGTATCAGTCCGAGCGTAGTCAAAGGCGAGCAGAGGTCAATTCCAGGTATCAGTCTGAGCGTAGTCAAAGGCGAGCAGAGGTCAGTTCCAGGTATCAGTCCAGGTGTGGTAAAAGGCAGGCAGAGGTCAGTTCCAGGTATTAGTCCGAGAAGTACTACCTGGGTAGCGAGACGAGGGACAGGACTCAGGAACGCAGAAACTTAGGAACAGATGCTGGAACACAGGATGGACCATGGGAACACAGGAGCAAGGCAGGAACACTGGAACAGGCACAGGAACAAGAAATGCAGGAACACTGGAACAAGCACAGGAACAAGGAACACTGGAACAAGCACAGAAATGAGGACGGAAAACTAGCTCACACAGAGGTGATGACCCGATTGCAAAGGCGAGGAACTGAGAGAAGGGCCTTGCCTTATATATTGTGCCTATGTATCGTCATCGGGAGGCATCCGGGCCGAGGTTCCCGCCCTGGGCCCTTTAAATGAGGGAGCGTTGGCCATGCACGTGCCTGGGGTGGGGCCGAGAACGCAGAGCCCCTGCGGGAGCTCCGTTGTGAGGCCTGTGAAGCAGGAGGAGTTCGGGACAGGCGCTGAGGACGCCGAGAGCTGGCTGCTGCGGCTAGGGAGGACGGGATGGAGCCCATGGAGGGCAGCCCGAGGTGAGCAGGCCCGGTCGTGGCACCGGCGCAGCCAGGGAGCGCAACACAGAGCGGGTGCGAGGGTCTTAGGAGTCATAGACGAACCTTACAGCCTTGCACATACTCCTGGTCCCACCCTTCCCACAAATAATTTAAAAAATATGCATTTATAGTAAGATTTTTCATGAAAAAGAATATTCAGTGGTCTAAGGTAAAAATATCACTGAAAACATATATATCATTTACATGTACTACTGGTGGTACCAACCGGAAAACTCTACAAAAAAGACACCTACAGTCATATGGTATTGGGACTATTGTAAAGCTTGTCAGCCCTCAGAAAGCTTTAAGTAAACTTAATTATAATATAGTAGATCTCCCACATGAAAATAGCACTAACTGCCAGCACTCAAACAGTAACAGCCATACCTATGAAAAGGCAACACCTCAAATATTACACCAGGCCCTAAACCACCAATACACCTGATATTAGGAAAACAGAACAAGTCAAGCTGAAACTACATGCTAGCACACATGCAGAACACAGATGAACCCTCACCAAATACAGAATAAAGAGATAAAGTATAACTAGAAACATGCAGACAAAAACTGAATTGGAAACTGTAGCAAGGCAGAGTCTGTATGCACTGCAACAATGTAAAAACAGAAACATCATTATTCCTCATTAAACATCAAACAATAAAATCAAGATATATAAACAATCAATCATAATGGTAAAACCATAATCATAAAAAGAATAAATATTCAAAACAACTGATGAAAAGAATACTCAATAATTATTTTTTTTTATTATTCCCAAATACCTTTAAACACAGAATATAAACAAAATAAATAAAATATTTAAAAACAGAAGACATTAAATAACACCCAATTATTAAAACTAATAAGGATAAAAAAAATCCCTAGCTCGCCATACCTGGGAACGTTTGATTTCAAGTCACCCTGAGATTGTCATGGATTAGTTCGGGGAGGGAGTGGTACAACTTTCTCCTCTCTCACATACCCATATTCTCCAACACACACACACACACACTTGCTTACTCACACATCCTCACACACGTTCTCTTTCACATGCTCTCTCACTTACAAATGCATATGCTCTCTCACACACATACATGTGTGTACATTCTCTGTCATGCACACTCTCTCCCCAGAACATATAAATAGAGGCTTCTTCGGGCCTCCACAGCTTCTTTCTCACATACACATGCAGTCTTACATGCCATTTGCTCACAATCACACATGCATCTACACATGTTCACCCACATGCTCTCTTACATGTTATTTGCTCACACATATGCTCTCACATAAATACATACATGCTCCATCTCACATACATATGCTCTCTCTCACTCACAGATATATACACACACACACACACACACACTTGCTTTCTCTCTCCCCGAAACATACCAGCTGACAGGGCTTCTTCTCTTTGGTAGTGCAGCCCCACAGACTGCAGCCTTCTCTTTTCTGCCTCGCAGCCCAGCTGCCATGCGGCTGAAAAAAAGAGGCCCCTGTCAGCTGGGCTGCGAGGCAGAAAAGAGAAGGCTATGCAACCCAGCCAACGACAGCCTCTTGTCTTCAGCCATGTGACCTGGCACAAGCTAGCCCCGCAACCACATGACTGGCCTGTGCTGATAGTCCAATCCATCCCTGCTAGAAAGCAAAGTCTGAAAGCTGACTGTGGCAGGTCTGGCAGGTGTTATGTGTGGATAGGGCAGAGAGATTACAGGTGGCATTAGCTCGGAGAAATAAATGAGACATCTGAGGAAAGATGAATTGTAAAGAGAAAAAATATAAACTAAAATATTGACCAGCATCATCACCGTGAAGGGATATCATGCCTGCTTTAGGGTGAAAGTGCAGAAAATTAACTAGCAAGAGTAGCGTAGATACTTGCGAGACTGGCACAGGCATTATTTCACTCTTTGTCTCTCGCTTCTGAGTGGGTTTGGTGGTACCTACTACTAAAGCAGTAGGCCCACTCCAAAAAGCAAGAGCCTTTGCCGGGGCCTTCTCATGCATCTGAATTCTATTCACTGAGCTGCAACGTGATTGCAATTGATTTTTACGTTCCTAGTGTATCCCATTTCCAGCTGCAGGAAACAATCAATTCTTTCTAAAACTGACTGCAGTAGAGCAGCATCTCTCTTTCTCATGCCAAGCTTTTGCTCTTCAGCTCCATTTGTTCCTTTGTAGCCATTGTTGACGTCCTGTTTGTTTGAAACAATTTACATTTGGTTTGAGAAGATGAGCTAACCAGTTCCCTGGAACCCCTTAAATACCAGTCAGTGCCTAGTGACCAGAATAGTCCAAGCCAAATGTTCAATACTCACAGACTGTGCAGTGTAAACACCAAACACAGCTGTAGGACATTAGGAAAAGCCACCCTTAAAAAAAAAAAAAAAAAAGGCAGGGCATGCAGCGTTAATGGTTCGTCAGGCTAACTATTAACCATTGAGTGGAGGAGTAGCCTAGAGGTTAGAGCAGTGGGCTACGGACCGGGGTTCGAGTCCTAGTGTCGCTCCTTGTGACCTTGGGCAAGTCACTTTACTCTCCATTGCCTCAGGTACAAACTTAGGGGGTCATTTATCAAAGTGCTATATGGCATTTTCGCATGAAAAAAATGCCTTTAACACATGCGAAAATGCCATAACGCATAGTGCGATACAAATTAGAAAAAGGGGAGGAGTTCCCTTCCTCAACCATGGGAGGAGGGGGGGGGGGGAGAGAGAGGCATGCCCTCATACTAGGTAGGTATTTATACCTCTATATGAGGCCTACCTAGTAACTCGAGGTGAGGTTTAGGTATTAGTGTAGAGATTAGGGGCCACTTTGACAATCAGAGTACGATGTACGAACAGAACAGTGCACTCTTGTGAAGATTTGATGACCTTTGGAGTGAGGGAACTCACCCAAAGATGAGATTTGTACAATGTTCTCTCAACCTAGCATGATGGACTCTCTACCTGGGTAACAGTTTGCGCTAATACCTATGCAAAGCGCTAAGATAGTGCCCTTTGTGATAAACTGCCTATTACCATAAAACACGCCCCTTTTCCTATCGCATGCGATATTTAGTGCATTTTGATAAATCCAGGCCTTATTTTGTAAGCCCTCTGGGGATAGGGAATTACCTGAATGTAATCCACTTTGAAGTGCTGAAAAAAGTGCAAAAAGCGAAATATAAATCTAAATAAAAGGCTATTCTCAGAGCAATATACTCTGAATTTTTAAATGTATTTTATTTTTTATTTATATGCCACCTTAAAGCAGATTACATTCAAGCACTGTAGATATTTCACCTGTCCCAAGGGGGCTCACAATCTAAGACCCTCATTTACAAAGCATTTTTCCCATGGACACAGAATGGGAGAGAAGCCTTAGTAAATCAGGCCCTAGGTTTGTACCTGCGGCAATGGAGGGTGAAGTGAGTTGCCCAAGGTCACAAGGAGTGACAGTGCGATTTGAATCCTGGCATCCCTGTTTCATAGCCCACTGCTCTAACCTCTCTAGGCACGCTTCCCATGGATGGGATATTTTGGAATCTCCTCAGAGTCTTGTTTCAAGATACCAAGCTACATTTAAGCCATTGTTCTCATGTAGAACAAATGCTTAAGGCCCATTTTTTAAAATCATTTTACATTATATTGACCCCATCAGAGAATATCTTGGCAAATGTGCAGTAACCTGCACAATACTAGAGTATTGCCACTCTAGTAATAAAACAGTCCCTTAAACTTACAATATACCAATAACTGAGGCGCATAGGTACCAGCCCTGACATAAGTAGACCAAAAAAGCCTGCATTAGAATTTATTAAGTTCTGAATGAAGCCCTGAGTTTCCTTCTCATGTTCAAACCACTAATCACATAAAAAGGTGAAGCACTCCTGACTAGAGGGCAGGGACCACTGTGCACTCATGGGGAGGTTATGCACACAGAGAAAGGCAATGGTCAGAACAAGTAGGCAAGGTGTACTCCCAGTGGTTGTACCCAGACGTGCCAATGGCATTCTTTACTAGTAATGCCAATTAGTTTTTCATAGACTTAGTTGGAAAGCATCATTTTGACTCTTAGTTGCTTTCAACTGTCAAATATGCAATTTCATCAACATCCATTTGCTGGTTTCCCTGCTTACACAAAGTCACAGAGGAATGGATATGAACTGTTATGTTCCTTTCATAAAGAACACCTAAAATAAAAGTATCACTTTTGGGTACATGGAAAGGTGTGGGACTTCCCACAATGCTTTATTTCATTTATTTCTCTTTTTTTTTTAAAATAAAACATTGAAGTGTCATGCAATGTAGACATAGCCATAATCACAGTAAAATGCTTTGGTCACAATTACATTTTACAGTAAAAAGTAGCAAAGAGTGCTTAAAATGGAGTAGTTACAACAATCCTTCATCCTCTGAACTGTGCCAGTACAGTTCCCACACTTGATAACAGTTGCCAAATTAGGCTAATCTTTCTGGAGGGTGCTGTCTCTCTGGCTTTACGTTTTTGTACCTCTTTTTGAGGGAAGTCATTATGGCTTCTTGTGCTTTCTATGGTTGGGTTTGGGAAGGGGATTTTTTTTTTCCTATTGCCAGAAATATCCATGCCACAACCAGGATACATCTTACATTTCTATGTATAGTATCCTGGCAAGAGAAGCTTAAGAAAGGTCACCAGTGTGTGGGAACTGGGTAACTATTGTATATGTCTTTATGACAGCCTCAGTGAGGCCTCAGGCTAGGCTGTTTGAGCTCTTTGTTCTTACAATCTTGCAAAATCTCCCTCTAAGCTAATACAGTGCTTACTGCAGCCAAAACATATGCCTGAAGAGGTTAAGCAAATATACTACAGAGGAGCTGAGCAAATTCACTGAAATACATTGACATTCTCAACTTGCCCACCTTCATGTGCAGCCCTGTTCTCAGGGTACATAAGATGAGAAGAGGTTCTGGCCCATTAGGAATGAGGTGGGCTCTCTAATTTACTTTTGTGGGCTCTAACTTGGGATCATGCAGATGGTGAAGTGGACCCAGTTAAAGGCAGATGAGTAGAGGGTCCCTGCTCTTAGACTGGGGGGGGGGGAATGCTGTACACTCCCCTCCATGAACCCTTATCGCTGCATTAGTGCTGGCACGAGTACAAGCTCAGAACAAAGCCACACCAACTCACTAGCTTAACCAATGTCCAGCTTTTATTTGTTCTGGATATTCCAGCCAGCAACTATATGCATTTTAGTAGAAGATAATATAATAAATACTGAAAATATCAGAGTTCATGGAAGTACCATCAGATATTGACCATGCAACACAGATGTTTACTGGACACCCAGGATTAAGAGCACCAGTCTCTCAGTCTTCACTTGAACAGAAATTAGCCCCCCCCCCAATTTCTAATTGGTACCAGACTCTTCTTATTCCTCCATAATCTTTGGCAAGAGGCAGAGCTTGCACCCCCGCTACATTCAACCTCCCTAGCCTATAAGGACCGGAGAGAACTAACTTCCTGCTTCCTATTCCTTTTAAACACCCGCTCTCCACTATGTGATTTGGGATTCACCTCCTTTCACTAGCATACCCCCCATCACACTACTCACACCTCCGTAGACCACTTACATCCCAGCGGGTTTCCTCAGCATCACTACACCAGCAATGTGTAAGCTTTCCCCGGTTTCCTCCACACTGTGGACTTCAAGGGGTTCTTCTTCTTCATCTTGGACCAATCCCACTCCTTCTTTCCCTCTTCAGCCTGTTCCTCAGATGAAGGTACTGCCTGGGTTTCTCTTCAGCTCCTGGACCCTTTTCTCAATGGGAAGAATTATCCTTTCCACACCATGGCCTTGGGCATTTTCCCTTGGGGGGAACAGTTCCTGCAGGGCCCTCTCCGTACTGTAGGAGATTATGGACTGCATGAGCCCATGGGCTGGCCAGTGGTGTACCTAAAGTACCGTATTTTGCACCTGGGGTGGATACTTCCTTTGGCACCTCCCACCCCACCCCCCGATTCACTTTTCTGTCCCTCCTCTCCCCCCTTCTCCGTCACACCTCTCCCTCCCCCGCCCAGTGATCTCCGGTTCCCCTCTCCTGCACACAGGCTCTCTCCCTCTCTCTTGCACACACTTTCACATACCCCTGCACACAGGCTCCCTCCATTTCTCTCTCATACATACACACCCCTTCACACAGCTCCCTTTCTCTCTCTCACACACACACAGAGACACAAACTCACTCTCACTTCCTACCCTGCTCGCCATCAGAAGCACAGCAGCAGTTTCATCCTTCAGCCCCCGCGACATATGGGGACTCTTCATTTTTCTTGAGGCAGCACGGGGGCTGGCGTGGCACTACTCCCTGCATCTGCGGTGGGGAGGGTGAGGAGCAGCGCTGTTGCTCTTCCTCCTGCTTCGGGCCATGACTGCATGACCTTTCCTTCTTCCCGCCCGCATGGACGCACCGCTTCCTCTTCTGGGCTGTGGGGGGTGGGAAGAAGAAAAGGCTATGCAGTTGCTGGATCCAACCCGTGGCGCTCTAGGCAGCCACCCAATGCTCTCACCACTCGTGTCCCGGAGGCCTCTCTCTTCTTTTACTGCGAGTGGAATGGGCTCCGCTCACAGTTGCCGACCTCCCGGCTGGCACCCCCCTCCTGGCTGTCACCTGGGGCAGACCACACACCCCTTAGTATACCACTGGGGCTGGCTACTGTAGGCTCCCTACATCTTGGAGGTCCCTCTCTCCACCAGTTCCAACCTAGAAAAGGCAATGTCAACTCCCACCAAATCCTCCCAAATGTATTCCTTCCCTGGAAAGCCTCTCATTCAATCAGACCATCCTTAGGATTTAAAGTGACGAATACATCATCCAGTATCCACAACACTAAGACATCATATAGATCCTTCCCACAACTTATGCCATCCTGTGATCATTTAGGAGCATTATATACTCAAACTGTTAAAGCATTTTAGATAAATTTTAATCAATGTGAATCTTGGAGTCTCTCCCACCCAAAATATCTTGTGCAACTACAATGGAAATGGAACACATATTTAGAGGTCTCCCCACATATGAATGAGGCCTTATCTTTTTCTTCTTTGTATTGCTATCCCAATGCATTCTGGTCCAGGTAATGCTGTTATAAATATAATGATATCAATCACAACAAAATAACCCACATCCACTGTACTCCAGTGTACCGAATAGTCTACCAACAATATCAAAAAACAAAAGGTATCACCAGTATATTTTTTATCACTTAACAATATATGCAAAAGCCCAAATGTATGTAGGCCCCTTACTTACAGAGTCTGTATTATGTAACAGACACTATTTTTGTATAGGGTCACCTTGCTTTAATTTAAATTAATCATCAATAGTCCATTTTTTGTTAGAAATTTTTCATTATAATAAAAACTAATGTCACACACTCCAAGAAAAGGGACACAAATACTCATCTACTCCGTAGTAGTAGTGCACCCGACACAGCTGTGTCGGGTGTACTACTACTACACAGGAGATGCAGTCCAACGGGGCTGCCATGGATTATTAAAAAGATGCGATTCCAAGGAATTACAAGGCTTCCCTACGACGCTCTCAAAAAAAAGCAAATTTTGAAGGACACCCCCTGAAGCAGGATGACCTCGTCCGAAACACAGCTGTGTCGGGTGCACTACTACTACGGAGTAGATGAGTATTTGTGTCCCTTTTCTTGGAGTGTGTGACATTAGTTTTTATTATAATGAAAAATTTCTAACAAAAAATGGACTATTGATGATTAATTTAAATTAAAGCAAGGTGACCCTATACAAAAATAGTGTCTGTTACATAATACAGACTCTGTAAGTAAGGGGCCTACATACATTTGGGCTTTTGCATATATTGTTAAGTGATAAAAAATATACTGGTGATACCTTTTGTTTTTTGATAAATATAATGATTACAAGCCTTGACTTAAAATGCAAAGATCACCCTAGAGATTCGCTGATGAAGTTGAGAGCTTCTTCTATGGAAAGGGAGAACAGGTTTATGTTGGTGTAGTTTGCATTGGTAAAAGTAAGAGATTTTTGATGACCCTAGAACTAATGGTGAACAGTGAAAAACGCTGACTGGCTGCACCTAATCAGGTATGTAGAGCTTTGAAAACAGAGTATGACACAATTCTGGCTGTCAGACTGAGTAATGCTCTGATAAGACAGCAATTTCAGGGGACATAAGCTGAAAGGTTAAGTCAATTAATAAAGATTTGTGTGTTGGAGAAATTAATGAGGGGTTTGTAATGGCTGCACCTTTTCAGATCTGACAGGGAATTATTTGAGCCACAGTTAAACCAGTCAAGTTTTCAGGATTTCCACAATGAATATGCATGTGATAGATTTGCATACACTGGGTCTACAGTGTATGCAAATCTATCTCATGCATATTCATTATGGATGTCCTGAAAATCAGACTGGTAATATGTGCCTCGAGGAGAGGGTTGGGAAACACTACTGTATATCCTTGTGCTACTTTGTCCAGTCTTACCTGCATATGCACCTTGTACAGCACTGCATGCAATATCAATTTTCGTATAATAATGTAGAGTTAAGGGAAAGATGGCAAGACCAGTGTCATGGGCCCTGAACTCCCACATTCCTAATAAGATGCAATGTCAAGAAGAGAAAACTTGAGCTCACAAAGCTCAGAGATTTCCAGGTTTACCCAGATCAGGAAATACGTTTTGTGTTGAGAATTTCCACAGCCTGATGTTTGCCTTTCCCCCATCTCTGTGGGGATTGAAACTGATCGAACAAGAGAAAGCTGACATGAAATAAAAGAAAACTGTCTAACAGTCATCAATTGAATTTATAACTTCAGAATGGCTACAACCCCTCCCCTTGATATGTTTTAATTGTAATTTTAATTTCAACATCTTTCGATGCTTTGAGTTCTTTCCCAATTTGCGAAAATGCCTTGCACCCGTGAAGCAGAAAATTGGGGTTCAGTGATCAGCTTAGTCTCTTTTTTTAGTTACATCCTGCCCTGATGACCATGAGAGGTCATAAACTTCCTGGCAAACCATTCAAATCTTCAGCCTTTAGCACTTATCTTTTGCACTCTATTAAGTGTCATCAACAATGCCACACGCCATTCTGAATTTTTCAGGAGTCCCCAAAACGTTCAGCATGCAAGAGTCTATCTGATACTGGATATTTGATTCTTGATAAACATCAGCATCTCCTGCAGCATGATTGAACTCTCTTGTATAGTGCTGTTCATAATTAGAGAATTTACACAATACCTGTCCTCATGTTTTGGCCTCTTCTTGGCTAAGAACTAAGTGCAGGATCTGAGTCATGATCTGGGGCCCTGAACCTGCTGATGAGACTGAGAACCTGTGCTGAATGGAAGGGGCGAAGGGAGGGGAGGGTTAATGCCATGTCACCTGACCTTATTGGAGACAAGATGATGTTAGGATCATTGCCAAAGCAGAATTCAACTTTTGTTAACCACCCCCTTTCCACCACCACACAAAATGAAACATTGAAATCTTGCATGCTGGAGAATGAGGATAGAGATGATCTTTAAAAAGAGGAATAAGAACAGGCAACACCAGAATGCTAGACAAAACAGATCTGCGCAGGAAATCCACAGTCAGTTAGCAGGAATGAATACATAGGCCAGCTGTCCTGTATTAAGAGGGAGAATCACATATTTTGGTAAAAATATTCATTTTCTCCACTCTATCCTTGAAAATAAAATGTAGTCCAGTGCATATCAAACAGGCTTTGACATGTTCCTCATTCACATCACATACATCCCAGAATATCCCTCAAAATCATATGTATTGGAAAGCTGGCCACAGTAGGAAAATAAATGATAATTATATATACACGATCCCTAAATGAACTGATGAAGCAGTTTGAAGTATATTCAGAACTGTGTGGCAACTGCTCAGTACAGCTGGAACTGCTGTTGAGCCTTCAGATCATGCACCCAGATCATCCAGAAGGTACTGAGAATTGCACACTTTTTATGACCAGAAAGTCTTTAATCAGAGAACAGTGAAGAATTATAGAGGAGAGAGGTGACTTGTAATTACTAAGCACTTGTCTGAGGGATTAGAGGCTCTTAGCTCAGTTCTCTGTATTGCAGTGCCTCAGTTGTGAGATTATTTCTGACTGCCACAACCCCCTACCAGGTCTGGTTTATCCAATACTCAATGTCCTGTGAACATCTGTGCTATGCTGCTTCTTCACTGATGGACTTCCCTGTAGTGTATCTGCAATAGGAATCTGATACAGTGAATTCCCTGGTATGAAAATAACAGTAAAATTAGTACTATGTGCGGCACATTCAGTAAACACAGTTCTTAATATAGGGTGACTACCTGGCTGCACAGGACACAGAGCAAATGAGTCAGTTTTGGTTTTTCAACATTTTGAAACAGGAAGTCAAAAACCAGGACAGACTCAATGCAGCTGGCCGAGACTTGAACATAAAATCTGAATATTAGAGAGCTTCATAACCAACCTCTACCCACACACTGAAGTAAAAGATGAAAAAATACCAAATTTCTTGATCTGAGTGTGCTAAAACTAAACCCTGTAAGAAGAAGGGTAGGACCTTGTTATATTTCTAAAGACTTAATTTGCATTTGAACATGCTGAATTGAAAGGGCAGGAAATTTCTTTATATTGAATTATTGCCTCAAAAGAATTCATCTCACAGAGCTTGAACTTTTTTTCAGCTAGGTTCCATTTCCTGCATAATGTCACCAGCATCATGGGAAGCCTGTCACAATGTCCAAGAGTTAGCCCGTCACATCTTGATCTTTGTCCTACATGCAATCAGAGGATTGGATGGGAAAAATGAAAATGAATCCCCAAACCCTGTGCTTCGGGATGATCGATCCTAGAGGCCTGATCAGTCTATCTGTAACAGATCATATGCCTAACACATTAATCCTATTTACACCTTCTTGCAGGCTGTGTAATGTTTGGCTGGTTGTGGGCTGCTTCCTGCGACCAGTCACATTTACCCAGGATGCCAACCAGCTGCTTTGCAGCTCCCTCACTGCTGCCTTTCTTAGGCATGCTCATATAGGTCCCATGGTGGGAAACATGACTCTGGTGACATCAGGCCCCTAGGGCCATCTAAACCCAGATGGATCCCTGAATCTTTGTCTTAGCAACAGGTCCTTCTGCAGCCCTAGCAGTGCGTGTTGCTTCCTGTTTGCCTCATTTCCTCATTGCCTTGCCTCGTTGTTACCTTTCCTGCCTTGCCTCATTGTTACCTTGCCCTGTCTGTGCTGTTTATGTCTTGGTCCACTGTGCCTTGTCTTGTCTTGTCTGTCCATCTCTGCCTGACTCCTGGTTCTGACCCTTGCTATGGACTCTGACTTCTCTTCTGTACTGCCGCCTGCCCTGACCTCAGCTTGGACCTTGACCTGCCTACCTGCTGCCTGCCCCAACCTTGGCCTGGACCCAGATACCACTTTCTCACCACCTGCCCTGACCTCAGCTTGGACCTCGATCTTGGTCTAGACCAGGATACTGTTTGCTTATTGCCTGCCCTGACCATTTACCAAGGTTTGATTACATCTGACTATTCCCTACAGGACTCTTGTCTAAGACCTGTCAGCCCCTGAAACTCAAGGGCTCAACATATGGGGAACAGGGCTGGTATAGGTGAAACCCCTGATCCAATCCTAGTAAGAACGCGTCTATCTGTTGCTGGCATGGGCTAGTAGGTTTGCCTACTAGGTTGCGTCAACCAGCTCATAGCCCAAGGACCCACATCCATCACTGGCTATAAAGCTTTTAATAATGAGATGCCCCAAACCTCTATTCCTGTTTGTTGCATACTGACTCTTCTGTACTCCTCCACTTAATATTTTTCAGCCATTGTGACTATCTATTATGTGGTGTACTGTTTTATATTCCATGATTTCTGCTGTCCCACTCTGTAAATTAATGGATTATATAACTGCATATACTTCAAAAATATGATACAGATGAGAATACTATTATAATTCAGCTTTGACTGGTGTGAGCACATCAACTATTGATTTCTGTAGAAGCAATACTAGAGAAAGATAAATAGTGAATTTTAATTTTTCTTTTTACAACACAAATAATTCCCTTGAGATTCTGTATCTCAATATGCCCCATTTAGGTTGAGGGCCTAAGCAAGCCTAAATTATTTGCCAGTTGTTCCAGAGAAAGTTATAGCTGGAAATAAATTCTTTGTTGAAAGCATTGCCAACTTTGAGTTGTGTGTAAAGCATTGGATCAATATATAGTCAAAATATTTTGGGTTCTATAAAACCTCTGTACTGAAAATGTATACGGTTATCAGAAAAGGATTGGAAAGAGATTAACCTATAGAGATTATTGCTGGCAAAATCAGATATGTGATTCTTCCCTGCCAGTTGCTTTCTGACTCTAATTGAGTCCACTTAGTACAGGGGTGAACAACTTGAGTCCTTGAGAGCCAAAAACAGGTCTGGTTTTCAGGATATCTGTAATGAATATGCCTGAGATAGATTTTCCTACAAAGGAGGGAGTGCATGCAAATCTATCTCGGGCATATTCATTGTGGATATCCTGAAAAACGGGCCTGTTTGTGGCTCTTGAGGACCGGAGCTGGCCACCCCTGACTTTGTATATGTGAATGCTCAGTTATATTTTCACCTGGAGTAGTAAAATGCAGCATCAACACTGCATATACCCGAAATTTTTCATTTAAAGAATTCCTAATTATTTAGATTATATTAAACATCGCATGGGTCCATGGGTGGTAAGGAGGGAATGCAAAACAAAAATGTAATTGGGGGCATGGTTTAAATTTATTTATTTATTTGTTTATTTATTTATTTATTTATTTAAAATCTTTTCGATACCGTCACTAAGTTATATACCATCGCAACAGTTTACATGTAGGCACATATTTAATGTAGGTAAAAGTGTACTATAGTACATTCTAACAGGTGCCGTCAAAGGTTCGGTTACAATATATCATTAGACAAAATAATTTTTAGAGAAGTGGGTCATGACCGAGTGTGCTGAAGGTACTTTTACGGGTAAATTTATCATACATAGTGTTATCAATATGCTAGTTGTGATGTGGGGTTCATAGACTACTCTACTGTATCGTCCTAAGTACTGTGTGTCGGTGCTTATCTGCTTATTCTTGAATAATTTCTATTCTATTCTCCTGTTGCCTTGTTAAAAAGCCATGTTTTTTAAATTCATCTAGTTTTATTTTATGTTTTGTTTTGTTTTTTTTTAATTTCCAGGTCCAATTGAATTTCGATATTTCTTTCTCAGGCTTCGAAATAAGTACCTCAACACCATGACCCTTGCTGGTATGTACCTAGGCAAAAGCATTACATCCATTAGGGATGGAAGGACTCAGAGAAGATGGAGGGATTTGTGAAATTTCTTGAATGTTTTGAAAACTTCTGGATGTTCTATGAAACGTCCTGTCTTCCAGTCATGGTAGTGAATGTTGGACCTAAGGTAGGGTACCTTTGCAAGCCTGTGACTCATCCTCACATTGGTTGACAAAACAGAGCTGCTTTATAGGGGCTTATAGCACACCTAGAATTGGACATAGGTGGTCTATAACCTTTTTTAAATAAATAAATGCTGCCAATTTGAAAAGCTTGTGGCTGAACTGTAAGTCTCATTCACTCGAGGCCACACCAGAGTCTGACTTACCGACCTATGAGCACATAGCAACCGACCAAAAGGTTATAGTAGCCACAATTCTTGATGAATGGTATTCCAAAATCCCATAGTAATAGCCTTCCACAGAGAAGCAGAAGAGGTATAAAAGTAGGAATAACAAACAGAGTTCATACACACAGGCACATGAGCACCTACAAACCATGCTTACACAGAAGAAGCTGATGCTGCCCTTCTGAGAAACCACAAAAAAGAACTTAACTGCACTCCAGAATACTAACACCAGTGTCTACAAGAGACAGATTAATGGACTCATCAGCTGCTAGGTCTTTCTTATTTGGGTGTTGTATAGTAAAATGTCATTCAGTGACAAAGGCATGCTGTAGAATTATTGTTGTCAGGGAAATGATCCCACAGCCACATCTGTATTGAACTTATGGAACAGTTAGTAAGAGCTCAACTCTAATGAACCAAAGGTATTGGAGTTGATTAAGCTGAGCTTCTATTAAATGTATTGGGTTAAATTAAGAGAAGTTTAATTTAATTAATAGCTTGACTCGTGGCATCTTCAGCCAGTTAGAAACTTTAGAAAGCTATACTATTTATTTATTTAATAGCTTTTCTATACCGTCATTAAGTAATTTACCATCATAATGGTTTACATCAGGGCACATAAAATAACATAAAATATCTAAAATGAGTAAAATAAAATATATAAAGTGCCAATACATTAACATTGGTTACAAAGATTCATATAATAAAATCTAATTTCAATAATAGCCCTTTTATTGGATGAACATTTTCTTGCTTTTAACAACATCAGCTAAAGCAAAAAATGCAAATCAGAGGAAATATAGACACCAAAATGTCTTGTTTCCTTTGCCAAACTTTGAACCTACAAAGTTCAAATAGGTCCTTCATTGGAAAACAAATTATTTCAGCCCTCTCATCCACTTTAAAAAAAATAACTATGAGCTATAGTTAGCTACTTGGTATTTGCTGGAAATAAGACCTTCGATCGAGACATAAGGACTCTAAGCAGTCAACTTCGGAAATTATTTACCAAGTGTGGTGAACAAAATAATTGAATCCTATGATATGAAAATATGAGTTGCAGTCCCCAAGAATCTCAGAACAAACAAGCTCCCTTACATGCCATTTTAGACTAGAGTTAGCTTGGAATTTTGTAATAGTATATTACCAGCTTCATTACAGCATGCGAATTTCAGAAAAAGTAATCAAGATTGTGACGTTATTCTACTGTTGGCTTCAACATCTGGAACTGAGCAGAGGAAGCAGACTTAGCATGCTTCTGATGTGATGTCAGCTCAAACGAAGGGCAAAAAGCAAAAATTGCCCACATTTCAGTTACTCCATTTATTAAAATATGCTCAAAACCAATTACATGGTCCAAATTCATAGTATTCTATGGGGAAAAAAGAGAGAAGAAAGAGAAATTGAAATCTTTCACTTCTTGTGTAGCTACTATGGGCGGATTTAAAGAGGTATGCATGGGCGTACATTTGTGCGCGCAACCTGGCGCGCACAATTGTATGCCCGATTTTATAACATGTGCCCGCATGTTATAAAATCCAGGGTCGGCACGCGCAAGGGGGTGCACACTTGTGCACCTTGCATGTGCTGAGCCCTAGGGAAGCCCCAATGGCTTTTCCTGTTCCCTCCGAGGCCGCTCCAAAATCAGAGTGGCATCGGAGGGAATTTTCCTTCCGCCCCCCTACCTTCCCCTCCCTTCCCGTACCTAACCCGCCCCCCAGCCCTACCTAACCCCCCCCCCATCCTTTATTATGCAAGTTGCGCCTGCCTCTGGGCAGGTGTAGGTTGCACGCGCTGGCTGAGTGCTGGTGCGCTATCTCCCGGCATGGCCGCTGTGCCGGAGGCCTCGGTCCCACCCCTCCCCGCCCCTTTCACAAAGCCCCAGGACATACGCCCGTCCCGGGGCTTGCGCGCATTGCCGGGCCTGTGCAAAATAGGCTCGGCGCGTGTAACCCCCCCAACGTGCGTAAATCTAGCTGGATTTACGCGCATAGGGCTTTTAAAATATGCCCCTATGCTAATTGATAAAAAAAAAAAAAGAGAGAGAGAGAGAATACTCTATATGCCTTAAGGATGACGCACATGTATTTAGAGTTCCCAAGAATTAAAATACAGTATATCACCCCTTTGCATATTTTGCCTTGCTTTCATTGCCTTATCAGTAATAAGGCACAACAAATATGAACAATCCCTTTACAAACATTTTTTTGTACTACTGTTAGGATAGGGTGCTCTGACAGGTCTCAGCTGCTCTAATCAGAACATCAGTCTAATAGAGAAAAATGCAGAGAGATGGAGAAAGGGATGGGTCATCTTTTTCAAACAGCAAAGCCATCAGGTTCTGAGATTAACAGTATAGGAGAGCTGCAATGCAGATTGTACAGCTACAACACACACACTATCCCATACCCAAACCAACTCAGTAGGGACTAGGGATAACAAATATATTTGACTAAACTTTGGTCTGGATTTACGCAGGCCTCATGTGGAAATAAATATATTCAGGTGTGTGAGCTCCTAGAAGTGAATAAAAGCTGTTTAGCTATTCATTGAAATTTTGGTTTGTGGGTATGTCTGGGTGCAGGCTGAACAGTGTTAATAGAGCATCTATGATGGCCAACTACTCCTTTTTATTTATTTTTTCTAAACACCCCATGAACATTTCCTTTTATAAAAGTAGCTAATTGGGAAAAAAATCTGAACATTTCCTTCTATTTGCCATCCAGAGGCTGAAAAGATTTTGCGTGACTTGAGTCCTAACAGAGTAAAGTTCAAGAATTGTGAAAGTACGAGTACATAACTCCAAGACAGAGTGAAATACTAAGGGTTTTGTTGCCACTAACGGCAAAACGCTTCATCACCTCTTCCTTGTTCTTGTACCAGCCCCTTCCTTCCATCTGTCACTGATAGATCCCCTGTTGGTCTCTGAAGTTCACTGTGGTCTCTCCCCATGTACCAAAGGCCAACCTAGTAGATTCATGTCTATGCCATTTCAGGGTTACCAATTCTTGATTTTTCAGAACCAGTTGATCCTGTCCGGCTTTTACCCCACTGCCTGCATGAACTTGTCCTGCTTTTCTTAGGGAAATGAAAAAGAACCATCAGAACTACAAGTCCATGCAGGCAGCAGGATAAAAACCGGACCGGATCAACCTATCCTGAAAATAAAAAATGAACCCAGTTGGCAACCCTACCCTAGCTTTAAAGGTCTCTCATTGTGTAAAGGCCCATGCTGCCTATACATTATCCTGGCATAACCGGCTTGCACGGCAGTTGCTAGAACTCTAAAGATAGTAGTTTCTCAAAAAAGGAATATATGCATTTTTCTACTGTTTATCAAAATTAATTTAGAGAATATTAGAAAAATTCTCAAAAACCTATCTATTTTACATAGATAGGTTTCTGAGTTGTGTAAAAATGTGAAATGTGAACAGTGGTTTTTTTTTTCCATTCATGAAGTATATAATTACAAGATATTTGTATAGAATAGCACCATTAGCATACAAAGAGCTATATAATGCTTTCCTCTTTAGTAGTGGGCAATGGACAAACCTGACCATTTTCTTGTTGATGATATTACATTCCCCTCCATCTTTGCCATGCAGGGACACTGCTACTGTTTGATCATGGGATAACTTGCTATATTTAGCAGAGTCATGCTATCTTGTGATAGATTCAGGAGCTGGCAGCACATCTGAGTGATGAGAGCTCAAATCTAGGAATCAATAAACCTCAGTTTGATTCCCTGGGGGCCTCCAGTCCCTTTGTGACCTTGAATGACTTTACTTAACTTCCTGTCTCAAACTTACGTTCAAAGCTCTTTGGGGCAGACACACTGTAGCCATGTGAAATGATCTGCACTCTCCTGGTGACAGACTGTATTAATAATACATTCTATGGGGAAAAAATATCCTACTGGTGAATGGGGAAAATGAGCATCACATTTGTGCACAGTTGAAAATGTCCTTTCACTCCATAAACTGTAATCTGAAAAAAGAAAAAAAAGATGGAGAATGAGTTATTCTTCCACTCTCTGAATTACTTTGAAACAATTTTCAATCTGCAGCCTACAAAGAGAAGATGAAGGAGCTCCCTCTGGTGTCTCTCTTTTGCTCATGCTTCCTAGCAGATCCCTTAAATAAACCAGCCTATAAATATGAAGGTATGTTATGTGCATTTCTATTTTTCTTTCCTTCCCTGCTGTGTTTCTCACCTTAAAGTTCCCCTCTTCTCCACCTCCTCCTTTCAGAAGAGGTTGGAGTAACATAAGCACCTGACTCAAGATCATAAGGGCTAGGGGACTGCTGTTTCATGTCGGGAAAACTCCTAGAAGGTTTTAGAACAGAAATTAAAGAAAGTAAATTATTTGGATGCCCCTATGCTGTTCTCTTATTTAAGTCCTGAGGCAATGTTAGTGTTTAAAGTTTACTTTAAAGCACCTCCTGACTGGTCACACCCTCCATTATGACCTAAGTAAATCAGAATGTTGCTCAGCCTGTCCTTCAGGCCCTCGCAGGCATCATCTGGATACCATGAAAATGTGGACTTTGAGAAAGAACATTTTTCATAATAGGAGATGTAGCTTAATCAAACCTGTACGCTCTTTCATAATTTGCAATGAAATGATATAAAGTTTAATAAATAATAAAGGATAGCTAGGGAAAATACCATTAGAGGAAGCAATTAATTTAAGAAAGCAGGTAAGTTGGTGTTTTGAGTGCTCAGTGTAGTACTACAGCTTTAAGTTGTGCACAAATGTTGTGCATGAACACTGGGGCAATGTACTGACATCCTGGTGTATTACTTCACATCCCAAAGCATGCTGGGCCTTCTTGTCATACTTTCTTAGTGTCAATAGGATGACAATTTTTTTTTTTTTTTTAAATGTGCTGTATGGCTGTCACTCTTTCAAAGCCTTAAGTGATGCTGGAAAAAATGTAACACTTCTTATTTGTGGTATTTTTTTCCCCTGATCAGATACTGTGGATCTCACCTGGTGTGTGATATCAGACATGGAAGTAATAGAATTAAACAAGCGCACGTCTGGTCAGTCCTTCGAGGTCATCTTGAAGCCACCTTCCTTGGATGGAATCCCAGAGTTCAATGCCTCCCTTCCCCGGCGGCGAGACCCATCTCTGGAAGAGATTCAGAAGAAGCTGGAGGCAGCAGAGGAGAGGCGGAAGGTAAATGAAGAAAAGTGAATTGCTTTCATGGTGTAAAAGAGGGATTTTGGTAGGTTTTGATGCCCTTCGGATATCACACCTGAAAATGGGAGCTATGTGGTCTGTAAAGCGAATGTACTTAGGGTATATATTTTGCTGGTCCTGTCAAAGGTGTCACAGCCTACAAAGTCTCTAGTTTTCCCCTTACTCGAAAATATCAATGACCAATGAGCAGTGGCAAACAAGGGCCAGCCAGGTGGCTCAGCAGCATTGCTGTGCACTGTGGTTTGGATGACCTGGAGTTGATTCCTGAGCCCAGCTTTTACTCCCCGGGCTGGAAAACTGCAAGGTCAGAAATATAATTGAAAAAAACAGAAGTGACAAGCAATCATTAAAGTACATCAGTGGCACAGCCAGAACTGAATTTTTTTTTTTTTGGGAGGGGGCCCAAGGTTAACCTGGGAGGGCACTGTGGCGAGCCTCAACTCCTAACTCTTACCCCATCCATTTCACAGCACCATTTTGTTGTATGATAAAAATTTGAAAATGGAACCAACTGGTACTGTTTTGAGAAGGCACCAGTGGGGCAGGAGTGACCGAGGATTGCTTCTGCCCCGTGAAGACCCACAGCAGAAGAAGTAAGAGGAAAGGAGGGAGGCTGTCCAAAAGCCTTCGGGGGTAGGGGGGCTTTGTTAAAATTTTGAAGGTGCAGTGCTTCACCTCTTGCAGCGGGTGGCTTCCTCAGTGGCTCTTCCTGGTAGCGGCAGCAGCAGCAGCAGCACAGAATGGCTCTGCCTGCCTACTGCAGCTGCTCTGTCCCCATCAGATTGGTTGCTGGTTATTAGAGGTGTGAATCGGAACCGATTCCGGTTCCGATTCCAGGTTCGGGGACTATCGGGAAACTTTTTGCGTGCAGTCCGATTGGTTTTTTCTTTATCGGCTGCGTCCGAGCCGAAAAACAAAAAACCCACCCCTACCCTTTAAAACACATCCTTTAGCTTCCCCTACCCTCCCAACCCCCCCCCCCCAAAACATTTTAAAAGTACCTGGTGGTCCAGTGAGGGTCCCGGGAGCGATCTCCCGCTCTCGGGCCGTCGGCTGCCACTAATCAAAATGGCGCCGATGGCCCTTTGCCCTTACCATGTGACAGGGGCTATCGGTGCCATTGGCCGGCCCCTGTCACATGGTGGGAGCAATGGCTGGCCCGCACCATTTTCCTATCGGTTTCGGGGAGCCCCCGATTTCTGATGAGTTTGAAAATATCGTATGATATTTTCAATCGTCAGAAAAACGATTCACATACCTACTGGTTATAGCCAAAACCGGAGACTGCCGAATTTGGGAGAGGGCACTTACGAGGGTAGGATGCTGAGCCAAAACTGAGGAGACACAGGCCTCCAAGGCCCAGCCGTGTCTACGCCCCTGGAGTAGATATCAACATTTGTGGGCGGTAAATCGAAACACAGGAATTCTGGTATTTTGCAATTGCTGGAGCTCAATAATCCTTTATCATAAAGGGATAAATTATTTTATACATATGTATTAGTAACTATAGTTAAAGTCAATCAGAAATATATGGCCAGGCATGATTTTACAGTCAAACAGATAGATACAGAAGTCATCTGAGTTTGCAAAATATTAAAAAAAAAATAAAAATGGTCCCAGGAACATTTCATCAGAGAATGAGGAAGATAAAACTTGGTGTAGCCTATTGTCCAGGAGACATCTGAATGGTTTTGGATTTCAGTATCTTAAGTTAGTGGTTTGGGAACGGAACCTGAGGTTGCTTTCACTTTACTGGAATTATTCTCTGTATTAGTCCTTGTGAAGCATTCTGATTTAGAAATGCTTAAAGAAACAAACTCCTCAATCCCAGGTGGTTCCAAACTGATCTGATTTATTTTCTACCAAAGGCTCAACATAAGACCTTCTTATCAAGAATGAATTTCACAGGCCTCAACTTCATTTTAGACTTCTTCACATTATCTTCAACAGAAAAAAAGTTATATTAGGAGAGCTAGTTCAGTTTCCATACAATACAGTAGTCAAGAAGGGTACATCACGATCAACCATTTCAGCTTATTTTATTTTATTTATTCATTTATAACATTTATAGTCTGCCTTTAATGAGTGCACGCTAAGTGCCATACAGATTAGTATATAATACAGCATATCAATAATACAATTCTGTTATATAACATTACCTTCAATCGTAACTATTTCAGCTTCCTCATAAGGTTATGAATTTCTAGAATGGTCCACCACACTCACAAGGCCAAATAGATTTCAGGCATGTGTCTCGTTACCAAAATGGTTATCACAGGTGGGATTCCAAAATCCTTCCAAGCTGGTAGTTAGACTAGCAGGCTTCTACCTGGCACATGATACTAGCTGGGTCTTTTCACCACTCAGTCCCAGGGTTCTCTCTGTCTCCCTGGGAGAGTCTCTCAGTGTCCTTCTTCTGGGACAGTCTGTCCCAAAAGCCCTTTAAAGTTTTTCCCACATGCCCAATTGTTGTCCAGTTGCTCCTTGAATCCAGCTACACTAACTGCATTAACCACATCCCCTGGCAAAATGTATGTTGAGTGAAAAAAAGCACGTTCTCTGATTAGTTTTAAATGTGCCACATGCTAACTTCATGGAGTGCCCCCTAGTCTTTCTATTATCTGAAAGAGAAATAACCAGTTCACATTTATCCATTCTAGACCTCTCATTATTTTAAACACCTCTATCAATCCCCCCTCAGCTGTCTCTTCTTCAAGCTGAAATGTCCTAACCTCTTTAGTCTTTCCTCATAGAGGAGCTGTTCCATCCCCTTTATCATTTTGGTTGCCCTTCTCGGTACCTTTTCCATCATGACTATATCTTTTTTGAGATGCGACGACCAGAATTGTACACAGTATTCAAGGTGCGGTCTCACCATAGAGCGATACAGAGGCATTATGACATTTTTCCATCTTACTCACCATTCCCTTTCTAATAATTCCCAACATTGTTTGACTGCCGCAACACACTGAACTGACAATTTCAATATGTTATCCACTATGACGCCTAGATCTCTTTCTTGGGTGGTAGCTCCTAATATGGAACCCAACATTGTGTAATTATAGCATGGGTTATTTTTCCCTATATGCATCACCTTGCACTTATCCACATTAAATTTCATCTGCCATTTGGATGCCAAATTTTCCAGTCTCACAAGGTCTTCCTGCAATTTATCACAATCTGCTTGTGATTTAACTACTCTGAATACTTTTGTATCTGCAAATTTGATTACCTCATCTGTCGTATTTCTTTCCAGATCATTTATAAAAATATTGAAAAGTATGGGTCCCAATACAGATCCCTGAGGCACTTCACTACTCACTTCCTTCCACTGAGAAAATTGTCCATTTATTCCTACACTCTGTTTCCTGTCTTTTAGCCAGTTTGTAATCCACGAAAGGACATCGCCATCTATACCATGACTTTTCACTTTTCCTAGAAGCCTCTCATTGTTGCGGAGCGCTCGGAGAGCGATCCCACTTCCTGAGAGAGGTGTGTCCTTGGGCCGCGGCTTGACCCCAGAGGATTCCGAAGAGGGCCGCGGGAGGCGTGGCATGCCCGAGCATGGGTAGGACGGAAGCAAGACTGGAGTGATGACCAGGAGACAGGCCCTCCTCCAGACCTGCACGCTTCGGAAGACCCAACAACGCAATGTTGGTCTTGTGAACAGTCCTCCGACCGTTCCCAGCCCAACAACTGGAAAACATGGAACACTGGACCTTGCAGAAGGCTGGAACACAAGGCAGCTCCTGGAACGAGGATCTCAGGAGTGACCAACTCCTTGCGAAGGCAAAGACAGACTGAACGTTGAATCCCTTTGTAGAGCTGAGGTGGACAACGCCCAGGGAGGAGCCAGCAGGGGCCACACCTGGCTGGCCCTTGAAGAACAGACGATAGGCGCGTGCTCGCGCCCTAGGAAGCTGGAGAGATGAGTGCTGGAAGTTGGTGGCATCCTCAGCCACGTGGAGGACCCATGGAAGCAGGCAAGCAGTGAAGCAGGCCTGCCCTGGAGCTGGAGAGGTGGCAGGCTGCGGGAGCGGCTTCCAGCTACGAAGATGAAAGCAGGAGAGCAGGAAGAGAGCTGACTGCAGGACAAGCCGGTAGCTGTAGCAGACTGCAGGCAGAGAGGTAAGGCTGGTTGCAGGGAAGCTGGAGGAGTGGTTACAGACCGCAGGCAAGGTGAGGGGCCGCAGGCACCGGCAGGGACAACCTCCCTGCCGGGCAAGGACCCGGACTGCAGCGACGGGCACCGGCAGGGACGCCCTCCCTGCCGGCTAGGGACCCCAGGAGCGACGGAGCACGCCGGGGAGAGCCAGGAGAGACAGCGGGGGTCCCGACCACTCGGCCCCGCTGCACAGAGCAGAAGACGGCCGGGGAGGAGCCCGGACGCCCAGGAGGGACCGCCGCAGCGTCAGCAGCGTCAGCGGCCCGACTGGCCGCGTGGAGGTGAGGGCCTGCCCGCGAGGAGCGCGGGCAGGATCGTAACAGTACCCCCTCCTCAAGACCCCCCTCAAGCCACTGGTCAAGCTTGAGAGGAAGGCGATATTCCATACCCGTCGAGGACAAGCGAGGATCTAAGGACGAGCTGGTGCATCTTGGCGGGAAACTGTAGCGAGAAGAATGCTGGAGTAGGAGACAAGACAGAAGTGGTCAAGGTCCAAGCAAGACAAACACAGAACATGGGCTGCAGAAGACAAAGATCAGGCAGGATACAGAATGCAGAATTGCTGGATGGCATCTTGGTTCTTGGTTCAAGTGGTAGAGGCTGGAGTGCTTTTAAGGCTTAACTTTAAACAAACGGCCTTAACGCTTCTTAAGGCTGAGGCTGTAGTGCAGGCTGGATTACTAGGTGAGAGTTAGCTGTTGAGTTGATGGTTCCAGGACTTAGAAGTTCGGTGACTCACAGTGGCTGCAAGGAGTCAAGGTAGCTGATTGAGCTGTGGTGAGTTAGGGTGTAGAAGAGTCAACACGGTGACAGATATCCCAAGGTAGTTCAAGGGTCATTGGGTGAAGACCTTTGGTTGGTGAACAGAGGGTGTACCAGTCTCTAGGTATAGTACGAACAGGTGTGAATTTCTGGTACGCATAGTTCAGGATGGCAGGTGGACGGTAGTCATGGCTGGAATTGAGTTTGGCAAGGGAAATAAGCAAAAGTTCTTTGATGGGTAACAGAGTCCTTAGTGAAGACATGCTGCTGATGCACAGGTGAGTAGAACTAGTCGCTCAAGTAACTGGTGGTAAGAATCAGGATCAGAGCGGTGCAGAGGATCAAAAGCACAAAAGTTCAGTGACTCCCATCAGGAGTGAACCCTAAGACTGGGTAGAATCTTGGTGTTGCTTGGTTAACTGACACTCATACTCGAGTGGTCCTAGGCTGATCGAAGAAATGGACATCTTCAGGACGGCTTGTGAGCCAGCTGACAGTAGGATACTTGGCAGAGCATACTTGGACCAGGACCTTTGCTTGGATGGAGAAGCTTGCAGCAGAATCCCAAGGAGGCTGCAGGACTCACGCTCGGGGTGGAGAGCGAGGCAAGCAAGTGCTAACAGAAGCATTGTAAAAGCTGAGCAGGAAGAGCGAAGACATCTGCTGGATCAGCTGGAAGAGATGGCAGATATTCCAGGCCCCATGGGATAGAAGACCACAGATGGGGTGCAGGCACCTCCTGCAGGTCGTCTGGAGAGGTGTACCACTAGGTGGCGAGTAATAGGCATCTCTTGTAGGATGGTGAACTCAGAGAGCGAGATATGCTGGAATTTCAGTAGAGTAAGCTCTACGGAGAAGGTACCGCTGGCGATGAACAAGCATTGTCGGTGGGAAAAAATAAAAAATTCTGGACCAGATAGTTGTGCAGCACAGAAACCAGATGCTGCAGCATGGAAAATGGTGGTGAGCCTGGGTGCAGGCGCCTCCTGCAGGTCGTACAGCAAGTGTACCCAGGGTAAGCAAAAAGTCTCAAGCAGGCTGTTAGTGAAACAGGAGCTAGGCCTCTAGCGGTGTGGGAGAAACCAAGAGTTCAAGCAAGCTGGCGCCTCCAGCAGGTAGGTAGATACAGCAAAAGCTAGGACTGAAGTTTTTTCCTTTTGAAAAAAAAATTCTTTAGTAGGGAAAATCCAAAACTTGGACTGGTCCATCACAAGGACATGGACGCCGAACACATGGCCTTCGCAATCTGTTGCGGAGCACTCGGAGAGCGATCCCACTTCCTGAGAGAGGTGTGTCCTTGGGCCGCGGCTCGACCCCAGAGGATTCTGAAGAGTGCCGCGGGAGGCGTGGCATGCCCAAGCATGGGTAGGACGGAAGCAAGACTGGAGTGATGACCAGGCGACAGGCCCTCCTCCGGATCTGCACGCTTCGGAAGACCCAACAACGCAATGTTGGTCTTGTGAACAGTCCTCCGACCGTTCCCAGCCCTTTCGGACCTGGCGCAGGGTACGGCACGAAGCGGCAGGCCGGACAGAGGCCAGGACAGCGAAGGCTGGAACATAGATTCAGACGAGACTCAGAAGCAGGGTACTGGAAGTGCAGACGTAGACTCAGAAGCAGTGTACTGGGAGTGCAGATGTAGACTCAGAAGCAAGGTACTGGGAGTGCAGACGTAGACTCAGAAGCAAGGTACTGGACGTGCTGACGTAGACTCAGAAGCAAGGTACTGGAAGTGCAGACGAAGACTCAGAGACAAGATACTGGGCATGCTGACGTAGACTCAGAAGCAAGGAACTGGGAGTGCAGAGGTAAACTCAGAAGCGAGGTACTGAAGATGCAGAGGTAAATTCAGAAGCGAAGTACTGAGGATGCAGAGGTAGATTCAGAAGCGAGGTACTGAGGATGCAGAGGTAGATTCAGAAGCGAGGTACTGAAGGTGCAGATGTAGACTCAGGAACAAGGGCTGAAGGAAAACATGGGCATAGTCCCTCAGGGCACCCCGCTCAGACCACTCCTGGGACTAAGTCAAGGGCCACCCTGTCCCACACGTCCCCAACACTGCCTTGAAGGGCAGGTCACGGACCACGCTGAGAGCGGGAAAATGCAGGAGAGATCCAGGCGAAGCGAACTCCGATGCTGGGATACTGACATCCGAAGCCCCGTCAGCTGGCAGGAAGGGAAGCTCCAAAGCACAGGGACGAATCCCACCTGTTGGCCACTCCAGGGCCCAACAGGCCAGAAGGCTCAGGAGCCAGACAAGACGAAGGGCAGAACATATGGGACTGGATCAGGAACTGGATCCGGCACCGACATCAAGGTAACAGAGAAGAAGCAGGTTTGCTGCACACCGGCAGCCAAGGTAGGATTGCTGCACACCGGCAGCCAAAGCAGGATTGCTGCACACCGGCAGCCAAGGCAGGTAACAGGATCAGGAACAAGGACTTCTCAGAGAGTTAGAAACGAGGTACATGGCTTGCATCACAGATGGCCCTAATCAGCCCGCCCCGAGGGCTGGTCACGGACCACGGCGTGGCTTGCCGTGAGGTACCAGGACATTGGAGGACACAGGATCAAGGTGCTAGCTTTCAAGAGATTCAAGAGCAAGGTACTTAGCTTTCAGGCGAGTTTCAGGATCAAGGGGCAAGGCTTGTAATATCTGGGCTGGACCATGGATACCAGATTAGGAATCAGACCTCAAGGCAGGAACAGGAACAAGCGAACATCAGGACTGGAACAACTGGAGACATCAGGACTGGAACAACTAGAAAACATGGAACACTGGACCTTGCAGAAGGCTGGAACACAAGGCAGCTCCTGGAATAAGGATTTCAGGAGTGACCAACTCCTTGCGAAGGCAAAGACAGACTGAACGTTGAATCCCTTTGTAGAGCTGAGGTGGACAACGCCCAGGGAGGAGCCAGCAGGGGCCACACCTGGCTGGCCCTTGAAGAACAGACGATAGGCGCGTGCTCGCGCCCTAGGAAGCTGGAGAGATGAGTGCTGGAAGTTGGTGGCATCCTCAGCCACGTGGAGGACCCATGGAAGCAGGCAAGCAGCGAAGCAGGCCTGCCCTGGAGC
The DNA here is from genome assembly GCF_901001135.1 of Rhinatrema bivittatum. NCBI lineage: Eukaryota > Metazoa > Chordata > Amphibia > Gymnophiona > Rhinatrematidae > Rhinatrema > Rhinatrema bivittatum. Next base: position 514,768,261 of record NC_042617.1, on the reverse strand, counting down.
TGGAGAGGTGGCAGGCTGCGGGAGCGGCTTCCAGCTACGAAGATGAAAGCAGGAGAGCAGGAAGAGAGCTGACTGCAGGACAAGCCGGTAGCTGTAGCAGACTGCAGGCAGAGAGGTAAGGCTGGTTGCAGGGAAGCTGGAGGAGCGGTTACAGACCGCAGGCAAGGTGAGGGGCTGCAGGCACCGGCAGGGACAACCTCCCTGCCGGGCAAGGACCCGGACTGCAGCGACGGGCACCGGCAGGGACGCCCTCCCTGCCGGCTGAGGACCCCAGGAGTGGCGCAGCACGCCGGGAGAGCCAGGAGAGACAGCGGGGGTCCCGACCACGAGGAAGCGCTCGCGGCGGGTCGGCTCCGCTGCACAGAGCAGAAGATGGCCGGGGAGGAGCCCGGACGCCCAGGAGGGACCGCCGCAGCGTCAGCAGCGTCAGTGGCCCGACTGGCCGCGTGGAGGTGAGGGCCTGCCCGCGAGGAGCGCGGGCAGGATCGTAACACTCATGAGGAACTTTGTCAAACGCCTTCTGAAAATCCAAATATACTACATCTACCAGTTCAGATTTGTGAGGCAAGACTTGCCTTGGGTAAAGCCATGCTAACTTTGTTCCATTAAACCATGTCTTTCTATATGTTCTGTGATTTTGATATTTAGAACACTTTCCACTATAGTAATGCGGTTTTGCAACATCTGTGCTTGTAACAAAGATATTTGTGCTAAAGTAAGGCTCTCAAATAGCTTCACGCTGTGAAAAAATGTTCCAACTTCCCAGCATACAATTTCTGATAATACCGAAGCATAATATTTATTATATCTTCCGTATTAGCAGAAAGCTTACCCTGTTTGTTAGAAAGGGCAGCAATAATGCTTTGGCTTATTTCGAACCAAGCATGCCATGAGTTTGCTGACTTTATTCCCTTGCCTGAATAAAGACATATTGCATATGTTGCATCTCTCATTGAGATAGCAAGACAATCAGCGATCTAATGATATTCATATGCTGTAACATTTCTGGCTGCATGAGGGTGATATGCTTCCTTTTAAGATTTTGCAACTTCTCTCCCAGAAGCAATATCTCCTTGGCCTTCATTTTATTTTTGTAAGCAACATAAGCTATAATCTGTCCTCTAATTACCACCTTTCCAGCATTCCAGAAGGTCTCAGAACTTACATCTGCAGAAGCATTCAAAGCAACATACTCAGCCTATTGCTTTTTCAAATAAGCTTTAAATTCAAGGTCATAAAACAAGGATGGTTGCATTCTCCAGGCAACTGAAGAGATCCTTTTAGAATTAATATTCAACCCCAACAGGAAGGGAGCATGATCCGAAAATCATAGAAGTACCAATACTAGTGGAGCCAACCTTAGAAAACAGCGCCAGTGAGATTAAATAATAGTCTATTCTACAATTGGAGTCATGAACTGATGAACAGAAAGTGTGACCTTTTTCTAAGTGGTGCAAGGTCCACCATACATCCATCAATTGCAACTCCATCAAGAAATGAACCCCTTCAGATGACTTATGACTTTTAGTGCATATAGGCTGGATATCTATCTGTAGTGAGACAGGGAGATTAAAGTCTCCCTTTATCACTATTTTATATCCAGAGTATTGATCCAAAACAACAACTAGATTAGAGAAAAAAGTATGAACACACACATTAGGAGCATACACATTACAGAAAACCATTTTTATGTTTGTGAGTTTGCCAACAAGAGTAGATATCGTCCAGAGACATCTACTATCTTATGTTCTAGTTCAAAGGTATAGATTATGTATTAAAATGGCAACACCCCTTTGTCTCTGAGAAAAAGCATAACATTGGGTAGGCCAATCTTGTTTGAGCTTTCTTGAAGGAATGCAATATGAGTTTTCACCTCTTAAAAAGATTAAGAATCTCTTTTGATAGGTGAATGTATACCATCAACATTAAGGGAAACTCTTTAAATCAGCCATTTAACATCACACAAGGCACAGATTAACAGCACTTTGGAGCAGTATTGTTGGGAGATCGCCCACCCTAAATACTTGACAGCAGATACCATTAGGAAGGATACTATCATGTGTAGTCAAATACACAATATTGAGAACATTACTCTTGGATCCAGATAGCCATATAGTCCCAGAGCTTAACTATGCACTGAGTGGAAAATAATTTTCTTTGATTTGTTTTAAATGAACTACTTGCTAACTTCATGGAGTGCCCCCTAGTCCTTCTATTATCTGAGAGAGTAAATAACTGATTTACATTAACCTGTTCAAGTCATTTCATGATTTTGTAGATCTCAATCATATCCCCCCTTAGTTGTCTCTTCTCCAAACTGAACAGTCCTAACTTCATTAGCCTTTCCTCATAGGGCAGCTGTTCCATGCCCCTTATCATTCTGGTTGCCCTTCTCTGCACTTTCTCCAGTACAACTATATCTTTTTTGAGATGTGGCGACCAGAATTGCACACAGTATTCAAGATGCAGTCTCACCATAGAGCATTGTGACTTCCATCCTTTTATTTGCCATTCCCTTCCTAATTATTCCTAACATTCTGTTTGCTTTTTGATTGCCACAGCACACTGAGCTGATGATGTCAATGTATTATCCACTATGACGCTTAGATCTCTTTCCTGGGTGGTAACTCCTAAGATAGAACCTAATATTGTGCAACTACAGCAAGGGTTATTTTTCCCTATATGCATTACTTCAGAAGGGGGCCTACAATCAATTTCTATTATGAAAATTTGGGGGTCAGGGAGGGGAGGGTTTTTGGGCCTATAAGCTGGCTACATATTTGCTATATTTTGGGAGACTTAGGGCGAAGGGGAAATTGGGTGTAATAGTAACATAGTAACATAGCACATAGTAATGACGGCAGAAAAAGACCCAATGGTCCATCCAGTCATTCCAGGAAGTTTCTCATACCTCTGATATATTTGAAAAATGTTTTATCACCTCGCTTTACCTCTTTGGCAATCCTTTCTTCCGCTTCACCTTTTGCTTTCCTGATTTCTTTCTTCATCTGACTCAGTTTCATCCTGTATTTTTCCCTGTGTTCCCCTTTTTGGGATCCTTTATACTTCTTGAAATCTATTCTTTTTGCCTTTATTTTTTCAGCCACCTCCTTTGAGAACCAGATTAGTTTCTTTTTTCTCATATTTTTGTTAACTTTTCTAACATATAGATTTGTTGCCTTTGTAATAGCTCCTTTTAATTTGGCCCACTGTTGTTCCACCTCACCCATTTTCTCCCAGTCTTCTATTTCTTCTTCCAGGTATGTCCCCATTTTTACAAAATCCGTATTTTTGAAATTAAAAACACAGGCCATTGTGTGACTTCTCTGTCTCTTAAGTTGTGTTCATGATTGTTTGCTTGATCCCTTAGTAACACAAGACAAATTATATGATTTTGAAACCACTTCTTTGGCTGAGATTCGATCTCTATTGAGTAAAATGAGCAAGAATTCCAATCACAGCTAGATCCTTGTCCATCATTTTTGATTGGCTCATTACCTGATTCAGTCTTAAAGGAATTATGAAATTTGATAAATGCCTCCCTTTCTGAAGGGGATGTTCCTGATGTCTTGAAAAAAGCTTTACTTGTCCCTATTTTGAAGAAAGAGGATGCAGACCCCAGGGATGTGCCAATTATAGGCCTATTGCGAACCTTCCATTTGCATGTAAGGTTTTGGAGAAGATTGTAACTACACAGATTTCTGAATTTGTGGAGAATACTGATAAGCTTGACTGGGCTCAAGCTGGATTCAAAAGGGGTTGTAGTACAGAGACCAGATGAAATTTAATGTGGATAAGTGCAAGGTGATGCATATAGGGAAAAATAACCCATGCTATAATTACACAATGTTGGGTTCCATATTAGGTGCTACAACCCAAAAAAGAGATCTAGGTGTCATAGTGGATAACACATTGAAATCGTCGGTACAGTGTGCTGCAGCAGTCAAAAAAGCAAACAGAATGTTGGGAATTATTAGAAAGGGAATGGTGAATAAAACGGAAAATGTCATAATGCCTCTGTATCGCTCCATGGTGAGACTGCACCTTGAATATTGTGTACAATTCTGGTCGCCGCATCTCAAAAAAGATATAATTGCGATGGAGAAGGTACAGAGAAGGGCTACCAAAATGATAAGGGGAATGGAACAACTCCCCTATGAGGAAAGTCTAAAGAGGTTAGGACTTTTCAGCTTTGAGAAGAGACGACTGAGGGGGGATATGATAGAGGTGTTTAAAATCATGAGAGGTCTAGAACGGGTAGATGTGAATCGGTTATTTACTCTTTCGGATAGTAGAAAGACTAGGGGGCACTCCATGAAGTTAGCATGGGGCACATTTAAAACTAATCGGAGAAAGTTCTTTTTTACTCAATGCACAATTAAACTCTGGAATTTGTTGCCAGAGGATGTGGTTAGTGCAGTTAGTATAGCTGTGTTTAAAAAAGGATTGTATAAGTTCTTGGAGGAGAAGTCCATTACCTGCTATTAAGTTCACTTAGAGAATAGCCACCGCCATTAGCAATGGTTACATGGAATAGACTTAGTTTTTGGGTACTTGCCAGGTTCTTATGGCCTGGATTGGCCACTGTTGGAAACAGGATGCTGGGCTTGATGGACCCTTGGTCTGACCCAGTATGGTATTTTCTTATGTTCTTATGTGCTTATGGTGGATATGATGAACTCAGTACTACCCTCACTGGATAAGGGAAGGGCTGCTTTGTTGATTCTGCTTGATTTATCAAGTGCTTTTGATTTAATTGTGTTATGGAGTCTCAGTTTAGTGGACCCTTGGGCCGACCTGCAGGAGACTGGGAAAGGAATTCTAAAGTCTCTAGCACACCACAGGCCGGGAGGCAGATGTTCAGGCTGGACGTAGAGGTGCTCTGTACCCTGGAAGCTGGTGCTCCCCCAGGAGGAGCCCATAGGAGCCCAGCCGCTGGGACTTAGGTGAGGCTTCACCCTTGGAAGCCGAAGCCCCCCCGGGAGGAGCCCGTAGGGAACTGGCCGCTGGGACTTAGGCGGGTTGATGATCTGGAGACTGAAGCAGGCAGGCTGATAAGCAGGACTGGAAACTGGAACCAGACGAGAACAGTAGACAGGAACTGTAGCAGGACTCGGGTACTGGAACCAGGCAGGAACTGTAGCAAGACCGGGTACTGGAACCAGGCAGGAACTGTAGCAAGACTCGGGTACTGGAACCAGGCAGGTACTGTAGCAGGCAAGCAGGAACCAAGCAGGTACTGTAGCAGGCAGGCAGGAACCAAGCAGGTTCTGTAGCAGGCAAGCAGGTACCAGGCAGGTACTGTAGCTGGCAGGCAGGAACCAAGCAGGTACTGTAGCAGGCAAGCGGGAACGGAGCGAGTTCCAAGGCAGCTCACTCCGGGGCACGGAGCAACAGGGATCCGGAAGGTAAGCCCGTTGCAAGGCAAAGACTGAGTGTCCGCGGCCGGCTTATCAAGGCCACGGCGTCTGATGTCAGGAATTGGGCGGAGTCACCACTGGCGGGAAACGGCCTAGAAAAGCGCAGAAGCGGCACGCGCGCATGCCTAAAAGCAGGGCGTCCATGGGAGGCTTCCCGGCAGCGCGGCCCCCGCAGGGACGCTACCAAACAGGCCGCGAACTAGGCCACCAGAAGCGGGAGCAGGTCCAGGAACTCGGAGGTAAGGGTCTGGTCGTGTCACTCGCAGCCAGAACCATAACAAATTGATCATCAAATTTTGATTTCCCGATGCCATGCTTTAGGAATTAATGGAACAGTTTGAAATGATTACCTTATTTTTTGCAGAACAGATCATACATGATATCTTTTCAGGGAAGTTGTTCAAGGATGGGCAAACATTTTGTGGGGTTCCCCAGGGCTCGTCCCTTTCACCTCTTTTTTTAATATCTACTTGGCCCCTCTTGGGAGTATTATTCGTTCTTTTGGATTTACTCTGTTAATTTAAGCAGATGATGTACAAATCATTGCTCCCTTAGACCAGAATGCTCCCTTAGACCAGGATGTATCAACAACTATATCGGGACCCTTACTTTTCAATATATTTATAAATGATCTGGAAAGAAATACGACGAGTGAGGTAATGAAATTTGCAGATGATACAAAATTGTTCAGAGTAGTTAAATCACAAGCAGATTGTGATAAATTGCAGGAAGACCTTGTGAGGCTGGAAAATTGGACATCAAAATGGCAGATGAAATTTAATTGGAACAAGTGCAAGGTGATGCATATAGGGAAAAATAACCCATGTTATAGTTTCACAATGTTAGGTTCCATATTAGGTGCTACTACTCAAGAAAGAGATCTAGGCGTCATAGTGGATAACACATTGAAATCGTCAGTTCAGTGTGCTGTGGCAGTCAAAAAAGCAAACAGAATGTTGGGAATTATTAGAAAGAGAATGGTGAATAAAATGGAAAATGTCATAATGCCTCTGTATCGCTCCATGGTGAGACCGCACCTTGAATACTGTGTACAATTCTGGTCGCCGCATCTCAAAAAAGATATAATTGTGATAGAGAAAGTACAGAGAAGGGCGACCAAAATGATAAAAGGAATGGAACAGCTCCCCTATGAGGAAAGACTAAAGAGGTTAGGACTTTTCAGCTTGGAGAAGAGACGGCTGAGGGGGGATATGATAGAGGTCGCCCCTAGAGCCTTTTTTAAATATTGGGGTTACATTGGCCACCCTCCATGGATGATTTTAATGATAGGTTACAAATTTTAACTAATAGATCAGAAATTTCATTTTTTAGTTCCTTCAGTACCCTAGGATGCATACCATCCGGTCCAGGTGATTTGCTACTCTTTAGTTTGTCAATCTGGCCTACTATATCTTCCAGGTTCAAAGTGATTTCGTTCAGTTCGTCTGACTCATCACCCCTGAAAACCATCTCTGGAACTGGTATCTCCCCAACATCTTCATTAGTAAACATGGAAGCAAAGAATTAATTTAGTCTTTCTGCAATGGCCTTATCTTTCCTAAGAGCTCTTTTAACCCCTCGGTCATCTAATGGTCCATCCGACTCCCTCACAGGTTTCTTGCTTTGGATATATTTTAAAAAGTTTTTATTATGAGTTTTTGCCTCTATGGCCAACTTCATTTCAAATTCTCTCTTTGTCTCTCTTATCAATGTTTTACACTTAACTTGACAATACTTATGTTTTATCCTATTTTTTTCAGATGGATCCTTCTTCCAATTTTTGAAGGATGTTTTTTGGCTAAAATAGCCTCTTTCACCTCACCTTTTAATCATGATGGTAATTGTTTTGCCTTCTTTCCACCTTTCTTAATGTGTGGAATACATATGGACTGCGCCTCTAGGATTGTATTATCCTACTATAGCCCTCTATAAACCACCTATTCCTAGGTTGTTGAATCTTCTGTGGGAATGGGGGCAGATTTTTTGAGTGCTGTAAAGTGGGGGAGACTTCTCTGGTGGTTGCTAATTCCTGTTTAGTCTTTTTTTTTTTGTAGATAATTCTGCTTTAAGTTGAGCCAACTCCTTTTTCATTGACAAGAGCTGCAAACAAATGGGGCAAGTTCTAAGCCTCCAGATTGTTTGCCTTTAGACAAAGGCACTACAGTTATTACATTAAATAATAGTTATTTTATTAATTTGTTTTTAGATGGAACACCTTTAGTATGATCTATTTATTTATTTATTTATTTGTTTATTTAAAAGGTTCCTATATACCCCATATACTCACATTGGTGGATCTAGGCGGTTTACAATTGACCTGCATAAAATCAATAAAATAGTCAAAGATAAAACAAGCAAAGGAATAGCAAAGGTACAGATAACGTAAAACACTTCTAGGCAAAATTAACTCTGTGGGTTTGGAAAGGCCATAGAAAATAAGTATGATTTTATTGCTTTTTTGAAGTCATTTTTGGTAGTAAGTTGACGGATATATTTTGGTATGGAGTTCCATAATTTAGGACTGGCCACAGAGAAGGCATAGTTTCTGGTGATGTCTCAATGGGCTGTTTTAACAGTGGGTATTTCAAGGTAGGTTTTTTCAGAGGAATGAAGGTGGCATGGTGGTTGATATAAACGGAGAGTAGTGCATAACCAGCATAACCAAACTGAAGAAGTATTATGAAATATTGAGTGAATTATTGTCAAAATGTTATATTGTATTTGTTGACGAATTGGTAGCCAGTGAAGTTGTTTAAGTATGAGGGTTATATGAGCATTATGAGGTATTGGTAAGGAATCTAGCAGTACAGTTTTGAATTAGTTGATAACGATTTGCAAAGTAACTTTTTTACCAATTCCTATAATTATGTACCCAAGCAAGACTATCAGGCTGGAGCGCACTGTTAACCGGCATTTGGACGTGCGTTTTCGTCGCACTAGCTTTACCCCTTATTCAGTAAGGGGTAATAGCGAGTCGAAAACGCGCATCCAACCCTCCCGAGACTAATAGCGCCCGCAACATGCAAATGCATGTTGATGGCCCTATTAGTCATTCCCGCGCAATACTGTGGAAAAAGCAGTCCTCCAGTATGTGCTTAAAGACTTGTTGGAAAATACTAGTCTTAAGGCTATTCAGTTGGCACAATCAGTCCGTCCCTAGAGACAGATCTAGGAACAAAGTTAGATTTTTTTTCCTCTGCCTTTCTTTTTTTATAAAGCCATAACATATGTCTTTTATCCTTTTTTATTACTTAATTAAATCAGCACCCCCTCAAAGGCACATAATAATGCAAATAGTCACATTTTCTATTTGGTCCCAGATAATTTTAAAAAGCCAAAGATTTCCACTTAGCTTTTGAAGCTTCTCACAGGAAGACCTGCAAATAAGTGACTCAGAGCTGATGGAAAACACTAGTTTTAAGGCTATTCAATTGGCACAATGTTTCAATGAGGTGGGAAGGGTGGTGGATCAGGCTAGCAGGCCCACCAGGTTTCTTTCTTAAATTCTGTATAATCACTTAAGCGGCTGTATTGAATGTAGCCAATGAAAGTAAAGTTATCTGGGAACATGTGTATCCAGATAACTTTGTTTGAAGATATTCAGCTATATGTTTATCCTGCTGAATATCTTTGATAACTTATCCAGCTAACTTTAGCTACTAAGTTATCCATTTTCTGATTTATTTGAATTTTGTCCTTATATTGTTTAGCACTGAGCATGCCACTAGCACTATAAAAATATTTAGGGATACATTTGCTAAGACTCTGGCATCTTCCTTATGGGAAAAAGTTGCAATAACTTGCCATCAGAAAGTACATCCAACCTTTAGCCCAGTGGCCCCCAAACCTGTCCTGGAGGGCCACCAGCCAGTCAGATTTTTGGGATATCCACAATGAATATGCATGAGAGAAAATTTGCATGTTATGGAGGCAGTGCATGCAAATTTTCTATCATGCATATTCATTGAGGATATCCCAAAAACCCGACTGGCTGGTAGCCCTCCAGGACAGGTTTGGGGACCACTGCTTTAGCCACTTAGAAAAGAGGCTTAAAGGGGGTGGGGAAGGAACCTGTCAGTGGTGTGATTGAAAGCTTCACATGTACATTTCAATTTTAAAAATGTTCATGCATAGTAGACATGCTGCTAATGTGCATGCTTTGCACCATTTTTCAATACAGTGGATTTACATTGTGAACTGCCTTGATTATATTAGAAATGCGGTATATTAAATTCAATAAAAAAATAATAATAATGCAAGTGGTGTATGCATGGACTTTTAGCTGCACAACTAGCATATATTAAAATACACTGCATGCAGATATTTTGCGTTTAAAAATTGACTGGGTTTGAGCAGGATGAAACATATGTGCATGCTAATTGCCAATAGGGTGCCTTATTGAAAATCTTTTAATAAATTAAAATGAAATTAGACTGACTCTAAACACTACTGGCCACGCTGAAAATTGAATTGCTTTAAGTGTGTTTGAATAAAAGTATTATGAGCTGGAGTTCTCCACAATTTCCAAACTCAGAACTGCAACTTAGAGGGATTTACCATTTCCTTTTTAGTATCAGGAAGCTGAACTCTTAAAGCATCTGGCAGAAAAGAGAGAACATGAGCGTGAGGTCATCCAGAAGGCTATTGAGGAGAACAATAACTTCATCAAAATGGCCAAGGAAAAACTGGCACAGAAAATGGAGGTCAACAAGGAGAACCGGGAAGCCCACTTAGCCGCCATGTTGGAACGCCTGCAAGAGAAGGTTAGTTAGAAGGTTTTTTTACTTGTATGCTGCCATTCCAGAAAAAAGCTAGCCCTGAAAATAAATGAAATGACTTTTTTGAATATTAGTGATTTATATCAAACTTGTACTTTCTGGTATACTGCCTCCAAAAAAATGTTTATGATGTGCCCGGTTGAAAAGGGCACAGTTGTTCATTATTATAGCAAACTCCTTCATATTTAGTCCTGGTTAACCAATAAATGCCAATTAATCATAACAGTCAAATTTCCCATCTGACAATGGCTTAGCACAAGCCTTGGGATTTTCCATTCTCTATTCCTCTCTCCCAGAATGTAGAGCCTTCCTTCACTATAAGCTATAAACACTTATGTCTAATTACTGAATATGCTGTGGGGGAAGGAATAATCAATAGGGATGTACAAGGATAAAAATTTAATTTTGTTTTTTGTTTCATTTTTGGGAAGTTCTCCCCCCCACCCCACCACGGATTTTGTTTTGTTTAATGTTTAACTTTTTTTTTTTGTTTTGTTTAAATAAAAACCTAATCAAACACTAAAAAAAACCCAACACAAAAACAAACAAACAAAAAAAGAAAGAAAATGGGGGTCTCCCAAGGCCTCCCATCCCTTTTACCCATAAAAATGGAGCCAGGATCCCCCCCCCCCCGGCCACACTTACTGGTTTGGTGGGGATCCAGGCTGAAGCCTCAGCCTTGCATAGGCTGATGTAAGATTCATGGATCCTTTTTGCTGCAGTAGGGTTGGCTCAACCTATTGGGAGTGCCCTGTAGGTCCCCACTGACAGCTGACGGAACTGGCTGAGGAAGAGATTGATCAGGAGCCTCATCTCTATACCAGCTCCTCTCCCCTTAGGTTATGCCCATGGGTTCCAGGGGCTGGCAGGTCTTAGGCAAGAGTGTCTTAGGGGAATGTACAGTGTAGGTCCAGAGTCAATTTTGAGTCAAAGGCAGGCAACAGACAAAAATGTTCAATGTTCAGGCTGAGGTCAGAGGCAGGCAGAAGCCAAGAGTGGTCAGGGTCCAAACATTGGTCAGGTCCAGGAGTCAGTCCTAAGATAGGCAAAGGAAGTAGGGCCAGAGGCTGACAGGGACTGAAGGAGAAGAGGCAGGCCAGGCTGCAATGACAAGGCAGGCAGGAACTAGAACAACAAAGCAAGCAGGAACTGGATTGACAAGGTAGGCAGGAACTGGAATATGGATGCAGCAACTCACACTACAAGGTAATTGACCCATTGCTGAAGTGACGATAGGATGTCTTGGATAGCCCTTTATAGGTCTAGAAGGGATGAATTCATTAGAGGGTACTGCAAGAAGTTTTCCGCCTCAGGCCCTTTAAGTAGCATGTAGACCAGTGCACGTGCACCTAGTGGAGCCTGCAAAAGGAGCACCAATGGCAGTGTCCTGCCGTGGAAAGGAAAACCAGCTACATGGAGCATCAGGTGAGTGATGCAACTCATATGGACCTACCAATGATCCGTAAAACATAACAGCCGAGGTCGCAGTGGGTCATTGTGACCTTGGCCTAGGCTCTACCAAGGCCAAAGCTTGGAGGCCTGGTCCTGATGGCTTGGACAAGGCCTGACACTGGGGCCTAAGCTGGATGCTGGGGCCTTGGCCTAGGCCAAAGCCTGAGCCCAGGCCCGATGCTGAGGCCTGGTCCAGAGAATGGGTCCTGATGCCTGGGCCTCAACCTCTGTTAGGGCCTGGGCCCAAGCCTGATGCTGTGGCCTGGCCTAGAGGCCAGGTCCTGATGCTGGGGCCTCAGCCTGGGCCAGGGCTTGTGCCCGTGATGCCATGGCCCATCTCAGAAGCCAGATTCCGATGCCTCGATCTAGGCCCAGATCAAGGCCTGACACTGGGGCCCGGTCTGGAGGCCGGGTCTCAATGCCTAGTCCTCAGGCTAGGATGGGGCCAATGCCACAGCCCAATATGGACCCAAGCCCGTCAGTGGACCCTGGCATGGATGTCGGGTCCCGACGCCAGGGCCTTGGCGTAAGGTCAGGCCTAGACCCGGAGTCCAGTTTCCATGTAAATATGTTGTTATTTTTCAAAATAATATGTTTATTTTCATTGATTCCTCACATTTGGAAACTTTTATGGTAAGTGTGTTAAGTAGTTTTTCCCTAAGGTACACTAGCAGCATGCCTCAGAGATCGGTCCTTGGACTGGTTTTCTTCAACATTTTTGTGAGCGACATAATTGAAGGATTGTCAGGAAAAGTTTGTCTTTTCACTGATGATACCAAAATCTGTAACAAGGTGGATAGCCAGGAAGGAGTAGAAAACACGAGAAGGGATCTAGTGAAGTTTGAGGAATGGTCTAAGATCTGGCAGCTAAGATTTAATACTAAAAAATGCAGTGAAGTGCATTTAGGATGCCAAAATCTAAGGGAAAGGTTTAGTATTGGAGGTAAAATTCTTCTAAGCACAAAGGAAGTGTGGGATCTGGGGTTAATTGTATCTGGTGTTCTTAAAATGGCAAAACAGGTAGATAAAGCGTCAGTAAAAGCATAGGGAGAGGAATGGTCAGCAGAAAAAGGGAGGTGATATTGCTCCTATATAGGTCCCTGGTGAGACCTCATTTGGAATACTGTGTACAATTCTGGAGACCCCCACCTTCAAAAAGATATAAACAGGATGGAGTCGGTCCAGAAGGTGGGTACTAAAATGGTCAGTGGTCTTCATTCTAAAACATATGGAGATAGACTTAAAGATCTAAACATCTATACCCTAGAGGAAAGGGAGATAGGGGTGATATGATAGAGATATTCAAATATCTCAAAGGTTTCTATACACAGGAGGTGATCATTTTTCAATGGAAAGGAGGCCCTAGAACAAGGGGTCATGAGATGAGGTTGAAAGGGGGTAGATTCAGGATTAATGTTAGGAAATATTTCTTCCAAATCACCAGCTATCAAGGGGTCCAATATTAGAAAACTATTGTTTACTCACAGTGAACCCAAATCATTTACAACAATTGAATACAGCATCAGATCATTTTAATAGGTGCCTTAAGTGCAATCTACTGTCTCTTGTCATGCAATGGGCTTCAAACGGTGTTAGAAACATGCACCAAATATTCATTAATTTCCTGGTTCAAAAAATTATTTTACAAACTCTAGTACCTATATCCTTTCCTACTAGTAACATTTAGAACCACTTAGCTCAAAGTACTGTCCAACGCAGTACACCAGTTCAAAACTACTGTGCTCAATACAGACTCCCAATCAGATAGAGGCCCATGTTTCAGTGTCACAACGCCTGCCTCAGGGATTTGATTTATCAAAACATAAACACCAACTACCTATAAATGATTGCATGTTTTTAATTGGTTACCATTTTACATACTTGACCCACATCTCACAAACTACTTCAGTCCAAAATTCAAAAAATGGCGACTAGCTCAACATCCACCACCACACAACATCACTATTGAAAACAAGGGGGCAATACACTCCTCCTCTGCTCCCACCCAGTTGTCTCACTCAAACTGATGAGTAAAGACCTTTCAGTCATCTCACTCCAAAAAGAAACCTATCAAAAAACTGCCAAAATATCTCAGGAAACTGCCCATTCTCTGTCTTTATTGAAACCATTTGATTGTACAGTGTTCAAACAGTGTATCCAGCATTGCTCCTTTTTTGTTAAAAATGAATCATAATCACCACAACGTGGGCTATGCTCAACTTTCTCTATCACTGCAAAGATGAAATCAAAAAAAGAATGTTGAAGAGCTACCTAATGAACCACAACTTCAATCCTCTGCTGCATGATGGAACTCCTGTGTTAGATCATTCTAGTTCTCAACTGCTTCTTAGTTTTTCCAATATATACAAAACGGCATGCACACCACATCATATATTAAATACCCTGATATATGGTTAATCAAGCACCATCTACAAACATGTAGATGGTGCTTGATTAACTTGTCAAATGGTAACACATCTCCATCAAATGACTGTGGGCACACAGAACACTTCCTGCATGGATGATGTCCTCATGTTCTAACTTGGTCTGTTTTGTGGTGTCCCAATATTCAGATCTCACAATGATGTCACAAATATTGCAGTCTTGGGTAAAAGCAAAAATTGGTAATTCCCCAAAACAGGATAACCCTGAAAGTCTCCTAGTGTTTTTGATACTCCGCTATACCCTATAAATATCAGGACAATACACAAGTAATGCGATTCTGCACCGTACTAGAATGGGGCTGTAATAAAAGATCACAGTTAATCCACTAGGCTCTTTTATAAGCCTTATAAATCACTGACATCGAATAACCTTGTTCACAGAAGTATAACTTCATTTGAGCTGCTTTAACTTTATAATTGGGCAGCAGTGTACATAACCACCTAAATTGAAATAATTAGCTGACTGGTAGGTTATCCCAGAGACTTTGTGGATGACAACTATGACAATCCAATAAAGTATTTTGGTCCGTCTGCTTTCTAAAGATGGGAAATTGAAAACGACCTTATTCTGTCGAAATCAGTATGTCCAAATAAGAAACACAAACCTTACTATAAGTTTAGGTAAATTTCAAATTGACATCATGCTGGTTAAGCATTAACATAAATTCACCAAATTCATGTGCTTCTCCCTTCCACAACACCAGGATGTCATCAATATATCTCCTCCATAAGGCAATATGAGTTCAAAAAGGCATATAACAAACCATTGTCTTTCAAACTGTCCAACATAAAGGTTGGCTGCATCAGGGGCCATTGTGGCCCCCATAGCCATCCCCTTGATTTGTTTATAAAAGTTTAATTGAAGACAAAGACATTTTCATAAAGATCAAAAGCCAGCAACTCACAAATAAATGTAGATGGCACTCTAATATGTGAATGGCGATTCACGAGTGTCTGTTGAATGACCATTACTGGTTCTTTTTGCAGTATATTATTGTACAGTGACATCACATCAATAGTTGCCAAACTAACAAGTTCAAAAGGTCCATCAAAATGTTCCATTGTGTTAATAATATCCTTCAAATCTCTCACGTAAGAAGGTAATTCCAGTACATAAGGACACAAATACCTGTCTACAAATATTTCTTTACAGAGAGGGTGGTGGATGTGTGGAACAGCCTCCCAGTGGAAGTGGTGGAGACAAAAACAGTATTCAGATTCAAGAAAGAATGGGATAAATACAGGGGAATCTCTAAGGAAGTGATGAGAATTATAATGCTAAATTGATTGGATGGATGGGCAGACTGGATCTGCCATATGGTCTTTTTCTGCATCATGTTTCTATGTTTCTATCAGGAATAGTTTTGGTTAAGGTGGTGATTAGTTATATTCAATAGAATATTATTGCTTTACCTTTTCTTTTTCCTTGTGTAGGTTTTTTCTTATTCTTTTTGTGCCTCCTTCCTTTTTTCTTTTAATTAAAGGGGACTTTGGGAAAATCGTCTTGATATTTACTGTTAAAAGATTTAAAATGCTATTGCTTTCCTTTGTGTGTTATTTCTATTATAGAAATGCAATAAAAATAAAAAATATTAAATAAAATAAATAATTAAGAAGTGAAATAAATTAATACAAACTTTCTTTGCTAAATTTCCTTCATATTTTTCTCCAAGGTATTGTAGTTGCTGTGTTAGTCCACATGAATATGTAGAAATAAGGATCAAGAGTGATACCTTTTTATTGGAATAACTGTGGCTAGCTTTTGAGAGCTATATCCTTTCATCAGGTCAATGAAGAGACAGCACAGCCATGCTGGATTTAAATTTAAATACATTGTAACTGCACTGTTTTTTCACTAAGCTGATGAAAGACCCATAGCTCTAAAGAAACTAGTGACATATGTATTGCATTGTCTAATAAAAAGGTATCACCTACACCTTGTTAGCTGACCTTTATTGCTACATATTCTTACAGATTATGCTTTTGTGTACAATTTTAACTAAAAAATAGAAATGTAATTGCTTGCTAGTTCTGTGGCTTTAAAGTGTTCTCTGAAATGTTCTATATTTGTGCATTGTTTATGGACATGTCAATACTGAGCCTCCCTGTGAGCCCGCAAAGTACCCATGGGACTGCAAATTAATTGTGGAGCAGGCGTAAAGTATGCACAGAGATTTGATTATGCAGTCTCTGATGTACTTTCCCCCATTCCATTTTTGTGTGGGGTGGTAGAAACCCATGATTAGCCTCAAAATATCTATGTCGTTTTCCTCCCTCTCTGTATTCCTCTTTTATGATTCTCAGTCCATGTGGCATGCCTAGATGACTCTAGTTATCTTCCCTAGTCTTGTGGGTTGTAATTATCACCTTTGAGACTAATTCTCAGGAGCCCTCTCTGGCCAACAGGCGTCATTGCAGTAGTGGCAGCCATCTTCCCTTCCTCCCCAGGATTAAGTGTATTGGCTCTTCGATGCATCCAATCCCTACCAGCCTCATACAACAAGAAACCTGAACTTGATTGTTCCCTTTGTATTTGTGATAGGTCTCCCACCACAGAGCCCTTTTTCTGTCACAAAAAAACCTTGCAGGAATTCTAGGTGGGGACGTCTGTCTGGTTTCCACTTGGATGCTGCTATAGATTTGTGAAAATGTGGTAGAATATCCAAAGTTCTTTTCCTTCTTTTTGCATTTGGAAGATGTGGTACTGTGGATGACCACTAGATGCTTTGTTCTGATAAAATTGCATGAGGCATTTCTACTTTTAATTGAGAGAGTGATTGATGTCCTATATATGTGAAGTTTCCCTTTAAGAACAATAAAATAGCCGCATCCCTGAGTGTGGACCGATGAACAAGCACGTGTGCACCCATGCGCCGGTATGAAAGTTATCGTCATACTATGTGACAAGCTGTAAGGACTGGAAATGACTTATAATGTTCACTTGGTGGTGATTTTGTGATATTCATGGTCTTTTAGCGGAAAGGGAGAATGGTCGTGGAGAGGCAATGATAATTCACAGACAGTACTTTGTTGGATTGATTTTTACACTTCTTCTTCTAAAGAGAAGAAGTGTAAAAATGTGAACGTGTATGTATCTTGATTTAATCAATGATTTTTTCCGAATCTGTTACATGCTCTGACTACTGGTAATATTAGAAAATAAAAGATATGTTTGTTTAGAATATATCTTTCTTCTGGTAACTGTGAGTGTTGGAGCAATGAGGGAGTCAGAGAGGGAATTCTCCTTAAGAGAGCCCTATATAGCTAAGGACATCTGTACGCCCTCCCTGCCCTCTGGGTCCTTGTCCACCACACCATCTACTTGACCCACATCCCCCTCTAAAACCTTCCTGAGAGACGGGTATCAGTTCACTCAGGAGCCAGATCCTCTCACGTTTTATGTGCCCTGTCCAGGTGGAGGTTACATATAGAAAACAAGCCAAGTTACCCCTGCCTGGAAACCACATCATGTATAATTCTTGTTCTCCATTTGATCAATGCTTTGCTATATGCAGTTGTTATATTTTAGAATTGTACTTGGCAAAGGGTGATGCATACTTTATATCAGTTATGGGCTTTTACAAGATTTGGAATATAAAATAAATAATTCCTCATTGGAAGCACAAGGAATTAATGTGCATGTCTCTTTTCCTGGATTTGGTATTCTTGGCTTGTTTTTTCTTTTGGTGTACATTGTGCATGTTTGTGCTCTGAGCACCATTAACACAAGGTTTCATTTTTAAAAGCGTTTTTTTTGAAGTTAGAGACAAGTGATATTTTGGGAGTTATGTCATATTTTGCCAGTTAAGGTCTTAGTTCAAGTTCTTTTCCCATGAATACAGAATGTGAAAAAAAGCCTTAACCAATCAGACCCTAAATAAAACATCTCCACGATGAAAAATGTAGGACATTTGGCAAAATGTAATGTCTTGGCACCTTCCAAGAACTACGAAAAAAATACTCCCAGATGCTTTGCATTATTTGGAAAGCATACTAGATGCTGTATGAAATACTAATGTTATTAATGTGATCGTTCTTTATTCTGAACCAGACTGATCAGCAATGAATTTATGTAACAAATCAGAGGGTGAACAACAGTGGTAAAAATGAAAGCAATTTTATTTGAGACATGGGCATCTCAACCCACAAAGAAGCAACTCCTGTAACAGCAGCACTGATGGGAGCTGCAAGATCTGGCTAACCTAATGGCTTGCTTAATCTGAATTATGATATTGTGTTGTGAAATGTTTTTTAAAGAGCTGCACTTCTGTCTGCAGCAGGTTTGTGGATTTTTCTGCAGATGTTCTGATTGCTAGTATTGCCACCGTCCAGTCCAGTTTTAATGCAAAATAACAGAGAATAAATATCTTGGTGCTAATTCTGATACTTGTTCTTTCCCATCAAGGACAAGCATGCAGAAGAAGTGCGGAAAAACAAAGAACTGAAGGAAGAGGCTTCCAGGTAGAAGTGGGCCTGGTGGACTTGGACTGATGGCTCCCTGGGGCCCAGCACAATGTCAGGCAAAGGAGACAGAGGCTCTTTTGCTTTATCTGTTAGTGAACGTGAAGAGTTGACCAGTGAAGCCAGCCTATTCTGGGGAGAGGGGTGGGCACTGGGAGCGGGGGAGGGGGGACGGGGATGTATCCCATCAACAAGTTTGACCAGAATCCTCTCCATGATCCCATCTTTTTTGACTTTGTTACATCAAATGTGTCCATTATGAATCATGACCCTGCTGAGATAGGGAATGCACCTTGTGAATGAATTTTGATTTCATTAAATAGAATGCGAACAAAAGCATTAAAGTTATATCTCTGAAACTGCTGTTAATGGGTGTTTCATTAATTTGTCTTCAATAGAGATAAAATTTTCTTTATTATTCTTATACATATCTATATGTAAATGAGTCAAATTCATATTAATATATTAGTGATTTCAGGTATGACAGGGCATTCTTATTAAATAAACTGCTAACACACTGAACACTGCTAAAAAGAAAATTCAGAATAACTAAGAAGCAACTCTGAATTTCATAGTAGCAATTATGTAGCTAAAAGCCTGAAAAACAAAGCACTCAGATAAAATGATTGCTCTTTTAAGAGCCCCTTCTGAGTTTAATAGATTGATGGGCCTGCAATATAGGAGTATAAACAAAAGGAAAGGGTTTATATAGCTAGAACATTTGTATGTGTGTGTGTGTATGCATGTATTTGTACTTATAAACTAATAGCAAATTCACATAAGAACATAATATGGGTCCATCATGCCCAGTATCCTGTTCCCAACAGTGGCCAACCAAGTCACAAGTACCTGGCAAGTACCCAAACATTAAATGGCTAGATCCCAAGCTACTAATCCTTATTGATTAATAGCAGTTTATGGACTTCTGCTGTAGGAACTTATCCAAGCCTTTTTTAAATTCAGGTACACTTTTAGGATTCGTGGGTTTCATGTACCCTTGGGCTGAGGTGAGGGTTGTTACCACCTGTGGGGAGGAGCCCCAGAGGTCCTCACCATTGGGAGGCGAGGTCAGGTGCAGCAGGAGCTTGTGGAGAAAAGTCTGTGGGGAGGTCCCGAGGAGTGGGGTGAGAGACTCAGTACAGAGGAACCCCACAGTATTCAGATTGGGCTGCAGAGCAGTACCTGAGCAGAGACCTCCGATAGAGCGGCGCTAGGCAGGCCCGAGGAGCGGGAAACTCGAGGCAGGAAGTTCAGGAGGTGTGCTGCAGAGGCAGCCCCAAGGGGCAGAGCTGCATAGCGAGGAAGGTACTGATGCTATGACGTAGGCTATCCCGCGGAGTGGGGAAGCCCGAGTTGAGTCTCCAGATAATGACTTTAGCAACCTCAAGGAGCAGAGCTGCGCACAATGAAACCTCTGGTAGAGGAATGGAGACACCATCCCGAGAAGCGGGGAGGTGTGAGAACAGTCACAGATGTAATATGAAGGCACTGCCCCAAGGAGCAGAAAGCACAGGCAATCACTGGTGTGGAACGTAGGCACTGCCCTGAGGAGCGGGGAAGCACAGACAGTCTCTGGTTTAGAACATAGGCACTGCCCTGAGGAGCGGGTAAGCACAGATAGTCACTGATGTAGAACATAGGCACTGCCCCAAGGAGCGGGGAAGCACGGAGATGAGTTTCCAAAGTAGTGAGGCAGTTCTCAGAGGCAACCCCGAGGAGCAGGGTGGCCGGAGAGTAGGACCTCTGGAAGGCACAGGGCTAGCCCGAGGAGTGGGGGAAGCCAGGAGACCAGGTCTCTGAAAGGAGCACAAGCAGGCCCCCCGAGCAGCCGAGCAGCGGGTACCCGAGCCAGAGTACAGCGTCCAAGGTAAATCAGAGACAGCCACCACAGGTCCGAGGAGACAGGAGCAAGCATGGTAGCGATGGAACTCATTGCCAAGTCAGCTAGCAAGGGGCAAAGGCAGTGCTTAAGAACCCTGACCAAGTGATGTCATCAGTCATGGGCATCCCTGAGGTTCCTGCTGTAGCATCTTCAAAGGTGGGCCCGGTGGCTGTGCCTAGGAAGGCCCAGAGTCGGCATGGATGGCAGCAGCGTCCCGGCCACCAGAAAGAACTTTCAGGTATGCGGCGGTAGAGGCTAGCCCCCGCTGCGAGCAGGCCCGGAGAGGGGAGAAGGGCAGCACAAGACATAAGTAGATGCGGTCGCAGCCATCTGAGACCGACAGTCATAACAGTACCCCTCCTCTTAAGACCCCCCCCCCCCAGGGGTTTGGTTTTTCGAGGATGTGTGGCATGGAACTGCCGGATAAGGTCTTTGTCCAGGATATTGGTGGCAGGTTTCCAACTGTTCTCCTCAGGTCCAAAGCCCTCCCATGAAAGGAGATATTTCCACTTTCTACCACATTTCCTTACATCTAGGACATCTCAGACTTGATAAGTGACGTCCACTTCCGAGGTCAGTGGTTGAGGCTCCGGTGGTTTTTTTTTTAGAAAATCTGGATAGTACCAAAGGTTTTAGTAGAGAAATGTGGAGGGCATTGTGGATTTTGAGCGATGAAGGCAGCTGGAGTCTGTAGGTGACTGGACCCAGACGGCGGAGCACAGGAAAGGGACCAATATACCTGGGAGCGAAGTGAGTCGAGGGCAGCTTAAGTCAGATAAACCGGGTGCTGAGCCACACTTTATTGCCTGGTTTGAACTGGGGTGCTTCACGATGATGTGCATCAAAGAACCTTTTTGATCTTTGAGCAGTGTGCTGGAGCAGCTGCTGGGTACTATTCCACAATTGATGCAACTCTTGGGTGGTTGACTGTGCCGCTGGAAAAGTGCAGACAGAGGGAGCAGAAGCAGTGGCAAAGGCTGACGTCCATAGACCACCTGGAAGGGAGACGAACCAGTGGAAGCGGACTGTTGAGAGTTTAGCATGAACTCCGCCCAAGGAAGGAGGTCAGTCCAACCATCCTGCTGTGGGCTCACGTAAGCCGCAAGAATTGCTTCAAGGTTCTATTAGTCCTTTCGGTTTGTCCATTGGCTTGGGGATGGTAAGCCGAGGTGAAATCTAATGAGATGTTGAATTTTTTGCAGAGAGACCTCCAAAAGCATGCAGTGAATTGGACTCCATGGTCTGAGAAGATATGTTTAGAGAGGCTGCGGAGCCGGAACAGGTGTCGGATGAACAACTTAGCAAGCTGCGGTGCAGAAGGGAGACCGGGTAGAGCCACGAAGTGGGCCATTTTAGAAAAACGGTCAATGGTGATCCAGATGGTGTTGTTGCCACTGGAGACAGGCAGGTCCACTATGAAGTCTATCGCAATGTGGGTCCATGGCTCACTTGGAATAGGCAGCGGTTGCAAGAGTCCCCATGGTCTTCCCGCCGGAGGTTTATGACAGGCACAAGTGGGACAGGACTCTACATAAGCCTGTGTGTCCTTTCTCATGGTAGTTCACCAATAATGCCGCTGGAGTGTGGAGAGAGTTCTAGACTGGCCCGGATGTCCTGCAGTCAAGGAGTCGTGAGCCCATCGAAGAACCCTTCGTCATAATTGGCGAGGGACCACCATCTTCCCAGGTGGCACTGGAAAAGTGGTGGACAGGATGACCTTGGCAGGGTCAATTATGTGCTGTGGGGTATCAGAAACATCCTCTGTGACGAAGGATCTGGAGAGATCATTGGCACAGCAATTTTTATTGGCTGGTCGGTAGCACAGCAGGAAATTGAATCGGGTAAAAAAGGGGGCCCAACAGACCTGGCAATGGTTCAAATGCTGAGCACGGTGTAAATACTCAAGGTTTTTGTGATCTGTGTACACTGTGATCTGGTGTTGGGCTCCCTCAAGCCAGGGACACCATTCCTCAAAGGCCAGCTTGGTAGCCAGTAACTCCTTATCCCCGATGGCGTAATTTTGTTTTGCCAGAGAGAAGCACCGGGAGAAAAATGAACATGGGTGTAAGGTATGGGTAGTCGAGTATTGGCTTAGAACGGCTCCTACTCCAATGTCGGAGGCGTCGACCTCGACTGCAAATGGCCACCTGGGATCTGGATGGCGGAGACAAGGCTCATGGAGAAAAGCTGTCTTAAGATCCTGGAAGGCGGTCATGGCTTCGGGTGACCACTGAGAAGGGTTATCCCCCTTGCGAGTCATGGCCGTGAGTGGTGCAGTCAGGGTAGAATAATGGTGAATTAAAGACCGGTAGTAACTGGCAAAGCCAAGGAATCTCTGTAGTGACTTGAGGCCATAGGTTGAGGCCAATCATGGATGCTCTTCAATTTCTGAGGATCCATTCTGAACCCTTGACTGGAAACCACATAGCCAAGGAAAGGAACAGCCTCCTGCTCAAAGGAACACTTTTCAAGTTTGGCATAAAGTTGGTTGTCCCGTAGATGCTGGAGGACACGAGAGACATCCTGGCGGTGGCTTTGTAGGTCTTGGGAAAAGACTAGGATGTTGTCAAGGTACACCACTATGCATTGGTAATGCATATCTCTGAAAACCTTGTTCATCAGATTCTGAAAGTCCGTGGGAGTGTTGCAAAGGCCAAATGGCATCACAAGGTTTTCAAAGTGTCCGTCATGCATGTTAAACGCGGTCTTCCATTCGTTGCCTTTGCAAATACGGACCAAATTGTAGGCTCCCTGGAGGTCCAATTTGGAGAAGATTTTCACTCCCTGAAGTCTGTCGAAAAGAAGAACTTTGGGCCAACCTAAAAGATGATGGGGCATCCATTTTTATTGCAGTGGTTTACAGGCCTCCAAATACAATGGAAGAACTTGACAGAGATCTGGTTGAAGACAACCAAAAGATGGGAAAGAAGGGAGAAGTGGTGATTGTTGGAGATTTTAATCTGCCAGATTTAGACTGGAGAATCCCTTCTGCAGAATCTAACAGTAGTAGAGAGATAGTGGATGCCCTGCAAGGGGCTCTGTTCAAACAAATGGTAATGGAACCCACATGGGAGGGAGCTATACTCGATTTAATGCTCACTAATGGAGATAATGTCTCTAATGTCCAGTTGGGTGCCCTCTTCAGCACCTGTGATCATCAAATGGTATGGTTTCATATCACAAATAGGATACAGAGAAGAAGCACGAAGACCTGAGTTGTGCAGTTCATAAACACGGACTTTGATGAAATGGGGTATTACCTGGAGGAAGAACTAGAAGGCTGGGAGAACAAGAGAGATGTGGAACAACAGTGGACCAAACTAAAAGGAGCAATTACCAATGCAACTAATCTATATGTTAGAAAAGTAATGTAAAGCAAGAGAAAAATGAAACCTATCTCGTTCTCAATGGAGATGACTGATAAAATAAAAGCTAAAAGAACAGCATTTAAGAAATATAAAGGATCCCAAAGGGAGAAGCACAAGGAAGAATATCTGGTAGAACTGAGGGAGACAAAGAAAGTAATCAAGACATCAAAAAGTCAAGCGGAAGAAAGGATTGCTAAAGAAGTAAAGCGAGGTGCAAAACATTTTTCAGATACATCAGAGAAAGGAGAAAAGACCAAAGTGGTATAGTGAAATTGAAAGGTGAAAAGGATCAATGTGTGGAGAGAGGAGAAGAAATGGCAGAAATATTAAACAAATATTTCAGTTCAGTGTTCACTAAAGAGGACCCTGGAGAAGGACGGTCGCTAGTTAACAAGAAACTGGAGGGGAATGGAGTAGATGTAACTCCATTTACAGAAGAGAATGTATGGGAAAAGCTAGGAAAACTGAAAGTGAACAAAGCCATGGGGCCTGATGAGGTTCATCCCAGGATACTGATGGAGCACAGAGATGTGCTGGTGGATCCGCTGCGTGACCTGTTCAGTAGATCCCTAGAAACGGGAGTGGTGCTGAGTGATTGGAGAAGAGCGGTGATGGTCCCGCTTCACAAGAGTGGATGCAGAGAGGAGGCTAGAAACTACAGGCCGGTTAGCCTCACCTTGGTGGTAGGAAAAGTAATGGAGTCACTTCTGAAAGAAAGAATAGTGAACAATCTACAGTCAGAAGAATTGCTGGACCAGAGGCAGCATGGATTCACCAGGGGAAGGTCCTGTCAGACAAATCTGATTGACTTTTTTGATTGGGTGACTAGGGAATTAGATTGAGGAAGAGCGCTCAATGTCATCTACTTGGATTTCAGCAAAGCTTTTGATATGGTCCTGCACAGGAGGCTTGTGAATAAAATGAGAAGCTTAGGAGTGAATGCCAAGGTGGTGGCCTGGATTGCAAACTGGTTGATGGACAGAAGACAATGTGTGATGGTAAATGGAACTTACTCTGAAGAGAGAGCGGTGTTAAATGGAGTGCGCAAGGATCGGTGTCAGGACCGGCCCTGTTCAATATGTTTGTGAGTGACATTGCAGATGGGATAGAAGGTAAGGTTTGTCTTTTTGCAGATGATACTAAGATCTGCAACAGAGTGGACATGCCGGAAGGAGTGGAGAGAATGAGACAGGATTTAAGGAAGCTGGAAGAGTGGTCGAAGATATGGCAGCTGAAATTCAATGCCAAGAAGTGCAGAGTCATGCATATGGGGTGTGGAAATCTGACAGAACTGTATTTGATGAGGGATGAAGGGCTGATGTCAGTAGCAGGAGAGAGACCTTGGGGTGATAGTATCAAACGATCTGAAGTCGTCGAAACAATGTGACAAGGCGATAGCAAAGCCAGAAGAATGCTGGGCTGCATTGAGAGAGGAATATCAAGTAAGAGAAAGGAAGTGATGATCCCCTTGTCCAGGACCTTGGTGAGGCCTCACCTGGAGTACTGTGTTCAGTTCTGGAGATCGTATCTCCAAAGGGACAGAGACAGGATGGAGGCAGTCCAGAGAAGGGTGACCAAAAAGGTGGATGGTCTTCATAAATGACTTATGAGGAGAGATTGAAGAACCTAAATATGTATACCCTGGAGGAGAGGAGGAGCAGGGGTGATATGATAAAGACTTTCAGATACTTGAAAGGTTTTAATGATCCATGGTCAACAACAAACCTTTTCCACTGGAAAAAAATTGGTAGAACTAGGGATCACGATTTGAAACTCCAGGGAGGAAGACTCAGAACCAATGTCAGGAAGTATTTCTTTACGGAGAGGGTGGTGGATGCCTGGAATGCCTTTCTGGAGGAAGTGGTGAAGACTAAAACTGTGAAGGATTTCAAAGGGGCATGGGATAAACACTGTGGATCCATAAAAGCTAGAGGATGGGAATGAAGAGAAGAGCCATGGGGGTGGCTTGCTGGAATGGAGGCTACTGCCTGGTTATTACTACCCATACTCAATAATGCAACTCCAACATTGCTCTCTGCTTCAACGGCAAGGGGAAATGTGGAAAAGAGGATTTGCATTCAGACAACAACCAATAAGGACTGAACTACACAGTCTGGGTAAACAAATAAGCGTGGGAGTAGGCAGTTACTACCCTAAACCAATTAAGCATGATACATCCCTTTGAATGCATATACAGCATTGCTCTCTGCTTCAATGGCAGAGAGAAATGTGGAAAAGAGGATTTACATTCAGACAACATCCAACAAGGCATTGATCTGTGCAGTCTGGGTAAACAAGCACCAGGGTAACTTGCTTGATGCGGCAGTTACTACCCTTAACCATTAAGCCTTATGTTCACCTTTGATGCAACTCCAACATTACTCTGCATCAATGGCAGGGAATGGCAGGAAATTTGAATCAAACAGTTACCAACAAGGGCCCTGAACTTGGTGGTCAGTGAAACAGCTAAGTATGGGAAAATAAGTGTGGGAGCTTGCTGGGCAGACTGGATGGGCCGATTGGTCTTTTTCTGCCATCATTTCTATGTTTGTATGTAAGCTCCAAAATCAGAGACAATGGATAGGGGTCCTTTAGAGTGATCTCATTTAGGCCTCTGTAATTGATGTAAGGACGGAGGGAGCCATCTTTTTTCCCTATAAAGAAAAATCCCGCTCCTGTGGGAGACTTAGAGGGCTGAATGAAGCCTTTGGCCAGGTTCTCGCAGATGTACTCTAACATGGCCTGAGTCTCAGTTAGCGATAAAGGATAGATCCTACCCCAAGGAGGCTCTATGTTGGGCATCAAGTTTATTGCGCAATCATAGGGTAGAGTGTCTGCGGCCTTCTTCGAGAACACATCAGCAAATAAAGAGTATTGCGGTGGAAGACCGGTAGGAGAGAGCGAGGCTTCAAGCAATGCAGAGGTGAGATGAACTCCAGGCAGTTCTCATAGCAGGAGGGACCCCAACGAAAGAGCTGTAAGGTGGCCCAGTTGAACTGCAGGGTGTGTTGCTGTAGCCACGGCAGTCCCAGGACCACAGGATGAATGGCTTTGTCCAGAATGTGGAAAGAAATGGTTTCTACATGTAGGGTCCCTGTGCAGAGTTGAATAGGGGTCGTGGTGTGAGTAACCTCACTAGGAAGAGGTTCTCTAAGGATGGACTAGAGGAGTAAAGGCTCTGGGGAGCGGATGGTGGAGATCCGCAAGTGCTCAATTAATTGTTTTAAAATAAAGTTCCCACCAGCCCCAGAGTCCACCAACGCCAGGGTGTGAAACTCCTGGTTATCCATTTTAATGGAGACGGGACAGTCAATGCAGGAGATGGCGAAGTAAGGCCTAGGAGCAATCCTCCAGCAGAACCTAGGCCTGGGAGTTTCCTGGACAGACTGGACACGAGGCTATGGCATGTCCGGGTTGGCCGCAGTACAGGCAGTGACTGGACTGCTGGCGGCGGCGTCAGTCCTTGGGGGAAAGTCTGCTCCGGCCCATTTGCATTGGAGCGCAAGCAGGCCCCCGAGGAGCGGGTACACGAGCCAGAGTCTAGATTCCAAGGTAGATCAGATGCAGCCACCACAGGTCCGAGGAGACAGGAGCAAGAATGGTAGCGATGGAACTCTTTGCCAATTCATCTAGCAAGGGGTGAAGGCGGTGCTTAAGAATCCTGACAAAGTAATGTCATCAGTCGGGGAATCCCCTGAGGTTCCTGCCATAGCATCTTCAAAGGAGGGCCCGGTGGCGCTCGCACCTAGGAAGGCCCGGAGTTGGCGTGGGTGGCGGTGGCGTCCTGGCCGCCACAAGGAACTTTGAGGTATGCGGCGATAGAGGCTAGCCCCACTGCGAGCAGGCCCAGAGAGGGGAGAAGGGCAGCACAAGACATAAGTAGACACAGTTGCAGCTGTCTGCGACCGCCGGTCATAACATACACTAACTGCCTGGCCTGATTCACTAAAAATGTCCTCCCATTTTGTGTCTATGGGAAAAAGCTTAGGGGTTAATTTTGAAAAGATTTAAATGACCAGCTTCCTGAATCCAGTTAATCCTTGCCACTTATAAAAGGATCCCCCTCTGATCAGCTAAATGTATCTTCCCTAAATGTAGAAGGAACATACATTTATTCCATTTAAATAAATTGGCATCTCAGGGGCAGTCCTGGGCAGATTTAAGACTTAGCTGGTTAGTTCTGATTTTCAGCACTAACTAGATGTTTAGGAAAATAGAACTAGGTAAATGAATTATTAGCTTAAATCTAACTGATCAAATTTTGACCAACTACATTTAGGGAAATTTTCAACTGAAAACCTGGTTGAAAATGTGACTAAAGATTATTAGTTAAAATTAACCAGTTATCTTTCCTGCTCAGCAACGTTTTGAAAATTGATTACTTAGTGAATCAGGCTCTGTAGTTGTGTGGATGCATAGTTAGGGCACTTCCCATTGCCAGGGCACTTCCCATTGCCTGGCACACATGATTACATGATTAATGAGTTAATTGAATGGGTAAAATCCTAAAAATAATATATATATATAAATATATTTTTTAAATCTATAGTACAGAGTCTAAAAATGAAGACACAATAAGTTCTGTGCAGTGACTATTGCAGTGGCCACTGTAAAATTGTATGCCATATAGTGTAAATGAGGACACTAGGATCCCTGACCTGGCAAGAGAGAGCCAGTCAATGAGGATAAAAGGATCCCCATCCTGGGAAAAGAGAACCAATCATTGAAGATCAGGGGATCCACCCCAAGGGTCTTGCAAAGGAAGAGGGTAAACCCAGTTTCAGGAAATCACCCCTCTCTAGGACCTGGGTAAGAGAGGAAAAGTCAACAGCCTTTAAACTTGAACAAGAGGGAAAGCCGACATTCATTCAGCAGTGCATAGTTCAGAAGGAGGTATTTTTGAAGGATACTAATGAAACAGCTGAGATAGGGGATCCCAACAGAGAGGTTCCAATAAAAGCAAGTAGTCCATGTACCTAAAAGTAAAGATTCACCTAAGCTAAAGGATTCCAAATTATTCCTAATAATGAAAAGCAGGTTGTTAATAAGAAACAAAAAACACACTTTGACATATCTGTATGCCAATGCCAGAAGTCTAAGAAGTAAGATGGGAGAGTTAGAGTGTATAGCTGTGAATGATGAGATAGACATAATTGGCATCTCAGAGACCTGGTCGAAGGAGGATAACCAATGGGACAGTGCAATAGCAGGGTACAAATTATATTCCAATGATAGGGAGGATCAACTTGGTGGTGTATCATTATCCCACAGGATAAAGATCATACAGGAGACTAAATGCACAGTAGTATTTGTCTGGATAGAAATCCCTTGTGTGTTAGGTAAGAGTATAGCAATAGGAGAATACTACAGTCTACCTGGCCAAAATGAGACGGATGATGAAATGCTAAGAGAAATCAGGGAAGTTGATCAATTTGGCACTGTAGTAATAATGGGTGATTTCAGTTACCGCAATATTGACTGGGTAAACGTAACATCAGGACATGCTAGAGAGGTAAAGTTACTGGATAGAATAAATGTTTCAGGTGCAATTAGTTCAGGAACCTTTGAGAAAGTGAGTTATTTTAGATCTAATTCTTAGTGGAATGCAGGATTTGGTGAGAGAGGTAATAGTGATGAGGCCACTTGGCAATAGAGATAATAACATGATCAAATTTGAACTAATGACTGGAAGGGGGACAATATGTAAATCTACAGCTCTAACACTAAATTTCAAAAAGGAAACTTTGATAAAATGAGGAAAATAGTTAGAAAAAAAACTGAAAAAAATGCAGCTGCAAAGGTTAAGAGTGCACAGCAGGCATAGACATTGTTTAAAAATACCATCTTAGAAGCACAGTCCAGATGTATTCCACTCATTAAGGAAGGTGGAAGGAAGGCCAAACAATTACCGGTGTAGTTAAAAGGAGAGGTGAAAGAGGTTAATTTATCCAAAAAATGTTCTTTAAAAATTGGAAGAAGTATCCATTTGAAGAAAATAGAAAAAAGCATAAGCATTGTCAAGTTAAATGTAAAACATTGATAAGACAGGCTAAGAGAGAATTTGAAATGAAGTTGGTCACAGAGGCAAAAACTCCTAATAAAAAATTTAAAATATATCCAAAGCAAGTAACCTGCGAGGAGTCAGTTGGCCTGTTAGATGATCAAGGGGTTAAAGGTGCACTTAGGGAAGATAGGCCATTATAGAAAGACTAAATGAATTCTTTGCTTCTATGTTTACTAATGAGGATGTTGGGGAGACACCAGTTCTGGAAATGGTTTTCAAGGGTGATGAGTCAGATGAACTGAACCAAATCACTGTGAACCTGGAAGATGCAGTAGATCAGATTGACAAACTAAAGAGTAGCAAATGACCTGGACCAGATGGCATATACCCCAGGGTTCTGAAAGAACCCAAAAATGAAATTTCAGTTCTATTAGTAAAAATTTGTAACCTATCATTAAAATCATCTTTTGTACCTGAAGACTGGAGTGTGGCCAAAATAATTCCAATGTTTAAAAAGGGCTTCAGGGTGATCTGGGAAACTATAGATCGGTAAACCTGATTTCAGTGCCGGAAAAATAGTGGAAACTATTCAAAAGGACAAAATCACAGAATATATAGAAAGACATGGTTTATTGGAATGCAGCCAGCAAGGATTTACCCAAAGGAAATCTTGCCTCACTAATCTGCTACTTTTTTGAAGGGGTTAATAAACATGTGGATAACAGTGAACTAGTGGAAGTAGTATATTTGGATTTTAAGGAGGCATTTGACAAACTCCCTTTGGCGAAGCTTCTAAGAAAATGAAAAAGTCATGGGATAAGAGCAATGTCCTTTCATGGATTGCAAACTGGTTAAAAGACAGGAAGCAGAGTAGGAATAAATGGTCAGTTTTCTCAGTGGAGAAGGTAAACAGTGGAGTGCTCAGGGATATGCACTTGGTCCAGGGCTTTTCAATATATTTATAAATGATCTGGAAAGAGAAACATTAAGAGGATCAAATTTGCAGATGACACAAAATTATTCAGAGTAGTTAAATCATATGCAGATTGTGATAAATTGCAAGAGGGCCAAATGGCAGATGAAATTTAATGTTGACAAGTGCAAGGTGATGCATATAGGGATAAATAATCCATACTGTAGTTACACAAGGTTAGGTTCTATATTAGGAGTTACCACCCAGGAAAAAAGATCTAGGCATCATAGTGGATAATACATTGAAATCATTGGCTCAGTGTGCTTCAACAGTCAAAAATACAAACAGAATGATAGGAATTTTTAGGATGGGAATGGAGAATAAAATGGAGAATGTCATAATGCCTCTGTATCTCTTCATGGTGAGACCGCACCTTGAGTACTATGTGCAATTCTGCTCATCGCATCTCATAAGAATATAAGAAGATAAGATATGCCATCCTGGGTTAGACCAAGGGTCCATCAAGCCCAGTATTCTGTCTCCAACAGTGGCCAATCCAAGTTACAAGTACCTGGCAATTACTCAAACATTAAATAGATACCATGCTACTAATGTTGGCAACAACTATTCTCTGTTGATTATTAATAGCAGTTTATGGACTTCTCCAGGAACTTATCCAACCTTTTTTAAACCCAGCTACACTAACTGCCTTAACCACATCCTCTGGAAATAATTCCAGAGCTTAATTGTTCATTGAGTGAAAAAAACAATTTCTCCAATTTTTTTTAAAATGTGATACTTGCTAACTTAATGATATGTCCCCTAGTCTTTGATTTATTCAAAAGAGAAAATAACTGTTTCACATTTACCCATTCAAGTCCTTTCATGATTTTGTAGACCTCTGTCTCTTCTCCAAGCTGAACAGTCTTACTCTTTTTCACCTTTCCTCATAGGGTAGCTAACTGTTGCATGTCCTTTATCATAGTTGCACTGGAGAAGGTACAGAGAAAAGTACAGAGAAACGTACAGAGAAAGGCCTCTATATCGCCCATGATGAGACCACACCTTGAATACTGTGTACAATTCTGGTCGCCGCATCTCAAAAAAGATATAGTTGTGATGGAGAAGGTCCAGAAGGCAACCAAAATGATAAAGGGGATGGAACAGTCTCCCTCTGAGGAAAGGCTGAAGAGGTTTGGAGAAGAGACGGCTGAGGGGAGATATGATAGAGGTCTTTAAGATCGTGAGAGGTCTTGAACGAGTAGATGTGAATCGGTTATTTACACTTTCGAATAATAGAAGGACTAGGGGGCATTCCATGAAGTTAGCAAGTAGCACATTTAAGACTTTCAGAGAAAATTCTTTTTCACTCAACGCACAATAAAGCTCTGGAATTTGTTGCCAGAGGATGTGGTTAGTAGGGATGTGCAGAGGGACCTCATACGTTACATTCGGTATTCGTATTCGTGGGGGGGCAGATACATTGCATTCGTCAAGGGGGGCCCCAATCCGTTCATGCATTCCATTCTTATTTGATTCCTGGCTAAAATTTAATTAACTACAACCCCCCACCCTCCTGACCCCCCCCAAGACTTGCCAAAACTCCCTGGTGGTCCATCGGGGGTCTGGGAGTCATCTCCTGCACTCAGGCCGTCGGCTGCCGGTAATCAAAATGGCGCCGATAGCCTTTGCCCTTACTGTGTCACAGGGGCTATTGGTGCCATTTTGAATACCGGCAGCTGACGGCGTGAGTGCAGTAAATGGCTCCCGGACCCCCGATGGACCATCAGGGAGTTTTGGCAAGTCTTGGGGGCAGGTGTAACTCTCGCGCGCGGGCCAGCTGCCCGCGCGCCAGGTTCCGGTCCGGGTGCTGATCCCGAGGCCACGGCCACGCCCCTGGAATGCCCCCGGGCCGGAACACGCCCGCGGCCACGCCACCAGAACGCCCCCGAATGACGTGTCACCGCGACACGCCCCCCGACATGCCCCAACATGCCCCCCAGGAAAGCCCCAGGACTTACGCGTGTCCCGGGGCTTGCGAGTGCCGCCGAGCCTATGCAAAATAGGCTTGGCACACGCCGGGGGGGGGGGGGGGGTTTTAAAGGGTTATGTGCATAACTTATGCACGTAACCCTTTTAAAATCTACCCCTTAGGGAATAGCCACTGCTACTAATTGCATCAGTAGCATGGGATCTTCTTGGTGTTTGGATAATTGCCAGGTTCTTGTGGCCTGGATTGGCCTCTGTTGGAAACAGGATGCTGGGCTTGATGGACCCTTGGTCTGACCCAGCATGTCAATTTCTTATGTTCTTAACCAAATCTATTTAGCTTTTCCTCTGTGAGGAAAAGCTAAATAGATTTGGGCTGGAGAAGAGATGGCTGAGGGGGGATATGCCAGAGAATGTGGTTAGAGCAGTTAGTGTAGCTGGGTTTATAAAAGTTTTGGATAAGTTTCTGGAGAAGTCCATAAACTGCTATTAATCAAATTGACTTAAGAAAAGCGACTGCTATTACTGGCTTTAGTAGCATGGGATCTATTTAGTGTTTGGGTACTTGCCAGGTACTTGTAACCTGGATTGTTCACTGTTAGAAACAGGATGCTGGGCTTGATAGACCCTCGGTCTGATCCATTATGGCAACTTCTTATGTTATTATGCTCTTAACGAGGGCCAGGAAAGGCCCACCCAAGCCTGGATCCCAAGAGGAGAGAAAAAAATCAGCACAGGATAACTTAAAAAAAAAACTCAACACAACTGTGTTTTTTGTGGATTTCCACTTCTTGTATACTAATATTGAACTCACCATTTTTATGTGGACAGTTAGGGCACATGGTTGAGATGCCATTTGAAACAATAAAACTCTAATTTGGTCTTATAATTGAAAACCAAAATCAAAAAGGTCAGTGTGGTGGCTGTCACAGCAACCAATTAAAATCACCAGAGGTCTGGTAAAAGGACACCTACCTACCTACCTACCTAGAATTATACCTGTGCCATCAGTCAGATGTAAATTCACACTTCTGGATAATGGACTTTAATTTATGAGTATCAATCAGTAAACTTTATTTTAACACCCAGACTTGGTCCTGTCTCAATTATTACAGCCTCTCACCTCATGGGAAGCACCAATACAGTTTGCACATACTGGTGACTTTTTTTTCATCTGGGTCATAGGGAAGAGCTTCCCCTCATAAAAAGAGTCATCCCCCCGTCCCCCCCCCCCCCCCTGAGGATTAGGAGTCCTGGATGGGAGCAGTATGCTAGCTGGAGCAGCCCCGAAGATATACATTAGTTGTGTGCCCTTAGTGCAACAAATCTACCAAAAAAAAGGGGTTACACAAGAAATGGGAAGGTTTCATAACCACAGACCCAGGTCATCTTCTAAGAGCTCCTGGGGGGAAACATTTCCATCCCTCGCCCATGACTGCAGAGGCATCTTCACAGCTCTCTTTTCACAGTTCTGACCATTCTGGTGTTCCTAGCTAGGCCAGGGATTTTCCAGCATGATATTGGCCTAAAAAAATATCATATTTGTGTCAGTAACTGTGTGCCTGCCTAAAAAATGCTGACCATCTTACAACTTATTTGTGAAATATTTTTCTGAGTTAACCCTTAGCAGTGCACAGTATTGTATTGCTAGGCATGAAGGATAATGTTGTCAGAGCCAAGCTAGCCTCTCTCTGATTCTGTTCACAACAGCATGCTACAGAATACTTCATATCTTGTATTATATACCATAGGTCTTTACTGTACTTTATAATTTGTTAGGATACATTTTATGAATTTTTAGTGCCATTCTGCAATAGCATTTTTATATTTCATTCACAGGACTTCAGTAGCTTGTATGAACGCTGTGACAAAATTGCACCTTTATTCAGAATCACCCAAGAAAACAATTATCTTTTTTAAAATATAATATAGTTCAGTACAGTAGTATAGTGTGTGGGCAGAAGCTATAGTTACATTACATGAAGTATTCTAGTTTGCTAAGTCATCTGTATTGTTACGGTCCCGGGCCGTGCCCTGGGACCTCCACTTACTTTTAGGCCGGCCCGGGCCGCTGAAACGACGACAAGGCCCATCCTGGCCTCGGCCGCGGCGCTCCCTCCTCGAAGGAGACACGGCGATCTGCCACGTCTGGCCCCCGCCCCCTAGGCGCACGCGCATGCAGGGGCTCAGAATTTAAAGGGGCCAGCGTGGGAAACCAGAGGACTGCCTCCAGATGACGTCAGACATTGCAGGGATATTTAAACCCTGCAGCTAGGCTCTTACCTTGCCTTGCAACGAGGTTCACTCTGGTTAGAGTTACTAGTTGCTGCTTCGGATCCCTGATCTTATCTTCGGCTTCGGACTTCTGGTTTTTGACTCCGGCTTCCGTTCCTGGACTTCCGACTCTGCTTCTGTCCTTGGCTTTGACTTTGGCTTCTGACTCCTGGCTTCTGACCTTGGCTCATCCACTGACTTCTGGCTTCAGCTTCCGCCTCCGGCTGTATTCCGGCTTCTCTTCATCCACAGGTATCCGGTTCTTCACCCACCAGGGGGCCTCGCCAAAGTCCCAGTGGCTCGGGTCCTCACGGGCTCCTCCCGGGGGGGACCGCGGGCTTCCAAGGGTGAAGTCTTCATCAACCTCCTGGTGCTGGCTGCTTCCTGGGCCTATCTCCTCTGGTCCTCGGTCGCAGAGGATCTCGCCTAAGTCCCAGTGGCTCGGGTCCTCACGGGCTCCTCCCGGGGGGACCGCGAGCTTCCAAGGGTGAAGCCTTCCAGGGCCTTCTCCTCAGCGCCGCCTCCTGGCTGCGACATCCACTGTGGGTTCCCACAGTGCATCACCATCCGTCTCAGCCGACTCAAGGGTCCACGTTCCTAACATGTAGTACTTATAACCATATCACTGGATCCTATAAAATAGCTACAAGGGAGCAAACCATGGAACTGATGTACTAAATTGAGTGAACGTAATAATTCAGACAAATGTGGTGGCTAACAAGCATATAAATAGCCAATGTTAATGAGTTGCAAATGAGACATGTATTACCACAGACAGGAAAGTATGCATATACTTGTGGATGATAATGCAAAAGTTTAAGCATTCAAGGAAGTGTAGTTAAGTTTTTGCATTAATGGGTCTGCGACTGCGTTACATTTTGCATGCTTTAGTGCACATCATTTTTTACTGCGCTAATAAGTAATGAGCTATTTGCCATACTTGTGCCTCTTATTATTTTATTAGAATATATTTTGCTTTAACACTAATGCAAGCTAGTTTACATGAGTTAACAACACTCATATTGTTAATGCAATTTAGTAGAACCTAATTTTGTTTATTTTTTAAAATGTTTTGGAGATTTTTTTTTTTCAATTTGTTTAATATTTATTTTGGATTGGTTCATTGCTGAGCCAAAATAAACACATAAAACAACCCCCAAAAACATTTTTAAAGGGACATTCAAGGGGCAGGAACTGAGTAGGCGACCCTCCTGCCACTTTCATTAATAGGACCCCCACAGAAGTCATAAGTGGAAGGCTGGAGCAATCCCTGGCCCTTCCAGCTTTTTCAGGACAGGGGTTGGAGGTGTTTAGATCCCAGTGACTTTTTTTGGGGGAGGGAGGTTAAAGGGGCCTCGGGAGGTCCCAGGTCCCAGTAGATTTTAGGGGGTGTCCCAGAGATCACTCGGGGAGCCACAGGAAGATCCAGACTAGCAGTGACATTTAAAAAAAAATTGTAGCAATGATTCCAAAAATAAAAGAAAGGAAAACCAACAGTACCATACAGTTCAGTATATTGGCCACCGTGTCATCTGACCTCCAAATAATCCATTGACTGACCAGTACAAGATGCATTTTGTAGCCATACCTCTTCAGAGTTATACATTCTTCAACCATTTTAGGGATAGATAGTCATTGACATTAGCTTACAAAATGCATGTCATAGAAAATAAAGAGTGACTTATCCACAGAATGCAAAGGATAGAAATAGAATCTATGATTCACAGGAGTCTTCATAACAGGGCAATTCTGAAAGTCGATTTCTGCAATAAAACAGTTTTTACCCATATGAATTGGTTCTTGAAAATAGCCCTCCCTCAATATGGATAGAAATAACTGCATAGTTCTACAATACATGTACTTTTATCCGTTTTGGCAGGAGTCATTCTGACGGTGTGTTTAAGGTTAGGGAGGAAAACTGTATGCATAGATTGCATTTTCAAACCTACGCATTTTATCTTCTTGAAAACTTTTGTTTGCACAAAAAGCAGGCACAAATACTGTGGTTGCTTTGTAACTACAGCAATAATCAAAGCACAACTCCATGCAAAATTTTGCTTTGATTCTTGGTACAAATACCACTGGTAAAAGAAATGCAAACAGTATTTGCACCAATGATAGCAGTTTAATTATAATATACCACACAGTATTCAGTAAGTTAGCACATTAAATTGTATTAACTGGTAGAGATGTGAATCGGAACCGGAATATGATCGGTTCCGGTCCCGATCCAAATCTTAAAATTTTTATCGCCCAGCCTGATTTGAGTTCTGATTATCGGCTGCGCCCGATCCGATAATCAAAACACCCTCCCAAACCCCCAAAAAAGGTTTTAAAATTACCTGGTGGTCCAGCGGGAGCGCGGGGAGTGATCTCCCGCTCTCAGGCCATCGGCTGCGTTAATAAAAATGGCGCCGATGGCCCTTTGCCCTTACCATGTGACAGAGCAAAGGTAGCGCCGGTGCCATTTTGAATATTGGCAATACGGCCCGAGTGCAGGAGATCGCTCCCGGACCCCCGCTGGACCCCCAGGGACTTTTGGCCAGCTTGGGGGGGCCTCCTGACCCCCACAAGACTTGCCAAAAGTCCAGCGGGGGTTCGGGAGCGACCTCCTGCACTCGGGCCGTATTGCCAGCATTCAAAATGGCGCCGTCGCTACCTTTGCCCTCACTATGTCATAGGGGCCGACGGTCGGTGGGGGTCAGGAGGCCCCCCAAGCTGGCCAAAAGTCCCTGGGGGTCCAGCGGGGGTCCGGGAGCGATCTCCTGAACTCGGGCCGTATTGCCAATATTCAAAATGGCGCCGGCGCTACCTTTGCCCTGTCACACGGTAAGGGCAAAGGGCCATCGGCGCCATTTTTATTAACGCAGCCGATGGCCCAAGAGCGGGAGATCGCGCCGGGACCCCCCACTGGACCACCAGGTAATATAAAACATTTTGGGGGGGTTCGGGAGGGTGGGGGATTTGTTTTAAAGGGTCGGGGTGGGTTTTAGGGTTGTTTTGGTGTGCCGGTTTTCCCACCCTCCCCCCTCCCCCGATTTATGATTTTTCACGATAAATCGGGGGAATTTCTATTGTATCGCGACTCTAACGATTTTTGACGATTTAAAAAATATCTGACGATTTTTTTAAATTGTCAAAAAACAATTCACATCCCTATTAACTGGTGAGAGATTTGAGGAGGAGAGGAAGCCTGCAAGGGCACTCCCGGTCCCCAGAGTGATTGCAGAGGCTATAACACCTGGCCTGTGCTGGATC
This sequence comes from Rhinatrema bivittatum, assembly GCF_901001135.1. Lineage (NCBI taxonomy): Eukaryota > Metazoa > Chordata > Amphibia > Gymnophiona > Rhinatrematidae > Rhinatrema > Rhinatrema bivittatum. Next base: position 514,730,018 of record NC_042617.1, on the reverse strand, counting down.
GCTGCAGGAGAGACATCATCTGGGTGCGCCTGCCGGCTCTTTAAATTTGCCGGCTTAGCGATGCGCCGTTGCTGCAGAGGCACCGCCTAAGCCACGTGTGCCAGAAAAGCCATGCGGCTTGGTTTATTTGTTTTTTGCTGCCTTTTGCCGCCAGTTAGATTGTTATAATGGGGAAGAAAAGAAAGGCCAAAATTGTGACTTTCTCTCCTACTTCTCATCTGATTCACGGCCCTATGGACTCTCACTTGATGAGAGTGAGTGAAATGACTAACTGTCACTGCGTTGTAGGCACTTCTAGTGCTTCTTTGAGACCAGGCGGTGGTCATCCACCTCCACAACCTTCTGGTGTTCTACCTGGTGAAGTGTTTCAGCTGAAGGAGTCAGCGACCTGCCGTGGAACTGAGTCTGAGATGTGGTCTGCAATGTCTCAGTCTGAGAGAACTCCAGTTATTCAACATCTTGATACTGTGAGTGATTCATATATACCATCAGATATCAATAAGGTTCAACAGGTTACTGATGAACCTATCAATGTAACACTCACATACTTGTGGAGAACGTTAGTTAAGTTGGACACCAATATCTCCCAGGCAAATGTACATTTTTCTTCCTTAGTTAATGCTAATAGATCTACTCTTGAAGAGCAAGGTAGAAAAATTTCTGAGTTAGAAACCTCTGTTCATATGTTAAATTTAAAGGTTCAAGTGTTACAAAATGCTGACAATATGCATACCAAAGATAGTCTGGTACTACATAGTGAACTGGAAAATATTGAAAATGTGTTGAGATCTAAACATTTACTTTTAATTAATTTTCCCTATACTCATTTATTGTCAGCTTATGAAATGTTTAAAAAATTCCTCAAAGAAATATTGGCTTCTGAGGAAAATAATATTCCATCTATTTCTAGAATTTTTTATTTATCGAGACAGAGAAGAATTAATAATATAGAGCAGAGAGAAAATGAAGAATTGGTGTCTAGTCCAGGTATTACCACTTTTTTTTAGAAGAGTCGGTTGATATTATATCTAAAAGGGCCACACTATTAGTATCATTTTGCTCTGAACATGATAAAGAAGATTGAAAATGTTTTAGGAATAAGGATATTTTATTTTGCGGTCAGAAAGTTTGTTTATTTCCTGATGTCTCTAAAGCCACTCAGGCTCATAGGAGACATTTTCTTTCCCTGAAAAGCAAAACCTTAGCTATTGGTGCAACTTTTATTTTTAAATTTCCATGCAAATGTTTTGTTACTTTTCAGGCAAAAAAAAATTATGTTTATTGATCCTTTACATATGGATACTTTTATATCAGATAAAAATACTTAATGTGAAAACTCTTCTTAGCTATGTGTATGTTAATATGACCAATACATTTTGCTTTGACTCCTCTCCTCTTATTAGGATTACTTTTCCTTCTAGATTAAGTTATTTCCTCCCCCCCCCCCCCCTCAATGGATATTGGGATTAGATTATACAGATATTATTTTTGTTGTTATAATTAGTATTATTGGTGGTTTACAGATCTTATTCCTATTCTGTATAATTTGTTTTCTTGATTCTCTTTGTAATATAATTAAACAATTAATAAAGAAATAATTTAAAAAAATTGTCTTAACTGGGTATTATTCTTCTTATTGGTGGAAAATGACTTCTGTATCAACTTATATTCATTTCTGTTGTCATACATTGAAAAATGTAAAGAATCACAGGTGATCACTGAATTCAGTAGGATATCCATCCCTTGTACAGTTCTCTGCTTGTTCTTGGGTGTCTACCAATTATTTTGTACTTCACATTTATTAAGGGCTCATTGTCAATGCAGATTGCACACAATAGGGAGGCTAATACCAGTGCATAGGGCAAGCTTAAGTTGTAAACACAAGGCTAGGATAATTAGACAGTATACAAAGCCAGAACAAATCAATCTCTAGTTAAATTAATATGCCTGCCTAACAGTAATAAAAATAGATCTATTTTGCTAGCATGAATTTTTCATAAAACAACCTTTCTTTGCCAGAAATGTTTCATATGCTAAATCAGCTCATATAATATAATAATTATTTCTTTTCATCCAGAGAGATTCTCAGTAATCACAATTGTCTCAATCACAATATAAACACCAAGGACAGGCCATTTTTTTAACTCATGGAAGCTAGCAACCACTAAGTTATCTGACTCCAGAAAACATCATCTAAAATGGTAACTTGTATTATATTATTTTCATATCTGAATTATTGATCTTTGAAGGAATGGTCAGAAAAGTGAATACATACTTTTGGAGAAGAGTAGCATGAGAGAAGGAGGAAGATGCAGACCTCGGGATAATACCAATAGAAAAAACTAGAGGAAATAATGCTTCTGTTCAGGTTACTTGTAAGATCTCATCTGGAGTATTGTGGCCAATTCTGGAGGCTAAACCTTCACAACAGAGATAGTCCAGAGAATTGTTACCAATATGGTGCAGAGTCTGTACCATAAAATGTATAAAATGATACTTTAATATGTATCACCTAGAAGAGAAAAAAGGGGCATGATAGATACATTCAAATACCTCCATGGCATAAATAATGCACAAGAAAAAAGAAATTTTCAGTGAAAAAGAAGTTCTAGAATAAGAGGGCATGATATGAGGCTCTAAGGAATAACATTAGTAAATATTTCTTCGCAGAAAAGATATTGGATTCATGGAACTGCCTCTAAGTGGAAGTGCTGGAGGCAAAAGCATAAAAGATCCTTAAGGATAACTTTCAAAAATCTCCACACAGCCTCATATTCACGTGTATATGGGTGTGCAGAAATCTACTATAGTATTTTACAATCTGTGCATATCTGGTTCATGCAGAATATATCTGCTCCAGCATACATGAGTATGTTTCAGTATGTGTGAATATTTGCAACATTTTGAAAGCATGTCCTTTTTCTACCTATTTTATAAATGTATGTGCATATATTTTACACGCAAAAAAAAACAAACAAAAACTTGTAAGCATAAATCCCTGATTTGCGTGTGGAAGTAAGTCTATTTTAAAATACGCATGCCTACTTGAAATCACCAGTTTACCAATATATCCACATTTCATCCAGTCCATCTCCAGTTCACTGAGACCCCTCCCCTACTACTTCACTCTGAAATCCCCCTAGTTCACCCAAAAACAGCAGACAATAGATGAGCCTGATATCAATTACCCTGGTTTATCTGCAGGTATAAAATTGCGCAAATATGTTGCCTAATAGAGATGTGAATCGGAACCGGAATCGGATCGGATTCCGGTTCGGATTCACATCGTGTTTTTTTTTTGTCTGGCCCGATCGCGGTTTTGTTTATCGGCTGCGCCCGAGACGATAAAAAACCCACCCTGACCCTTTAAAACTAATCCCTTAGCTTACCCCACCCTCCTGAACCCCCCCAAAAAATGGCGCAGGCCATCCAGTGCTCCTACCATGTGACAGGGGCTGGCCAATGGCACGGATACCCTGTCACATGGTAAGGGCAAAGGCCATTGGCGCCATTTTTGTTAGTGGCAGCCGACGGCCCGAGAGCAGGAGATCGCTCCCGGGACCCCCACTGGACCACCAGGTACCTGTAAAAAGTTTTTGGGAGGGTCGGGAGGGTGGGGGAAGCTAAGGGATTAGTTTTAAAGGGTCAGGGTGGGTTTAGGGGTTGTTTTTGTGTGCCGTTTTTCCCGCCCTCCCCCAAAACGATAAGAGAACCCCCACGAACAATATCGTGGGGTTTTCCTATCATTTTGGGGGAGCCCCCGATTTCTGACGATTTTGAAAATATCGACGATATTTTCAATCATCCGAAGCCCGATTCACATCCCTATTGCCTAATATATTTGTGTGAATCTCTTTTAAAATAATTTCCGTATGTACCTCTTGGTCCCATCCCAGAATATCCCTCGGCCACCCTTTTTAGTGAAGGTAAATGTGCACGCGAAACCAAAAATATGTGAGTACGTTTGAAGTTTATAAAATAACATGTACATGAATACAAGCTACTTATGCGCATATGTACTAATTTTACATGTGTAACTCCTTTGAAAATTAACTCATTAGTTTGACAGAAAGTCAGGGGAAAACCAGAGATCAAATGAAATCTGCCATCATATTTTATGGTTTTATGTTTGAAATACATTGCAATATGATAAATTGTAGCAATAATAAAAATGGTAGTTTTCTTGATCAAAGAAAAAGAAAGGAAGTTGGCAACTCTGGTTTCTCAAAAGCATTTTCAAAGATTTCTCAGAAAGTCAAGACCATTGCACAATATTCTCTAAAAGTCCCAGGCAAATCATAGAAAGGTAGATATTTAAAAAATACGCGCATGCCTCCATATGCATGCGCTACTTGGCACGCGCACATGGACGCATGATTTTATAACATGCGTGTACTGGCAAATGGCTGCTGTACCGGCGCCTCCAGCTCCGCCCCCTCCCCGCTCCCCGGACTGCCTCTTTTCTTGGGCCCGGCGTTTCTGCCCGTAAGGCCGGGCCCCTTTGAAGCTGCGTGCGGCACGCGCAAGGCCCAGTCGCACGCATAACCCCTGTTTTCCCCGCGCGCAGAGGATTTAAAAGTTAGCCGAGAGACTTTAAAATTGCCAAAGGCCATTGATATTCTGATCACTATAAACCATATGCAAGGTATAGTCCTTGACTAAAGACAGTCCTCTTGCTGTGGTTCCTTGACTGTGCTTTTCCATCTTGGTTTCTTTCTTTCTCTTTCTTTCTATGGTGAATCTCTAGGGACAGTGACACCTTAAAAGCAAAAATAAAGAATATGGAATGATTAGTAAAATGCATTCTGATAAGAAGAATATTTTCTACAAAAGCACAAAGAGGTCGATATTCAAAATATTTAGTTGTTTAAAATTTAGCTTTTAACTGCACAAATATTGGAAGTTAAAAATCACCCCCCCCCCGCCCCCATTTCCTTCCCTTTTCTCCCATCCATCTTGAATCTATCCACAAAAAATAACTGTTCAAACAAATTTAGCCAGACAAAAAAGGGACTGAGTTAGGGGCATGCCCAGACTTGGATTTTCAAATTTATTTATTTATTTATTTCGGATTTTTATATACCGACATTCTCAATACAAGTATCGAATCAGGTCGGTTTACATAGAACATTAACTGTCGCAATAAAGGTGTTACATTAAACAGCGTTTCTTAACATATATTTTCTTAACATATCACATATAAATATAACTATAAATACAACTTAAATATAAGTATAAATACAGTTTAACTTAAATATAAATACAACTTGAATATTACATAAACAATAATAATACTGATGATAATAATAACTCGTCAACAGGACGAAGATCAATATCAGGAAAGTTTAAAGCGTGAATAAATATCTTGAATAATTGGAGGGACAGTCTAAATTGTGATGTGAGGGTACATATACCTTGTTGAAATGCAAAAACCGAGTTATGCATGAATTAAAGAAGACTGATGAATCAGAGAAGTAGTCTTAAACAGGTGAGTTGTTCAGGTCTGGCGTGGTTGGTTCTTGAGGGGAATATGGGTGATCGATGATCTGATGTTGGACTGTTTTCCTCTTTGACCGGTGTCTGAGTGATCTTGTGACTCTGAATAAGCTTGCCTGAAAAGCCACGTTTTTAGGTTTTTCTTAAAAGTTAGATGACAGGTCTCTTGGCGTAGATCCGGCGGTAATGAGTTCCAGAGGGTGGGCCCAGCTGTGGAGAGTGCTCGTTTTGTTAGTGTAGATTTGATCGGGGGAGTATATAAGGAACCTTTGTAGTTGTATCTGATGGGTCTTTGTGATGTGTGAGGGCGGATTTGTGTGATTAGATTTAGGTGAGCGATGCCCATGATATCCTTGTGGATCATTGATAATGTCTTGTAGGAGATTCTAGCTTTTATAGGAAGCCAGTGGAGGCTGTGAAGAATAGGTGTTATGTGGGCTCTTTTATTTGTGTTAGTGAGTAGCCTCGCTGCGGCATTCTGCACCATCTGTAATGGTCTTGTGGATAAGGCTGGAAGACCTAGCAGTAGAGAGTTGCAGTAATCCAGTTTAGACAGGATTAAAGACTGGACTACTAGCCGGAAGTCACTGAAGTGAAGAAGAGGTTTAAGATTTTTTAGCACTTGGAGTTTGAAATAGCATTCTTTAGTTGTATTGGTGATGAAGGATTTAAGGTTGAATTTGTTGTCGAGATGCACTCCCAGGTCTCTGACTGAGGTGGAGTGGTTAATAGTTAGTTTTGAGAATTAAGTTGCGTTTTGGGAGTTGGTGAGGGTATTGTTTTCGTCAGGTGAGATGATGAGGATTTCTGTTTTGTTTGGATTAAGTATGAGGTTCAAGCTGGATAGCAGAGTGTTGATAACCTGTAAGCAGTTGTTCCAATGTGCCCAAGTTTTTTGCAGTGATTCTGTGATGGGCAAGAGAATCTGAATGTCATCAGCGAAAATATAATGTTTTAGCTTTAGGTTAGAGAGTAAGTGGCAGAGTGGAAGCAGGTAAATATTAAATAGTGTAGGTGAGAGAGATGATCCTTGAGGTACTCCTCGAGTTGATTTGATAGGATGCGATTCTTCATTATTGATTTTTACTTTGTAGAATCTGTTCTCCAGGAACGATTGGAACCAGCTATAAGCTTCTCCTTGGATTCCTATATCGGATAGCCGTTCGAGTAGGATGGTATGGTTGACCGTGTCAAATGCGGCGGATAGGTCAAGAAGAGCGAGGAGGTGAGGTTGTTTTTTTTCGAGATTAAGAAGGATGGTGTCCGATAGCGATGTTAGAAGTGCTTCAGTGTTTTGAGATTTCCTGAAGCCGAACTGGAAAGGGGAGAGAATGTTGTTATCCTCCAGGTATTCCGACAGTTGTTTGTTGATGAATCGTTCCATTACTCTTGAGATCAGGGGAAGGTTGGCGATAGGGCGGAAATTTGCAGGGTCATCCGTTGAAAGGTTTGGTTTTTTTAGTAAAGGTTTCAGAACGGCTATTTTGAGTTGATCTGGGACCTTTCCTTGAATTAAGGAGCAGTTGATGATGTCTGCTATTGATTTAGAAATGGTGTTAGGGGTCGATAGGAGAAGATTGGAAGGTATGGTATCCAGTGGATGGGAAGAAGGTTTGAGTTTCTTGAGAATAAGTTCGATTTCCAATGATGAAGGAGTTTCGAATGATGATAAGCTGTATTCTTTGTAATGTGGTGAGGTTATTGGCTGAGAAACTGTTGAAGGTTGGGTAGATATAGGCTTAAGGAGGTTGGTGATCTTTTTATCAAAGTAGATTGCTAGTTCCTCAGCTTTGTTGGCTGCTTGATCATCTGGAATGATAGGTGGAGTGGGTTTTGTTAAGGAAGATACAAATGAGAAAAGAGCTTTTGAGTCCAGTGCAAAGTTGTGGATTTTTTTTGCAAAGAAGTCTTTTTTGGCCTTTAAGATGGCTAATCTGTATGTGTTGAGATGTGATTTGTAGTTTAGCGTTGTGATGGTGGAAGGAGACTTGCGCCAATTGTTTTCTTTTTTCCGAAATTTAGGCCTAGATTTATAAAAATGCTATAAACATAGCAGAATTAGTGCTTGCGATAAAAAAAAGGGGGCAAGTTTAGGCTAATTTCCCTGCTCCTGCATCACATAGGTAATTTCCACAAGATGCGATACATTAATTACATCTGTGCTTTTTTTCACTTCATGAGCTAATGAAGCTGGGAAAAAGGTTTTGTTTTTTTTACCACACATGCCATTTGGGCAGGAGAGAGAGAGAGAAACAAGATGTCAATCTACTATTTATACCACTGTAAGAGGGAGGCACTTGTAACTTGGAGTGGGGTTTGTTGCACTGTTTACCTACCTTGTCTGAAGTAGAGAGTGCATTGTACAAATCAACTCCTCTTGTACCTTTCATTGATTCAAACAGCAGAAAATCTTCAGTGATGTCAACTTTGCTGTTCGTATCTCTTACTGTGTATGTAAAACTGCCCCCCAAACCTACACCACCCAAACTTCACTCCGAGTTAAAAGTGCCCCCTCTTACAGTTATATTAATAGTAGAGTGACATAATTTTAAAAAGATATAGTTATTTTTGGTGTTAAAACCTGCAATGCTGTGCATTACTCTATCTCATTTGATGTTAGGAACTGCTCACTACCATTAACTCTGCCCAACTCCTCCCATTTGCATAACAAATGTGACATTTGCATACTAAAGCATGCGTTATGGCATTATCAGGTGTGTTAAGGCCCTAATGATAAATGACCCTTGTTAGCTGGTTAGCACAATTTTAAGCTTTAACCTGCTATATTTTTCTTGTGAAGTGTGGCCATACAAATGGTTGTCTTAAATCTAACCAAATCGGTTTTGTGTGGTCAGATTTAGCAGAATCTCCAAACATAGCTTTAGCCAGTTATCTGTGGCTGTTTAGTGACTCTTTGAATATTTACTACAAAGGGTTAAAAAATTGTTTCTAATAGTGGAATCTGTGGACTTTGAGGTGCTGTAATGCACATGACATGTCATCTGGAACTAAGCCAGAGCAGCAGATCCTCTATGCTTATCACAGGCTTTTTTGAATTCCATTATTATTATTTTTTTTTGTCTCCACCTCCTCTATTGGAAGGTTATTTCAAGCATTTACCACATTTTAAGTGAAAAAATATTTTTGAAATGTTATTCCTGAGCTGTCACAATCTTTTCTTCTTGAATTTTCATTCTATGGAAAAAGTTTATTTCTTGTGCATTTTGTCTATACCTTTGAGGTATTTGAATGTTTCTATCATATATTTAGATAGATCCTCAATTCTCAGCTCATAGGGGTTACGATGCAGATTGTACGCCTTCTCTATACTGCTTGCATTCTGTGTCCTCCAAAACTAGACCTAATATACCTGATAAGGATTCCCATAGAGGCATCATTACTTCACGTTCCTCTATTGGTAACGTCTCCCTGGCATTCTGGCTCTGGCCATTGCCCTGTAACACTATGATATGATATGGTTGCTCAGAGTTCTCTTTCTTATTTGAAGCACATCAAAATTCCATCGACTGGAATCCCTCACTGCCTTTTTTTCAGTGAACACTATGCAAAAGCATTTGTTCAATATTTCTCCCTTTTCCCTGTTGCCCTTACACATTCCCTACACTTCTCAGTTTTACAATCTTACCCTTGCATAGCTTCCTTTCACTAACATATCTAAAAAAAAAAAAGTTTTTATCTTGGTTTACTAACTGTCTTACTTTTAACTCTGTTTCCTCTTTTGATACCCCTAAATAACTTCTCTGCTTTCCTCAACCGTTCTAGATATGTTTGACCCTCCTCCTCCTCCTTTTGGGATCTCTTATTTTCTGACTGCTAACCTTATTGCTAGTGTTATGTTTTGTAGGGTTTGGGTGGACCCTTGGACACTGTGGCAGCTGACCACGCCCACAGGGGGAAGTCCCGTGAGGGGCCACAAGTCAGGCTCAGCGTAGGACACACAAAGACAGATTATATCTTTTATTAGACAGTTTATGAAGCCAGCAGAGGTGGCGGTAGTGAGTAGAAGATGGAGCCTGGCTGGGCTAGTATTCCTCAGGGCGCTGGAACAGCGGCTTCTCCGGTAGCAGTGCTATAGGAAGAAGAACTGAGAAAATGAATACACTGAGATATTCACAGAGTCCCCAGTATGGAGAAGCCCCGAGATAGGGAGAGCTGGCCCTCGAGGAGCGAGTACCAGATCCCTAGGCACAGAGACTCGTTGGCAAGTACTCATGCAGCAGTTCTCCATGGAAGATGGCACTGGTGCTGGAACAGAGGCAGGCCCTCGAGGAGCGAGTACCTGGTTCCAGGGAAACAGCTCTGAGGAGTAGATGGTAGTAGTACTCACAGATGGTGTCTGTAGCAAATTCTTCTAAGTAGAAGAGGAGATGGACACAGGCAGCGCGTCAGGGAACATGGGCCCTCGAGGAGCGAGTACCGGTTCCTGATAGCGACCTGAAAGAAGCAAAGAGGCCCCCGAGGAGCGGGTACCTCATTAACACCAAAGAGTCCAAATAGAAGTTGGAGGCAGAGTAGCTGGGTACGGAGAGCGAATCCCATCCATAGGAAATACCTTGCTAACTCAAAGGCTAGCAATAAACAACAGGCTTAAATATCCAGGCAGCATGACATCATCACAGGGGGACGCCCCTGAGGTTCACGCTATAGAGGAAATAAGAATGAGGGCCACGTGGCGCGCGCGCCCTAAGGTACCTGAGGTGCATGGTGGGAGGCAGTGCCCAAGCCAGTCCAGGGACACCGGAGAGGACAGAGGGCAGACCCCGTGGTAGCCAGACGTCCACAGGGAGAAGGAGGAGTTGCAGAAAAAGAAAGGTAGGTGGAGTGAAGCCGTTGGGCCACGACGGTTGTAACAGCTAGTCAAATCTTTTGAAAGGAATATAGGTCTGTTTTCTCTTATGTATTGCATTTATGTATTTTCTTAATGTAGACGTTAATGTAAGGACCTGTGGTTTCCCTGCTAAAAATTAAGCCTTCCTAAATGAGGGCGTATGTAAGGTAAATTGAGTAGCAGTCGGGTTACTATTTTCTTGGGCATACCCAAGGAAATAGGTCCTATTCTGTGTTAGAAGGACACTTCATGGGAGGAGGGGGTGTTTTCTGTGTTTTTGTGAAGGAGAACGGAGTTGGAGCTTGGAAGGGAGGGAAACGTTCTTTCCCTCTTCCAGCCTACAGTAGGTTGCAGGCTGACACCACAATCCTACCAAGGGCATATTGTCCAGTTGGGGGATCAAGCATCTCTTGGTGGGGCAATGAATTGGTCAGCAGTGGTGCTGACAGGTGCTATTTGGGAGGCAGTGCAGCCATAGTGGCAGTATCCTGTCCCATTGGATTCTACCACATTAAGTATGCATAGATTTATGGGCCAGTGGCATTAGAATAGCCACACACCCATGAGCCCTTGCATCTTGAAAAGGGGCAGATTTGGGCAGGATGCACTGTGCCTTTGCTGCCACTGCTTGTTCAAAGCAAAGGTGATCAGCACAGGCAGTGAGGTGAGCAATGGCCCTACAAAGGAGTGGATTTGTCTTACCAGTGGTCATTTTCATCCTTGGCAAGCTCTGGGTCAGCAAGGATCACAGTATGAGTGGATAATGATGAGGAACCAGTGGTGGTAGAAGTGAAGATCTGGGTAGCGGTGGTGGTGTTGGAGGTCTAGTATTATGTATAGAAAAGTGGCCCTGGACTGAACATAAGAATGTAAGAAATTGCCATGCTGAGTCAGACCAAGGGTCCATCAAGGCCAGCATCCTCTTTCCAACAGTGGCCAATCCAGGCTACAAGTACCTGGCAAGTACCCAAACACTAAGAAGATCCCATGTTACTGATACCAGTAATAGCATTGGTTATTCCCTAAGTGAACTTGGTTAATAGCAGTTACTTAATAGTCTTCTGGGTAAGGCTCTAGGAGTAGAGATGGAGTGTGTGTGACTGTAGGAGAGTGGCCCAGAGCTGGAGCTAAAGATGGGGCCCCAGGAACACAGTGTTTACATAAAATGCCTTATCCACACATACTGCAGATTTCAGAAATCCTAATTATCTTTCCTTACATAGACACAGTATGGCATCCCTCCTGACTGATGCAGGGCCTCTAACTGACTACACTTTTACTTGTCCCTTTTCTTATAACAATAGAAACTTCCTATGCCCCTGGCCCCACAAAAGGTTAAGGAGGAGAAAAGGTTAAGGAGAGAAAGAGAGACTGAGTGGGGGTAAAGGGAAGAAAAAGACTGCAGAAGGGGAGAATAAGAGGGAGATAAAGGGAGATAGAGAGAGACCCCTTGCCCTGGGACTATTTTTGCCACAACCCACTCCATGTCTGACTGTGAGAGTCTTTAGAGACTTCTTGTGGTTATAGGAAGCCTCATTCTGTTACGTCTGCAGAAGATTTGTGTTGATGTTAAAAGAGAGATTTATGTATTTATTTATTTTAAAATGCTTATGTACCACCTGTACAATTGGGTTATAGATCTAAGCAGATTCAAAGATGGCATACATACATAAGATTTTTCATTACAAACAAAATATAAAATCAATAAAATAAGGGAAAATAAATAGATAAAATATTAAGATATAAAAGCAGCAATCATAATAAAATGACAGAAAGTAAACTAAAGAATAAACAGATAATGCTGATCTAGTAAGGAAGGTAATCTTAATGATTATAGATCTTATAAATTATTATAGGCGAGAGTACAAAAGTATATTTTAAGTACTTTTTAAAAATTCTTTGGTATTTGATGAATGTGTTCTGGGAGTAGTTCCACAAGATTGGTCCTGCGACAGAAAATGCAAGCCTGCAAGTCAGATCCAGTCTTGTCATCTGTTATAATGAGCGGTGTTTGGGTGGATCCTTGTGTACTGTGGCAGATGACCACGCCCACAGGGAGGAGCCCCGTGAGGAGCCACAGTACTAGGCTAGACTCAGAATGCACAAACACAGTTAGTTCTTTATTAAACAGCTTTGAAGAGTGCCACCAGAGGTGGCAGTAGTGAGGCAGTCTGGTAGTTGCAGTCTCAGGGACCTCGGCAGAGGGAGCCCTTCTCACCCTGTTGGTATTAGGAGGTTCCGAAGCAGGTTTCCCAGCAAAGAAGTACTGTGGATGAGATAGAGTGGGAGGTAGTGTACTCACTAGGTGTTTGCTTTAGATAGGCAATTCCACCAGGTTGTAGAAGTAAGTACAGGCACTGAGGCAGGGAGAGCAGGCACTCGAGGAGCAAGTACCTGTTCCCTGTAAGGCACCTGAAATAAAGCAGAGGGCCCCTGGGGAGCGGGTACCCAGGTTAGCAGTTACCCCGAAGAGCAGAGAGAGAGCTTCCAGCGGCAGCACGGAAGGGGCAGAGTACCCTAGACAGGAACAGAACGTATCTGGAATAAAGTCCTTGCTAACTCAATGAGCTAGCAAAATAGTAGATGTTATATACTCGGATGGCGTGATGCCAGTAAGGGGGAACGCCCCTGAGGTTCACGCCAAGGGTTGCATAAAGACGTGGGTGGCGCATGCGCGCGCACCCTAGTAGGTATCTGGGAGGAGCATGGCGGAAGGAAGCACCATAGCCGTTCTGGGGACACCAGAGAGGTTGGCTTGTAGATGTGGCGGTAGCCATATTTACTAGGTAAGTGGGAGGAGCCGTGAATAAGGTGAGGCAAACGGGGCGAAGCCATCTAGAACTGACAGACGCAACATCATCTTTACTGTAGGTACTTTGAGAGTACATTTCTCCATTGATCTTAATTGACAGGAGGGCTGATAGATTCTTAACATTGAACAAAAACAAACAGATGATAGATTGTATATCAAGTTGTGTATGATGATGAGCACTTTATAATGTATATGATACGCTGAGAAGGCAATGCAGAGTTTGTAAAACAGGTGTAATGTGTTCTTTACGAAGAATGTTCTGTATTATGCAGGCAGTTGAATTTTGAATGAGTTGAAGAGGGCGAACAGTCAAAGCAGGGCAACCTAGATACAAGGAATTACAATAGTCTAGACCTTATAATATGAATGCTTGTACAACTGCATGGAAATGAGAGGGAAATAAGAGAAGTTTCAGTTTTTTAAGTATTTGTAGTTTAAAGAAAGATTTTTTGATGATTGCAGAAATATTGTCATTGAAAGTTTTGAGTCGATTAGAACACCTAAATTTCTAGCATAGGCCTGGATTTATCAAAATGCACTAAATATTGCATGTGATAGGAAAAGGGGTGTGTTTATGGTAATAGGCAGTTTATCACAAATTGTGATAAGTGCCAGAATTGTTGTATTTCCTACATATAGCCACTGGGGGGACCATGTTTAAGATGGGGGAGGGAGAGGAAGAGAGAGAGCTAGCTATAATGCTTTCCCACTAGATAGGTATTTATATCTCTATGGGAGGCCCACCTAGTAACTCGAGGTGAGGTTTAGGTTTTAGTGTAGGGGTTAGGGGCTACTTTGACATTTAAAGTGAGACGTACGAACAGAACAGTGTTCTCTTGTGAAGATTTGATGACCTTCCAAGTTAGGAAACTCACCCAAAGATGAGATTTGTGCAATGTTCTTTCAACCTAGCTTGATGTTACCCAGGTAGAGAGTCCATCAAGCTAGGTTGAGAGAACATTGCACAAATCTCATCTTTGGGTGAGTGTGACCTATATCAGCTCTCGTTCCCCGCGAGTTGAGCCTTTGGGTGCCGGGGCCAGCAGGACTTAGGTGGGCCTCTGTGTATAGTTGCGAGAGAAGTTGATTCAGCCCAGAGACAGCGGGCAAGGTATGGTACAGTCTTACTCTGGACTGGATAATGTTCTGGAAACTCGGGCGCCAATGGAACAAAGGCAGACAGGGGGTGCTCGAGTAAAGGTAGGCCGCAGCCTGATAAATCCATGTCCAGGGAGTAGGAGAAGAGGCGTCCAATGGTAGGCTTGAGTCAGGGCTGGCGGCAATCCATAGGCAGTGGCAAGCAAGGCTGAGGTCTGATCACGGAGATAGTCAATAGCATAGTCAAGTAAGGCTGGGGTTTGATCCCGAAGATAGTCAGTAGTGTAGTGAAGCAAAGCTGAGGTCTGATCATGAAGATAATCAATAGTGTAGCCGGATGAAGCAAAGGTCTGGGTCTGGAGGTAGGCAATGCATAGTCGGATGTAGCAAAGGTCTGGGTCTGGAGATAGACTGTAGCATAGTCAGGCGAAGCTGAGGTCTGGGTCTGGAGATAGGCTGTAATGTAGTCAGCAAAGCAGAGATCTAGGTCTGGAGATAGGCTGTAATGTAGTCAGCAAAGCAGAGGTCTAGGTCTGGAGATAGGCAATGGCAACATCAGATAAAGCAAAGTCAAAGTCCGTGTAGTCAAATCCGAAGCATAAGCAGGGCAGGAACGAAGAGACAGGAACCAGGAACAACAAAGAACAGGAACGTAGGGATGAAACAAATCTCTTAGTAGCAACGAGTACTCGACCAGCGAGGAGACCTGCTGCAAAGGCAATGCTAGGGAGCAGAGCCTGAGCTTATATGCTGCTCCAAACACTCCTCCCTCTCTTGATTCTCCATGGGCTCTGACTTTGAGCCCTGGATTCCCTAAGGAGAGAAGGAGAGTCAGAAGGAGACAGAAACGTCTGGGCTCTGACCTTTTTAGTCACCCTCCAAAACCTTCAGGCACTTTCTATTGTGAAATGTCTGAGAAGCACTACAACTCCTATGACATCGCTGCAGTGTGGCTTTGGAAAGACATGCCTCACTAAAAAGGGACCTTTAGACCCACTTACATAGCATATCACTTCTTATCCAAGTCAATTTTTATTGTATTCTTCACTGGTTCTCTAGCATCCCAGGTAAATGAGCATATTTAATCTAACATTCAAATCCCCCCCCCTCCCCACCACCACATGTTTTACCACCAAGCTTTGTGATAATCTCACAAATAAGAGGCTGTTGCTCTTAAACCCAGTCACCTATGTATCCATGATCTTGCTGGATGGTATCTGGCCACCACCACCAACCTGCTGGTATTGACCCAATTGATTTCTAGGGAGTTACAGTCTGCTTGTTCCCACCAGGCTACCCTCAGGCCTGCAGAGTAACCAGCTCATGCTTTCTCTATTTGTGCTTTCTTTTTTCCTTACCACATCTCCCCTTATGTCTACTCTTAAGGGAGTGAAGGCTGGCTTGTTTGCAATACTTGCCTCTGCCATTAGGGCCTATATCAATTCTCCCCTATTATTAAGCAGAGACAGAATTTCTGACAAAGCTTGGTGGTGTAAGTGAGGAGAAATGGGGTGTGGCTTGGGGAGCATCAAATGGGATTAGGAACTAGGGACAGGGCTAGTGGTGGTGATGGTGATGGAGGAAGGGGGAGAGTGGAGAGAGGACAGGGACAGGTGATCTGGAATGGATTTTCTCCAGATGCAGCTGGGGAAAAAAAATCCATTGAATCTTCCTAGTGAATCTGTGGAATATCATAAAATTCCGTTGAACTAGATCTAGGCTGAAATTCACCTAGTTTGAGCTTGACATGAAATTATTTGCACATTCACTTTGTAGTCAGCGTTCATAACCTCCAGAATGAGAGGGGCATCAGACAACCAGGGACACCTGCTGGCTGATGAAAAGCATGATCATCAGGGAGCTGGAGGGAAGTTTAGTATGTCCTCAGTCGAGAATATTGGCTGACTTGAATAACATATGGCTGAAAATTGTTTTTTATCTTATACAATAACATCTACACTTATTCCATTCTTTTTTGGGTAATTAAAAGAAATTCAAAGCATCAGATTCTAAAAAGCAAGAAGCAATTACCATACCTGGGAATAAACTCTCCAAATTTGATCCAGAGACTCCAAAATTCTGAACGAATTGCAGAGTCTCTGAGCCAACACCCCAAAAATCCTGGTGTTCCTGCAGAAGCAGACCCCAGAAATACAAGTTGCTAGAGCTGCACAGGCAGGAAGAAGGAGGAACACTGGGCTCACATGGAGAGGAAAGAGGGGCAGAGCCTGTCCCACTGCCCCACTCAATCAGTATTGCCCAGAGCCAAAGAAGTGGCCCTGTAGCAGGACCACCTTGAAATCCATCCCATGGTGGCCTGAGAAGAGGAGGCACGGCAGCAGGGCTGCCTTGGACTCCATCCCATGATGGCCTAAGAAGATGAGGACAAGAGGTGAAGGGGAGACCAAAGCTCTGATAGAGAATGTATATGAGAGAATGTTTGTGTGTGTGTGTGTGAGTAAAAGAACATATGAGAGTGAGAGCCTGTGTGTGTGTATGAGAGAGAGAGGGTGTGAGAATAAGAACCTGTATGTGTGAGAGAAAGAGAAAGCATGTGAGAGTGAGAGTGTGTGTGTATTTATGAATGATAGAGACAGCAGGTGAGAGTGAGAGCCTGTGTGTTTGTGAGAGAGCGACAGTATAGAGAGTGAGATCCTGTTTATGTGTGTAAAAGAAAGAGAGACAGAAAGAGAGAGAACATGTGAGAGTGAGAACCTGTGTGTTTGTGTGTGTTTGAGGGAAGAAGAAGATTGGGACTCAGTGCCAAAGTGGTGGAGTGGAATACAAACTGGTTGACTGACAGGAGACAATATGAAGAAAGAACAGTGTTAAGTGGAGTGTCGCAGCGATTGGTTTTGGGACCGGTTCTGTTTAATATCTTTGTGAGTTACATTTCAGAAGAGATAGAAGGTAAAGTTTGTCTATTTGCAGATAATACTAAGATCTGTAACAGAGTGGACACAGCTGAACGAGTAGAGAGACTGAAAAGTGATTTAAGAAAGTTTGAAGAGTGGTAAAAAAAACTTGGCATTTGGAATTCAATGCCAAGAAGTGCAGAGTCATGCATCTGGGATGCAGTAATCAAAAAGATCTGTATGTAATGGGGGGGAGGGGGGGAATGATTAATGTGCACGGACTGGAAGAGGAACCTTGGGATGACTGTGTCTGGTGATCTGAAGGCAGTGAAGTAATGTGACAAGGTGATAGCTAAAGCCAAAACATGCTGGGCTGCATAGAGAGAGGAACTATCAATTTAAAAAAAGAGTTGATAATGTCCTTCTGTAGGTCCTTGGTGCGACCTCACTTGAAGTATTGTGTTCAGTTCTGGAGACTGTATCTCATAAAGCATAGAGACAGGATGGATGCGGTCCAGAAATCAGTGACCAAAATGGTGTGGGTTCTGTATTGGAAGACTTATGAGGAGAGGCTGAAGTATCTGAATATGTATACCCTAGAAGAGAGGAAGTGCAGGGGAGAGATGATACAAACCTTTAGATACCTGAAAGGTTTAAATGATGCATGTTCCGAGAACCTTTTCCATTGGAAAGCAAACAGCAGAACTAGGGTAACAATATGATACTTCAGGAAGGGCAACTCAGAACCGTCATCAGAAAATATTTCTTCATGGAGAGAGTAGTGATGAATGGAATGCCCTACCAGAAGAGGTGCTGAAGATGAAAACAGTAAATACATTAAAAAAAGGCACTCTGTGGTAATACCTATGTGACGCACTAAGATAGCGTACTTTGCGATAAATAGGCTATTACCATAAAACACGCCCCTCTAACTATCGCATGCGATAGTTTGATGAATCCTGGCCTTTGTCTTGGCACTTCCAGATAGAAAAAAGGCATACAAAGTAAAACATGCATAGTCAGAAGCATTTTTCAATAGGACCTAACCCCTACAGTACTCCATTTACCCCTATCTGACTCTATTTGCCAGTGATGGCCAAAATGGCTACTCAAATCAGCTCTTCTTGATAAATCACAGGTTGACTTTGTATCTTCCCGGCAATGTCTGTAAAAACTACCTGAATGAATTTGGCCTATTTGGACATTTTAAGCATATATAGTTTATTTATTTATTTATTTATTTTATTTTGTTTTATATACCGGCAACCGTTTGTTAAAATGCATTTTATAATATATATTATAAAATGTTAAATATATAATATATAATATATAATATATATATTATATATTATATATAATATATATATATATAATATATAATATATATATATAATATATAATATATATATATAATATATATATAATATATATATATATATATATATATATAATATATAATATATAATATAATATATAATATATTATAAAATAGTTAAAATGCATTTCTGATATGAGACAATCCAAATACTGTCATTGGTCTCGCAGTTTTTTCAGCTTATGCAGCTGCAATGATTGACAAATACACCCAACCTTACTCAGTGCAGTCTTATTTTATTTATCGTCTGTTCATCATTTCCTGTTCTGGTCTTGGTTAACAGGGAGATAACAATTCAGACTCTTATACTCACGTTTCTTGTACAACACATATCCCACTGCAGCCAAAGCAACTCCCAGAAGCAGCATTGCAGATATGATGACACCAGAGTAGGATCTGGTTGTAGAACTCTGAGCGGAAAATTGGTTGGGCAGCTCTTGAACTTCTGGAAGCTGCATTTCCTCCACACAAGAATGCCCCTTTTCTTTTGAAACAAAGCAAATAAATCAGTTTTACAAAAAAATGTTAAAATACTTGATAGTAATGACTATACCAAAATATCTTGCACTTTATTTGTACCTTCGATTGTCAGTGGAAAGAGGACATTAAACCAGAGCATGCTACTATTGTCTCTTGAGATCTGCCTGTTGATAAAGCCTTAACAGCACTTATTCCCAAAAATCTGCCATCTGATCAAGTGAGACATGGATTTTAACACCCAAATTTTTAAAAACCTGCTCAGCAGGCAAACTAAATGGGTACTTTTACAGTACCTCCTTGTGATGCTGTTGCAGGGGTTACTGCCTGCTCCTATATGAGGTCAGTCCCCTCTGGTGGATGTGTAGATTTTTTTTTGGACATCAGAGAAGGAGGAGTGTTTTCTGTTTAGTTTCTGATTTGGGAAGAACATTTTTCCACCTTTCCTTTCATTCTAACACATTGGGACCGATGCAATACGGAGCGTTCGTCTTAGCGCAGTCGTGAACACGCAATTGAATGTATATTTTTCGAGCGCAAAGGGAATGCGAATGCAATAATTGATTTTACACATCCTTAACGCACGCGGAAAATCTGCGCAAACGGCATAACGCCAATGGCATGCAAATCTTAGTTAAATGTGCCAATTAGGTATTCGTACCCGATGCAATAATGCGTGCTGAAATTTTGTGCATCCTTAGTGAGTTTTTTAGCAATCAAAACTTTGCACCTGCTTTACACTGGCATTATTGTGCTGTTAGCTTCTGGTTTATGGTTTTTTCTTTATTTCTGTAATGGATACTGTTTATTTCTTTGTCATGTTGACCTTTTTCTTGCGTCTGCGAGCAAGAATTAGGGCAACTTCACGGGCAATAGCGAATAACCCCACCAACAGAAGACTGGAAGAAGATCGTGCAGCCCGCACAGAGCAGGCAGAGGTAAAGAAATGACTTTCGTTTTAAATTTTCATTGAAATCTAATGAATTCACGTCCAATTTTTTGGCCATTAGGATACCCTAGGGTTGTATGTTGATTACATCGATGGTTTACCGTTGAACGTTTATTAATTTTGCGCTTTTAATACTAAAATTCTTTAGTTCTGGGTCTGTTTGCAATTGCTCTTTTTTAAGCTAGGGTTGTGGTTGGTCTATGTTAGAAAACACCTTAGGGTCAGAAGGGTCCATATGTCTTATGTTCCTTACATTATTCTGTTTCCAGGTGCAGCCTGGAGCCATCTGTAGACCCTTGAGGCAGTGTGTAATCTGGCCACACACAACTATCCTAGGATTACTGGAGCCTGAAGTGATGCGAAGAAACCATCTCAGTTCTAGAGCAATTGAGACCCTGTACCAGGACCTGCGCAATGATATAGAACCCATCGCCTCTCGCAACCATGCTGTCCCGGGGCTGGTGAAACTTCTGTGTGCCTTGCATTTTTTTGCCACAGGAAGTTTCCAGAATGTAGGCAGACTGGTTTTGCGGGATGAATCAGTCCTCAGTCTTGCGGCACTTTGAACAAGTCTTGAGGGCTATGATGAAATGCATTCAACTGTATATTTATTTCCCGGTGGACCCAGTGCAACTGCAGGAGATCTGGCGTGGATTCTTCGACATAGCTGGGATGCCCAATGTATTGGGAGCAATAGACTGCACCCATATCGCACTTACCCCCAGCTCGGAACAGGAGACTGCATTCCGCAATTGGAAGTCATTCCATTAGATGAATGTGCAGGTGGTATGTGATGCTCGTCAACAGATCCTGAATGTAGTTTTGAGGTTTCCGGGGAACTGCCATGATTCCTACATCCTTGCTCATTCCTCGCTTGGAACCGATTTTCCGGAAGGGAAATACAGTGATGGCTGGTTGCTTGGTATGTAACAGTAGGTAACTGTAGTCTTGATAGAGAACCAGGTGGCATGGGGTAATGCCAAGTAGAAGTAAATTGCCTTATTCTAGTGTTTTGTTACTATTGTGTAGGTATGTGTTTCCTGGTGTTTGTTTTGTCAGTGTCAAAGATGCAATATTTATTACCTCTGTTATAGGTGATGCTGGGTATGGCTGTAAGCCATGGTTGCTGACTCCACTCCAGGCCCCACACACCGCGGCAGAAAGACGGTACAAAGAGGCACATACAAACACTAGGTCTGTCATCGAATGGACATTTGGCGTGCTGAAAGGGCGATTCAGATGCTTGGATCGGTCTGGTGGTGCCCTCCAGTACAGTTCTGAAAATGTTGTATGCATTATTATGGCCTGCTGCATGCTATATAACCTTGCCTTGCGCTTTGCTTGGAAGTGGAGGTCCCAGAAAACTTGTCCCCAGATCCACCTGAACAACCGGCTGCAGAAGTGGACAACACAGTGCAAGGCTCAGAGGTTCGCTGAAGGGTCATCGAGGAGTATTTTGCATGAAGTCTTACAAATAACCCCTCTCCTAAGATATTTCCCAAATTATTTTATATTTCTGGGGTTGTAATTGGAGTCTGAAAGGCTCTGAAGGATCTTCAATTATTTTAAAATGTTAATTGCTTTTCTGACTTCTTTATAGTTAATAAATAATGTTTCTGCAGCTGAGTGTTTCTGTGGTTTAATGTAATTCCTTTAATCCAGAGCTTCCCAAACTGTGGATCGGGACCCCAAATGGGGGTCACAAAACCTCCAGCCGGGGTCATAAATTCCTCAAAGGGCAGCCATCTTCAGACATCACCAGCAGCAGAAGTAGTGGAAATCAGCATGGGATCTTTGAGCTAGCATGCACTCTCAGGTCTTGCAATGGTCCCGCCCTCGCTTGAGTTTCCACGTTAACAGGAAGCCATGTGTGAGGAGGGACTGGGGCCACTGCAGGGCCTGTAAGCTTTTACTGGCTCACAGATCCTGTGCTGACTTTCATTACTATTGCTGTTGCCAGTTGCAGATCAACATCAGGCATTGGACCAGTCATTGTGGAAGAGTGGGCAGAGTGTGCACAGGTATGTGCAGGTTGTCACTTCTCTATCCTCTCCCATCACTGAACTTACTTACCTAAGAGAAAAATGTTGCCCTTGTCATCAGCCTGCCCTCTCTTCCCACTAGTTGTCACCCACTTATCGCCTGAGGCCCAAAGGAAAATGTTACTGCTGATCCTAGTCAAGGGGATGTTTGGATGGGAGCTGTTTGAAGGAAGGGATCAGATACAGGAAGTGTTTGAGAGTTGGATCAGTGGGAGAAGGATTGGCTGTGGAAGGTGATGCAAGAGAGGAACTAGGGGTGAGAGTATCAACTGGGGGGGGGGGGTATGTGAGAAAAGAGAGAGGAAGGAGATGACAGATGATCAATTGGGATTACAAAAATGGCTTGGAGGTGAGAGAGGTTCAGTGGGGAGGATGTAAAAAGCTGGAGTGGGTGAGCGACAGGCTAGGCTGGGAAGGGGAGAGGAACCGGGGGATATAAGAGGGGATCAGTTGGAGGGGTAGAGGTTGAGAGGCCCTCTGGAGAGGGATGAAGGTTGAGAGAGGGGATCAGTTGGAGTTCAGGAATGGTGAGTGGAGGGATTGTTGGAGGCAAACTACACCCCTGCTAATTGTTTGGTTGTCCTCTGAGGTCATGTGAATTTCCAAGTGCTAAAATGGGGTCACATTGGCTAAAAGTTTGGGAAGCCCTGCTTTAATCCTTACTGACATTTGGAACTTGGCCGCTTACGCCCGAGGCATCACCAGCCTAGAAAGGATGCCGAGGTTAAAGACGTCCATGAGGGCCACATGAAAGGCTGTCCCCAAAGCGACCCTTTTAAGGGATGCATGAAGACTAGTCCAGGGGGATTGGTCCCTTAAAGGCGCTGGACTTGGGCCGCCGATGTCATTGTTTGGAAACCCGTTTGGTGCCCTTAAGGGACAGCATAGTTGACATCCAGCAGGAGCCGCAGTAATGGACATTTTAGGCCAGGGGTGTTCCTTAAAGGCGGCTGACTTGGGCTGCCGATGTCAGGTTGTTTGGAAACCCATTTGGCACCTTTAAGGGACAGCATAGTCATCAACATCCATGAGGGGCTGCATGACTTATGACGTTCATCCCCCGCGGCCACGCCTAAAACATCAATTTTGTAGCTGACAATGCCATGAGGAAGAGGCCGCCTTCCTAACTTTGTGGATGGTGATGTTCGGCTGCTGGCCTGCCTCATTGTAGAAGATGAGAGGCACCTGTTTTTTCACCCTGGGCGTTGGTGCAATCAGGAGAGGGCAGATGCTGCCTGGCTGGCGCTCAGGGCGAGATTCAACACCCAAGCGTCCTACCCCAGGGAGGTGAGTGTGATTGAGGTCTTGAATTGTAGCTTGAATTGTAGGATGGGTGGGAGGTGCAGGCCCAGCATTAAATACTGTAGTGTTTATAGTAATGTTTGCATTTTTTATTTCTACCCTCCCTGCATATGGGTGAGGCCTCCACTGGTAGCTTGAATTGTAGGATGGGTGGGAGGTGCAGGCCCAGCATTAAATACTGTAGTGTATATAGTAATGTTTGCCTTTTTTATTTCTGTCACCAGGTGGAGGAGTTGAAAAAGAGGGCCAGGCGTCTGCGGCGGGAGGAGGAGTGGCTCCTGGCCTTCTGCACCAGACATGGGCAGCCGCATGGTGCGTATATTAGGAATTACATACGATTAATACACTTCCTAACTCAATAATATAGTGTGCACTTGTCCATTTACTTGGCTTTCCGTCAATATAATTATTGTTGTGAGTAGAGATAATAAGGTTTATTTATATCTGTTGTGTTAAATCAATGCATCCTTCCTTCCATCCTTCTTTTTCCCCAACATCTTTTGCAATTTACTATTTCAGACACCTTGAGCTCAGAGGAGGAGGAGGAGGAGGAGGAAGAGATGGATGTGGTAGCAGTATAGATGGAGGAGGAGGAAGATGAAAGGCCACCACCAACAACTCCACCCCCAACACCGCCAACCCCAACACCACCCGATTTCTGGCCCCCACCCCAAACACCACCACCCCCAACGCAACCACAGCCCCATTCCCCATCCCACCTGCCCATTTCCCACCCCATGTCCCTGGGGGACGAGGAGGTAATTGTCATTGACGACGAGGAGCCCTCCATTGATGCTCCATCGACGGCCCGGGACCAGAAGGAGCAAGAGGCAAGATCCAAGGATGTGCCTGGTGAGGAAGGAAGGCCTTCTTCAATCCAGGCATGCCAGGATGCTATTGTAGCACTGCTTGGTCGGCTGGACCGCAGGATGGACACAATGCAAGGGCTCCTGGTGTATGTGGGGGCCAAACTGACAGAGCTGGTACATGGCCAGCAGCAGGTAATTGAGCTTCTGTCAACCATGGCAGGAGCTGGATTGCTGATGGTCCTGTCCTGGCCCTGGCCAAGTGGGCCCCCGCCGCTGCACCAGTGATGCTCCTCCTCATCCCCCTGGGAGACATGCCCAATCCCTGTCCTCTATCCCTACTCCCTCCTGTACATATTGTAAATAGTTTTTTTTTTAAAATAATAATTATTATTTTTTCAACATTTGATGCTTGTCCTGTTGGCTCTGCAGTATTATGACCAGCACCGGCCTTCAGTGCTGTCCCTGTAATGTGCAAGGGGAAAAATATGATAGAGTGGGAAGAGGTTAGAGGAGAGGATGATGACAAGAATAATTTCATGAAGATACCAGGCAAGGGGTAGGGGTGTCTCGGTGGTGATGTCTAGGGGTTGGGGGAAGAGGTGAGAAAAGTGATAAAAATCTGAGGTTGTGCCATTATCTCCTGTGTTTTTATTAGCAGGCTTCCCATCTTTAATCATACTCTAATAAAGCTTAAGAAGGTAAAAAATAGATATCTTGAAAACAATGTAAAAATGAGAGACATTGCAGCCTTTGAAAAACAGGGAACTAATTTATTGAGAAGACATAAAGAAAACTGTCACTTTGGTGTTGCTGATGTGAAGACTTGGTTTAAGGCCTCCGCAGCTAGAACCAGTCTTCCCACCAGTGTGGTGATGTTGTTCTGGAACTCTAGATTCTCCCGCTGTATCTGCTGGAGGACCGATTGGACTCCGGTCCATCCCTCTGCAACAGCAGAGTTGTGACCTTTCTGATGTTCTATTAGGTTGGTCACCATGTTGTTGGCAAGCTCATCTAGGCAGATGATGGGCATGCCAACCTCCTCCACTTGCTGCTCTTCTGTAGCCCTTGCAATCTCTGCCGGCTGTGGTTCAGGGACGTCCTCTGGAGGGGTGTCCTCCTGCAGGGTCAGCGTCCAAAGTTGTTCAGGCTGCATCTCTTCGACCACTTGGGTCTCAGTGGGAGGGTTCTCATCGGTGATGTCGGGGAACATGAATTCAGGCATGGGAGGAGAGTCTGAATCATCTTCCACACCCTCATCCATATGTTTGAGAAGAAAAATCTCCAACAACAAGCGAGTAACAATTCGAGTAGCTGAACTGTTACCCCTCCGTCGAATATGATTAAGAATGCTGTAAATATACTGTACATTGTAGTTATTGTTTTATATATACTGTACATTGTAGTTATATTATTATAGTTCTATTTGTCTATATTTACTCAGTTATTCGACTGTTACTTGTAAGGGCCCCGCCCAAAAGTTATTTGTTTTGATGTAAACCGATACGATGTGCGAACGGCTATCGGTATAGAAGAAACTTTAAATAAATAACTAAATAAATAAATAAATAAATAAATGTTTGACACAGCAGCTGCAGGAATAGACAAAACATTAAAAAATTAGTTAGGTCGCTCGCCCAAGCACATAGAAATAAACAAAGAATGCAAACATGGTAGTAATTTAGAAAATTGTACCTTCTGGTCGACCAGAGTCACAGCTGTCAGGTGCAGTCACTCCGTCAAGTGCCTCTGGGCGCAGTGTGGAGAGGACCAGCTCCTCCAGGGGGGTCAATTGCAGAGTGCAAGCAGGCCCACCACCTGTCCGTTTATGTGAAGCCGCAATTTTGGCAGCTTTCTCCTTCACCTCCCTGCGGGTGTCATGCCACCGATGCTGGACCTGCTTCACATCCCTGGTCTTGACCCCCTGGAGACTGACCTCTCGAGCAATCTGCTCCCAGATTTGCTTTCTGGTGGACTATGAGCACTTGGATTTGAAGAGGGCCCGGTAGTTTTCGCACACACTTGGGCAGAGCTGCTCCCTCTCCGCATCAGAGAAGCACACATCACGCACACACTTCTGTGGAGGTGGTTGGACACCACTAGGGCCTACTTGCTCTTCATCCGGATGCAAGCTTTGTTTTCTTCAATTGGCATTCTGATGCCCTTTCACTTGACCACCATTGTTCTACATGTCAGTTACTCGCTGCCGAAACAGAGACAGGAAAGAAAAGTATTGTACTTCAGTTAGTGGCAATTTAAAGAACAGCTATGATACATGAGAAAACACATTGGACAGGTACAGAGAGAGAAAGGGCTATGAGAGAACATGGACAGAGAGAAAAATAAAGAGTCACAGGCACCCCAGAGAGCATAAGGCTTCCCAGATTGATACCACAAAATAAAAAATAAAAGGCAAGCTTTAATGGTGCCAAAAAAGAATCACCCTAGAGAGAATGGACAGACATAAAAATAAAGAGACACAGACCCCCCAGAGAGCATGGACAGACAGAAAAATAGAATCACAGGCACCCCAGAGAGCATGGACAGAGAGAGAAAGGCTTCCCAGATTGGTACCACAAAATAAAAATAAAAAGCGGGCTTTAATGGCGCCAAAAAAGAATCACCAGTGTACACGGATTGAGCGTCCTTAAGCTAACAGACGTTATTAACTCGGCGCCGCAAAATGGATTTCTAGGGGCCAGAAAGCAAGGAATTTCTGAATGTGTATAGAAAAACTCTAGGAAGGACAAAGAAATACAGCCCCCCAGAGCATGAATAGAGACAGAGAGAGAAAGGCCTCCCAGATTACTACCCCAAAATAATAACATATAAAAAAATCAAGGGTTTTAATGCCGAGTCACCGGCGGTCAGGGATCAAGCATCCTTTAAGAAGCTAACAGACATTCGAAAAGTGGATAAGAATGTCTGTGCCGGGGGTGGCTGATGATGATGTGAGCCAGGCATACAGGAATAGGATGCCGACAAAAAATGCAGAGAAAAATTTTACAAGTGGCTTTCAGGAACGCTTATCTTATGAAAAGGTTTGCCCCCTGTACACACATTTCCAATACCAGCGGACCCATTGATTTTGCGACTCCCTATTTTTGGACATTGATCTTTAACATGCTCTATCCTCAAACTCTGTATTTAAAGACGTACATTTATAATATATTCAATAAAAAAATAAATATATAATATAAAAAGTGTTTATAAGTAGAAAGCAACCAGTTCTTACCTTTGCAAAATGAAGGAAATGAAGAGATGAAGCTCAAATCTTGATGAAGCTCAAGTCTCGATGAAGCTCAAGTCATGTGAATTCAAGGGACCAGTCTGTAGCCTGTACAGATTCAATCAAACTTCACACAAAGGGGAAGTTTACCTGATTGCAGCAATTGATATACCCTGCTCCTAATAGGATTATGATGCACTTGCAGACTTCACAGGCACAATGGGGGAGCAATAGAGATGTGCATTCGTTCTGAACGAATGCACAATCCACAACATATAGGTCCCTATTCATTGCATTCTTGGGGGTTCCGAAACGTATGGCAAACCCCCATGAATGCAACGTATCACGAACGAATAAAACCCCCACCGTCCTGACCCCCCCAAGACTTTTGTGCTCCTACCATGTGACAGGGGCCAACCAATGGCACCGGTAGCCCCTGTGACATAGTAAGGGCAAAGGCTATTGGCGCCATTTTGAATACCGGCAGCCGAAGGCCTGAGTGCAGGAGATCGCTCCAGGACCCCCGCTGGACCATCAGGGACTTTTGGCAAGTCTTGGGGGGGTCAGGAGGGTGGGGGTTGTAGTTAATTAAATTTAAAGGGTTGTGATGGGGGGGGGGGGTTTCAACTTTAATGGGAAACGAATACCATATGTAACTAATGGACAAATCGGGGTCCCCCAAAAACAGATGCAATGGATTTGGGTCCTGACGAATACGAATACCGAGTCGTATGAATCCGTCCCTGCTGCACATCCCTAGGGAGCAAAGCAGATATCAAATATGCATTATTTGTTTTAAATATCGATTTTTGTACTTCAACAATTGTATTACATTTGCCAAACCTTTTTTTGACAGATATACGCAGACTGAGCGCACCAGCGATGCAATATTGAACGTCCGATGCAATAAAAACAATGGCGCTATAGACGCTCTGTTTTGAACAATGCGCATGATTTTTGCACGCTTTTAATGTCAGATTAATTTAAATACTGCATCTAGGGTGCCGGTGAAAAAATGTGCACGCGTTAAAACCGCGTGCGTCCCTAAGGAACGCAATTTGTTTGCGTGTGTTTTATAGCATCGGCCCCATTGGGTGAGAGTTCAGACTGTTTCTTGTTCCTGAGCATAGCAAACTTTCCCTTTTCTTGGACCTGATCGATTGATCATTGATAAGGCCCAAGATATAGGAGTTCCCTTCAAAAATTCTTCCTAAATGCTAATAAACCTTAGAAACTAGATGTAAAAAAAACTCCTTCATCCCTCAGTATTCTTCCTATAAAGAGCTCAATAGAGACAGTTGGGATAGGTAGAATTAATTTTCCCTAACTCACCAATTCTTACTGACTTGTATTATTCAAATAAACTGTAATCTCTAAAAACGATCTCAGAAGAACACACCTGACACTGTGCTTGAAGGGATACAGCCTTAAATGCAGACTGCCAGCAGAGACACCGGAAGTGTGGCTCGTCCTAAACAGGGCAATATACAGCTCCGTTGATGTCTCTGTATAGGGAGCAGAGCCTTGAGTCAGCATCAGTGTGGCTGGATTTAGGGGGCAATCCCATGGAGGAATTAGACACATGTCAAGCCCCTGAGGAAAGCACTGCAAGCAGGACAGCAACATTCAATAGAATAAAGTACACCGTGAAATTTTCAAGCTGGGTCCTTTTAAAGGAAGGCACTGGCTTCCAGTACAGTCCCCATGGAGGGGACAGAGCCTTCAGTCGGTATCAGTGTGATAGTTATCCTATTTAGGGTCCTACAGGTTAAGTCTGCCGCATCACAGAACCTGTTTCCCCAACCCTGCAGCAAGTGGATCAGTGCTCAGCAGGACTTGAAAGTGTGACCCCTTCCCCTTGTAAAGAGGGGTTTACACTGAATATCTCTTGGATATATGTTTGTATGGCTATTGCTATTCAGAATTTTGAAGATATTTGTCCTCCAGAGGCCAGCAAGAATTTGGGTGAATAGCTGCTCAATGTGCACCCAATGAGAGAGCTGAAATGTTCAGACAATATCAGAATATGATTGGCTAGGATAAATACCCTGTACTGTACAAGTATACGATTAGCACAGCATCAATATAGGGTTAAAAGAATCTATTTATATTTAAATATCTTTCTTGAGGGAATGTGTCTTGCATTTCATTAACTAGAAGTTATTATTGAACAACTGTTTCATTTAATAAAAATTTCACTGGAACAGGTGGTCCCACGATGAAGTAGTAAATTAAATTTTGCTGTCTGTTCTCAAGTATACTTTCATTAACTCTGACTTTAATTATTTGCCATTAGCAAATTTTTGCTAAGAAAGTAGTCATTAGGGACAACTGTAAAATTATTTTACAGTTTAAAATAGGCAGTACTTGTCACTAAAAGAGTCTAGGCTCACTTCCATGCCAAATAAAGAATCCTCATTTTTTAAAATATAATTAGTGACAGTTATTACTGTCAGAAAAATGTAATAACACTTTTAGTAACACCTCCAAAAGCAAACTAACTAGGTGCACGTACAGTAACTTTTTTTTAGTTATTATGCTTGCTGGAAACAGTATATCACTTCAGTAGAGTTTTATTTTAGCTACAAATTTACAAGCACGTATAAACATATAAACAGGAATGAATAGAATGTTGAGTTTTAGCCTGCTTTAAATATTTAAACATAGAAACATATAGAAACATAGAAACATAGAAATGACGGCAGAAGAAGACCAATCGGTCCATCCAGTCTGCCCAGCAAGCTTCACACTTCTTTTTTCTCATACTTATCTGTTTCTCTTGGCTCTTAGTAACCTTAGGTTCTATTTCCCTTTCACCCCCACCATTAATGTAGAGAGCAGTGATGGAGCTGCTTCCAAGTGAAATATTAAGTTTGATTAGTTGGGTAAGCGGCAGCATAGCTCTCTGCCGTTGAAGCAGAGAGCAATGCTGGATATGCATGAAGTATTAGTTTTTCTTCTCCCCTGCCGTTGAAGCAGGGAGCTATGCTGGATATGTATTGAAAGTGAAGTATGCCTTGAAAGTCACATTAACTATCATCAAATATTGAAAAGCCTAATAATTGGTAATTGAATAAGCCTAATAATTGGTAATACCTATAGCCCATGAACCCATCCCTGTTTTTTTCTTTTTTTCTTTTTGTTCTTTTTTTAATTGGGAGATGGCAGCCCTCCATCCTTCCGCTCCGTGAAGGTGGAACACCAACCACTGGTCACTGGCATCCCGCTCCGTGAATGCCTCTGTGGCTACTGCCGCTCCGTGCAGTAAACATTATTTATTAAAGAGACTTTTGAACATTTCATAATCCCTTGTATCTTTAATTGGTAGAGACATTTAAAACCTTAGAAACAGATATATATGATGGCAGAAAGAAATCATGTGGCCTGCCTAGTCTGCTCACCTACAAAACTTTTCAGCTCTGCTATTCCTTCAGAAATCCCCTATGCTTGTCCCATGCTTTTCTGATCTTAGATACTTAGGGGTAGATTTTCAAACGAGCGCGAACAGCCTACTTTTGTTTGCGCTCCAGGCGCAAACAAAAGTACGCTGGATTTTAGTAGATACGCGCATAGTCGCGCGTATCGGCTAAAATCCTGGATCGGCGCGCGCAAGGCTATCGATTTCGTATAGCCTGCGCGCGCCGAGCCGCGCAGCCTACCCCCGTTCCCTCCTAGGCCGCTCCGAAATCGGAGCGGCCTAGAAGGGAACTTTCCTTTGCCCTCCCCTCACCTTCCCCTCCCTTCCCCTACCTAACCCACCCGCCCGGCCCTGTCTAAACCCCGATCCTACCTTTGTCGGGGGATTTACGCCTCCCAGAGGGAGGCGTAAATCCCCGCGCGCGAGCGGGACCCCTGCGCGCCGGGCCGCGACCTGGGGGCGGGTACGGAGGGCGAGGCCACGCCCCCGGACCGCCCCGGGGCGTAGCCACGCCCCCGTACCCGCCCCCAAAACGCTGCCGGCACGCCCCCGAAACGCCGCGCAATCCGGCCCCGCCCCCCGACACGCCTCCCGACATGCCCACTCCGAAAACCCCGGGACTTACGCGAGTCCCGGGGTTGTGCGCGCGCCGGTGAGCCTATGTAAAATAGGCTCACCGGCGCGCAGGGCCCTGCTCGCGTAAATCCGCCCGGTTTTGGGCGGATTTAGGCGAGCAGGGCTCTGAAAATCTACCCCTTAGTGTCCTTGTCTCTACCACCTCCACGGGGAGGCTGTTCCATGCATCTACCACCCATTCTGTAAAGAAATACTTCCTTAGTTTACCCCCTTTCCCCCTAATCCCATGACCCTTCATTCCAAAGTCTAAGAGACCCAATTCCTGTGTATTGATACTTCAGAGCTTTTTAAATAGGGATGTGAATCGTGTCCTCGATCGTCTTAACGATCGATTTCGGCTGGGAGGGGGAGGGAATCGTATTGTTGCCGTTTGGGGGGGTAAAATATCGTGAAAAATCGTTAAAAATCGAAAAATCGAAAAATCGAAAAACCGGCACACTAAAACCCCCTAAAACCCACCCCCGACCCTTTAAATTAAATCCCCCACCCTCCCGAACCCCCCCCCAAATAACTTAAATAACCTGCGGGTCCAGCGGCGGTCCGGAACGGCAGCGGTCCGGAACGGGCTCCTGCTCCTGCACCTTGTCGTCTTCAGCCGGCGCCATTTTCCAAATGGCGCCGAAAATGGCGGCGGCCATAGACGAAAAAGAGTGGACGGCAGGAGGTCCTTCCGGCCCCCCGCTGGACTTTTGGCAAGTCTCGTGGGGGGTCAGGAGGCCCCCCACAAGCTGGCCAAAAGTTCCTGGAGGTCCAGCGGGGGTCAGGGAGCGATTTCCCGCCGCGAATCGTTTTCGTACGGAAAATGGTGCCGGCAGGAGATCGACTGCAGGAGGTCGTTCAGCGAGAGTTCCGGTGCCTCGCTGAACGACCTCCTGCAGTCGATCTCCTGCCGGCGCCATTTTCCGTACGAAAACGATTCGCGGCGGGAAATCGCTCCCTGACCCCCGCTGGACCTCCAGGAACTTTTGGCCAGCTTGTGGGGGGCCTCCTGACCCCCACGAGACTTGCCAAAAGTCCAGCGGGGGTCCGGAAGGACCTCCTGCCGTCCAATCGTTTTCGTCTATGGCCGCCGCCATTTTTCGGCGCCATTTTGGAAAATGGCGCCGGCTGAAGACGACAAGATGCAGGAGCAGGAGCCCGTTCCGGACCGCTGCCGTTCCGGACCGCCGCTGGACCCGCAGGTTATTTAAGTTATTTGGGGGGGGGGGTTGGGGAGGGTGGGGATTTAATTTAAAGGGTCGGGGGTGGGTTTTAGGGGGTTTTAATGTGCCGGCTCACGATTCTAACGATTTATAACGATAAATCGTTAGAATCTGTATTGTATTGTGTTCCATAACGGTTTAAGACGATATTAAAATTATCGGACGATAATTTTAATCGTCCTAAAACGATTCACATCCCTATTTTTAAATGTCTCCATCATATCTCCCCTATCTTGCTTTACCTTTAGGGTAATCATGTATAGATCTTTGTCTGTCTCCATATGCTTTACAACAAAGATCACTGACCATTTTAGTAGCCATTCTCTGGACTGACTTCATCCTGTTTATATCCTTTTGAACTGTATATAGTATTCCAAATGAGGTCTCACCAGGGACTTGCACAATATCTCCTCCTTTTTTCTGCTGATCATTCCTCTCCCTATGCACAGAAGCATCTTTCTGGCTTTTGTTGTTGACTTATCCACCTGTTTGGCCACCTTAAAATCTTCAACAAGCTAGATCCCGCTAGGGAAGGGAAGTCATTTGCAATGAAATAGGAAATACAACAAAATAGGAAATATCGTCTTTATTTTCGAAACCCGAAAAATGATAGGAAAAAACATGAAGGGTGGCCAATACCATTTTGAAAAATGGTGCAGCTTGTCCATCACCCCTACCATATGACAGGGACTGGCGGATGGCACTGGTAACCCCTGTCACATGTTAAGAGCAAAGAGCGGCCAGTGCCATTTTGAATGAGGGCAGCTGCTGGTCTGGGAGCGGGAAATCGCTCCTGAGGCCCCCATTAGACCATCGGGTGTTTTGGTGAGTACCGGGGGGGGGGGGGGGGAGTTGGGAGGTAGGTGAGGGGTCTGCTGGTGGGCTCTGATTTTTTATAAATAATAATAAAAAAATGGCACAACGAAAAAAACTCCAACAATCTGGGAGTGGACCCAAAATGGCCCAACCCTGGAATGAAAACAAAATCGCTACAATATTTTTTTAGGATGCTGCCCCTAGACCTGCTCTCATTTTGTCTTTAGAATAATTTCACCCCTGGATTTTTGCAACCCAAATGCATGACTGCATATTTTAGCATTAAATCTTAGCTGCCAGAGTCTAGACCATTCCTCAAGCTATGCTAGATCCCTCATCATATTTCCACATCTTCCTGGGTGTTGTTTACCCTGTTGCATATTTTGGTATCCTCTGCAAAAAGAGAAATCTTTCCCTATAGTCCTTCCACAATATTATTTGCATAAAGTTGAAAGGAATCAGCCCAAGACCCGATCCCTGCAGCACACCAATAGTAACGCCCCTATCTCTGAAGCAAGCTCCATTTACCACTACTCGTTCTCGCCTCCCACTCAACCGGTTTCTAACCCATTCAGCCACTTTAAGGCCCACACTAAGGATGTTCAGTTTATTTATAAGTTGCTTATGTAGATCCATGTCAAAGCCCTTAGTGAAATCCAAGTACACTACATCTTGTTCTCTTTCCCGATCCAATTCTCTGGTCACCCATTCAAAGAAATTGATGAGATTTGTCTGACAAGATTTACCTCTGGTCACAACTATTCCACTAATTTACTCAGCACAGAGGTGCGTTTTGAACTGGCCTGTAGCTTCAAGCTTTCACCTTACTTCCACTTTTGTGAAGAGGAATCACATCCGCCTGTCTTCAATTCTCCAGCACTATTCTTGACTCTAAAGAAGCATTGAAAATTTCAGCCAGCAAAGTTGCCAGAACTAAGAAACGTACCCCTAGATTTATCAAAATGCTATACATATAGCAGAAATAACACCTGCGATAAAAAAAGGAGTGTGATTAGGGTAATTACCCTGCATCCGCATCGCATATATAATTTCCGCAAGGCGCAGTAAAGTTATTGCACCTGAGCTATTTTTGTGCTGATTAATCCATTGCAGGGGTGTAGAGTGAAACAATTTTTATCACACATGCCATTTAGGGGAGGGAGTGAACGAGCAAAAAAAAAAGTAATCTTTCACTTTACTATTTATACCTCTGTAAGAAGGGGGACCTTTTAACTTGGTGTGGGGGTTTAGGGGTGAGGTAGGTTTGGGGAGGTGGTTTTTCATACACGATAGGAGGTATGAACAGCAAAGTTGACATCACTGAAGATTTTCTGCTGTTTGAATCAATGAAAGGTACAAGAGGAGTTGGTTTGTACAATGCACTCTATCTCTCTCGCTCTCATGAGATAAAAACCTTTTCACAGAGTTAAGATGGGCACAACACACAGAAAAAAAGTGTAGTTCTTTATTTCTGGCGTTAAAAAACCCGCTTTGCTGTGCATCACTCTATAGCATTTGACATTAGGAGCCACTCATTACCATTAACTCCACCCAAACTCCTCCCACTTGCATAGCAAATGTTACATTTGCATACATGCGCGAGTTGCGTAATTTAATGCATGCATTATGGCGTTATCGTGTGCATTAGGGCTTTAATGCTAGTTAAATGATAAATGACCCTGTACGTTCTCTTAATACCTTGTATGTATCCATCCAACCCCATAACTTTTTAGTACTTTAAGTTTAGCTAGTTCCTCACAAATACTCTTTTCTGAAAACTGAGGTTTATCTCATTTCTAATTCTATTTTTGTTTGTTTTCTCTAGTCTTACTCCTGCCCTTCTTCAGTGAACACCAAACAGAAAAATTAGTTAAGCAATTCTGCTTTTTCCACATCCGTCTCTACTTTTTCCTCCCCTTCTCCTCTGAGTCTCGCAATGCCACCTTTTCACTTCTTCCTAATGTAAAAATGTCTTTCCCCCTGTTTTTTATATTGTTTCTTCTATTTGCATCTTGACTACTTTCCAAGCTTCTCTTATCTTTTCCAGGTATTTTTGCCTCTTTTCTTTCTACAATCTCTTGTACACTAACATTGTTTTCTTGTTTTTTGTCTGTTTCTTTAGAAAACCATAGCATCCTCTTCTTTCTCTTATCTTCATTTACTTTTCTAACAAAAATGTTAGTAATGAGAATTTCTGCATAATAACTGTATCTAATTAAACATTAGAGATGATTTTTCTGTATAGGAAACTAGGCAAGAATTGCAATCAGTTGGTGATCATAGGCACTAACTGTTGCGCTCAGGGGTGGACCCTTGTCCTGGAGCAGTGGAGAACGGCTCCCTGGTAGGGACCAGGAAGCACCTGCCCCCAGGGGGTGGAGCACTGGAGGAGACAGAGGCTAGGATGAGCTTCACCACTGGAAGCCTGAGGTCCCCCCAAGAGGAGCCTATAGGGACCCGGGCCGCTTGGACTTAGGTGGGCCTCACAGGGTCTCCTGGAGAGATGGTAAACAGGCGGGCCCACAGACAGAAGAGGAGCGCAGTCAGGTTCGAGACTGGAGGTCAGATGGAGCAAGGAGAGCCAGAACAGCGTAGGTGATGACAAGGCTAGAAACAGAGTCAGAATCTGAAGACGTGGTCAAGCAGGCTGTTGTGTCCGTTGCTGTCCGATGTCTCTGCTCCGCCCACCTTACCTCGTTGGCGACTCCCTCTGGGATTGATGGAAGGCTAGCTGCACAGTAATTTTTCACACAAGGCAGTAAAAAAGCTAGCACCGGCCCTGCCTTGCCTAGTTGTTACTTGTTCTCCTCTGCCTTGCCTTCTCTTGTCGCCCTAATAGTCCATCCTTGTTTGTCTCATCTGTTGTTCCTTCTTCCCTTGTTCTGATTTCCTGGACTTCAACCTTGACTTTGGACTTGATCCTGCTCCACCTGCCACCTGCTCAACCTCTGGCCTGTCTTCTGTTTCTGCTGTTTGCTGCCCGCCTTGACCTCTGGCTTGTCTTCCAGCTCTGCTGTCTGCTGCCTGCCCAGACTTATGCCCAGGACTGCCCTATGGACCCACCTAAGACCTGCCAGCTGCCAGAACACAAGGACTCAATCTGCAGGGAAGGAAGTTGGTGTAGATGAAGCTTCAGCCGGGCTCACATCTGGGCTTCTCTGCCAACTGGACTTGCCCACTAGGCAGTGCCAAACACTCCTCGGCACTAAGGGTCCACATCCCTGTTGAGTCTTACAAATTATAGTATACAACAATAATAATGGAGAGCCATCAGGGCCGGCACGTCCATTAGGTGAACTTCAGCAGTCGCCTAGGGCACCGAGCCATAGGGGGCACCAAAGAGCAGCCACATGGTGCTGCAAGCGGGACCTATCCCGCTCGCGGCAAAGAGAAATAGAGACTGAGTGCTTCTCAGGGCTGCGAGCAGCACCCCACCCCCCACCTGTTTCGGCGCTGACTGTGTGCTTCTCAGGGTCATGAGCCTATCCCGCTCGCGGCCTTGAGAAGCACACAGTCTCTATTTCTCTATGCCGTGAGCGGGATAGGTCCCACTTGTGGCACCATGCAGTTGCTCTTTGGCACCCCCTATGGCTCAGTGTCCTGAGAAACACACAGTCAGGGCAAAACAGGTAGGCGGGGGGGGGGGGGGGGGGGGGGGTGCGAGCGGGGGTGGGGGCGGTGTAGCAGCGCAAGGGTCGCCTTGGGCACCCAATACCCTTGCACTGGCCCTGGAAGTCGTACAGTGTGAGGGTTACAATAGGCAAAGAGGGTATCAATA
The DNA here is from genome assembly GCF_901001135.1 of Rhinatrema bivittatum. NCBI lineage: Eukaryota > Metazoa > Chordata > Amphibia > Gymnophiona > Rhinatrematidae > Rhinatrema > Rhinatrema bivittatum. The sequence goes on along the minus strand of NC_042617.1, from coordinate 514,692,878 downwards.
AAAATATTTAGCACATCTAAAAAGGTGAGGGTATAGCAATAAATAAAGTCAGATCATTAGTAACAGGGGATAGCCGAGGAAGGGGTATAAAATAATAAACCTCAGGAAAACTAGAAAATCAAATTAGGATTTGGGTCCATCAATTTAATTGTCCATTAGCATTCCATAATTGAGATCTAGGATCTAAAATTTGTGAGATGGATAGAAATATTATAACTTTCCCAAACATACATTAGTTGCAGCATACGTGGCAAAGAAATGCTGCTAAAGTGTGTGTTACTATTGCATAAAATAACTATTTCATATCTTCTGATAAAAACAAGTAGCATTCTTTATAAGGAACTGTCAAATTAAAGGAGAACATCTAAGGAAAGAACGAGATCCTGACACTGTAGTATTATAAACTGAATGAAAGTATGTGGAAGAAACTCCTGTGTTGGTACTGCAGACCCTATCATCTGAGTCTCTTCCCTATTGCCTAGATAGAAAAGGGACGTTCAATAATCTTTTTATTTCCCCCCATAAAGATAGACCAGTTAAACTAGCCTACATGACCACATATAGGAGACTTTAGTAACATCTTCGGAAGAAATCTTGTGTTAGAGTAATTAGGAACATGCCATTTATTTATTTATAGCTAATTAGGTTCAAGAAAGAAGAAAATACCTTCATATCACATCCCAGTCAAGTGAGTGAGAGCTAGCAGAGACACACCCCATGTAGAAAAATAGAGAAATAATGAGAGGCAGCAAGAGACCACACCCTTGGCCATTCAAGCCACCCCCCCTTCAGCGAGATTCCAGCAGCCCTCGCTAGCGTCAGCAGGGGAGAACAATACAATGTACTCTAGCTAGTGCTACCTGAAAGGATATCAGAAAAGTGATTACACTAACTGGACCAGTGAGAAATAGAGATGTGAATCGTGTCCTCGATCGTCTTAACATCGATTTCGGCTGGGAGGGGGAGGGAATCGTATTGTTGCCGTTTGGGTGTGTAAACTATCGTGAAAAATCGTTAAAATCGTGAGCCGGCACACTAAACCCCCCTAAAACCCACCCCGACCCTTTAAATTAAATCCCCCACCCTCCCGAACCCCCCCCAAATGCTTTAAATTACCTGGGGATCCGGCGGTGGTCCAGAATGGCGGCGGTCCGGAACGGCCCCCTCAATAGAATCGTGTTGTCTTCAGCCGGCGCCATTTTTCAAAATGGCCGCCGCAAAATGGCGGCGGCCATAGACAAAAACGATTCAACGCAGGAGGTCGTTCCGGACCCCCGCTGGACTTTTGGCAAGTCTTGTGGGGGTCAGGAGGCCCCCCCAAGCTGGCCAAAATTTTCCTGGGAGTCCAGCGGGGTTCCGGGAGCGATTTCTTGCCGCGAATCGTTTTCGTACGGAAAATGGCGCCGGCAGGAGATCGACTGCAGGAGGTCGTTCAGCGGCGGTCCGGAACCCCCGCTGAACGACCTCCTGCAGTCGATCTCCTGCCGGCACCATTTTCCGTACGAAAACGATTTGCGGCAAGAAATCGCTCCCGGAACCCCGCTGGACTCCCAGGAAAATTTTGGCCAGCTTGGGGGGGCCTCCTGACCCCCACAAGACTTGCCAAAAGTCCAGCGGGGGTCCGGAACGACCTCCTGCGTCGAATCGTTTTTGTCTATGGCCGCCGCCATATTGCGGCGGCCATTTTGAAAAATGGCGCCGGCTGAAGACAACACAATTCTATTGAGGGGGCCGTTTCGGACCGCCGCCGTTCTGGACCACCGCCGGATCCCCAGGTAATTTAAAGCATTGGGGGGGGGGTTCGGGAGGGTGGGGGATTTAATTTAAAGGGTCGGGGGTGGGTTTTAGGGGGTTTTAGTGTGCCGGTTTTCCTGCCCTCCCCCTTCCCCCGATTTACAATTTTTTAACGATAAATCGGGGGAATTGGTATTGTATCGTGGCCCTAACGATTTTTTGACGATTTAAAATATATCGGACGATATTTTAAATCGTCAAAAAACGATTCACATCCCTAGTAAGAAAGTCTAGCTAGCCAAAGAATCATTTTAAGATAAGAGTGTGTGTATTCACAACTTTTCCAAGAAAAGAGTAAAGGTACAGACACAGGAAAAAGAACGTACAGGAACACGTCAGAAAGAAGAAACGTTAGCCAAAGAATTCACAAACTCATTTTACATTATCCAGTGATCTTTCCGGGAATTCTGAGATTAGAATTGCCACAGAATCTCAATTCTTGTGCTCTCTTTACAAAATAAGGTTGAAGTTTCATGAGGGGTTGTAGATCTACTGGAGAAATATTTACCTAATTGATTTCTATTGTGCATTGATAATATGAACAAATTGTTTCTATGAAATACTCACTTGCTGTATAAACAGTGAAAATTAAAAATAGTCATTATTGTTGGCCAGCCAGAGTAATTAAAGGTCTAGGTAAACCAGTGACAATGGAAATTACTTTCAGTCAAAAAATTGGTTCATTTTCATGCCATAACCAACTTAAAGGTATGAATATTATAGAAAACATTTGTGAGATTTCATAACTTTTGAAAGTTTTGCAAACTATTGTTGAATGTCAGAACTTATTTATTTCATCTGCCAGCTTAATTGAGCATAGCAATTCTAGCTAAAATATATTTTATTTATATATTTTTCTGGTTTCAACATTTAAATTCAAGTTTAACTTTAACTATTTTTTTCCACTGTAAACTTGCTTGAAGACTTACCAGCAGGTGACCTTTCTCAAATCTTCTTTGGAAACCCCTAAGCCTTAACAACAGCTATCATGTGACAAGTGAGAAAAAGCAAGGTCTTGAACCCGGTAGTTTACATAATGTTTATTTTGGTTAGGTTCATTTGTGAAACTAAAATAACATTACATTTAAAAAAAATCCCCAAAATGAAAATAAGACCTGAAACGGGGTCCCCATCTCCCCTGCCTCTTTTGAAATGAGCTGGGTGGGGCCTCCCAGGGCCTCTCCGCACCCCCCACAACTGAACCAGGGCCTGGCCCCACTTACCCCTTCCAAGTGGTCTTCCATGTATAAAGGGGAAGGAGCGATCTTCATTGCTCCTGCCTCATCAGCTTCCGCTTGCCAGTGGTGCCAGCCGACCCTGAGACTGGCGCCAGTGTTTCATGGCCGTAAAGGATATGGCCATACAACAAAATGGTGTTGGCCTTAGGGCTGGCTGGTGTCATTGCGGTACCGGGAGTCAATGGGGCAGGAGCAACTAGGAATCACTTCTGCCCCTTTCTATACTGAAAACTCTATGAAAGGGGTAAGTTGGGCTGGGAAGGCCCTGTTTCAGCTCTGGGTGAGGGGGTCAAGGATATCTGGGGAGAGCCAAGGAGGACAGGTTTCTTTTTTTTTTTTTTCAACAAATTACTGTGTCAGTTTTTCAATTTGTTTCATTAATAACAAACCAAAAATTGACTTATTTGTTACAGAAAAAATTGCATTAATTTAACATAGATATGCCTTCTTAGAAGCCAGTTTTGCTAGCTAAGAGGAGCAGGCTTGGACTTGATGGAAAAGACAGCTCTTTACCTTATAGAGAAGCGTCACTATCTCACTGGCTAGTCTGGCTCTGTCAGGACAGAGTTCCAGAGTATGGGGATGAATGAGAAGAAGACACGTTTATGGGTTCTGGCTAGTCTGGAATCTTTGGGAGTAGGGAGCTGTAGAAGTGCCCTTTCCTGGATACCTTCAAAGGATTGAATTTTGTATATGCAAATAAAACTGTAGACTTTTTATTACCTGAACACTTGTCTGATTATTCTAGACAATGTTTTTTCGGGGGGGGGGGGGGGGGGAGGGAGGACTAAGAGGAGGAGATGTTGAGCTGGGTTCTCCATCGTCTTTTCCTGACTCAGCTTATACGTGCTTTATATGAGATTGCATTCAGTGCATTCCAAATGTTTCACTAAAATATTTTAATAGAATCCTGTCTGTGATGACAGAGCAGGAGTTCTGTATGACCAAATAACACATCAGTTATGGTAAAATATCTCATCTTCTTTGGTTTCTCTCCAGCTTAGGAAGCAAAGTGAAAAACTGTACAGATAGATTGTAATTTTCGATTGGATCCTTTTTACCCCTTAAAAGATTCCTTTTTTGATTTACAAAAGTAATCCTGTCCTCAAACTTTAAACTTTGAGAAGCATTCTCAAACAGGGCTGTTTTGGAGAGGAGGTAAGTTATCTGGCTAAGGCCTAGATTCATTAAGCCGCAATGTTTTTGTTTTTTTTATCACGGGAGGAGTCCCATTATTGTGTGTGTGTGGGGGGGGGGGGATTGCTGCAAGGTGGGGACCCTCCCTTGAAAAAACTTTGCAGCTCTATGGTGCGTAATTTTGTCTCTTGGCCAAACACCCCGGGGCAAAAGAATGCACCTAGTGGCCCTTTAACGCATTGGCAGCCCCAACCTCATGGGACCAAAATGGCCTTAAAAGGCCACTGGCCCGAAAAATAAAAAGTGCCACCAAAATGGAAAAATTGAGCATGGGTCAGTGCTGACCTCTGTCTCAACCCGGGGCCACCACTCGAGGCAGCCCCATCTTCTTCAAAGTTAAAAAATTTAAAAGAGAAAGCCCGCAAGGTGACAGTCCCGGCCCCCCCTCTCCCCCAAAGACCATTAATAAACTTTAGTGTTCCAGCCCCCACCCCCTTTCCCCCCAAAGACAAACAATAGCATACCCCCTAGCCTCCCCAAGAGAAAAAAAAATTAGGGTCCCGAGCCCTAACCCCCCCCTTCCTATGTACATTCTCACCTGCTCCCTCTTCTGCACCCCAGAACCTTAAATTAAAGAAGGGGCTCCTGTGTTGAGGCTGGGATGCCTCTTTGCATCAGTTGGTAGACTGTTTCTACCAACTACAAGTGCTGAAAAGAATTAGACCACTTTTCCATGCCCAAGATTTCAGAACCATTCTACAAGCAATCATTTTTTCAAAATTAGACTATTGTAACACCATCCTACTTGGCCTTCCCGCTTCATACACCAAACCGCTTCAGATGGTGCAAAATACAGCTGCACGAATTCTGACAAATACCAGGAGAAGGGACCACATAACCCCCATTCTAAAGAGCCTCCATTGGCTACCTATACACTTTAGAATAATATACAAGGCCATTCTTACCACATACAAAAACATCCACCAATTGGCTCCCATTGACCTACAGATCCCTCTCCGACTACACAATTCATCAAGACCGACAAGAGATGCATATAGGGGATCGCTACAGGTACCACCGTCCAAATCCACCAGACACTGCACACTTAGAGAACGGGCTTTCTCTACAGCCATTCCACCGTTATGGTACTCCATCCCCACAAATCTCAGAACAGAACCATGCATCTCAACTTTCAAAAAAAGACTAAAGACCTGGATATTCACACAAGCTTTCCCGGACGCCAATTGATCGAACACCTCCAAGCCACCCCTAATCTCCAACTATACCATGGTTAACTAATCTCCAACATGGTTAACTAATCTCCAACTACACCATGGTCATCCTTATCTTCTATCGTTGTACCTGTGTGAATTTAATAACTTTTCCTTTCTCTTCCTTCTCAGCCAAGTTCTTATCACCCTGTTATATGTAATTGCCTTTTCAACACCATTGTTATAGTTATGTTTATTATGCACCCCTGTTCTATGTGAACCAGCACGATGTGACTGCTGTCTCGAATGCTGGTATATAAAAATCTGAAATAAATAAAATAAATTTGCACCTGATCTGGTTGGCGCCATTTTTCAAATGGGCACCAACCTGACCTTACCCCAGCTATGTGAATGGGGTATGGGGATCAGACCTCCTGCTCTTTAGGGGAGAAAGTGGTCGGGGGGGGGGGGGCAGGGGGTGAGACACTAATCTTTATTAATGGTCTTTGGGGGGGGGGCCATGGGACCCGGAAACTAATCTCTATTGATAGTCTTTTGGGGGAAAGGGGTACCGGGTGACCAGGACACTAATCTTTATTAATGGTTTGTTGGGGTGGCTGCGATCCTATTCTTTTTATTTGGACCTTTTGGAGGGAAGGGAGGCTGGGACTGTCGCTGCACAAGCTCTTTTTTCTATTTTTAACTTTGGGAGAGTTGAGGACGCCTCGAGTGGCAGCCCCAGGTTGAGACAGTGGTCAGCATTGACCCCCGCTCACCTTCTCCATGTAGTCACAATATATATTATTTCTTTGCTGGCTCTTTATATGTGAGGCATGACCCTCAGGACCTGCGTTAGTGTCCTGGGCTTTCCACCTCACAGTTAACACTTTTCAGATAGTGGTTGTTTTATCATGGCTGACCATTTTCTTGGTTGGCCACAATAAAATATGTGCATAGGATTGCCTATGTATGACCTTCTTTGTATGCATTTGCATTATTCATGCATGCAAAGAAGGTCATTGAAATAGGTGAGGATAGAAGGGCAGGGAGAGGCAAAATATCACATATATCAAGCAATATCACCGCTATAGTGCTCTATCGTACGATATACGCTGTTTAATATGCATTAGACCACTACCGGGGCTTGATGCATCTCCCGGTAATTTAGCCAAATATGGCTAAATACAAATAACTTGCTACTTATTTGGATATCTTCAAAAGATATCTGGGTAAGTAGCACTTTAAACAAGAAAAGAAAGATAAAGAAGTAAAGGGCCTAAGGTCCAATTCTCTATATTCCCATACAAAGAATTGTATCTGGCCCTGTCAGGCCATGCACTTCCCCCTTAATCCCCTCTTAAATTACTAAGCAATTGTTCTTGGGTCCGTGGATGCCACCTTCCCCCACCCCCTTCCCAGGTTTGTTCAATATTATCTTTGGCTGCTGCTGTCCTTCTCCAACCCTCTGCAATGTTTAGTGACCGTGCTACCCCCTCCCCCCCCCCCCCCCCCCACACACACACAGACCCTCTGGACCCTCCCCTCATCCCCATGAAGCATACAAATTCCCTGCTGGGAGCAAGATCCAAATTAATTCGCTCCCAGGACACCAGCGCTGCATCTGTTAGGAGCAACAACTACTCACAGTTTACACTTGCAGCACTAGAGGTGTAAACTAACCACAATTTACATTTCTAGCACTGGAAGCGTAAACTGTGGATAGTTTATGCTTCCAGTGCTGCTCCTGACAGATGCTTCATGGAGAAGGGTCCAGTGGGTGGGAGAGTTTGGTGCAGCACCTTGACACTGCCAGGGGGGAAGGGGTGGCAGCAGCCAAAGATAATATTGAACAAACCGGGGATAACTTTAGCTGGATAACTTGTTCGCTAAACAGCCTAGTGGAACATTGACCTCAGTGATTTTCTAAAGGTTGTCGCTACAATGCCCCAATGATACCATTGAGATCCATGGAGCTGTAGCAGGTTGGAGTTGCCAGCCTTCACTCATTTTAGCAGCTCCTCCCATTTTGCAAAGATGAGGTTAAACTCCATCGCTGGATAGGGTTGCCAACTGGCTCCAGATTTTCAGGACCTAATTAATCCAGTCCAGGTTTTTCCCTATTGCATGCTAAATCAGGACTGGATCAACCTATCCTGAAAATCTGGAGCGAGTTGGCAGCCCTATCGCTGGAGTATACTTTCTTCGATCCATTACAAGCCCTCATTCAACCTATGCTCAAAATATTACAGTCACTGCTGAAAGACTGAAATCTGGCATACTTACCTAGTACTTGCATATATGTCTTCCCTTTTCCGTTTGCTGCTTTCACAGTCACATCACATAGATACATTCCACTTTCATTAGCTTCAACTTTTTTCAGGAGAAGATCTGCTTTCCCACTCTGCAGTTTATCCAAGGGAAAAACTGAGTTTTCTCGATAGCTTTTCACATCTTGTCCATTGAAAATAATGATAACCTTGTACTCATCCAGTGCTAGCTCCTTTCCCCACAAAATGTAAACTTCATCTTGCGTGAAGTTGTGATTGTACTGGAACTGGCAATGAAGCCACATGTCTTCTCCAGCGCTTGCTTGGATCAGCCTTTTAGTGTGAAGATGAAGACAAGTTTCCATCCCTGAAGAAAAAATCAAGATGCATTATCAAATATTACTATTTTCTCAAATGAGCATGTATAGTATATATTTTCTATTCACTCATGTATACCAACTCTAATCCCCCAATCATATAACCATTAAAGACGCAAATTTTTGACCATCATAATAGGCTTCATTGTACAATAAAGGTTCTCTTTATTGCTCTGCCTTAATCTGCCTTTAATCATAGGTCAATATAACATCACTTATTTTTATCAATTTTTCATATTGCTGTGTCCCAAAATTGTTAAAAGTTCATACAATTGTATTGCGGTGTATACCATAACCATTAAAATTCATCAATTTCTCATATTGTATCAATTGTCGACATTCATGTTAGAACTTATCTTATCCAAAATGAAGCAATGTTTTTTGCCCATCCCGCTAATCAATGGTGCCAATGCCCGACACGGGGCCGTGTTTCGGACAACGGAGTCCTTTTTCAAGGGCAGTTTCTGCGTCAAAATAATGATAGACTTAATATACATACAGCATAAGTATAGTTAACAAAGCTTCTAAAGAGCAGCACAGGTCAAACTTGCTAAGCCGGCAGCCTACATCATCATAGAGTTTTTCGGGGTTTTTCCAATATTTCTCTTCCAGTCTACCCCGGAACTTTCTTATAAGCTAGATACATAAATACGTCACCAAATACCTGACTTGTACCTCAGTCCAAAAAAGGTCAATGATGTCACTGATCTCTCGACCCAAAATTAATTAACTCAAGGAATTCCACTCGATTGCTGCATTGAGCCCTGCTGGAGCTACTGTGTTCATATGAAAGATCCACTGCATTTCTCACTCATTTAATATTGTATTTGGATCACCACCTCTAGGATTAATGGGAACTTGCTCCATGACTCGCCATTACAGTTGCTGAAACGTATGTTGTTTTTCCAAGCAGTGCGCTACCATCGGTGCAAAGACTTTCCCCGTTGTAATACAACTTCGATATTCTGTGAGTCTCACTCGGATAGAGCGTTTAGTGCGCCCAATGTAATATAATTGACTGACAATCTGTATAATCTCGTGCAATATGTGTATTCCCAAATGCATCTGTCCATTGGGCACCTACAATGGCCTGACTGCAGATTAAACAATGTTGGCATGACCAATGTCCAGGTGGCAGTGTATTATCTAAATTTGAAATGGATCTAAAAAATGAATGTGTCACCATGTCTCCGATGTTTTTCCCTCGACAATAAGTTATAATAGGAGCCTCCCAAAATACTTCATGTATTTTCAGTATTGGCCAACGTTGACGTATCAGTGACGCTACTGTGGCAGCTTTATCAGAATGTGGCAATGTACACACTAAAAGACTGTCTTCCTTATCTATTGTTCTGTCCAACAGCAACCACTGTCTCTCAGCGTTCCCAGCTCGTTTATAAGCTTTCTTAATGTACTTATAAGGGTAACCACGAACTAATAATCGTCGTTGCAATTCATCAGCTTTCCCAAATTCTTGTTTGGAAAAGCAAATACGTCGCAAACGTAAGAATTGTCCCACTGGAAGATTTTTACATAAGTGGTGAGGATGGTAACTCGTGTAATGCAAAAGAGCATTCCCTTCACAAGGTTTTCTATACAGCGATATAACAAGCTGCCCATTTAACTTAGTAATTTGTAAATCCAAAAAACTGATGGTGTCTTGATGATAAATCATTGTGAATTGTACATTGCTATCTAAGGAATTTAACCATTGATGGAACCCTAATAAACTTTGCTCATCAGCATGCCATAAAAAGAAGACATCATCAATATATCTGATCCAATTACTCACTTTACCAAACTGTGATGCTGTATATAACTTTTGTTCTTCAAAATTTATGACATACAAATTAGCAAGGCTGGGGGCCATTGTGGTCCCCGTCGCTGTGCCCCGAACCTGTTTGTACCATATTTCTTGAAAAACAAAAAAGTTTCACATAATGCTAATTCCGCCAATGATATAAAAAATTCAGTAGGGATCCGCTGGGGTCTGATATGTTGTTCCAATATTTGTGTTAGGATCTTAAGGGTTGCTTGCTGCAGAATGTTTGTGTAAAGTGCTTGAATATCAAGCGTAAGCAGGATTCCTGAACCGATATTACTCACTGTTCATACCATATTTAACATGTGTTTATTGCCTTTACAATATTATCAAACCTCTGCCACAAAAGGATGGATAACTGCATATATTAAGTCTATCATTATTTTGACGCAGAAACAGCCCTTGAAAAAGGACTCCATTGTCCGAAACACGGCCCCGTGTCAGGCATTGGCACCGTTGATTAGTGGGATGGGCGAAGAACATTGCTTCATTTTGGATAAGATAAGTTCTAACATGAATGTCGACAATTGATACAATATGAGAAATTGATGAATTTTAATGGTTATGGTATACACCGCAGTACAATTGGATGAACTTTTAACAATTTTGGGACACACAGCAATATGAAAAATTGATAAAAATAAGTGATGTTATATTGACCTATGATTAAAAATAAGGCAGAGCAATAAAGAGAACCTTTATTGTACAATGAAGCCTATTATGATGGTCAAACATTCACGTCTTTAATGGTTATATGATTGGGGGATTAGAGTTGGTATACATCAGTGAATTGAACATTTTCAGCAATCCCCAACTTTATAATGAGTGTGGCACTGGTTAGACGTATTAGTATATATTTTCTTACATGTATTGGAATTTCTAATTTAAGAATGACAAAATCAAAATGAAAAAGCCATCTATAGTTACAATAGTGATATTGTGTGATATAGCTGAATATCGTTTACCATGGAAGAATACTATTTTACTCAGTGGGATTTCAATAGTAACAATGAATGGACCCTATTTGCTAAGGGGGTAATATTCAGTAAGCCGGCGAACAGACACGTTATCTGCCTACAGATAGCCAGATAAATTGTCCCAGATATTCAATGTGATAACCGTACCATTGAATGTTTCTGATTAAAGTTATCTGGCTAAATGTAGCCAGGTAAATTTAGACCTAATCAGCCAGAGTTTGAATATCTCTAGTTAGGTCAAAAGTTATGCAGCCATATGTGGTTGGATAACCTTCCACTTAACCAGATATGTTCAAAAGATATCTGGTTAAATTGTGCTCCTATAGTAAAAAAACAAAACACGAAAACCCAAATTGCAGGCCGCCTGGCCCTATTCCCATCCCCCACCACCATTAATCCTTTCAATTACTGCTGCTAGAACCCCTGCAACCCCTCCAACTTAAAATAACTCCTAATAATGATGCCTTCCCTCCACCCTCAGAGAATAAAAAAAAAATACAGGATCCTTGAGCCCTCCCCCCACATGCCCATGCAATGGAAGCACCAGGAGTGAGTAATCTTTCCCAGAAGGGATTTTGAAAGTGTCAGGGGGGTCCAGGGTGTTGGCTCAGCACTAATGCACAACAGGTGAGTGGGAGCAGGGTCTAGGGTGGTAAAGTGAATTTAAAAAAATGATAATGGGCAAATGGGAAGTAAGGGGGGCCTAATTTGTGGACGCTGGAGCAATTTTAACATTTAAGAGGGGATGTAGGGTGGGGGAGAGCAAGACTCAGCAGGATAACTTAGCCTGATATAGTTCAAAATTGGCTAAGTCAGCCAAATAACTAAACCTCTCCCAAAAACACTGCAGAATGCCTCTTTTTATCTGAAGTGGCTGAATACTGCAAAAGTTGTCATTTAGATGGATAACTTGTAAGAACCATGTTGGTTCTGTCCCATTAAACCATGTCTATTTATGTTGAGTATATTGTAACTTGTAAGAGATCCATCTAAATGGCTTTGAATTTTGACCTCTAAACGGCTTACTGAATATTGGTCTTCTTATTTTTTAAAAAAGTATACAACTGAGTCATGTTTATTCAGTCTACTTCACTCATGATTTTACTGATCTCTAACATGTCTCCCCTCAGCCATTTCTTCTCTAAGCTAAAGATCCCTATCCTCTTTAGCCTTTGCTCATAGGAGAGTTGTTCCATCCCCTTTATCATTTTGGTTCTCTTTCTTTGTACCGCTATATCTTTATTGAGATGTGACTACCAGAAATTCACACAGTACTATAAGTGTGGTTGCATCTTGGAGCAATACAGAGGTATTATGATATTCTTCATTTTATTCTCTGTTCCTTTCCTAATATTCTGTTTCCTTTTTTGACCAATGTAAAACACTGAGCCAAGGATTTCAATGTATTATTCACGATAACTAGATTATTTTCCTGGATGGTGACTCATAATATGGAACCTAACATCATGTAACTACAGTTTGGATAATTTTTTTTCATGTGCATTACTTTGCACTTGTCCACATTACATTTTTTCTGCCATTTAGATGCCCAGTCTCACAAAATCTTCCTACAGTTTCTGACAATCCACTTGTGATTTAACAACCTGGAGTAATTTTGTGTCTTCTGAAAATGTGATCACCTCACTCCAAGGCACCAAGACTATGGCAATGTGGCAATGTGGCACCAAAAGTGGCATGAATAGCCTAAGACACTGTAAAGGGGTAAAAAGTTACCAACAGTGACAGGAGTTCTCTAAGGTACTATCATAGGTTCAAGAGTGTCCAGAATACCTGAACGCTTCAAAAGAGGGCACCAATAACAGTACCATGAACCCCTAAAGATAGCAAGAAAGGGGTAAAATGGCACTCGGAGTGGCATGAAGGGAGAACAAAATAGCAAAGGCACAGAACCCCACCCCCCACCCCCCAGGCATTGACTGTGGTACCAAACAGTATAAAGAGTGGCATAAAGACCCCAATGCACCATGAGAGATGCAAAGCAACCACCCACAAAGGCAAATACACCCCAAGGTAGAGTCTGGGGTATGGTAGCAATGCAGAGTGACAGCAAGACCCCCAAGGTGTAGTAAGAAGAGTATAACAGTAAGGCAGAGTGGCAGAAGAAGACCAAATGGCCCATCTAGTCTGCCCAGCAAGCTATGCACTTTATCCATTTTTTTCCCCTTTTTCTCTCTCCTACCTGTTTTTCTCTCCAAGAGTCTGGGGTAGAGTCTGGGGTATGGCATGAAAACAGAGTGGCAGTAAGAACCCCAAGGTGTAATGACTGTGACATGGCAGGATAGCTGAAGGACTGAAAGCCCAAGCCTTTTGCAGTGCTTAGTATAGAGCAGTACTTTTCAACCATGTGCTGGGGCACATTGGTGAGTCTTAGGAATGTTCTTCCTGCACCACAGTCCTGACAGCTTCAGCATGATCCTTTCCCCTGGACTCATGCTGAACTCTAGGGGACAGTGCCCCAAATCTCTTACTTGCTGCTTCAGCCCAGCCCTCCTAGCCCCAAGTTACCAGATAGCAGCACTAAAGAAGACTGGAGTGGAGAGGCAGGATTAGAGAGCCAACACAGCAGCAGTGAGTGGCAGGGAAGAGCTTCTTCTCCCTGCTCCAGTCCCCTTTTCACCCCCACCTGCTTCCTGCTGTATAGGACTCCTTTCTCCTGTGATAAGCTTACTTGGAGAGTCACTACTCTAGGCTTTGGATGTCTGAACTGCAGGGATTTGAGAAACAGATGGAAACAGAGTAGCAAGTAACCCACAGATTACAGCCAGGTGAGAATGATTTGTGGGAAGGGAAGGAGAGTGAATGCTGAAAGATGGTGAGGGAAGAAAGGATGAATGGTTGGAACAGTGCAAAAGATTGTAAATGTTGAATGAGGATAGGAGTATGTGAATGCTTGTGGGATGAGGCACAGGATGCTGACATAGTGTTATGCACTTCTGCTCCTGCTGGGGATAGAGGGTTGGGAGAGGATTGGAAGGGCAAATTGGGCCATACCAAGGGAGGAGCAAAGGGGGGATAGGAAGAGACAAAGAGGATCAGGTATAATGTAGAAGGGGGAAAATCATTAGGGGCAAGAGAAGAGAGAGAAGACTAGGGACTGAGGGAGAGGAAGGACCTTGTGTAAGGCACAGGGTGATGGAGAGGGAAAGAAGATCCATGACCAAGTACTGGGAAGATAGAAATAGAGAAATATCTCTGGAATATAGAAAGAAGAGAGATATCAGAGAGGACCCTGGATTTGAAGGTGGAGGGATTCTGGGAGATAATGGAGGAAAAGGACAATGAGGAATAGAGGAGAGAAACTAGGAGAAAGTGGAGAAGGAATGAGGAAAAGAGAATGAGATGAGAAAGTATTAAAATATCCACTTAAGAAAAGAGACAAAGAAAAAAGGAAATATGACACCAGAGAGAGATTCAAGACAAGAAAAAGAACAGTGAACACAAGAGAATGAGAAAAAAAGAGAAAATCATCTAAAAAAGCAAGCCATAGACATCAAAGGTTGGAAACTTTTCTTGCTTGATAGACAATATTAATAACTCATCAATATAAAATAAACTGGGACACAGATCAAAGTCTCTGACCAGGATATTTATCTCACAGAATTTACATGTTGGGAAGAGTTGAATTGAGATGGTTAATTTTGACTTTCTGGTGCATAATTCATTCTCTTATATGCAGGACATACCCACTAACTTGGAGGCTTTTGTATTAGAATAATTTTTTGTAACAAAACCTAAAGGTTATGCTTTAGTATATTAAGAGTATAGCTTACAATAATTTTCCATGGGGGCAGTCCACCAGACTTTCTCCCTCCCACCAATGAACTGTTCACTCATTATTTACACTATAGGCACAAGTGTCACTGATTCACCCACCAGGACTCTGGTAATATTATGCTATCACCCTCCCCAATGGAAGGAGAAAAATACCACTTCTTATCTATATGCACTTCTATGCCCGCTTTAATCTGATGCTTGAATGTGTGGGGCCCTGTAATCTCACAGGATCAGCTGAAATCAGCAGAATGAGGCACACTTAAGTAAAAAAAAATTATACTATCTCCTGCTAGTGTGTGGAGGGAGAAGGAGAATTGTGCAAAATTTGGTTTAGTGTATCATGAGGCTGGAGCAGACTTGAAAGTGTGCCACAAAATAAAAAATGTTGAGAAGAAATAGTATAGAGTATGGCAACCAGACTGAGAAGCAGGAAGACACTCAAGGTGGCTCATCAGGTGGATGGCAGGTAGACAGTGACAGTAACACCCCCAGGTGGTATATCAGGGACAAGACAGGAAGTCAAAGAAGCAGCAAACCACCCCAGGTGTAGCATGAGGGGCATAGAAGCTAGGCTGAAAGGCAACAAGTCCTCCAGGGTGATACATCATGCAAATGGCAGCTAGGCACAGTCACAGCAAGACCCCCAAGAGGTAGATTGTGAAGAATCATAAGCAGCACAAAGGCATCAAAACCCCCAAGGCACATAGGAAAGGAAATAACAAACTGCAAAAAGGTATGAAAACGTAAAAGATGTAGAATGCAGGGAATCACAATCAGCTCAAAGGTACCAAAACTCCAAGGAATAGAGTACAGGCAATCAACCCAAAGGCCTAGATAGGCCTACACAGTAAAGCAGAACATTATAAAAGAGTAGGAGTGGTAGGTGAAACTTGTATTTTTTTTCTTTTTTCACATTTTTATTTTAGAGACAACATACCCCAGAAAGAAGTAGGGTGGGAGAACTAGGCTAGGATTTTACAGGGGCAGAACAAGATAGTAAAGTAGAAAACCAGAAAACTGGCAATATAAGAGGAGAAACCTGCATTTGTTTTCCTTTTTTCACACTTTTATTTTGGGGACAAAGTATAAACAAAAAAAGTAAGGTGCAAGAAATAGCCTGAGATCCAAATAGCAAACAATATATAGGTATCAAAACCACCAAGAAGGTATATCATGGGCTTAGCAGCTGGGTAGAGTGGCAGCAAGACCCCCAAGGGCATGGAAGATATATAGATTGACTGCAAGAGTCCCAAGGAGGTACATCTGGGGCATTGCAGGTAGGCAGAGTGTCATAAAGTCACGCCAAGGTGGTACATAAGGGCAAGAAAGATCATCTAAGGTGGCATATCAGGGCATGGCAGCTAAGCAGAGTGACAGTAAGACCTCCAAGGTGTTACATCAGGGGCATAGCAATTAGGTATAGTGGTAGCATGACCCCTAGGGTGGTACATCTAGGGCATAGCAGGTTGGCAGAATTGCAACAGCTCTAAGCTGCTTTCAGTCATCTTGCCATGTGCATGGAAATTCTGGAAAGTCCAGCAAGGGCAGATTGATTTTCAAAAAGAACTGCTTTTCTATCAACTTTGGCACCAGTCTTGAATGAGGGCTCACAATGTCCTCTGCTATTGAGAAGACACATTCACTAGGCATTCAGATGGATGGGTAGGAAAGATAATGCTGAGTCATCTTGGCTAGGTCAGGCCAGACCATCGACTGGTGTGCCCAATAGGCCTGCACATCTGGGTTCATATTCTTGAAGAACTCTGGTAGCATATTAGAGAAATTTCTGCTGGGGTCTCCTTTCCTGGGATGGGGTGAGGATCTCTCTTGCCAGTTGTTTAGCTATGGCCTGTATCAGGAAAGACTTTTCTGTCAGGGCAATGTGACTTTGGGCATATTGAGTGGGGGAGGAAGTAGTAGCTGACCAAGTGCTGCTTGTGCCTACACTGCTCTCAGGGGAGGCCACTCTTGCCTGCGCCTTATCCTTACTGTGCCTGTGCCTCTGGCACTCCTGTTCATGCACTTTATCATCATTATCTCCTTCATGTATGTAAGACTACCTTTCACCTATGCATCAACAAGTGCAGCCTGTATGCTTGTTTGATTTTGTATCAGAAGTTTCAGTTTCACTTGCTCCTGCTTCGGGAAAAAGTCCAGAACCTGCAACATCTTTGCTTCATTTAACTCTTTCATATGGAAACCCTTTAACTTTTCTTTCAGAATATTTACTATAGAGATGACCTGGGTGATACCTCTGGAACTCAGATCCTCTGTGGCATCCTTGAAGGGCTTCAGGATTTATAACAGCTGCCTCATCACTGCACAATCATGATGCCCCAGGGGGAAATCCTCACGATCTGTTTCCAGAGACAGATCATGTACGAGTGTCTGGTGCTCCACTAACCTCTGCAGCATCAGATAGGTGGAATTCCAGCAGGTGCCAATATCTTGAATCCGATACCTATGAGGCATTCCACATTCTGCCTGTTTCTCATGGAGAAGCTGCCCCATTTCATGCTTCAATGGAAATGCACCACTATATTATCCTGCACTTCTCTATCAGGTCCTTCAGTACTGGATTTCCATGGTCACTGGGCCACAGCCACAGGGCAACCCTCACTATCAGGTACAGCAAGTGTGCAAAGCAATGCATTCCCCGAAAGCCCTCATACTCTATTACATTCCATGCCATATTTTTCCCATTGTCTGTCACTAGTAAATCTGCATGAAGAGTCCAACTTCTCCAGTGTAGTTATCAACACTCCAGCATCTTTCTTATGACTAACAGAATATTGCACAAGTTGAGGGCTTTCCATTATTAGGGTTGCAGCACAGCCCACCTGCACCCAAATGCTTTCTCCCTGCTAGGCCTGCCCCTGCTTCAGCTAGCTCCCATCAGTGTGCTGTCAGAAGGAGGTAAGAGTGCTAGGGATGTGAATCGTGTCCTCGATCGTCTTAACGATCGATTTCGGCTGGGAGGGGGAGGGAATCGTATTGTTGCCGTTTGGGGGGGTAAAATATCGTGAAAAATCGTGAAAAATCGTGAAAAATCAAAAAAACGTAAAATCGCAAAACCGGCACATTAAAACCCCCTAAAACCCACCCCCGACCCTTTAAATTAAATCCCCCACCCAAATGACTTAAATAACCTGCGGGTCCAGCGGCGGTCCGGAACGGCAGCGGTCCGGAACGGGCTCCTGCTACTGAATCTTGTTGTCTTCAGTCGGCGCCATTTTCCAAAATGGCGCCGAAAAATGGCGGCGGCCATAGACGAACACGATTGGACGGCAGGAGGTCCTTCCGGACCCCCGCTGGACTTTTGGCAAGTCTTGTGGGGGTCAGGAGGCCCCCCCCCAAGCTGGCCAAAAGTTCCTGGAGGTCCAGCGGGGGTCAGGGAGCGATTTCCCGCCGCGAATCGTTTTCGTACGGAAAATGGCGCCGGCAGGAGATCGACTGCAGGAGGTCGTTCAGCGAGGCGCCGGAACCCTCGCTGAACGCCGGCTGAAGACAACAAGATTCAGTAGCAGGAGCCCGTTCCGGACCGCTGCCGTTCCGGACCGCCGCTGGACCCGCAGGTTATTTAAGTCATTGGGGGGGGGGGGTTCGGGAGGGTGGGGGATTTAATTTAAAGGGTCGGGGGTGGGTTTTAGGGGGTTTTAGTGTGCCGGCTCACGATTCTAACGATTTATAACGATAAATCGTTAGAATCTCTATTGTATTGTGTTCCATAACGGTTTAAGACGATATTAAAATTATCGGACGATAATTTTAATCGTCCTAAAACGATTCACATCCCTAAAGAGTGCATAGTATTTGTGCTGGTTCAGATATCACTGGTGAACTGTATGCTACTCCCTTCTGCCTTAGACAGCTGCACCTGTATGCGACTATGGTTCTAGATGTACAGGGTAGGGATAACCTGCCTGCTAAATGTAGTCCATAAGAACATAAGATATGTCATACTGGGTCAGACCAAGGGTCCATCAAGCCCAGCATCCTGTTTCCAACAGTGCCCAATCCAAGTCACAAGTACCTGGCATGTACCCAAACATTAAATAGATCGCAAGCTACTATTCCCTACTGATTAATAGCAATTTATGGATTTTTCCTATAGGAACTTATCCAAACTTTTAAAAATCCAGTTACGCTAATTGCCATAACCACATCCTTGGGCAATTAATTCCAGAGCTTATTTATTTATTTATTTTATTTATTTAAAGGCTTTTCTTTGCCGACATTCGTAAGGCACATCATGCCGGCTTACATTGAACTGAAAAGGAGGAAAATACAATGAACAAAAAACCAAATCGTAGTCAAAGCAAAACAAAGAGGTAAAAAGAGGGAACTATATACAAAATGAGGCATTATAAAACAGATATTTGAGGGCTAAGTGAACAAAAGGGCCGAAATGCAGGGGAGAAAAGAACTTTATACAGTCAATACAACGTTATCTTAAATAAGAATTCGTGGGTCGTGGGAGTTCCAAACAAGATTAAGGGGAGGAGAAGGGTAGAGTTCAAAAGAATCAGGGGAAATGATGAGGTAGGGAGGCGCTAGAGGTGGAAGGGTGCTGAGGGGGGAGGCTGGCTGGGGAAAAGGTCAAAAGTGAGATCTGTTTAGGCTATGGTCTACGTTATGTTTGTATCGGGGTAGGCTTGCTTGAAGAGCCAAGTTTTGACTCCTTTTTTGAATTTGGTGAGAGACGGCTCTATACGGAGGGGGTGGGGAGGGAGTTCCAGAGGGAGGTACTAGCTATGGAGAAAGCCCTTTCTCTGGTGAGGGACAGATGCGCAGACTTAAGGGAAGGGGTGTGTAGGGTGCCTGCATGGGCACTTCTTATGGGGCGGTTCGATGTGCGGAAGCGAGGCATTTCTTCAAGCCAGGTGTGGTTGAATTTGTGTAGTGAGCAGTGAAGAATGGTCAAGGCTTTGTACTGAGAGCGGAAAGCGATAGGTAGCCAGTACAGTTCCTTTAAAATAGGGGTGATGTGTTCCGTTTTGCGAGTATTTGTTATGACTCTGGCCATGGCCATGGAGTTTTGGAGGATCTGGAGTGGCCTGATGGTGGAAGCCGGGAGGCTGAGTAGCAGGGTGTTGCAGTAATCCAGTTTCGCAAGCATGGTGGTCTGAACTACACTGCAGAAATTTTGAGCGTGTAGTAAGGGTTTGAGTTTTCTGAGGACATTTAGTTTGTAGAAACCTCCTTTAAGGAGGGAGTTGATGTATGGTTTGAAATTTAGTTGATGATCTATGATGACACCCAGGTCTTTTACTGCTCGTAATTGGTATGGTGTATTATGTGCTGAGTGAAAAATAATTTTCTTCAATTTGTTTTAAATGAGCTACTTGCTAACTTCATGGAGTGCTCCCTAGTCCTTTTATTATCTGATAGAGTAAATAACTGATTTACATTAACCTGTTCAAGTCATTTCATGATTTTGTATCTTATCCCTCCTCAGTTGTATCTTCTCCAAACTGAACAGCCCTAACCTCTTTAGCCTTTCCTCATAGGGGAACTGGTCCATACCCTTATCATTTTGGTCGCCCTTCTCTGCACTTTCTCCAGTGCAACTATCTTTTTTGAGATGTGGCAACCAGAATTACACATAGTATTCAAGGTGCGGTCTCACCATGGAATGATACAGAGGCTTTATAACATCCACTGTTTTCTTTGCCATTCCCTTCCTAATAATTCCTAACATTCTGTTTGCTTTTTTGATCACCACAGCACACTGAACTGACGATTTAAATGTATGATGCCTAGATCTCTTTCCTGGGTAGTAACTCCTAAAATAGAAACTAACATTGTGTAACTACAACATGGGTTATTTTTCCCTATATGCATCACCTTGTACTTGTCCACATTAAATTTCATCAGCCATTTGGAAGCCCAGTCTTACAGTCTTACAAGGTCCTCCTGCTATTTATCACAATCCACTTTGAGATGTAACTACTCTGAACAATTTTGTATCATCCACAAATTTGATCACCTCATTTGTCATACCCCTTTCCAAATCATTTATAAATATATTAAAAAGCACCAGTTCCAGTACAGATCCTTGAGGCACTCCAATGTTTACCTTTTGTCACTGTGAAAACAGACCATTTAATCTTACTCTCTGTTTTATGTCTTTTAACCAGTTTGCAATCCACAAAAAGACATTGCTTCCTATCCCATGGCTCTTTAGTTTTCTTAGAAGCCTCTCTTGAGGGTCTTTTGGCAAACGCCTTCTGAAAATCCAAATACACCACATCTACCAGTTCACCTTTGCCCACATGTTTCTTCACGCCTTCAAATAAATGGAGATTTATTAGCCAAGACTTACCTAGGGTAAATCCATGCTGGCTGTGTCCCTTTAAACTATGTCTATTTAAATGTTTTGTGATTTTATTCTTTATAACCATTTCCAAGATTTTTCCCGGTACTGAAATAGGCTCACAGGTCTATAGTTTCCCAGATCACCACTGGATCCCTTTTTAAATATCGGTGTAACATTGGCCACCTTCCAATCTTCAGGTGTCAATGGATGATTTCAATTAAAGGTTACAAATTAATTGTAATATGTCTGAAATTTCATTTTTTAGTTCTTTCAGAACCCTGGGATGTACACTATCCAGGTCCAGGTTATTTACTACTCTTCAGTTTGTCCATCTGGCCTTCCATGTCTTCCAGGTTCACTGTGATTTGGTTCATTTCATTGAATCATCACCCTTGAAAACCATCTCTGAAATGGGTATCTCCCCAACATCCTCTTCAGTAAACACCGAAGCAAAGAGTTTGTTTAGTATTTCCATGATGGCCTTATCTTCCCTAAGTGCTCCTTTAAACCCTCGATCATCTAACGGTCCAACTGACTCCCTCACCATATCCTGTGTTCCACTGAGAATTAGATCTAAAAATGCTCCCTCTTTTGTCGGTTCTTGAACCAATTGCTGTCATTTATGTCATCTGGGGACTTTCTCTCTCTAATTTGTCCTGATGTTACACTTACCCAGTCAATATTAGGGTAATTGAAATCCCCCATTATTACTGCACTACCAACCTGGTTAGCTTCTCTAATTTCTCTTAGCATTTTCTGTCTATCTCATAATTTTGGCCATGTGGATGGTAGTACACTCCTATCACTATACTCTTCCCTAACACACAAGTGATTTTTACCCATAAAGATTTGATTGTGTATTTAGTCTCTTGCAGGATCTTTATCCTGTTGGACTCTATGCCATCACAGACATGAAGTGCCACTCCATACTTTGTAATTGGGGGCTAGCACATGGAATAGATGCTTAAAGTTCATATTTTCTGTATCTTTAGGGAGTGGTCACCTAGGGCAATGATTTCCCTAGTGCATTTTGTTACTATTTTTGATGCTGCTTGTCTCTTGTCTCTTTATCTGCACTGCCTGCTTTTCCTGGGGGTGATCCCAACACCATTAGTATCATTTAACTCCCCATCACTTCACTGGAGTTTAAGATACTGCTGACTAAACCTCCCAAATTTTCTTCAGCTACTAGCTCTTCAAGTTCTGATTCAGGGAATCCCAGACGAGATTCTTCCTCAGAATCAATTGTTGAAAATAGTGCTTACTTTGCCTCAGAAGCTGTAATCATACAGACGTGTATTTCTGGTTTTGGGTGATGCTCTTCTGCTGACCCTGTCCATGCCCTGCCCTGCTAATGAAACAAAAAAATAGACTAAAGACTACAAAAAACAATGGAAAACAGAATGGTACACCAGAAAGGTAGAAAACAGTAACTAAAAGCAAATAAAAGACAAACTAAAAAGAATATAATAACATAAATAAGTAATAAATAAATAATAGCCAACCACAAAACAAATCACTATCAAATACATATTACAAAGAATAAAATATACTTATAAGTAAAATAAAACCATTTAAATAAATAATAAACTATAAAAACAGAGAACAATATAACATACTAACATGATCATATTCCCACCATTCCCTCTTCTGTCCTTTCCTTGCAGTGTTATGATGGAATTTGAAGGGCTCATTGGGAGTATATATTGATACTGTACAACCGCTCACAATACCACTGTAGTGTTTGTAAAAATGTGTGTCTCTCTCTCTCTCTCACACACACACATATATAGTGAATATGTGTGCACTGCTGTATGACTGTACACACATAAAAAATGTTAGAAACAGAACCAAGCAGACTGACAAGATTCTGCTTATCTTCAGTCTACCTGCAAATAAGCTATCTGCACTGTTGCATCAGATAGAAAAAGAAAAATTACTGGGACTGCTTCAATCTCCACTTCACTCCTAATCTATCCCTAGTGAACAAAGAAAGCAGTGCCACTACTTTTCTGTTTCCATCACATTGAGTGAAAGACCAGTGACTGCAGGAGAAGATCAGAAAAACCACTTTACCAGTGCCAAAGCCTACAATTTTTGAGAGAGCTTTTAAAAAGAAATCTTTTTCTGCAAACTGCTAGAAAGTAAATAGAGATTTTCTTGCACATGCTCGGATCCTTCAATGGAAGGATTTCTGTGACACTTGATCCAGATGGCAGCTATAGGCTAGTTAAAAAGATGCTTTACCTTGATTTGTCCTCCATTTGCCAACTTGTCCTACCTCAGCTTCCAGGAAGTTGTAATGTTACATAGGCAAGAATTGGTTTCTCTAGTTACCAGTTAGGCCCTGCCTGCACCTGTTTGCTCAGCCCAGCCATAAACTTGAATGGGAAACATGAATGAGATCAACATTTTCATTTAAATTTGTGAGCAACCTCCATTCATTTCGGGAGTTCACAAATGAAACAAAAATTGACCCATTTATTTCATTTTACCCATTTGTTTCAAATGAAGGCATATCCTTAGTAAACAGACAAAGAAAGATGAAAGAGACTTGCCTAAGATTATGTAGAGAGTCGATGATACAACTGTGCTTCACGTTTACCTCTTAGCAGATTCAAAGCTCAGTCCCCTAAGCACTGCCAATCCTGCTGTTCTTTAAAAGTAGAGTGAGGGCAAGGAATACCATTCATTGCTTACCTGAAAAAGGCAGAATGACTAAACATGGCATCAAAACTGTTTTGAGAAGAGCAGATAAGAGCACCATCCTCATAGTATTTTCAATCTGTAAACTTTTCACTATTCTTACTGAGACAACAAACACAGCAGCTGGACAAAGTCTGAAACAGCAGCAGTAGGGAGCCAAAAATATACTAAGGTGGAATATGTAGGAGTGGCCCTGGATTGAAATACCTGTTGGAGGCATTGTATAACCGGTTTATTTGCATTTCAAGCAAAAGAGAGTTGGAGGCAGAATCTATTTAGCAAATGTTGATTCAAAAAGTTTGAATTAGCTTCCACTGCTGCCTGGATAGGAAAGATGAGATTTACATGGAAACAAACACAGATTTTGCATAGCATTAGATGATAAAACAAAGAATCCTCTTTAAATCCTTGATTTCAGTGCATTACAATGATAGCTGTTCTAACTCTTGTAATCAATATTGATGCACTGTTATACTACAGCTAAAAACATACAGTTACTAGCTGACTGGCTCCAAACCTTTACCCCTTTCTATTGTAATGTGTTGTAGAAATTCATGTGATGTGTAAAACTCGATTTTGCTGCAGGGATTTAAGCTCTTTTTTCTGAGTATTTTTTAGTGGCAACCTGTTTACTGCTTATTTGGAGCCTTGTAGATTTTTCCTACCACCCACCCTGCATTCTATTCTTAATGTATAGACACTGATCCCTGAGTGGAGGCCGAAACTTCAGTTGTGCCTGCTCTTTGAAATAGAATAGCCTCTATTTTCACTTCAAGCATTCTTGGGGTAAATGAAATACAGCAGGTTGAAGGAAAAGAACAAAAGAAAGAGGAAGAATTTCATCCTAGGAGAATCTTTGTACAAATATTCAGAATCTTGCTAACAAAATATCTGCCCTGGAGGCCACCATTGTAGATGTGTTTGAAATTACTGAGTTTTTGTGTAATGGAACTTGGGACTGCATGCGACCTTTACAGAGTTTTATTGTTTCTGGAAAGACATAAAAGGAAAAGAGGTGAGAGAACTGTGTCGTTATCTTATAATAAAAGTCACTGAAGTACAAGGATAACATAAAAGGACTTCTAACTATATATGAGTAATATATAGCAAGATGCATTATGATGAATTTTGATGATATTTATTGTGATTCATGTTATGAACCTTGCTTTGAACTTATTTTATGTAAAAGTGGGTTATAGATTGAATAAATAAATATACAGTTGCCAGTCAAGCAGATTCTAATATGTACTATGAATGATTTTGGCACTTTAAAAATAATATATAAATCTAGCTGTAACAGACCCTTTTCTTTTACTATATCACATAGCACTTCAAAAATAATTTTGACAAACTTTATCTATTTTTTTATCCCTATTTCTGAAACCACCACCGCAGATGGCAACTTCAGGTAGCTCAGGTACCCTTGCTAACTCTGAAGTTTAGCGGAAAGCTTGCTGTAAGTCTATCCCTCACTATTGCTCTCTATCGCTGGCAGAGGCAGCCAAATTAGTGGCAGTCATTTTCCTTCTTTCCCCAAGTATGAGCATGTCATTTGCAAACTTCTTGGGGGTTGATATTTAGCTGCTGAGCAGCTAGTTAAATTAGCCGGGTACACCTATCTGGCTAACTTAACCATGGTATTCAGCGGCAAAGCAGCACCGCTCAATATACCCGGCTATTTTAAAAGTTAGTTGGATAGGTATATCCAGCTAACTTTAGACCTGCCTTACAGCGTGGTTAGAGTTAGCCAAATATGGGCCTGATTCATCAAGGTATTTCCCAAAGACAAAGAATGGGGAAAAGCTTAAGGGGTAGATTTTCAAAGGGTTGCACGCTTAAGATATGCGCGCAACCCCCGAAAACCTACCCCTGCCTCCCCCTGCGTGTGCCGAGCCTATCTTGCATAGGCTCAGTGGCGCGCGCAAGCCCCGGGGCGTGCGTATGTCCCGGGGCTTTGAAAAATGGGCGGTCCAGGGGAGGGGCAGTGGGTGGGACCGCGGTCTGGGGGCATGTCCGAGGGCGTAGCTGCAGTCCGGGGATGGTCCAGGGGCGCGGCCAAGTGCCCCGACACACTCGGCCTATCCAACTAACTTTTAAAATAGCCTGGGTATATTGAGCGGTGCTGCTTTGCTGCTGAATACCACGGTTAAGTTAGCCAGATAGGTGTACCCGGCTAACTTAACTTGGGCAGGCGTAACTTTCTCAACAAAGGTATGGGGGGATTTAGTTAGGGCTGGGGGATGGGTTAGGGAGGGGAAGGTGGGAGGGGCTGGAAAAAAGTTCCCTCCGAGACCGCTCCGGAGGCAGGCTGCTCGGCTCGGTGCACGCAGGTTGCACAATTGGGCACCCCCCTGCGCACGCTGACCCTGGATTTTATAACATGTGCGCGGCAGTGCGTGCATGTTATAAAATCGGGTGTAGATTTGTTTGCGCCGGGTTGCGCGAACAAATCTGCGCCCGCGCGCAAGTTTTAAAATCTGTCCCTTAGTGAATTAGGCAGTACATTAACCGGCTAACTCTGCTCCTTCCAGAAATGCCTATTGCCTGCCCCTGGAATGCCTCAGCCTTACCCGACTATATTCTAGCCGAGTAACAGTTTTTAAAAATTTCAGTTTGGCCATTTAGACAGATAACTTTGCATTTATCCATCTAAATGGCTTTTGAATATCTATCCCCCTTCTATTTTAAAATACTGGCTAAAGATTTTCTTAGATAAAGACACTTCTATAGATATAGAGTCAGTGTCACTCTTTATACAAGGAATAACTGTTTTTGAAACACTACTTTGCACTATAATAATGTCTACATTCTCTTCTCACCAAACTAACCTATCCCTGATAGAGGACAATTTATAGTAGTCTGCATTGATGAAAGATATGCATATGTTTTGGTCTATGCCACTAAATATTCACGGTGAAGGCGCTACTTAGCCAGATAAGTTAAACCTGGCTGAGTTAGATTAGCTTTATGGCTGATCTGACTTATCCAATTAACTTAACCGGATAAGAACAAATCTCTCTATTTATCAGGTTAAGTTAACCGGATAAGTA
This sequence comes from Rhinatrema bivittatum, assembly GCF_901001135.1. Lineage (NCBI taxonomy): Eukaryota > Metazoa > Chordata > Amphibia > Gymnophiona > Rhinatrematidae > Rhinatrema > Rhinatrema bivittatum. The sequence goes on along the minus strand of NC_042617.1, from coordinate 514,666,185 downwards.
GCAGTGCCCAGATCCGCTCATTGCCAGCCACAAATTGACCTTCTAAAAGATAGCGAGATAAGTGATTATGAATGGGGCTGCAAGAATGATTATGAGGTCTCAATCCCATGAGCATATAATTTCAATTTTATATCTACAATAGTTGCCAGTAAAGGAAAGAATAAACTTTAAAATGTTGGTATTGTTGTTTATAGCAGGACATATTGAAGATTATTCTTTGTCCAAATTAGTTCAACCTTATGCCAAAGGTCGCACCTTATGATCATTAGAACAAAATATTTTAATGGAACCAAATTTTAAAATTTATAAGTTTTAGGAAATGTGACATAGATTTTTCTCCTTTAAAGGACCAAAGATGTGGAATTTTATTTGAGGAAATGGAGAACTTTAAGGTTTTTAAGAAATTTGTAAAACCATATCTGATATATTTTAAAAGGAACATGCGTGCGCCCATAAACACGCATATTGCAGTGCGAGCAAAAATACACCTCATTTTATAAAGTACATGTGTAGCATTTAAAATACTGTTGCCGTGCATATTTCTACAGGGGTAGATTTTCAAAGGGGTACGCGCATAAGATACGCGCGTACCCCCCGAAAACCTACCCCAAACCCCCCTTGTGTGCGCCAAGCCTATTTTGCATAGGCTCGGCGGCGCGCGCAAGCCCCGGGACGCGCATAAGTCCCGGGGCTTTGCAAAGGGGGCGTGTCGGGGGCATGTTGGGGGCGTGTTGGGTGGGTGGCACAAATTTCAGGGCGGGGCAGGAGGCATGTCGGGGGCGTGACACCGGCCCGGGGGTGTGGTCGAGGCCTCCAGACCAGCCCTGGGTCAGGTGATGGCGCGCCAGCAACCCGCTGGCACGCGCAGATTTATGCCTGTTTTCGGCAGGCGTAAATCTGCCAACAAAGGTAAGGGGGGGGGTTTAGATAGGGCCGGGGGGGTCGGTTAGGTAGGGGAAGGGAGAGGAAGGTGAGGGGAGGTGGAAGGAAAGTTCCCTCCGAGGCCGCTCTGATTTCGGCCTCGGAGGGAACAGGCAGCGCAAATGTGCACCCCCTTGCGCACGCCGACCCCGGATTTTATAAGATACGCACGGCTACGCGCGTATCTTATAAAATCCAGCGTACTTTTGTTTGTGCCTGGTGCGCGTGTAAATTTATAAAATCTACCCCACAGCCTTTATATGTATATCTTGCACAAGAGGGATCGAGACAGCTCCTCTGTATAGAGTCAGTCTGACACTATATAAAGTTACCACTCTAGAGGGGCCCTTTGAATCAGGATAAGTTTTTGGGAGGTGGGTTAGGGGGGGCTGTTACAGACACATTCAGAGGTGTTCATAGTAAAATTGACCTCAGTAAAGAATTATAATCCTGAGGAACTTGAGACTGGGGGAGGTGTCAACATAGCTGCTTGCATGTAGCGTGTCTCGGGAGCTCCCACAAAAAACGTTTCTACTTTCCTTCAAGTTCATTGAACCATGCCCTCTAAGCAAAAGGGGAAGGTGAGGGTTTTTCCCTCTGCACCCCCCTCCCTGCAGGACAATGAACCATCTCCAAATGCGCTGCCATTTACCCGAAACAGGAGGAGCCGGTCCCCGCTGACGAGTTCGGCAAGGGAGCCTCCATCACATCTGGGGAATTTTCACTGAGCCCTCCAACCATAAGGACTCCACAAGCGATTTCCTCAAGCCTGCCGCCAGAATCTGTGTTAGCGACACCGAGAATGGAAAGCTCAGAGGAAGCTATTGAGGGAACAGTAGTGAGTGGATTGGCGCGAGGAGAAATATCTTGGCAAGGAAGTGGCCCAACCCTAGTTTCGGTGGATATTTTGAAGCCAGTTTCTTCTATGGGCGCTAAGACCATTTTGATTCCTACAATCAATGTTTCCTCTTCTATGGCTTTTGTGTCGACACAGGAACAACGACCTGAATTGGTTTCACTACCTAAACCCACTGTGGTTACACTGGACTCCCTCTGGGAATTGATGGCCCAACAGAATTTGGCCCTACAAAATTGTGTAACACAGATTACCCAGATTTCATCTAGATTAGAAACTGTGACTCAAGATCATGATACTCAACTATAAGAACAAATAAACAAGATATAAGTCCTTGAGAACCAAGTGAAAGAAATACAAAATGTTCAGTCTGCTACGATTCAAGATTGTGTTACTCTTAATAAGAAGACAGAGTTGCTGGAAAACCACCTAAGACGTCTTAACTTGAGACTATTACATTTTCCCAGGATACTAGCGGAACAACCACAAATTACTCTGTGGAGATATTTAAATGAGAAATTCCTCTGGATAATATACCACCTTTTAATAAGGTTTATTTTCTACCTTTTACCTGCTCAAGAGATAATATTATATATAATCAACTAGACCTGGGGAACTTAACAGACTTATTGGAATCCTCGACTACAGAGATATTTGAGAGGGTGACTTTGTTAAAATTAATTTATGAACAGGATATGGGTATGGTCATGAAGAATTATTTTCAACATATGAGGGTCAACTTTATGGGCCAGTTCATCCAGATCTTCCCTGATCTGACAAAGGTCACACAGGAAAGGAGAAAAGGTTTCCTGGCATTACGTCAGGAAACCCGATCCCTGGGTACAACATCCCAACTTAGATACCCGTGCAAATGTATCATCAAGTTTAGTATTGATACTTATATCCTTTTTATACCGGAACAACTTAAATTGTGGCTGAATTCCCAGAGAAGGTTGTTGACTGTTTCGTCACCAACTGAGAGTCCCAATACTTAGATTTGTATAAATGGGTAAAATGTCGCAAGCTATTGGCAATTTCCTCTTTGATTTCTGATTTAAGTTTGTACTTTCAGCAGTGGTTCCCTATTTCTCTGTCTCCCCCCCCCCTCATTGTCTATTTTGGGGACTAAAAATTTAAATAATGTTTCTGCTGGATGATTGTAAATGATTTGTTTCTTTTTTTTTTCTGTACAAAGATGACATGCTTTGTAATTAACTAAAATGCAATTAAAAAGAAATGAATCATATTCCTTATAAGTGATGAAAAGTCTAACAAGAGGAGTTGATTTGTATACTGCAGTGTACAAATCTCCTCTTTCCCTGCTTCTTACAATTCGTGTTGTTCACATGCGGCCCACATACGCAAGTTTGTTACCGTTTTTTTGCACGAGCTTTGCTTTGAAAATTATGCAGTTGAATTTTAAATTTAATTTTGTATAAAATTTGTAAACTGGTCTGTGATATGCTAAAGATTATGTATGTTTTATTCTGTAAACTGCACAGATCAATGGCGTTGGACGTAACGGATTCTAAATGTAACAAATAAATAAATACATAAATCTAGCAGCTGCTGATTTTCAGTGGACTGCTAGATAACCGGATAAGTTCTACTTATCCGGCTATCTAGCGCTAAACGCGTTTTCAATATTGGGCTCGCTTTTATCTGCTTTCTAAACACATTCTTCCCGTAATTTCTCTGGTAAAGTGTGTTTGCTATAATTTATTCTTCCTAGTAGCAGGCACACATGTTCTTATGTTCTTAATATTATTCTTATTATGGACATTACTTTACGGTTATCAAAGATTACTACTGGTTGTTACTGTTCCTGATTGCTGTTCACTGTTTAGCCATGTGAAATCAATAAAAATGATTACAAACCAAAAATAAAGTGAAAGTGGACAAGGTCATGAGGTCATGTGCTAAGTTTGAGAATATTAAGGGAGCTCAGAGATATTTTCTTGAAGCGGATTGCATTGAGGTGCTGTAGGTGGGTCCTTATTGCCAGAGGGCTCACAATCTAAATGGGTCATTTACTAAACCACAATATTTTATCATGGGAGGGGGACACATATTGCAATTCCTGCATTTTTCCCCTCCCATGAAAAAATATAGTGGCAGCTCCCCGTGATATATTTTTCTTGCTGAAAAATTCTACAGTACGGGCAAAGGCTGACTAGAGGTTGGGGGTCCTAGACTACCAGGGACTTCTTTTAAGGCAGGGAGTGGGTGGGGGGAGTAAAATGGCTCCTATGGAGGGGGGGGGGTGGGGTTGTAACTGGGAGGTTCAATCCCAGGGGTGGTGAGTTGTATTTGAAATGGGAGGGTTTGGGGTTTGTGGTGCCTTCCCTGTGATTTCAAACATTGATTGCTTTTATTTTTTTTTACTTTTAAGCTGCCTCTACAGGAAACAAAGGATGGTGGGGGTGGGGAGGAGGGGGGGGGGTTACATGGTTGGGGGGGGGATTGGGTCATTTTGGCCTTTACATTTTGTGCAGGAGCATTGGGATGTGCATTAAGATCCCAACGTTCTAGTCAAAAAGTTATTTACAGCTCCTGAGTTGTAGCCAGCTTTTCAGCAAATAATGCGGCTTGCATTAATTTTTGCAAGCCGCACTGGATTTGCATGAAATTTGCTATACATGAGCTTCTTTGCATGCATTTGAAAACTGTAAGCACTGGGTACTTGCCAGGTTCTTGTGGCCTGGATTGGCCACTGTTGGAAACAGGATGCTGGGCTTGATGGACCCTTGGTCTGACCCAGTATGGCATTTTCTTATGTTCTTATGTTCTTAAAGACGTTTCTTCCCCTCAGATCGAAGGGTTCATTTGGCTTGTAGGACTGAATTTTTTCTCTTACCACAGAGGGATATTCTGCATGCAACAGTTTATGTGTAATCACTTACATCTTAAACTGTGATTGATATTTAACTGGCAACCAGTGAAATTCCTTCAAAGCTGGTTTTATGTGATCATGTCTTAACAGACTTTTTATAAGGCGTGCTGCAGCATGTTGATCAACTTTGTAAGACACTTATCAGCTTCTCCGGGAGCCCAACACATAAACTGCTACAATAGTCCATTTGTCCCAGGACTAAAGATTGGAACACTGACCTAAACACATCCTCCAGCAATATATTCCTTAGTGGTTTTAGCATTTTATCCTATAAAAGTCCGCCTTTGCTGTCTGGCAGACATGTGGTTGCAGTGTTAATTGGGAGTCTAACAGTACTCCTAATTTATGTATTTCAGAAAGGAAAGGAAAGGAAATGCCTTCTATCTCAACAGTAGGTATGCCAATCTCTGCTGTTTACTCCCCCAACCTAAATACCCACTCCCCCCCAGGAAAGTCCCTTTATAATACAGCTATAAGTATGCCTGGGGAAAGGAGGATGAGCAATGAGACACTGTGATCCAATGTACAAATTATATCAAAATGATAGGCCAAGTCAAATTGGTGGAGGGGTGGCACTATATATTAAGCATGGCATAGAGCACACAACCCAGATATGGCTTCCTAACAATATAATATAATTATTTGTATGGGAGGAAAAGACTTCAGACCTGAGTGGAAACTGTCAAAGACCTGAATACACACTCAGCAATATCAATCATAGGTCTAAAAATTTTCTTTTTTATAAATGTATGTGATTTCTCAAGACTAATGTGAAACAAAAATTTTTTATATGTGAAATTCTCTTTAAAACTCCATTTATTTTGTTCAATAAAATCTAATTTTTGGTCTAATATGCACCAAAAGATGTAATAGAGCAAATTGACAAACTAAAGAATAACAACTTACTGGGTCTGGACAGAATACATCACAGAGTTCTGAAAGAAATCAAATATGAAATTCCATACTTATTACTAGTAATCTGTAACTTCTTATTCAAATCAGATATGGTACCTAAGAAATGGAGCATGACCAATGTAAAGCCCATTTTTAAGAAAGGGTCCAAGGGTGGTCTGGGGAACTAGAGACCAGTGAGTTTGATGCAAAATAGTAGAAGCTATTTGTGAATAGCTATTAGCTATAACCTATGTCTGTCTGGCCTTCTAGACAAAAGAAAAAGGGGGGATCAAAAAACTATTTTAATCAATAAATGTTTACCCATAGGCTAATAGGATACAATGTATGTAATGATTATTTCTTATTAAAACTGCATCAGCAAGCCAGACAGCATATCTCTTGCATTGAAAGAGCTCGCCTAGTCTTCTCAATCATTTGCGGGTTTTACCAGAGTCTGTTAAAGGAGAATAATTTATACAGTTCTTATGTTAGATTCTCTTCCTTAAGTACAGTATAAATGGCCGGTGTTTAACGTATTGATGTTAAAGCATTGAAGACATCTCTACGTGGTCTGGCTGCTGAAACGGAACTTTAAAGAGCACAGTAATAATTTCTCCAAAGGTCAAACTGCTAAACGGAACTTCTGAAAGGCTCAACCACGACCGAAGTTTCACTTGAGAAGCTTCATCAGGAGCCCAACTTGTCAATATTCAATTGGACAGATAGCGTCTCCTGTAATTATGCAGTGTAACCTTGTAAGAAAAAAAGTACAATAGATGAAATTTCTATAACCACTTAGCTTTCTTGATGGTCACAAAGGTTGAATCCTTACTCGGAACAGCAATGTCTCCTATTTCTTTCAATGCCAAGCAGAGCCCGATAGTAGACACAGCCTCTGTTTAAATAGAAACATAGAAACATAGAAATGACGGCAGAAGAAGACCAAACGGCCCATCTAGTCTGCCCAGCAAGCTACGCACTTTATCCATTTTTTTCCCCTTTTTTTCTCTCCCAACTGTTACTATTGGCTTCCAGTACCCTCCAGCCTTAATTCCCCTCCACCTCCAAATCAGGTGGACTCTGAAATCACATGAACCAATGGGAACACTTCACAGCAGGAATTATGTCATCTCGCGATGATTTAGACAACAATCAGAGAAACACCTGTAGATCTAAACTCGCGTTAAGACCAAGGGGGTGTACCGTATGCAAACGATGTATCCAACGCTGTGGAAGCAAGTGCAGGACTTTATTCCATCACTTCCATCACAGCATCAGGAAGCAGCCCAAATGATTATTCATAAAGGACTAGAAGCAGGCAAACACAAGGTCCGTGCGGCCTATGATGGTTTTGAGACAGCTTCCAGAGTTGCTGCATCGGGTATAAGCGCCAGACATTGGGCATGGCTTAAAGCCTCGGACCACAGGCCTGAAGTCCAAGACAAGTTAGTAAATCTCCCATGTCTTGGTGATAATCTTTTCGGATCTAAGATTCAGGATGCAGTTGCTCAATTAAAAGAGCATACAGAGACCCTAAGGCAGCTATCAGCGATTCCACAGGATCTTTATATATGGGCCATTTTGAAAATACTTGGATAAATCGGCCACATCCATTCACTCAGCATATCAAGTCCTGTAATCGATACATCGATGACATTTTTATTTTGTGGCAAGGTAACAAACAAGAATTTGATGTCTTTTTTGCTTGGTTAAATTCATGTAATAATTTCTTGAAATTCACTGTCAATTTTCAATCCCATCAGATCACTTTTCTTGACATTCTGGTTATTAAAGACACTGATGGATTTACGACCACTTTGTATCGGAAACCTGTAAGCAGCAACACACTGCTGCATTTTACGAGCGCACACCCGAGGCATCTGAAAGAAAATCTTCCCACGAGTCAGTTTTTTAGAATTCGCAGATTGTGTTCATCTCTGCAAGAATATAAATATCAGCACCAACTGATCCCTTGCTGGGATTCTCTGAATCAGAAGATATTGAAGAGTTAGCAGCTGAAGAGAATTTGGAATGTTTAGTGAATTGCATCTTATTCTCCAGTGAGGTGATGGAGGAGAAAGATGATTCTGATAATGTTAAGATCAAACCCCAGGAAGAATAGGCAGCACAGCTAGGAGTGTGAGTGATACCCCTGGCATTTTTCCTCAGGTTCTACCCTCTACCTCAACTCCAATGCCAGCTTCAACCCCAAAGAATGTAGAGAAAGGTTTGAAGAAGAAATTCATGATTTGGAGGAACTTTAAAGTGAGATAAGATCCATGCTTGCTCTATTATTCACTGCAGGAAGTTTACTAGTTGAGGAAGCAAGTGGGACATGTCACAAATGCTGGTATACAGCATCACCTGAGAAGCAGCACTCACTTGCATTGGCATCAGGGGAGGATGATAGTAATAGCCTAGGAATACCTTCAGCTTCTCAAAGCAAATGCCAGAGGAAAGGGTTGAAAGAGAGAATATATTTCCTCAAGCTTATCCCATGGCCCCTACCACCCATAAAGTGGCAGGCCAGCAGTTCTCATCCATGAGTACAAAGTGGCAATCCACCACAGAAGACATTAGGTAGTGTTCTATAGAACTGGGGAAAGAGGCAGGCAGCATCTAAAACAGTAATGAGAAGCACTGGGGAAATGATTGTCTTTGATGACCAGCTCCTGCAAGTAGTGGAGAGTAGGGATGTGAATCGTTTATCTGACGATTGAAAATATGGCCCGCGCCATTTTTAAAGATGGCGCCGGCCATCCATTGCTCCTACCATGTGACAGGGGCCGGCCAATGCACGGATACCCTGTCACATACTAAGGGCAAAGGGCCATTGGTGCCATTTTCTTTACTGGCAGCCGACGGCCCGAGAGCGGGAGATTGCTCCTGGGACTCCCACTGGACCACCAGGTAGTTAAAAAATTTTTTTTTGGGGGGGAGGGTTGGAGGGGTCCAGAGGGTGGGGGGATAGTAAAGAACTAATTTTAAAGGGTTTGGCTGTGTTTTTGGATTATCGGCTCGGCACAGCTGATAAAAAAAAAACGATTGGACCACAGGAAAAATAATTTCCCGATAGTTCACGAATCCGAAACCGGAACCGATTCCAGGTCCGATTCACATCTGTAGTGGAGAGAGTGAGCTTTAAATGTCTGCTGCATGTGTTAGCACCCAATTACTAGAGATGTAATTCGGGTTGGTATATCATGTCAAGCTTCGTTTTGGGGTCCCCCTGTGTGAATTTTGTTTTTTCACGCGGTTCAGGTTTTTTTTTCCAGGGGCCCCGATTTTCAGGTTAGCGCGCGTTAACTCCTCGTTAGCACACACTAACCTGAAAATTTATTTTTTTCTGAAATTTCAGAAAAAATTAAATCGTTTTTTGGTTCTCCCGAACCATTCCGAATTAGGCAATTTCATTGAAATTACTTAATTCAGGAAAAACGATTGCACATCACTACCAATTACAAAGTCCCCTCCAGGGCTATATTTAGTAGGAAGGTCATTTCTTCCCTGTTCAACCAGTTCTATAGTTATATGCAGGCACATCTGGCTAAGGCAATGAGGAGTAGGGTGCATTTTACCAGTGATATCTGGATCAGCACGAATGCTATGCACTCTTACCTCTCCCTAACAGCACACTGGGGGGATCTGGGTAAGGCAGGGGCTGGTAGCAGCTCTAATGGGGACAGAGCATCAGAGTGCAGGTGGGCTTTGCTGTATGCTCATTTGATACATAGCCCCCATACCTCATGCAATATTTTAACAGCCACAAGAAAGATGCTGGAGGGTTGGCAGCTAGTTTGGAGAGGAAGGAATCTTCAGGAAGGTTTATTTGTGCAGACTGTGGTACAAATATAGAAAAGGTAATAGAAGATGAGGACTTTCAGGGTATTCATTGTTTTCCACACTTGCTGTACCTGGCAGTAAGGGATGCCCTGAGGCTAAAATCCAATGAGGATCGAAATCCATTTCTGAAGAACCTGATAGATGCAGCAAAATAGCAGGGCATTTCCATAGACTTGTGAAGGAGGGGTCTTGCCCTTGGGGCTTGATGATTGGTAAGTGATGAGGCAGCTGGTACAAATCCTGAAGCCCTTCAAAGATGCCATGGATAATCTGAGCTCTAGAAGTGCTAACCTGGGTGGGATCAACCCTATAGTAAATATTCTAACAGAAAAGTTAGAGGGCTTCTGTGTGCAAAAGGGAATTCAAACAGAGGTGTTGCAGTTTCTGGGCTTTTTACAGCAACAGCTGCAAGAGAGACTGAAATCTTTCATAGGAAATAAAACATACATATTGGCTACACTTTGTGAGCCACAAGCCAAAGGGAATCTGGCTGTCCAGGCCCATTGTTTAACAGTCATGAAGGAGATGCTGGTAGCTATCATGTGTGATCAGGTGTGCCGGAGGCAGAGGGTGACAGCTGGAACAGCACCCTGTCAGCTACAACTTTTTCCCTACTTCAAAACGCCAAAGCCACATAGCCTGAAAAGAACCATCTCTCCTGAAACAGACCATGGCTAAAGTAGCTGGCAAAAGAGACCCTCACTCTACCCCAGCAAAGGAGACCCCAGCACACATTTCTGTGACAACCTATTTCATAAAGCCCATTGAGAACAAAGATACAGATGTACCAACATATTGGGCACACAAGTCTGGAGTCTGGCCAGACCTAGCCAAGGTTTCTCAACACAGTCTTTCCTGCCCATCAACCAGTGTGACCAGTGAACATTTTTTCTCAATGACATTGTGAACCCTCATAACTTAAAGCCAGAGTTGATAGAAAAGCTGATTTGAAAATCAATCTGCCTTTGTTTGGGTTTACAGAATTTCCATGCAAGTAGCAAGATGACTGAAAGTACTTTGAAGGTCTTGCTGCCACGCTGCCTACCTTCCATGCTCTAGATGTACCACCTTAGGGGTTTTGTTGATACCTTTCTGCTTACCTGCCATGTCCCTAGAGGTCTTGCTGCCACATGCTTACCTGTCATACCCCATATGTACATTAAGGGTCTTGCAGCCACTGCTTTGCCTACCTGCATTCCCCTGATATACCAACTTAGGGGTTTTGCTGCCACTATTCTACCTACCTGCCATGTACCTGATATACTACCTTAATGGCATTGCTGCTACCATGCTACCTGTTCACCATGCCACTTATATATAATCTTAGGGGTCTTGATGCTACCACTCTGCCTACCTGCCATACCACATATGTACAATTTTAGGGGCCTTGCTGCCACATGCCCACCTGAAATGCCCCTTAGTGCTACTATTTCTCTGCATACCTGCCATGTATCTTATAAATCACCTTGGGGGTCTTACTGCTACTCTACCTACCTGCCTTGCTGCTGATATTAACACTTTGGGGATCAAGGAGTTAATATCTACCTAACATCTACCTATTATGTGACAGCATGGGAGTTGTTTTCTCTTTGGTTCTCAGCCTAGTTCTCCTAGCCTGTTTGTTTGTTGGTTATACTGAGATGTTTTCTTCTCAAACCAAAATTTAAAAAAAGAAAAAAAAATACAACTTTCTCCTCCCACCCAACCTCTTTTATGGTTCATCATTTTGATTGACTCGTCTACAATTTCAGCCTAGTTCTCCCACCCTATTTCTTTCTTATTTATACTGGGGTGTTTTGTCCCCAGAAAATAAAATTTAAAAAAAACACAAGTTTCTTCTCCTATCTCATCTCTTTTCTTGTTTTCTATCTTATTGTTTTGTTGTACATCTCTAGTATCCCCTCCTGCCCGTCTTCTTTCTTGATTATACTGGAGTGTATTGTTCCCAGAAACACTTAGTCAGAAGGAAGACATGCTGGCACAAAATAAATGATACACAGGAGAGACCTTTGACATGTTCTGAACATGGGAAAGGTTTTATAAGGAAGAGTGAACTAGTGCAACAATGCATATCAACAAAGAGAAGAGACTGTGTTCAGTTATAGCATATGGGAAAATCTTTCTTAATAAAGCAAACCTCACAAATTACCAGGAAAGTCACATTGAGGAGAGACCATTGTCATGTTTCGATTGTGACAAAAGTTTCAACAGGACACAAATTTCACAAGAAAGCTAAAATTCTACCCAGCAGCAAGATCAATTTCAACTAGGAAATGTAATAAAAGCTTTTGTCAGAAAAATGATAGCGATAGCGATAGCGAAGAAACACTTCAACAGGAAAACAGACATATCCTATTTTATTTATTTATTTAAAAATATTGAACCCACCTATCTAAAATACAAGGCAGATTAGAACTAAACACTTATAAAGATATAATGTCAAGAGACTGAATAAAAATAAGCAAATAAAAACAAAGACTCAAAAAACAAGAAAGAAACAATAAAACAAGTATAAAGACAACAAATATAGAATATATACATCGACTGCTGCCATTAGGTTATCTCATTCTGCATAAATCTAAGAATTAAAAAAACCTAGTTAGATCTGCTCAAAAGCTTGTTAGAATACATGAGCTTTCAATAACTCCCTAAATCTTACAAGATAAGTTTCAGCTTTAATTTCTCCAGGAAATTGATTTCATAAATATGGTCCTGATGCATAAAATAGGCGCTCTCTGGACTCTGCAAACCTCACTTGATGAACTGATGGGATTTCTAAAAGTATCTGTGAGGAAAATCTTAAATTTCAGACAGGTTTGTAAATTTTTAAAACTGAATTAAAATGCACAGGGACTAAGTGATAAATACACTTAAAAACAAAAACAGTAGTCTTAAACTTGGTTCTCCAAATAATAAGCAGCCAATTCAAATGATCCCAAAGGCTCACACCTGTAATCAACCTTGTTACCACATTTTATATGAGCTGAACAGCTCATATTGAAGTTTGAGGCAAAACAATATAAAGAATTGCAGTAATCAATAGTAGACATTACGAATATATATAACACAGTGTGTAAATGGGATTCATTTAAAAAAGGCTTAAGGGATCGCAATAAACAGAGCTTGAAAAAGCAAGAATGAACCACATTTCTAATTGTGGTTTAAAAGACAAGGCTGAATCCACTCTGCCTTGCTGCTATACTCCTTATCCTACATGTTAGAGGTATTTCTTACACTCAGCATTGCTGCTATACCCAGATTTTGTACCTTTTTGATCTTGCTATCACTCTGCCTTGCTGTCATACCTTAGATTCTAAATATTGCACTGCTTTTGCCACTGTGAGGGGCTGCTTTGCACCTCTCATGATTCCTTTCTATGTTGATGCCACTGTTTGTGGTGCTTTGTCCCTTTATCAGTGCCTTGGGGTTTTTTCCTGCCACTTTTTCTGCTTTTTTACCTTTATTTTGTCTTAGGATGTTGATGCCACTTTGCCTCTTGTTCTGCCTTCAAAGGTTCATGCCACTGTTGTCGTTGTTGCGCTCTTTTGAAGCTTTAGGATATTCTTCCCACTCTTGCTGCTTCTTTGCTCCTCTGATAATGTCTTGGAGAACTCCTGCCACTGCTGATACCCTTTGCCCCTTTATGGTATCTTGGACTATTCATTAGGGGTGTGCATTCGTTTTGAACGCATTTGCAATCCGCAACTTATTTTTTTTCAAACTTAAAAAAAGTGATGATGCGCAACGCATCGCGACTTCCAACTTTTGGCCAGCCCCCAAGCTGGCCAAAAGTTCCGGTTGGGTCCAGCGGGGGTCCCGGAGCGACCTCCTGCCACATGACCTACCTGTCACGTGGTAGGAGCACAAGATGGCGCCGGTGACCATGTGACAGGGGCTGACCAATGGCACAGGCAGCCCCGTGACACAGGCTATCGGCGCCGTGAGGAAATTGCAAAGGAGTGCAGGGATGGCTTCCTGACTCCCCGCTGGACCACCAGGGAGTTTTGGTAAGTCTTGGGGGGGGGATTAAGGAGGTTGGGGGCATTTAAATTTTTATTTAGGGAACCGGGAAAAGTATGGACAGATCCACAACTTATGGATTTCCCCATACTTCCATATTCAACGGAATCGACCCTCCACAAAAACGTATCACCGATTCAACGACTACTTTTTGTCTGCACATCCCTACTATTCATCTCACTTTTGGAATAACTTTGCCGCAATAGGTACCTTGGAGTTCTTTCCCCCTTCTGATGATGTCTTCCAACATTCCAGCAAGTGTCATTAGAATTGATGAAAAAATTCCAATTTTGGAATCCAAAATAGGTTGAAGTACTTCTCCCATTGACTTTAATGGTAAACAAACTAATAAATAAAGGGGGTCATTTACTAAGCATTTATCCCATAGACACAGAAGGGGAGAAAACCTTTAGTAAATGACTCCCTTAAATGAACAAATGATGAATTTTAGTTTGAAACTAATGAACCAAATGAATAAACTGAAATGAAAATGTTTCCTCTGCATAGCCCTACTTGTGACCTGGATTCGCCACTTTCAAAGACAGGATGCTGGGCTTGATGGACCTTTGATCTGTCCCATTATGCCATTTATTATGTTCTTATTTACACTGAAAGGGACAGTTTTCTAACCATGTAACTATGCTGTTATCTGGCTAAATGGCTTGGAAAATTGTCCTCATATTTCATTGCATTCACATCTCCATTCTTTTTCTTTATCACTTTTTTTCAATCATACCTTACACATGTACTCTTCTGGTCCAGAAAATTTAGATATGCAAGAAAGCCCTTTTATGTATATATACTAGGGATGTGAATCGTTTTTTGACGATTTAAAATATCGTCCGATATATTTTAAATCATCAAAAATCATTAGAGGCGATATACAATAGGAATTCCCCCGATTTATCATCAAAAATCGTAAATCGGGGGAAGGGGGAGGGGAAGGGGGAGGGCGGGAAAACCGGCACACTAAAACAACCCTAAAACCCACCCCGACCCTTTAAAATAAATCCCCCACCCTCCTGAACCCCCCCCAAATGTCTTAAAATACCTGCGGTCTAGTGGGGGGATCCCGGTGTAATCTTCCACTCTCAGGCCAAGGGTGCGTTAATAGAAATGGCGCCGGCGCTACCTTTGCCCTGTCATATGACAGGGCAAAGGTAGCACCGGCGCCATTTTGGTTCCTGTCCCCCGACGTCACGAGCGCAGGAGATCGCTCCCGGATCCCCGCTGGATCCCCAGGGACTTTTGGCCAGCTTGGGGGGGCCTCCTGACCCCCACAAGACTTGCCAAAAGTCCAGCGGGGGTCCGGGAGTGACCTCCTGCACTCAAATCGTATTGCCGTATTGCAAAATGGCCATACGGGGATACCGGGATGTGTGCAAGAAGATCACAACACCCCCAGTAACCGGGATAGGGCACTGCATGCAGGAAGATCACAACACCCCCGGTATCAGGAATAGGGCACTGTGTGCAGGAAGATCACAACACTCCTGGTATTAATAGGGATAGGGCACTGCATGCAGGAAGATCACATCACCCCTGGTATCAGGGATAGGGCACTGTGTGCAGGAAGATCACAACACCCCGGAGGAGTGAGGGTCAGGCAGCTCCCCCCTGTCTGTGAAGCCAGCCTCTCACTAGTAAAGCAGGGAGGGAGTTGTCTCAGCCTTCACCATCCTCCCCCCCCCTCACCCACACACCATTCACTTGCTGGGACTTGGGGGAAGGGAGGAGTTAGGGTCAGGCAGCTCCCCCCTGTCTGTGATGCCAGCCTCTCACTAGTAATGCAGGGAGGGAGCTGTCTCAGCCTTCACCATCCTCCCCCCCCCTCACCCACACACCATTCACTTGCTGGGACTTGGGGGAAGGGAGGAGTGAGGGTCAGGAAGCTCCCCCCTTTCTGTGAAGCCAGCCTCTCACTAGTAATGCAGGGAGGAAGCTGTCTCACCCTTCACCATCCTCCTCCCCCCCCCTCACCCACACACCATTCACTGGCTGGTACATGGGGGAGGGGAGGAGTGAGGGTCAGGAAGCTCCCCCCTGTCTGTGAAGCCAGCCTTTCACTAGTAATGCAGGTGGGATAGGGCACTGCATGCAGGAAGATCACAACACCCCTGGTGTCAGGGTTAGGGCACTGTGTGCAGGAAGATCACAACACTCCTGGTATTAATAGGGATAGGGTACTGTGTGCAGGAAGATCACAACACCCCTGGTATCAGGGTTAGGGCACTGTGTGCAGGAAGATCACAACACTCCTTGTATTAATAGGGATAGGGCACTGTGTGCAGGAAGATCACAACACCCCTGGTGTCAGGGTTAGGGCACTGTGTGCAGGAAGATCACAACATCCCTGGTATCAGGGTTAGGGCACTGTGTGCAGGAAGATCACAACACTCCTGGTATTAATAGGGATAGGGCACTGTGTGCAGGAAGATCACAACACCCCTGGTGTCAGGGTTAGGGCACTGTGTGCAGGAAGATCACAACACTCCTGGTATTAATAGGGATAGGGCACTGTGTACAGGAAGATCACAACACCTCTGGTGTCAGGGTTAGGGCACTGTGTGCAGGAAGATCACAACACCCCTGGTATCAGGGTTAGGGCACAAGTTCTAGTCACATTGACTGATCACATTACTTTTTTTGTCAAGCTACCAACTGTTTCCATTTCCCATCCCCCATATATTGTCAGTGGGAACCTTGGTAACATGAATAAATAAGAGGGCAGCCAATAGGAATACATATTCATTCCTAAACTGACCCTAACTGACCTGAAAAGTATCAAATTGTATCATTTTCTGTTAGTGCGCACTAACAATGGTTAGTGCGCACTAATCGGAAAAAACAATTTTTTAACTAAAAAATCGTGCCAAACACGATTTTCTTCTCCTGCCAGACGATTTCAATCATTAAGACGATAGGGCACACGATTCACATCCCTAATACACTGCAGATATATAAATAATATAAAATGTTTATTTACATAAAATCAAACAAAAATTTAACTCTCTACCCTTTTTTGCAGGTTGAGAAGATGGCAAGGACTAAGGGAAATGGTTAGGGTACGGGGTTCTTCCCCTGTCACTGCTGTCCCTTGGGATCCTGGTTGGCTTATGTTGCTCCTTCTCCTAGGGATATATATATATATATATATATATATATATATTTATTTATTTATTTTTTATTTAAAAATACTTTTATTACAAAACCAAATTATTCAAAGATACTCATTAGAAAATTTACCTTGAAATCATTTGCATATTACATTAATTGAATATGTCTCCTTTACATCATTAATTCATGAATACCATCCAGATTCATTTCTACTATACTTTAAACACATTCATACCCATACACAACTCCAAGCACAACCATTCATTCTTACAATTCAGTCATAAAAAATACACATTGATCTCCCACTTATTGCACAAATCATTATCTCACAATGAATACTACAATAATTACATCCCTTGTTTTAACATATTCTTAGAACAAATACATCATACATTTCCCATTCCCCTTGTTTCTCCTCACATTATCAAATGTATTGCAATATGTCCCACCAGCACTTCAGTGTGTTCTCGTAGTGTGTTGCAATATGGCCCAACAAGGCCCTTGTTTTGCCGAATCAGCTTCTTCAGGGGAAATAAATTATTGAAGAGAACCTCACTCGTTGAAAGGAGCCACTTAGCACATTTGTATTATGCTGAGAATAACCAAATGTGTATTCATTCCAAGTCTTTTACCTTCTCCAATTCTTACCGACCATACAACTATCTCCGCCAGGAGATGATATTTATTGGCCTTTGGCTCCACCCGCTCCTGATTTTTCACTGCTCACCTATGCACTTATCACTTCAAATATCTCAATGCTCACCCATGTACTCCTATAACTTGTTCTCATAGACCTTCAGGTTAACCTTAACTTGCCGCAACAGTCCTGTTTGTTCCTTAGATCTGTTTCATCTTCAGCATGCTGACACTCACTAGTTTCAAATATTATATATAATTATTTCTATACCTGAAAGAACACATTGTGACCTGCGGCTACAAAAAAAAGAAACAAAAAACAAAATTATTTGAATTTTCCTTAAATCTTTATCTAACCAACCATAACTAAGTTTAAACACAGCACTTGCAGAGAAGGAAAAAAAGCAAACAGATAAAAATAGTGACTGATAAAGGCGGTGAAAAGAAGGACAGTACAACCAGTGATATCCTACCGTATAAACAAAAGTGATAGAAATCTTGTAATGTTTTCAAGAAATGATAAATCTGTTCAAAACCAAATAGCACAGTGAAACACCACTCATTCTACAAAAAACACTTAAAACATTTAGTCAATAATTGTAATTAAATATAATATTCATATAGCATGAACAGTGCAGCAATAGACAATCAGCATAAGAATTCAACAACTTGGCTGAACTCATGAACTAGATACAGTAGGCATGCTGTCACAAGAACAACACGATTAGAAGCAGATAGCATATTCATGCATACCTGAAGATAGACACACATAGGTGTTCATGCAAACATGCAGCTAAACTCTTTTTGATGCAGAGGGTTGAAGCACTGGGTTAGTCGATAAGCTGTGCTTATTTTTTATTCACTGAAGCTGACAAATAACTTTTATCCAGAAAACTTTCCTTTCCTTGAATTTGAAAAAATCAACCCCTCAATTAATTTTTAATAGCTATGCAACATGTAGGGAATACTTCTCTGATAAAAGCTGAGTCACATGTTAAAACACCGATGTATACTGCATTTAAATGGCCAATATTACAGCACTTCTGAAACTCATCTAACATTAAAATGTAAACCTGTTGTAAAAAAAAATTCCTTTTTTAATGTGAGTTATTTGGTTGATCTGCAAATGCAGATTATCATGTTCGATTCCAGCAGATGTCAGTAGAGCCTCTCACAATGAATTTGAGTACTACAAGATCTAAGGCTATTGTTAGATTTTAGTCCCAGTAGTACTTATACAAACACTGGCCTATTTTTCTTATTCTTTTAATTCAAATATTTTCATTGCAAATATTCTTATTTCGAGCAATATAAACTAATATCCTTGAGGTCCATAATCAGTAAGCTGGGGAGCAAACAAGTTACTCAGCTAAAATTAGTTGGATAACTTAGATATTCAGTGGGAAAAGTCTCCTGCTGAATATACTTCTCTAAAGTTATCTAAGTACATGTGCTCAGATAATATTTAAACCTAATAGGTTATATCTGAATATAACCGGTTAGTTTTAAAAGTTCTCTGAGTATGTATACCCAGGTCATTTGTATCTTAATTGGTTATATAAAAAATATAACCAGGTAAGTAGTAAAAGTTTTAAAAATGTTGTCTGGCATAACTTTCGATCCCCCTCCTCCCAAGCAAAAAAAAATATTTTGAGGGCCATATAGACCTGTGGGACCTTCCTGCCTCTCCCCCGAATTTCCATACCACATGTGAGCCCATCCAGAATTACATTGACAGCATTGTTGTCAGAGTATTATCTGATGCAGTGCAGGATACCACAGGGAGTGTTCTTGGCAGCCTTGGGGATTTTTGGGGTGGGAGGGTTCTTGGTGGGCTGGGAGGATTTGGGTTGGGGCTGTGGGTGGGAGGGGGAAGGGGGAAGGGTAGGGCTTAGGAGGCTGCTAAGAGCCTGGCAGGCTCTCAGGAGTCATTTCATTCATGGACCCACCTATCTCCATGAAAGGAGGGGCTCTACCTTAACCAAGGTGGAACCAGGCTGCTGGCACTAACATTTAAACAGGAGATAGAGCAACTTTTAAACTGGACATGAGGGAAAGCTTAGTCGCTCAGCATTTCATTGTTTAGAGGGAGGTATCTTTGAAGGATATTAACAAAATAGGGAATTTAGATTGTCCTGACATACAGGCCGATTCAGTAAAGTCCGCGGGAGAGCGGGTGAACACCCGCTCTCCCGGTGCGCGCACAGGCTACTCGCCTGTGCGTGCGATGCAGAATTTAAATGAGGCCCGGTGGTAGAAACGGGCAAAAGAAGGCGCTAGGGACACTAGCATGTCACTAGCGCCTCCTTTTTGACAGGAGCGGCAGCTGTCAGTGGGTTTGACAGCCGGCGCTCAATTTTGCCAGCGTCGGTTCTTGAGCCTGCTGACAGCCACGGGTTCGGAAACCGGACCCTGGCAAAATTGAGCGTCCGGTTTTCGACCCGACAGCCGCCGGCCGACTTCCAATTTTTTTTCTTTTTTTTTTACTTTTTTTATTCTTCTTTTACTGCTTTTCTGTGCACTTTCCCGGTGCCGGAAGAAATTAGCGCCTACCTTTGGGTAGGCGCTAATTTCTGAAAGTAAAATGTGCGGCTTGGCTGCACATTTTACTTTCTGAATCGCGTGAGAATACCTAATAGGGCCGTCAACATGCATTTGCATGTTGAGGGCGCTATTATGTTCGGCGAGTTGGACGTGCGTTTTCCGCCCCTTACTGAATAAGGGGCAAGGGAAAATGCACGCCCAATGGCAGGTACTGTATCGGCCTGATAGAGATTCCAATAAAGGCAAAAGTAGCCCAGCTGCCTTTATAAATAAAGAGCACATTAAGTTAAAAGATTCCAAATTATCCCTGTCAACTGTTAGGAAGATTGTAAATATAAATGAAAAACATTTCTTGACACGTCTGTAATCAAATGTTAGAAGTTTAAAAGTAAGATGGGAGAGTTAGAAGGTATAGCACTAAATGAAGAGATAGACATAATTGGTAGCTCAGAGACATAGTGGAAGGTAAATAATCAATAGGACACTGTGACACCAGGGTGAAAAGTATATCGCAATGATAGGGTGGATCAAATATGTGGAGCAAGGGAGGGGATAGGGGTAGTGGCGATGATATACAGTATGTTAAGGATGCCATAGAATCAAGCAGGATAAAGTTCCTGCAGAAGATTAATTGGATTATGAAATCCTTAAGGATAGAAAATCCATGTGTGATGGGAAAGAGTACAGTAGTGGGGGAATATCATTATCCAGCCAGCCAGAATGAACACAGATGATGAAATGCTAACAGGTGCAGCTGCAAAAATTAACAGTTTATACCAGGCATGGACATTGTTTAAAAAATGCCATCTTAGAAGCCCATGTCAGATGTATTCCATGCATTAAAAAAGGTGGAAGGAAGGCCAAATGTCTGCAGCCACGGTTAAAAGGTGAAGGAAAGAATGTATTATTGCCAAAAACAGAAAGAGGATCCAAATGAAGAAAATTAGAAAAAGCAAGTTAGATGCAAAACATTGATAAGAAAGGCAAAAAAGGAATTTGAAAAGAAGCTGCTGAAGAGTTAAAACTCATAATAAAAACTTTTTCAAACACATCTGAAGCAGGAAGCCTGTGAGGGAGACAAGACCTTAAGATGAACAAAGAGTAAAAGGGGCACTGTGGGAAGACTAAGCTGTAGCAGAAAGACCAAATGAATTATTTGCTTTGGTGTGTACTGAGGAGGATATTAGGGAGACACCCATGTCAGAAATGGTATTTAATGGTGATTATTCGGAGGAGCTGGAACAAATCACAATGAACCAGGAAGATGTAAAAGAGCAAATTGACAAATTAAAGTGTAGCAAATTACCTGGACCAGATGCTTTACACCCTAGAGTTCTGAAAGCACTGAATAATAAGAACATAAGAACATAAGAACATACCATACTGGGTCAGACCAAGGGTCCATCAAGCCCAGCATCCTGTTTCCAACAGTGAACAACCCAGGCCATAAGAACCTGGCAAGTACCTAAAAACTAAGTCTATTCCATGTTACCATTGCTAATGGCAGTGGCTATTCTCTGAGTGAACATAATAGCAAGTAATGGAATTCTCCTCCAAGAACTTATCCAATCCTTTTTTAAACCCAGCCTCACTAACTGCACTAACCACATCTTCTGGCAACAAATTCCAGAGTTTAATTGTGCGTTGAGTAAAAAAGAACTTTCTCCGATTAGTTTTAAATGTGCCACATGCTAACTTCATGGAGTGCCCCCTAGGCTTTCTTTTATCCGAAAGAGTAAATAACCGATTCACATCTACCCATTCTAGACCTCTCATGATTTTAAACACCTTTATCATATCCCCCCTCAGCCGTCTCTTCTCCAAGCTGAAAAGTCCTAACCTCTTTAGTCTTTCCTCATAGGGGAGCTGTTCCATTTCCCTTATCATTTTGGTAGCCTTCTCTGTACCTTCTCCATCGCAATTATATCATTTTTGAGATGCGGTGACCAGAATTGTACACAGTATTCAAGGTGCGGTCTCACCATGGAGTGATACAGAGGCATTATGACATTTTACATTTTATTCACCATTCCCTTTCTAATAATTCTCAACATTCTGTTTGCTTTTTTGACTGCTGCAGCACACTGAACTGACGATTTCAATGTGTTATCCACTATGACACTTAGATCTCTTTCTTGGGTTGTAGCACCTCATATGGAACCTAACATTGTGTAACTATAGCATGGGTTATTTTTCCCTATGTGCATCACTTTGCACTTATCCACATTAAATTTCATCTGCTGTTTTGATGCCCAATTTTCCAGTCTCACAAGGTCTTCCTGCAATTTATCACAATATGCTTGAGATTTAACTACTCTGAACAATTTTGTATCATCTGCAAATCTGATTATCTCACTCATCGTATTTCTTTCCAGATCATTTATAAATATATTGAAAAGTAATACAGATCCCTGAGGCACTCCACTGCCCACACCCTTCCACTGAGAAAATTGTCCATTTAATCCTACTCTCTGTTTCCTGTCTTTTAGCCAGTTTGCAATCCACGAAAGGACATCGCCACCTATCCCATGACTTTTTACTTTTCCTAGAAGCCTCTCATGAGGAACTTTGTCAAACGCCTTCTGAAAATCCAAGTATACTACATCTACCGGTTCACCTTTATCCATATGTTTATTAACTCCTTCAAAAAAGTGAAGCAGATTTGTGAGGCAAGACTTGCCTTGGGTAAAGCCATGCTGACTTTGTTCCATTAAACCATGTCTTTCTATATGTTCTGTGATTTTGATGTTTAGAACACTTTCCGCTATTTTGCCTGGCACTGAAGTCAGGCTAACCGGTCTTAGTTTCCCGGATCGCCCCTAGAGCCCTTTTTAAATATTGGGGTTACATTTGCTCTCCTCCATTCTTCAGGTACGATGATTTTAATGATAGGTTACAAATTTTTACTAATAGGTCTGAAATTTCATTTTTTAGTTCCTTCAGAACTCTGGGGTGTATACCATCTGGTCCAGGAGATTTACTACTCTTCAGTTTGTCAATCAGGTCTACCACATCTTCTAGGTTCACTGTGATTTGATTCAGTCCATCTGAATCATTATCCATGAAAACCTTCTCTAGAATGGGTACCTCCCCAACATCCTCGTCAGTAAACACCGAAGCAAAGAAATCATTTAATCTTTCCGCGATGGCCTTATCTTCTCTAAGTGCCCCTTTAACCCCTCGATCATCTAACGGTCTAACTGACTCCCTTACAGGCTTTCTGCTTCGGATATATTTTAAAAAGTTTTTACTGTGAGTTTTTGCCTCTACGGCCAACTTTTTTTCAAATTCTCTCTTAGCCTGTCTTATCAATGTCTTACATTTAACTTGCCAACATTTATGCATTATCCTATTTTCTTCTGTTGGATCCTTCTGTTGTGTTCCGCGATCGTGGCGCCTCACGACTGTGGCCCCCTACCTTATCCGCAGCGTTCCTTCACCGCGGGAGCCCCGGGGGAGGGCTCTGATTCAGGCCATCGCTCCCACGTGGCCTCCCAAGCTGCTCGCTGCAGGGGGAGCTGTCCTGATCCCCCCTCATGGCATCCAGCGACGTCTCTCCTCCGCGGGGCAAAATCAAAGATGGCCGCCACCATCTTTAGGTGTGAGGCCGCGCCTCCTCATTAGCTTTAAAAGGGACATGATCCCTTTAACCAGGGTCAGCTGTTCCCTATGAGCTGGAGCAGAGGAAGTATAAAAGGAGACTTCCTCTGCTCATTCCTCGACTTGGCAACGTCTTCAGTCGCTGTCTAGTCTGCTTGCTTCAGTGAGTCTTCAAGTTTTGGATCTTGTTCCTGTTCTGTCTTGATGTTCCCGGTTCCTGACTTCGGATTGGCCTTCGGTGATTCTCTGGTTCCTGACTTCGTATTGGCAAGTGGTGATTCTCTGGCGTACGACTTCGGACTGGTGAGCGATGACCCTCTGGCACCCGACCTAGGACTCCTTCAAGACTACCATCTCCAAGGGTCCACCTAAGTCCCAGAGGCCCGGGTCCCTACGGGCTCCTCCCGGGGGGACCGCGGGCTTCCAGGGTGAAGCTCCAGTCAGCCCTTGCACCGTTGCCTGACCTCCCAAAGGTCCACCTAAGTCCCAGCGGTCTGGGTCCCTACGGGCTCCTCCTGGGGGGACCACAGACTTCCCGTGGTGAAGACACAGTGTCTCATCCTGTCTCTTCATCGCCTTCGCGCTCGCCTCAGTCTCCAGTACCAAGGGTCAGCTGGTCCTGTCTCCTGCTCTGTCTTGCCACCCGATGAGAGATCCTACGGACCCTCCAAAAGGTATACCATCCTCCCGTCGGCCAAGGGTCCACAAGCCTGAGCATAACACTTTCTTTCAATTTTTGAATGAAGATCTTTTGGCTAAAATAGCCTCTTTCACCTCCCCCCCTTAACCATGCCGGCAATCGTTTTGCCTTCTTTCCACCTTCTTAATGTGTGGAATACATCTGGACTGCGCTTTCAGAATGGTATTTTTCAACAATGACCACGCCTCTTGCACATTTCTGACCTATTACTATTACTAGTAATTTATAATTTAATATTAAAATTGTTTATTGAACCTGAAGATTGAAAGGTAGCCAATGTAACACTAATCTTTAAAAGGTGCTCCAAAGGTGATCCGGGAAACTACATAACAGTGAACTTGATATCAGTGCTGGGAAAAATCATAGAACGTATTCTAAAGAATAAAATTTCAGAATATATAGCTACACATGGTTTAATGGGACACATGCAACATTGATGTACCCAAGAAATGTCATGCCTAACCAATCTGCTATATTTTCTGAAAGGGTTAATAAACATGTGAATAGTAGTGACTCAGTGGATATAGTGAATCTGGATTTTCAAATGGCATTTGACAGTCACTCATGAGAGAATCCTCAGGAAATTAAAACTCAAAGGATAGGAAGCAATGTCTTATTGTGGATTGCAAACTGGTTAAAAGATAAAGATGTGCATTTGTTTTAAACAAATAAGTATCCTGAAACAAATTGGGTACAATTTGTTTCTTTTGGAGGTTTTCAAAATGAATGGAGAGGGACTCCCGAATTAAAAAATCTTGTTTTATTCATTTTGAAATAAATAATTTCTATGAGCAATTAAAGTCAATAGCCTCATAGAAATCAATGGAAGAGCAACAAGTGTACAGTTAGGAATTGATCAAAAGTATAGAGCAAACAGTCAGCAGATATTGGTAGGATAGACATGTTGTCAAGGGGACAACAGAGTCAACATAATGCAATGAAGCATTTTTCCAATCCGACCTATCACTGCGCACCAAATCCAGTGATGCTGATCTTGAAGACTGAGCATGTCGGAGAGTTGCTGTGCATTCCTTCTGAAGGCATTCTTTGTGAAGGACAATGTTTGAACTCTCTCTAAGTTCCTAGCTAACTTTTCCCAAACAACCTTTTGGCTGTTGCAAATTTAACTGTCCCTGTGCCAGTTAGTAGAGAAAGACAGGCACTGAGACAGGAACTCTGTGTCAGACTTGTGTTGCTGTTTTTTCTTTCCCTTTGTGAAGGGTGGAGGCAGAATATGAGGAACTGCTTGCAGAGCTGCTACTGATTTTGTCTCTATCTGTCTGGACAGTGGGCAGTGGGCTCTAGGTGAGAACTAAATGCACTAAAGAGACTGCAGAATTCCAGGCTGTGTTGTGAAGCTTGTCACTAAGCTCAGCTGTGTCAGAGCATTGTCTCTGTATTCCCTGCACACACATATTAGCATGGCACAATCAGTAGGCATACAGTTAGTTACAGTGCCATTGAGAAATATAAAATCATTCTAATCTAACTCTCAGTGACAAAATCAATCATGTCAGGGATATGGAAAGGCAAAGCAGGTATATGGAGCTAAATGTAGATAAAGTAAAATTGACAAGGTTGGCAGTGCCAGAAAGATACAAAGTAGTCCAGCACCTAAGATGAAGCAGGATGTCTTCAAGACTAATAAGGCAGAAGCCAACACTATCCTGAAGAAACTGACATATGGAGACGAGCATGTACGACTGCAGAGTGCAGATGACATTGAACTTGTTTCACTCCATTCTGTTTTTGAAAAGAGGGAAAAGATGGCAGACATTTTGCATCCAGAGAGTAGCAGCAAGAAGAAAGGGGTAGGAGAACAGTAGTGTCCAAAAACAGCAGCACACTCTTCTTTCCTCACTAGAGATGATGCAGCGAAGGCAATATTTTCATCCACTGATTCAGACGAGGAGTCTTTTCTTGGCTTGTCTGAATCAGAAGATATTGAAGGGATACTAGGAAAATCTGAGAGGCACATACAGTAGTATCTTAGCATCATCCAGTTCATTGATGGGGGAATCAGCAAAATGAGGACAGCGATGAAGAGCAGGTAGTACAGGTAGAGAGTGCAACTGATGCCCCTGGCATTTTTCCTCAGAGTCCACTGTCCACCCTCTACTTCCACTCCAGTGCCAGCATCCTTTGCCAAGGATATAGAGAAGTGAGTGCAGAAGAAATACATGATCTGGAGGTATTTCAAAATTAGGGAGAGCCCATGTTTTGTGAAGTGTAATCACTGTGCAAAGGATGTCAGTTTAGGGAAGCATATGGGGCACCTGAAAACACTAGCATGCATTATTAACTAGAGATGTGAATTGTGTGCCAGATTGTCTTAACTTCAGATTCGGCTGGGGGGGGGGGGGGGGGGGGAATCTGATCGTTAAGATATGTGAATTGGAATAATTTCCGATTCCAATTCACATCGCTAATTTTTTTTTTAGGGAGGCCCACGCCGCTAAAAAAAAACCCACCCACCCGACCTTTTAAATCGAACCCCCCTCCCGACCCCCCCAAAACCTTTTAAAATTACCTGGTGGTCCAGGGGGGCCTCGGGGGGCCTCGGGGAGAGATCCAGGGGGGCCTCGGGGTGAGAGGAGAGATCCAGGGGGGCCTCGGGGAAAGATTTCCCGTTCCCAGGCATCAGCTGTTCTAAAAAAAAATGGCCCCGATGCCCCTTTGCCCTTACCATGTGACAGGGTATCCGTGCCATTGGCCGGCCCCTGTCACATGGTAGGAGCACTGGATGGCCGGCGCCATCTTTAAAGATGGCGCCGGCCATCTTTACTCATCAGCCCTATAGCCCTGGCCACCAGGTAATTTTAAAAGGTTTTGGGGGGGTTGGGAGGGGGGGGTCAATTTAAAGGGTCGGGTGGGTTGTTTTTTTTTAGCGGCATGGGCCTCCCTAAGAAAAAAGGGTCGGGAGGGTGGGGGGTCGATTTAATGGGTCGGGTGGTTTTTTTTTTATTGGGCCATCGGCGCCATTTTAATTAGTGGCAGCCAAAATTGTGCCGATGGCCCGAGAGCGGGAGATCACACCGGGCCCCCCCCCCCCCCAACTGGACCACCAGGTAACTTAACAATTTGGGAGGGTTCGGGAGGGTGGGGGAGGGTAAGGAATTGGTTTTAAAGGGTCGGGGTGGGTTTAGGGGTTGTTTTGGTGTGCCGGTTTTCCCGTCCTCCCCCAAATAATTCCCGTGCCCTATTTAACGATACAATACAAATGCCCCTGACGATAAATCGGGGGCATTTGTATTGTATCGTGCACTCTAACGATTTAGAACGATTTTAAAATTATCTGACGATAATTTTAATCGTTCAAAAACGATTCACATCCCTACTATTAACCTTCCAACAGTCCTTTTAATCCTTGTTGAGGTTTTCTACTCAGAGACTCAAAAGATCATCTTGCTCCTGCCATTACAAATTTAGTAAATGCCTCACTATCTCAAGGCATTTTTCCAGATTCCTTAAAATAAACATCCATTTTTCCCATTCCCCCCCAAAAAAACCAAGACCCTACAGATTTAACTAATTACAGTCCAATTGCCTCATTACCATCCATTGCAAAAATCATAGAATCTGTAGTGCTACATCAGATATCTGAATATATTGAAGAGAATAATATCTTGCATAACAATCAACATGGTTTTAGAAAAGGTCACAGTACAGAATCCTTACTTATATCATCATTCGATTCAATCATTAGAGGCTTTGATTCCAATTCCAACTACATATTGGTATTACTTGATATTTCAGCTGCATTTGATACTCTAAACCATGACATTCTACTTTCCACCCTATTCCAGATTGGCATTAAAGGTCTTGCCCTACAATGGTTTTCCTCTTTTCTAACAAATCGTAAACAAAGAATTACGGTAGGTCATTATCATTCTGACTGGTACTCCACTAAGACAGGTGTACCACAAGGCTCTGCACTTTCAGCTTTGTTGTTCAATCTCTATCTACTACCTCTTTGCCATCTCCTTGCTGGGCTAGATCTTAACTTTAAAATTTATGCAGATGATATACAGTTTACCATACCTTTTACAGATTCCTGGGCCAAAACCTTTTCTCTATTACATTTGTATCTATCAACAATAAAAACATGGCTTTCCCACAACAGGTTGAAATTAAACACAAATAAAACAGAACTAATTTATTTATCAACTGTACCTGATTCAACTCACCTACCACCAACCTTCACTTTTCAGAATCAAATCATTAACATACAACCTCATGCAAAAAACTTGGGTATAGTTATAGATTCCAGACTTGCAAATCTTTCTACAAAATCTACATGTTAAAAAAGCTTAAACCACTTCTTCTTCCGAATGATTTCTGATTGATCACCCAAGCTTTAGATTACTGTAATTCATTGTACCTTGGTTTACTGTAATTCATTGTACCTTGGTTTACCTCAATCTACTATACAACCGCTACAGTTAATACAAAATGCAACTGCCCGAATGTTATGTAATGTATCCCGGAGAGACCATATCACCCCTATTTTACAATATCTGCACTGGCTTCCAATTTCATGTCGTATAACGTATAAAATTCTTTCCACAATACACAATCTGCTCTACAATACTAACTTCATCTGGTTATGCTCATTATTAAGAATCTACAGACCAACCAGACAACCAGACAACTCCGCTCCCTTGATAAATGTATTTTAGAAGTACCATCAATAAAATCCATTAGTTTATCTTTAACTCGTAAACGAGCATTTTCTGTAGCTGGTCCAACACTGTGGAACTCACTCCCAGAACTTATCCGATTGACGGCTAATCGTACAGAATTTAAGAAACTATTAAAAACCCACCTTTTTACCTGTGCATACAATCTATATTAAAGTCTATCACATTACATTATATCTGTTAATATAATGTCTATTTTGAAAATTTTTTAAATTGTTTGTATTTATGTACTGCTTAAATTATGTATGTGCGATTATGTAAATTGCCTAGACAGATAGTTCTCTACCCATTGTGCGGTATATAAAACTTTTAAATAAATAACTAATAAAATAAATAAAATTAACTGTAGAAGTAACACCCAGTAGTTCTGGCATCTGGGGAGGGTAGAAGCACTAGTAGTAGCCTGGGGACCCCTTCTTCCAATCAGGGGAAAGTGGTGAAAAAAAGGAAGAGTGTTCCCTAAGCTGATTCCATGCCCTCGACCTTTTCCATCAGTCAGGTAGTAGACCAGCAGCCCTCTGCCAAGCATTAGAAGCAGCAACCTACCATGGAGGAAATGAGGTGGTGTTCAGTAGAACTGTCCTGGGGGTACAAGACAGGCAGCATCAAAAGTTATAACAAGGAACATTGTTGAAATGATTGCCCATGATAGCCAGCCCCTGCAGCTAGTGGAGAATGCGTGCTTTAAGCATTTTGTGCAGTTGGCATTCCCATATTAGAAGATCCCCTCCAGAATCAACTTTAGTAGGAAGTTCATCCCCAGCCTGTACAACCATTGCCATAGTCACACCCAGGAGCTGCTGGCTAAGGTGAAGGGGAATAGTATGCTTTTCACCAGTGACATCTGGACTTCCATGAATGCTACATACTCTTATTTCTCCCTGACGCACACTGATGGGATCTGATGGAGGCAGGGGCAGGCAGCAGTTCTAGTGGGGACAGAGCATCAAGGTGCAGGTGGGTTTTGCAGTAAACCCAGTCAATGGATAAATCCCATGCTGGAGGGTTGGCAGCTAAACAGGAGAGTTAATAGTTTAAATGCAGGTTTCTTTGTCACAGACAATGGCACAGATATTGTTAAGGGAATACCTGATGGGGGCTTAGAGGGGATCCTAAGTTTTGCACACACTCTGCACCTGGTAGTGAAAGAAGCCCTGGTGCTGGGGTCCAAGATCTTTCAAAATGAATACTAGGCATAGCTTTTAGAGAAGTGCAGGAAAACTGCAGGACAGCTTCTCTGAGAGAAGCAAGAGACAATTGAGATACCTCTCAAGTGCCTTATTGTTGATATTGGCACCTGCTGGAATTCAATGTATCTGATGCTGCAGGGAACACCAGAAGTGCAAAGCTTTGAAGACCATTGTGATCCTTATGCTCACCTTCTTTGCCTGCTGGCTGCCTTACTATATTGGACTTGCCACAGAGATTTTAATTCTGTTTGGCACGATCAAGCCTAATTGCAGCTTGGAGGACAACATGCACAAGTGGATCTCCATTACGGAAGCTCTAGCCTTCTTCCATTGCTGCCTGAACCCAATTCTGTACGTGTTCCTTGGTGTCAAGTTCAGGATGTCAGCCCATAATGCTTTGATCTCAGTCAGCAATGTAGCATCAAGATAATGTCCAAAAAACATGGTGCCCACTCATTGGTTTCTACAGAGTTGGAATCCTTGAGTTTTCACTCCAGCTAACAGCATCCCCTGCTCCCCGCCCTCCTGTTACCAGAGAAAATGTTCTTTTATGACGCAAATAAGAGATTGAATGTTTTCGATAGCGGGTCCAAAGTTCTGGAATTCTCTGCCTGAGACGTTCGCATTTTACCAGATAGGAAGAGATTTAAATGTGAATTTAAAACATGGCTATTCAAAAAAACATATAATTTAACTTAAAAACATCAGAATATACAGAACCACAAAGACAAGAAGGACAAAATATAATAATCAAATCATGAAGAATAAATCAAATGAGAGAATGCAAGATTCTCAAAACAACCCACTGACTAAAATATGAAAACTATCATAGAGAAACATAGAAATGACGGCAGAAGAAGACCAAACGGTCCATCCAGTCTGCCCAGCAAGTTTTCACTTTTTTTAAAATTTATTTATTTGAATTTATTTTTTTATTTTTCCCCATACTTTTCTGTTACTCTTGTCCCTTATAAGTGACTTTTTGTTCTATTTCCCTTCCACCCCTGCCATTGATCTATTCCACCCCCGCCATTGATGTAGTTAGCAGTGCTGGAGCTGCATCTAAGTGAAGTATCTAGCTAATTGGTTAGGGGTAGTAACCGCCGTCATAGCAAGCTTACTCCCATGCATATTTATCCAACCTGTACAACTCAGTCCTTGTTGGTTGTTGTCCAAATATAAATCAACTTTTCATCATTCCCCCTGCCATTGAAGCAGAGAGCTATGCTGGATTTAATTGAAAGTGAAGTATCAGGCTTATTTGGTTTGGGGTAGTAACCAACGTATCAAGCAAGCTACTCCCCTGCTTTTTTGTGGATGCAAATCCTTTTTTTTCACATTTCCTCTTGCTGTTGAAGCATAGAGCAATGTTGGAGTCGCATTAACCGTGTGTATGTTTATTGAATTAGGATATTAATCTCCAGGTAGTAGCCGTCATTCCCGCAAGCCGCCCCATTGCCTCTTCACTTCATTCACATTCTCTAAACTTTATGGATCCACAGTGTTTATCTCACGCCTCTTTGAACTCCTTCACAGTTTTGGTCTTCACCACTTTCTCCGGAAGGGCGTTCCAGGCATCCACCACTGAAGAAATACTTCCTGACATTAATTCTGAGTCTTCCTGCCTGGAGTTTTAAATCATGACCCCTGGTTCTGCTGATTTTTTTGCAATGGAAAAGGTTTGTCATTGTCTTTGGATCATTAAAACCTTTCAAGTGTCTGTAAGTCTGTATCATATCACCTCTGCTCCTCCTTTCCTCCAGGGTGTACATATTTAGATTCTTCAATCTCCCCTCATAAGTCATTTGATGAAGACCCTCCACCTTTTTGGTCACCCTTTTCTATACCGCCTCCATCCTGTCTCTGTCCCTTCGGAGATACGGTCTCCAGAATTGAACACAGTACTCCAAGTGAGGCCTCACCAAGGACCTGTACAAGGGAATAATCAAATGCCTTTTCTTACTCGATATTCCTCTCTCTATGCAGCCCAGCATTCTTCTGGCTTTAGCTATTGCCTTGTCACATTGTTTCGCCGACTTCAGATCATTAGACACTATCACCCCCAGGTCTCTCTCCTGCTCCGTGCACATCAGCCTTCTCCCCCCATCAAATACAGTTCTTTCAGATTTCCACACCTCATATGCATAACTCTGCACTTCTTGGCGTTGAATTTCAGCTGCCATATCTTCGACCACTCTTCCAGTTTCCTTAAATCCCGTCTCATTCTTTCCACTCCTTCCGGCATGTACACTCTGTTGCAGATCTTAGTGTCATCCACAAAAAGACAAGCCTTACCTTCTATCCCATCCGCAATGTCGCTCACAAAGATATTGAACAGGACCGGTCCCAACACCAATCCTTGTGGCACTCCGCTTAACACAGCTCTCTCTTCAGAGTAAGTTCCATTCACCACCATACATTGTCTTCTGTTTGTCAACCAGTTTGTAATCCAGGCCACCACCTTGGCACTCACTCCTAAGTTTCTCATTTTATTCACCAGTCTCCTGTGCGGGACTGTGTCAAAAGTCCAAA
This sequence comes from Rhinatrema bivittatum, assembly GCF_901001135.1. NCBI lineage: Eukaryota > Metazoa > Chordata > Amphibia > Gymnophiona > Rhinatrematidae > Rhinatrema > Rhinatrema bivittatum. The sequence goes on along the minus strand of NC_042617.1, from coordinate 514,633,739 downwards.
TAGATGACATTGAGTGCTCTTCCTCAATCCAATTTCTTGGTTACCCAGTGAAAAACGTCAATCAGATTTGTCTGACAGGATCTTCCCCTGGTGAATCCATGCTGCCTCTGGTATAGCAATTCTCCTGACTGTAGATAGTTCACTATTCTTTCTTTCAACAGCGACTCCATTACTTTTCCCACCACCGAGGTGAGGCTAACCGGTCTATAGTTACTAGCCTCTTCTCTGTTCCCATTCTTGTGAAGCGGGACCACCACCCCTCTTCTCCAATCATTCGGCACCACTCCCGTTTCTAGGGATTTATTGAACAGGTCACACAGCGGACTTGCCAGCACATCTCTGAGCTCCCTCAGTATCCTGGGTTGAACCTCATCAGGCCCATTGGCTTTGTCCACTTTCAGTTTCCCCAGCTCTTCCCATACATTCTCTACTGTAAATGGAGTTTCATCTACTCCATTTCCCTCCAATTTCTTGTTAACTAGCGATGGTCCTTCTCCGGGGTCCTCTTTAGTGAACACAGAACTAAGTATTCGTTTAATATTTCTGCCATTTCTTTGTCTCTCTCCACACATTGATCCTTTTCTAGGGGTGTGCATTCGTTCCCTCCGAATTGGGAATCCGCAACGTATAGGGCCCTATTCGTTGTATTCATGGGGAAGCGAAACTATCGCAATTCCCCACAAATACAACGAATCTTCGCCAAATTATTTGGCCGCCTAAAGGAGCCAATTTAAACAAACCCTCCACCCTCCTGACCCCCCCATGACTTACCAAAACTCCCTGGTGGTCCAGTGGGGGGTCCGGGAGCCATCCCCTGCACTCACACCCTCGGCTGCTGGTTTAAAAATGGCACCAATAGCCTTTGACCTACTATGTCACAGGGGCTACCTGTGCCATTGGTCAGCCCCTGTCACATGGCCATCGGCACCATCTTGTGCCCGCTGGATCACCGGGGACTTTTGGCAAGTCTTGGGGGACCCTCCTGACTCCCGCTGGACTTTTGGCAAGTCTTGTGGGGGTCAGGAGGGTCCCCCAAGACTTGCGAAAAGTCCCTGGTGGTCCACCGGGGGTCCTGGAGCGACCTCCTGCACTCCGGACGTCGGCTGCCAGTATTCAAAATGGCACCGATAGCCTTTGCCCTCACTATGTCACAGGGGCTATCGGTGTCATTGGCCAGCCCCTGTCACATGGTAGGAGCACAAGATGGCGTCGATGGCCATGTGACAGGGGCTGACCAATGGCACCGGTAGCCATTGTGACATAGTAGGTCAAAGGCTATCGGCACCATTTTGAAATCGGCAGCTGAGGGTGTGAGTGCAGGGGATGGCTCCCGGATCCCCCGCTGGACCACCAGGGAGTTTTGGTAAGTCTTGAGGGGGTCAGGAGGGTGGGGGGTTTTAGTTAATTTAATTTTAGAGGGGAAACGAATAGGAATTAACGTATAAATGTATCGGGAGGCCCCCTTGCCAAATGCAACGTATCTGCCCCCCGATGAATATAAATCCCGAATGCAACGTATGGTGTCCCTCTGCACATCCCTATCCTTTTCACCTTTCAATTTCACTATACCACTTTGAACTTTTCTCCTTTCACTGATGTATCTGAAAAATGTTTTGTCACCTCTCTTTACCTCTTTGGCAATCCTTTCTTCCGCTTGACCTTTTGCCATTTTGATTGCTTTCTTTGTCTCCTTCAGTTCCACCAGATATTCTTCTTTGTGTTCCTCCCTTTGGGATCCTTTATATTTCTTGCTGTTCTTTTAGCCTTTATTTTGTCAGCCACCTCCTTTGAGAATCAGATTGGTTTCATTTTTCTTTTTCTTTTCTTTACTTTTCTAACATATAGATTAGTTGCCATGGTAAGTGTTCCTTTAAGTTTGGTCCACTGTTGCTCCACTTCTCTCTCGTTCTCCAAGCCTACTAGTTCTTCCTCCAGGTATTTCCCCATTTCATCAAAGTCTGTGTTTTTGAACTGCAAAACTTGGGTCCGTGTGCTTCTTCTCCTTATCTTTTTTGTGATATTAAACCATACCATTTGATGATCACTGGTGATGAGGTGGGCACCCACCTGGACATCAGAGACATTATCTCCATTAGTGAGCACTAAATCTAGTATATCTCCCTCTCTCATGGTTCCATTACCATTTGTTTGAACAAAGCTCCTTACAGGGCATCCACTATTTCTCTACTATTGTTAGATTCTGTAAATGGGATTCTCCAGTCTACATCCGGCAAATTAAAGTCTCCAATGATCACCACTTCTCCCTTTTTTCCCATCTTTTGGATGTCTTTAACTAGATCTCTGTCAAGCTCTTCCTTTTGGTTTGGAGGCCTGTAAACCACTCCAATATAAATGGATGCCCATCATCTTTTTTTATGTCGGCTCATAGTGCTTCTTCATTGCCCCATCTTCCTTGTAGCTCAGATGCTTGGATATTGTTTCTGATATAAAGAGCCACTCCTCCCCCTTTCCTATCCTCTCTGTCTTTCCTTAGAAGTTATAGCCCGGTATTGCCGTAACCCAATCATGAGATTGCGTGAACCACGTCTCCGTGACAGCAACAATGTCCAAGTCCACCTCCACCATTAGGGCTTGCAGATCTGGGATTTTATTGCCCAAACTACGAGCATTTGTGCTCATAGCTTTCCAGCTTTCCTTGTACAGGTTACTGCTGTTCCTGGACTCCTTTTGTGACCTCTTTAGTTGAGTTTTGTTATCCACTTCTCCCTTTCCTTTGCATTTGTGCAAAGGAAAGGATTAGTGTCTCTGATGACAGATTCATCCAGCACAATGAGTTTTTTCCTTTGGTTATTGATCTGGAATTTCTGTATGCATTGGGTTCTTCTTCCTTTTCAGTTAACACTTCAATCTTTTTCTCACGAACTTCTTCAGTATTTAATACAGAGAAGGCTTTTTGTGCTAGTTGCACTTGATGCAGTGTATGTCTCTGCATCACAGGTCTAATTCTACCAGAGCCCACTGTATTCCTGTTGTTTATTGAGTTCCTTCGTGCCCTGTGTAAGTGGGGGTAGACTTGTGGGCTGCACAGCTGTCAAGAATGGGTGCCTGTGGGTCACAGGTCTTATCCTACCTGAGCCCACTGTAAATCTCTTTTTCCTTGACTTTTTTTTTTTTTTTTTTTGTGGTAATGGGGAATTAATTCCTGAATATTGTAAAGTGGGTGAAACTTTCTTCATTGAAGCTAATTCAGCTTTAACTTCAGCCAGCTCCTTTTCCAAGGAAGAGAGTTCTGAACAAATGGGGCAAGCCCTATGTTTCCAGATGATTTCCCTTAGAATAAAGACTCCACAATAGATACATTGGATTGTCCTCATTTTGGTAATTTATTTGATGGATAACACTTAGGGAAATACTAATTTACTAATGTATTTTGTTGCCAATTATGAATTTAGGAAGACTATATTAGAAAAACAAACCTAGGGGTGGGTGGGCAGAGGGGTAGGGTGGGAGGAAGTTAAACAGTTAACCCTTGGTTAAGCTAGGTACCATATGTACTAGATCAATTTTAATATGTACTAGAAAATGTAACTTGATAGATATGAATGCCTGCCTATGAATACCACCTGTGTAATCAATCATTGTTTGTTAAGTTATAACAATGAATGTCACTTTGTAAACAGTTGTGATCTATATATGGAATGACAGTATATAAAATGTCTAAATAAATAAATAAATACCCATTCATAGTCTATCTCAGGAAATAGGGATAGGTATGAATTGCCCCCTGGGGCATCATGATTGAGCAGTCATGAGACAGCTGGTAGATATCCTGAAGCCTTTCAAGGATACAACAGAGGACATGAGTTCCAGAAGTGCCACCTTGGGTGATGTGATCCCAATAGGAAATTGTCTGATGGAAAAGTTGGAGGGCTTCTAGCAAGACATGAGAATGAATGCAGATGTGTTGCAGTTTGTGGACTGCTTACAGCAGCAAGTGTATGAGAGACTGATACCTCTGATGCAAAACAATGTATACAAGCTTGCTATACTGCTTAATCCCAGGGTGAAAAGGAATGTCACCCTGAAGTTCAAACATCTCACACAGATGAAGCAGATGCTGGAACTTTAGAGTTAGGGTATCTCAACAGAAAGGTTCCACTAATAACAAAAGTAGTTGAGGTGCCTATAATTAAAAACTCACCTGAGTTAAAAGATTCCAATTTATCCCTGACAATTGAAAAGCAGAATGTTAATACAAACAAAAAGCACACTTTGAATTGTTTGTATGCTAATGCCAGAACTCTAAGAACTAAGATGGGAGAATTAGAATGTATTAGGGATGTGCAAAGCCTGAACCTTTTGGTTCGGGCTTCATTCTCGGCTCACCACGGGAAATATCGTATTCGGGCCTTTGAAATTCAAGGGGACCCGAATTTCGGGTTAGTGCGCACTAACCCGAAAACAAACTTTGTTGTGACGTTGTGACGGTACCCACAAACTTTGTTGTGACGTTGTGGCGGTACTCACCTTAATGACGGTATAGAAAACGTTTTAAATAAATAAATAAAATAAATAAACTTTCCCCGAAATTTCAGGAAAAATTAGTTTGGGTTTTGGGGCCCCTGAACCAGGACGAATTAGGCAATTTCGTTGAAATTGCCTAATTCGTCCTGAACGAATGCACATCCCTAGAATGTATAGAAGTGAATCATGACATAGACTTAATTGGCATATCAGAGACATGGTGAAAAGAGGATAATCAATGGGATAGTGCTATACCGGGGTACAAATTACATCGCAATGACAGAGAGGAGCATCTTGGTGGTGGGGTGGCGCTTTATGTTCAGGATGGCATAGAGTCCAACAAGAAAAAGATCCTGCATGAGAATAAATGTACAGTCAAATCTTTATGGATAGAAATCCCTTGTGTGCTGGGGAAGAGTATAGTGATAGGAGTATACTACCGTCCACCTGGCCAAAATGTTGAGACGGACAGTGAAATGCTAAGAGAAATTAGGGAAGCTAACCAGACTGGTAGTGCAGTAATAATGTGAGATTTCAATTACCCCAATATTGACTGGATAAGTGAAACATCAGGGCATGCTAGAGAGAAAAAGTTCCTGGATGGAATAAAAGACAGTTTTATGGAGCAATTGATTCAGGAACCAACAAGAGAGGGAGCAATTTTAGATCTATTTCTCAATGGAGCACAGGATTTGGTGAGAGAGGTAATGGTGGAGGGGCTGCTTGGCAATAGTGATCATAATATGATCAAATTTGAATTAATGAGTGGAAGGGGGACAGTAGGTAAATCCACGGCTCTAGCACTAAACTTTCAAAAGGGAAACTTTGATAAAATGATAAAAATAGTTAGAAAAACTGATAGGTACAGCTACAAAGGTAAAAGTGTGCAACAGGCATGGACATTGCTAACAAATGCCATCCTAGAAGCACAGACCAGATGTATTCCATGCATTGTTAAAAGATGAGATTGAAAGAGGCTATTTTAGCCAAAAGATCTTCATTCAAGAATTGGAAAAAGAAATATAGGATAAAGCATAGGTATTGACAAGTTAAATGTAAGACATTGATAAGACAGGCTAAGAGAAAATTTGAGAGGTTGGCCATAGATGCCAAAACTCACAATAAAAACTTTTAAAATTATATCTGAAGCAGAAAGTTTGCAAGGGAGTCAGTTAGACCATTAGATGATCAAGCGGTTAAAGGGGCACTTAGAGAAGATAAGACCATCGTGAAAAGATTAAATGATTTCTTTGCTTCAGTGTTTATTGAAGAGGATTTTGGAGAGATACCCATTCTGGAGAAGGTTTTCATGGGCGATGATTCTGATCAATTGAACCAAATCATGGTGAACCTGGAACATGTGGTAGGCCTGATTGACAAACCAAAGAGTAGTAAATCACCTGGACCAGATGGTATACACCCCAGGGTCCTGAAAGAACTAAATAATTAAATTTCAGAACTATTACTAAAAATTTGTAACCTATCATTAAAATCATCTGATATACCTGATGATTGGAAGATGGTCAATTTTACCTCTATATTTAAAAAGGGATCCAGGGTTGATCCGGGAAACTATAGACTGGTGAGACTGACTTCAATTCCAGGAAAGATTGTGGAAACTGTTATAAAGAATAAAATCACAAAACATTTATATAGACATGGTTTGATGGGACACAACCAACATGGATTTACCCAAGGGAAGTCTTGCCTCACAAATCGCTCTTGTGTTTTTTTTTTACAAACATCAGGATATATCCTAATTGGAGCCCCAAAAATGCAACATCCTGATTACGAAAATATAATCATAAAACAGAGTCTTTATCCTGTTCAAACACAAATGAAACCAGTAATGAAGTTCTAGATACTTCCTCCTCCCCTGTTCTCTCCAAACACGTTGTTAAATTCAAAGAGTCTAAAATGGGTTCACCAGGAAGGGAATTAGGCAAATAATACATTTTATTAAATGAAAGAATAGCATTTTCTGGCATTTTAAGCACCTCAATCAGGTAATATTTAAACAATTCAAGAGGGGACACAGTAAGCATCTTAGGAAAATCAATAAGCCTCAGATGCAAATGCCACATACATTTCTCAAAACGCTCAATCTTCTTATTCACAACTATCCTGTACCAAAAAGGACTGTACAGCAGCCATCCGATTAATCTTGCCAGATACCCAAATCACATCCTGGGCTTGAGCTGCAAAGGAGGATTCCCAATTCTGAAATTGCTTCGTGTTTGAGTAAGAATGGCTCCAAAAGAGGGAAGTGAGAGCTGACCTGATAACGACAAGAGTAATATCTCAGGCTTTTCCAGGGTTGGAAAGCCATGGTTATCATTGGGGGAAGGGGGCGGAGGTTGCTCATTACTATCCGACCCCAACGCCTAATTCACCCCTGCTCCTTCCATGGAGAAAGAGAGGCCAGCAGTCCTCCAGTCGTTTACAGACATCAATTCTGGACAGCTGCTACTCTTACCATCCGCTGACATGGAGTGATTTACCCCCCCCCCCCCCCAGTCTCGTGGCAGTGACAGACCTCGAGAGGATAGGGGGATTCCCAATGATAATGGAGTTGTCACTCCAGTCCAGTTGTGGGGATATGATCCTGAGGCCTGCACTAAGAGAAACATCAGCCCCTAAGCTGGGAGTTGAACCCTCCGACTCCAATGCTTAAATTGGCCTCATCTGCTCCATGGGACTCGCAAATCCAACAATAGACAACAGGCAACCCCGGAGGGAGCTCCAATCTGTAGCAGGAGCAACCCTTACCCTGCCTTTATGTTTCCTGACCATCAAGTTAAGGAAAATAAGCAATAATTTAAAAGAAAAAGAAAGACACAGGAGCTGGAATTGTGTTGCTGGTTCAAACCACCATCTTGACCCTCCTTATATGCCTTTTTAATGATAAAGAATGGATAACGTCTAGCTAACAACCATGTACTCAGCTCTTGTGTCTGGACCACAGTCACTTTTATTTGAACAAATTTGATGTATTCACAAAATCTGACCAATTGTTAGATTAGATCTCAATCTGTATGGATGAAAACTAGATAAATGGAAAAGATGATTTCTCTCAGCTGGTTTGTGGTACAAAAGAGGTACCAAGCTTGTAATAAACTTTAAAAGAAAAATAATTTTTTGTAAATTAAATTCCAGAGTGAATCTGAGTCCAAGGTATATTTAACCAACTTATACATTGCTATAAATGCTCTAAAGTTGACGTCCACACAAAGATGTCATTAATGTTTCTAGACCATAATAATACATTTATTTATTTATTTATAGTTTTTTATATACCGCGGCACGTAATGCATATCACCTCGGTTTACAGCAAACAGTAATTCATCATACATGATGGAAGAAAGGGAATGAATATAAAAATTGCTCCTTAAACAAGTACTTCCTTCCTGATGAATTCCTACATCAGTGTTATTATTTAGGAGAGTTGTGGGTGGATTCTTGGGCTGGTGGCAGATGACTACACCCCCAGGGGAAGATCCTGAGAGGGACCACTGGTCAGGCTCAGACACACATTAGTTCTTTTATTAGACATTATACTGTACCTCCAGAGGTGGCAGTAGTGAGCTGGAATGCCTGGCTGGGCTGTAGTCCCTCAGATACTGGAACAGCAATCCCTGGAGGCTGAGCTGTAGAGAAACTGAAATATAGTGAGTAGGCAGAGTATGCAGAGTTCATGGACAGAACCTGATGGTAACACTCACAAAATGTCTCATAGAAGCCCAGGAGCTGGAATGAAGTAGGCCCTCGAGGAGCGAGTACCTGGTTCCAGGGAAAGCTCTGAGAGAGTGATGGTAACTCAAATCTAACAGAATACTGTGCTGCATTAACTACATTAAATACCCTTCTCCTCAAAAAAGCCAAGAAAGAGATGCTGGTGGATTCACACAGATTATTCCGCTATGGAAATAAATCAGGCAAGCTTCTAGCAAAATTTGTCTGTATCCAGAGAGGCAAAATGATCATTGATAAATTAAAGAATGAACAAGGTCGGGTACAGACCAAGGGAGCTGACATATGTGAGACTTTTTAAACATTTTACAATACACTCTATCAAGAAGACCGAACAGGTGGTAGCATACAGGAAGAAGAATTCTTTAAAGATCTGCAGTTACTCCAGGTTAACAGTCACCAATTAGAATGGGTAAACAGACCTTTCGATCTACAGGAACTTCGCAAAGCTATCAAATCGGGCAAATCCGATAAAGCCCCAGGCCCTGATGGGCTTTGTGCTGAATACTATAAAATTCTGCTACCAGAATTTTATATTATTATTACCAGAGGTTAAACCAGAGCCTACATTAAAGTCCTAGAGAAGCCAGGCAAAGATCTGTCAAAGCCGGCCTCTTATTGTCCTATCTCCCTCCTGAACTATGAGGTGAAACTGTTCGCCAAAATACTGGCAGATCGACTAAGCCTGATCTTCCCATCTCTTATATGCTCTAGCCATGTGGGATTCGTAAAGAGAAGGGCCATTAGCATCAATACTACCAAATTAGTGATAGCAATGAAGGAAACTAGGAAGAGCCAATGTCCAGCTATGATCATAGGCTTTGACTCAGATAAAGCTTTTAATAGAGTATCATGGGAATACCTATTCACAGTAATGGGGAGGTATGGTTTCTCAGGGGAAGGTCTAAAGTATATCTCTATGCTTTATCATAACCCACGGTCAGCTATCTTGGCCAATGGTTATGTTTCTACGGACTTGTCCCTAATTCGTGGGACTAGGCAGGGCTGTCCATTATCCCCCCTGTTATATATACTCCCCATGGACCCGCTCCTGCATAAAATAGAAGAAGACTCACTGATAAAGGGGTTTGAACATGGCTCTCAGATGTTCAAAACAGCAGCATTTGCAGACAATGTGTTGGTATTCCTGTCATCGCCACAATCTTCCTTAGAGCAGATATTTTGACATCAAACTTTATTTGGTTCCTTTGCAGGGCTTAAAGTAAATGTGGATAAATCAGAGGCCTTGGAGGTTTCTGGGGACATCTATGCCAATTGGAGAGGAGCCTTCCCCCTAAAATGGGTCAAAACAGAGATGTGCTATCTGGGTATCAAACTTATGAAGGAGCCTAGTAAACTTTTCGAAGCTAATGTACTTCTATTATTGAATTCCATGGAAGTTAAACTATAGACTTGGGTCTCACTGCCTTTATCCCTTACTGGGTGAATATTTCTCATTAAGATGATTGAATTGCCCAAATGGCTCTATGTACTACAACAATTGCCTCTCTGGATACGAAAATTGGAGATGGTCCATATTAATAAAGCACTACAACTCTTTTTATGGGCAAAGCATAACCTGAGACTCCTCTGAGTTCATAATGTTAGACACCTTTCATGGGGGCTTGAAATGCCCTAATTGGAGGGACTACAACTTAGCATGCATGCTCCGTCATGTCAAAGATTGGCTAGCTGGAACAAATACCTCCTTACCCCTTACATTCATACAAGAATGGCTAAAAACCATACTGGCTGGGAAACTTAGTTCAACTTAAAGCGAAGGAGATTCCCTCCCCATTTAGGTATAGCCTACTATTGCAGGCGAGCCAACAGACCTGGGCATACTTATGTGTGAATAAGTTAAAGTTAACTAGCACTCATTCAGTTTTTCTAATGCTCCGAGGAAATCCTCACTTTTCACCTGGACTAGACAATCCCTTATTTCTTAACTGGGAAATGGCCGTTTTGAGTAGTGTATACAACTTCCTCGATCCAGCCACACATAAGATACACAGCTTTCAAATCCTGCAAGCTCAATTCCACCTAGTACACAAAGATTTTTATGCCTATTTACAAGCCAGGCACTACATCCAGCAGCTTTGCCACAGACACACAAATTTTACATCTTCCCTTTCTTTGCAGGACATCTTTAGGGGATGAGGAGGGAAACCTAACTCATGCTCAAGCTTGAATAATGCAATCAGAAATATCCCAAATGATGAAGTCATTAACAATATAATTGCTAAAAGGCAGAAGCATGCGGGTTTCACTTTACAAAAAGAGTAGGTAACTATGACCTTACAATATTGTTCTACTACTGTGGAAAATGTCATCCTACGTGAAGTGGGCTATAAGGTTCTCCAATGTATGTATATCTCTAAGGCACAATCTTATTCAGCTAAAATGTGTGACACGGCTAAATGTTTAAAATGTAAAGATTGAAAAGGGACATACTACCACAGCCTATGGGAATGTGCACAGATATCCAACTTTTGGGACAGTATTTTACTTACTTTGGAATCAATGATGCATATCTCATTAATCAAATCTCCGAAGCTATGTTTTCTAGGACTATTTGAAGGTTCTCTGGAAGTAATTTCAGACCATGAAAAATTATTTCTTCGAAAAGCCTTCTTAGAGGCTCTGCAATCTATAATGTCAAACTGGATTGCGAACTCACTACCTAAGCTAGATCAATGGAAAATGAAGCTCTACAAACTATTTCATTTTGAATACTTTACAGCCACACAAACATCACAATTGGTGACTAATTGTAGTTGACCAATTTCTTCCTAGACCTTCTTTTCCTTTCCCCTATTTTGTATTAGGATTTGTAAATATCTTTTGTAAAATGTTTTAAAATTTTATGTAAAAATGTATATTTTTTAAATCTATTGCATGTTGGTTTTAGTTGCATGCTAGGTGCCATATCATCCCTTATTCTACCCCCTTTCAGGGCCTACTACTACATAGACATGTATATATATATATATATATATATAGAGAGAGAGAGAGAGAGAGAGAGAGAGAGAGAGAGAGAGAGAGAGAGAGAGAGAGAGAGAAAGGAGCTTCATTGAGAAGACAGGGGCTAAGCATCAGCCAGAAAGCGTGCACTAAGATAAGTGTTTGGTGAGTTCTCCTTCCCAAATCAGTCCTTAACAACAGTTACAGCATGGAAGTATGCATGGAGTGTTAGGCTGCATGGCCTATCGATTGGCTTCTGTTGACAGCTGATCTGCCATGCCTCAAATATTTTCCAATACCCACAGCAGCACACCAAGAAACAGAGTTAACTGAAACTGTATTCCTGAATGGGGTGCCTCACTGAATCCCACTCCCATCAAACAGAGTCTGGACAAGTCATTAGGAAGGGTACATATCACCAGCTTTATTATGTACACACAAATGCAGGGCTGTGTTCAGGTAAATCTGATAAGATCCTGGTTCGTCATACAATGTAATGCAGGTGTGACCAACTCTGGTGTTAAAGAGCCACAGCAGACATTGTTTTCAAGATATATACAATGAATATGCATGAGATAGATTTGCATACAATTGAGGAAGTGCATGCAAGTTTCATGCACATTAGGGCCAGATTTTAAATCACCTACATGCATAAAACCCGGGGTTTTACACAGGTAGGTAGGCCTTACTCGCGCTGGGCCAATTTTCAAAGTCCTGGCCTCGCGTGTGTATGTCCCGGGGTTAGTGAAAGGGGTGGTCCGGGGGGGGGGGGGGGGGGCAGGCAGGGCGGTCTGGGGGCAGGGCAGGGCTAGAGGCGCCTGGCACAACGGACATTTGCCGCTGTGCCAGAGGATCGCATGTCGGCAGGGTGCTGGCGCGCTCAATTTGCTCCTGCTCAGAAGCAGGTGCAAAAGGTGAGTTAATGATTTTTTTTTTGGGGGGGGGGGGGCTTTAGGATAGGAATAGGGGAAGGGCAGGATAGGGGAAGGGGAAAGGAGGTCAGGCTAGGGGATTCGGAAGTTCCCTCCCAGTCCCCTCCTTAATTGGAGCGGACTGGGAGGGAACTGGGTAAGGCCCTTATGTGTCGCCGCACGTAAATGCAAACATCTTCTCCCCCTTGCACGCACCAACCTGGCATTTTATAACTTGCGTGTGCATGTTATAAAATCGCACGGCCATGTGCGCGCGCCGGGTAGCGTGCACATGGACGCACATGCGTAGTGTTTTAAAATCTAATCTACCCCTAATTGTGGAATATTCTGAAAACCAGGCCTGTTTGTAGCTCTTGAGAATTGGAGCTGGCCACACCTGATGAAATGCATCTACTACAGCATCAGTGTAATGCCACTATCTCCTCCTGACCCTATACCAATTTGAATCCTTACTTCAGCACAGTAAATGAGTACTTAACTTGAGTAGTATGCTGTAAGGATGTGCAGTAAATAGCCACTGTGGGTTTGTTTTCTCTTTTGCCTATACTTTTTCTATGCAAAAAGAACTCCTCCAAGTTCAAGGATGTTTGTCCTTGCTGTAGGTGGAACTCTTCTGTCCTGCAGTGACTCACTGATGCTGGAACAGATTAACCCTCAAGTTTCTGATTATAACCTGAATGAAAACACATTACCGAAGGTAGACTAGAAAACCAGCTCATGTAAAACTTCAGTCACAGGCATCTGGGATGCAGGTAATAGGGACCAGCAAGTTAGTTCCTGGGTGTACAAAAGAAAGAATAATCCAATTCATTGATATACAATAATCCATTTGAAAAATAGGTCCTTATCCAGGCAAGCAGTCCAATTTTTGAAATTATGTTATAATTCATGAGCGATTTTAGACAACATTGATTATCTTTTCAAACTATTTATTCAACTTGATATACTAATTAAACAATTTCTATTGATGAACAATAAAAAATAGAATAAAAACCTCCCAATGCAAACACTCCCCTTCACCAGTCCACCTATTCCCCAATGTTTATAACACAACCAAATCAACTCTATTATAATTCACAACCCCCAGCTGATAATCTTCCTCATCTTTCTATCCATAATCCAAAGCCTATTTACTATTTCCCTCATAATTCCTAACTATCCTCCCTTATTCCCCTGATGATTCTCCCTCATCCTTCTGTCCACAATCAGTAAAGGACTTAATATTTCCCTCCTCAGCAATACCAAATGTCAAAGACTTGTGGGCTGCCTGAGACTGAAGGTGAACTGTATCCAGAAGGGAATGCCCTAATGAGTAAACAAGCTGCTTCATACTAAACTCCTTCCTGAGGCAAGCGCATTCGCCATTCGGTGCTTAAAGGTGGCAGATATCCGGTTTCCCTCTGACTGCTGACATTTTTTCATAATATCTTCTTCACATCCTTCATGTTATGGAATTCATGCATTTATTTTTTGATTGATTTGCTTCGTTGTTTTGATCACACACCCAGATTTTGGGAATTGTTCTTTTTTTTCATAGATGTTATCGAATGCTCCCAGAAAAAGATACCTTTGAAAATTTGGGCCGATGGTTATAATTTGGTTGGTCGACTGAGTTTCCTTCTGCTCTCCTACAGCATGAGAGCCCATAAAGACAATTTACTGGTGCTTATTTTATTTTGTTTTGCAGGAAGGAGCAATGCTTCTCTTCTCATTCTCATAGAGTCAGAAGGATTCAGTTTTAAGCTTTGATGCTATGCATTCTACTTTTCTTGTTTTCTTGGGAGGTGGGTTGGCTTATGGATTCTCTATTGGGTTTTTAAAATGTTTGTTATGCAGAAGTTTATATAAAGCCATAGCAGAATTAGAAAAGAAAAGCAAATGCTGCCCACACACTGATTTAGTTCTACAAAACAGAAGGAAACATAAATTCCTATCATGTTTGCAGGAGGAGTTGGTGGGTAACTTATTTACCATTATTATTATTATTATTATTGTACATAATGAGTGTCTAAATGCAGTCCATTAACCTATTATCTCTACTTTGTGCAAATTTTATTTGACCGCAATTTAGTTATGTACTGCCTTGTACACCTACAGACTTGTATCTTATTTGTGGAATAAAATAGGCAGATATTCAAAAGCCATTTAGATGGATAACTGAAAAGTTGATATCCCTTAGCCACAATATTAAATGCCTTATCTAGCTAAATTCTAACCAGATAATGAGTTATCCAGCTAGAGTTAGCCAGATATGTTCACAGGCTAACTGATTTTTTTTTTTTCACTATGTTCACCTTTGTAAGGCAGTTCCTGGGATGGGGATGGATGCATGCTAGAGACCCTGACCACAAAATGGATGTGTGAGACCAGAGCTGCTTTGAATCAAATAAAACTGCTTCTTTATGGAACTTTTGTGAGTTAATCAATCATGGATGTCAAAAACATGAACCCCCAGGTTGGAGTACATAAAATGATGGAATGGATTTTCCTCTTTGTTTAAGCAGTGGTCCCCAACCCTGTCCTGGGGGCCACCAGCCAGTCAGGTTTTCAGGATATCCACAATGAATATGCTTGAAAGAAAACTTGCATGTTATGGAGGCAATGCATGCAAATTTTCTCTCATGCATATTCATTGTGGATATCCTGAAAACCCGATTGGCTGGTGGGCCCCCAGGGCAGGGTTGGGGACCGCTGGTTTAAAGGTCATCCTTTCCAAATTTGTTTGATGTGTTCAATATATGATATGCACATTCTGAAGTGGGCCTGTGTGATGAAAGTAGCATGAGATGGTTGACTCCATTTTCATTTTTCACTAACTGGATAGGAAGGATACTCCTCAACTCTCCTCCACAAACTCTGAACCACTGCTTCAACCCAATGCCAGCTGGAAATGATGTGACAGACGCCGAGTTCCAACATTCAACACTACAAGCTTTGTTCTCTGGCTTAATCAGCCAGCAAACTAACAGGGATGTGCTCTGAATAAATCATGCCCCCGGACCGCCCACACGCCCCCCGGACACGCCCCCGATCCCAAACCGCACCCCCTGGCCATGTCCCCGCCCACCCCTTTTTGCAAGCCCCGGGACTTACGCACGCCCCGGGGCGTGCGCACGCGCAGGGGGGGGGGGGGGGTTGGGGTAGTCCTTGATATCCGTTTTTTTCTTTTTTTCAATTTTTTATCAAATTAGATACTCTTAAAAATAGTTCATTAATTCTTTGAATCCTCAATATTCTATTTTGACAGGGCTCAATCTTATAGAGCACAATCTCCAAATCAGAAGTTTTTGACAAAGTTCAATATTGGCAATCGCTCAACAACCGGCCGAAGTTTTGCAGCGTGTGCTGCTTCATCAGGAGCTAGAGTGTAGAATTCTTTGTCAAAAAAAGTAAATCTCTCATTTAAAGCAGGACGACAATGTCTCATAATTTTTCTCTGTTGAATAGAAACAATGTGTGTAAAAAATTAGCCAATGTAAATAAATGGATGAAATACTTATCTGGGATCAGCAAAAAAATTTGAAAAAAATGAAAAAAAGAAAAAAAGAAAAAAACGGATATCAAGGACTGCCGCAGATGATTAGAGGTCTGGGCGGCTCTCGTTTGAATATCATAAGAGAACACGCCGTCAGGGTGACTTATGATGCTGAATCAATGCTACTGCTTTCAGGTTTTCCAGAGAATGTTGCAATGTCACCCAGTGTTCCATTAGGGGGGCTTAATTTTTGTGTCAACGAATAACGCTGAAGGGTTACTGAATGCGTGTCTTAAATTTTCGTGTAGTTTTTCCAATATATATTAAATTACATGGACACCGGATCAAATAAATCACACCTATTGTATTGCAAAATAACATTTGGGAAATGTTAGATGTTTGTGTCTGAGATATTACTATCTCAGTGCCCAATATGGTATTCTTGAGACATTACAAACCCCACAGGGAATAAATCCTTTCTGATTTTTCGACTCTTCACTAGGTTCTGTTAAATAGAAAGCCAAATGAACTAATCGGTCCTTTAAATTACTGGCTCCAGTAAGCGCAAAGATAGGAGCTTAACGAAAAACTGGATGTATGCTCAACACTGGCCAGAATTTCTTGATACTAGACTTCAGTACTTGAGTATGTAAGGAATATGGCAAGACCATTTGGTTTGGTTTCCCTTACTTACCAGCACTCGGGGACCAGGACACCACACGGAAACTGTCAGGAGCTGGGTTTTACCACCCCCAACACCCGACTCCACAGGGGCCTGACCCGACAGTGCCAGGGACTGGCTGACAGAGGCCTGACTCTGACATCAGAGGAGCCCAGCGAGGTGGTTCCCCGATCCCGACAACATCCGGCACAACAGGGGCCTGACCTTGACAGCGGCAAGGCCTACAAGCTGAGGCCCAACCAGGATGACAGGACCGCCCCCTGACATCAGAGGAGGAGCCGGGTGAGTGATTCAAATCTACACTCACCCCAGGCACCCCCCCTCTGACTCCAGAAGACTGTTTGATTTGGTTTCCCTTACTTACCAACACACAGGGACCAGGACACCACACGGACACTGTCAGGAGCTGGGTTTTACCACCACCGACACCCGACTCTGCAGGGGCCTGACCCTGACAGTGGCAAGGCCCGACAAGCTGAGGCCCAACCAGGATGACAGGACCGCCCCCTGACGTCAGAGGAGGAGCCGGGTGAGTGATTCAAATCTGCACTCACCACAGGCACCACACGCCATGCATCGCGCGCCGAAGGAGTGCGTCCAAAGGAGCAGGCCCCTTTGAGCGCCCCTTCGCGCAGCCCATTCAGCACTCCCTCTAATTCCCTCAACTAGACACCTTTCCCCTTACCTATACCTATATTAACTCCGACAAACCACCTTCACAACACATACAACCACTAATTTCCCTCTATCAACTCTTCTTACAAACAACGCTCACAATAGACGCACAAACAAAAGGAACTTCAAACAGAAGATTTGAACATGACAAACGAACTCCCAACTCGAAACAAAAAACCCACGCTCTCAAAAAATCACTCAGCACAAATGAAGCACACACCCTCTAATCCTCAAAACAACCAACAAACAGCAAAAACAACACATATATCCAATACTCAAATTATATGCTACTCTCATTCATACTCGTCAACGCTCAATCCATAATAAAGAAAATTCCTCTATTCAATGACCTACGCATAGACACTAAACCAGGTCGCCCGTATGACATAGTGAGGGCAAAGGTAGCGCCGGCGCCATTTTGAAGATTGGCAATACGGCCCACGTGCAGGAGGTCGCTCCCAGACCCCCGCTGGACTTTTGGCAAGTCTTGTGGGGGTCAGGAGGCCCCCCCAAGCTGGCCAAAAGTCCCTGGGGGTCCAGCGGGGGTCCGGGGACAATCTCCTGCACGCGTGACGTCGGGAGCCAGGAACCAAAATGGCGCTGGCGCTACCTTTACCCTGTCACATGATAAGGGCAAAGGGCCACCGGTGCCATTTCTCAACGCAGCCGTGGCCAGAGAGAGAGGGAGATCGCGTTGGGACCCCCCTACTGGACCTCAGGTAATTTAAAACATTTTGGGGGGGTTCGGGAGGGTGGGGGATTTGTTTTAAAGGTTCGGGGTGGGTTTTAGGGTTTTTTTGGTGTGCCGGTTTTCTCGCGCCCTATTTAACGATACAATACAAATGCCCCTGACGATAAATCGGGGGCATTTGTATTGTATCGTGCACTCTAACGATTTTGGATGATTTTAAAATTATCTGACGATAATTTTAATCGTTCAAAAACAATTCACATCCCTAGTAATTACCCCAAATGCCTCAGATCTGCAGTAATCAAATCAATACTAAAAAAGAACAACTTGAATCCTGAAATCCTTGCAAACTACCGCCATATTTCAAACCTATCGTTCATAGCCAAGATCATCGAAAAAGTCATACACTCCCAACTTGATGATTATCTTGAAACAAACAACATCCTATCACCAACCCAAAATGGATTTAGAAAGAACCTACGCACAGAAACTCTCCTACTCTCTTTGAATGACACGATACTAAGAAGATTCGACAAAGGCAAAAAATACCTACTCATACTCCTTGACCTGCCGTCGACACAATAAACCACAATATACTCCTAGAACGGTTGACTGAAATCGGTTTAACTGACACCACCTTACAATGGTTCTCATCCTATCTATCTGACAGAACCTACCAGGTATCAATTAACAACAACCCATCCAAAAAGATTAGCCTCAACACTGGAGTTCCTCAAGGATCAGCGTTATCGGCCACTCTATTTAACATATACCTTCTTCCCATTTGCCAACTATAAAAGATAGTGGAATCACCCACTTCCTCTACGCTGACGACATTCAACTTCTAATTCCCATCCAAATTCAATTGAAGAAACGTACACAGAAACATCTGCTCTACTTGTCTCAATTAAACATCTTTTAACATCACTTAACATCACTGATACTCATAATCAACATCGACAAAATTAAAATAATCCTCATGGGCAAAAAACCCAATCCAACACCACCACCCCAACTCATACTCGACAATCAAATGAACCCAATACTCCCTGTCACCCACACAGAAACCTAGGAATAATTATTGACAAAGAACTTCATTCAAGAACCATATATCAAACAAAATCAAAGAAGGATATCACAAACTACTAACCCTAAGACGTCTGAAACCATTTCTTAACCCTTATGACTTCAGAACTGTACTACAGCTACTCATATTCTCAACCATCGACTACTGCAACTCCCTACTGATTGGAATACCATCTTCCAACCTCAAGCCTCTCCAAATTCTGCAAAGCTCAGCAGCCAGAATTCTGACAGGAACAAAGAAGAATGACCACATAACCCTATACTGATTTCACTACACTGGCTTCCAATTAAATCCCAAATCGAACACAAATCCTTGACCATCATACACAAATTACTAAACAATGAACATCAAGGTCAAATTGGTTTAAACATAACCCCCCAGAATCCTCAAAGAAACTTACGTTCTAACAACACAGGCCGCTTAACAGTCCCCCCCATCCGAGATATTCACTTGACAGCAACCAGAGAAAGAGCATTTTCAATCGCCTGCCCTAAAATATGGAACTCCCTCCCAAAAGATTTAAGAACCCAACCTAACCTCAAAACTTTCAAAAAAGATCTAAAAACGTGTCTGTTTTACAAAGTCTACATTGACAATCAAGCATCACAACATCCAAACACTCAACAGAATTACCAACCGAGTCTACGAAAAAACTTGTCATCAACCAGCACCAAGCAAACCCTTCTTATTCAAAAATGATTTTATTCTGTACTATAAAAAAGATTAAATTTACGTTTATAATATGTATCTTGTGGAGCCCATAGGGACCTAGGCCGTTTGGACTTAGGTGGCCTTGCAGGGTCTCCTGGAGAGGTAGTAGAGAGGCATGCCCACGAGCAGCAAGGGAGCGCGGTTGGTCACAAGGCTGTAGGCCTGGAGAATCATGGAAGGCCAATATAGCGTAGGCGATGATAAGGCAAGGGACAAAGCCAGAATCAAGAGACATGGTCAATGGCAGCCGGGGTCAGGTTCCGAGGATCAGTCCAAGGAGTGTCAGCCAAAGCAGAGGTCAAATACCAGGAATCAGTCCGAGAGTAGTCAATGAAGCAGGGGGTCAGGTTCCAGAGGTCAGACGAGGTCATGAAGGCAGGCAGAGGTCAAGATCCAAGCACCGAGCAGAATGGTCAATTGGAACAGGCAGAGGTAAGTACCAGAGAGTCAGTCCGAAGGTACTACCTGGAGAGACAGGACAGACAGACAGGCTGGAACAGTAGGACGCTGGAACAGTAAGGATGCTGGAACAAGGCTGTAACAAGGCTGTAACAAAACTGGAACAAGACTGTGAACGTGGAGGCAAACTAGTACACATACAGTGCAGATTCCAATTGCCAAGGCAAGGAAGTGCAGACAGGAACTTCCTAATGTAGTATGTTCAATCAGGGCGCGCCATGGAGCTAGGACCTGCCCCTGGCCCTACAAGAGGCCGGGCGGTACAACGCGTGCGCATGTAGGGGCGTGGCCCAATGCCACTGAGGATGCCGAAACTCCAAGCGTGAGGCCTGGTGCGCAGTGGAAAGGCAACTGCCACTGTGGGATGCCGAGGGCCTGGAGGAGCTCACGGCTGCCGCTGGGGAGGCTGACCCATGACCTGCAGAGGAGCTAGCGAGGTGAGCAGGCCCTGCAACTGGCCGAGTGTGGATGGGACGCGCAACAAACATTAAACCATTTAGACTTCCTTAGACCTTTTTTTTAATGCAGGAATACATTTTATCTGGCTTCCTAGATGGTATTTCCTAAAACAATACCAGACCTCATGCACGTTTAATATTTTGCAACTGCTTCTTTTAGTTTTTTCTAAGACCTAGATTAATCAAGCTACAATGTTTTCTCAAGGAAGGGTCCCACTATCGCGGGGGGGGGGGGGGGTTCTTCATGATAGTGGGGCACCTCCCCCGAAGAAAGCATTTGGCTGTATGGTAGAGGCAGCCCAACTGACAAAACTGCCATCGCCTATAAAGAGCTGTTGGCCCCAAAAATCAAAACCATGGCCAAATGGGGAAGTGAGCAGGGGTCAGTGCTGACCACCAGTCAATCTGGGGCTGTCGGTCAAGGCAGCCCCGACTCCCCCAAAATTGAAAAATAAGTAGAAAATATATATGTGGTGATGGCAGCGGCACCCCTGAAGTCTAAGCCCCCAGCCTTCCTGACATCATCATCAATCAACTCTCCACCCCTGGCCTCCCAAAGCATCAACAAATCCTCACCCCCACCCTTGACATCATTCTCAATGCCCCACCCTCCAGCCCTCTGAAGAATCAATTCCCCACCCCCATCACCGAGATCCATCATCAAGTCACCAGCCCCCCCAAAGCATCAACTCCTCACAACCTCACCCTCACCCTCACCAACATCATCATTCAACACCCCACCCCGCACCTCCCTGGGTCTCCCCAAAGCATCAACAACTTTCCACCCCCAGCACCCCACCATCATCAACTCCCCACTCCCACCCACCAGCCCTCTATGAAGCATCCAATTACCCACCCCACCCCTCTCTGACATCATTCAACTCCCCACCCTCAAAAAAAAGCTGTTCCACATGCTCCTCCATCCCCTCCCCTCACCCCTGCCCCCTCCAGAACCCCCTAGCTTGAACTGGCTACTGCAATGGGTTCTGGTACACCTTCATACCTAGCCTGGTCTATGCCATTTTCCAAACTGGTGTCTACCTGACCTTGCCCCAGCCTACATGGGTTGTTGAAACTTCGGGGAGGCAGGGGGTTGGGGAGTTGAAGATGATATTCAGGGGTTTGGAGGGTTGATAATGATGCTGATGGGGTTGGGGGAAGTTCTTGATGCTTTGGGGAGGTTGGGGTGCGGGATGGAGAGTTGATGTTTAGGGAGGTCAGAGGCTGAGGAGTTGATGATGATGTTGGGGGGGCTGGGGGCCTTAGACTTCAGGGGCCACTGCTGCACAGTGTGCACACATATTTTCTACTTATTTTTCAATTTTGGGGGAGTTGGGCCGCTTAAACTGACAGCCTTGGGTTGACATGGGGATTAGCACTGACTCCACTCATCCTCCCCGTTTGGCTGTGATATTGGCTTATTTTTTTATGGCCACTTTAAATGTGCAGCAGGAGCCTTGGGACCTGTGTTAGTGTCCTGGGCCTCCCACCACACATCTAATGCTTTCCTAGAAGGTGTTATTATTTTATCACAGCTGACCACCTTCTTGGTCAGTCGCAATAAAATATTTGCATCAAATTGCCTACTAATGACCTTCCTTGCATGCATTTGCATTATTAATGCATTCAAATTGCATGCAAAGAAGTTCATTGTAATAGGGGAGGATATCTGGGTGGGGAGATGCAAAATATCATGTTATATTCATTTGTTAGAGCTCTAACATGGCTTGATGAATGTCCAGTAAATTCCTTATTCTATCATAGTCTCCCTTTTTAAAGTTATATGATACTGCATTAACTATTATTTAATATCCTCCCTCCATTCATTATGTCAAATTTGATTGCATTATGACCACTATAGCTTAGAGGCCCCACCATAGTAACACCTTGTATTTGGAAGTGCATTCCACTGAAGGCTAGATTTAAAGTTACTGCTCCTCTATTCAGTTCTAGGACCAACTGCTCAATGAAACAGTCATTTATGGCATCTAAAATCTTAACCTCGCCAGCATATCCTGATGAGACATTGACCCAATCAATACTGCGGTAATTGAAATCTCATACTTGGGTAAATGAAATTGACATTTAAGACTTTGTACTCTGGAGCATTAGTCTGTCAGCTTTAGGATTGCTTACAGAGCCAGAGGGCAAATGGTTGCTGCGTGTCGCCTCAATATAGAATTTAAGAGCTATCTGCATCCATTTCCTTGAACAAGGCATTTCAGAGAAAATTGCTGATCTGTAAGACCTGAGTCACTCCTCTTGATGGCAAACATTTATACATATCCTATATTAAAAAAAAAAAAAAAGAAGAGCACCTGTACATCTCAGAAAATGTGAATAAATCTCGTTTACATCCAATCCACTGTTTTATTTATTTGTTTAAATTTGTTTACATCTATGCTGACGATGTTCAGATTCTGCTTCCCATTACAGAATCCATCACTAAAGCTCTCTCACTTTGGAAAACTTGCCTTCAATCTATAAACAATCTCCTCAATAATCTAAATTTGGTCCTCAACTCCGCTAAGACTGAATTACTATTTATCTCTTCTCCCAGACATCCATCCTCCACAAACCCATCACAGTCTCCAACTCACCCATACTCAAGTAAGAGATTTGGGAGTAATTCTAGACAACCGCCTTAATCTAAAGACTATGATCAATTCGACTACCAAAGATTGTTTCCACAGACTACAGGTGTTGAGAAGACTCAAACCTCTCCTATATCTCCACGACTTTAGAACTGTTCTGCAATCCCTAATATTTTCAAAATAGATTATTGCAGCGCTCTTCTTACTGGCCTACCCAGCTCAACCACCAAACCTCTTCAAATGATACAGAATGCTGCTGCCAGAATTTTAACCAGTACCAACCGAAGAGATCATATTACACCCACTCTCCGAAACCTTCACTGGTTACCAGTCTCCACAGAGTCCTTCACAAATCTCTCACCCTGATACAAAGTCCATCCATAACTATTTTCTTGACCTTGAATTTCCCCTCAAACTCCATACATCCAACAGACCGATTAGAGAAATCCACAAAGGAGAGTTACAATTCCCTCCAACCAAAACCATTCGCCTAGTTTCGACCAGGGTCCGAGCCTTTTCTCTAGCAGGTCCAAACATTTGGAATAGCCTTCCTGCAGAACTCAGGTTGGAACCATGCCTACTAACTTTTAAAAAAAACTTAAGACTTGGCTGTTCCGACTAGCCTTCTTGGATCCTTCAGACACACAATAATCTACCATCCTACTCACGAGCCATGGAACCATGCCTCTTTGAGATGCCTCTTATCCAATACCTCCGCAATTAAACTATCTTGCTCGAACTGAGCTCATTATGACTTTTGATTTTAAGTTACGGCTCTGCTCGGGCCTTTTTTACTCTATTTACTTCCAAGCTGTAAAGCCTCCAAGTTTATAGTCCTTGTTCAATGTAACTTTCTTGCTCTCTTTCTGATTATAACTTATTGTTCCGTTTTTTGTTACAAGTTTCTATCCCTCATTCGATGTAAACCGATCTGATATGGTATTCAACCATGAAGCTCGGTATAGAAAAATGTGAAATAAATAAATAAATAAATTTACTGATTTTTCTGAAAAAACTCAGAGTGGTGAATAACATAAACAATATTCACAATAAATACATAAATATTTTCTATAAATATCCTAAAACTTAATCACGAAAAATAACAGGAAAGTTTCAGTACATTAAAAAAATCAGTCATGAAAGTATACATTTATCCTAAAGGGAAAATACAAATCAAAGCCCCCTCTCCAGCAAACAAAATAGGAGTACACATTCTAAAACCCAGTGTAATGTGCAGTGTTAAATTGCAGGAAAATATCAGCCCAGGGGATATTTTTCAAAACTGGCCCACAGGACATCTGTGACTTGCTTGTGCACTGTAGGGTAGATTTTCAATGGGGTCCGCGCATAAGATACGCGCGTACCCCCCGAAAACCTACCCCAAACCCCCCCTGTGCGCGCCGAGCCTATTTTGCATAGGCTTGACGGTCCGCGCAAGCCCCGGGACGCACGTAAGTCCCGGGGCTTGCAAAAAGGGGCAGTCGGGGGCGTGGCCAGGGGGCACGGTTAGGGATCAGGGGCATGTCCGGGGGCATGTGGGCGGTCCGGGGGCGTGGCCGAGTGCCTCGACACAGCGGCCTGTGTCGGGGCCTGCCGCGCCGGCATGCGTAAGTTACTACTGCCCGGAGGCAGTAGTTTCTCCGATAAAGGTAGGGGGGGTCTAGATAGGGCCGGGGGGGGGGATGCGTTAGGTAGGGGAAGGGATTTTATAATATACGCGGCTATACGCGTATCTTATAAAATCCAGCGTACTTTTGTTCGTGCCTGGTGCGCGAACAAAAGTACGCGCGCGTATGTTTTTAAAATCTACCTCTCTCTGCGCAGCACATGCTTCAACAGCTCCCAAAACCACACCATCTAACTTTCGGGCCGATACAGTAAACCACGCGGGAGAGCGGGAGAGTACCTACTCTCCCGGCATGTGCACAGGCCACTCTCCTGTGCGCGCGATTTATTTAAATTAGGGCCCGCGGTAAAAAGAGGCGCTAGGGACACTAGCGCGTCCCTAGCACCTCTTTTTTGATGGAAGTGGCGGCTGTCAGAGAGTTTGACAGCCGACGCTCAATTTTGCCGGTGTCGGTTCTCAAACCCGCTGACAGCCACGGGTTCAGAAACCGGACGCCGGCAAAACTGAGCGTCCGGTTTTCAACCCGCGAGCCGCAGGCCCATTTTAATTTTTTTTTTTTAAACTTTTTTTTACTTTTGGGGCCTCTGACTTAATATCGCCATGATATTAAGTTGGAGGGTACACAGAAAAGCAGTTTTTATTGCTTTTCTGTGCACTTCCCCGGCGCCGGCAGAAGTTAATGCCTACCTTTGGGTAGGCGCTAAAATTTCTTAAAGTAAAATATGTGGCTTGGCTGGATAAGGGGTAAAGCTAGCGCCTCGAAAACGCGTCCAAATGCCAGTTAACAGTGCGCTCCATCGGAGCGCACCGTACTGTATCGGCCTGCTTGCGAGGTACATCATGTGACTTGGAGCCTGGCAGAAATGAGACAAAAATTCTCCAACAAATTTCATATTTTCCTAATAACTAACTACAGCACACCTTAGACCAGGGTGAGCAAACTGAGCTGCAATCCCCCTTCCATCCATGCAATCTGTTGGGCCCCCCACAAGTTTGGTTTCATCAGACCAGGATAGGATATATATTAGTTGCTTGCCAACTAATCAAATGTTGAACCAGTTGCCAAATAATGAGATAACCATACTATCAACCAGTGGCTCAGATACACACACAAACACATTTACTGCTGTGCTGCTGCTCATGTGCTCACTCAGCAAGTGCCACTCCGCCCCCAGCACAGCCACATTAATATGTAAAAAGTCTTGCTTATTGCCAGCCTTTCCTCAGCCTGCAACGGCCCCCTCTCTTTCCTATTCTCACCTCTTCTCAGCACCCTCTCTCTCCCAGAGACTCACTGATTCCATAGTCAGCTGCTCCTCTCAAAGCCCAGCCACCTCTGACAGAAGATTCACTAACACTGCACAGGCATTTCTTTCTGATTTACCCCTCTCTATAATTGTTGCTTGCGTCCACTTCTCAGGGCCCCACCCCAGCACATTCATAGACTGTGTGCCACACAGAATGCTGCTTTTATGGTTCTGTAGGCTCTGCTCTGCCAATCTATTCCAGGGAAAAGGGAACCAGAAGTGATCCATGCTGCTAGCTTCCTCCAGGGCTTAAGAAAAAGAAATGAAAATTAAACCCTGGCCAAGAGTGAGGCCGGGGACAGCCTGTCTCAAAGTAGCACATCTCCAGATAGAATCCTGCTTTCCCACAAGAATTCAGTGCAGCCAGAGCTAGACTGGTGCAAGGAATTGGGCAACTTAGACAAACCTTACAGTCTTACACACACACACACACACGTACACGTTGCCTCTCTTATGTGGAGTCTCTTCTCATTCTTCAGCAGCTGCCGGCCTGGCCAGTGACGGCGGCACACAGCATCACTCCACTCTTCAGCTGCTGCTGGCCTAGCTTCTGGCAGCAGCTTGCAGTGTCTCTCCGGCAGCGGCCCGGGCTCTGGTGGCAGTGGCTTGCAGAAACCCTCCACTCATCAGCCGCCACCAGCCTGGGCTCCGGCAGTGGCTCGCAGTACTTTTTCTTTCAGCTGCTATCTCCTTTGGGCCCATCTGTCTGCACACCAGAACGCGATGACATTGTATAGCAGAGGTAATGCTGGTGCCAAATATCACCTGACCAACTGCACTGGCCCACCAGAGGATGTCCAATCCTCCGATGGCCCAATCTGCCCCTGGTAACATGTGACACAAATAAAGCCCCTCAAATATCAGAAGCCCACCATACAACATGTACATGGCCAAAAGAAATCAGAATGCTTGTTCAAATAGCCATGCCTTAGCTTTTTTTTTTTTTTTTTTTTTAGAAAATTTGATACTCATTATAGAGCTGAAGATATCTTAACATGCTTATTCCAAAATATTGTAACAGAAGAAGAAAATGCCTTTTGATGCATCCCTGATAAATCTCATCTCTGCCAGGGAACAGCCAAAAAGCCTTCATTGGCAGAGTGGAGTATACGAGCAGGAAGATACAGATTTAGGAACTTGGATATTAATGATGATCCCAGCTCTTTCAGAGCCCTAAACGTTAAAATAATTAACTTAAATTGGATGCGACATTGGATTGGGAACCAATGCTGCTCTTTTAAAATTTGAGAAATTTAAGCATAAAAACTAACCTCTAAATGAAAATGAAGCAGGTCAAAGCAAAAATTAAATTTATATGTGAAGAGGGTGGCATATAAAGGTGTCAGAATGTGCTGTTTTTACAGAGCACCAATGCAGAGGTTCAGATTATATATATATAGTCCAAAATGTATACACCAGAACTCTAATAATAAAAGAAAAAGTGTATGTACAGAGGGCCAAGACGGTGCCACGGCAGGAGCTGTGCATACTCAGAGATCCAGACCTCCCACTGATTTTATTTTTATCTCGCTCTTATTCTTTTTCTTTGAAATGGTGAAGAGAAAATGGAAAACCAGGACTTACCCTGCTATTCCAGTTCTCCCTTCAACAGTGGGGCCTGAGATACATTTTGACTACTCACAACAAAACTAAATTTTATGTTGGTAATGGTATCACAGTCATTTAACCAAATAAAAAATGCTTCAAGATCTTGTATAGAGCCTAGTATAAATATAGTATTTATACTAAAAATATATCATTGCTATATCTCTGCCAAAACCATATATTATAATTGAAGGGGATTGAATCAACCACATTTTCTCACAATTGCTCACCTAAAAGTTGGCCACATCTGGGGCCATGCTTGCATCAAAACTACAATCTGAAGACTTTTTGGAGATTTTTGCAGTAATGTGCAAATGAGAGAATTACAATAATCAAATTCTGATAAAATAAAAAGTATGACTAATAGTTTAAATGCAGATATCTCCAGGAAGAAATAAATCAAATGTAGTTGTTATAGCCGAATAAAAGCATGACTTTGAAACTGCAGCATTTTGAATCTCCTTTTGAAAGGACTGAGTCCAATCAATCCAGTAAGAATGTTCATTTGTTTGAAACGATGCGCAAAATGCAACAAATAAGTCCGATTCATTTTATTCAGGGGCCCCAAAACAAATCAAGGGCCCTCCCAAATGAAACAAACCTTATTTGTTGCATTCATTTTAAATGAATGCAACATTTTAAATGAATGCATCGGCCTAGGCATAGCAGGGGCCATGACCTACGCTCAAGTGCAACTCTGGCGCCTCACCTTAGGTCTCATCTAGCGCATAGGCCAAGGCCCAAGAAGGGATCGCGGTTCAGATCTGGGATCTTAGAGCTACCAAACCACAACTCCATCTCTATATGGCTTTTTAGACTGCTCCCACTCTTCTGTGTGGGGATTCCCTTTGAAAATGAGGCCATCCACTGAATGGAGCTCCCACTTTGGGGCATATTTTTGCCCCTGCTTTGGACCAAGGGTAAAGGATTGTGGCGAAAGAAAACATATGTGTACCTTCCCTCCCCTGGCCTCCTTACTTCCCTCAGACCCATGCATATCTTTCTTCCCCGACCTTCCTCTGCCTTTTTCTCCACCCTGTTTTATAGGCAGCTGTGAACAGCGCATGTATTTTTACTCGCTGATGGCAAGGGACAATTTTCAAAAGATTTCCATGGATGAAAGGGGGTTTGCCTGTAAAAATCCCTTTGAAAATTGCCCTCACTATTTTTATAATGTATGCACTTTTTTCAACTTTTTTACAATTCACATACTTCAGGGAATTTTGTGAAATGTGCATGCTTAATCGGGGGCACAGAATACAATCTGAACTCTATTCCTACAGCAGAAATGGGTGACTTCAGCCACTTTTTCTTTTCTTATCTGCTGCCTTCTATTTATTATCTTCTTTCCTTCTTTCTTTTTTTTTTCAGTAGCTTTTCAGGCATATCCTCTCCATGGATCGATTGATACATTTGCACTCTTGCTGTTACTATGACATTTATTGCTGTTCTTGGAAAATTATTGAGTACATCGAGAAGTTTTGATTTAAAAAAAAAACCAAAGAAACCCTTTCCCATTTATCTATTTTTCTCTGAGCGAGTCTGAGAAGCCATAACTGAAGGAAGAACGGTTTGTTCTTTGCTTCATTTAAAGGCAGCGCCCTTTTTACATAGAGTGCTTAGTCAGGCTGGTATTACTCCTGTCAAATGTATAGGCAGCCTAGAATCCATTTTCATTTAGTCTTTATGAAGATCAGCCTTGAGTGAGCAGCACTTCATACCAATTGAAAAGATAAAGAAAGGGCCAATATGAAGAGCAGCAGCACTTTTCTTTAGACATTAGATGGCTTCCCATTTTTAAGTGAAAGAACATTCAGGCCCATTTGTGCCTCAAGAGCTAGTGATGACGGGTACTGCTTGATAGAAGTGAAGCAAAGGGAAGGAATTGGAAAGGCTTTTAGAGGCTCTCAGAAATTCAAAAGTACAATTTCTCATATGGGCCTAATTCAGAGTGGACTTCATTGGAGACATCTAGTAGGGACTCTCATTTAGAAGATGAATTAAAGTAAGTTCTAGTGCTTAAGTGAAAGGTGATGATAATGGCTTTCATTAGGATACAGAAGGGATATTTTTATCTTTAGAAAAAAGCTGTTCTACAATGCAAACTGCCTCAATCTAGGGAAAATTTTGTCTATAATAGATTCTCTTAGTAGTGAGGTAGTGAAGGGGAACATGTCCTATAATGAAAACATTCATAGTCATGGGTCTGCATCTATTTAGTCATTGAGTTCCTTTTCAATATCTACCTGTTTAGCTCTTCTATTTCATTCCATTTACATAAGTATGTTTGTGACTGGCAAAGCCAGATGCTTTCTGGAATATTCCAGGCTGTAAAATCTAACAGTGGTAGCAGACAAGAGAATGGAAGAGAAAAAACTGGATGGAAAGCCAAGAGGATAAAATGAATATATTGATTCTCTTAAAAAAAAAAAAAAAAAAAAGCAAAATCAATTAAGAAGATTGAATAGATTAAACTTTTTTGTCGCAGGGAGTTTTAGCTGCTTGATGCAGTGTATTTATCATTTCTATAAATAAGCATTTAGGCTCAACTTACCTGAATCTAGGACTTTGAAAAACTTAAGAACAAAAGCTATTTGCTATCTTTGGTAAATATAATCATGTTCTGTTAAAAAAAATAAAGACAATGCTCAGAAATCTGACCGCTTCGTTCAATTTTACATTGGTGAAACGGTATATAAATGTGTTAAATAATAATAAAATAAATAAATATCTTGAAAAAATCCATATAAATACCTTGTATGCAGATTTTTAATCAGAATTCCACTTAGAATATTTAGTATTATTAGCTTCATTGAAATATTCATAACTTTCATTGTGTCTTTTCTGATGAGCAGAATTGCTCTCATGATGTTACCAATATCTGGAACTGGGCAGAGGAATTAATACCTGCTCTGGACAGGTGTTCATTTTTGCAGGTTAAAATGTGTGCATCGGACACACATTTTTTTTTTTTTGCATCGGGGTAAATAGGTAATAGCCTCATTGACATGCATTTACATGTGATAAGCACTATTACCCACGCACTCGATTAGATGTGTGTTTTAGCCGCACGTATCTTATAAAATCCAGGGTTGGCGCGCGCAAGGGGGTGCACATTTGTGCAACCTGTGCGCGCCAAGCCCAGCGCGCGCTGCCTGTTCCCTCCGAGGCCGCTCCGAAATCGGAGCGGCCTCAGAGGGAACTTTCCTTCGCCCTTCCCCCACCTTCCCCTCCCTTCCCCTACCTAACCCCCCCCCCCGGCCCTATCTAAACCCCCCCCCCTTACCTTTGTTTCATGATTTACGCCTGCTAAAAGCAGACGTAAATCTGCGCACACCGGCCAGCTGCCCCGCTCCGTGTTCCAGTCCCGGGGGCTGGTCCGGAGACCGCGGCCATGCCCCCGGAACACCCCCGGGCCGAAACCACGCCTGCATCGCCGCCCCCAAAATGCCGCGCCACGCCCCCGAAACGCCACGTCATTTGACACGCCTCCTGATACGCCCCCTCCCGCCCCTTTTACGAAGCCCTGGGACTTATGCGCGTCCCAGGGCTCTGCGCGCGCCGGCGGCCTATGCAAAATAGGCGCACCGGCACGCAAGGGCCCTGCGCGCGTAAATCCGGCCGGATTTACACGTGCAGGCATTGAAAATCCGCCCCATACTGTCTATCTTTTCATGCTTACACACACAGGCTTTCAATCACACACATACATGCTGTCTTTTTCTCTCACACACAGACTCTCATTCACATGCTTACAAACTGCTCTCTCTTTCTCTCATACACACAGGCTCTCAATCACATACTCACATGCTCCTTCACCTAAGCCAGCTCTCAATCACACACAGACACACATGCTCTCTTTCTCACATTTACACACAGGCTCTCAATCACATACTCACATTCGCTCTCACCTAAACCAGCTTACTTCATGCCCACAGGGCAAACCAGCTGATGCCAATTCACTCCATCAGGCAGGCACTCACTACTCAGTTTAGGAATTTCTCTGGGCCGATTCGACACTCTGTTTTGGTTAGAGTGGCAGGGACAGATCCTTTGGTAAACATCAGGGCTCTGCTGTCCTGAGCCCTGCTGTTTCCATAGTAAACTGGCTTTTTTAGGAAGATCTGTGTTAACTTGGAAGTTGTAGCTTTAAGGCAGGCCCCCTGTTGCTTCACTAAAGCAACTGATTCCTCTCCAATGCAGGCCTCTTCAGCAAGCCTGCACCAGCGCAGCTCCTCTTCTCTCAGACAGACAGCTGCATCACTGTCTCAGTAAGGCATTGCTCTTTTCCTCCCAGGAACAGACTGCCCTATCAGGGCTTCAGGCATTCTCCTGTGGGCCGGTCACCCGAACACATGGTTGGTGTTGGTCACAGCGGCCCCTTAACTGCGGAGCCGCTGTATCCAACATGACCCCGTATCAGTTCTTCTCTCTTCTCAAATCTGCTTTTTAATTTTCAGTACAGTGTCTGTGTGGGGCCTGTTCTCCCCATCTCCTTAGCCAGCACAGCAACAGCATGGACCTGGGAAGTGCTCACCATGCTCCTCATGTGCCCGTCCCCCGCACAATACTAGAGCTACACAGGTAATAAGCTTCCCCTTGCATCCTATGTCTTCCGCCTGGGATTGAAGGAAGGAAATGTGGGCAGCCACAGCTGAAGAA